>NC_140581.1:304787860-307187860 GCF_964204655.1 Triturus cristatus
TCCCCGTCAGCCCCTACTCACTGTTTGGTTAAAGGGACCTTTAATCAGTGCCATGTATTGGGTTGGAATAGTGGGTTCTTTTATCTGGATACCCCCTTTTTTGTAGGATGACATTAATGTATAACGGTGTTCGATAATTTTGTCAATACGTGTGGACACATGTTTTGTGAATTTATATCATTTTATAATTATATTATTGTTTTTGTATTGTCACTAGTTGTGAACACATGATCTGTGAACTGAAATTGTTGTTCCATGCAGTGTCTGCAAGGTATTGAAGTACCCAACTGTGCCTATAAATTTCTTAAATATGTTGATTGCCTTCATCATGTTAAATTGATCTCTTCCCCCAATCCGAGCAACAATATGATCGCCTCTAATCACACTAGTCTGTTCACACTGCCTATAGACTTGTTTACGGTTTCCATTAGCAACAAGACGGGAAACAATTTGGTCCCCGTATCTCATTTTGAACAAATACGGAGACTCACGCTTCGGCATCCAGTGTAAGAGGAATACTTTACGCTCCCCAGACGGTGATTTATTACCACCCCGTCTTGTAGCAATTTAGTTTGTTTTTATCGGCACTCACACAACTTCAAGAGTCCTTTCTCTATTTCCGGGTCTTCCGTCTTAAACTCGCATACGGTTACCTAGGTAACCGCACGGAACCACGGACGAGCCCACACGGCGCTGGGGCTCTCACGGAGACGGACGCTCCCTTTTTTCAGCACAATTCTGTGCTCGCATGGTAAGCGCCTTCACTGCCCACATCTACGCATTGCAGATTAATTAACCAGGCGTAGTGTGAAAGTAATCATGCCCCCTCCTTGTTTTTAGCCTTGATTGAATCTACGCATCGGCTATCACGGACGAGCCCACACGGCGCTGGGGCTCTCACGGAGACGGACGCTCCTTTTTTCAGCACAATTTTGTGCTCGCATGGTAAGCGCCTTCACTGCCCACATCTACGCATTGCAGATTAATTAACCAGGCGTAGTGTGAAAGTAATCATGCCCCCTCCTTGTTTTTAGCCTTGATTGAATCTACGCATCGGCTATCCCAGAATAGACAGTGGATATATCGCTACAAATCCATTAAGCGGTAAGATGCCCTTGTTTTTCTAGAGTTCACTAAGGGCTTGTAAGTCAGTTCCAAATAGCTATACCCACAATGTTTTGCACCATTGCTTTTGGCTCATGACTCTACCCAATTTGATTCTATTTCACTATTTTTTCAATTAGATACGAATTACATGACCTGTCATAGCAAGCCCTCCAATCCAGTGATTCATTCAGTGTAATTCCCACTAGGTATGTGAACAACTTCAACATACCGCATTTTTAAATGGTTTTAATCAGGACAACCTCCTTACACTCCCTTGTTTTAATGTTTCAGGTGGTTCAGTTAAGATCACCTCCCAGTCAGGTTGCCCTCCTATTGGTCCTGATGAAGACCCGCAAGGCCAAGGCTTAAAAGCACCCAAGGCCACCAAGACGGGTCGAAACGTCGACGCCCACCCTTTACTACCTGGGACACATTTTCAGTCTCTCGTGCAAGACCACCAATGGGGTCATTCTCTGAACTATACTAACTTTGTATCTAATGAATGTGACCAGGTTACTTGGTATCTGGACGGTGAATTATAACCGATCCACATTGCCTGTAATTGATTGAATACTCTTACTACTGTGTATCTTTCATTCCTTGTCCTATTCACGCACCTTTCAATCACCTTTCTTTGATGCACGTTTCCTCTTGGAGCAACCTTGTTCTGTCCTATGAATATTGCAAAAATTTGCTAAAATAAACGGATGTATACCAGCTCTTAGTGTTTTGGATGTTGTCCTCTGTTGGATTGAATTACGTATTGAATATTGCGAGCCTCTGTTCTCAAAGTAAATTTCGTTTAGGCTCATAATTAGCTAACTAATTGACAAAGTGAAATACATGCCTCAGAATTATTAATCATTGGTTAAGGACCACTGTTTTTGGTACCATTAATCCACCCAGGTCCTTCTTCCTAGGGTTACCCCATTTTTGTAATGGCTATACTATTCCTGCAGCAGGCACCATTACCCCAAATCCTGTCATTACTTCATCTTCCCATTCTGCTGTCTTTCTAGCTCTTCCTGGCCAATGCCCTTAGTGTTCAATCTGTACTAGGTCAATGACATTGGTCATTCAGGGCAGAATGGAGGCAAGGTAGCAGCTCCCATACCAGCCTGGGAGTAAATAGAAGTATGCCCATTGACCACAGACGTAGAACAATCCCTTGTATCCCACTAGTCCTGGCGATGCCGCTGATCGCTGTTCCTGACCCATGATAGTCTTGTAATATGTGAGCAGTTGCTTTCACCAACAAAAATAGGTGTACTTTCAATTTCCTCAGAAATACCCATTTTTTTGCCTTTCCTCGTATTCTATTAGTCCTTGTTCACCCTTTGCCATTTCCTGTATAGTGCACCCAAATGCTACGCATTTCTTCCATTCTTCCTTTCCTTGTAGCAGCAGTTGTATTGTGCATTTTAGCCTAGTACGCACTGTCTGCCTAGGTGGTGTTGCCTTGTCATTCTGGATGCATCATGGTGCAGTAAGCTGTTGTCTTATTCTAAATCTTGGTATTTTCAGCTCACCTCTCTTTGTTGTTTACAGATTTTCCCAACCTGACCTATCTTTCCACTCCTCGTTCCTAGATGTTCTGTCAAATGTGTCTACCATTGCCTGATCTCTCTTTGTTGACCGCATGTTCGTTGAGTTGTTTCCGTCTCCCACCTGACCATTAAGGAACGGTATTTCAATATTTTTCGCATATATAATTATAAATGCAGTCACAATTATTCCTGGAACTGGGGACAATATTGCTGTCAGCACCGTAGACCACTTTCTTTCTTCTTTCCTTGTTCTTGGCATTGTCCTAGCCGTTGTTAAAAGGCTCTTTGTGTTGGAAAGCTTTGCAGTCTCTGTGGAGGGCAGTTAGTCTTTGTATCTAACTAGTAGGTCCTGCACTCCGATTGAGTAAAGGCGGGCAGGGAACTCCACTCCGCCAGCAGAGTGTACGGAGTTTTGCCTACTCCGTGCTGAATGTGGAGTGTAGGCAAAACTCTGGCTCTGCAGCGGAGAAGAGTTAGCCAGCCCCCCAACAAAAAAAGGTTTCCCGCCTCCACATTCTTAATAAAAAATATTAAAACACACATCTAAAACGAAAAAAGGCACTTACCTGTACTGTGGCATCTCCGGGCTACCCTCCTCCTCCTCGTCATGGTCTCTCTCCCACAAACCCCTATGTATGACGTACGTCTTGTGAGAACTGCCCAGTTCTCACAAGACATAAGTCGGACGTAGGGGTTTGTGGGAGAGAGACCACAGTGAGGGGGTGGGCAGCCCGGAGACGCCACAGTACAGGTAAGTGCCTTTTTTCATTTTAAATGTGTGTTTTAATATTTTTTATTAGGGGGTTGGAGGCGGGGAGCGGAGTTCCACTGAGTTTTTCCCAACCCCATGTAACTCAGCATAGTAGCAGTACGCTAGTGCCATACAACAGAATCAGAATCAGTGAGTAGTCAAACAGTTACTTGGTTCTGTAACACTCACCTGCAAACGTCAGGTATCTTATATCATCTGTCCCTGGCAAGTGGCCCTAGGTACAAACGCTCATCCAACCTAGTGAGTAGAAGTGGTGGTGTTACAAATTTGTCAATAGTGGTAATGCCTGTTAGCATGAAAGAGACTGAGTATTCAGTGGCTAAAAAGTTCAGTAAAAGATCTGTGAGCAGACTAGGCTGCACACCTGGTCTCAAATGTATCGCTTGGGGTGCTGCCTACAGGGTAAAGCTGTAATGAAAGATGTACGCGGTGTCACAGTGTTTGTAACAGACAGTTTACAATAGCTGCACACGGTATACTAGGAGTTTGGCGGACCCCAAGAGAAGCAGAGTACGTACCCCAGTACCAGCCACAAAATGGTTAAATGCACCTGCCGGCATGACCCAGGAAAGCATGTAGGAGTATAGGGAGTGTGGAAAACAGTCCCTCCAAGGGCCAATTGGAATCTGAACTATATCAAAAACCCATGGCTTGCAATGCCCTCCGCCAAGATGATAGTCATCACCCGAAGGCTTTGTGAGATAACCTACCCTTCGGCCAGTTTCTGAGATTGAGACGCAATTGCTCTAGCACAGAGAAATACAGGGAACATGCTGCAAAACTACAGTGCAACCTCCTGGACAGACAGTATCCCATCACGCTGGTAAAAAAGTCAGCTAAACGAGCTCTCAACAATAATAGAGACGCACTGTTGGACACCACTCCTAATAGACAGACACAAACACAACTGGTCTGTGTGAACACTTTCAGCTCCCTCTCCAATGAGGTTGAGAAATCATCACGGCAATCTCTGCCAGACAGAATACTCTGTGGGACCATCCCCCGATTAAAGGACATTTCCCATGTGGCACGTGTATGGTTTGACCCCAGATGTCAGTTACCCGGACTAACGATATTGGCACTGACAGGCCATGGGAGCTCCGACAACTTACCAATTGCATACTAATTGCAGCAGTGAGCGGGTGGTATGTCTGATCACCTGCCCCTGTGGCCTGAGGTATGTCGAATGACCACACACAAAGTGAAGACCCACATTCTAGAGAACAAAAGCACTATAAGGTGTGCTAAACAAACCACAAAACTTACCAAACATTTCTATGAAATGAAACACCTAGCGGACCAGTACCATGAGATACTAGTCTGTGGGTAATATAATTCATGTACCAGACTTTTTATTTGTGTAACACCGTTGATCTAGCTCTTCAAACTTTTAAACTACAACCTCTGACATTGCATCACAACCTTGGCATACGTGTACTATCCTTAGTCACTTGCATTCCATTCATGTATCTGACACCTTACATCATTTACTAAGCCGGTATTCCTTCACAGATTTTCATGCATTAATCTGATTGTCTCTGCATACATTACAACGCTAACACACTTGTAGTGTCTCAACCCTAATCTTGACACAGGACATATAGCCAAGAATTGAGGTGTGAGTACTTGCCCCATTTAGCAGTGTACCGGCTTAGGCACTATGTGTCGCATCATTGCTATGAACCATTGCGTTGTTGCTAGCTTCTTCATGCATTTTAGACTCTGGCTCATTTGTAGTGTTCTGTTCCACCCCTTAAACTTTATTCAGTACATGCGGCAAAAAAATGTGGGTGTCTGCCCCATTTAGCACTGAACCTGCTTAAGGAACTACGTTTCCCATCATTCCGGGGAACACTTCTGGTTCATTGACTTGCATTTCCGGGTGAATATCTCAATTTAACCCGGACCTCGGCTTAATGGCAGCGTCTCCCTGTTCCAGGGACAGACACCTGAAATGCCATGCTTGAGCTGAGCAGTAAGTCTCTCAATACGCTTGTACAATTGTGTGCCTTTAAGCGATGCCACACCCTGGGCTACATGGATTCCTCCCTTACTGAGCGATATTACGCTTTTATGTCCTTAAGCGCTGCTCCACCCTGGGATGCAATAATTCCTCTCCTACTGAGCGGCTCGATCCGTTTCAGTTGGTTTGTCGCTTGGCTCTTTAGAAGGGCATTTTAACTGGGCCTTGCATTAATGCCTGCTCCGCCCTGGATTGCATTAATTCCTCTCCCACTGAGCAGCTCGATCCAGTTCAGCTTGTTTTTACGTTTGGCTCTTTACAAAGTCAATTTCACCGGGACTTCCTTTGGGCGTTTCACATGCTCGACGTGATATTCCCTACCTGTCCCCGCTCAAACGCCTTTTGCGACATGCATCCCTGGGTCCTGCCGCCAAGTGCATTTAACTACCTCAAAGCACTACGCCTGTTTTCCATACCCCCTATACTCCTACATGCTTCCCTGGGTCATGCCGGCAAGTGCCTTTAACCATTCTGTGGCCTGGGCCAGCGACACCTCAAGCTTTATGCCTGTTTTCCATAACTCCCTATACTCTGGGGACTACTATACACTATACTAGGGCTCCACAGTACTGGGGTACATACTCCGCTTCTCTCGGGTTCCTCTAAACTG
This sequence comes from Triturus cristatus, assembly GCF_964204655.1. Classification (NCBI taxonomy): domain Eukaryota; kingdom Metazoa; phylum Chordata; class Amphibia; order Caudata; family Salamandridae; genus Triturus; species Triturus cristatus. The sequence goes on from NC_140581.1 coordinate 304,793,920, forward strand.
CTAGTACACCATGTTCAGCTACTCTAAACTGTCTGTTACAAACCCTGTGACACCGTGTACAGCTTTCATTACAGCTTTACCCTGCAGGCGGCACCCCATGTGATACATTTGAGACAATGTGTGCAACCTAGTCTGCTCACAGATCTTTTACTGAACTTTTTAGCCACTGGATACTCAGCCTCTTTCATGCTAACAGGAATTACCAATATTGACAAATTTGTAACGCCACCACTTGTACTCACTAGGTTGGATGAGCGTTTGTACCTAGGGCCACTTGCCAGGGACAGATGATATCAAATACCTGAGGTTTGCAGGTGAGTGTTACAGAACCAAGTAACTGTTTGACTGCTCACTGATTCTGTTGTATAGAGCACTGGCGATCGTCATTTGAAGTGCGTTGAGTTGTCTCTTTAGGTTTGTAAGAATGTGTTTCAAACACGCTGTACCCCACTGTTCTAACGGCGCGGTATGTTGTTATTATATTACCAGAGGTACACCGGTGAATCTGCTGAACAGCTGGATCACTGGTTTTGTGTTACGCTCTGTCATTTTTCCAAACATCCTTTAATTTTCATTGTTTTCACACATCCCTTGCAGTAGCTAAATAAAAATAGAGAGATCCTGATCAAAGCCGTGACACTGGTTCAGGTCAATAAGGCTGAAACATGTTGATCACTTTCTAGTGCAGCTACCTCTAATGACGACAGCCACACTACTCAATTTTTGTTTTTAATCCCGGCACCAGAAAGCATTAATAAACTATGGTAGGCTTACCTTGCACCTAGTTATACCCACTTTTTCTCACCACTGTCTAGACAGCACTGCACTACCTCACTCACACATTCGCTCACATTGGGTTTTAGTTATACCCCTCCTCTTCACTAAAACATCCCTGAACTCCTCCCTCGCAGCGAGGGGGTTGTAGCCTGCATCACAACTAGTTTCATGACGCGAGGAGTTATCACCATGATGGAGCATGAAACCTTTAGGGCATGGGGGAAACCGTCCTTAAAAGGAAACCCTCTTCCACAGCACTATTTCTTCCACCTTTTCTCATTGGGACAACCGTTAGTCGGACCCGAGGGCTCTTTCTCTTGTAATGCCTAATTTCTCTATCAATTTCTCAATTTGTTTCAGCATTCTCGTTCACTGAATAGATTTGCATTTTATTACAAGTGGCATAATCTGTTGGCAATAAAAAGTGTTAACTTTAGGTGTGTGTGGACCCAGGTGGAAGTCAATTAAATCTATACTTTCACTAATTGTGGGAAGATGGTCCTTCACAGCTGCAAGGCTAGGAAGTGCTAGCCATTGCTGGCACAGCTTACCTACTCGCTATGTGTTGACAGTTACAGGTGTATGTATATTTATTATACCTGAGTTCTGGCAATTAACTAAAGGACCAGGAGTCTTGGAAAGAAATCCCTGCATGCATACATTGATATCAATTGGGCATTGGGATATCCCTACAGGATGTAATATGTACGCATAGGCATGAAATTCCGCTCTGCTCTTGAAGTTTGCTGTTTTTTCTTGCTCCGCGGAGCTGCGTTTTGTCCACGCTCGTGCTCTCCAACATTAAGATGACGAGCTCAAGCAAAAAACTCTTATTCCAGACCACCTACCGGCGAGATTTCTGAATGCAAATGGTCGCGGACGGCCGCAACTGCTCGCGTTGAGAAACTTTCAGTTTGCGTTGAGGAAGCTGCTGCTTGATTAGGACATCTACTCAAGCAGCAGAAAGAAGCAGCACTGTGCATGGTGCTATTCATGCTGATTTTCCAGCACAGGACAAACACCCAGCACTAAAAATCAGCATGCATGGCATGACCTAATGCACTCTGCTGCCTGCGGAACTCTACGTAGTGCGGCATGGTTTTTTGGTCACACCGTGGAGTTCATAGCAGAACTCCGTTAACTCCACCCAGGCCTAGTAATCTGGTAAAACTAGAAGTAACATTGTGGTTCATGTAATTTAGCTCAGAATCTGTAGTGTTTTCTTTTCTTTGCCAACTTAGAAATTGTGTCGAATTGGGTTTTGGAATTGAATGTTTTTTGCTGTCTTTAGTGAATCCAAATTCCAGGCATGCACTCTGCTGAATGGTTTTGTTCAGAAAAATAATTTCTTGCTCAGAATAAACTTTCTTTACCCTAAATTTGCCTAAATGTTGTTCCTCAAATACTTTTGTTTTCAATATTTTCTGTCCACTACTCATAGCCTTGCACAACATGAGTTCTTTTCAAATTGATGAGAATATATCAATTTGTGATTAGGAATCAAGTTTTTTTTAGGTCTTTCTTCTTTCTAAAAATACTATTGAAATAAGGGAATTTCTTTTGACAATTCCAATAGCTATTTATGAGCTGAACTACACAATGCTCTTACTCTGTATAATTATACATTTACGGGAGTGCTAGTTCTGTGTATGTAGTAGTGCCTGAAGTGGTGAAAACAAAATAATATATAATTTATATCTTATATATTAATATATATTTATCAGCCTTTAAAAATGAGTCCTCGTTATCTACATTATGATATGCTTGTAAGTCGTTTAACATTCTTTTAACAGTCTTTATGTCCCTGACCTGAAAAGGAATTGTGCAATATTATGTCAATAGAAATGTTCAAAACTGAAGGAATTTATAACAGTTTGGTAGGTCTCATGATCGTATGTGGAAAATGTTCCAATACTACAACATCTAACACAGGATAAGTGGTAATGGTTACAGCATAATGATCCTGATGTGCTCTGTGAGGCGAATAATGTAGCTGCAGGTCTTAAACCACAATAAATTGCACAGTGGTACCAGGGAATCAAAGTCGATTTTTTACCGACAACATTGTGATCATCCTGAGGAAATATTTTCCAGTATAAATATAAATCCATGGATAGGACCCCAGTGGTATAAAAAAGCCACTGGTGATGTTGAATAACTGTGAAATGTGTATTTGTATGTCTAATTCAAATTCAGAATCATTTTCATAAAGTGTTATTTCCAGTACAGGCATCTTTCAATTAATGTTAACTCAGTTGGTAGTTAATAGTAAGCCATAGCAGTAGTTGGAACTGTTGGGATTGTTGACATCGCAGCATCAGGTTCTTCCACTGAAGTTGGAACTTTTTGTAAAGCTGGAGACACAGTGGACCCTACAGTCCCCAGATTGAAATTCAGTTTCAGTGTGACAGCTCTCTTCTAGAGGCAGCTCCTGTGGAGTTGGTAGATACTGTAAGGTTCTACTCGGTAGTCACTTTTTTGTCAAGGGGTTCTGCTCAACAGAATCAGTCAGATAATGCTTTTTTATTTGATCAATTGAAACCTTCATGTTTTTCATTGAACCAGGTAGTGGATGCAGGATTACAATTTGTGTGCCTTCTCAAGAACTAGAAAAAGTGTTCTGTAAAATGAGACAAACACCTGTTTATTAGGAATCTTTCCATGAACCAACTTGCCCAGTTTAGGGAGCCACCCTTAGTAGCTTTAGAAACATTATCTTAGCTGGCAGCAAACTCAAAATGCTCCAATTTAGAGAGCTTGCCTCTGACCTCTTGGACACTTTACAAGACATTCAGAAATTGGCCCAGGCCAAATTCTTTTTCTCCCACCAGCTTTCTAGAATTATCAAGATCAAGCATATACTTAGATCGTCTGAAGAGCATCTCATATGGAGTGCAACCACCTAATACTCTGTAGGCAAATTCTTTAATGCTCTCTGACCTCCATATAAATTAAATAGCCACCTAAGTCCTGTACTTAACACCGTATTGGCCAAGGCTTTCTTATGAGTACAATTGACTCGCTCTATCAACCTGTGGCTTTCTGCATGAAATATGTTTGAGTAATCCAAACATAATCCCAGAGCAGACTTATCATCCCAAAATGCCTTTGCCTGCGAATACAGGCCCTTTTCTGAACGAAAGTTATGAACAGCACTCATTGCTGCTAAGCAAAGCAAGCCTTTTATGACCTCTCAGAAATTAGCATTTCTTTGTGGCCAAACTCACTGTAATCTGGATCATGACTCCACAGCAACTAACACATACCAATATCCATTTACTGGATTGTTTGGCCGGTTATGTCTTTGGAAAAATATTCTGAACGGGCAATTGGAGATAGTAAGGGGAGTCTGCACTAGAATGTTTTATTTGTTGGCAGATGTTATATTGCCGCATACATCTTTTAGTTTGTTTAGGTAGATACCAGTATCTTTGCTGTAGCATGGCTGTTGTGGCACTCATGCAAAATGAATAGAAGATGGCGGCACTCGGAGTGTGCAACGTTCATCAAGTGAATAAAGTAAACCAATGGTACCAACCTTTGGCAACACGGCGCTTGGCGCGTTGCGACTCTGACCCATCGATTCTTCGCTATCCCCTGATGAAGGGCTCCGCCCGAAATGCATAGGGATAATGCATAGATCCATGGATGTTGTTTAAATCGTTTTCCTTAATGCTTCGTTTCACAAAGGAGTTACTATGAAGATTTAATATGTGACCCACTAAATAAACGACCTTTCAAGCATGATTACCTCGATTACACGTGTTTGAACTATACGAAACGTACTGATGTAATTAGAATTTAGGAGTTTTTTCTCCAACCGGAGTGCCCCTGGAAACAGTGTAAGCCCCCCTTGCACTCCTTCGTCTGTTGTTGTGGCACTCATGCCAGCAGGGGCAGATGCTATCCCCATGCATGGCTTTAATAGGTCTAATCTAACATGCTGATTAGAAATATGTCTATTTCCTACTAGTGTAAAGCAACCATTAGAGTGTTATCTTGATTGGTGGTGTTGGGCTATTTGCAGGTAAAGTCATAAGGAGGCTTCTCACCATTAGCTGTTGCTCTCGATTTCGCTTTTAATCTTACCCCTATATACTTCACCCACATTAAAGTGTTTATTTTTAGATACAAGAGGTAAGTTCAATCACCCCCACATGGATCCCAGCAGTACTTTTGCTCGGGAGAAGGCGGTACTCACCTAGGAAAGTGAGTGCCTAGGTTCAAAACTCAATGATGAAGCCTCCCTACGATAGACCAAAGTGGTGATCACTTACACTACCAGTTGTAGAGACTGGTTGAGAGTTTTGGGTTGATACTGGAGATACCCAGACCATGCGAAGGCAACGGAACTCACTCTCCTTTGATTGTGGATAAGATACAAGATGTATCATGGTCTTCTCAGGGAAGGACCCATCAGTGATGTGAGTTACAGCTGACATCTTGGCAGATCTGAGACATTCCATTAGATATCAACCTGACAGAAAAGAAAAAAGACCAATCATCTGGAGGGCTAAGCATTATCATTTGGCTAATAAGAGTGCAGGAGGGTTTCTAGAGGATATCCTGCATACGCATTAGGGTGGGCCTGAAGTGGGTCAACAGCACGCAGTGACACGCAATCAATATGAGATGAAACACCTTGGATTGCAAAGGTCCATAGGCCGTCTGACACCCAGTCCCCACTGCAGTGGTTCAGACAGTCAGTTGGGAAGGTAAGCATGTGCAGTCATAATCACAGCCCCATTCCGTTGTCGTATAAACCCTCAATGACAGTTGGTGTCCCCTAGATTGTAGCATGACTAGGTCAAGACACCCTTGCTCAACGTCAATCAGAATACTAATGCTGATCTGGCTTCTTAATTATGTCATGGTCCATCCAATTGTATTCTAGTTGACCAAGATCCAGTCCTTTGCTTTACTATCTGAATGTTTTTTTTTTAGTTTCTGGCATAGCTTTCTCCTTACCAGTACCCTCAATCTTACTTTTTGCTTTGGGATGCAGTTTGATGGCTCTTGACTCAAGGTGTGGCCACCCACAGATGTATATGTTTCAGAAATTGGTTTTGGTAGCGCTTGCTCTTGTTCTTGAACAAAAATCACTACTAATCTCTGGCGTATGGTGAGAGCTGCTGTTTTCTGCGAATGCTACTCAGACTGACTGTGAAACAATTGAAAAACGTCTCACTAATTTCACCCCCAGATCTAGTGCCGATACAGTCCATGCTTATTTTGTATGTGTTTTAAAACACCTGATAGCACCACCAAGGAGGGTGTACCATGGGTAGTAGTATAAATACACACAAATATACTTCCCTAGCTGTTGCAATCCTCTATCGTTGGTATCATTCCAATGCAAGACACATGGTCAGAATTCTATGCATGCCCTGGGGAGTTTTATGAGGATAGACCGCTTCTGTCTAGATGGTCTTTCAAGCAATCCAGAAGACAATTTTGTTGTGTTTTACGGTTACTTTGCCCCTAACAGCATTTAAAGTCTGTGGGCTGTTTGCCTCTATTGTAACCTATTGTACCCTGCCTTCTATGCTGTGCAGTATGTATTATCTGAGCCTCCTATCTAAGACTATTGCATGATTAAATATAACTACTACCTCCCTAACCTGTATGTTTTCTGGGTTAGGAAAGGAGCAAATCAGCCACTATAGGCCAGGTGTCCCTAGCTTACTTGGGGAACCTTTTCAATATTTATGATATGTTTTGGTGATCTCGACAGGTCAAAGGGATAATATGCTTGGCATTTTGCAGAAATGGCTGCAGCTTTATATGTGTAGAAATGCTCAGTATTGGTATCTATAGGATGAAACTCCACAAAAATGTCAAGGGCATGCAGCATGTGCATGTGCAGCAAAGGTCACGGCACCTCCTATTCAGGAAATGCCCCTGTTTTTAAATGTTGTGTAACTGTTGCTCTTTAATTTACTCCTATCGAACAGGAGCTGTCATTTTCAATGAACGAATTTAATAAACATGAGATCCTAAATGCAGAAATCACAGAAGGGAAAATACCCTTTTAGGAGCCAAGTTGGACAATCGAGCAGTAAACTGGGATTTCCTATTTTACTAGAAGGAGGAGACCAGTATTACAACATGTCTCTGCGTGTTTGTAATATTTGTTATTTTGAGTGTGCCATCATAAGAATTGAGATAAGCTGAGCACAGGATATTGAGCACCAATTTTAATGATCTGACCCCACCCTCCAAGCACTGGAGCCGCAAGGGGTCAGATTTCTATCCCTCTCGTGCAATTACTCAGTTCAAAGTAGCACTACAAATTAGAAATCCAGTTGGACCGCATCCACAAAAGTAACTAAATGAACTTGTGCTTAACCCTCTGGTCACTTGATGCAAAGCAGTCTTTGTCTTAGAGGAAATGCATTAAGTATTTATGCAGTATCCAAACAGCAATAAAGTTAAAAAATAACACAAGAAAAATGCTACACCAATTTTGAAAAATAGAGTAAATTCTAGTACATAAATAGATACAAAAATGACACAAATCCAACTAGTCGAGCCGGAGTATTAAACTATAAATTGTTTTTGTGAAAATAGCACTTAGAAACTGCCACATATGAATATCCAGCGATGGTAGACCAGGGAGAAGTCACAAGTTCAGGTTGAATACAGAGACCAGGTTGGTCAATCGGAAAAGTTTCCTTCTCAAGTCTGGTGTGAAGAGTTCTGTTCGCATCAGAGGAATCCCAAGGAGGATACTTATGGCGCAAAGAGCAATTTGAACATCGCAGACAGTCTTTGATGTAGGGTGAAGATCCAGTGGTCGCTGGAGCACTTAGCATTGGCATTCATCGCGAGCTGTCATTGCTGTAGCACGAAGTACAGGTCTCAAGTTGCTGGTCATCATGAAAGTTGTTATCGGCGCAAAGAGCAGGTTTTACTGGAGCATCACGTTGACAGTCATTGCATGTGGCAGAGTTTCAGTGAGAATGGGACTGTTTATGGTCACGGGGAGCCCAAAAGTCATGATTTTCACTTCAGCAAGAATACGCTCTGATGCCAACCAAGTGTCCGGGACCTGGGGGACACCTTTTGGGGATCAAGAACTCACTCCAGCTTAGGGTAGCAGCATATCTCAGGCAGGTTCAGTTGCAGTTAGACAGATACAAGGAGCCTGCAGCTCACACAGAATGTCAGCCAACTGAGTAACTCTCGGTAGCCTGGGAGCAAGGCAAGCAGGGCCGGTCCTCATCCTACAGACAGACGGCAGTCCTTCAAGCAGAAGGGCAGTCCTTTTGAATCTTCCACTGGTCCACGAGTACTCTGATGAGTGGCACTGGAGATCCAATATTCATCCCCGGTGCCAGCCTTTTGGTGGGAAGCTCCCTCTCCTACCCCAGTACTGGTTCTGGAAAGGTCTTCCCCTGTCTTCAAATTCTTGGGGGTGAAGAAAGGCAGGGCAGGCCTGTTATCAGGTTCCTTTTTGTGTGTTGTAAGGAAAGCCCTTTGAAGTGCAAGTGGGGCTGGGTATAGCCCCTCCCCAGCAATTCCATCATGTTGGCCCATCCTGCCCGCACCTAAGCCCCCCTTGTGTCACTGCCTTGAAGCAAAGCATAAACCCCAACAGCAGAGTCATTCACAGTCATGTGACCCAGGACACTGGCAGATAGCACAGTTGGTTGGGACAGGAAATTGTCATTTTCAGTATTGTAACTTAAAACCCAACTTCACTATTAAAGAGGAATATAAATTATATCTCATTGAAGTGCAAACAGTTTATTTCTATCTGTCCTCAATCTAAAGTTAGTGCTTAGTAAATGTAATAAGGTAACTTAGTGTTGTCAATAGAAGAGATAGGACTCACAACAGTCAAAAACAACTTTAGGAGATTTTCAATGCCAGGATACGTAAAACCTAAGTACACTATGAGCCTTTAGGGCCTACTGTAGGGTTGACCTATACATATTAAAAAGGAAGGGTTCGGCCGGGCAAAAGGTTTATTTTGCCAGGTCGAACTTGCCAGTTTACAACTGCACTATCGGCTGCAGGGGTAGGTCTGTCATATGCTTTAAAAGACTACCTCAGTGAGTGGCACAATGAGTACTAGAGGCCGACTAATAGCATGTTCTATCATTTACAGTGCACAAAATCATAATAAAATGAAAATCAATTCAACAAAATAAGAGTAGTGAAGGCAAAACGTTTCGGGGAATACCACTAACAATTTGAGCCTAGATAGGCGACAGATATGGTACAAACACTTCTGAGCATGTATAAAACTTTGCATTTATAAAAGTCATTTAAGAATCTGCAAACAAGCATGTGATAAAAATATAAGAGGTTTAAACAGGCCTTGTCAAAGTGTTCATGACAGCAGAGCAGACCAAGGCTGACTCAGAGAGGTTGTGGGCTGGAAACTAAGTACTCAGCAAAGCATACAATAACATTAAATATATCCTTATTGTTGAAAATTGGGTTACTGGTTGAGGGGGGTGAAACACTGTTCAACCAGCAACCACAATTTCTGTCAGGTTGAAGTCACAAGCAACCCCAAACTGATCTATGCTTAACCCTCTGGTAGCTGGGCAGAAAGCAGTCATACTTAACTTAGATACAATCCAACGCCAATTTAGAACAATTGAGTAAAATGTAATACATTATTTGAGACCAAAATGACAAAAATCCAATCAGTATAACCGGAGATATCTTATTTTAGAGTTTTCAAAATAATGCCCACAAGTACAAAGTGGCCATGTCTGGTTTACTGGGCATGCCGGACTGGGCAATGTCACAAGCACAGGCCGACTATGATGGAATGCAGGTCAGAGACATGAACCTAGACAGGCTGGCTGAACAAAGTTGCGAGGATGCATTGCTCAGCGGCGGTTCCGAGGTGCTACTGTGCTGCGAGTCAAAGTCCTGTGTCTTTGCTGAGGATGTTGTCAATGAGGGCCTTGTGATGCAAAGGCCTGCGTTGCACATCAGTGGTTCTGAGGTAGCTGTGAACTGTAATAGAAGTCCTGCATCAGAGATGTATCGCTTTGCAGTGGTTCCGAAGCGGCTGAGAGGAGATGTGTTGCATTGTGTTGGTTCTGCTCACAGGACCTGGGCTGGCAGAACACCTTCAGGCCCACTTGAAAGGGTCCAGGATTGGGATGGCACCACTCAGGAGGACAAGAGTCACAGCACACAAAGTCCAGGTGCTGGGTTCAATGTGGTTGGAGCCTTTTCTGTGACTGAGGCTCGGATCGGAGGCCAGCTAAATAGCACTTGGAATCACTCTGGTGGTCCGGGAATCAAGATGTGGGACCAGTCCGTTTAAAAAGGCAGCAGAGCAACACAGCCCCTCTTACAATGCAGTACAGCAGTTGCCCACTACGAAGATGGAGAAGGTTCGTAAGGTTTCCACCCTCAGAAGTGTTTGGAATTTCCTGCCTCCCTTCTCTGGCACCAACTAGTCTAGAGACAGAAAAGACTTGTATCAAAACCCTTTAAGATGTGCTGAGCAGAACATTTGTGATGTACAAGTGTGGTAGATGACAGTTCCTCCCCCTCATCAAGTAAGAAAGTATCTATCCCGCCAACACCAATTCCTCCTTTGTCTCACTGTCTGAAAGCAATACACAAAGACCAACTACTAGCTCACCCAGTCATGTGACCTAAAGTACCGGCTATAGGCACCAAATGGTTGGAACAAAAAATGGCAACTTTCTAACAGTCCATTTTCAGAATTGTGACTTAAAACCCAACCCTACCATTGAAGAGGGTTTTAGATTACAAACCTTTAGACACCAAACTCGACATTCCTACCTGTTGACTTTGTGGAAACCCTTATGTGGGCAGTGGGTATGTGTCCAAATGTCCAGCATGGGGAGAGAGTTATTATTGCATATAGTGTGCATAATGTGTTCTGATTGGCTGAGTGTTCCAAGCAACATGTGGCATCTGACTTTGTGGTATTTTGGGAACGCGCATTCCTTTAGCCAAATGCGTTTTATTGGGGTCAATCTCCTCTGACCTTTTGTGGTGTAACTGCCTATCTGTGGTATCGATCTGGGTTTTCCCTGTTTACGCATTTGTCTTCGTGCTATGTGTAACCTCACCTGGGACCGATCAATTAGTAGGCTTAGTTTTGGGTCACAGGGCCTGTCTGACAATGTATCTTTGACTCAGGGTTGATGGGGAGGTCATCTCGGGTGGATTCAACAGCAATGATTGCATTTACCAGCATTCTCATAATTATGCGTACATTTGTCATGGCATACAAAAATATTGTATTTACGGGTATTGACATTGTTATATGTAAATATATTATGGTGTGCATTAACATCACATTCACAGATATTAACATTGTTATGTGTACATATATTGTGGCATACACTGACATTGCATACACCAATATTAACATTGGGGAGAATAATCCAACCTCCTGGGAGTTAATGTGAAAGAACCTGGAGAGACCATCAGTATTGACTCATTTCTGCACCCACCCATGCCTGTCTCTTCCCTAAATGTATAGCTTTTTTATGTTCCCTGGCAATATTTTGACTCACAAATGTCAACATGATAATTTTCTTATCCAGCAGAACAAAATAATGTAGCTTTTTTCTCAAAAATTACAAATTCACTTACAAGCACATAATTATAATAAAGATCCTGCAACTTATCTGGAGTCTTCTTAATGCATCCTAGCTTCCCACAACAAAGACTTTGAATCGCCAAAACAAATGCATAAGTTCTTGATGTATATCCCCTTTTAAAATATTCCCCAATTTTTCAAATTGAAATCACTAATGTTCCTGCTCTGTGCAGGCTTAATTAATTGCTCATTCATTAAACAGTCTGTATTTTATCTAACAGAGAATAAAATGCAGATGCAGTAAAAAACACATTATGAAATCTTTGTCACTTTAGCCAAGGTTGGCGCTGTTTCTTTCAATACAAGATGCAATATAATCCAATTCTAGTCAAGTGAATAAGTTCCTCACAGACAATTTTACTCTTTTTGGGTTGCATTCATATACTACGAGTAAAAACTTTTCTGATTCATAACTGTGGTTAGGTATTTTGGAGGGTATTTGGACAAACTTTTGAGGGCCTGATTTCGATGCCGTTAGGAAGGCCTCCTAACACATTTGCTCTATCCGAATCGGATCGGGAGTGTGTCTTTCCGATCTGAATTGGAAAGGTTTCTGACCGTCCAAGTAAGATGCAAGTTAGGCGCTAGGCGTTAGGAATATCCCAATCTGAATCCAACGGCATTCAGAATGACCCAGCCGTACGGAGCAGAATCGTATGTCTCTATGGGCCACGTTTCTGAATGACCGATTACGATGCTGGATTCAGAAAGTCTTTCCGAATCGTGCTGCCTGACTCAAATCGGCAGTCAGAATCAGACTTTGGGGGCCTGAAGCGGGCCCTCCTGCACCCGTAGCCTTCCCAATTGGGCCTGTGGGGGTACCCATGGGTCCCCCCTTACCAGCCATACATAGAGTGGCAGGCACCAGGGGGTGCTCACCACAGGGTGCCCGATTTTCCCCAGCCACCCCTTTCTTTAATGGGAGCCTATGCATTCGGTCGGAACATAGGCTGCCATTGAAGTCAAAGGGAGTCCAACCAAATCGTATCTGGAAGCATCCAGATGCATCGTACTCAGTTAGTCGGACTCTCCCGATCCGAGTCGGTCGGAAACCATTCCCTCACCTATTCAGTTGGAATGATTTCCAAACCGCATCGGAATCGGGCCCTGAGTTATAGATATCAGAAGACAGAAATATCAGAAAAAAAAGATTGTGATGCAAAAATATTGTGATGCAGGAATATCATTGTCAAAAATATTGCTTTTTTCAGGTAAGTAATATCATTGTTAAAAATATCTTTGTTGTTAATATCGTTTTCAATGATACAGTTGTACAGAATATCGTTTTCTACTCATCTTAATTCGTTTCAGTTCTTCTATTAATTTTATCGTTTGTATGATCATAAATAATAATATGGGCTTCAAAGGGTAAGATTTACTATTAGCACTCTAGTGTGTGCAACATTTGGGAAGAGTTGGACTTTGGAGGGGTTAAGTGTACTATTCTCACTCCATTCATGCAACAGTAGGGAAAGCATTACATTTTGGAGGGGTTACATTTGCTATAACAACTCCAGTCAATCCAACAATAGGGAAAGTATTAGACATGGTAAAATTTATTATTCCCACTCCAGTAAGTGCAGCAGTAGGGAAAGTATTAGGCTTTGGAGAGTTTAAATCTACTATTCCCACTCCAAATAGCACAACAATCAGGAAAGTGTTGAACTTCAGAGAGGTAAATATTACCCTCGAAGTCCATCATTTTTCCTACTGTTGCACAGACTGAAGTGGGAAAATTAAATTCTATCCGTCCGAAGTCCAACGCCTTCACTACTGTTGCACAGTGAGGAGTGGGAATAGTCACTATGACCCCTCTAAAGTCAAATTATTTACCTATTTTCCTACTATTGTATTGTTTGGCATGGAAATAGTAACTCTAACTCCTCCGAAGTCCAACACTTTAGCTACTGTTGGGCTATTTGGAGTGGGAATAGTAAATATAAACACTCCAAAGTGTAGTACTTTCCCTATTGTTGCACTGACTGGAGTGGGAATAATACATCTTACCACTCCAAAGTCCAATATTATTCCTTCCATTCGACCTGTTTGGAGTGGGAGTAGTAAATGTAATCCCTCTGAAAGTCTACACTTTCCCTACTGTTGCATACACTGGAGTGGGAATAGTATATCTATTATTATCAGACTCCAGTACTTCTCCTAATATTGTTTAAATATATCTATTATTATTATTTTTTCATTTGTTTAATTCTATATTTGTATATACATATATAAATGTTGCAGTGATACTATCGATGATGTCATAGAAGATGTCAGGACTGATATAATATGTGGGGTAATTAGCATAGTTATAGTTACCTTAGGACACAAGTTATAGTTTTTGCAGATAAATATATCTATAGCTAATGAATTTCTCTGGTTTGCGAATGGAAAATCTGAACCTAACTACAACAACCCTGTAACTTTTGTTTTTTTAGTGAGTGTATATATATTTATTTATATATATATATATATATATATTCACTGAAAAAACCATGGGTTTCACACACGTTATAGTTAGGAATTAGCATTTAAAAAACCTTGCAAATTCAGTGCAAAAACCATAGGTTTCACAGACGTTATAGTTAGCTGGACATTTCACTCGTAAAAAACCAATGAAATTCCCCCGTTATAGTTAGTTAAGCTAACTATAACTCGCGCACCCGCAATCCACTGCTGATGACGTCACATATAACATCACTCATGACATGGTCACTGACATCACTCATGACATCACTGATGACATCTCAAATGACATCACTGATGACATCACTGATGACATCATCCAGTAAATGTGTGTTTTTCTGAAAATTAAATATGTTTTATATATGTATATCTCAAGGTCGATGGAAGAATAAATGTGTATATAAGTGTCTAAATGGATGATTTTTTTTAATTTTTTTTTTGGGAAACTGACTGATATAGTGTATCAAAGTGAATACATGGCTTAGTGAGTAATGTTTTAATATGTAAATATCAGTCTCTCACTTTGTGTATAAGTGGCTGCATGGGTTGGTGAGTAGCTACATGGGTGTCTATTTAGGTTATTAGTTGGTTTTTTGAGTATCAGTCTGAGTGTCTGCATGGTTTGGTGGGGGGTATTACGTAGTGTATAGGTGCATGAATGTTTGACTCACTGTATGTGTTGAAGACAGCATGTGTGCAGGACTGTATGGGTGGATGAGTGTGTGTATGGGTGTGTTAGTGAGTGAATGACTGTCTCAATAGTGTCTCCTTGAGTAACTACTTATGTTTTAAACTAGTATATGTGACTATTGGTGTACATAAGTGAGTATATGTGATAGTGAGAGATTGGAAGAGTTCCTGTATGAATAAGTATGTGTTTCTATAAGTGATTGTTTAAAAGACTAAGTATGTGTAAGTTTCCGTAGAAGTAAGTGTGGTGGTGTGTCTATAACTGTATATGAAGGTAAATGGATGTTTGATTCTTTATTAGCATGAGTGACTATGTGTGTGAGTAACTCTATGGATGAGTGGCATTGTGTAACAGGATGTACAGGTGTATGAGTACATATGAGTGAGTACATGTATGAGTGACTGTATAGGACTGTTGGTGAATGAGTAGATGTGTATGTGGATCTAAGAATTACAGAAGAGATTGTTGAAACTGGTATTGGAATTTCCAATATTTTTTTATTTTTTAGTCTCTATTTTTGAATGTGTGTATCAAAGGTTATATTAGGGTGAGCGGAGGTCTGCCACTCTATCACAAGGATGATGTCATCAGTGATGTCATCAGTGATGTCATCAGTGATGTCATTTGAGATGTCATCAGTGATGTCAAGAGTGATGTCAGTGACCATGTCATGAGTGATGTTATATGTGACGTCATTAGCAGTGGATTGCGGGTGCGCGAGTTATAGTTAGCTTAACTAACTATAACGGGGGAATTTCATTGGTTTTTTACGAGTGAAATGTCCAGCTAACTATAATGTCTGTGAAACCTATGGTTTTTTCACTGAATTTGCAAGGTTTTTTAAATGCTAATTCCTAACTATAACGTGTGTGAAACCCATGGTTTTTTCAGTGAATTTGTATGGTTTTTTAAATGCTAATTCTTATATTTAACGTGTGTGAATTTTTTTTTTTTTATTTTTGCAAGGTTTTTTACATCTTTTTTTTACTTTATATTCTCTTTAAACACTATGGTAAAATTTTAACAATTCTGCAATATATAATTTTTCACCTTTTTTTTTAATCAAACAGGTAAGATATAGTAGTATAAGATAGTGAATCTTTTTTTACGTGCGCGTACGGTAAGCTTACCGTAAGCGCACGTTTTGCTTTATCTACGTAATATTTCTACTCTGTTTGCGTATGGTTACGCAATTTACGTAGACGTCCGTACTGCGTACGCGACGCGTAAGCGCATACGTTACAAGCGTACGTTACGCGGAAGTGTTGGAGCGTGCCTGTTATGCGCATGCGCGCGTGCGCGTGTCTTTTATACGCGCATGCGTACTTTTACCGTAAGCGCTCCGTAAGCGTAACGTACGCGCACGGTGGGTCATGTGATCAAGAAACAACACTTTTGATTGGTTTAAACTACTTTCAGTTCTAGAACTCTCCTACACCACACCCATTCCCCTCATTTCTGCTTGTGATCCCTTAGGAGAAGGAGCTGAGTTGTCTTTGTGATACGATGGCAGAACAGCAGTCCTCTTCTGAGAGTGAGTCAGGTAGCAGCATCATCAGAGAGAGAAGGAGGAAACAAAAGACTTCTTTTGTATGGGAATATTTCACCTATCCAGAGGGGCAGAAAAAGGTAAATGCTCCTTTAGTCACCTGCTCACTTTGTGAGCGTGTCTTATCTAGAGGAAATCCTAGGAAGAAGTATTCCTTTGGAAATCACTCTATGGTTAGACACATTAAGGATAAACATCCCAGGACTTATGCTAGACATACTGGAGAAACATCTCCAGTAAGTCACCCAAGCACACCTGCAGAAGCTCAGCCGAGTACATCTTCGGCAGCTCAGCTGAGCCCTTCCTCTGCGGTGGGAGCATCACCCTTTTCTGGTCCTCTGGATATAAACCCTCGTTTTGGGAGGGTTACAATGAGGTGCACAAGATGTCATGGCCTTATTGTTCATGCGGAGACCAGTGTTTCCCTCATAAACAATAGGATAGACCAGCACATCTGTGGTCCTTGTTAGTATTCCCATTCTTTCTTTCCTCTTTCCCTTTATGAACACAACGGTTCTTTTAAGAGCCAACCTTACCTCTTAACTTTTTTTAAAAAATTTAAATTACTTTTTTTTTTTTTAAATCCAAAAAATTTTATCAACCTACAAGGACCATGAGGGACTACTACAGAAATGAGAGAAGCATAGAGAAGAGCAGTGAAAAAAAGTGAGCATTAAAGTAAATGTGTGATAATTCCAGAAATTTCACACTTACCTGACAATGAAAATAACTTAAACAAAAATAAGTGATTTATTTTACTTTCTATAAAGAAGTTTATTTTTATATTTTTCCTTTCTCAATCTGTAAAAAAAGAAAAAGGTATTAATATTTAACAATACTTTTTAGAATACAGTGCACATATTTTCATATTTCAACAAACATATTTTTGCCCTTTTTTTGCTGTTTTCAGAATATATTGCATTTTACTGTAAATCGTAAAAGCAATTGCATTCATCACTCAACAGTGGGCAAAAAAAAAAACAATCAGAAAGATTGTTTAAAAAAAGCCCAGAATCTCTTCTCACTAAAACATACCGTAATAGAAATGATACATTTGCAATATAAATCTCACGTAAGAACAATAACTAATTTCAGTAAATATCGTCTGAAAATTCTGTTGCATAAGCATAATCACCAAAATAATTTGTGTCAAAGAAGTCCACAATGCAAATTATTACCTTTCCGTAAGGCCAAATGGTAATTTTTATAATAATTTTTGAAGACATTTCCGATGGTAATCCAATTTAATTGTAATAATGTTTTCTACAGATGTTGCAATTTCTTCTAAAATTTTGGTTTCAGAAAAATTAAATAGGAATTTGCTAAATCAAAAGGCAAACGTTGCTTGAAAACCAATTCAGAATCATTACACAGTGTCCAGCCTTTTTCACATTTAAGAAAAACTGTGTAATGACCAGAAGTTACAAAAGGCCCATCATGGAAAATTATTGCAACTGTTACAAAAGTTTTGCCAGAAATTGATAATTGCTGTCCTGTAAGTTTCTTTATTACAGTGTCCAATTTTGTTCCATCAGCTCTACAACGTTGCATCATTAAAATTACATACTGTCCATATTTCTTTAAAAATAACGTTGAAAACATGTCTGATTTACATTTAGAACATTCCATGTTGTGATTGGCATCTTTAACTAATTTACTAAAAGTCACTGATTTAGTCTCTGGCAATGTTAAATAGATAAACCTTTCAGAATCAACATTAGAGCTGCATGTGTAGAAACAGTTTTCACAACTATGTTCCCATTTATAAGAGAGATCAAACATATTTTCTATTTCTACCCCTTCATCTTGAAGTACCAAAAGGATGTACATCAAGAATTCCTGTGCATCTTGCTGGACATTTTGAGAAAACTGTGTTCGTCCTGAACAAACATCTAATAGATTTCTAATTTCATTCGCACTTTCTATTTTAGCTTTATCAACACTCAGTTTCTCATAAAGAAGACGTAGCACAGAACAGAATCTTTTTTCATGATTTTCTATTATCTGCTCTTGCAAACTTTCAAGATAAAATACAACATTCAGCACTACATTTGCGTAGCAGTTGACACCAGAGCTATTTTCAAAATGGCAACCAACAACCTCTTCCACATTGTCCTTTTTCTTTTTGCTTGCAATCCCATGACTCTCTTTTTGTTTTCTCTTCTGTACATCCTCATTACAGCTATTCTCAATTCTCCTTTTCCGACAAACAACACGTTTCTCCAACACAGGATACTGACCTAAATGAGGAGCATAGGTTCTTCTTAATCTATTGTACTCCTTAACACAATTTGCATCAGCACTAACTTTTGAGTCATCAAAGTCTATCATGAATAAACCAGATAATGTTTTCACTCGTGACAAAGCAACATATGCCATACCTTCTTTGAACACAGTAGATCCAATGTTTACAAATGCACTATCAACAGTTAATCCTTGACACTTGTGAATAGTTGCAGCATATGCTAGAGAAAATGGAAACTGCTTCCTACGTACATATAAGTCTTTCACAAGCAAAAAACGGACTGAACAACGACTAATGTCTTTTACCTCTTCAATCTGATCAAATTTAATTTTTAAAACTCAATTCCTTCTTTTTTCTGGTAGTTAACAAAACCCACAACTTTACCCATAGCTCCATTCACTAAACCTTTTTCAACATCCAAATTTCTCCTTAGAAATACTCGACAGTTCATGCAAAGATATAGATTTTTTTCTAACCCAGCTGTTTTCGAAATGTTCTTCTCTAGAGAATCCAATTTATTTTTCAGTTCGCCTGTTAATGTAATAGTAATTCTTTCATGTTGGATTTTGTCCACTGCTTCCATTTTCTTAATCTCTTCCTTTTCCAATTTCAAAAGTTCCTCATTGAATATCGAGCATTCACGTAGTGTTGGCATTAAGCAGATTACAGTATTTTTTTCTGCACTGTTCTTGTATATTTTCTCTGCAACTATTTCTTCACTTGGAAAATTATGTAGCAACCGACTCTGTAACGCTTTTCTGCCTACTTCTGTGAGTAGTCCAATTCTGATATCTTTCAGAATTCTTCCATATTCTTCATCATTTGCTTGCCTCATATTGGTAGTGAGTTCTTTGTACTCAAAGAATGACCAAATATTCGCATTACCAATGCTTCCTAATGACTTCCTCGTGTCCTCATGTGTCACAGTATTAAACACTGGTTGTCCTTTAACTGGAGTGAGCTGCAGTAGATCCCCAAAAACTATAACATGTTTTCCACCAAATAGCACGTCATAGTCTCTTTTTAGAATTTGCTGCATTCTTAAATGCACAAAGGCAAGCATTAAGTTTGATACCATGCTTACCTCATCAATAATGAGAACTTGCATCTTCTTCAACACTCTTGAAACTTCGAAACATGCTTCGCCAGTTAGCTTGTGATATTCTATTTTGTTCTCATGCTCCACTGGTAACATTAGCAAGCGATGGAGAGTAATTCCTTTTATATTATATGCTGCTAACCCAGTTGGAGCAGTAACAACACAAGATAAAGTTGAATCAGTTTTTTGCTGTAGGTAGCTTCTGATGACTTTAATTAAGAAACTTTTCCCAGTTCCAGCTTGTCCACTCACATACAACCTAATTGGTTCAAATGATGTGCACGTGCACTCTTTATTTTCATGTAGTAATCCGTGATCAATTTTTTTTCTGACTTCTTCATAAATTTGTCGTTGTTCTTCATTCAGTTGTTGTTCCAAATCTGGTAAGTCTATTAAATCTTCCTGAGCTTGATTCATAGCCGTTTCCACTTCAGTCATGGCTATTGCAGCTTCATTTTCTAAGATTGGCTGTCCTAGTGGATCCTGACTGAGCGTTCCAGAACTTTGGCTGTCTTGAGAACTGTCTCTAGCTACTTCAACTGCAATTGTAGCTTCCTGTTCAATTTCTTCGTTTAACATTTGGACATAATTCCTGAAAATACTGCATTCAATGGTATCTTTACATGCATTAAATGAATCCTCATAGCTTTGAAATTCTCCAAGTAGTTCGTCCTCTGAACGCCATGGTTTAAACAACTGTAAAAGTGCCAAGTAGTAAAATTCCTTTTTGTCAGTAGTGTCACAACTCAGCTTCCTGTGATTAATCAAACTTCCTTTTGTTTGCTTCACTAAACATCCTTCCTCACCAATGACTTTATATTTTCCATTGTTGATGTCTTCTGTGGCTTTCCGTGAAAATATGTAGCTCTGCAGCACTTCATAGAGACACATGTTCTCAAGATGATGACTTCTTTTTGGGTAATATGTGTCCAACATGTTTGTTTTCAAAATATCTGTACTTTCTGGGTCGTTCTCGGCCAAATATTCAATTTCTCCAACAGATTACAGTACCCGATTTCGCATTCCTGCAAGGCCTAAACTGACCCAAATTATTCTTCTTGATTTTGAGTATAGACTGCAGATGATAACCTATCTGAACATTCATAGGATCCAATTTCTCGATGCGATAACATCTTTAAACTGAAACTGTACAGCTTCTTACTGACAGTCTTCTCGTGAGAAATCTCTTCCCACATTTCCTTCAATTCCGTTTTCTCAGATTTAGTAATGTAAGATGTGACATACCGAGCAACAGCAATAGAATTGTCTGCCACATACTGAATATCCATGTTAGCATTCCACATGGATAAAATGACTGGGTTGTAGTCATTTATATATTTTGACTCTTCTTTTCTTCTTAGGTTGTACGTATTTTTGGGAGATTTTCTTGTAATAGTATGTCGCACAGCTGACATAAAACTGTTGACTCTTCCTTTTGAAAGAACAGGTCGTGGAAATCCAAATCGACATTTTGTGTAGAGTTTATCTTTGGTCTTGTACTTCCGTCGACAGTATTTTCCACACCGATGACTTTGGAAACGTAAAACTTGCTCTTTTAACTTTTTCTCTTCTGTGCTTTTAGGTATAGCACATGTTGCATATTCTTCAATGAAAGATAACACTGCTTCATCAGCATCTGTTCCAAATTTTGGAGCATTCTTGATCCACAACAGCATATGAATGTGAGGAGCACCTCTTGCTTGGTACTCTTTTCTCCAAAAGAAATCCACAACTTCTCCAAGTGGTGGATTTTTTTTTTATTGCAGATAAAGGACATCATAGCCTCAAATCTATGATTGAAATATCTGCAAACATTAACCGGATCCAATGAGCACAATTCTCCTGCTGTCTTGTATTCGATGTTTTTAATGTTTGAATTTGCCTCTCGTAGAAAATCCAGTAAATCATCCCAAGCGTACTCTGCACAGCTTAGGGTAAGGAACCATGTTGGAGTTCCTAAATTCCGTAACATACATTTCAATTCTCCATGGCGTCGGTACCAATATTCATTCGTCCCACGCTGACAAGCCATCAGATTGATCAATTGTGATTCCAAATGATCATCTCGCTGCTGCACTTTGTTCATAAAATCCTTAGCAGACACATTATGTAGATGTGTTCCACTTTTTAAAATGTGGTTTACTGCATTAGATAGTGCAGACAAGTCACTTTCAAATAACAGATGGAACAAATAAGGAATACTTTGACGAAAACTGGGATCTTCTGCAAATAATCTTGTAGTCCGATACTCCGAAGCAGGAATCTGGACTGGACGTTCATCATATCGTCCACCTTCTCCTGTAGGAAACAGCTGGGGAAAACAACGAGCTTCCAAACTCTCCTCCCATACACTCACGGGAGTTCCTTGTGCTTTTTTCATTTGAAACAGATCAATGGTGTTTGCCATTACTTCTTTTGAATTAAGAGGATGTATGCTGAAATGTTCATAAATTTCTTTTTCTTTCGACTTGTCTACTTTTTCAATTTGTCCAGTTGGTGTGTCAGTGTCTCCTACTAAATCTTCTTCATCTTCATCTATATAAATTGATTCATACCATTTATTATTCCTTTTCAAATATAAATTTGCTTTTTGTATTTTCCGTACATCTACCAGCTCCTGCCAAATTTTCTTATTCTTTGTAGGTACACCATTAACCAGAATAACTAATGGTTCAGTTTCCAAAGTATCTGTATCAATAGTTTCCATATTTTTTTTCAAATCCAACGGCAAATAGACAACTCTTCCTTTTAAACCTCTCTGTAAATCTGAAGGAGGTAATTTGCCTGTTTTTGGCTCCATAAGTACTATGGTCTGGAACGGATGGACACATTGAATGAGTATAGACTCATACGTATTTAAATCAGAAAGTTCTGCAGGAACTTCAACCAATTCTAATTTATTATGTACAGCTCTAGCTGGCATTTTATTTTCTTCCAACTTGTTGTAACAGTATTTACAAATACGTTGATCTTCACCTAAATCAAAACAATTTTCAAGAAATATATATGTTGCAAAATCCTTCCACTTATAATTATCATCTTCTTCACTTTTTTTGTAGAGATCAACATTCCTTGTTTGGATTTTGTAATGGCTTCTCCGGCAACAAATACAAGTAATATTTGGTCTTTCATTAGAGATGATAGCAAATTTTGTAATTTGATCTTTAAATTTCTTATTTACGGAGGGTTCTACATTCTCTTCCACATTTTCCTCAATAACTGTGTCATTCCCTGCACTTTCTTGTTCTGGACCAAAGTAACAAAACTGAATCTCATCAGTAACCTTCTCTACTTCTGATACAGATCCACGAAACAGAGCCTTATTCAACTCCTTTAACTTTAGTGCTGGACTTTTAGCAAAATACAATCTTCTCACAAATTTCCTAATTTCAGTATGATGAACTGCCAGCATCCTAAAATGGTGAAAAACACTTTGACAAACTTTCCTAGATAAACAAGCCAGAGAGTGTCCTTGCAAACCAGTATTCTCTCTCACTCTGCATGGATCTAGTCCTTGAAGCACCTTAATCTTCTGTTTAACACTCTTTTTACTATATTCTCTTAAAAACTCACGTAATTTATCAATAGATTCCTGTTGCAAAGTACAAATACTACTACAATTCCAAGTATACACTGGGGCTTTAGGACGTCTCCCCATAACCTCATCTGCAATCACTTCTTCCTCATTTCTTGGAACCATTTTCTCCTTTTCCATTACACAACCATCCTTAACTTCATATGCTCGACCACTGGTGTCAACTGCATGCAGCAAACTATTATTTTGAAGATAACTCTCTTCATTAAAAAATGGTTCAGTACTTGAACTATGCATCCATTCTCCCAAAAACACTTTACAAAAGTTATTTCTTTTTACTACTCTTTTCTTTTTGCTTTGTGACTTCATTACATTAACAATTTTTTCTAATGTACGCATCCTGTTCAAAATTAAAATGAATAGTTTTCTTTTTAAATCTAAAGCCTTAGCTACAATGGCTTCTATATCTTTTTTTCTCTTTATAAATTTAGCTCTTTTCTTATATTTTTTCACATCCTTTAGCAAATTGGACATCACTCTTCTCTGAAACATTTTCCTACGTATCTCTTTAAATGCTGATTTTCTTTTCAAGTTAATTTTTATAGCTTCTGCTTGTACATTAGCATTTAGTAAATTCTCACTATTCTCCTGTTGTTTTCTACTTGAAACAGTTTTTCCAATGGGGGCATTTTTTAAATTTTTCCTTTTTTTGAATATTTTTTTAAAGAATTCCTTTGTCTGCCTACCAGAAGACTTTTTCTTTTTCCCAACATGAGCATCTTCAACTAACTTGGGTCCTCCAGTTGTCTTCAAATAAACAATTTTTTTCTGTTGCTTTCTCTGTCTTGATTTTATAGGCATCTTATATTTCCTTCACTGCTCTGGAGCAAAACCTGAAAGAAACTAAAAAAAATACCTTTTTGTAATTTAAATATATTACTATATTTGTTATGATCTTTTCTTTTCTTATTTCACTATCTACCCCTTTCCTACAAGTGAAAAACACAAGAAAACCAACACAAATTTAATCTCTAAGATCAATTCCTGTGTGCACACAGACTCTTGGTGTAATTCTAGGCAGATCACGATATTTCATTTGCAATTCAAAAGCACACTTTTTTTTTTTTGCAATTGTTAATTACTCTAACAGTCTGCCACATTTTCTTTATAGTTTACAGAGGCAGAAAAGAGCACATGTGCAATCTTCTTTTTTAGAGCATGTACATGTGTAACCTGGCTGACTGCCTGCACTCCTGCAAAGATAATGATCCTTGGTGATGTTGAATGCATTAGCGTTTGTCAGGGGGTCCAAGAAGGCCATAAAAGACTCATGCTGTGATGTTACGCAGAAAATGAAATTTGCTTGCCAATTTCAAAGCACACTTACTACTGTTTTCTGTGTTTTTAGGCATAAAATGAAATTTTCTTGCCAATTTCTAAGCAAACTTACTACTGTTTTTTCCTGCAAGCGCTAATTACTCTAACAGTCGCATACATTTTCATTACAGTTTTCAGACACAGAAAACAGCACATGTGCAAACAGCTTTTTGAGACCATGAACATGTGTGACCTTGGTGACTGACTACACTCCAGCAAAAGAAATCAGCCTTAGTGATGTTGAATGGATTAGCGTTACTCACTGCTACCTGAAACACCACTCACTTGTAAATACTCAGCATGATTCTACAGGATAAACTGCTGGGTGTGTGCTAACAGTCTGCTTATGCAGACTGTGTATTTTCAGTTGCAAGAGACATATGCATGGTTACTTCCCAAAAGAACCAGAGAGATACGAAATACATCTCTGACAGCAATTCCTCTGTGCTCACAGACTCATGCTGTGATTTTAAGCAGAAAATGAAATTTGCTTGCCAATTTCAAAGCACACTTACTACTGTTTTCTGTGATTTTATGCAGAAAATGAAATTTGCTTGCCAATTTCTAAGCACACTTACTACTGTTTTTTCCTCCAAGCGTTAAGTACTCTAACAGTCGCATACATTTTCATTACAGTTTTCAGACACAGAAAACAGCACATGTGCAAACAGCTTTTTGAGACCATGAACATGTGTGACCTTGGTGACTGACTACGCTCCAGCAAAAGAAATCAGCCTTAGTGATGTTGAATGTATTAGCGTTACTCACTGCTACCTGAAACACCACTCACTTGTGAATACTCAGCATGATTCTACAGGATAAACTGCTGGGTGTGTGCTAAGAGTCTGCTTATGCAGACTGTGTATTTTCAGTTGCAAGAGACATATGCATGGATACTTCCAAAAAGAACCAGAGAGACACGAAATACATCTCTGACAGCAATTCCTCTGTGCTCACAGACTCATGCTGTGATTTTACACAGAAAATGAAATTTGCTTGCCAATTTCAAAGCACACTTACTACTGTTTTTTCCTCCAAGCGTTAAGTACTCTAACAGTCGCATACATTTTCATTACAGTTTTCAGACACAGAAAACAGCACATGTGCAAACAGCTTTTTCAGACCATGAACATGTGTGACCTTGGTGACTGACTACACTCCGGCAAAAGAAATCAGCCTTAGTGATGTTGAATGTATTAGCGTTACTCACTGCTACCTGAAACACCAGTCACTTGTGAATACTCAGCATGAGTCTGCAGGATAAACTGCTGGGTGTGTGCTAACAGTCTGCTTATGCAGTCTGTGTATTTTCAGTTGCAAGAGACATATGCATGTTTACTTCCCAAAAGAACCAGAGAGACACGAAATACATCTCTGACAGCAATTCCTCTGTGCTCACAGACTCATGCTGTGATTTTACGCAGAAAATGAAATTTGCTTGCCAATTTCTAAGCACACTTACTACTGTTTTTTCCTGCAAGCGTTAATTACTCTAACAGTCGCATACATTTTCATTACAGTTTTCAGACACAGAAAACAGCACATGTGCAAACAGCTTTTTCAGACCATGAACATGTGTGACCTTGGTGACTGACTACACTCCAGCAAAAGAAATCAGCCTTAGTGATGTTGAATGTATTAGCATTACTCACTGCTACCTGAAACACCAGTCACTTGTGAATACTCAGCATGATTCTACAGGATAAACTGCTGGGTGTGTGCTAACAGTCTGCTTATGCAGTCTGTGTATTTTCAGTTGCAAGACACATATGCATGTTTACTTCCCAAAAGAACCAGAGAGACACGAAATACATCTCTGACAACAATTCCTCTGTGCTCACAGACTCATGCTGTGATTTTACGCAGAAAATGAAATTTGCTTGCCAATTTCTAAGCACACTTACTACTGTTTTTTCCTCCAAGCGTTAATTACTCTAACATTCGCATACATTTTCATTACAGTTTTCAGATACAGAAAACAGCACATGTGCAAACAGCTTTTTGAGACCATGAACATGTGTGACCTTGGTGACTGACTACACCCCAGCAAAACAAATCAGCCTTAGTGATGTTGAATGTATTAGCGTTACTCACTGCTACCTGAAACACCACTCACTTGTGAATACTAAGCATTGCGCGATTTTTTTTAAGACATTTAAATGTATTTTTCATACTTTTATGGCCTTCTTGGACCCCCTGACAAACGCTAGGGGGTCTGCAACTCTCTTCGTTTCCCCCTTTCCACGTTCTCCTCCTTTTTTTATCAGTGTGAGGCACACAAAATGGAGGCCGACACTTCCTGATTTCAACCGATTCGAATGTTTACAGTCATGTAACCACCAATCAGAATTGAGCTCGCGCATGGCAGCGTGCGCGTACGGTAAGCTTACCGTAAGCGCTCGGAGCGCCCCCATAGATATATATATTGATTTAAATGCTTTTTGTTCAGCAAACACATTTACACCACACCTACAAAAGGCACATCCCTGACCTGAGGACTACCTCTTTGCCAAATTTCAAGTAATTCTGTTCAGCCGTTCGGGCTGTAGCTTGGACTAAAGGTCCTATGGAAAAATGCATGGGGAAAACGCATTTTGGGACCCCCCCCTTTTTCTCAGCCCCCGCTTGACGAATCCCCCCGAGACTTTCAGGGTAGGAGTGGAGCGGAGCGCCCCACCTATTTTGAAGATTTCGCCAGGATCCGTCAATCGGCGCCAAAGTTATTCCAAATAGAATGTTGCGGATTTCCTATGGAAACACGGTCCTAACTATAACTACCTACTGGTACATTTGTGAGTACCTACATATGTGAAAGGCAGTATATGTGAGTGTTGGAGTATGTAAATGACTATTCATGAGAGTGAGTGATTGGGAGAGTGACTGTATGGATGAGTGTGTGCTTGTATCAGTGATTGTATAAGAGAGTAAGTATGTGTTAGTCTCTGTATGAATAAGTGAGGTGGTCTGTGTATAACTGTATAGGTGAGTAAATGTGTGCGATAGATTTTTTGCATGACTGAATAGGTGTGTGAGTAAGTCTATGGATGAGTGGTGGTGTGCGAGTGTCTGTATATGTGTATGAGCGCATATGATACTGCTGTATTGATGAATAACTGCATGTATGAGTTACTGTATGGGTGAATGAGTGGATGTGTGTGTAGCCCTAGGAATCAGTTAATGGGTATGTAGGAACTGGTATTGGTGTGTCTATGGTTTTGAAAATGGTAGTCTGTATTTTAGAGTGGGTGTATCAAAGGTTATATTAGAGTGTGCGAAGGTGCATCAAATTATCATGTGGATGATGTCATCAGTGATGTAATTTGAGATGTCATCAGTGTTGTCATCAGTGATGTCACTGATCATGTCATGAGTGATGTAATATGTGACGTCATCAGCAGTGCATTGCAGGGGCGCAAGTTATCATTAGCTTTACTAACTTTAATGGACACATTTCTTTGGTTATGTATGAGTGAAATTTCCAACTAACTATAACGTCCCTGAAACCTATGGTTTTTTCAGTGAATTTCAAAGGTTTTTAAATGCTAATTTCTAACTATAACGTCCCTGAAACCTGTGTTTTTTTCAGTTTATTTCAAAGCTTTTTTAAATGATAGTTTCTAACTATGCCTACAGAGGTAGGACATGTGCAGAAAGAGGAAGAAAGGCACAGAAAGAAGCAAGAGAAATGCAAAAAGAGGCACCAGAAGTCCAGAAAGACAAAGAAAGGTGCAGAAAGAAGCAATGGATATAGGTTTTTTAAATGCTAATTTGTTACTATAATGTCCCAAAAGTATTTTTTCTTATTTCTTTAATTGTTATAAAAAGAATGTATTAATTTCTAATTCTTAAGAAGTAAATATACATATTTTTTTATAAGAAAGTGGATTTGCACACCTATCGTGTACCTGTCTCATTCGGTGCGTGATTCCAAGCCTCCATATTTTAGTAAAGTTGTGTAGGATGCGCGCGTCATAAGCGACGGGTGCGCGAACTACGACCACGCGTAACGTTACATAGAACAAAGGAAAAGGGCACTAGAACAGCAAGCCCTGCAGGATGACCAGCAACCGAGTACATCTTCCAGTCCTGACTCTTTGAACAGAGGCCCAGACATTAGGCCTGAATTGGCTGGTCTTGAGGACTGATGTATAAATTGTAAAAAGAGCGTGTGCTATGGAGAGCAATCCGTTGACAACATCGTTTTTGCTGCTTGCAGCCACCATTGTTAAATGTTTTTCTTTTGCAATGTTTTTTTTTACTAAAGTTATGACATCAGTTGGGTGACTTTTTCTTGTTGTTTATATTTTTCTTT
Organism: Triturus cristatus; assembly: GCF_964204655.1. Taxonomy (NCBI): domain Eukaryota; kingdom Metazoa; phylum Chordata; class Amphibia; order Caudata; family Salamandridae; genus Triturus; species Triturus cristatus. The sequence goes on from NC_140581.1 coordinate 304,822,580, forward strand.
TGAAAAAAACACCAAAATAATTTGAAAAAGAGAAAAAAAACACAAAAGATACGAAACTAAAAAAGAAGACAAAAAACGGTCATCTTTAGAACCACCTATTCTGTTAAAAAAAGAAAAGTGAGTGCATGTGGTGTACCTGGGTGATTGCATTAGTGCATCAATAGTATATAGGTGCTTGCATGAGTGCATGGGTAGTGCCTGCATCATTGGATGAGTGCATGAGTAATGCCTGGGTGATTGTATTAGTATATGGGTAGTGCTTGAGTGAATAAAAGAGTGCATGGGTAGTTATTGGTTGATTGCATGACTCCATCAGTAGTACGTAGCTGTTTCTATGAGTACATGTGTAGTACTTGGGTGATTACATGAGTGCATCAGTAATACTTATGTGCTTGCATGAGTGGATGGGTAGTTTCTGCGTGATTGGACAAGTTCATGGGTAATGCCTGGGTGATTGCAAGAGTGCATGGGTATTGCCGGCATGATTGGATGAATGCATCAGTAATGCCTGGGAGATTGAATGAGTGCAAATGTTCCGAATGTGTGATTGCATAAGTGCATGGGTAATGCTTGGGTTATTGCATGAGTACATCGGCAGTGTTTGAGTGTTTGGAAGAGTATATGGGTAGTGCCTGGGTGATTACATGAGTGCATCAGTAATACATACATGTTTGCATGAGTAGTACCTGCGTGATCGGACAAGTTAATCGGTAATGCCTGGGTGATTGCATGACTGCATGGGTAGTGCCTGAATGATTGCATAAATTCATCAGTAATGTCTGGGAGATTGAATGAGTGCAGAGGTACTTACTACATGTGTGATTGTATAAGTGCATGGGTAATATTTGCATTATTGCATGAGTACATGGCTAGTGACAGGGTGATTGCTGGAGTGCATAGTTACTACATGGGTAATTGAAGGAGTGAATGAGTAGTGTCTAGGTGATTAAAGAATTGTATAAGTAGTGCACAGGGGATTGTAACAGTGCATGGTTAGTGCCTGGGTCATTGTATGAGTACATGGGTACTGACTGGATGATTAGAGTACAGCAAGGAGTATGCATGTTGAATTTATAGGTGCTTGGGTATTGGCGGAGTGATCGGATAAGTACATGGTACTGTTGGGTGATTGGAGGAATGCATGGGTAGTGACAGGGTGATTGTTAGACTGCATGGGTACTACATGGGTAATTAAAGGTGTGAATGAACAGTGTCTAGGTGGATACAGGATTGCAAGGGTAGTGCACAGGGGATTGTAGCAGTGCATGGTTCATGCCTGGGTCATTCCATGAGTACATGGGTACTGACTGGATGATTAGAATACTGCAAGGAGAGTGTATGGTGAATTTATAGGTGCTTGGGTATTGGCCAAGTGATTGATAAGTACATGGTACTGGCTGGGTGATTGGAGGAGTACATGGGTAGTGACAAGGTGATTGCTAGACTGCATGGGTACTACATGGGTCATTAAAGGTTTGAATAAATAGTGTCTAGGTGGTTAGAGGATTGCATGGGTAGTGCGCAGGGGATTGTAGCACAGCATGAGTTAGTGCCCGGGTCATTGCATGAGTACATGGTAGTGACTGGATGATTAGAAAACTGCAATGAGAGTGCATGGTGAATGTATAAGTGCTTGAGTTTTGGCGGAGTGTTTGGATAAGTACATGGTCCTGGCTAGATTATTGGAGGAGTGCATGGGAAGTGAAAGGGTGATTGCGCGACTGTATGGGTACTACCTGGATAATTGAAGGAGCGAATAAGTAGTGTATAGGTGGTTAAAGGACTGTATGGGTAGTGCTCAGGGGATTGTTGCAGTGCATGGGTTAGTGCCTGGGTCATTGCACAAGTACAGGGGTAGTGGGTGACTGGATGATTTGAGTACTGCAAGGAGAGTGCATGGTGAATTTTCAACTGCTTGGGAATTGGTGAAGTGATTGGATAGGAACATGGTGCTACTAGGTGATTGGAGCATTGCATGGGTAGTGACAGGGTGATTGTCGGACTGCAAGGGTACTACCTGGGTAAATGAAGGTGCAAATGAGCAGTGTCTAGGTGGTTAGAGGACTGCATGGGTAGTGCACAGGTGATTGTAGCACTACATGTGTTAGTGCCTGGCTCATTCCATGAGTACATGGGTAGTAACTGGATGTTTAGAGTACTGTAAGGAGAGTGCATGGTGAATTTATAAGTGCTTGTGTATTGGCGGAGTGATTGGATAAGTAAATGGGACTGTCTGGGTCATTGGAAGTGTGCATGGTGAGTGACAGGGGGATTGCTGGACTGCATAGGTACTACCTGGGTAATTGAAGGTGTGAATAAGTAGTGTCTAGGTGATTAGAGGACTGTATGGGTAGTGCACAGGTGAATATACTACTGCAATGGTGGTGCTTGGGTTACTTAATCTTACCTTTTTTATAGTACAAATGAAAGTCATTGAAACAATTTTCTCAGTTCTTTATTTATAATCTAAATTTAAAAAGGTTTCAAACGTTAGAATTTGGGTCTACAATAGAGAAGACAAAATACAGTTATAACATATAATATTATAGTTTTAAGAACACAACATAATTTTACAATTACATAACATATTCCGTTTGCCATTTTTACTGTTTTCAGATTCTATTGAATTTCACCATACACAGTGATTTCAATGTTGATCATCATGGAACAGCGGGCAAAAAAATACAATCAATAAGATTATTAAAAAAACGAATCTGTGTTCAAAATATTTACAACCAACTGAACTATCTGTTTACATTTCCGAAAATAAACACCCTCAATAACATTGCATATAATACAATGATCAAATATATGAAATGCTTCTTTCCAAAACAATTTCCTAAATACAGTATCAAAGAACGGTAACGATAATTGAGTCAGCAATTCTTGGTATCTTCCCTATCGGCCTTATGATGTTTCCGAAATCATTTGCATTGAGAATATCCAAAATAAACTTATTAATTCATATTGACATCTTCCCAATAGGCCAAATGATGTTACTGAAATCGTTTGTATTGAAAATATCCAAAATAATCTAATTAATTCATGTTGACATCTTCCCAATAGGCCGAATGATGTTTTCAGAACTTTGGCATCAAAAATATTACATAGGAATTTGGTAATTCAAAAGGCAACCAATATTTGAATTGCAAATGGGCATCATTACAATGTGTCCATCCTTTATTGCATTTTAAATACACAGCATAGTGTCCAGATGTTGTAGAAGGTCCATTGTGGAAAATAATTGCCACTGCTTTGAAAGTTCTTCCCGAAATTGACACTTGACTTGCCCCAAAAAATGTAATTTTAGTTTCCAATTTTCTTCTATCTGCTCTACAACGTTGTATCATTAAAATGACATATTGTCCAAATCTTTCTATAAATAATGTTGATAAAATTTCAGATTTGCAGTGACTACATTCCATATTATGATTAGCTGATTTTAATAATTTGTTAAAAGACACTGTTTAACAATCTGGTATTGTCAAATATATGAATCTTTCAGTGTCTATGTTAGTGGTAGAAGTAAATGTACAATCTTCACATTCATGTTCCCATCTGTAATGAAGTCGACACAGATTTTCAATTTGTATTCCTTCATCTTCCAATACTGCAAGCATAAACATACAAAATTCTTGAGCATCTTGTTGTACATTAAGTGGAATTTGTGAAGAACCAGAACCTATATATCCAGAAGATTCCAAATGTCAAGTTTTCAAAAATAGAATGCAACAAAGAACAAAACCTTTTTCTTGATTCTCCATAATTTGTTGTCGGAGATTTTCTAGAACAAATACCACATTCACAACTACATTAGCATAGCAGTTGATACCTGAACTGTTTTCTAGCTGATATCCTCCAATATCTTCAACACTGTCCATTTTTTTTGTTTGGAACCTCAACATTCTCTTGATTCTTTTTCTTATTTCCAACCTCACTACAGAGTTTCTCATATGCTCATTTTCGACATACTAAACGCTTTTCATATACAGGATATTCACCTAAGTTGGGAGCATACAGTCTTCTTAACCGATTATACTCTCTTACACAATTTACATCTCTACTGATCTTTCTCTCATCAAAATCAATCAAATACAATCCAGATAAAGTTCTTACTCCGGACAGTGCAACATATGCCATGCTCACTTTAAACACGGGACTTCCAATGTTTACCAAAGCACTGTCTACACTTAAACCTTGAGATTTATGATTGGTCACCCGCATATGCTAAAGAAAGAGGAAACTGTTTCCTACGAACATACACGTCTTTAAAAAGCATAAAACGAACAGAACAACGTCCAATCTGTTTTACCTCTTCAATCTGATCAAATTTAATCTTCAAAAATTCAGTTCCATCTCTATTTTGATTATTAACAAAATCAACAACTTTTCATATTGCTCCATTTACTAAACCTCTTTCCACATCCAAATTATGCCGTAAGATTATCTGACAGTTTTCACATACATATAAATTCTTTTCTAAAACAGGAGTCTTAGATATAGATTTTTCCAAAGAATCCAATTTTGTTTTTAATTTTTCCGTTAAAATAATTGTAATTCCTTTGTGCTCTATTTTAACAATGACTTCCATTTTTATTATTGTTGTTTTTCCAGCTTTAAAAGATCTTAATTGAATGTAGAACACTCTCGCAGTGTTGGCATTAGGCAGATTATAGATTTATTTTCTCCAATTTTTTGTATATTATTTCCGGAGCAACATTTTCATTTTGAAACAAGTTTGTAAGTAGCCGATTTTACAAAGCTTCTTTACCATGTTCTGTCAATACACCAATTCTTTTATCTTGGAGAATGCTTCCATAATCTTAATCACTTGCCTGTTGCATATTTTAATAAGTTCTTTGTATTCTAAATATGACCAAATGTTGACATTTCCAACACTTCCCAAAGATTTTCTGGTGTCGTCATGCACAAGTGTTTTAAAAACTGGTTGCCCTTTTGCAGGAGTAATTTGCAGCAGATCGCCGAAAACCATCACATATTTTCCTCCAAATAAGACATCATATTCTGTTTTTAAAATTTGCTACATTCTTAAATGTACAAAGGCAAGCATTAAGTTTAAGACCATGCTCACCCCATCAATGATCAAAAGTTTCATTTTATTTAGTACTCTTGAAACTTCAAAACAAGTTTCTCCAGAAAGCTTGTGATATTCCAACTTGTTTTCATGTTCAACAGGTAGCATTAATAAACAATGTAATGTAATCCCTTTAATGTTGTGTGCTGCTAACCCAGTTGGAGCGATTACAACACAAGATAAATGTGATTCAGTGGTTTTCTGTAAATAACTGGTCAAAACAATTAAGAAACTTTTTCCTGAACCAGCTTGACCACTGATATACATTTGGATAGGTTTAAATGATGTGCAGTTGCATTCTTTATTTTCATGAAGTAAACCATGGTCGATCTGTTGTGTAACTTGCTGATACATTTCTTTCTATTCAATATTTAGTTGCTGTTCCAAGTTTCCCAACTCCATAAGACCCTGTTGAGCTTGATGCATTGCCGTTTCTACTTCACTCATAGCAATTGCTGATTCATTTTCAAGAATTGATTTTCCTAGTGGCTCTTGACTCAGTGGAGCAGAACTTTGACTGTCTTGAGAACTGTCTCTAGCAATCTCAGCTGCAATAGTAGCTTCTTGTTGAATCTCTTCATTCAACATTTGTAGATCATTTTGAAAAACTGTGCATTCAATGCTATCTTTACATGCATTAAAAGAATCTTCATACGACTGAAAATCTCCAAGTAATTCCATTTCAGTACGCCAAGGCTTGAAGAGTTGCAGAAGTGCTAAATAGTAAAATTCCCTTTTATCTAGAGTATCGCAACTCAGTTTCCTGTGATTATTGAAATTTACTTTACTATGTCTCACCAAACATCCATCAGAACCAATCACTGCGTATTTCTCTTCATTTATGTTCTCTGTAATATTTCTTTTAAAGCTGTAGTATTGCATGACTTCATTGAGACATATGTTTTCAAGATAAGGACTTCTTTTAGGATAGTACGTATCCAACATGTTTGTTTTAACAATATCTGTGCTTTCCGGTTAATTTAATGCTAAATATTCGATTTCTTGTATAGATTTAAGTACTTGATTTTGTGTTGCAGCAAGACCTAGACTAACCCAAATGATTCCTCTTGACTTTGAATATAAACTTTCAGAGGTCAACCGATCTGAACATTCGTAGGATCCAATCTCTCAATAGGACAGCATCTTCAAACTAAAGCTGTACAATTTCTTACTAAGAGTCTTCTCTTGGGAAATTTCTTTCCACATTTCTTTCAACTCCGTCTTCTCAGATTTTGTTATGTATGACGTAACATACCGAGCAACAGCCATGGAATTATCTGCAACATACTGGATATCCAAATTTGCATTCCACATTGACAAAATCACTGGAATATAATCATTAATATACTTTGATTGTTCACTTCTTTTTAAATTGTAAGTGTTTTTGGGAGATTTTCTAGTGATAGTATACCTCACTGCTGACATGAAACTGTTGACACTTCATTTGAATATTACTGGACGTGGAAATCCAAAACTACATTTGGTATAAAAATTTGCCTTTGACTTGTATTTCCGTTGACAGTATTTGCCACATCGATGAGTTTAAACCGTAAAACTTGTTGTTTTAATGTATTCTCTTCTCTTGTTTTTGGTATAGGACATGTAATATAGTCTTCAATAAAAGATAAAACAGTCTCATCCGAATCAGTTCCAAACTTAGGTGCATCCTTGATCCATAAAAGCATATGTATATAAGGAGCACCTCTAGCTTGGTACTCCTTTCTCCAAAAGAAATCAGTAAATTCTCCAAGAGGTGGGTTGTTTTTATTGCAGATAAAAGACATTATAGCTTGAAACCTATGATTAAAATATCTGCAGACGTTCACAGGATCCAAGGAACACAGTACTCCAGCTGTCTTGAATTCAATGTTTTTCAATATTTGAATTTCCTTCTCGTAGAAATTCAAATAAATCATCCCACGAGGATTCAGCACAGCTTATAGTGACAAACCATGTAGGGGTTCCTAAGTTCCTCAACATACATTTATGTTCTCCATGACGACGATACCAATACTCATTAGCACCACGTTGACACGCCATCAAATTAATCAATTGACATTCTAAATGATCATCTCTTTGTTGTACTTTGTCCATGAATTCCTTTGCAGAAACATGTTGAAGATGACATCCTGTTTTTAATATGTGGTTGACTGCATATGAAAGTCCAGACAAGTTACTTTCAAACAAAAGATGAAATGTATATGGAATACATTGTGGAAATTGATCAGTGATGTAATTTGAGATGTCATCAGTGATGTCATCATTGATGTCACTGAACATGTCATGAGTGATGTAATATGTGACGTCATCAGCAGTGCATTGCGGGGCGCGAATTATAGTTAGCTTTACTAACTATAACAGACACATTTCTTTGGTTTTGTATGAGTGAAATGTCCAACTAACTATAACCTCCCTGAAACCTATGATTTTTTCAGTGAATTTCTAAGGTTTTTAAATGATAATTTCTAACTATAACGTCCCTGAAACCTATGTTTTTTTCAGAGAATTTCAAAGGTTTTTTAAATGCTAATTTGTTACTATAATGTCCCAAAAGTATTGTTTCTTATTTCTTTAATTGTTATTAAAAGAATGTATTAATTTCTAATTCATAAGAAGTAAATATACATATTTTTTTATAAGAAAGTGGATTTGTGCACCTATCAAGTACCTGTCTCATTCGGTGCGTGATTCCAAGCTGCCATATTGCTAAAGTCATGTAGGATGCACGCGTTGTAAGCGACGGGTGCGCGAACTACGACCACGCATAACTTTCCGTAGTAGCGGAAGTCGCGCTGGCTGCTTGACTCCACCATAAATTTGAAATTTAAAAACTACGTAAATAAGTTTTAACTTTATATTAAAGCAAGAGATTTTTTTATTTATTTATAAAAGTCATATATTTGTAAGTAGAGTAAAGATAAGTTATTGTTAAATATATTTTTGCTAAGTCGCGATGGGTGCACGCTGGGTGTGTGCTTGCAGCGCAAATCCATGTGACTTTAAAAAAAAAAGAATCTCATTGGTTGAGAACCTTTTCATTCTAGAAGCTGCAAGACCCCACCAAATTTTGCCATTGCTTGAAGATCTTCAGGAGGAGACAAACCTATTGTGTTTTTTCTCTTGTTCACTTGTTTTGCGTGTTTTTTTCCAGCAACATTTGAATTATGGCATCTTAAAGTGCACCAGCACAGCTTCATCAAGAGGATGATGAATTGGAGGAACCTCCAAGAAAGAAGAAAGAAAGTATTGTATGAGCGTTCTACCATTTTCCAGAGCGAAAAAAAAGTGAACGCCCGAAAGGTCACTTGCAACATCTGTGACCAAGTTCTATCCAGAGAGTCTGAGAAGAAGTACTCTTATGGTACTTCTTCTATACTAAAACATCTTCAAAGCATCCACCCTAGACAGCTGGCCTGAGAGCAAAGGAAGAGGAATTTAGAACAGCAAGCCTTGCAGGATGACCAGCAACCGAGTACATCTTCCGGTCCTGGCTCTTCGAACAGAGGACCAGACATTAGGCCTGAATTGGCTGGTCTTGAGGACCGATGTATAAAATGTAAAAAGAGCGTGTGCTATGGAGAGCAATCTGTTGACAGCATCGTTTTTGCTGCTCGCAGCCACCATTGTTAAGTTTTTTCCTTTGCAATGTTGTTTTTTTGCAAAGGTTTTGACACCAGTTGTGTCACTTTTTCTTGTTTATTTTTTTTCTTACAAAGAAAACACCAAAATAATTTTAAAAAGAGTTAAAAAACACACAAAACTAAAAAAGAAGACAAAAAACGGTTCTCTTTAGAACCACCTATTCTGTTAAAAAAAGAAAAGTGAGTGCATGTGGTGTAGCTGGGTGATTGGATGAGTGCATCAATAGTATATAGGTGGTTGCATGAGTGCATGGGTAGTGCCTGTATGATTGGACGAGTGCATGAGTAATGCCTGGGTGACTGTATTAGTACATGGGTAGTGCTTGAGTGATTAAAAGATTGCATGGGTAGTGCCTGGGTGATTGCATGACTCCATCAGTAGTACGTAGCTGTTTCTATGAGTGCATGGGTAGTGCCTGGGTGAGTGCATCAGTAATACTTATATGCTTGCATGAGTGGATGGGTAGCTTCTGCATGATTGGACAAGTTCATGGGTAATGCCTGGGTGACTGCAAGAGTGCATGGGTATTGCCTGCATGATTGGATGAATGCATCAGTAATGTCTGGGAGATTGAATGAGTGCAAAGGTACTGAATATGTGATTGCATAAGTGCATGGGTAAGGCTTGGGTTATTGCATGAGTACATCGGTAGTGTTTGAGTGTTTGGAAGAGTATATGGGTAGTGCCTGGGTGATTACATGAGTGCATCAGTAATACATACATGTTTGCATGAGTGCATGGGTAGTACCTGCGTGATTGGACAAGTTCATCGGTAATGACTGGGTGATTGCATAACTGCATGGGTAGTGCCTGAATGATTGCATAAATGCATCAGTAATGCCGGGGAGATTGAATGAGTACAGAGGTACTTACTACATGTGTGATTGCATAAGTGCATGGGGAATGCTTGGGTTATTGCATGAGTACATGGCTAGTGACAGGGTGATTGCTGGAGTGCATAGGTACTACATGGGTAATTGAAGATGTGAATGAGTAGTGTCTAGGTGATTAAAGAATTGTATGGGTGGTGCACAGGTGATTGTAGTACTGCATGGTTAATGTCTGGGTCATTCCATGAGTACATGGCTACCGAGTGGATGATTAGAGTACTGCAAGGAGAGTGCATGGTGAATTTATAAGTGCTTGGGTATTAGCAGAGTGATTGGATAAGTACATGGTACTGTTGGGTGATTGGAGGAGTACATGGGTAGTGACAGGGTGATTGCTGGAGTGCAAGGGTACTACCTGGGTAACTGAAGGAGTGAATGAGTAGTGTCTAGGTGATTAGAAGATTGAATAGGTAGTGCACAGGGTTGTAACAGTGCATGGTTAGTGTCTGGGTCATTGCATGAGTACATGGGTACTGACTGGATGATTAGAGTACAGCCAGGAGAGTGTATGGTGAATTTATAGGTGCTTGGTTATTGGCGGAGTTATTGGATAAGTACATGTTACTGGCTGGGTGAATGGAGGAGTGCATGGGTAGTGACAAGGTGATTGCTAGACTGCATGTGTACTACCTGGGTAACTGAAGGTGTGAATGAGTAGTGTCTAAGTGATTAGAGGATTACATGGGTAGTGCACAGGGGATTGTAGCAGTGCTTGGTTAGTGCCTGGGTCATTGCATGGGTACATGGGTACTGACTGGATGATTAGAGTACTGCAAGGAGAGTGCACGGTGAATTTATGGGTGCTTGAGTATTGGCGGAGTGATTGGATAAGTACATGGTAGTGGCCGGGTGATTGGAGGAATGCATGTGTAGTGACAGGGTGATTGCTAGACTGCATGGGTACTACATGGGTAATTAAAGGTGTGAATGAACAGTGTCTATGTGATTAGAGGATTGCATGGGTAGTGCACAGGGGATTGTAGCAGTGCATGGTTAGTGCCTGGTTCATTCCATGAGTACATGGGTACTGACTGGATGATTAGAGTACAGCCAGGAGAGTGTATGGTGAATTTATAGGTGCTTGGTTATTGGCGGAGTGATTGGATAAGTACATGTTACTGGCTGGGTGAATGGAGGAGTGCATGGGTAGTGACAAGGTGATTGCTAGACTGCATGTGTACTACCTGGGTAACTGAAGGTGTGAATGAGTAGTGTCTAAGTGATTAGAGGATTACATGGGTAGTGCACAGGGGATTGTAGCAGTGCTTGGTTAGTGCCTGGGTCATTGCATGGGTACATGGGTACTGACTGGATGATTAGAGTACTGCAAGGAGAGTGCACGGTGAATTTATGGGTGCTTGAGTATTGGCGGAGTGATTGGATAAGTACATGGTAGTGGCCGGGTGATTGGAGGAATGCATGTGTAGTGACAGGGTGATTGCTAGACTGCATGGGTACTACATGGGTAATTAAAGGTGTGAATGAACAGTGTCTATGTGATTAGAGGATTGCATGGGTAGTGCACAGGGGATTGTAGCAGTGCATGGTTAGTGCCTGGTTCATTCCATGAGTACATGGGTACTGACTGGATGATTAGAGTACTGCAAGGAGAGTGTATGGTGAATTTATAGGTGCTTGGGCATTGGCGAAGTGATTGGATAAGTACATGGTACTGGCTGGGTAATTGGAGGAGTGACTGGGTAGTGGCAAGGTGATTGCTAGACTCCATGGGTACTACCTGGGTAATTGAAGGTGTGAATGAGTAGTGTCTAAGTGATTAGAGGATTACATGGGTAGTGCACAGAGGATTGTAGCAGTGCTTGGTTAGTGCCTGGGTCATTGCATGAGTACATGGCTACTGACTGGATGATTAGAGTACTGCAAGGAGAGTGGATGGTGAATTTATAAGTGCTTGGGTATTGGCAGAGTAATTGGATAAGTACATGGTACTGGCTGAGTGATTGGAGGACTGCATGGGGAGTGACAGGGTGATTGCTAGACTGCATGGGTACTACATGGGTCATTAAAGGTGCAAATTAATAGTGTCTAAGTGGTTAGAGGATTGCATAGGTAGTGCACAGGGGATTGTAGCACAGCATGAGTTAGTGCCTGGGTCATTGCATGAGTACATGGGTAGTGACTGGATGACTAGAATACTGCAATGAGAGTGCATGGTGAATTCATAAGTGCTTGGGTTTTGGTGGAGTGATTGGATAAGTACATGGTCCTGGCTGGGTGTTTTGAGCAGTGCATGGATAGTGACAGGGTGATTGCTGGACTGCATGGGTCCTACATGGGAAATTAAAGGTGTGAATGAATAGTGTCTAGGTGGTTAGAGGACTGCATGGGTAGTGCACAGGAGATTGTAGCACTGCATGTGTAAGTGCCTGAGTCATTGCATGAGTACATTGGTAGTGACTGGATAATTAGAATACTGCAAGGAGAGTGCATGGTGAACTTACAACTGCTTGGGAATTGGTGAAGTGATTGGATAATAACATGGTCCTGGCTGGGTGTTTGGAGCAGTGCATGGGTAGTGACAGGGTGATTGCTGGACTGCATGGGTACTAATTGGGTAAATGAAGGTCCAAATGAGTAGTATCTAGGTGGATAGAGAACTTCATGGGTAGTGCACAGGTGATTTTAACAGTGCATATGTTAGTGCCTGGGTCATTGCATGAGTACATGAGTAGTGACAGGATGTTTAGAGTACTGCAAGGAGAGTGCATGGTGAATTTACAACTGCTTGAGAATTGGTGGAGTGATTGGATAGTATCATAGGGCCCGATTCGCAGAACTAACTTAAGACAAAATCCTAAACTTACTACCATTTTGGTATTCACAGAAGGCACATACTCATTTTGGTATTCACAGAAGGCACTTACTCATTTCTGTATTCACAGAAGCCCTCATGGGTACTGTGGAACCAGAACCCCTGGACACAGTGCACATTTGCAAGTGCATCCGCTTCTCGACGTCTCCTGAGGCTGTGCATTGGGTTACTTGTAGCCCAGACCTGAGCAGAGAATCCACTGAAGGTTGTGGGCCTTGCCACTTCGAGTGACCCATGGGCTGCTATTTTGTGAATACTCTTGAGGTCCCTTCGAGACCCCAGGTCCGTCGACTGGTGGGTCCCTTTGAAGGTAACTCTGACTTTCTTTGGGCTTCCCTGGTTGCTCCAGATGTGCCCTCACTCCTCCTTGCTGGGGGAGTGCCTCGGACCTTGCTGGTCCTCACCGAAGCATCTTTCTCCTTTCTGCATGGGTTGCTGTTGCCAAGACTTATTGTGTCCAATCCGAGCACCGATGCTGCAGCACTCGACATCCTTTGTGGGACAGCTCGAATCCAGCTCCTGGTTGTCTTCGGTGCTTTCTGGTCCTCGTGGCTGAAGAGTCAAGCTTCACCTCCTTCACCTGAAACACCCTACATCGGTGGACTTTCGTCTATCGTGCCCCTGGTCACTGGCAAGTGACCCAGACTCTGTCCCCTCTGCTTTCAGGTTCTTCGCATCTTCGATCCAGGCTTGGATCTCTTCGGACACTTCGCATTTTCCCGGCAGCAGCACTTCTTTGCCAGACTCCATTGAAAACGATGACGCGACCCGACATCATTTGACACCTATGCACCCGGCTTCCCTGGGTGAGGTAACTCCAGTACTCTGGTGCTCCTATGGGTGTTAACCCTAGAACCGTCTAAGTCCAAGAGGGTTTGGTCCTAGTCCATCTCTAAGTATCCTTTATCTTTAAAAATCTAACCGTAACTTTCCCCATAGAAGCTAACGGGAGCTCGCGGCTGTGTTCTCACACTGGAGACGGCCCCCGTGGGTCCCCTGTGTCACTACCATGGGTGCTTCCTTGGGGTCCCAGCAATTCTACAGGCTCTAGGCCTTGTGTCTAGTTAAGTTGTGGTTCTTATACCACTATTTTAGTATATGGTTTGGTTCGCCCCTAGGGCCAAACGTGTATTGTGCTACTTTACTGTAATATTTTGAAGTGTAACTTATGTGCTTTTACCTCTAGCCTCACAAAGAGACTAGTACGGTGTGTTTTGTAATAAATACATATATTTTATATACATACCTGGTGTTATCTCCTTTCATTTAGCCACTCAAGAGATTATAGACTGGTAAAACAAGCTGCTTTACATTCCTTCAAGACTTAGCCTGAAGGCTGCTCTCCACGGCAACCACTAAGATAGCTTTCAATAAAAGTTGTCTTTAAACTATCATCAATAAAGGGTTAAAGGGTTGTTTGGACTGGTGCAGGGTGCCCACTACAACTAGTGGACAGCATATACCAGGCCAACTTTTCACAGTGTCTAGGTGGCTAGAGGACTGCATGGGTAGTGCACAGGGGATTGTAGCAGTGCATATGTTAGTGCCTGGGGCATTGCATGAGTATATGGTTGCTGACTGGATAATTACAGTACGACAAGGAGAGTGTATGGTGAATTTATAAGTGCTTGGTTTATTGCATGACTACATGGGTAGTGCTTAGCTGATTGGGAGAGTACATGGGTAGTGCCTGGGTGATTTCATAAGTGTTTGGGTAGTGGCGGAGTAATTTCATGAGTGCTTGGATACTAACTGGGTGATTGCAGAATATGAAATCAGTCAATCATTACTCATGTAGTTTTAAAATCACCTAGTCACTACCTTTGCACTCCTCTAATCGGTCGAGCAGCCTCTCAATAGTGCACTAAACAGCCATACAACTGTATAAATACAATCTGAACACATAGATGAGTCATTACATATTATCTAGGTAAGTAGATAAGTACAACATGCCTGCAAGGGTAATATGTGGTGGTTTACTTTTGAGCTACATCTTCACCATTCTATCTACAAATATGCGACATCATTAAACTATACCTCTTTACAGACTTAAGAAAGAAGGCTAATTAACAACACCTTTTATGAGTTTTTTTAAAACCACACTTTTATTCTACATCTTCACCTTTGTATCTACAATTATGTGGCATCATTCAATTATACCTTTTTTCAGACTACAAAAAGAAGCCTAATTAACAGCACCTTATTTCACCGTCATATCTTAAAATATGTGGCATCATGTAACTTTACCTTTGAACAAACTAATAAAAGAAACCTAATAATTAATCCCTTATATGAGCATCTTTCAAACAGCACAGCTGTGCCTAATAAATTACAGCTCAAATGAACTTCTTTCAAATTACACATTTCTACTGCATCTTCAACCAACTATCTACAATTGTGTGGCATCACTCAACGTTACCTTTGTTCAGACTTAAAAAAACAGCCTAATTAATAACATCTTATATGAACATCAGTAATCATCTTAAAAAATACACATATTACTGTACAGACTCTTTCTTAAACAACATTTAAGCACAATGAAACAAAGTCCAATATACATTTCTATATTTAATAATATATTTTAAACAACACCGTTTTTTAATAATGTTAAATTTAAAATAAACCTCACAAATTTATAACTGATCTTGCAAATGTGTTCAATTTAAAATCTCCCAAACTCTGACAGAATTTTCTTTTACACACAATCAGTATAATGCACCAGACTCAGCAAGGTAAAACCAGTAATGGCAAAGTTTCCCTCTCTTTCTCCACACAAATCCACATAAGTAACAAATCATATTGCTTCCCAGATTTTTCAAAATTGTAAAACACATTTCTATTGGTTACACATAATAACCCTTAGCAACTCACTTCTAAAGGTGCCCAAACTGTTCCTACATTTTTGTAGAAGTCGCGCCCCCATCGTGCACCACCGTGATGGAATCGCGAATTCAGATATATAACAAATAAATTCAACACAATTTTTTTATTAAACACCACTTCTGAAGATAGTACTGACTTTGGAAAATTCATTGAAAGAAAACTATTACTCATATATAAATTACAATTTCACATTTTAAAAGCACAGTTAACTTTTAACCCTTCCCCAATTCTGCATCATGCCATTTTCCATAGTAACAGTTCAGTTCATGGAACATTCAAATGAACTCACAGGTCACAAGTTCACCAAATTTTCAAGTTAACCTCACAATGTTGCAAATACAAACAGCAGGTGTGGTTGACTTGGCAAAATATTATCTTTATCCTTTCTATTGTACCTTTAAGACATTTTTTACTAACCAATAAGAAAAATGCTTTAAAAAAAAGTAAAATGCACCCTATGTTTGAATGTAGAATTTTCTTAAATAACCAATCAATTCTCCAATTTTTTTTTAAATTGCATTTTGTCCACCATTTTACATACCTCTCATTCTACCAACTGACTACCTCAGCTACAGACATCTCTTCATTACTTACAGACATCCCTTCAAGATGCTTACAGTGTGGATTGTTGGGCAGAGCTATGTTTTCTGGCGCAAAAGGTATGGTGAAAGCAGAGGTATTGACAAAGACCTAGGTTTGCAAAATGTAGACATTAAATGGATTGGACAGAGAGAATTAAAGTGGCATCAATTAATGCCTTTGGTTAAAACCTTTTTGAATCTCCAACCCCCTGACCTCATGATTGTGCACTGTGGTGGCAATGACCTAGGCACATTGACTGGGGTAGCTCTGGAAATGCTAATGAAGGATACCTTTGCAGAATTGACGTTGCTTTTCCCTCAAACTGTCTTTGTATACTCTAACATATGCCAAAGACAAAAATGGAAGTGGTCCAACCAATTTTGTCCTCAGATTGAGAAAGCTAGAAAAAATGGCAATAAAGCTTTTTTCTGCTTACCTCAGGGACCATAGTATGGGCTCCATCTATAACAACAATCTATGTTTCCATATGGATGGCATCTACAGAAGTGATGGAGTACACTTCACTGATCAAGGCAACAGAGGGTTTCTCAACAACCTGAAGCTCTGGATTCGCACTTACAGGTCCTTTTTAATACCTCTGCGTTCAGCATACCTTTTGCACCAGAAAACATAGCTGTGCCCGACAATCCACACTGTAAGCATCTTGAAGGGATGTCTGTAAGTAATGAAGAGATGTCTGTAGCTGAGTTAGTCAGTTGGTAGAATGAGAGGTATGTAAAATGGTGAACAAGATGCAATTTTAAAAAAAGTAGAGAATTGATTGGCTGTTTAAGAACATTCTACATTCAAACATAGGGTGCATTTTACTTTTTTTTTTAAAGCTTTTTTCTTATTGGTTAGTAAAAAATGTTTGAAAGGTACAATAGAAAGGATAAGATCATATTTTGCCAAGTCACCCACACCTGCTGTTTGTATTTGCAACATTGTGTGGTTAACTTGAAAAAATCCTGTGACCTGTGAGTGCAGTTAAATGTTTTATGAACTGTTACTATGGAAACTGACATGAAGCAGAATGGGGAAAGGGTTAAAAGTTAACTGTGCTTTTAGAATGTGAAATTGCAATTTATATATGAGCAATAGTTTTCTTTCAATGAATTTTCCCATGTCAGTACTATCTTTAAAAGTGGTGTTTAATTAAAAAATAGTGTTGAATATATTTGTTATCTTTTTTTTAACTCCCGTATGAATTTGAGATTCCATCGCGGTGGTGCACGATGGGGTCGCAACTTCTAAAAAAATGTAAGAACAGTTTGGACACCTTTAGAAGTAAGTTGCTAAGGGTTATTATGTGTAACCAATAGAAATGTGTTTTACAATTTGTGATTTGTTACTTATGTGTATTTGTGTGGAGAAAGAGAGGGAAACTTTGCCATTACTGGTGTTACCTTGCTGAGTCTGGTGTATTATACTGATTGTGTGCAAAAGAAAATCCTGTCTGAGTTTGTGGGATTTTAAATTGAACACATTTGCAAGGTGAGTTATATATTTGTTAGGTTTATTTAACATTTTCTAACATTATTCAAAAACTGTTTTGTTTAAAATATATTATTAAATGTAGAGATGTATATTGTACTTTGTTTCATTTTGCTTAAATGTTGCTTAAAAAATAGTCTGCACAGTAATATGTGTATTTTTTAAGATGATTACTGATGTTCATATAAAATGTTATTAATTAGGCTGGTTTTCTAAGTCTGTACAAAGGTAAAAGTTAATGATGCCGCATAATTTTAGATAGTTGGTTGAAGATGCAGTAGAAATGTGTAATTTGAAATAAGTTCATATAAGGTGTAATTTATTAGGCTTCATTTATTGTTATCTCTGAAAAAGGTATAGTTGAGTGATACTGCATAATTATAGATGGTTTGGTAAATATGCAGCACAACTGTGCTGTTTGAAAGATGTTCATATAAGGTGTTAATAATTAAGTTTCTTTTATTAGTTTGTTCAAAGGTAAAGTTACATGATGCCACATATTTTAAGATAGAATGGTGAAATAAGGTGCTGTTAATTAGGCTTCTTTTTATCGTCTGAGAAAAGGTATAGTGGAATGATGCCACATAATTTTAGATACAAAGGTGAAGATGTAGAATAAAAGTATGGTTTTAAAAATGCTCATTAAAGGTGTTGTTAATTAGCCTTCTTTCTGAAGTCTGTTGAGAGGTATAGTTTAATTATGTCACATATGTGTAGATAGAATGGTGAAGATGTAGCTCAAAAGTAAACCACCACATATTACCCTTGCAGGCATGTTGTACTTATCTACTTAACTAGATAATATGTAATGACTCATCTATGTGTTCAGATTGTATTTATACAGTTATATGTATGCTTAGTGAACTATTGAGAGGCTGCTTGACCGATTAGAAGAGTGCAAAGGTAGTGACAAGGTGATTTAGTAATGAATGACTGATTCCATATTCTGCAATCACCCAGTTAGTATCCAGGCACTCATGAAATCACTCCGCCACTACCCAAACACTTTTGAAATCACCCATGAACTCTCCCAATTAACTAAGCACTTATATATTCACCATGCACTCTTCTTGCAGTACTCATCATCCAGTCAGTACCCATGTACTCATGCAATGACCAGGGCACTAACACATGCACTGATACAAACCCCTGTGTGCTACCCATGTAGTCCTGTAATCACCTGGACACTACTCATTCACTCCTTCAATTACCCAGGTAGTACCCATGCAGTCCAACAATCAACCTGTCACACCCCAGGTACTCGCCCAATCACCCAGCCAGTACCATGTAATTATCCAATCACTCTTCCAATTCCCAAGCACTTATAAAGTCACCATGCACTCTCCTTGCAGTACTGCAATCATCCAGTCAGTACCCATCTACTCATGAAATGACCCAGGCACTAAGAAATGCACTGCTACAATCCCCTTTGCACTACCCATGCAGTCACTTAACCACCTAGACACTGCTCATTCGCTCCTTCAATTCCCCAGGTAGTACCCATGCAGTCCAGCAATCATCATGTCACTCCCCATGTACTCCTCCAATCACCCAGCCAGTACTATGTACTTATTCAATCTCTCTGCCAATTCCCAAGCACTTATAAATTCACCATGCACTCTCCTTGCAGTACTCTAATCATTCAGTCAGTAACCATGTACTCATGAAATGACCCAGGCACTAACACATGCACTGCTACAAATCCATGTGCAGTACTCATGCAGTCTCTAACCACCTAGACACTACTCATTCGCTCCTTCAATTACCCAGGTAGTAACCATGCAGTCCAGCAATCACCCTGTCACTCTCCATTACCTTCTCTGGCCTACTCATCTATCGCCTGCCTGGTTCATCTAAAACATTCAGAGAAGCCCTAGCAAATACTTTTATGGCACTAGCACTCCAGACTGTCAATTTTAACATCATTGGTGACCTGAACCTCCATCTAGAGATGTTAGAATCCCCAGACATTCTTAGCTTTCTTGGGGACCTGGCAGCCTGCCAATTGACTCAACTGTTCCCCAGCCCTACGCATAGCGCTGGATATCTCCTTGACCCAATTTTTTCAAACCTCAAGTCACAGGAAGTCCTAGCACCTGTCCCTATGATCTGGACTGATCACTTTCTCATCCCAACGCAGTTAACACTAGCCGGCCCCAAGTCCCAGTCAATCCAGCACCCTTCATTGAAACGACCTTTGCACAAACTTGACCAGGAGGCTTTCCTTACAGCCTTAAGCACACAGCCATTAAAGTCGGTAATATGGAAGAGGCTGCCACTCTCTTTCATAGGTGGGTAACACAAGCACTGGACACTTGCATCCCTCTCAAACTTACCCACTCAAAAGTTGCTCGGGCTAACGACTGGTTTAATGAGGACCTGACCCTAGCCAGGAAGAATTGCAAGGTTTTGGAAAGAGTATGGAGGCGCTCATATGACTCCCATGCTAAATTACAGTATATATCAGCTATCAAGTCTTACCATAAACTGGTGTGTAAAACTAGGGCTGTGCACTACTCCAGCTTGATCACTACAAGCAGCAATTGCAGCAAAACCATATTCTCCCTTCTGAAGGATTTGGTTACCCCTCCCCCGACATCAGGCAGCGTTATATCTTCCAGTCAACAATGTGAAGAGCTGGCGAACTTCTTCCTGGAGAAACTGAAATGTATCTACCATAATTTTGACCTTGGCATAACACCCTGCGACACTGGGAAGAACACGCACATAGGCCCAGAGACCATCCCCCTCACATCACTACCCACTATTCTTCTTAAAGACTTGGAAGCACTGGTGGTCAAAATAAAATCAGGATCCCCAGACGACCCCTTAAGACTTGGCGCCTTTCGAAAAGTTCAACAGTTCCTTCTGCCTGAGTTCCTGGAGTTGCTTAATCTATCCCTGACTTCGGCAGTGGTTCCAAAATCTTGGAAACATGCCAAAGTGGTCCCACTACTTAAAAAACCCATCATTGGACATATCCAAGACAGAGAACTATCACCCTATTTCATTGCTCCCCTTCTTGTCCAAGATCATGGAAGCTCACATGAATTCAACCTTAACTGACTTCCTGGAGGTCAATTCCATACTGGATAGCTCCCAGAATGGTTTCCGGCCACGATATAGTACTGAATCTGCACTGCTGACGGTTGTGGAACAACTGCGGTCTGTCGTGGATGCCGGCAGATCCTCAGCACTGGTTCTGTTGGATCTGAGCATGGCATTTGATACGGTATCCCATGAAATTCTGCTCCACCATCTGGAGGAGATAGAAGTCGGTAATAAAGCCTTATCATGGTTTTCTTCCTTCTTGGCCGACCGGACTTTCCAAGTGATAGCTCCCCCTTTTGCCTCCCGTGTCCACCCACTCCGTTGTGGGGTCCCGTAGAGCTCAGCATTGAGCCCCATGGTTTTTAATATCTATATGAGCCAACTGGCGCGGATGGCCAAAGTGCGGGGAATCTCACTGGTGTCATAAGCAGATGACACCCAACTGGTGATCACCCTATCAAACAATCCTAGCCAGGATAGAGCGAAATTTCAAGAAGATATACTGGCCGTCGCAGAGTGGTTGACAGCCAACTTTCTGCAGTTGAACTCAGCTAAATCTGAGATTCTACTGGTTGGCAAAGATTCTCACTCTGGAATAATGAATGGTTCCCTCCTGTCCTTGGAGCCCCTCCTGGTCCTAAATCCGCAGTGAAAAACCTGGGTATTATGTTTGACAAAGACCTCAACTTCGAGACACATGCCAAATCAGTGGCCGGGAAATACTCGGTTTATTTGACGCCCAAACGCGTCAGCTGATTATCCAAGCCTCTATAACGGCCCGACTAGACTACTGCAATGTGCTTCTCCTGGGCTCTAATAAGTCTATGATGAATTGATTGCAGCACGTGCCCCTTGAACATCGAGTGCGTTTCAAGGCGCTCTGTACTACGCACAATATTTTGACACGTATCGGCCCTGAAATCCTGAGCGACTTGTGCGCCTTCTACGTACCTTCTCGAGCACTATGCTCGGCGAATCTGCTTCTTGCAAGAGTTCCACACATATGGAGGACCAGATCTGGCGGCCACTCCTTTAGGCGACTGGCCGCCGCCCTATGGAACTCCCTCCCCCTACACATCCGCAGCATCCCTGATCACCAGGTTTTCAGACGGCTTGTGAAAACCAGGCTTTTTTCTCAACGTTAACTCCTCGCCTGATCCCCACTCTGTCTTGCTTCAGCACTGGGACGCCTCATTGCCGAGGCAGGCATGCGCTCTACAAGTATTTTAATCTAATCAAATCATGCACTCCTCTAATCACCCAGCCAGTACCATTTACTTATCCAATCACTTCACAAATTCCCAAGCACTTATAAATTCCCCATGCACTCTCCTTGCAGTACTCTAATCATCCAGTCAGTTCCCATGTACTCATGCAATGACCCAGGCAATAACACATGCACTGTTACAATCCCCTGAGCACTACCCATGCAGTCCTCTAACTACCTAGTCACTACTCATTCACTCCTTCAATTACCCAGGTAGTACCCATACAGTCCAGCAATCACCCTGCCACTACCCATGCACTCCTCCAATTACCCAGCCAGTACCATGTACTAATCCAATTACTCCCCCAATACCCAAGCACTTATACATTCACCATCCACTCTCCTGGCAGTACTGTAATCATCCAGTCAGTACCCATGTACTCATGCAATGACACAGGCTGGAACCATGCACTGCTAAAATCACCTGTGAACTACCCATAAAATTCTCTATACGCCTAGACACTGCTCATTCACACCTTCAATTACCCAGGTAGTACCCATGCAGTCCAGCAATCGCCCTGTCACTCCCCATGCACTCCTCCAGTCACCCAGCCAGTATCATGTACTTTTCCAATCACTCCGCCAATAACCAAGCACTTATAAATGCACCGTGCACTCTCCTTGCAGTACTCCAATTATCCAGTCAGTCAGTAACCATGTACTTATGCAATGACCCAGGCACTAACAAATGCACTGCTACAAACACCTGTGCACTACACATGCAATCCTCTAACCATCTAGACACTGCTCATTCACACCTTCAATTCCCTAGGTAGAACCCATGCAGTACAGCAATCACCCTGTCACTACCCATGTACTCCTCCAATCGCCCCACCAGTACCATGTACTTATCCAATCACTCCGCCAATACCCAAGCACTTATAAATGCACTGTGCACTCTCCTAGCAGTACTCCAATTATCCAGTCAGTACCCATATACTCATGCAATGACTCATGCACTAACACATGCAGTGCTAAAATCCCCTGTGTACTACCCATGCAGTCCTGTGACCACATGGACACTGTTCATTCAGACCTTTAATTACCCATGTACTACCCATGCAGTTCAGCAATCACCCTGTCACTACCCATGCACTCCTCCAATCACCCAGCCAGTACCATGTACTAATCCAATCACTCCGCCAATAACCAAGCACTTATTAATTCACCATGCACTCTCCTTGCAGTACTCTAATCATCCAGTCAGTCAGGACCCATGTACTTATGCAATGACCCAGGCACTAACAAATGCACTGCTAAAAACACCAGTGCACTACACATGCAATCCTCTAACCACCTAGACACTGCACATTCACACCTTCAATTCCCTAGGTAGAACCCATGCAGTGCAGCAATCACCCTGTCACTACCCATGTACTCCTCCAATCACCCTGCCAGTACCATGTACTTATCCAATCACTCCGCCAATACCCAAGCACTTATAAATGCACTGTGCACTCTCCTTGAAGTACTCCAATCATCCAGTCAGTACCCATGTACTCATGCAGTATACTACCCATACAGTCCTGTAACCACATAGACACTGTTCATTCAGACGTTTTATTACCCATGTAGTACCCATGCAGTTCAGCAATCACCCTATCACTACCCATGCACTCCTCCAATCACCCAGTCAATACCACGTACTTATCCAATCACTCCGCCAATACCCAAGCACTTATGAATTCGCCATGCACTCTCCTTGCAGTACTCTAATCATCCAGTCAGTACCCATGTACTCATGCAATGACCCAGGCAGTAACCATGCACTGCTACAATCCCCTGTGAACTACCCATACAATCCTCTAACCGCCTAGACACTGCTCATTCACACCTTCAATTGCCCATGAAGTACCCATGCAGTCCAGCAATCCCCTGTCATTCTCAGTGCACTCTTTCAATGACCCAGCCAACACCATGTACTTATCCAATCTCCGCCAATACCCAAGCACTTATAAATTAGCCATGCACTCTCCTTGCAGTTCTCTAATGATCCAGTAGTCATGCAATGACCCAGGCACTAACTCATGCTCTGTTGCAATCCCCGGTGCACTACCCATCCAGTCCTCGAACCTCCTACACACTACTCATTCGCTACTTCAATTACCCAGGTAGTATCCATGCAGTCCAGTAATTACCCTCTCACTACCCATGCACTCCTCCAATCACCCAGCCAGTGCCATGTACTAATCCAATCACTCCGCCAAAACTGAAGCACTTATAAATTCGCCATGCACTCTCCTTGTAGTACTCTAATCATCCAGTCAGTACACATGTACTCATGCAATGACCCAGGCACTAACTCATGCTCTCCTACAATCCCCTGTGCACTTCCCATGCAGTCCTCTAACCACCTACACACTACTCATTCGCTCCTTCAATTACCCAGGTAGTACCCGTGCAGTCCAGCAATCACCCTCTTACTACTCATGCACTCCTCCAATCACCCAGCCAGCACCATGTAGTTATCCAATCACTCCGCCAAAACCCAAGCACTTATAAATTCGCTATGCACTCTCCTTGCAGTACTCTAATCATCTAATCACTACCCATGTACTCATGCAATGACAAGGGCATTAACACATGCACTGCTGCAATCCTCTGTGCACTACCCATGCAGTCCTCTAACCACCTAAACACTACTCATTCACTCCTCCAATTACCCAAGTATTACCCATGTAGTGCAGCAAACCCCATGTGATTTCAAAAGAAAGCATTTCATTGTTTTTTATGTTGAACGTGTTTCTTTAGTAATAGAATAGTATATTTCTATGTAGTTATAATAATAATATTACATTTATTTTACATTTTTTCCCAGATATTCTTCATTATCATTAAGAAAGACTTACCATGACAAAAAAAAACACAAATGAGAAAACCAGAGAAGAAACAATACTATTTAAAGAAAAGGCAACAGCAAGAATTAGATGAACTTCAACATGCGGGAAAAAAGAAAAAGTCTTGCGGTAAGAGAACAAAAGATTTTATTAAAAGACTTTCAAGGACTAGAATGGGTATTGACAATGTAGAAAATAGAAAGAATACCTCTAGAATAAAGAAAAATGAAATGAAATAAGGACAAATTAATGACAAATCACGTTCTGAAAAAACAATCCATGCTAAAAGAAGGATGAATCAATTTTGTGAGATAAGGAAACATATGTTTCAAAGTAGAGTAGTACAAAAAGTATTAAAAGATGGCAAGAAATATAAAAGATGATCAGCATTTTATAAAAAGAAAAAACAGATTGAAACTATAGTTGAAAAGGCTTTTGAATTGAAAAGAAAAATGTTCAATTTAGTTTTAAACAGAATGCAATCATTAGATAAAACAATGTATTTTATGAAGGTCAAAAGTAGAAAAAGAGACTAATTAGCAGAACTAACCTTTGTGAATTTGTTTGGGGTGAATGGAAGCACACTACAAGTTCAAAGCCTTTTTTAATGAAGAGAGCTATTTTCAAAACAATACATTAGTTCACACAGTTGATATTAATGGTCGTGTTTATGAAGTGAAGCACGGTTGTGCAATTGAAAAAGAAAAGATGGTTCCTAGAAATGTAGAAGAAGTGATAGGTGATGAAGTTCTAGGGAGACGTACTAAAGCCCCAGTGTATACTTGGGATTGTAGTAGTATTTGTAGTATACGAGAGGAGTCTATTGATATTTTACAAAATCATTTATGAGCGTATAGTGAAAAAAGTATTAAACAAAAAATTAAGATGTTGCATGGACTAGATCCTTGTAAAGTGAGAAAGAATACTGGTTTACAAGGACATTCTCTGGCTTGTCTTTCTAGAAAAGTGTGTGAAAGTGTTTTTCATCATTTGAGAATGTTAGCAGTACATCACTCTCAAATCCGAAAGTTAGTAAGAAGATTCTACTATGTAAAACGTCCTGCAATAATTTTAAGTGACTTAAACACTGATCTTTTGCATGGGTCAGTATCAGATGTAAAAAAAGTTTGTGATGAAATAGAGTTTTGTTTCTTTGGTCCTGAACAAGTGTGTAGAGAATGTGAGAGTTTGATAAGTGTAGGTGTTAAAGAAGAGTTTGAAGATAGTAGTACTGAGAAGTTTGAAGAAGAAATTACAAAGTTTAAGGTAATTTGCTGTGAAAGACCAAACTATGTTTGTATTTGTTGTCGACGTACTCACTATAGAAAACAAACTAGGAATGTTGATCTGTATTTAAAAAGTGAAAAAGAAAACAATGATAAGTGGAAGGAATTTGGAGCTTATTTGTTGGTGGAAAATTGCTTTGAGTTGGGTAGTGATCAACATATTTGTACATATTGTTAAAGCAAATTAGAGGAAAACAAAATGCCAGCTAGAGCTGTATATAATAAACTAGAGTTGGTAGGTATTCATCCAGAACTGGTAGAGTCCATTCTGATTCAATCTGTGCACCCATTTCAGGTTATTGTTCGTATGGAGCCTAAAACAGGTAAGTTGCCTCCCACTGATTTACAAAGATTATTAAAAGGAAGAGTTGTGTATTTACCTTTAGATTTAAAGAAAAATATTGAAACTATTGGTGTATAAAAAGAGGAAACTGAACCTGTAGTTATTCTAGTTAATGATGTTCCTACGAGGAGGAGTCGGAAAATATGGCAAGAATTAGATGTCATCAAAGTGCAAAAGGCTACGTTATATCTCATAAAAAAACAATGTTTACTACAAAAATGTGTATGTGGAAGAAGAAGAAATAGTTTTAGGAGATGATAGCGAAATTTCAAGTGACCAAATTGAAAATGTGTACACCTCCAAAAGTGAAGAAATTTATGAACATTATAGTGTACATCCTTTACATTCAAAGAAAGTGATGGGAAATAGTATTGAATTATTCCAAATGAAGAAGGCGAAGGGGACTCCCATGAGTGTTTGGAAAAAAGTTTGGAAGCTCGTTGTTTTCCAAAGCTCTTTCCCACTGGAAAAGGTGGACGATATGACGAATTACCAGTACAGATTCCAGCATCAGAATATCGAACAACAAGATTGTATTCAGAAGATCCAAGATTTCCACAATGTATTCCATATATATTTCATCTTTTGTTTGAAAGTGACTTGTCTGGACTTTCATATGCAGGCAACCACATATTAAAAACAGAATTTCATCTTCAACATGTTTCTGCAAACGAATTCATGGACAAAGTACAACAGAGAGACGATCATTTAGAATCTCAATTGATTAATTTGATGGCGTGTCAACTTGGTACTAATGACTATTGGTATCGTCTTCATGGAGAACTTAAATGTATATTAAGGAACTTAGGAACCTGTACATGGTTTGTCACGCTAAGCTGTGCTGAATACGCGTGAGATGATTTACTTGAATTTCTACAAGAAGGAAATTCAAATACTAAAAAACATTGAATTCAAGACAGCTGGAGAACTGTATTCCTTGGATCCTTAAATATGTGCAGACATTTTAATCATAGGTTTCAAGCTATGATGTATTTTATCTGCAATAGAAACAACCCACCTCTTGGAGAAGTTATTGATTTCTTTTGGAGTAAGGAGTACCAAGCTAGAGGTGCTCCTCATATACATAAGCTTTTCTGGATCAAGGATGCACCTATGTTTGGAACTCATTCGGGTGAGACTGTTTTATCTTTTATTGAGGACTATGTTACATGTGCTATACCAAAAACAAGAGAAGAAAATACCTTAAGACGACAAGTTTTACGGTTTCAAACTCATCGATGTGGCAAAGACTGTCGACGGAAATAGAAGTCAAAGTAAAAGTTTTATACCAAATGTCGTTTTGGATTTCCACGTTGAGTAATATCCAAAGGAAGAGTCAACAGTTTCATGTCAGCAGTGAGGCATACTATCACAAGAAAATCTCCCCAAAATAATTACAATTTAAAAAGAAGTGAACACTCAAAGTATAATAATGATTATAATCCAGTGATTTTGTCAATGTGGAATGCAAATATGGATATCCAGTATGTTGCAGGGAATTCGATTGCTGTTGCTTGGTATGTTACATCATACATAACAAAATCTGAAGAGACGGAGTTCAAAGAAATGTTGGAAGAAATTTTCCAAGAGAAGACTCTTAGTAAGAAATTGTACAGCTTTAGTTTGAAGATGCTGTCCCATTGAGAGATTGGATCCTACGAATGTTCGGATCGGTTGACCTCTGAAAGTTTAAATTCAAAGTCAAGAGGAATCATTTGGGTTAGTCTAGGACGTGCTGCAACACGAAATCAAGTAGTTAATTCTATACAAGAAATCGAATATTTAGCATTTAATGAACCGGAAAGCACAGATATTGTTAAAACAAACATGTTGGATACATACTATCCTAAAAGAAGTCCCTATCTTAGGGAAACATATGTCTCTATGAAGTCCTGCAATACTACAGCTATACTACAGCTTTAAAATAAATATTACAGAGAACATAACTGAAGAGAAATACGCAGTGATTGGTTCTGATGGATGTTTGGTGAGACATAGTAAAGGAAATCTCATTAATCACAGGAAACTGAGTTGCGATACTCCAGACAAAAGGGAATTTGACGATTTAGCACTTCTGCAACTCTTCAAGCCTTGGCGCACTGAAATGGAATCACTTGGAGATTTTCAGTCGTAAGAAGATTCTTTTAATGCAAGTAAAGATAGCATTGAATGCACAGTTTTTCAAAAGTATCTACAAATGTTGAATGAAGAGATTCAACAATAAGCTACTATTGCAGCTGAGATTGCTAGAGACAGTTCTCAACACAGTCAAAGTTCTGCTCCACTGTGTCAAGTTCCACTAGGAGAACCAATTCTTGAAAATGAAGCAGCAATTGCTATGAGTGAAATAGAAACAGCAAAGCATCAAGCTCAACAGGATATTATGGAGTTGGTAAATTTGGAAGAGCAACTAAATATTGAAAAGAAAGAAATATATCAGCAAGTTACACAACAGATTGACCATGGTTTACTTCATGAAAATAAAGAATGCAACTGCACATCATTTAAACCTATCTGAATGTATATCAGTGGCCAAGCTGGTACAGGAAACATTTTCTTAATTAAAGTTTTGACTAGTTATTTACGGAAAACCACTGAATCACATTTATCTTGTGTTGTAACCGCTCCAACTGGGTTAGCAGCGCACAACATTAAAAGGATTACATTACATCATTTACTAATGCTACCTGTTGAACATGAAAACAAGTTGGAATATCACAAGCTTTCTGGAGAAGCTTGTTTAGAAGTTTCAAGAGTACTAAAGAAAATGAAACTTTTGATCATTGATGAGGTGAGCATGGTCTCAAACTTAATGCTTGCCTTTGTACATTTAAGAATGCAGCAAATTTTTAAAACAGAATATGATGTGTTATTTGGAGGAAAACATGCGATCTACTGCAACTTACTCCTGTAAAAGGGCATCCAGTTTTTAAAACACTTGTGCATGAAGACACCAGAAAATCTTTGTCAAGTATTGGAAATGTCAACTTTTGGTCATATTTTTAATACAAAGAACTTATTAAAAATATGCGACAAGCAAGTGATGAAGATTATGGAAGCATTCTCCAAGATATAAGAATTGGTGTATTGCCAGTACATGGTAAAGAAGCTTTGCAAAGTCGGCCAGTTACAAACTTGTTTCCAAATGAAAATGTTGCTATGGAAATAATGTACAAAAAAATTGGAGAAAAGATATCTATAATCTGCCTAATGCCAACACTGCAAGAATGTTCTACATTCAACGAAGAACATTTAAAGCTGGAAAAACAACAAATAATAAACATGGAAGCCATTGATAAAATAGAGCACAAAGGAATTACTATTATTTAGACAGAAAAATTAAAAAAAAATTGGATTCTTTGGAAAAATCTATATCTAAGACTGCTAGTTTAGAAAATAATTTATATGTATGTGAAAACTCTCTAGTAATTTTACGGTGTAATTTGGATGTGGGAAAAGTTTTAGTAAATGGATCAATGGGAAAAGTTGTTGATTTTCTTAATTATCAAAATAGAGATGGAATTTAATTTGTGAAGATTAAATTTGATCAGATTGACGAGGTAAAAACGATTGGACATTGTTCTGTTCATTCTTTGCTTGTTGAAGACTTGTATGTTCGTGGGAAACAGTTTACTCTTTCTTTAGCATATGTGGTGAACATTCATAAATCTCAAGGTTCAAGTGTAGACAGTGCTTTGGTAAATATTGTAGGTACCGTGTTTGAAGAGGGCACGGCATATGTTGCATTGTCCCGACTCGAACTTTATCTGGATTGTATTTGATTAATTTTGATGAGAGAAAGATTAGTGGAGATGCAAATTGTGTAATCGGTTTAGAAGACTGTATGCTCCCAACTTAGGTGAATATCCTGTGTATGAAAAGCGTGTAGTATGTCAAACGAGCAAATGAGAAACTCTGTAGTGAGGTTGGAAATGAGAAAAAAATGAAGAGAATGTTGAGTTTCCAAACAAAAACAAATGGACAGTGTTAAAGATATTGTAGGATATCAGTTAGAAAACAGTCCAGGTATCAACTGCTGTGCTAATGTAGTTGTGAACGTCGTATTTTTTCTAGAAAATCTCCAACAACAAATGATGGAGAATCGAGAAAAAAAGGTTTTGTTCTTTGTTGCATTCTATTTTTGAAAACTTGACAACTGATAAAACTAAAATCCAAAGTGTTTCTGGCATTCGGAATCTTCTGGATATATGTTCTGGTTCTTCACAATTTACACTTAATGTGCAGCAAGATGCTCAATAATTTCTTATGTTTATGCTTTCAGTATTGGAAGATGAAGAAATACAAATTGAAAATCTGTTTGGACTTTGTTACAGATGGGAACATGAATGTGAAGATTGTACATTTACTTCTACCATAACATAGACACCAAAAGATTTATATATTTGACAATACCAGATTGTAAAACAGTGTCTTTGAACAAATTAGTAAAATCAGCTAATCAAAATATGGAATGTAGTCACTGCAAATCTGAAATGTTATCAACATTATTTGTCGAAACATTTGGACCATATTCTAGGAGAGTAGGATTTGCTTCTTATTGTTACCCCCAATTTTACTGCTGTAACACTGTCTTTTCGACTTTCGTCTGGCTGGGGCCCTGCTATTCAGGACCCCAGCCTATTTGCTTCCTCTCTAAATTGATTCCTAGTACCTTAGGTACACAACAGATTGGCTTCTGACGTGCCCTTATAAGTCCCTAGTATATGGTAGACTATGTAACCAGGGCATAGGTACCCCAGAGGCCTACCAGGGGCTGAAACATGTATTATGACACCCCTGGGAAGCCCTCTAAAATGACACCACAGGTCTGCTACTGCAGCCTGGGTAAGGTGGTGCATACACCCCTTACTGAGATATAGGTTCCCTATATCTCACCTATCCCTGCACATAGAAACCTATCAGTTACCCCTATGGCAGGCCTTATCAATCCTGAAGGCAGGGTGCTTGGTTTTGGGTTAGAGGGTGCCCACACATGAGCAGCCTTCAGAATCTCTTCTCCGGGGTTGTCTGTGATGCAGCCTGACCATATACTCTTAAGTGCATTATAACCAAACGGTAAATGCTAACTTTGGATTGGCTGAGCGGAAACATGTCGTGTTTCATGTCAAACACCTTGGAATCATACCCCCACACCAGTATGAGTATGATCCCACCCTTCTAGAGGGAGAGACATGACCGCACTGGTATACCAGGTACCAGCTTAAAAGAGCCCTGGCATCACAAAATGGATACTGCAGCCACAGACATAAGTCTGGCCTCCTGTTGCTGACCAAAACTCTGGCAGGGGAGGCTTGGAGAATAGGTTTCCTGTCACAGGGAGGTGTTACCACCTCCCAGACAGGCCTTAGTGGATTAGGGCTGGGTGGGAGCACTCCAGGAGTGGTTTGAAGTCCTGCACTGGGTGCACATTTTGTGTCCCTGTGCATAGTCCAGCTCAAACAGGTTGCAGGGGCTACCAGCTCCTGCTCTGGTGTGAAACTGGACAAAGGAAATGGGTGTAGCCACCCCTCTTTCCAAACCCTCCCATAGGTGGGTCCCCTGAGTTAGTCCAACCCCTTCCTTGGGTATAAAGAAGGAACCTCTCTAACCAGAAATTTAGATATCCCTGGACGAAACTCTGAAACTGAATCCTGAAACTTCAACGATCTGATCAACGCCAGATGACTGAAGAATGTTCCTTGGAGTAAAGGAGTTACTGCTTGGTGCTTGGCAGGCACCAAAGACGCATCTGTCTGGTCTGCATCTCCGAAGCTCGTGCCGGACGCCAAAGACTTTGCAACACCAGAGGTGGATTTACAGACTTCCCAGATGCCGAACCGAGTCCCCAGCAAAGCTGAGACCCGTAGCCCTCGTGGGTACCGTGGAACCGGAACCCGTGGACACCGTGCACATTTGCTAGTGCATCAGCTTCCCAGGCTGTGCATTGGGTTACTTGTAGCCCAGACCCCGAGCACCTATTGCTCCTAAAATTGTGGGCCTACACTCCATGAGTGTTCCGTGAGCCCGCTCCTTGCATTCCCGCTTGAGGTCCCTTCGCAATCCCTGGTCTGTCAACTGGTGGATCCTTGTGAAGGTAACTCTGACTTTCCTTGGGCTTTCCTGGTTGCTCCAGATATGACCTCCCTCCTCCTAGCTGGGGGAGTCCCTCAGACCTTACTGGTCTGCACCGAAGCATCTTTTTTCTTTCTGCATGGATTGCTGTTGCTAAGGCTTGTTGTGTCCAATCCGGGCACCGACACTGCAGCACTCGACATCCTTTGTGGGACAGCTCGAATCCAGCTCCTGGTTGTCCTCCATGCCTTCTGGTCCTCGTGGCTGAAGAGTCAAGCTTCACCTTCTTCACCTGAAACATCCAACATCGGTGGGCATTCATCTATTGTGCCCCTGGTCACGGGCAAGTGACCCAGACTCTGTCCCCTCTGCTTTCAGGTTCTTCACATCTCTGATCCAGGTTTAGATCTCTTTGGAATCTTCGCGTCTTCCCGGCAGCAGCACTTCTTCACCAGCGGCCATTGAAAACGACGGCGCAACTCAACACCAATTGACACCTATGCACCCGGCTTCCCTGGGTGAGGTAACTCGAGTACTCAGGTGCTCCCGTGGGTGTTGACCCTAGAGCTGTCTGAGTCCAAGAGGGTTTGGTCTTAGTCCATTCCTTAGTGTCCCTTAACTCTAAAAATCTAACCGCGACTTTCCCCATAGAAGCTAACGGGAGCTCACGGCTGTGTTCTCACACTGCACACAGCCCCTGTGGGTCCCCTGTGTCATTACATTGGGTGGTTCCTTGGGGTCCCAGCGATTCTACAGGCTCTAGACCTTGTGTCTAGTTAAGTTATGGTTCTTATACCACTTTTATAGTATATGGTTTGGTCCGCCCCTAAGGCCTTACGTGTATTGTGCTACTTTACTGTAATATTTTGAAGTGTAACATTTGTGGTTTTTCCTCTAGCCTCATATAGAGACTAGAGGGGTGTGTTTAGTAATAAATACATATATTTTATATATATACCTGGTGTGGTCTCCTTTCATTTAGCCACTCATGCGATCATAGACTGGTAAAACAACCTGCTTTACATTCCTTCATGACTTAGCCTGAAGGCTGCTCTCCATAGCTATCACTAGGATAGCTTTCAATAAAGGTTGTCTTTAACCCCTTCGATGCGTACGTTGGCCAACGGCCGTCGTGAGCACTACCTCCGTAGTGCTGCGCACGTCCGTTGGCCGATGCGGCCCCGCCAGCGCAAGATTTCACCCGCGCCGCGGCGGATTTTACGCCGTGGTTAACGGATTAACCTATCATCCATAAGGGGTTGTTTGGACTGGTGAAAGGTGCCCACTATAACTAGTGGACAGCATATACCAGGCTAACTTCTCACATTGGTGTGCAGCGTGTGGGATTCCAGCTTGCTATTGTTTTACCAGATAATCTCAATTTAGTCACTAACTGAAACCACTAAAGGTACCTAAGGTACATATAATACAAGCTTAAAATACACTAAGTTCTACTGAACTTAGAGTTGTGTGTCAAGGGCTTAGCACACCCTTTCTACAACTCAAGAAAGTTTAGTAGGCCACACTAGAGTAGGTAGTGCATACAACACACCTCACTAGTAATGTCTTCAAGGCCAAGAACCAGTGGGTCCCTGCCAGAAGTCAATAGGCTTCTAGCCTCCAAGTATGACAAACTCCCATAATGGAATTGAGAGCATTGTGTAGTGCTAGGAAGTCGAAGACAGGCAAGACTGCAAACACCCAACGCCTCATAGAGGTACTCCTCCTAGATGATCTCAGAAAGACCTCAAGGTCTGATGGGGTAGGTAGAGTGGGTGGGGCAGCAGATGAGGAAGGGCCTTGGTGTTCAGACACCCCTGACCTGACCTCTGGAGCTCACCAGGAGGATGACAATGATCCTTACCTGGAAAATGTAACTCCTCCTGAAGATGAGGAAGATGGCCATGATGGCACTCTCTTTACTCCACCAGGAAGAGTTGGGAGTGTGCCTAGAATGTCTAGATCTCTTTCTCATGATTCTAACCATTCTGACACCTCCATAGGGACCTCTGTATCCTCTCATAGGAGGGAAACCTCTCAGGAGAGGAGGGAGAGACTGCTCCAGTATGAAGAATCTCAGCTTAAGATTAAGAGAGAGCAGATAGCCCTAGAAAGGGAGTCCCTAGAGCGAGACAAAAGATAGGACTAGAGTCCCATGGTGGCAGCAACATCCCTATTGTTAGGGAGAGGTCTAATGACCATAGAAACCTAAACAAGATTGTTCCTCCCTACCAGAGTGGGGATGACATCCACAAATGGATTACTGCACTGGAAAGGGCCTGTAAAATACAGAGGGTCCCTCAGGAGCAGTGAGCAGCAATCTTGTGACTCTACTTTGCAGACAAAGCTTCACACTGTAAGAGAAGAGGATGCTGATGATTACCAAAGCTTGAGGGGTACACAGATTGATGGGTTTGGCCTAACCACTGAACAATATAGGTTCAAGTTCAGGGATACCCCAAAGGCGCAGAATCAAGATTGGGTGGACTTTGTAGATTGTGCTACTACGGCTCTGGAGGGCTGGTTGCTTGGCAGCAAGGTATGTGGTTTCAAAGGATTGTACAACCTAATTATGAAGGAGCAGATCCTTAATAATTGTCAAAAATAGCTGTTGCATCAGTACCTGGTGGACTCTCATCTGACCTCTCCCCAAGAATTGGGAAAGAAGGCAGAAAAATGGGTCAGAACCAGGGTGAAGCAGAACGTTCAGAACAAAGGTGGTGACCCAAAGAAGCAAGATTCTAAGAACTCTGACAAGGGTGGGGAGAAGAGTAAAGACCAGAAGTCTTCACAAGGTCCCCAAAAATCTTCTTCGAGGGGGGATCCCAATCTAACAAAGGAAAAAGGCCAATAGAAACCATTGTGCAAGCTATGTAAACAGAAAACTCATTGGATTAGTGATTGCACCAAGTCCAAAGACTCAACTCCAGCCACCATTGCCCCTAAGGCAACTGTTCCCCCTAGTGCAGCTACAATTGGTGGTGGTAATTATCATAATAAGGGTGTGGTAGGGTTAACCCTGGGTTTTGAGAAGGACTCTGGCCTAGTCAGAGTTCCAACTCAGGCTGTCCTGATCTGTGATGGGGGCATGGACATGTCCCCCTTTGTGAGTTCTAGTAACTTGGGCAAATACAGACAGCAGCCTTTGATTAATGGAAAAGAGGCTTTGGCATTCAGGGACACAGGAGCAAGTGTCACAATGGTGACAAAAGATCTTGTGGATCCTGGGCAGATTATACTTGGTGAAATGTACCAAGTGACCAATGCTAGCAATGTCAGGACAGACCATTCCTTGGCAGTTGTTAATTTCTCCTGGGGAGGGGTAACTGGCCTCAAAAAGGTTGTGGTAAGTGCAGACCTCCCTGTTGAATGCTTGTTTGGCAATGATCTGGAAACTTCAGCATGGGTTGAAGTGGAGCTCAGGACACATGCAGAAATGCTAGGGATCCCTGCACATGTATTTGCTGTGACCAGGTCACAGGCCAAAATGTCTAAAACTGAACAGGCCCTGCCTTCTAGAAGAATAGAACAGGTGCCTCCCAAGAGGAGGAGCAGTAGGGTCAAGGCAGTGCCTTCCCCCCGACTCAGAATGCAGATCAGCCTCCTAAGGGAGATGATCTTGGACCTGAAGAAGGAACTGTCCCAGAGGAGCTTGAACCTGTCCACGTTGAGTTCTTGGGGACAGGGGGCCCTTCCCGGGCAGATCTGAGCCAGGAGCAGCACAACTGCCCCTCTCTTGAACCCCTCAGAAAGCAAGCTGCTGATGAGGCTGCTGGGAATGGTAGTGGCACTCATAACATTTATTGGGATGATGGACTCCTATATTCAGAGAGTAGAGACCCCAAACCTGGTGCTTCCAGGAGGTTGGTAATGCCTTTGAAGTTTAGGGGCTTCCTATTGACACTATCTAATGATACTCCCCTAGCAGGACACCTGGGCCAAAACAAGACTTTAGACAGAATTGTTCCTCACTTTCATTGGCCCCACATGTCTGAAGACACTAAGGAGTTTTGTAACTCCTGTGTAACCTGTCAAGCCAATGGGAAGGCAGATGGAACCACAAAGGCTCCCCTGATACCACTACCTATGCTGGGGGTCCCCTTTGAGAGGGTTGGGATTGACATTGTTGGTCCCATGGATCCTCAGACAGCATCTGGGCACAGATTTATCCTGGTGGTGGTGGACCATGCCACTAGGTACCCAGAAGCCATTCCACTTAGGACCACTACAGCACCTGTGGTGGCAAGGACCCTCTTGGGTATATTCTCAAGAGTGAGTTTTCCTAAGGAGGACAGGGATGCAAACTTCGGGGCAGATTTACATGCCCCGTAAGCCACATTTGCGCCGCCGTTGCGTCACTTTTGTGACTCAGCTGCGGCGCAAAGCCAGAGCAATGCTGTGGGGGTATTTACAACGTGACGCATCTAGGGAGATGCGTCACGTTGTAAAGCCCTGCGCCACATGTGGGCGTTCCGGCGCAGGGGGGGGTGTTCCGATGCAGGAACGCATCCTAAAAGTGGCTGAGTGAAATCTACAAAATTTTACTCAGTCACTTTTACGGCCAGGCTGCGTCAAAACCCTGCGCCTGCTTGAAGCAGGCGTAAGGATTGACGCAGCATGTTAGGCATAGGGGCACCCCGAGCCTTGCTGGAGCTGCGTTGCACTTGCGACGCGACTCCAGAAATGCATCACCTTTACGGCAGCAGATGCATCACGCATATGCCTATTCTTGCCCTATGGTGCACCGCATTGTTAATGCAGCGCATCCATGGTGGCGCAAGAGGTGTCTGCCGTGACGCAAAATAACTGGTGCATCCTTGCTGATATGCAGGAATGCGCCAGTTATTGTAAATCTGCCCCTTCATGTCTAGTTACTTGACTGCAGTTTGGAAGGAGTGTGGAGTCAATTACAAATTCACCACACCCTATCTCCCACAATGCAATGGTTTGGTTGAAAGATTCAACAAAACCTTAAAGGGCATGATCAAAGGACTCCCAGAGAAGCTTTGGCGCAGATGGGACATCCCTTTGCCCTGCCTTTTGTTTGCCTACAGGGAGGTGCCTCAAAAGTGGGTTGGTTACAACCCTTTTGAACTTTTTTGGGCCATCCTGTTAGGGGCCCTTTTTGTCTGGTGAAGGAGGGATGGGAGTTACCTCTCAAACCCCCTAAACAGGACATAGTGGACTATGTACTTGGTCTCTGCTCCAGGATGGCTGAGTATATGAAAAGGCAACTAAAAACTTTGAGGCTAGCCAGGAATTGCAAAAGGCCTGGTATGACCAAAAGGCTGTGCTGACTGTTTACCAGCCAGGGCAGAAGGTGTAGGTGTTGGAGCCAGTGGCCCCAGCAGCCCTCCAAGATAAATGGAGTGGCCCCCATATAATTGTTGAACAGTGTGGAAATATGGATTTTTCTGGTCAGTTATGTCCCCTATCTTGGACCCCAACGGTTCTATGTGAATGTTACAAGTACATGTATGTTCCCTCCAGTTCTAGTTATGAAGACGCAAATACATGTGCGTCCATCGTTAACATGTCCTCTTTCAGATCCGCCATGAATGGGCCGGATATTCCATTCCTAAGTACAAAAGGCCACCGCCTTTATATGGTTCATTTATGCCATTTTACAGTCCAGGCAAGTAGGCCCTGATTCTGTCATCAAGCTTTTCTTGCTTTCTGTCTCTGAAGCTCCAGTCCGAGCCTGCATCTGTGACCATGAACTTTGTCTCATTCCCTGCGCGGCTCACGATGCCTGACATCAGCTTGCTGCCTGCCAAGAACTGTATTTCACCTTCGAAAATTATCTGCTCCGCTCCCTGCCCAATGCATTCCTGTCTAGTAGTTTGAGTAGGCATTCTGCCAGCTACCGAGCAAAGGCCCGGCTTCTCTGTCTTTATACAAGTAATTCATAGTCCTGTTACTATGGAAGATTCCTGCCTTCGCATCTAGTGTAGACACTTAGACGCTTGTACACGCACTAACAGTCAGTATAGTCAGTATAGAATAAGATTCTACTCCAAGAAGGCCTCTCTTTTGGATAACATAGTTCTTTAAACATAGGATGTTAGATATGATTTGGGATTAGGTTGACTTGACCCTCCAGACATCTGTCGCCACATGTAGAGCTAAATGTCAAGTCCCCTTCACCCCCTAGCTGTACGTCAATCACACGTCATGCTGCTGCGCGCGCATTTCTGCCAAGTATTTCTGCTGACATTACGAAATTCTTTCATGGAACCACCCCATTATGACATCATGCCTGATGACGTTCCTTTGTTACGCCCAATCACGCCCATTTTTGTTTACGCATGAATAATGTTATCTTCCTTATCAATTGTTACGCCTCTCGCATTTGCTCCACTGTAATGCCTATTGTATAAAAGTGAATAATTATCAATAATGTATGTACTTCACTTCCTGAACCTCCGTGGTGATGGAACTTGGAGGCCACGATTTCGAAATCGTCCATTAGAATAAAGCCCATTCTGAACCTCTAATACCACGGATTCTGCCTCTTATTTACTGAGCTATTTTTATTATGTTCTGTATCAAATTAAGTCCCGGTAATTAAATTATTTACCACATAAATGGCGCCCGAACAGGGACACTTTCTCATCTCACGCGCCGGCGGTGCGTTGCAGGCCCGGTCTCCTGCCACAGATGGACGGATAACAACGCGTACCAGCAGGATTTCCTGTATCTCCCTCCGGTCAAGCGGGGGCGACTGAGGCTGCGATCAACACCCAGACGAGGCGGTGAGAAGTGCGAAGTATCCCGACCAGAGCCTAGCTGAGAGAGCAAGATCCGAGGTATACAGAGGCCCACCAGGTTTCCGATGTCCTGAAGTGTCCGAAGTTGTCGAGTCGAGTCCAGTCCGGTCCAGTTCAGTTCAGTTCCGTTCCGAGGCCTTCCGTTCCGAGCTACCCGGTGAGTACCATTACTGGGGAGGCGTTCTGGCGTGCACATAAGTTGTGCCGGTCCAGACGGGTTTGGGTACACAAATCCGGTCTGCACTGTTCCAGCAGTGTATCTGTACTGTTTAGCAGTATATCTAGTATATCAAGTATATAATTTCAGAATAAATCAGTTAAATGCCGAGTATTATGTTTAGTGATTAAGTTTTCTTAGATCATCGTCATCATCATCGTTGCTCATGTAAATGTTAAATGTTAAATGTATTGATATGTCCTGCATGTGGTATGAATGACTGTTCATTATTGTGTTTTATTGTATTAAGTTTGTTCAAAACCAAGTATCAGACTAGTTCTCAATATGCCGCTCTTTTCAAAACTAAGACAGATCACAACTAGAAAAGGGGTACTCGAAGAAGCTGTTCCCATTCCTCCTAGGGACACTCCAGGGTACTTCATGTATCATAAACACGGCCTAGACGCTATATTATTTCTTGATCTATGGGTAGACTACACTAAGGAATTACCAGAAAGTCAGAGGTGGCCCGCAGCTGGGACCTGGGATGCAGAGTGCATCGTGAAAGTAGAGGAAGAATTATGGAAAAAGAAAGCTAGACAATCACAGAAGGACGCCATTGAATTATGGCGTAAAGAATCGTATAGACGCACAGAAAAAGCACGTAGACAGGAAGAGAAGAGTAAAGAGAATTCAAATAAAGTTCAAGAAAATCTATTAATTGAAGAAGGTACACGAGTAAAATCAGAACAAGTAGACAGACAAAGACATGCCCTTATGAAGGGTATGTATCCCCTTCTGGCCGAGGGATTACCTAAGGCTACTGCGGGGATACCAAAAGACTTGCCACCCCCATTATTTCCAATAAAGGTACATCCTAAGGGGCATCCTAGAACCGCAGAAGATGTTTTTCTTTCCTCATATTTAGATGACGCAGCTCCCGAGTATGCTAACCCCGCCCCACACAGACCGTCGGCCGGGGAGGTTCAACGCCAAGATCCTGTATCTGTACCTTTACAACAACAAATCCTGACACAAGTTCCGGCAAGCACGTCCGTTTCCACATCTGTTCCTACAGCTACTTCTATAGCTGTGTCCACACCTATAGTTGCTGTATCACGTTCTACGAATCCTTTCACGCCCGATACTCCAGACGGGGCTACCGGAGGTGCTACCAATATTTTTTCTACGCCACCCAGAATAAATAAACTTACCTTTCAAGAGTCAGCACATCCACGTACCCCCAAACTCATAAATGCCCGCACGCTTAAGGAACTTCTTATAGATTGTAGATATGACCCTGTGCCCGGCAAAGAGGACGAAATGATCCTGGCATCATTACGTATCAGACGAGCCGCGGTGTATTTAGGGAAGTTACCAGGAATGACTATGCATCTAGATAATATATATCATTTTGTCCAGACAGGGCGAGATTCTGAATGTATTAACAGAGCTATGGAATACCAGAAAGTGGAGATACAAGGGGAACTGTTACGTTTCCTCATAAATTGCGTAATCAGAAATCAAGACCGACCGGGGGTAGACCCGGAAACAATGGAAACTCTTACCAGATGGAGCCAGAATATATCAGAAGGGAGACATGACAGGCAAAAATGTATAATAGCCATGTGCAGAAAGATCCGTAAAGAAATAGAACGCCTACACGAAGAGAGATTAGCGGTAGACCAGTTTGAACAAAACGAGGAGGAGGAACGATCAGGACTGCCCACAGGACAGTCAGACACCATAGCCTATGTAGGTAGAGGAAGATCTTGTAATAGTACTAGATGTTTTACTGATCCGATACGTCCGATATGTCCAGATAATAACAGGAATTTCCAAACACCTATAATAAATATAAGGTCCCCCGAGCATTCGTTCCAAGCCGCTGACAAATTACTGCGAGAACGAAGGGGTTATCATTTTCTCGATTCTATGGATGAACAAGAATTAGCCAGGTCAGCCGTTCATTGGGTTGACAGTCCCGGAAAGTATGATGATGATACAGTAGCACACACATTTTTGAATCTCACCCCAGATGAACAATGTTTAGCTGGGATTTATATGATTCAACAACTTCTTATACTATATAAAAGCCAACATTCAGATCCTGGTCCCTTACCTGATATATTGACTGAATTACTCACGTATAGATGGAAAGGTTCAGGTACTAAGTTAATTAAGGAAATACTAGAATCCAGAAGGCAGTACATTCTTTTTGTATGTCCAGAACATGTTTCACTGCCCATCAAGGAAAGACCGATGCATTACATGGACAGACAGAATCCCTTACGAGAAGTACACCCAATAAAGGGCGAGGACAATCAGTTTAAACGTGTATATGTATATACGCCCATATCGAAAATAGAATTGTTAGAAATGAAGAAAGTGGTACCCAGTCATGACAAAGACCCAGCGGGTTTCCACCGAGAAATTAAAGACATGTTACTCATGGGCGAGTATACCTATCCCGACATTATGACAATATTGAAGGTATTAATGCCTGCTGGCATTTATGAAAAACTCAAGGAAAAAGAGTGGGAGGTAGGAGACCAAAAGATAGATTGGACAGCATTAGAAAATGAAGAAAAGGCCCGAGGTCCAGGTTCGGGGCTTGGGGACAAAACTAAAGCACTACCAGGTTTACTAGTACAGGTACTGCCACGTTTATTAACCACGAAAAAGGAAGACTGGGGTGCAATCTCAGCCTGTAAACAAAAGCAAGATGAAGACACTAGTGATTTCTATGCCCGATTCGAAAAATGTTTTGGTATAAATAGTGGTATAAAAGCAAGTAGCGAGTCATACCCACATCTGTTTGTGACAAAATTAGTTGAAAATTCTTTGCCCCAAGTGAAGAATAGAGTATTAAAATTCGAGAGTACATGGCAAGGTAATACCCCATCACAAATGTTACAAATGTTACAGTACCATTACAATAGAATTAGAGAGGAACAAGAACATGAACAAAGACGCATGAAAGACACGAAAATGAAAATGCTAGTCTCTCAGACAGTTCCAGCTGAAGGACATAAAAAGGGTACGACACATTCCGGTGATTCAGCAGGACCTATAAAAGGGACATGCAACTATTGTAAACAGCCAGGACATTACATACACGATTGCCCAGTCCTGAAGCGTAATATCGCCACAGGTATTACAAAAGAAAGACCACGGCCACCTAGACAGGATCAGAATGAACAAGGAGCACCGCAGCATGCACAGGCCATGCCAGCTCCACAACAGTCTATACAGTTTGTGCCAGCCGCACCAGCGTTGCCTGCTGCTGCCACACAAACCACGACACGACAGCTGTACCAGACCGCACAGTATGACTATCCTGATTACCAACGATATGCATGAACCAGCCTAGAGAGGGAAGTTGACTTACCCCTTATCGAGGTCCCTGTAGACCAAGAAGGACCTTATGTACATAGTGAATTATTAGGCCAAGATAGAAAATTTTTACTAGATACA
The DNA here is from genome assembly GCF_964204655.1 of Triturus cristatus. NCBI lineage: Eukaryota > Metazoa > Chordata > Amphibia > Caudata > Salamandridae > Triturus > Triturus cristatus. The sequence goes on from NC_140581.1 coordinate 304,865,259, forward strand.
GGGGCAAGTCGAACAACTATAAAACGTAGTGAAGTTCCAGGGGCACCCCTCTCAGGCTCACAGAATATATCCCTTGGTTTTTCAGGAAAACCTATTGTTAATGAAGTATCACAGCCTCTTCCACTTACGATAGGACCCTTGACCAGAACTACAGATTTATTGCTTACTAAATCATGTCCAGAAAACTTGTTAGGTATAAAAACACTGAAAGCTTTAGGAGCTATAATATGTTGTTCTCCGGAAGGAGTAAGATTGTTTTTACGTGATTTCAAAGGTCACTATGTGTCTCGAGATATGGATTCCCGACTGCAGACTTTACCGATACATTTATGGGCACAAGGCCCTACAGATGTTGGTTGCATGAACATTACACCATATCGAGTCACACTAAAGGCAGGAGTGGTACTACCACGAATGCGACAATACAAGTTACCCCCAGATGCTGTAATGGCTTTACTACAAATCATTGACGAGCTTATTGGCCAGGGAGTGGTTGTAGAGACCGACTCCAATGTATGTAATTCACCAATAATTCCGATTCTTAAACGAACTGATCCAAAGGCTCCCCCAGTATATCGATTGGTTATTGATCTGCGCGAATTAAATAAATGTATTGTACCACAATACCCCGTAGTTCCAGACATCTCTTCATTACTGACAGCTATTGATTCCGAAGCAACATTCTTTACTGTAATTGATCTCAAGAATGCCTTTTTCAGCATCCCAATAGATCCGGAAAGCCAATACTTGTTCGGATTTAGTTTAAATGGACGTAGCTTTAAATTCACACGCGCACCTCAAGGATTTACAGAAAGCCCCAGCATCTATAGCCAAGCACTGAAACGAGAACTTGACAGTATCCACATGCCAGTCAACACTGCTCTGCTTCAATATGTCGATGATCTGCTGATCACCGCCCGAAGCGAACCTGAATGTGAAAAAGCATCACTGACGGTTTTACAATTTCTAGCCGAAAAGGGGCACAAGGTGTCCCCTTCTAAGCTGCAATTCTGTGTCCAGCGAGTTATTTACCTTGGTCACTCGCTGTCCAAGGAGGGAAGGCAGCTTACACCAGATCGTATCCAGCTAATTGCAAATATGCCAATACCCAAGACACAAAAGGAGGTGCGGGCTTTCATAGGCCTCACGTCATATTGTAGGCAGTGGATCCCTCAGTATGCGTTTCTAGCAAAACCACTCATTCAATTAACAACACAGGAGGCAGCCACATCGACTGTCCTCCCTTGGACTCAGGAACACACACTAGCTTTTGAAAGCTTAAAGAAAGCTCTATGCCAAGCACCTGTTTTAGCAACACCATGTTACAGGAAACATTTTACACTCTTTGTTACAGAACGAGAAGGTACTGCCTTGTCAGTACTCACACAGGAACAAGCAGGATCACACAAACCGTGTGCTTATTTTTCTAGTACATTAGATCCCGTAGCTCAGGCTCTGCCTGCGTGCCTGAAATCAGTGGCAGCGACAGCTTTAGCAATCAGACAAAGCGATGCCATAGTGTTAGGACATCCATTGACAGTACAAGTACCACACGCAGTAGAGGTTCTTGTGAATCGAACGCAAACACAACACTTGACTATAGCGCGACTTACAGGTTACGAATTAACATTGTTTCAGCCACATATAGAAATCAGACGTTGTAACACATTGAATCCTGCCACACTTTTACCTGTAAATGGAACAGACCCACTAGCTCATGATTGTATTGATGTTATTACAATAACGACAAAACCCAGACAAGACTTGACAGATGTCCCATTGTCAGATCCAGACTTGACGTTGTATGTAGATGGTTCATGTATGAGAACAGGTACAGGAGAGTTAGTGGCCGCTTACGCAGTCACAACAGACACTGAAATTATTGAAACCAAGTGTATAAATACCTTGTCCGCTCAAGCAGCAGAGCTCGTCGCTCTGACACAAGCCTGTATTCAAGCCACAAATAAAAGAGTCAACATATACACTGATTCACGTTATGCATTCGGAGTTGTACATGACTTCGGCGTGCTGTGGCGAGAGAGAGGTTATTTAACTTCTCACGGTGCCCACATTCAGCACGGACCCCTCATTCATGCCTTATTAGATGCAATACATTTACCCATTGCAATATCGATTATGAAATGTAAAGCTCATACGAAAATTACTGATATCATTTCTCAAGGCAATGATCTAGCTGACAGAACAGCTAAACAGACTGCTCAAACTCAAACATCCGACATGACAAAGACAATAGTCCAGACACCAACACATTGCATGATGGTTAAGGATCCCGCTCTTGATGTAATTGACATACAGACACATGCTACTCCAGACGAAATAAGGAAATGGACTGAATTAGGAGGGATCCAAACGGATCAAGGATGGATGACGAAGGAAAAATCTGTATGGTTCCTTCCTGATTCAATGGTCCAAGTCATTATTAACACTGTCCATAGTCCAGCGCATCTAGGAGAGAAAGCTATGCTAGACAGCATTCAACACATTTGGTTCAACAAACATTTACGAGCAGCAGCGAAACAAAAAGTTCGTACCTGTATGATCTGTTGTCAGTTCAACCCAGGAAAAAGCATCCCCGTAGAGCAGGGTGGATTTCAGCCTCCTGATCACCCTTTTGAAATCCTCCAGATGGATTATATCCAGATGGAACGATGTCGAGGATTCAAATATGTTCTCGTAGTTGTCTGTGCTCTTTCCCGTTGGACAGAGGCATACCCGGTTTCAGATTACACTGCCCCGACTACTGCCAAACAGTTAGTTCGAGAATTCTTCCCACGATACGGTTTACCACGTGCTGTCTACTCAGATAACGGCCAGCCGTTCTCATCCGAACTAATGAAACACGTTTCACTTTTGTTAGGCTATCAGTGGAAATTCCACTGTGTCCGACACCCCGAGGCAGCAGGTCTCGTGGAAAGACATAATCAGGCCCTGAAAATTAGATTGTCCAAAATATGCAGGGAGAAAGGTGTCGACTGGGTAGTAGCATTACCAGTTGCACTCTTTTACATGAGAATGGTAGCACACTCTCGAACAGGGCTATCTCCGTATGAGGTGATCTTTGGTAGACCACCAAATATGTGGGGGACGCCTATACCACGTAAAATAACTGATATTGACTGTAATATGCTGACAGATTATTTGGCTTCCTTGATGTCTGCACTACAATCTTGTCGTTCACAGGTAGCTGCAGCTTTTCCTGACAACACTGAAGTGAAACCCCATGACGTAATTCCGGGGATCTCGTTTTAGTGAGGAACTTTGATCGAAAGACTTAGCTGGATCCTAGGTGGAGGTCGCCACAATTGGTCTTGCTCACCACAAGGACAGCCGTGAAGATCGAAGGCAGAAAAGGCTGGGTACATTCAAGTCATATCAAGAAATTTTATGGACTACCATCGGATATAAAAACTACACCTCGTGTGTCTTCACCCATTGACTCAAAACTTCCTTTGGTTGACTCAAGTAGTCACGGACATTATAAACTAAAACTCAGATCTAATCAGTCGGGAAATTTGATTGTTTAAGTCCTCTCCAAGGTGAAGCGGTTGAATTTGTCTCCGACATGTATCCCTTAGATCTGAATAGAGAAAAAACCCGAAAAATGTTGAAACGACATACATATTGTAAATCACTGCGTAGTCATTGCACAGTGACGTTATTAATTTTGTTTTTCTTAAGTTTTTTTATAATTATTGCAAGTATATTGTTGCACATATATTATCCTATTTCTAGACATGTTTATAATATTACTGCTGAACATTCTTTTAGTGAATTACCCCCGCATGAATTGTCATACAGATTTGCGCTGCGCAATAACACTTTTATTAGTATGTTACATCATTCCCATCAGGTTAGCAATGCTACAAATTGTTGGATATGTGGCCGACTCCCTCCCTATCAGAACTATAAAGGAATTCTACCCCTTTTTCCATACCCATTCACACACAACGGCTCCTGTGGAGCATGGTTTAGTTTAATTAATTCCTTAGATTCAAATTCTGCAGTTTATCAAGACAACTGGGTATGGGGAAATCTGAACTTATTTTTACTTAAAGTCTGCCACCCCAACAAGGAGGGACTTCCCAAAAGAACAGGAACTGATCTAGAAAATGAAGTATATGGATTAGGTAACTTTACGCTTAATCTTATGATCCTAAATATCGAATCCGAAGCTACTCCAATTTTGCCCGCCATGTCAGTATTTCCAGTAAAAGGTGAATTATGTGTAAGAAAGAATGGTTCCATACATATGGGCCATAGTAGATGCACCACTGTAATAGAATTCAGTGATCAAGGCAAGTCGACATTCAGAGCTTCCCGCCATTCCTATTTTATATGTGGTCAGACGGCATATGTACGTTTGCCTCTAGATTGGGATGGTACCTGCTACATTGGATTCCTTTTGCCACCTGTTTTCCTAGCTCCTCCTGATTATCACAGAAATACTCATTTAGTACACAATAGAGAAAGGAGAGATCTCCCAATAGTCGATTACACTGAAACAGCATGGGAAAAATACACAGATTTCAATAAAGGTCTCTTTCCCTATATAGGTACAGTTACTAATAGTAAGCTGATACGTAGATTGACTAGAACCCTTGAAGCAGTAGTGATCGAAACTATTTCCGCCTTAGGCAATTTAACAGAAGAGCAGTCTGCTATGCGGATTGTTGTGCTTCAAAATCGTCTTGTCCTTGACGTCATCCTGGCCGATAGGGGCGGAGCTTGTAGGGTCATCGGATCAAGCTGCTGCGTATTCATACCAGAAAATTCGCCATCTGTATATAAAGCTATAACGCGCCTTCATAAGATTGTGAGCCAGATACACCAGAATCCAGGCACTTGGACTTGGTCCGGATGGTTTTGGAGCGTGTTATCAGCCTGGGGATGGAGAGTTCTATCCTTCCTAGGTATTGGCCTTCTCATACTATTCAGTTGCTGTTTATGCCTACAATGTGGACCAGCGATTTGTGGTCTGTGTGCCACATCGTGTATTCCACATCAAGATTTTCGTTCAAAATCCCGGAAGAAGAAAGAAGAACAAATGATGCTATATGAACAGATCAATGGATTGATGAAGATTGATATCTCTTGACGGGCAAGTAGGGGACAAGGAGGGAATGTGGAAATATGGATTTTTCTGGTCAGTTATGTCCCCTATCTTGGACCCCAACGGTTCTATGTGCATGTTACAAGTACATGTATGTTCCCTCCAGTTCTAGTTATGAAGACGCAAATACATGTGCGTCCATCGTTAACATGTCCTCTTTCAGATCCGCCATGAATGGGCCGGATATTCCATTCCTAAGTACAAAAGGCCACCGCCTTTATATGGTTCATTTATGCCATTTTACAGTCCAGGCAAGTAGGCCCTGATTCTGTCATCAAGCTTTTCTTGCTTTCTGTCTCTGAAGCTCCAGTCCGAGCCTGCATCTGTGACCATGAACTTTGTCTCATTCCCTGCGCGGCTCACGATGCCTGACATCAGCTTGCTGCCTGCCAAGAACTGTATTTCACCTTCGAAAATTATCTGCTCCGCTCCCTGCCCAATGCATTCCTGTCTAGTAGTTTGAGTAGGCATTCTGCCAGCTACCGAGCAAAGGCCCGGCTTCTCTGTCTTTATACAAGTAATTCATAGTCCTGTTACTATGGAAGATTCCTGCCTTCGCATCTAGTGTAGACACTTAGACGCTTGTACACGCACTAACAGTCAGTATAGTCAGTATAGAATAAGATTCTACTCCAAGAAGGCCTCTCTTTTGGATAACATAGTTCTTTAAACATAGGATGTTAGATATGATTTGGGATTAGGTTGACTTGACCTTCCAGACATCTGTCGCCACATGTAGAGCTAAATGTCAAGTCCCCTTCACCCCCTAGCTGTACGTCAATCACACGTCATGCTGCTGCGCGCGCATTTCTGCCAAGTATTTCTGCTGACATTACGAAATTCTTTCATGGAACCACCCCATTATGACATCATGCCTGATGACGTTCCTTTGTTACGCCCAATCACGCCCATTTTTGTTTACGCATGAATAATGTTATCTTCCTTATCAATTGTTACGCCTCTCGCATTTGCTCCACTGTAATGCCTATTGTATAAAAGTGAATAATTATCAATAATGTATGTACTTCACTTCCTGAACCTCCGTGGTGATGGAACTTGGAGGCCACGATTTCGAAATCGTCCATTAGAATAAAGCCCATTCTGAACCTCTAATACCACGGATTCTGCCTCTTATTTACTGAGCTATTTTTATTATGTTCTGTATCAAATTAAGTCCCGGTAATTAAATTATTTACCACAACAGAAGGGGGAGCTTACCTACTTGGTAGACCTTGGAACCCACAGGAGTCCCCATAGGGTACTCCATGTCAACAGACTAAAACCATATGTTGACAGGGCAGACATGGGCTTGCTCATGGCTACTGATGAGGGACAGGAGGAAGAGAATGACCCACTCCCTGACCTGCTCTTTCAGAACACTGATGATGGATCAGTAGATGGTGTAGCCTTGGCAGGCAGCCTCACTGTCCAGCAGAAAACTAACTGCAGAACACTTCTCAGCCAGTTCAGACATATGTTTTCTCTGACTCCAAGTCAGACTAACTGGTGCACTCATTAAGTGGACACTGGGGACAGTCTGCCTGTGAAGAATACGATCTACAGGCAAGCTGATCATGTCAGGGACTGTATAAGGACAGAAGTCCAAAAGATGTTGGATTTGGGAGTCATTGAACCCTAAGATAGCCCTTGGGCTAGTCTTGTAGTCCTGGTGCCTAAACCTCACACCAAAGTTGGTAAGAGAGAGATGAGGTTTTGTGTGGATTACAGGGGTCTCAATGCAGTCAGTAGGACTGATGCCCATCCCATCCCAAGGGCAGATGAGCAGATAGATACTTTGGCCTCAGCCAAGTTTCTAAGCACATTTGACTTGACAGCTGGCTACTGGCAGATCAGACTAGCTGATGATGCAAAGCCAAAGACAGCATATTCTACCCCTAGTGGGCACTATCAATTTGTGGTAATGCCCTTTGGTTTGAAGAATGTACCTGCCACTTTCCAGAGGTTGGTGAATCAAGCCCTACCAGGCCTGGAAGACTATAGTGCAGCATATCTAGATGATATTGCTGTCTTTAGCTCCACCTGGGAGGATCACCTGGTCCACCTGAGGAACATTTTGGAGGCCCTGCAAAAAGCGGGCCTAACTAACAAGGCTACTAAGTGCCAGATAGGGCCAGATAGTCAGGTTGTGTACCTGGGCCACCTGGTAGGTGGAGGCCAGGTTCAACCATTGCAGAGCAAAATCCAGACCACAATGGACTGGGTTGCTCCAACTACCCAGACCAAAGTGAGAGCCTTCTTAGTCCTGACTGGGTATTGCAGAAGATTTGTAAAAGGTTATGGATCCATTGTGACCCCATTGAATGACCTTACTTCCAAGAAAATGCCCAAAAAGGTTCAGTGGACAGTTAGCTGTCAAAAGGCATTTGATGACCTGAAGCAGGCCATGTGCACTGCTCCCATTCTGCAAAGTCCTGATTACTCCAAGAAGTTCATTATGCAGACAGATACATCTGAGTTGGGGGTAGGGACTGTACTGTCACAGTTGAATGATGAAGGTCAGGATCAGCCAGTAGCTTTCTTAAGCAGAAGGCTGACCCCCAGAGAGAAACGTTGATCAGCCATTGAGAGGGAGGCATTAGCTGTGGTTTGGGCTCTGAAGAAGTTGAGGCCATACTTGTTTGGTACTCGCTTCATTGTTCAGACAGACCATAAGCCCCTCTTATGGCTAAAACAGATGAAGGGTGAAAACCCCAAACCTTTAAGGTGGTCTAGTTCCCTACAGGGGAAGGACTATACAGTGGAACATAGACCTGGGAGTAACCATGCCAATGTAGATGGACTCTCCAGATATTTCCACTTAGAACATGAAGACTCAACTGGTCAAGGTTAGTTTAATGTCCCTGCATTTGGGGGGTTGTGTAGGAGAGTATGATTTGCTTCTTATGGTTACCCCCACTTTTTGCTGCTGTAACACTGTTTTTCGACTTTAGTCTGGCTGGGGACCTGCTATTCAGGACCCCAGCCTAGCTGCCTCCTCTCTAAATTGATTCCTAGTACTTTAGGTACACAACAGATTAGATTCTGAGGTGCCCTTATAAGTCCCTAGTATATGGTATACTATGTACCAAGGGCATAGGTACCCCAGAGGCCTACCAGGGGCTGAAGCATGTATTATGCCACCCCTGGGCAGCCCTCCAAAATGACACCACAGGTCTTCTACTGCAGCCTGGGTAAGGTGGTGCATGCACCCCTTACTGAGATATAGGTTCACTATATCTCACCTATCACTGCACATAGAAACCTATCAGTCACCCCTATCGCAGGTCTTAGCAATCCTGAAGGCAGGGTGCTTGGTTTTGTGTGAGAAGGTGTCCATGCATGAGCAGAGCCCCTCTGCAGCCTTCGAAATCTCTTCTCCGGGGTTGTTTGTGATGCAGCCTGACCATATACACTTAAGTGCATTATAACCAAACGGTAAATGCTAACTTTGGACTGGCTGCACGGAAACATGTTGTGTATGGTGTCAAACACCTTGGAATCATACCCCCACACCAGTAACTGGTGTGGTAGTATGATCCCACCCTTCTAGAGGGAGAGACATGACTGCACTGTTATACCCGTTACCAGCTTAGAAGAGCCTTGGCATCACAAAATGGATGCTGCAGCCACAGACACGAGTTTGGCCTTCTGCTGCTGACCAAAACTCCGGCAGGGGAGGCGTGGATAATAGGTTTCCTGTCACAGGGAGGTATTACCACCTCCCAGAAAGGCCTTAGTGGATTAGGGCTGGGTGGGAGGACTCCAGAAGTGCTTTGAAGCCCTGCACTGGGGGCACATTTGGTTTCCCTGTGCATAGTCCAGCTCAAACCAGTTGCAGGATCTACCAGCCCCTGCTCTGGCGTGAAACTGGACAAAGGAAATGGGTATAGCCACCCCTCTTTCCAAACACTCCCATAGATGGGTCCCCTGAGTTAGTCCAATCCCTTCCTTGGGTATAAAGAAGGAACCTCTGTAACCAGAACTTTAGATATCCCTGGACGAAACTCTGAAACTGAATCCTGGAACTTCGACGATCTATTCAATGCCAGATGACTGAAGAATCTCCCTTGGAGTAAAGGAGTTACTCCCCTGCTTGGCAGGCACCAAAGACGCATCTGTCCGATCTGAATCTCTGAAGCTCCCGCCGGACGCCGAAGACTTTGCAACACCAGAGCTGGATTTCCAGATTTCCCAGAGGTCGAACCGAGTCCCCAGAAAGCTGAGACCCGTAGCCCTCGTGGGTACTGTGGAACCGGAACCCCTGGACACTGTGAACATTTGCAAGTCCTTCAACTTCCCAACAACTCTCGAGGCTGTGCATTGGATTACTTGTAGCCCAGACCCGAGCACCTTTTGCACCGAAGATTGTTGGCCTACACTCCACGAGTGTTCCGTGAGCCTGCTCCGTGCATTCCCGCTCGAGGTCCCTTCGCGAACCCTAGTCCGTTGACTGGTGGGTCCCTGTGAAGGTAACTCTGACTTTCCTTGGGCTTCCCTGGTTGCTCCAGACGTGCCCTCACTCCTCCTAGCTGGGTGAGTTCCTCGGACCTTGCTGGTCCACACCGAAGCATCTTTCTCCTTTCTGCGTTGGTTGCTGTAGCCAAGGCTTGTTGTGTCCAATCTGGGCACCGATGCTGCAGCACTCGACATCCTTTGTGGGACAGCTCGAATCCAGCTCCTGGTCGTCCTCGATGCCTCCTGGTCCTCGTGGCTGAAGAGTCAAGCTTCAGCTGAAACACCTGACATCGGTGGGCATTCGCCTATCGCGCCCCTGGTCACTAGCAAGTGACCCAGACTCTGTCCCCTCTGCTTTCAGGCTCTTCATATCTCTGATCCAGGCTTGGATCTCTTTGGACACTTCGTATCTTCCCGGCAGCAGCACTGCTTCGCCAGCGGCCATTGAAAACGATGACGCGACCCGACACCATTTGACACCTATGCACCCAGCTTCCCTGGGTGAGGTAACTTGAGTATTCCAGTGCTCCCGTGGGTGTTGACCCTAGAACTGTGTAAGTCCAAAAGGGTTTGGTCCTAGCCCATTCCTAAGTGTCCCTTAACTCTAAAAATCTAACTGCGACTTTCCCCATAGAAGCTAACGGGATTTCGTGGCTGTGTTCTCACACTGCACACCGCCCCGTGGGTCCCCTGTGTCACTACCATGGGTGGTTCCTTGGGGTCCCAGCGATTCTACAGGCTCTAGGCCATGTGTCTATTTAAGTCGTGGTTCTTATACCACTTTTTTAGTATATGGTTTGCTCCGTCCCTAGGGCCTAACATGTATTGTGCTACTTTACTGTAATATTTTGCAGTGTAACTTATGTGCTTTTGCCTCTAGCCTCATAAAGAGACTAGAGGGGTTTGTTTAGAAATAAATACATATATTTTATATATATACCTGGTGTGGTCTCCTTTCATTTAGCCACACACAAGATTATAGACTGGTAAAACATGGTGCTTTACATACCTTCAAGACTTAGCCTGAAGGCTGCTCTCCATAGCTACCACTAGGATAGCTTTCAATAAAGGTTGTCTTAACCTATCATCCATAAGGGGTTGTTTGGACTGGTGCAAGGTGCCCACTATAACTAGTGGACAGCATTTACCAGGCCAACTTCTCACAAATATGTCATTTTAATGATACAACGTTGTAGAGCAGATGGAAGAAAATTAGAAACTAAAATTAAAAATGTTGTGGCAAGTCATCTGTCAATTTCAGGAAGAACTTTCAAAGCAGTGGAAATTATTTTCCACGATGGACCTTCTACAACATCTGGACACAATACTGTGTATTTAAAATGCAATAAAGGATGGACACATTGTAATGATGCCCATTTGCAATTCAAATATCGGTTGCCTTTTGAATTACCAAATTCCTATCTAATATTTTTGATAACAAAGTTCTGAAAACATCATTCGGCCTATTGAGAAGATGTCAACATGAACTAATGAGATTATTTGGGATATTTTCAATACAAACGATTTCAGAAACATCATTCGGCTTATTGGGAAGATTTCAATATGAATTAAGAAATTTATTTTGGATATTCTCAACGCAAATGATTTCGGAAACATCATTCGGCCGATAGAAAAGATATCAAGAATTGCTGATTCAATTATCGTTACTGTTCTTTGATATTGTATTTAGAAAATTATTTTAGAAAGAAGCATTGCATATATTTGATCTTTGTATTGTATGCAATTTTATTGAGGGTGTTTATTTTAGGAAATGTAAACAGATAGTTGAGTTTGTTGTAAATATTTCAAACACAGATTTGTTTTATTTTTAACAATCTTATTGATTGTATTTTTTTGCCCGCTGTTACATGATGATCAACTTTGAAATCACTCTGTATGGTGAAATTCAATAGAATCTCAAAACAGCAAAAAAGGCAAACTGAATATGTTATTAATTGTAAAATTATGTCGTGTTCTTAAAACGATAATGTTATAACTGTCATTTTGCTTCTCTTTTACAGACCCAAATTCTAAAGTTTGAAACTTTTTTTATATTTAGATTATAAAAAAGAACTGAAAATTATTTCAATGACTTTCATATCTACTATAAAAAAGGTAAGATTAAGTAACCCAAGCACTACCCATGCAGTAGTATATTCACCTGTGCACTACTCATACAATCCTCTGATCACCTACACGCTACTCATTCATACCTTCAATTATTCAGGTAGTACCCATGCAGTCCAGCAATCCCCCTGTCACTCACCGTGCACTCTTCCAATGACCCAGACAGTACCATGTACTTATCCAATCACTCCGATAATACCCAAGCACTTATAAATTTGCCATGCACTCTCCTTGCAGTACACTAATCATCAAGTCACTACCCATGTACTCATGCAATGACCCAGGCACTAACACATGCAGTGCTACAATCCCCTGAGAACTACCCATGCAGTCCTTTAACCACCTATACACTACTCATTCGGTCCTTCAATTATCCAGGTAGTACCGTGCAGTCGAGCAATCACCCTGCCACTTCCCATGCACTAATTCAATCACCCAGCCAGTATCATGTACTAATCCAATCACTCTGCCAAAACCCTAGCACTTATGAATTCTCCATGCACTCTCCTTGTAGTACTCTAATCATCCAGACAGTACCCATGTACTCATGCAATGACCCAGGCAGTAACCATGGACTGCTACAATAACTTGTGCACTACCCATGCAGTCCTCTAACCACCTAGACCCTATTCATTCACACCTTTAATGGCCCATGTAGTACCTATGCAGTCTAACCATCACCCTGTCACTCCCCATGCACTGCTCTAATCACCCAGCCAGCACCATGTTCTTATCCAATCACTCCTCCAATTCCCAAGCAGTTGTAAATTCACCATGCAATCTCCTTGCAGTACTCTTATCATCCTGTCAGTACCCATGCACTCATGCAATGACCCAGGCACTAACAAATGCAGTGCTACAATCACCTGTGCACTACCCATGCACTTCTCTATCTACCTAGACACTACTCATTTGGACCTTCATTTACCCACGTAGTACCCATGCAGTCCAGCAATCACCCTGTCACTACCCATGCACTGCTCCAAACACCCAGCCAGGACCATGTACTTAACCAAACACTCTGCCAAAACTCAAGCGCTTATAAATTCACCATGCACTCTCCTTGCAGTACTCTAATCATCCAGTCAGTACTTATGCACTCATGCAATGGCCTAGACACTAACCATGCAGCACTACAATCACCAGTGCACCACCCATATAATTCTCTACTCACCTAGACAGTACTCATTCACATCTTCAATTACCCACTTAGTACCCATGCACTCCAGCAATCACCCTGTCACTACCCATATACTTCTCCAATCACCCAACAGTACCATGTACTTATCCAATCACTCCCACGTAGTACCCATGCAGTCCAGCAATCACCCTGTCACTACCCATGCACTGCTCCAAACACCCAGCCAGGACCATGTACTTAACCAAACACTCTGCCAAAACTCAAGCGCTTATAAATTCACCATGCATTCTCCTCGCAGTACTCTATTCATCCACTCAGTACCGATGTACTCATGCAATGACCAAGACACTAACTATGCAGTACTACAACCACCTGTGCACCACCCATAGAATTCTCTAATCACCTAGACACTACTCATTCACATCTTCAATTATCTAGGTAGTACCTGTGCACTCCAGCAATCACCCTGTTACTAGCCATGTACTCATGCAATAACCCAAGCATTACCCATGCACTTATGCAATCACACATTTAGTACCTTTTGCACTCATTCAATCTCGCAGTCATTACTGATGCATTCTTCCATTCATGGAGGCACTACCCATGCACTCTTGCAATCACCCAGGCATTAACCATGAACTTGTCCAATCACGCAAAAACTACCCATCCACTCATGCAAGCATATACGTATTACTGATGCACTCATGTAATCACCCAGGCACTACCCATGCACTTTTGAAGCAGCTACGTACTACTGATGGTGTCATGCAATCACCCAGGCACTACCCTGCACTCGTCCAATCATGCACCTATATACTACTGATGCACTCATGCAATCACCCAGGTACACCACATGCACTCATTTTTCTTTTTTTTAACAGAATAGGCTGTTCTAAAGAGAACAGTTTTTTGTCTTCTTTTTTAGTTTTGCATTTTTTAACTCTTTTTCAAATTATTTTGAAATTTTAAAAAAAAAAACAAGAAAAAGTGACACAACTGGTGTCATGACATTTGCAAAAAAAACAAATAAAAAAAAGTACCACAACGATGAGGGTCCCGCACCAATGCGCACAGGGAGTCACTTCCTCAAAATATTTCAATTACCAGTGCTCACTTAACGAATGGTCACCGTTAAACCATCCCTACATTGAAATAATTTCACACTTGTAAGGAGCACTACAAATATACACAATATTTCCAAACAAATATCTTTGATTCAAAAACATTTATTCTCAAATCTCATATTTTTTAACATGGAGAATGTCCAATAGTTCATGTACCAATGTCTTATTGCTTTGATGCCTCGGTTAGTCCTTTATCCATTAATAAGTGTTCTTGCCAATGATGAATCCTTTATATCCTAGTTCCATATCAGAGTCTTAATAAAGCAAAAAAAAAAATGTTTTCCTTTTAATCCATCAAAATTTTTCTTTTAATCCATCAATCGTTGTTACCTATTTTTTATGATCCAATCACTTTATCATCCTTTTGATCCATCCATCGTTTCTTTCCAATTTTATATTATATTGTATGATCCAATCCAATCATTTATATATATTTTTTTTTTGCTTAATTAAGACTCTGATATGGAACAAGGATATAAAGGATTCATCATTGGCAAGAACATTTATTAATGGATAAAGGACTAACCGAGGAATCAAAGCAATAAGACATTGGTACATGAACAATTGGACATTCTCCATGTTAAAAAATATGAGATTTGAGAATAAATGTTTTTGAATCAAAGATATTTGTTTGGAAATATTGTGTATATTTGTAGTGCTCCTTACAAGTGTGAAATTATTGCAAAAAAAACAACATTGCAAAAGAAAAAAATTAACAATGGTGGCTGCGAGCAGCAAAAACGATGTTGTCAATGGATTGTTCTCCATAGCACACGCTCTTTTTACATTTTATACATCGCTCCTCAAGACCAGAGAATTTAGGCCTCCTTTCTGGGCCTCTGTTCGAAGAGCCAGGACTGGAAGATGTACTCGGTTGCTGGTCATCCTGCAGGGCTTGCTGTTCTAATTCCTTTGTTTTCGGGCCAGCTGTCTAGGGTGGATGGTTTGAAGATGTTTTAGCATAGAAAAAGTATCACAAAAGTACTTCTTCTCAGACCCTCTGGATAGAACTTGGTCACAGATGTTGCAAGTGACCTTTCGGGCGTTCACTTTTTTTCGCTCTCTGGAAAATTGTAGAATGCCCATACATTACTTTCTTTCTTCTTTCTTGGAGGTTCCTCCAACTCATCATCCTCTCATGAAGCTGTACTGGTGCACTTGAAGATGCCATAGTTCAAATGTTGCTGGAAAAAAACACCAAAAGCAAGTGAACAAGAGAAAAACACAATAGGTGTGTCTCCTTCTGAGGATCTTCAAGCAATGACAAAATTGGGTGTGGTCTTGCAACTTCTAGAATGAAAAGGTTCTCAACCAATGAGATTCTTTTTTTCAAAAGTCACATGGATTCGCGCTGCAAGCACACACCCAGTGTGCACCCCTCCCGACTTCGCAAAAATATGTTTAACAATAACTTATCTTTATTCTACTTACAAATATATGATTTTTATAAATAAATAAAAAATCTCTTTCTTTAATATAAAGTTAAAACTTATTTATGTAGTTTTTAAACTTACAATTTATGGCGAGTCGAGCACCCAGCGCAACTTCCGTAACTATGTAACATTACGCGTGGTCATAGTTCGCGCACCTGTCACTTACGACGCATGCATCCTACACAACTTTACTAATAAGGAGGTTTGGAATCCTGCACCGAATGAGACAGGTACACGAAAGGTGCGCAAATCCACTTTCCTATAAAAAAATATGTAAAATTTACTTCTTAAGAATTAGAAATTAATACATTATTTTTAGAGCAATTAAAAAAAATAAGAAAAAATTCTTTTGGGACATTAAAGTAACAAATTAGCATTTAAAAAACCTTTGAAATTTACTGAAAAAACCATAGGTTTCAGGGACGTTATAGCTAGAAATTAGCATTTAAAAAACCTTTGAAATTCACTGAAAAAAAACATGGGTTTCAAGGACGTTATAGTTAGTTGGCCATTTTATCCGTACAAAACAAGAGAAATTCGTCCATTATAGAGAGTACAGCTAACTATAAATATTGCCCCCGCAATGCACTGCTGATGACGTCACATATTACATCACTCATGACATGGTCAGTGACATCACTGATGACAACACTGATGACATCTGAAATGACATCACTGATGACATGATCCACGTGATAATTTGATGCAACTTCTCACACTCTAACATAACCTTTTATACACCCACTCTAAAATACAGACTACAATCTTTGAAACCATAGACACACCAATACCAGTTACTACATACCCACTCACTGATTCCTAGGTCTACACACACATCCACTCATTCACCCACACAGTAACTCATACATGCAGTCACTCATAAATACAGCACTATCATATGCACTCATTCACCTACACAGACACTTGCACACTGCCACTCTTCCATAGACTTACTCACACACCTATTCAGTCATACAAAGAATCAATCTCACACATTTACTCACCTATACAGTTATACACAGACCACCTCACTTATTCATACAGATACTAACACATACTTATTCTCTTATTCAATCACTGATACAAGCACACACTCATCCATACAGTCACTCTCACAATCACTCACTCTCACGAATAGTCATTTATATACTCCAACACTCACATATACTGCCTTTCACATATGTAGGTACTCACACATGTACCACTAAGACATCTATTAACTCACTAACACACCCATACACACACTCACCCAGCCATACAGCACAATGTTACACACCCCCACCCACCCACACAGGATATCTGATTTTAGTTTTTGTTGTTCTTCTGTGAGAGTTAATTTTTCTATTTCTTCTTCCACACTTTGTAGTTCTCTTCTTATCTCTTTCAGAGTTTTCTCAATGTATTTGATGAGGATAATTATCAAACCTATTGAGGAGTCTAATAGATGTTCCCCCCATTCTTGTAAAAGTTCACCGCTAGTGTCTTGGTGACTCGGCATCAGTGTTAGGCGTAGACCCCTTGGAATTCTCTTCACTTCTACATTTTTTGAAGAGTTAGCAACTCCCACCATTTATTTATTTCTTTTTTCGATAATCGTTCCCAGTACCTTAATTTGTCTTTATTGGTGTTGGGTATTGTTACCTCTCCCCTTTCTGTCTGAGGTTTGATTGGGTCTGTGAACAAATTTGGCATTTCTGCTATGCGTTTGGCTTCTCTTCCTTCCATGGCAAGTGTTGTTTCTTTTTTAATACACCGTATTTCCTACAAGTCCCAGAAGCCCCCTCTGTACACTTCGCCTATTTCTGAGTAATACCTGCTCGATTGCTGTATTATCTCAATCTTTGACTTGTGCTATTACAATATTATGGGGCAAAATCGTGTGTAATCCACTATTTCACTGGGGCGCTTTTGACTCGCTCTTGGGCAATTTTAATTTCTTTTTACTTGTGCGTATCACGGGCAGACGTATATCATGCAGTTGCTGATATTGGGCTTTGGAACAGATACCAACATCAGAAAGAGGAGGAGATCGGCTGAAAATCCTCCGACAAAAAGAATCCAAACATATTCTTACCTTCAGAACCCTGGATCCAAGAGGTTTGAATCAGAATGAGGAACTTTATGTTCACTTATAAACAAAGAACAATCATCCTTCTTCCTTACATGAAGCTCGGAGTGGAATGCTCACCAGAGAGCAAAAAAGAGCAAAACTTGTCAATAGGATGAAAAGACTAATAAGGTTAAATAAACAAAACGAAAAATATAAAGAGGACTGTGTAACAATAAAGGCGACTAACAACGCATGACAAAAAAGTACACCAAAGTACTAGAAATATAAATGTCATAAAGCTGCATGCATGGCAGTAGTTTTTAATTTCACTTGACAACAAGCACAATATATATATCACTTTAAAATACTTCACTAACCACAATGCACTTGCAAAAATAAAACAGGAAGTGAATGCGTGCTAAATATAAATGTAACGTACTTGTCATATGACCTCATCCCGTGATCAAGCCTTTGGAAGAGGTGAAACGCGTTGGGTTTGGCAAGAAAAAGAAAGCAGTTTTCATGAAAATCTACGAGTGAGTGCGCTCTTTTCTTAGTCTGACAAACAGAGAGACTAAGTTTTGGTGTATAGATATCGGCTGGATCCTGCCGAAGAGAGACGCACCGCGCTATATTACGAGCGCCAACGTCGGAAAAGGATCCAATTTGGGCTCAGATATATATATATATAGCGATTCCATTTGGACCCCCCTGCAGCACCTACCGGGAGTACAGATGCATCCTGGGACCCGTAGTTCCTACGAAGGACGGATCGGTGAGCAAACATTCGAGGGGTGGAGCGGGCCACCACCAATGGTGAAGCTGCTGGACAATTATTTTCAGGTGTTCCCATGCCTCCTGGGACTTAGGCATCCGAAGAAGGCCGATCAAGGGCCGAAATGCATTATGCCGCATTTATTTCAATAAAAGGTGTTTCCGTACAGTCCCCCGTGAGGCCTCTGCTCTTTTCTTCAGGAGGAGATGTTTGGGATATATGTATATATATATATTTATATATTATCTACTGGCGGTCGCCAGTAGATAGTTATAGTTAGGACCGTGTTTCCATAGGAAATCTGAAAATTCTATTTTGAATAACTTTGGCGCCGGTTGACGAATCCTTGCAAAATTTTCAAATCTAATGGGGCGCTCCGTTCAGCTCCTACCCTGAAAGTCTCGGGGTGATTCGTCTAGCGGGGGCCGAGAAAAAAGGGGGGTCCCAAAACGCGTTTTCCCCATGCATTTTCCCATAGGACCTTTAGTCGAAGGTACAGCCCGAATGGCTGAACAGAATTACTTGAAATTTGGCAGAGAGGTAGTCCTCAGGTCAAGGAAGTGCTTTTTGCATATATGGAGTCAATCTGTTCAGTAGTTCCTGAGAAAATTGCATTTAAAAGCACATACATATCTATACCCGCGCACTGTACGCGCACCGTACGCGCACGGTGCGCGCACCCTAACGTGCGCGAGCGTAATTCTGATTGGTGGTTACATGTCACTCAACGTTCGAATCGGTTGAAATCAGGAAGTGTCGGCTGCCATTTTGTTTGCTGTGGATGCGAGAGTAAAAAAGAGAGGTGGCGAACGTGAAAAGGGGGCAGGGTAGAGAGTTCCTGACCCCCTAGCCTTTGTCAGGGGGTCCCTAAAGGACCCCGAAGGGTAAAAAAACATTTTTTTTTTACAAAAAAATCGCGGGGTGCGCGCACCGTGCGTGCACGGTGAAAAACCATTAAAAAAAAAATAGCATTAAAAAACCGTACAAATTCACTTAAAAAAACCATAGGTTTCACACACGTTATAGTTAAGAATTAGCATTTAAAAAACCTTGCAAATTCACTTAAAAAACCATAGGTTTCACACATGTTATAGTTAGGTGGACATTTCACTCGTAAAAAACCAATGAAAGTCCACCGTTATAGTTAGTTCAGATAACTATAACTCGCGCGACCGCCACTCTATCACAAGGATGATGTCATCAATGATGTCATTAGTGATGCCACTGACCATGTCATGAGTGATGAAATATTTGACGTCATGAGCACTGGATTGCGGGCGCGCGAGTTATAGTTATCTGAACTAACTATAACATTGGAATTTCATTGGTTTTTTACGAGTGAAATGTCCACCTAACTATAACATGTGTGAAACCTATGGTTTTTTAAGTGAATTTGCAAGGTTTTTTAAATGCTAATTCCTAACTATAACATGTGTGAAACCTATGGTTTTTTAAGTGAATATATATATATATAATATTTAAACTTTATAGAAACACACATTCACTGGATGATTTCATCAGTGATGTCATTTGAGATGTTATCAGTGATGTCATCAGTGATGTCACTGACCATGTCATGAGTGATGTAATATGGGATGTCATCAGCAGTGCATTGCGGGGGCGCAAGCTATAGTTAGCTCTGCTAACTATAACAGATGTATTTCTTTGTTTTTGTTTGAGTGAAATGTCCAACTAACTATAACGTCCCTGAAACCTATGGTAAGTTGCCTATTTCTAACTCTGCTCGCGGTGGTTAGAGGTTTACCTCTGCTTCAGGACACACTGGAAGTGCCAGTGTTGTCATAATAAGAGGATGGCGTTGTTTAAGCTGTGCATGGTAGCCCGTGCTTGTGGCTTACTCTGGGTCAGTTTGTAAAAGCAAGCAAGTCACTGAACAATCTTTGAATAAGCGCTTCTTTAACTTCCCCCTACAGTGTGATGTTAAGTGCGCCATCATGTTTCTCTTTGTTATCGGCACGAAATACCATGAGTAAGGCATGATACTGATGTGAAATGGTGTTCTTCTGTGCACAGAGAGCACCACTCGTGAAGTTATCGCCTCTCCGTGCAGTGCCAAGTAAAGCGATGCGACAGTCTGCCGGCTGCAAAGACATCACGTGAGAAGCAGTGGTAGAGATACCAATGATGCAATTTATAGTTTGACAGAGTTTGGTACAAAAATGAGAATTCTCGTTGTTCTCGGCTTTCAGGACAAGCCAGTGTTCACATCTCACTGAATTAAAAGGGAAATCAAAGTGTGGCGTGCTCCCCTGACCGACCCTCGATTCTCCCGGAAACAAAATTGAATTTTCATTGCGCCAAAATTCTCCTCTGCCTAATTAGGGACCAGTTCAGAAGTAACTGGACATTCAAAAATGCTTAAAGTCAGAGCACGTAAATATGCTTCGTTTCCAATCTTTATTTCGGCCATTTGGCCATAAAAGATACACAATACACATATACAATCATAGATAAATCATTTCATAAAAAGATAAAACCATTGGAATGCATGTGCTAAAAATGCTATACAAACTATACAAAAAAAAAAAAAAAAATTTTTTTAAGAGGGACCCAACGCCTTTAAAATACGCCAAACATTGGTAAGAAATGTTGTTAATGCGAAGACAGTTGGGCCAGAGACATCAGATTTTAAAATCCTGTACATTGGTGCATATTCCCTGCAGCCCATATTCCTTATCAGCGGGAGGAGCCAGTATTTTCTTGCTACCTTATAGGCTGGGCAGAAGAAAGCCACATGCAAGTCAGTTTCCTCCGTAGCATCACAAACCGGACACTGCTTTGTGGTGGGAGCCGATGACCAGGTGCTTGTAAAAGACCGGAAAGGCAGTGTGCCGTATCTCCATTGGAGAAACAGCTTTCGGGCCAGTACAGGGGAAATAGGATCCAGTACCTTCTCAAACCTATAGAGATCCTTGCTTTGCAGAAACACGGAGGATAAGGACCCTTCTGCCTGGGTAGCTTGGGCCCTGGCTAATTTGTGTTCGTGGAATACATTAGCCAGGGACTTTTTGGAGATATTTGGTGCGGCATTCGCCGGCTCAGTCCATAAATCAGGGAGCCCTAATTCCATGCAAGTGGCTAGGATGTTTTTGACCCAAGGGATATTAAGCACTTTTGGGTGATTCAGAAGTTCGACCAGTTCCGCCCGATATTCTGCAAGATCATTGCTACTCCACAGTCTGCGCCAGAAGGCTATGGGTCTCAGGCTTATTTCATCAGCTAACGGTCGTAAACCCAAATCAAGCCTCAGGGGGAGGAGCGGGGTGCTGGGCGGGAGTGCGGCTATCTACATTATCGCTCCCCTAGCCTGGGCCTTAGTGCCCCCAGTGGACGGTATGATGAACCAGTCATCATCCGGGCGATGCCCCCAGTGGTTTGTATGAGTTTGAGGTTAGCCCTACTCTGATGAGATCCCCAAGTCATGGTTTCGTTGAGAGTCACACCAAGGTATTCAAAGGTGGCTACTCTCTCGAGCCGTACAGCTCCCAATTGCGGATTTGGCCGCAATTTTTGGCTCGGATTCAAAACCATGAATTTGGTTTTTGCCGCATTAATTTCCAGCCCCCTATCAGTACAGAAGCCCACGAAGGAATCAAGAATCCTCTGTATACCCATAGGGGTTTTGGATAGCAGCAGGGTGTCGTCCGCAAACATAATTGCGGGCACCCTGCTGCCATTTAATTTAGGGGCGTCGGTATAGTCAGTGGCATTCAGATGGGCGATTACCCCGTTGACGAAGAGGCAAAACAGGGTCGGTGCCAACACACAACCCTGTCTTACCCCCCGGCCAACGGGGAATCTATCGGCCAGTTCCCCCGACCTCCCGCACCTCACTCGGGCGTAATTATTGTGGTGCAGCCTCTGTAAGATCAACAGGATGTCCGGGGGAACGCCCATCTCTGCCAGGACGCTCCAAAGTTTCCCCCTGGGCACCAAGTCGAAGGCGGCCCGTAAGTCCACAAAGATTGTGTACAGACTACCGCCCTCGAATTTTGCTGTCCTCCAATAGATTAGGTTCAATCTGAAAACCTGGTCCACTGTGGATACCCCCTTCCTAAATCCCGCCTGGTAGGGGCTAAGGGCGCCCACCTCCTCCATCCAGTCCTGGAGCCTATTCAGCAAAACCCTACCAAACAGTTTCTGTGCCACGTCTATTAAACTGATTGGTCTGTAGTTGGCTGGGAGGAGAGGCGAGCCCTTTTTAAAGATGGGGACCACCTCTGCCCCCAACCAAGTACTAGGGATTTCCATGCCACCAAGAACTCCATTGAAAAGGGCGGCACGGTAAGGGGCCCAAACAGTGGGCTCCTGTTTAAACATATCCCCTGGTAATCCATCCAGTCCCGGCGCCTTTCCAGAAGCCAGTCCTGAGATGGCAGCGGTGACCTCGCCCAGCGTTATTGGCTCCCCTTCAAAGTCCGGCCAGCCCACCTCAACAACAGCAGGAGATTCTCCCGGCTCAGAACTGTATAGGGTCTGGAAATGAGCCTGCCACACCCCTGGGGCAATGTTAGGCTCTAGTGCCGATTGTAAATTCCCCGACCCCCCGTTCACTATCCTCCAAAACAGGCGTTGGTTTTGGGTCGCTAGGGCCTTGGTGAGTTCTTCCCACTGATTTTCCTCCCATTCTGCCTTAGCGTGGGCAATGAGTTTCTTGTAAGCTCGCCTGCTTTGTTTAAGGCTATCCCCCCCTAAACCCTTCTTGATTAGTCTAAGGAGTTCTGTTTTTGCCCTTCTGCATACTAGGTTATACCATGATGTTTTGCCTTGCCGCCCCCCTTTTGGTTTTCGTGAACTACAGGTGAAATGAGGTGCCGCAGCTTTTATAAGGTCCTCATGAGCCTTGTACAATTTGCCCTGGGAGTCTTTGTTGTTTGCCTCGGTGTCCAAGCTCCCCACAGTTTCCAAGATGGGAGTTATCCCATCATAGAGCATGGGGAGTTTATTCTTGCTTGTAACCAAGTGCTCCCACCTGATTCTTCTCCTGCTGTTGTCAAGGAGGAGCGCAGGGTTGTTCCCTTCCGCGTTAGTCAAGAGAGCTTGGGGGCCAGGGTGGACAAGGTCAAGCTCAAGTGCATTGTGGTCACTATCGGTCCTTTCCATCACCCTGAAATCCTGGATTGTCGGCCACTTCACTATTTGGGCCAAGACATAATCCAGACGGGACTCTCTTCCCAGTCTGTTGTAGGTGGTTTTACTGGGTATGTCGGATTTCATTCGCCCATTGCAAGCTCTGATTCCGAACTTTAGGGTGAGGGCTGTAATTTGTAGTGCTAGTGGGGTCCAAGCCTTCGGAGGTGGAGCTTCCACTAGAGGCACTGCCCATCTGGCCTCTTCTTCCGATGATAACCCGTCCAGAAGGCCAGGGAGTGGCTCAAAATGAGAATTAAAATCCCCTCCCACTACATAGAATGAATCACTCGGTAGGTCAGATATAAAGTTGGAGAGTTCATCTATGGTCGGTGATTCCTTTGCAATTCCCATTGGCCTAGAATAAATGTTAATAAACACAAGTTTAGCTTGGTTGGGCCATGATAATGAAACCACAAGGATATCTTCAGAGTTAGCCGACAACCGCGTTGCCACACAACCCAGATGAGATGCGACCCAGGTCGTAAGCCCTCCTGACGGACGACCTTTGCCTTCCCACCTCGCTGGAATGAAGAATGACATATAGCCTTGGTGACCATAGTCCTCTCTGGCCCAGGTTTCCTGGAACATACATACGTCTCCAGTCTCGATATAATTTGCCCAGTCTGGATCACCCAGTTTATTAGCCAGTCCAGCAACATTCCAGCAAATTAGCCTCAAATGTTCAGGGGTGTTAGTTGCCGTGCCAGAGGGGTTAGAAGAGATGGTTCCAGACTCTACTGCAATCGGGAATTCTGACGCATTACCAACAGTAGGGGCCGATGGTTCGGAAAGTCCACTGGAGCCGTTCTCTACAAGTGTTGGCTCATTCAATATTCCAGAGGCATTGCAACATTGTGGGCAGATAGATCAGAAAGTCTGCTGGTGCCATCATCCAGGAACACTGGATCGTTCAGTGGACCAAGAGTTTTACCAACAATCGGGGTGGATGGCTTGGAAAGTCTGCAGGAGCCGCAATCTCTGGTCATTGGCGTGTGAGCGGAAAGTCAATCAACCCCATCCAAACCATTCAAACAATTGAAACGGTTGAAATAAAAATAGGGTGTGTCCGGCAATTGGAGATTTGGGCGTTGTACATAGTCCTTGTGTCTGCGTCTATGTTCCACCCTTATCCACTCATCATGCGGTGGGGCATGGTGCATGTGGATAGGGGGGAAAAAGAAGGATACTGGAAGGGTCTGAATAGTGGAATCCAGTGATCTATTTATTCCTTCATAGATATGCAGAACAGTGCCCGGATCTTTAAAAGTTACCAAGATGCAATCCCCTATTATTGTTTTTCTGGTCTTCCCTAACCAAGGGACCCTTCTAACCATAATAATCTCATTATTAAAATGAGATGGTAGGGGTCGGTTCCAATTTAGCCATTTAATGACCTTTTTCTTTAGGGATTGGTAGTCTTCATTTTCCCCTGATCTTAAATGGGGGGCACCTGCTAGGACCACCGTTAGACTATTAGCTTCTGGCGGCAGATCTGGTCTCCGTGGTCTTAGGGCTTGCCGGCCCGGGGAGAGTAGAGGGGCGCTGCCGGCTTCTTGGTGGCCGCCATTAATCCCTGTCTGGGAACTTTGAGGGGCAGAGTCTATTGGTTGTGAAGACCTATTGGTTGAGTTACTGCGCGGTGCCTGGACTGAAATAGCCATTAATGGCTGCAGGGGGGGGGCAGTAGGCACGCTCTGAGGGGGGACTTTGTTGGCACCCTGTGAGGCTCCTAATTTAGGAGGGTTTCCTGCGGGGAGATGAGGTCCCATATTTTTGGATTGCTTACTAACTAAGGTGTTCAAGGTAGTAAGAGATGTCTCTAGTAGAGTGAGCCTAATCTCCACTTTTTTCAGGCTATCGCTAATGGGCTGCAGGAGGGAACGAAGTAAGAATTCTATACTCCCTATAGATGTGAGAGGGGGATTTATATTAGATGTATTGGCCACTGGGTCGTTATTAGTAACAGCTATATTGGAGCTGGGGGCCTTGGAGGGAAGAACAATAGGCACAGTCTCGTTGTCCTTTCCAGATTGTAGTGCGTTTATATGTTTTTTGCCAAAATCTAGATGGAATAGTTTGGCTTTCCCCCTCCCCCCCATTGACTTCCTACTACGTTTGCTTGGTGGAGGCCTATGCAGCTCCACCACAACACTTTGTTTTGGCTTACTTTTCTTAGTTGCATGCAAAGGGGGAGTTTGGGTTACCAAATTAACGGGGGTAACACAGGTCGTGGAAGGAGTTGTGTCTATGGACTTTCCAGAGACCAACCCAGGGGAACTAGGAATTTCCCGAAGTAAGAGGGGGAAGTCCTCAAGAGTCGGAGGATTTAAGCTATTGGGGGGCGTACCTTCCTCTTGGGAAATAGGATACGGGATGATCTCTGTCAAGGGTCTGCTCTTCATGGATTCAATGGAGCACCGCCGCTCCGCCCTGCGTCTCTCCAGAGAATTTTCTTTGCCTGCGTCTCCCTTGACAGATTTGAAGTAGTTGTCCAGTGTCCCTGTGTTGCTGCCCCCCTCCCTTAATGGAGTTTCACGTGGTCCTGGCGAGGGCATCACCTTAATCAGATTTGAAAGTAAAAAGTAAGGGATATGGCCCAGCCCGGCCTCCTTTGGCCCCTGACGGCCACAGACGGTCCCGCCCTTGTCCCGGGCTTCTCCCGGCGCCCTCCCGCGCGCTCCCGTGCAGCTGTGCACTCAAGCCGGAAATATGCTGGCAGGGGAGGAAGAGGCGGGGCGGTCAGGGAGAGCGGGCCAGCTGGGACGGCCTGAGCAACCCAGGACTCCTGGGAGACTGAGTTCGGGTTGCAGCTCGCAGCCCTGTCGCACACTCACCGCCCAGCAGGAAGCAGCCTGGATTGTCCTCCTCCTGGGACGCGGGACCCGCGGAGCGGGTACCGCTAGCTGTTAGCAGAGGTCCGTAGGGAAGCAGAGGAACTGGCGTCCTTCAGGGTCCCAGAGCCAGCGAGAATCACCAGAGTTTTTAAGGCGGGTTGGGCTGGGCGGGGCGGTCAGGGAGAGCGGGCCAGCTGGGACGGCCTGAGCAACCCGGGACTCCTGGGAGACTGAGTCCGGGTTGCAGCTCGCAGCCCTGTCGCACACTCACCGCCCAGCAGGAAGCAGCCTGGATTGTCCTCCTCCTGCGACGCGGGACCCGCGGAGCGGGTACCGCTAGCTGTTAGCAGATGTCCGTAGGGAAGCAGAGGAACTGGCGTCCATCAGGGTCCCAGAGCCAGCGAGAATCACCAGAGTTTTTAAGGCGGGTTGGGCTGGGCGGGGCGGTCAGGGAGAGCGGGACAGCTGGGACGGCCTGAGCAACCCGGGACTCCTGGGAGACTGAGTCCGGGTTGCAGCTCGCAGCCCTGTCGCACACTCACCGCCCAGCAAGAAGCAGCCTGGATTGTCCTCCTCCTGCGACGCGGGACCCGCGGAGCGGGTACCGCTAGCTGTTAGCAGAGGTCCGTAGGGAAGCAGAGGAACTGGCGTCCTTCAGGGTCCCCGTAAATATGCATGCAAGCAGCTCACACCGAGTACCTGTGAAAACATGTAACTACAACAAATATTACTGGGTAATGCACCAGGCACTATAAACGGATGAAAACTATGGCTCCGTTGCTTCCCTGTGAAATGGATCCAAAACAGAACAAGCCCGCGAGTGGTGCCACAGCGAGACATGTAGTTTTAATTACCGCGCCCGTGTCTGGGCACGATAATTAAAACCACATGGCGGCAGTGTACGTAACCGACACCAATAGGGCATGGGCAGAGCATTGCGCCCGCCTTTGGCCAATTGTGTGCTTTCTTTGTTAAAAAGACTCACGCAAAGGCCAATAGCGTGGGCCAAAAGGAAAAGCACAATCGCGCGAGCATGTGCGATTCCTAGGTTGGTTTTCAAACCCCCTACAAGAGGTCTCTCGCTGCGTGACAGTGCTGCGCACTGCAAC
Source organism: Triturus cristatus (assembly GCF_964204655.1). Lineage (NCBI taxonomy): Eukaryota > Metazoa > Chordata > Amphibia > Caudata > Salamandridae > Triturus > Triturus cristatus. Next base: position 304,892,592 of record NC_140581.1, read on the forward strand.
GCTAGGCGTGAGACCTAAAAACGAGGAGAAATATAAACATTTCTCCTTGTTGTGCCTCACCACTCCGAGGCGTAGCATTCTGATGCATTTACAGGTTTACGAATTTTCTTAAATCTGGAAATGCTGCAGAATACATGGGTGTTGCGTGGGAACACCCACAGCAACACCCATGTCACGCCCATTTCACACAGAGTGTTGCGTGAAAAGGGGCCACAGTTAAGAGGACAGGAAAAGCCACGCAGGGTCTCTTTACGTGTCCTTGTGAATATGAGGCAGAAGGTTGTGCCTGCTGTGCATCACAAAACGTGACACACCAGTGGCGCAAGGGGCTTGTAAATAAGGATGTGACGTAGTAGCATCCTAGAAGTGGCGCAGTGAAATCTGATAGATTTCACTACACCACTTCTACGAGGCGTTTTCACGTAGCACTAGCAACGCCTACCTTACACATTATACCTGACGCAGGTATAAAGTAGCACAGGCACAGGCATTTACAAAGTGCTGTATCTGCTTAGATACATCACTTTGTAAATATGGTGCAACGTGGCGCATTATTTACACAGCCGTTCTGTCACAAAACGTGAATCCACGGCAATGTAAAAGTGTTGCAAGCCTTCATAAATAAGGCCCATAGGGGCATATTTAGAAGCCCCTATCGCCACGGGAACGTCACATTTTTTGACGTTCCCGTGGCTATAGGGCCAGAGCCCTATTCTCAAGGCAGCATTAACCCACTTAACGTGGCTTAAAGCCACATCAAGTGGCTTAACGCTGCCTTGAGAATAGGGCCCCTTTCTTGCTAAACTTAGCGTGAAAGGGGGCGTGCAGTGGGTGTTGCGGTAGGCGTACCACAGCAACACCCATTGAGTTTGACGCTACCGACTAATATCAAGGGCAGTGATAATAGGTGGCAGCGCCAAACTTCAGACCTAGAAAAATCAGGTCTTAAAGTGGATAAATGAGGAGAAAAGCTTTATTTCTCCTCGTTTTTCCTTTTTCCATGTGTGCTGCATGTAGCAGCACATATGGAAAAAGCAAACTGGCATTTTCGGTTTGGTAATGTACAGGAAGGGACACCTTCCTGTGCATTAACAAACCTCCCTGCTAGAAGACACCCTTGCCCTCTGGTGCAAGGGTGCCTGTTTTGGCGTTAAGTCGTGAGACTTTGCGCTGTCGATAGGGGAAATACCAGGCTGCACCACATTCTTGTGAATAGGCTGCAGCTTGGCATTTCCAAAGTGGCGGTGAGAGGCGTTAAGCCAAGGAGGCTAACGGCTCTCACCGCCACTTCTTTGTGAATATCCCCCATAGTGTTTTCTCTTCTTTCAAAAGAAAAGCTCCTCAAACAGAAAATAACCAAATGTTCAAAGCATAATTATTTACAAAAGTTCCGTGACACATTTACACTGACATCTGAAAACCACTTAATCTTAATATGGTGTGTGGCATGAAAAACTGCATTTTTCTATTCGAGCATTCTGATTTAGAGTTTCAAATTGTATACATCTCGGCTCCAGTAGCCTTTTGAATCTCTGCACAACAACATTTCACCCTGTGATAATTGTATATATTGTTAACTGCATGCACTCCATGACCGGATTCACAATGATATATATACTTCGAACAAAGTAATGCTCAATCACTCCACCATGAGAGAGTTGGAAAATTTCAAATTACGGCTGAAGTAGCCTTTCCAATTAAAAAATGGCAACATAATATAGACAAGATAGTCTAACACATGATTCCATGGGCTGACGGCGTGGTCACTTCAAAATATTGTACATTGTGTGGCTCAATTCACACAACATATTAGTGCAAGGTGTTTTTTTACTCATAATGAGGTTACTGCTTCATTTGTAGGCTACAGTAGCCTGTTACAAATCATAAACAATTCACAACACCTGCAATCGAAAAACAAATGAATGAAACAAGAAAACAAATTATAAGAAGAATATTTATAGTCAGAAAACATTGCTTCCTATGATCAATTACCAAATTAATCCATCTACCTTGAATGTCGTATAAAACGTAAGTGAAAACCATCCAGGTATGCAGATTCTGTAGTAACATCTCTTATTACCCAATCAACGCTAGATGCATCGCACATAACTAAAGAAGTGAACATCACATTACTATGTTTATATGTATATGTGTGTATATATATATTTATTACCTACTGGCGGTCGCCAGTGGGTAGTTATAGTTAGGACCCTGTTTCCATAGGAAATCCGCAATATTCTATTTGGAATAACTTTGGCGCCGGTAGACGAATCCTCGCGAAATTTTCAAAATAGGTGGGGCGCTACGCTCCGCTCCTACCCTGAAAGTCTCGGGGGGATTCGTCAAGCAGGGGCCGAGAAAAAAGGGGGGTCCCAAAACGCGTTTTCCCCATGCATTTTTCCATAGGACCTTTAGACACAGCTACAGCCCGAACGGCTGAACAGAATTACTTGAAATTTGGCAGAGAGGTAGCCATAAGGTCAAGGAAGTGCCTTTTGCAGGTCTGGTGTAAATCTGTTCAGTATTTCCTGAGAAAATAGCATTTAAAAGCATATATATATGTGGGCGGAGCCTAACCACACATCTCATCCTGAGATCTGATTGGCTGTCAGCACTTCATCCAAGAAGTGTTGGCAGCCATCTTGGGACCAATATACATGATAGCACCTCATTAAAAAGCATTGCAGTTAATAGAAGGTTTTAAGACTTTAGTTACATTATAAATCATTTGTTGATGGTACCATACTCATTTTAGGAATTGTGGTATGTTCTAAGGTGATTTCACCATGTGAAAAAGCCTTCTGCTGGGATATCATGATTGAGAGAAAAATATTTTCTCATGCTTTTACCACAGAGGTTTGGAAGGTGATCTATAGGCTAAACTGAGAGCTTATTTTCTGTAAATTCACATTATCTTTCTCAGTCATGTGAGAATGAAGTCTGACATTCTCAGTAAAACATGTACATCCAACAAGGGCAGAGACTGTCAGTTGATTCCTTTGTGTTCTACTGCAGCTTCCCAGAGTGTTCCAAAGAACTACTAGAGCGCTAACAGTCCTACTTATGATAAACGTATGGCACACCTGAAGCCATCTTGCTTGGATTAAAGTGGTAACTCTTAAAACATTTAATTTAAAAAGGAACAAAATGAGGGGGTTCATTTCTCCATAAAAAGTATGATTAGTGCTGCAGAAAGAAAAATTAGGGCACATTTTGAGTGACTTCTCAAATCCTCTTCTATTTCATTAAAAAATTCTGACATGCAGACTGAAACATGCACTTTCAATACAAGCAGCAGTTTTCCCTGGTGAGCAGTAGCTTTACTACAGTGATCTAATGAGCAAAAAGAGTGCTAACATTCTGAATTTATGGCAAATGTGTGACACATCTGAATGCCTTCTTGATGGAATCAAAGTAAAAAACTGAAAGTATTTCCTACTGAGGAGACTGCAGTAAATGAGGAAATTAGGAAACTTCATAACAAATAAGTCTCCCAAGATGGCCACCAGAGACAAAAGAGCCCAAATGTAGCCCAAATATCACCCAGATGTAGCCCAAGTATAGCCCAATGACAGAATGTCCCAGAATGTTCTTAAAAACAACTAGAGCGCTTACTGTCTTCATTATGACAAAAGTATGGCACACCTGAAGCCATCTTGATTGGAATAAACTGGTAACACTTAAAACATTTAATTTAAAAAGGAACACAATGAGGAGGTTCATTTTGCCATAGAAATTATGATTAATGCTGAAGAAAGAAAATGAGGGCACATTTTGAGTGACTTCTCAAATCCTCTTCTATTTCATTAAAAAATTCTGACATACAGACTGAAACATGCACTTTTAATACCAGGAGCAGACTTCCATGGTGCAGTAGTTTTACTACAGTGATCTAATGAGCAACTAGAGTGCTAACATTCAGAATTTATGGCAAATGTGTGACATATCTGAATACCTTCATGATGGAATCAAAGTAAAAAACTGAAAGCATTTCCTACTGAGGAGACTGCAGTACATGAGGAAATTAGGAAACTTCATAACAAATAAATCTCCCAAGATGGCCACCGGAGACAAAAGAGCCCAAATGTAGCCCAAAATCACCCAGATGTAGCCCAAATATAGCCCAATGACAGAAGTGTGCAAAACACTTATTATTTTGTGTTTTTGCAGTGTTATATAGTGCAGACTTGTCAGGTATTGGAGTGCTTTACATGAGCATTGGTTACATCACACAAGAACAAATTCATTTTGGTTGTAGACATGGGGAGACTAAGTGATTTGACCAGAATCACAGAATGTCGAGCTGAAGCAGAAACTTCAACCTGGTTCCCCAGTTGCAAAGTCTGCAGTTCTGGAAGTAACACCACATCCTCTCCCCTAAGTGCAACATTTAATCAAGTGGTCAACTGGATAAAAAAACATAAAGATAACAAATAATTTAAAAGTGCTTTGTCGCTATTTGAAAACTCAGAAAATATGTCCTTATTTTAGTCTTTTAGAGCACTAACCATAATTTTGATGCCAATAAGACCCTCTCATATATGTAATTTCTAAAGGAAATGCTCTAGGTATTACAGTTTTGATTACATCAAGATGATGTCAGGCGTTCCACACTTTTGTAATAAATATAGAATGTTAGCAATCTAGTTGTTCATTAGGATACTGTTGAGAGGCAGAGGCCAGGGGCACGGACTCTGAAAATTGAAGGCAGGTAGGAGGGTGCAAAGGCAACAATTTAACCACACTGAGCAGGCAGGAAGGGCCGTGGAAGCACAACAGACTATGGAGGGCAGTGGAAAGGGGGGCAGGGGCAACAAACCAACAATACAGGACTTGCAAGAGAGGCTGTTGGAGGGAAGATCTATTACGGGTCAAGGAAGCTAGGGGCGGTCCCCAGATCCCCGGGAGCCACCACAGAACTGAGCAGGAGAGTGAGTCAGGGACAAAAGGGGCACCTTAATTTGAGCCGGGGTGCCTAGGAACGCTTGCTCCAAAAATGAAGAAAACAGACATATGAGACATGGAATTGGAGGCAGAATACAATGGCAGTTTAATGAGAAGATGCAACTTCAAAGAAACCGCAGAATAGAGACATAAAGTACAAAATACAGAATCCAGATAATCATACAGCTGTCATAATATTCTCTGTATCTCAATTAATGTACTGACAGAGAGAGAGAGAAAACACATCTATAAATGCATCATGAGAAACAAGTTACACCAAGGAAAATGTTACCTAGGAACACTCACGTTTACTCTTAGAGCAAGCCTTCCTGCAATTACAATACAAAATCTTTTAAATGCAAAAGTAAAGAGAACAATGGTTAAACATAACATGACATTTCATATAGGTAAAATAGAATAAGATACTTCAAGCAAAGCAGAGCAAGACATTTTAAGCAAAGGAAGACAAGAGCTCCCAGCTCTTGGGGAAAACCTGCACTGCCTGTTAACCTACATACAGACGGCGAGGTAGTCCGTCGATATCTGTGGGTGCTCCCTTTTTATATCATTTTGTGGGCTCCTTTGCACGCTACATCTACCTACGTATGCTACCCAAAAGCTTCGTCTGCAGATTTTACCAGACATTTCGTCATTTACCCACTTAATGCTGACAATGGACTGGGTGAAAAGGTCAGTCTCTCAGGCCAATCGCTTATCGTAAGTTCCATAGAGCAAGCAGAAAATAATGGGTATTGTACGGGAATTCAATATATTCATGTATAAAATCTCCTCAGTTCTCCTAACTTGACGCTCTGCGGTTGCCACTTCCTTAAAAGCGGGAAACCTGCCCAGGAAGCAAGTACCAGTCCAGGATGCAGCCTACTGTATGTCGACAGCTTCAGGGGGATGTTGAACTTTGATACCAAGCACGGAGCACTCGGGTAGGGTGGGGGCTACTAGTTTGGATCAGAAGGCCTCGCAGACCTGCCTTCAGACTGCTATACACTAAAATTGCAGAGCTATGGTCAATTTAACAAAGAGGCCTACATATTGAACAGAAGGGCCTACACAGGGGTTTTATGCTGGCTGAGTGGTAAGGATGTCTCAGGATAATTATATAGCAACACAGGACCCGCTGGTCAATTTAATACGGCCTACAAATGCAGCTGGCAGGGCAAGGACAAGGGTCTCATACTTCAGGTGTGGACAGAACGGGTCAGGGGCCCCCTGTGATACAAAATCTACCCTCCTTCAAGGCTGTGGCAATGTAATAGACCATTGTGGGCAGAAGGAAGAGGCAATGGTAGTACAACCATACATGCCAACAGACCCGATTCAGCCAGGAAACGTCCAATGTTTTTAAGCTCAAATGGGCTTTATTTGATCTGTCTCCTGTCTACAATATCCTCTTTTTCAATGTAACTCAAAGGGGAAAATTAATACCCCAGTTTTTTTTCAAAATCTCCCTCTTACCAAGTTCAAAATGTTCGCAAGTATGGTACATTGGATCATGGAAGGAAATGGGATAGGGACATGGACTTGGATAACAGAGGACAGGAGGGACATGGAGAGGTGCACCAAACTGACCCTGCAGGGCAGGCATCAGGGTTTGCAGCAGCACAATACACCACACAGGGCATGCAGGACGGGAGTGCAGCACAACAATCCATAGAAAGCAAGAGGGAGGGGACAGGACCATGCACATGGACAACAGAGAACAGAGGGGCAAGAGGCAATGGTAGCTAGCTGACCATAATAGACAGACAGGAGAGAAAGCTGCAGCATAACAGACCATAAAGGGCAGGAGGGACGGATCAGGGGCATTACAATGGAACAGACAAGCCAGGAGGGAGGGAGTAGGGCTGGGGGCAAGGGGGCAGGGCAGGAGCAGCAAGATAGCCATGGAGGTCAGGCAGGATGGGCACTAGAAGCAAGACACACCATGAAGAGCAACAGTGAGACTGTGATGGCATACACACAGACCATGGAGGGAAGGTGGGAGGGGGTCAGGGGCAGCTAACTGACCACACAGGGAAGGTGGGAGGGGCCATGGCAGCACAGAAGACCATGCATGGCAAGTGGGAGGGTTAGTGGCAGCACAATGGCTATGATGGGCAAGAAGGAGGGTGGAGGGGCATGCACAAAGGACGATGGAGGATAGAAGGGAGGGTCAGGACCTGTGCACAGACAAGAAAGTTCAGGGGAAGGGACCTCACAACAGACCACACGGGGCAGGCAGGAGGAGCAGTTGCAGCACAACAGACCAGGGAGGGCAGAAGGGTGTGGCAGTACAATGGACCATGTAGGACAGGAGGAAGAGGATAGGGGCATGGCATGTGGACAGGCAGGGTGGAGGTGGCAGGGACAGGTTACAGTCATCTGACAATGCTAGGCAGGTGGGAGGGGAGTGGCAGCTCAACAGAACACTCAGAGTAGATAGGAGTGGCAGGTCCATGGGACATGGTGGGCAAAAAGGATGGAGCAGGGGCATGCACAAAGACATCGGAGGGCAGGGGGAAGGAGAATAGGGGCAGCAAGCTAAGCACAGAGTTTAAGCAGGAGGTCAATGATGGGGCATAGAATTGGGCAATGGAGGGCAGGAGGAGTGGACTGGTACATCATACTAAATTGAGGGCAGTGGCAGCACATCAGACCATGCATGGCAGGAGGGAGGAGGCTAGTCCATGGATTCACACAACAGAGGATAGGGAGGAAGGGGATGGGGCAGCAAGCTAACTGTTCAGAGAAGGCGGGTATTAGGAACTTTATTGTTTTTAAAACATTGTGTCTGTGCGAACTACTTAAAATATGAACAAGTATGCAGCATAATCTCACTTTTATTCAGGAAGAAGAGGACGTTTGTGACTGTGACTCCGGGCTCACTTGGCAGAAACACCCCCTGACCCTCCACCCCCTATCGCAAAATGTAATGCCCGTGAAAAGGGTAGGTGAACACAGTGTTATATAGAACATAGTCCTGAGAGCACGATTGAAAATGAAAACTAGATATAGTGTATGGTATAAACTATGCACCAAAAAGTGTGATATAAGATGAACCGGGCGTGAAATATAATATGCAATACATTGTGCGCAATGACAGATTCATTGGAGAGCGCGAGATAGCACAGGCACTAGCGCGTGCTATGCGATATGCGCCTTGGAGTGTAATATGCACAGGGCAGTGTTGTGTAACCTAACTAGTCTCTAAAGTTGTAATATAAAATATGTGCTGGGGAGTGTAACGTTGCATATGCACTGTGACAAAGATATGGATCCCAGATTGTAATATGTATGGCATAGCACTGTGCGTTATAACATAGGCATCGAGAAAGGCACGTTAGATGGGGCAATATAACCCGTGCGAAGACAAGTGTGGCATGACATATTCACGGGGTGGTGTTACAGTGCACATGGGCTAGAGAGTGTCATAGCATATGCACTAGCTAGTGGAATACAACACAGAGGTGTGTGGCACTCGGCAGGCAATGGTGGGTGTAACACAGCATTGGGCTCTGTCAGGAGCACGCGGTGACTCTCAAGTGATGTTCGTCCCCTTTCCAGAGAGTAAAATAAAAAGTATTACACATCCGGCAGTGGATGTGTTTTTTATTAACCGTGAGGGGGGTTTCTTGCATAGTTTTGGTCGAATTTTTGTCGAATCCCCTTTGAATGGCTTGGTGTGCATGTGTATTAAATGTGCCCGTCAATAGCTACCCATGTTTGTATAAATAAACGACAAGGGTGTCTACCAGGATTAGGCACGGTAGGGCATCAGACATGTCAGAGCTTCACTAGTGGTGTAAATACATTCCACGTGGATTCATTGCATGCATAGTCGCCTTTTAATGAATATCACGCAAATCGTCATGGTGATAGGTACGTACGGTTTGTCCAGCATGTCCTAGGTGTGTCTATAAATATATATTTTTTAAAAATAATAAAAAACAGTGGCCAGCCCTGGGGATTGGGGTCAAAAAAATATAATTAGGAGACTGGCCCTGGGGGATGGGGTCATCAGGGCCAATAAATTAGAATAAGAAGGGGAACCAAACAGCCCCCCTTCTTAAAAAACTAAAATAAATAAAAGACTGGCATCGTGCCGGAGGCCATGCCCCCTCCGTGCAGCACTCTGCAAACGCGCCCCCAACAGGCATCTCCAGTATGCGCCAGGAAGCTGCGCTGCAGCCAGGTGTTCTGAGGCCAAGCCCCTTTTTACACCTCTCTGCAACGCAGCTCTGTGGCGCTTACTGGAGGTACCTAGTGGTCTAGTTTGACCCTAGGGACCCTTAGGATTCAGGGGGACTTAATCTCTCAACTTAGAACAGCCACAGGGCGCGTTTACACAGTGGTGAAGGGAGGGGACGGGGCCTGAGGTGACGTGTGCAAACACGCACTATGGCACGTTTTAAATTGGGGATATAATTTCCCTTCAATACTGAGGGCCCCTGGGGGCTAACTAGCCCACCAAGTGCTTCCAGTAAGCGCCACTGAGCTGCATTGCAGAGAGGTGGTCCAGGCCGTGCCACTTTTTACACCTCTCTGCAACGCAGCTCTGTGGCACTTACTGGAGGTACCTAGTGGGCTAGTTGGACCCTAGGGACCCTCAGGATTCAAATGAACTTAATCTCCCAACTAAAAATGGACACAGGGCGTGTTTACACAGTGGTGAAGGGAGGGGACGGGGCCTGAGTTAACGTGTGCAAAAACGCCCTGTGGCCTGTTTTAAGAGGTAGTTTTAATCCCCATGCCCTATTATACACTAGGGGCTTACAGAGGAGGTCATGCTAATCACAGGGGGACCCCAACGCATAATGTTCCCTAGTGTATGTAGGTGTTTTCACTGTATTCTAAGTGTCTTTTAACATAGCACTGGCTCTAGGACTGGTTAGTCAGACTCAGTTACCACCAGTATCCGTCTGAAAAAGTTGAGGGTACAGGATGATTTTGCAACAAGGCTTCTTTCTGCTCTTCTTTTTGTTCTTTCTGCACGTTATCCTTCTTCCTGCACTTATCTTCGTATTTGAGAACTTCTGTTGCTTCTTTCTGCACTTCTTTTGTTTCTTTCTGTGCATTTTTTCTTCTTTCTTCACATGTCCTATCTCTGTAGGCATAGTTAGAAATTAGCATTTAAAAAACCTTTGAAATTCACAGAAAAAACCATAGGTTTCAGGCACGTTATAGTTAGGAATTAGCATTTAAAAAACCTCAGAAATTCACTGAAAAAACCATAGGTTTCAGGGGTGTTATAGTTAGCTGGACTTTTCACTTGTACAAAACCATTGAAATTCCCCCGTTATAGTTAGTTCAGCTAACTATAACTCGCGCGCCCGCAATGCACTGCTGATGACGTCACATATTACATCACTCATGACATGGTCAGTGACATCACTCATGACATCACTGATGACATCTCAAATGACATCACTGATGACATCACTGATGACATCATCCTTGTGATAGAGTGGCAGACCTCCTCTCACCCTAATATAACCTTTGATACACACATTCAAAAATAGAGACTAAAATTTTCAAAACAATGGACATACCAATACCAGTTACAACAACCTCTTCAGTAATTCTAAGATCCACATACACATCCACTCATTCACCAACAGTCCTATACAGTCACTCATACATGTACTCACTCATCATATGTACTCATACACCTATACATCCTGTTACACAATGCCACTCATCCATAGAGTTACTCACACACATAGTCACTCATGCTAATAAAGAATCAAACATACATTTACTTGCATATACAGTTATACACACACCACCATACTTACTTCTACGGAAACTTACACATACTTAGTCTTTTAAACAATCACTTATAGAAACACATACTTATTCATACAGGAACTCTTTCAATCTCTCACTCTCACATATACTCACATATATACACCAATAGTCACATATACTAGTTTAAAAAATATGTAGTTACTCATAAAGACACTATTGAGACAGTCATTCACTCACTAACACACCCATACACACACTCATCCACCCATACAGTCCTGCACACATGCTGTGTTCAACACATACAAACAGTGAGTCACTCATTCATGCACCTATGCACTACGTAATACCCCCCACCGAACCATGCAGACACTCAGACTGATACTCAAAAAACCAACTAATAACCTATATAGACACCCATGTAGCTACTCACCAACCCATGCAGCCACTTATACACAAAGTGAGAGACTGATACAGATATTTACATATTTAAACATTACTCACTAAGCCATGTATTCACTATGATACACTTAATCAGTCAGTTACACAATCAATTTTTCAAAAACAAATCATCCATTTAGACACTTATATACCCATTTATTCTTCCATCGACCTTGAGATATACATATATAAAACATCTTTAATTTTCAGAAAAACACACATTCACTGGATGATGTCATCAGTGATGTCATTTGAGATGTCATCAGTGATGTCATGAGTGATGTCACTGACCATGTCATGAGTGATGTAATATGTGACGTCATCAGCAGTGCATTGCGGGCGCGCGAGTTATAGTTAGCTGAACTAACTATAACGGGGGAATTTCAATGGTTTTGTACAAGTGAAAAGTCCAGCTAACTATAACACCCCTGAAACCTATGGTTTTTTCAGTGAATTTCTGAGGTTTTTTAAATGCTAATTCCTAACTATAACGTGCCTGAAACCTATGGTTTTTTCTGTGAATATATATATATATATATATATATATATATATAAATATATATGCTTCAAAATAAATATATATATATACATACAATCACATATATATATTTTCCAATTATCATATTTTTTGTAAATGTCTTGTTTTAGATTTTATATTTTCTATGTTTTATTTCTTTGGTAATTTCTTTTTTAGAGTTTTGCAATGTGTTAATATTTTTTATGATATATATATATATATATATATATATATATATATTACCTACTGGCGGTCGCCAGTAGGTAGTTATAGTTAGGACCACGTTTCCATAGGAAATCCGCAACATTCTATTTTGAATAACTTTGGCGCCGGTCGACGAATCCTCACGAATTTTTCAAAATAGGTGGGGCGCTACGCTCCGCTCCTACCCTGAAAGTCTCGGGGGGATTCGTCAAGCGGGGGCTGAGATAAAAGGGGGGTCCCAAAACGCGTTTTTCCCATGCATTTTTTCCATAGGACCTTTAGACAGTGCTACAGCCCGAACGGCTGAACAGAATTACTTGAAATTTGGCAGAGAGGTAGTCCTCAGGTCAAGGAAGTGCCTTTTGTAGGTTTGGTGTAAATCTGTTCAGTAGATTCTGAGAAAATAGCCTTTAAATCAATATATATATCTGAGCCAGCTTACGGTGCGCTTACGGTACGCTTACCGTACGCGTACGGTGGCGTGCGCGAGCGCGATTCTGATTGCTCTTAGATCTTAGTAAACATTCGAATCGGCCGAAACCAGGAAGCGGTGGCCGCCATTTTCTCTCTCGCACTGAGAGTGATGATGAAAATACAAAGCCCAAAAACATGTAAAGGGGCTGTTTAGACAGCTCCCACACACATAGCCATGTTGAGGGAGTCCCCAAAGATCCCCCAAGGCCAAAAACGGATTTTTTTTTTTCCGCTAATTTCGCCGATTACGCTTACCGTACGCGTACGGTAAAAAATTATATAAAAAAAAAAAAAATTATCCACACTCTCCCCACCCCGTGTGCAATTTGCGGCCGAAGGCCACCAATTGTGCACGGCTTATAACAGATGAGATAAACTATAATATTTAAAAAAAATAAATAAAAAAAAAATTATCCGCACTCTGTCCACCCCGTGTGCAAATGGTGCCCGAAGGGCACCATTTGTGCATGGCTTATAAAAATATACGAAAAATTAAAATATTACCTTTCAAAACGAAGTGCATCATATGTCCTCCATGTGCGCACGGTGCGCGAAGCGCATCGTGCGTACATGGCCCATCTAGCGTAACGTGGGCACGCGGTGCGCGTAGCGCACCGCGTGCCCACCGTGCGTGCACGGCACTAACTGCGTAAAGTGGGCGCGCGGTGCGCGAAGCGCACCGCGTGCTTACTGTGCGCGCACGGTGCGCGAAGCGCACCGTGCGCACACGGAACGAACTGCGTTAAGTGGGCGCGCACGCCACGAATGGCGTAAAGTAACTTAGCATTTAAAAAACCGTACAAATTCACTGAAAAAACCATAGGTTTCACACACGTTATAGTTAGGAATTAGCATTTAAAAAACCTTGCAAATTCACTGAAAAAACCATATGTTTCACACATGTTATAGTTAGCGAAAATTTTACTGATAAAAAACCAATGAAATTCCCCCGTTATAGTTAGTGCAGGCAACTATAACTCACGCGACCGCAATCCTCTGCTGATGCTAATACTGTATTTAGACACTTATTTGCCCATGTCTTCTTCCATACATTTTTAGCTATACATATATTACAAATATTTTTTTTTCATAAAGACACATATGTCATCAGCAGAAGATTGCGGTCGCGTGAGTTATAGTTGCCTGCACTAACTATAACGGGGGAATTTCATTGGTTTTTTATCAGTAAAATTTCCGCTAACTATAACATGTGTGAAACCTATGGTTTTTTCAGTGAATTTGCAAGGTTTTTTAAAAGCTAATTCCTAACTATAACGTGTGTGAAACCTATGGTTTTTTCAGTGAATTTGTACGGTTTTTTAAATGCTAAGTTACTTTACGCCATTCGTGGCGTGCACGCCCACTTAACGCAGTTCGTTCCGTGCGCGCACGGTGCGCTTCGCGCACCGTGCGCGCACAGTGAGCACGCGGTGCGCTTCCCGCACCGCGCGCCCACTTTACGCAGTTAGTGCCGTACACGCAAGGTGGGCACGCGGTGCGCGTAGCGCACCGTGCGCACATGGAGGACATATTATGCGCTTCCTTGTGATAGGTAATCTGTTAAATTTAATTTGTAAGTGATGACAATAATACGCCATGCACAGAGAGTGTTTTTGTTTTTTATTAAAATTTTTAGCGTAAGCGCACCGTACGCGTACGGTAAGCGTAATCGGCGAAATTTTCAAAAAATAAAAATTTACCGTTTTTGGCCTTAGGGGATCTTTGAGGACTCAACTAACATGGCTATGTGCATGGGCACTGTCTAAACAGCCCCTTTATATGTTTTTTGCCTTTGTTTACAGCCCCCCCTCAGAGTGCGAGAGACAAAATGGCGGCCGCCGCTTCCTGGTTTCGACCGATTCGAATGTTTACTTAGATGTAACAGCCAATCAGAATCGCGCTCGCGCACGCCACCGTACGCGTGCGGTAAGCTTACGGTAAGCGTACCGTAAGCTGGCTCAGATATATATATTGATTTAAAGGCTATTTTCTCAGAATCTACTGAACAGATTTACACCAAACCTACAAAAGGCACTTCCTTGACCTAGGGACTACCTCTCTGCCAAATTTCTAGTAATTCTGTTCAGCCGTTCGGGCTGTAGCCCTGTCTAAAGGTCCTATGGAAAAATGCATGGGAAAAACGCGTTTTGGGACCCCCCTTTTATCTCAGCCCCCGCTTGACGAATCCCCCCGAGACTTTCAGGGTAGGAGCGGAGCGTAGCGCCCCACCTATTTTGAGAAATTCGCGAGGATTCGTCAACCGGCGCCAAAGTTATTCAAAATAGAATGTTGCGGATTTCCTATGGAAAAGGGGTCCTAACTATAACTACCTACTGGCGACCGCCAGTAGGTAATATATATAAATATATATATTTAAGCAAAGTTTTCCAGTACCATGTGCTCTCAGCAATACAAGATCCACCAGGAATGCAAAGTCCAAGGGTGTTTATTCACTTACAACATGTTTCGGCTTACATGGAAGCCTTGTTCACGTAAATGAATGTGTTAAAGAACGCAATTAATAAAGCATCAGGCAAATATCAAACACAAACAAAGGACTAGCATGAATTCGTCGCTCGTCAAAATACATGGCAGACATCTTGTTATATACGCACAATATCCAATTCAAATCGTTCATATGTTCGTATAACTCATATTGTTTGCCACACTGATATCGCAAAGAGAGTATAATGAGACATTATGTTAATGCTCGTCTTATACACAAAATTCGTGCGTTAAAGACAAAGCTACATTATTATGCTTACGACAAATGCTGAGCATAGACGAAGGACTATAGTCGAGTTCCATACGTCAAACTATGTGGCAGACATCTTGTAATGTACAAAAAACATGTAAGAGCAAAAAAGCTCATATGTGTATATATAACAAACATAAACATGTTGAATGTTCAAGAAAAATGGCTAGTATGACCTGCCGATTTTGAATAATGAATCACAAAATAGAACTAGCGTCATGTTTACATCATATGTTCAATTAATCAATTCTATGATTATCAGTTAATTCTGTAATTTTCTTCTGTTAAACATAGTGTCAACACAATAGTATGAAAATCAACGAATATGCTCTTCCAAAATACATGACAAATGTGATAAAGCCACATGACAACATAATGACTCATCTTCCACCTCACAGCTCACCCATGCTAAAAAATAATAATAAATGAATCGACTTGCAGCTTAAATAAGCAGCGACTGACAAGTGTCAAATGCCTAGTACATCAGTCAATGATCAAATTGTTGTGTACTCTTGTAATCTTGTCAAACCAAGAACAAACTGCGAGGACAGGGACAGTAAAGAATTCAAGTTGTGTACGGGTACATATATTGCCACTAGCATGGAACTAATCCGATATCGACCATAATTATACGAAATTATACGAAAGTTCACTATGTCCATGCTAGACAGGATTGCTATAATATACATACTAAACATAATCACTGCAACTAATTGCATAAGTTTCCTAATAACATAATAGTGCAATTGTTATAGTTATATACATAAATAATCTAACTAAATATGCACAAACTGTCCGCCATATAAGGTCAAGTCCTCAGCAAATGAATAACTGCCAAATGATTATGCACGTGATCTGATTCATGGGGCATAGGTGTAAGAGTGATAAGGGCATATCACATAATATAAAATGTTTGTCTCGAGTTGATAGCGTCAAATAGTACTTGCCAGAGATGCCAATCAGTGAAGAAGTGCTCAGTGATAGGATGGTGAAAAGGGTAGGTTGCCCGTGAAAAGTGAGTGTTGTGTTTGGGCCCCTTCCTTTTCTCCTGTTAAAAAAAATAGTAAAACAACATCAGTTGCTGTAATATTAAAAACAATACATCAGAATAAACTTCTTCTTGTGCTCTCAGCTGAAAGGAAGAGGAGAGAGAAAAGAAGAAGGAGCAGACATGATCAATAAAACATCAAAGGAAACCCACTGAAAAATGGAGTAATGTTACTGTTACTCCCTAAGATGTACTGCCAGTTCCTCATCTTGATGAAGACCCCCTGGGTCTTTGGACTGAAAATCAACAATGTACTTAGACTCTCTCTGCCTGAGTTTTAACACTCTGTTTCCCCCTCTGGGGTTCCTGGTGATTTGCTCTAAGATAAAAAATCTAAGTAATGACGCATTGGAAAAATGTTTGTCCCTAAAGTGTCAGGCCACCGGGTACTTCTCATCATTATGCGAGATGGCTCGACAATGCTCGAGAACAAGTTTCTTGGCTAATAGGGTAGTACTTCCTATGTACCAAAGTTTGCACAGGCATTCAATCACATAAATCACATAGGTGGAACTGCATGTGAGGAATTGTTTGATGTCTTTCTTAATGCCATTGTAGTTGACCGTATTGGTGAAACTGCTGTTGTTACATGCCTTGCAATGGCCGCAAGGAAAAAATCCTTTGAGGCTATGCTCGTGACCAGACGGATAGATAGTAACATCACTTTGTACCAGCATGTTCCTGATACTTCTGCTTTTCCGATAGGTCACGCTAGGTCTATTCGATATGCATTCCCCAATAATGTTGTCACACTTGAGAATATCCCAATTTTTGGATAATATCCTAAAGATGTTTTTAGATTCTGCATTATATGTCATAATCAGGCGAGTGTTGCAATCTGTATCATCCTCATCTTCAGAGGGCTTATCAGACAGAGTCAGAGCTCTAGGGACATCATTGGCTCTATCTTTGGCTTTACGAAGCACCCAATTCGGATAACCCCTGATTTTAAATCGTGCTAACATTTCTTTGCATTCTTGCTGGTATGTCAATTCTGTATTGCAATTTCTTTTAACCCTCAGCAATTCCTCATACGGAATGCTCCATTTAAGGGTCTCCGGATGGCTGCTGAGGGCATGCAGGATGCTGTTGCCTGCAGTGGTTTTCCTGAAAAGCGTAGTGTGCAGTTGATTATCCTTGATGTCAAGTCTGACATCAAGATATTCAGCAACGGTCTTACTAATGTGACTGGTCAACATAATATTGTTATGGTTAGTATTCAGTTCATCAATGAACTGAATCGCCTCCAATTCACTTCCATTCCAAATGACAAATAAATCGTCAATATAACGCCACCATGTAGTGATATGTGTGAGATGTCCTGCATAGGCAGGGCTAGCAAAGATCTCCTGCTCTCAGCGTCCCAAGAAGAGGTTCGCAAAACTGGGAGCAAAGCACAAACCCATCGTGGTACCAACAAGCTGCCTATACAAGACACCATCAAATAAAAAGATGTTATTTGCAAGACAGAATTCCATCATGCTCAGCAGCATCCTGTTATGTTCCCTGAAACGTAAGGGCCGGAATTTAAGGAAATTATCACAAGCTTCCAGACCCTGACGGTGGTCAATGATGGTGTATAGAGACTGGACGATATTAGTTTGAAACAATATCTAATTTTCGATATTTTGGTACTTACCATTGTAAATATAGGGAGATGATTTTTTTGTAAATAATATTTTTTACACTCTATTATTGCTGTAAATATTGTGTCAGTGTTCCATTCTGGAGGAACTGATTAGCCATAATAAATTATATATCACAAGGAAACTAATTTTACAGCCTTGAGGGGAGGTCTGCCATCCTCCCAGTGGGCTGAGGTCATGACCTTTGTTAGTGTGGTGAAGAACTGTGTGACATGTTTACAAATTCCTATCTACCATGGAGAGAGCGCTCTGCTTTGAAGGGAGGCACCACCACAAAGGTTCCCTTCACAACAAGTGAAGTTTGAAAAGTAGGTGCCATGGTTAGAGTGCCCCTTCTGCAAACCTTTTTTGTTCGGAGACAAATTTCTGAAGCTGAGGTTTGTTTTCTCTGTACAAAAGTAAATGGCCCAAGGCGTAGGGAGATTTTTTCCCTGTGCATCGTGGCCATTTAAATTCTTTCCTGCCAGTGTTTGCACTGTCTATCATGGCAGACAATGTCAGGGAAAATGAGCGAGTAAGATGGATCATCAGCCACTTTGACCAAGCAGTCTTGTGCTGGATGAACTGCTGGGATAGGGGTTGGCACTAAACCAACCAAGCCAAACCAAGATTTGAAACACGTTTGCAGCTACTTGAGAAAACCAAGGTTAGAGTTAGAGGTTACCGTCAAACCAACAAAACCACTACTGGTGGCAACCTCAAGTGGGAACTGCAGGGTTAGAATGTTTAGAATGGCAGGAGGACCACGGGTTTACAGCATTTCTTCCGCTTCACCAAACCGTACAAAAGTCCCTCAATCCAATATTCTGTATATCTGGTTTGCATGATTAACTAAATCTGAAAAATTATAGGCAAATAATTTACCCTACATAAAGTGAATGGCTCTTCCTTTTGCAACTATTTTGTACCATACTACTATGACGCTTTATGAAAAATGTTTCCTAGAATGTGTTAAAGTGTTAAAGTGCACAGTGTGTTTAAGTATTAAAATTAGGTGGCTTAAGAAGTTGTCCCTCTGTCCAGTCCTACTTGAACGGAAAATAGTCCTCTAGAGGAAAACTAGAAAAGAGAGCCATAGAGGCCAATAGAGTAAGTCTGGAGACATAGACTACAAAGGAAAGATCAGAGACCAAAGGTTAAGCCCCACTAATCCAGGGTTCAGTCAGTGTTCTTCTGTATTGAGAAGAGTGAGTGTTTTTTATTCTGGTTTGGGTGTGTACCAGGCAGAGAATAAACTCAATGCTTTTCCATCAGGCCCATCTTTTTTTATCATTTATCTGAGGGGAGGCTAGTACCTTAACGTATTGTTTTGGTTGAACAAAAAATCTGGCACCAAAGGTGACAGCCACCTTTCAAAAGATTGAAAAGACTTTTGCTGCTTCTTGAGAAATTGCGTTTGTTTCCATGCATACTTGTGTTGTATGTGAACAAATCAAGAACAGCGATATCACCTGACATTCTAATTGTAGTCTATATTTTGCACCAATGTGGTACATTTTCTAATATTAACTCCAATTGGGTGATACATTTGTAAACAGAATTTAGGGCACAACTATTTTTATCAGATCTTTTAGACCACAGTAGTCTGGTGCTACCCCCATACTGTTTGTATTATTGTTTGATATATTTTTGTTCAGGTCCCCACATATACAAATATATTTGAGTTTCTATAATATTTCCAGGTTTTCTTGTTTCCAGTAGAACAGGAACAGAGGCAGATACTTGTGTGGTCCCTACTCTAATACAGATAGTTCACATGTAGTACCAGCACCATTCTAAAAGGGTATTTCCTCCATTGCATGGGGAAGTCCCCCATGGATATGGGGAAAACACTTTGCCTCTGTGCCCTCACCATAATATGGACGCAGGCGCAGAAGCAAAAATACCGTAGGGAGGCAAACTTCTGCGCAAAAAAGAGATGATGTAATTTCAGGGCCCCCCCCCCCGTGGGTCACCCCTGCAAAGGGGTAAAGAGGGTTCCATAAACCATCCATAGAACTCCCTGTAGGCTGTCACTGTCACTCTGCATCCGCTTGCAAGGTGATTGCTGTAGTGCTTTAGAAGGCTGGGTATCACTTGCACTGTGAAAAATGGAACAACTGCTTCAAACAGCTGCTCTGCCTTTCACTAATGCACTGCCCCCAGGCCAGCTATGAGTTTGCATTAGTCCTCGGGACAGTGCATTATCTGTACCTGGGTGCACTGTTGCTGGTGGCTGGAGTGCAAACAGTGAAAGTGTGCAGTGACTATAATATGATCACTGTTATTCTCAAGCAGACATGTTTCTCAATTAAACTATAGGTTAGTGGTACTTACTTGGATTGTTGTGGCCCAGATCCTGGTTTATGAGCAATGAGTTTTTTTACTGCAACAACACAAAAGAACAATGAGTTACCGACTGAGATCGTAATACGTTAAACGAAATGTATATTATGTGCTGCGATGAAGAAAGAGAACTACATTAAATGTGTCAGAGAGATGACTAGAACCCACTTCTCTTGAGCCCATTGAGCTAAAGTCACTGAGATCACTTTACATTATAGAATGTATCTTTTACATGTTCATCAAACATCCTCTACTAAGGGAAATAATCCAGCAAATCTGCATAAGGGATATAGCCCTCCTATGAACCTTACTTTTTTAAAGAGCCCTGTTAGAAAGTTCTTCCTCACCTTCAGTGTTTCTTTAGAGCGCAGGTTCTAAAAAGGCCCACTCTATCACCATTAACTAACAAGCAAATTACATTTGTCCATAAAACCAGGATTGGCTGAAGGTACCACACATGACATGGATCCAATTGGCATTACACGTCCATGTTTGGACTGCACCTGTTTTCTGTCATTGGTGTGTTTCCTGCTGAAGCCAATACTATTCTATTCTATGGGTACGAACGCTTGCTATGCTACTTTCCATGCTGTAAAGAGTCCTGTGGCTAAGAGGACAGATGCACTGCTGCCGAACAGACACCATGTGACGTGTTGGTAAGTGAACACTGAACCTCTTAGCTTTGTATTCTAGGATTTCTCACATTTGTGTAAGCCATGGGTTAACATTTGCAATAAGCAAAATGTGGATGGCCTGAAATTCATGACAGCTGCTGGCTACACTACACAAATGCCAAAACAAGTAGCTTTGTCAGTGCTTGTTTTGTTTCACTGCAATTATACAAAGCATATTCAGACTCATTCATACACCCTTACATTACTCACATTCATAGCACTTGCCAGATAAATTACTCCCTTTATTATCCACAGATGCATGCCTAAGAGCAGGGCACCAGGAGCAGGCAGCGAATGAACAAGCAAAGGAATTCATTTCTTTGCTCGCCATGGTATCTGTCTTGCCTACTAATTGCTTCCACTATGTTTTTGAGCTGCTGCTGGATCTGTTTGTAACTGTGAAAGTAATGTTGTTTATTATTTTCCCATGCATGTTGTGCGTTAACACAGATATAAGGTTTGTGCAAAAAAGCTGTATACGCCTTTATCACAGTGCTTTAGTCTGTACATCTTCTATGTTAGCAGTGGGTTGGAATGCCACCTACGTGATTATGGGTAATTAGGGATAGGTACATGGCAGTGCATTCCTCTGACATTGGTGTGTATCATGTTTGACAAACTCTGTGCAATGCACTCAGCACTTTTTTAGTGAGAAAATTAAATAAATTAAAGATAGTAACATTTTAATTTGAGTTAAGGATAGCTGCCTCAGCAACCTGGGGAGGTATGTGAATTGTGGTGCCATTAATTTTCTCTCCTTGGTTCAGTTTCCCCAGCTACAGCATGAGTCTCTTATTTCTGTCATGCATAAGGTGAAATGTGGCTACCATCTTGATCTCTGCCCCGCTTTAACCATGTGAGCTTTGACTGTCATATTGACCAACCCTCTGTTAGACACTTTAAATAAGTCACTCGCCTATTGCACTGCCCCTGACAGGTTTAAAGCTGAGGTGATACTTGCCTTGCTGAAGACATTGGGCAACAATCCTAAGCTGCTGAAAAAGCATTACCTCATTTCACTTCTCCCCTATGCAGCAACATTTTAGATAGTTTTGTTACTCAGGAACTGAATTTGAATATTTATTAACTGTTCGATTGATTAAAATCATTACAGTAAAAACAAAGCTAGGTTAAAAAAACGGTTAGTAAGAATTTTGAAACGATGAACGAGAATTTTAAAAGGACAGTTCCCCCATTCCTCCTATGCCTCCCTTCTCATTGATGCCCTCAACTTTGTAAATGGCCATTGTCCTTTTAATGGGTTGTATGGATCATCAGTAATGCTTGAGTCTCCATGTTTAGTTAAGACAATAAATAAAGTTAGAACGTTAAAGTGCTAATGCCTCAAAAGTCCTAGGTTGGTGGGGGAAACCTATCAGTGCCTGTCAGGGGTCATCGTACATCCTTCAGCTTGCTGTTCAGTGCGGGGTATCTGTTGCAGGGGCAGGATTGCATTCAGGCACCTCATTTAGGGTGATCCTGATCAAATGTGTAAATTTCCCCAGTCTGGCTACATCCTTTGTCTTTGAAGTGGTGAAGCATGTGGCTGAAGGCAACATTTACGACTATTTCATTTTGTGAGTCTCTAATTGTGATTTTTTTCGACTTGCAATTAGGAACTCATAAATTGCTGTGCACCAATGTGTGTCAGACAGATTTTGTGATATCCATTAGGGTCGTAAATGGCCTACCTCATCAGTATTCATGAAGTAGGTTGCAATTTGCAACCAATTGGGATGGCCTGTAATCACAGGGATGGTGGCCTGCTAGGGTCGGCAGCCCACCATGTCTGTGATTACTTTTTAAATAAAGCATTTCTTTTAAAAATGCAGCCTGTTTTCCTTAAAGGAAAATTTGATGCATTTGAAAAGAAAAATGAAAAGTTCATTTATATTTTTTAAGGGCAGGCAGTGGTCCATGAGACCACTGCATGCTCTTGCTGGTGCAGACATACACAAGGGGAAGGTGTCCCTTGGGGACCCCTTCCCGTTTGCAAATGGGTTACCCCCTCTATCACGGAGTCAGTGAAATATAGTTTGGTAGGCCTGGGTGTCAAATTTTAAAACAAGTTGGCAAAGTTTTTCTGACTCCACATCCCAGCATAGAGAGCGGAGTTCTGAAAAAACTTGATGTAGTAGCACCGAGCAGAGTGTTTCCTCTCTCTCACCTTGCCAACGTTTAGTTGGCGAGTGCAAGTTCACATGGTACACATTGTCTAACATTTGGAAGTCAGAAATGCATTGAAGGTCAATAGGTAATAATAGTTGCTCTACAATTCTGTTTTACCTTAAGTCTCCCGATAAAAATGGTACATCATTTGTGAGGGTAGGCCTAGTGCCCGCGACAGGAAAAGGCTCAAAACACAATGTAGACACACTTAATTTTTACAGTGAAAACTGACCCTTTTCTTGCAAAGTGCCTAGCTGTAGATTGTGAACCCTAGCTCTGCTGGCACCTAGGGAAACCTAGCAAACCTATAAAAATATTTTAACTAGACACCCAGGGTAATCCTGGATGGGGTGACTTGTCTGGCTCTCACCAGGATATGTTACCCATTATCCCTTGCAAACCTCTAACTTTGTCAAAAAAAACTAATTTTCCTCACATTTCTGTGGTGGAAAGTTCTGGAATCTGCGTGGATCCACAAAATTCAACCCACCCCTCCATTGCCCAAAGTCTTCATTAACTAACAAGAAAATTACATTTGTCCATAAAACCAGGATTGGCTGAAGGTACCACACATGACATGGATCCAATTGGCATTACACGTCCATGTTTGGACTGCACCTGTTTTCTGTCATTGATGTGTTTCCTGCTGAAGCCAATACTATTTTATCCTATGGGTACGAACGCTTGCTATGCTACTTTTCATGCTGAAAAGAGTCCTGTGGCTGAGAGGACAGATGCACTGCTGCCGAACACACACCATGTGACGTGTCGGTAAGTGAACACTGAACCTCTTAGCTTTGTATTCTAGGATTTCTCACATTTGTGTAAGCCATGTGTTAACAGTTGCAATAAGCAAAATGTGGATGGCCTGAAATTCATGACAGCTGCTGGCTACACTACACAAATGCCAAAACAATTAGCTTTGTCAGTGCTTGTTTTGTTTCACTGCAATTATACAAAGCATATTCAGACTCATTCATACACCCTTACATTACTCACATTCATAGCACTTGCCAGATAAATTACTCCCTTTATTATCCACAGATGCATGCCTAAGAGCAGGGCACCAGGAGTAGGCAGCGAATGAACAAGCAAAGGAATTCATTTCTTTGCTCGCCATGGTATCTGTCTTGCCTACTAATTGCTTCCACTATGTTTTTGAGCTGCTGCTGGATCTGTTTGTCACTGTGCAAGTAATGTTGTTTATTATTTTCCCATGCATGTTGTGCGTTAACACAGATATAAGGTTTGTGCAAAAAAGCTGTATACGCCTTTATCACAGTGCTTTAGTCTGTACATCTTCTATGTTAGCAGTGGGTTGGAATGCCACCTACGTGATTATGGGTAATTAGGGATAGGTACATGGCAGTGCATTCCTCTGACATTGGTGTGTATCATGTTTGACAAACTCTGTGCAATGCACTCAGCACTTTTTTAGTGAGAAAATTAAATAAATTAAAGATAGTAACATTTTAATTTGAGTTAAGGATAGCTGCCTCAGCAACCTGGGGAGGTATGTGAATTGTGGTGCCATTAATTTTCTCTCCTTGGTTCAGTTTCCCCAGCTACAGCATGAGTCTCTTATTTCTGTCATGCATAAGGTGAAATGTGGCTACCATCTTGATCTCTGCCCCGCTTTAACCATGTGAGCTTTGACTGTCATATTGACCAACCCTCTGTTAGACACTTTAAATAAGTCACTCGCCTATTGCACTGCCCCTGACAGGTTTAAAGCTGAGGTGATACTTGCCTTGCTGAAGACATTGGGCAACAATCCTAAGCTGCTGAAAAAGCATTACCTCATTTCACTTCTCCCCTATGCAGCAACATTTTAGATAGTTTTGTTACTCAGGAACTGAATTTGAATATTTATTAACTGTTCGATTGATTAAAATCATTACAGTAAAAACAAAGCTAGGTTAAAAAAACGGTTAGTAAGAATTTTGAAACGATGAACGAGAATTTTAAAAGGACAGTTCCCCCATTCCTCCTATGCCTCCCTTCTCATTGATGCCCTCAACTTTGTAAATGGCCATTGTCCTTTTAATGGGTTGTATGGATCATCAGTAATGCTTGAGTCTCCATGTTTAGTTAAGACAATAAATAAAGTTAGAACGTTAAAGTGCTAATGCCTCAAAAGTCCTAGGTTGGTGGAGGAAACCTATCAGTGCCTGTCAGGGGTCATCGTACATCCTTCAGCTTGCTGTTCAGTGCGGGGTATCTGTTGCAGGGGCAGGATTGCATTCAGGCACCTCATTTAGGGTGATCCTGATCAAATGTGTAAATTTCCCCAGTCTGGCTAGATCCTTTGTCTTTGAAGTGGTGAAGCATGTGGCTGAGGGCAAAATTTACAACTATTTCATTTTGTGAGTCTCTAATTGTGATTTTTTTCGACTTGCAATTAGGAACTCATAAATTGCTGTGCACCAATGTGTGTCAGACAGATTTTCTGATATCCATTGGGGTCGTAAATGGCCTACCTCATCAGTATTCATGAAGTAGGTTGCAATTTGCGACCAATTGGGATGGCCTGTAATCACAGGGATGGTGGCCTGCTAGGGTCGGCAGCCCACCATGTCTGTGATTACTTTTTAAATAAAACATTTTTTTTTAAATGCAGCCTGTTTTCCTTAAAGGAAAATTTGATGCATTTAAAAATAAAAATAAAAAGCTCATTTAAATTTTTTAAGGGCAGGCCACTGCATGCTCTTGCTGGTGCAGACATACACAAGGGGGAAGGTGCCCCTTGGGGACCCCTTCCCGTTTGCAAATGGGTTACCCCCTCTATCACGGAGTCTGTGAAATATAGTTGGTAGGCCTGGGTGTCAAATTTTAAAACAAGTTGGCAAAGTTTTTCTGACTCCACATCCCCGCGTAGAGAGCGGAGTTCTGAAAAAACTCGATTTAGTAGCACGGAGCAGAGTGTTTCCTCTCTCTCACCTTGCCAACGTTTAGTTGGCGAGTGCAAGCAAGGAAAATCATATGCTAGACCACTTCCCGGCGAGATTTTCCAACGCGGGATATTGCAGTAGGTTGCTACCGCTTGCTTTGAGAAACCTGCTGCTTGTGTTGAGGAAGGTGCTGCTCAAGTAGAACATCTACTCGAGTGGCAGAGAATAACAGTGCCTTCTTGCACTGTGCGTGGTGCCATTTGTGCTGATTTATGGCACGGTACAAACGGACAGTGCTAAACATTAGCACGAGCAGAGCAACTTACCTCACTCGCTTGTAGAACTTCACGGAGGGCGGCTGAGTTATTTCGGCACTTCACAGATTTCTACATAGCAGAACTCCATGAACTGCATCCAGGCCTAATATTTGTGACCACATTCGCAAAACATTCATATATGCTCCTGTGACTCACCCTTGAAATGCCCCTTCATAGAACCAACTTGAAAACCATATTTTTTGAGTCGGTAAGAGGTCACTGACTCGCAAAATAGGGTTAGTACGTGTGAAAAGACTCTTTCACACAGTAGCGGCTCGCAGAAGGAGTGCTGCAGAGCAGTGGGGGGGGGCAGGGCAGGGTGGGGGATAGTGGAGTTGGACATATGACAGCAAGGAGTAAAGTAAGTAAATACATAAATAAAACTATTTACCTTGCACTCACTGCATCGCTGAATTGGCGATGCAGCGAGCGCAAGGTAAATATTTTTATTTAGGCAAAGGTCTGCGATATCGCGGACCTTTGCCTAATCGGATTCACCCGAGGACTTCTGCAGACCTTCCCTCACTAAAATTTGGATGTTCAACTCTAGCTATTGAGATGCTGTTCACAGCGACTTAATTATAAGATTGATGAAACCGTTTAGCCTTGAGAAAGCCCTGGCGTGATCTGCCACATAGGGCGAAACACATGTCAGCTGTTTTCCTTACTGTCAATAAAAACTTATGAAATAAACCAAG
The DNA here is from genome assembly GCF_964204655.1 of Triturus cristatus. NCBI lineage: Eukaryota > Metazoa > Chordata > Amphibia > Caudata > Salamandridae > Triturus > Triturus cristatus. Next base: position 304,919,437 of record NC_140581.1, read on the forward strand.
AGTGAAATGGATTAACTAAGTGGCAAACGATCTGGAAATTGAATAATAGCCCGTTATCAGCGAAACATTTGATAATAAGGATTTATCCTTGTCGATTAAATACCTGTTCAAAAGGAAGGAACATAAGCTCCTACATATATAACCCTACATTTTAGAAAAGTAGACACAATTCTGAATTCAGCAAGGGGTCATTTGTGTAGATCCTTCAAGGTTTCTTTATAGAAACTAACAGTTGAAAATAGGAAAAATTGAAAATGATTTGAAAAAAACAGCCATTTCTGCCAACGTTTTTACCTGTAGCTTCCTATAACCATGATAGATGTTCAGAAGCAATACACTGTTATATCCGCTGGACCTTTCTGGTTGTGGGGATATATAGGACTTGTAGGTTCATCAAGAGCCCGACGAACGCAGAGCCAATAACTGAGCAGCGTCTTATAATAGTTTTTTATTATGTACCGGGTATATAGCAAATCATTTGGGAAAATATATACAGTGGAAAATCGGGATGAAAGACACCTATGTATTTCTGAAATTAGAACAAAATATAGAGTTTAGAAACAGCAGCTATTTGCACATTTCCAAAATTGTGAGTACCCATACTAGCATGATAATTATAGGACATTTTTCAAAGTGACTTGTTTTTTACACATTGTCTACCATTTGGAAGTCAGAAATGCATTGAAGGTCAATAGGTAATAACAGTTGCTCTACAATTATGTGTTACCTTAAGTCTCCCGATAAAAATGGTACATCATTTGTGTGGGTAGGCCTAGTGCCCGTGACAGAAAAAGGCTCAAAACACAATGTGGACACACTTAATTTTTACAGTGAAAACTGACCCTTTTCTTGCAAAGTGCCTAGCTGTAGATTGTGAACCCTAGCTCTGCTGGCACCTAGGGAAACCTAGCAAACGTATAAAAATATTTTAACTAGACACCCAGGGTAATCCTGGATGGGGTGACTTGTCTGGCTCTCATCAGGATATGTTACCCAATATCCCTTGCAAACCTCTAACTTTGTCAAAAAAAACTAATTTTCCTCACATTTCTGTGGTGGAAAGTTCTGGAATCTGCGTGGATCCACAAAATTCAACCCACCCCTCCATTGCCCAAAGTCTTCAGAGAAAAATGGTACCTCACTTGTGTGGGTAGGCCTAGTGCCCGCGACAGGAAACGGCCCAAAACTCAACGTGGGCACACCACATTTTCACAGTGAAAATGGACCTTTTTTTGCAAAGTGCTCAGATATAAATTTTGAACCCTAGCTCTGCCGGCACCTAGGGAAACCTAGCAAACCTATACATTTTTTAAAACTGCACACCCACGGGAATACAGGATGGGGTGACTTGTATGGCTCTAACCAGGTTCTGTTACCCAGAATCCCTTGCAAACCTCAAACTTTGTCAAATAAAAACATATTTTCCTCACATTTCTGTGGTGGAAAGTTCTGGAATCTGCGTGGATCCACAAAATTCCACCCACCCTGCATTCCCTAAAGTCTTCAGAGCAAAATGGCACCTCACTTGTGTGGGTAGGCCTAGTGCATGTGACAGGAAATGAGCCAAAACTAAATGTGGACACGCCACATTTTCACTGTGAAATGGACCCTTTTTTTGCAAAGTGCCTAGCTGTAGATTTTGAACCCTAGCTCTGCTGGCACCTAGGGAAACCTAGCAACCTATACATTTTTAAAACCTAGACACCCAGGGGAATACAGGATGTGTTGACTTGTCTGGCTCTCACCAGGTTCTGTTACCCAGAAACCCTTGCAAACCTTAAACTTTGTAAAAAAAAAACACATTTCTTCAAATTTCTCTGGTGGAAAGTTCTGAAATCTGTGTGGATCCACAAAATTCCACCCACCCTGCATTCCCCAAAGTCTTCTGAGAAAAATGGTACCTCACTTGTGTGGGTAGGCCTAGTGCCCGCGATAGGAAACAGCACAAAACGCAATGTTGACACATCTTATTGTCACTGTAAAAACTAACCCTTTTTTTGCAAAGTGCCTAGCTGTAGACTTTCAACCCTAGATCTGCCGGCACCTAGGGAAAGCTAGCAAAACTATACATTTTTAAAAACAACACACACAGGGGAATACAGGATGGGGTGGCTTGTCTGGCTCTCACCAGATTCTGTTACCTAGAATCCCTTGTAACCCTCAAACTTTGTAAAAAAAAAACACATTTTCCTCACATTTCTGTGGTGGAAAGTTCTGGAATCTGGTTGGATCCACAAATTTCCTACTACCCAGTGTTCCCCCAGGTCTCCCGATAAAATGGTAACTCACTCGTGTGGGTTGGTCAAGGACCCACAGCAGGTATGGGCCCAAAACGTATAGAGGAGACATCAAAATTACCTATCACAAAACAACCTGGTTTTGCAAGGGGGGTCACCTGGGTTTCTGGCCCCAGGCTCGGCGGCCATCTTGGGAAACATACCACATCCATACATTTCTGAAAACTAGACATGTGGGGGAGTCCAGAGATGTATAGCTTGCGTGGACCCCCCAACGTTTTCCTACCCAGAATCCACTGGAAACATCAAATTTAGCTGTAAAAAACAAATTTTTCACAAATTTTGGTGTGCGAAAGGTCTGGGATCTGCATGGATCCACAAATTTCCTACCACCCAGCATTCCACCAGGTCTACTGATAAAAATGGTACCTCACTCAAGTGGGTGGGTCAAGTACACACGACAGGCAAGGGCCCAAAGCCTATTGAGGAGACATCAAAATTACCTATCACAAAACAACCTGGTTTTGCAAGGGAGGTCACCTGGGTTTCTGGCCCCGGGCTCGGCGGCCATCTTGGGAAACATACCACATCCATACATTTCTGAAAACTAGACATCTGGGGGAGTCCAGAGATGTATAGCTTGCGTGGACCCCCCAACGTTTTCCTACCCAGAATCCTACCCAGAATCCACTGCAAACCTCAAATTTAGCTGTAAAAAACAAATTTTTCGCAAATTTCGGTGTGCGAAAGGTCTGGGATCTGCATGGATCCACAAATTTCCTACCACCCAGCATTCCCCCAGGTCTCCCGATGAAAGCTTGTACCTCAATCATGTGGGTGGGTCAAGTACCCGTGACAGGCAAGGGCCCAAAAAGTATTGAGGCAACATCAAAATTACCTATCACAAAACAATCTGGTTTTGCAAGGGGGGTCACCTGGCGTTTTGGCCCCGGGCTTGACGGCCATCTTGGGAAACCTACCAAACCCATACATTTCTGAAAACTAGACACCCAGAGGAGTCCAGCAACGTTTTCCTACCCAGAATCCCCTGCAAACCTCAAATGTAGCTGAAAAAACACATTTTCCACATATTTGTGTGTGGAATCACCGTGCCGGCACAAATGTCCTACCCCACAGCTTTCCCCTCAGTCTTCCGAGTAAAATGACACCTCACTACGCAGAGGCAGGGACTGCCGCTGGGGGACAAGAACCTTCTCTTACTATAATTTTTGTGTGTCTTAAACAGATGCAGGAAGAGAACCGTAGTGAAAGCCGATGGCCACGAGTCGCCTCTAAGAAACTACAGGTTGGGATGTGGAAGCTAAGTAAAGTCTGTGGAGAATTTGCAGATCGACTGACCACAGTTGATTGACGTACAGAGTCCTTGGAGATCGAAGTATAAACCCTGAAGTCACAGAACACATCACAGGGTGCAGCTCTGGCTGATCTAATACTCAAATTAGAAGATCAGGAGAACTGCCAGCGGCGGAACAACCTACGTCTGCTTTGGATCCCTGAAGGAGTGGAAGGCGACAACCCGAGGGACTTTGTTGTTAGTCTATTAAGAGAATCCTTCCCGGATCAAGTAACTTGGGACTGGAATGCAGAGATCCAACGGGTACATCGCTTCCCCTTAACGGCAAGGAAACACCCTCAGAATGAATCAGAAAGGCTCAGGGCTATGCTTGTCTACTTTGGCAATTTTTTTACTGAGGCAATACATCTATGATAAGGCACGCCCAAACGCAAAAAAATATTTTGAAGGGATGTCATTTTTTTCCAAACCGGACTTCGCACATGCTACTGTGGAGAGAAGATGGCGCCTCCGACAGCTGATTAACTTCTTTCAGAGGCTCAGAGCCAAATTCTACCTCTTAAAACCGGCTAGGTTAAAAGTAATCTTTAGGGGGCACATTTATAGTCTCACATTGTAGATACAGGCCCAAGAATATTTGACAGAACTGAGTTCGGGGAACAGTAATACTAATGCCAAATAACATCAATGACATTTAGAAAGAAATTGTAAAGTGATTGCTTGGGGGAAATAGTAGGCGAGGTCTAATGTGGGAAGGAATGTTGTTCTCTTTATTTGCCGAGTTTTTTTTCCACTTATTACATTTCCTTTTCCTTTTTTCTTTCTCCTTATTTAATCTGTGGAGAGAGGGATGGCGGGGGCAAGGGGCTAGGGTCACATCATTCAGGCTATGCCTGATTGCTCAGTTTTCAGGGAGGAGGGTGGGGCGAGGAGGGTGCGTACACGGACAAACAGAACCACACAACTTGCTTGTATTGGGTGTTTGATTTTTGATATTAGACACGTTCGCAGTTCCAGGCACAAGCGCAAATGAGGATTGCATAGTACACTATGGCAGAACGACTGATGGGCGCTGGGAAGCTTCGTATAGCCACACTTAATATATGTGGGCTAAACGATGCTAAGAAAAGACAGAAGGTAAATCTAAGGCTGCAATCACTGCATGCAGATGTCGTTTGCTTACAGAAAACTCACATAAAGAGTCAAGAATGGGCCTGTTGAAAAAATTGTGTTATAAACTGATAGGAGGGACCACTCAAGGATCACGTACCCGGAGTGTTGCCATTCTTGCCAGACATATTAGAATGCAATTCTCACAAACACGGGTGGACTCAATGGGGAGATGGGTGATCACTAAGTGCAATCGGGAATGGACACCTTTACTCTCTGTTCTGTTTATGAGTCCATAGTGGATGATCCTGGGGTCCTTAATTGGTTAACGAACGAGCTGGCACTCTGGCCCTTGCCCATTATCCTCCATGTATGTATGTATGTATTTGTTATTTGTTAAGTGCATATATCACCCGTTGGTCTCATAGCGCTAGCTTATACTCAAAAACCAGAAAGAACAGGGGCGAGAGAGCTAAAATAACCATGTTTTGAGGGATCTGCGGAATTTCTTGTGATCGGTTTCCAATCGGAGATGTAAAGGCAATGTGTTCCATATTGCAGGAGCAGTTCTGGAAAAGGATTTACCACCCTTCCTGACAATGCGGACCTTAAGTACAGTTAGGAGTTGTTTACTGGTAGAGTGAAGGGTTCTTACTGGTTGATGTTTTATCAGTTTCTTAGCTAGATATTGTGGTCCTTTCCTGTTGAGGGTTTTGTGTACCAGACAGCAGAGTTTGAAATGTATCTGCTTTCTGATGGGGAGCCAGTGGAGGGTCTTCAGGCTGGGATCCGAGGGTGAGCTGGGGGGTGAGGCTTAGAGCCAGCCTGGCCGCAGTGTTCTGCAAGAACTTAAGCTTTGTTAGATGTTCTTTATTTATGGATGCTAGTAATGCATTTCTGTAGTCCAAGCGGCTTATGATTAGTCCCTGTACTAGGGGCATGCGAGAGGACAAAGGAATCCATTTAAAGATTTTTCTAAGACTACACATTAGACCGTAGCTGGTGCGAACTACATTATTAATGTGGTCCGACATGGAGTCACTCCAAGATTGCAGGCTGCAGTCTTGGGTGGGGGGCAGGGTCCCAGAGAGAGCGGCCACCAGTCGTTGGTCCATAGTTTCTGGGCATCACCAAAGAGCATGATTTCTATTTTAGTAGCGTTAAGTAGGAGATGGTTGTTTGTCATCCAGTCATTTATGGCCGTCATGCAATGTTTGAATCTCCGTTTAGTGTCGGTGGCACTGTTTCAAAGCCATAGGCTTTGATTATCTTGGCTAAGGGAGACACATACAAATTCAAGAGTGTAGGGCTTAGGATGGATCCCACTGGGATGCCTTTGTCACTGGACTGGCTGCTGGAGGAAAAGGCTCCTATTTGGATCTTGGATGATCGGTCCGTCCGGTAGCTCTTGAGCCAGTTCTGTGCAGGGCCCTCGACACCAAACTCCCATAGGCGCTCCAAGAGGATGCCATGTGAGATGGTGTCGAAATCTGCTGATAGGTCAAGTAAGACCAGGATGGCAGATTGCCTGGTGTCAAGAGAGAGCCTGATGTTATCGACCATCTCTAGTAAGGCCGTTTCGGTGCTGTGGAAGGCCCAAAACCCCGATTGAGATGGGTCCAGCAAGTTATTGCTTTCTAGGTGTTTGGATAGTTGGCTGTTGACCAGTGATTCCATGATTTTACCAAACAGGGGTAGGAGAGAGATTGGTCGGTAGTTAGAGAGCTGTTTAGGGTCGGCTGTCGACTTTTCTAGGATGGGTCTGACTATGGCCTCTTTCCAGAGTGAAGGTACGGTGGATTGAGATAACAAATGATTGAAGATTTTGGTCAGCCTGGGGAGAAGGGCGAGTCCAATTTTAGATAGAATCTGGGAGGAGGCAGGGTCGGTCGGTGAGCTGGATTAAATCCTACTTAGAGCGGAAGATACTTCTTCCTCTGTGACTGGGTGAAATTCTCTGAGAGAGTTTGCGTGCGAGAGAAGGTTCTCAGTGTGTCTCTCTTTTGGTGGTATGTCGGTCGGTTGGGGAAAAAGTTTGTGAATGTCTTTTATTTTATTCACAAAAAAAGGATGAGAGGGAGTCGCCCCACTCCTGGGAAGCGTCATGCGTTGGTTGGCAGGAGGGGGAGTTTGTGAATTCCTTCACAATCTTGTACAGCTCTTCGTGAGAGTTGGAGGCCTGATTAACTCTGTTGCCTAAATAATTTTTTGGGGTTGTGGCTATATGATCCATATAGTGCCGGTGTGTTGTTTTGTAGTGCTGTCTGTCTGTTGCATTTTTTGTATGCCTCCATTTATGTTCTGCCGTCCTAACGGCAAGTTTGTCAATTTTTAAGTCTGGGGTGAACCGGGGAAAAGTTTGTTTGGACATTTGATTTTTTTTCTAGGAGTGATTATGTCTAGGATCGTGCTGATTGCTTGTTCAAGATATTTGGCTGCCTCGTTGGGGAGGGCCAACTCCTAAGAGGAGAGGGGGACAAAGTGTGCAGACAAGGACTCTAAATTTATCTTATTCCAGCCCCTACTTAGTTTAGATTCTTTCGGGCGGTGTAGTTGGGTCGGTATTCCATGTATTCGGAACCTAATTACATAGTGGTCAGACCATAGGACTGGAAGTAGTTGATCGATCTTTACTTGGGGGGAGTTTGTGAATAGTAGGTCTAATATGTGACCAGCAATGTGGGTGGGACCTATCACCAGTTGATTTAGGCCTAATGTGTTTAAGTTGGAGGTAAGATCATTTGAGTGTGGATAAGATAGGTGTTCTGCGTGATAGTTAAAATCCCCTAATAGGAGGAAGTCATCAGCTGCCAGGACGTGCGGCACAATTGCCTCTATTATATTGCTGGAGAAGTGGGCTCTGTTGTCAGGGGGACGGGTGAGAAGTGCACCTCTCCAGGACTCCATTGGACTTTTTTTTGTCTCTTCCGTGATCCAGTCAAAGTGCAAAATAGATAGATATACCAGACTATTATCTGGCCATAATCCCCTCCTATTGGAATTGACAGGGATGGGGGTGGATGAAGTTCCCCAGTATGGACTTTTGAGAGAACACTATTACTTGATGAAAGCTACAAGAAGCGCATGAGGAATTGGATTCTGGGATTTTTTAGTGTAAATACAGGCACAGCCTCCCTAGTCAATGTTTGGAACTCTCTTAAAGCCGGCATTCGTGGGGAGACCGTTCAATTTTCCTTAAGTAAAGGGAAAGACAATAAACAAAGGCCACAGGAGCTTCACCTAAGACTTGTTCAAGCAGAATTAAAACTCCTAGCAGCTGTACAGACAGGGGAGGGGGTTGGCGAGACACAAATGGAGGTTGCTATAGAGAAAGCAGCAATTAGTAATGTCCTCTCGAAAAAAATAGTCACTAGGGCCACACTCCATCAAGAAAGGGTCTATGAAAATAGCAACAAGATAGGGCACCAACCGGTGGTACGAACCTGACAGGAGTATATATGTAGGGAGGTCACTAATATCAGGGATCTTGGTGTGGGTATTATCACCGACCCCAAAGAGATCCAAGCAGCCTTCCAGAAATATTACCAGAATCTTTATACTGAAGAACCCAAGAGCCATCAGCGACTTTACTTACATCTGATACCCATGACTATACTCATGGAGGAAGATAAGGAGGACTTAGAAGCACCTCTGGGGATGGATGAGATACTCTGGCACTCTCGAGTTTGTCAGATGGGAAAGCAATAGAGCCAGACTTAATACCCTCTGAATTTTATAAAACTTTTGCAGACCAGTTAAAACTTGTATTGATGGACCTTTTTACTCAAACTTTCAATGGGGCTATTTCACCACAGTCATGGCCAAAAGCTAAAATAGTTGTTTTTCCCAAAAAGAATAAACCGATCCAAGTGCTAGGTTCCTATCGACCATTACCTTGAATAATTGTGATGCAAAAGCCTATGCAAAAGTACTGGCCTCATGCCTGGCTAGAGTAATTGATAAAATTGTTGTGAATTACCAACATGGATTTATTCCCGGAAAGGGGACCATTGACCATATCAGAAGGATAATATCCCCATTTGATGCAGGATAGGTGTCAGCAATCTTGCTTGATGCAGAGAAAGCCTGGCATTTTCTGTGGCTCATTATGAGGAGGAAGGGGATTGGTCCAAACTTCATCAGGGCAGTTGGGTCCTGTATACCAACCCCATGGCTAGAGTTAACATAAACAGGGAATCATCGGGACCCCTGAGGATTACAAGAGGGACGCGGCAGGGTTGCCCCTGCTCCCCACTGCTCTTTGTCCTGTATATTGACCTCTTCCTGCAAAAGCTAGAAGGTAATCCAAATATACCCCCCATCGTAACACAAGGTCATAGTAAATCTGTTCTGGCATATGCCGATGACATGGTGATGGTCACCCCGGACCTCGATCTAGCCATAAAAACCATAGAGGAAGAAGCAGCAGTCTTTAGGGAACTGTCAGGTTACTCGCTAAACAGGGAGAAAACACAGATAATCATCAACAAAAATGTAGCAACATTGGACTGTAGGGTGGTCGAGAGTGCTACCTCTGGGAGTTATAATTAAGGGGGACTTGGACGCCATTGTGGATGTGAACTTAACACCCGTCACAGTTAAAACTAAGCTTAATTTGAGGAAACTGGATAATCTTCGCTTAACATTGGTAGGTAGATGTAACTTAATTAATATGGCTTACTTTCCAAACCTGTTGTATTTTATGCGAGCCATCCCCCTTTTATTCCCAAACCATTGGTTTAAAAAGTTCAAAAATATATTTTCTCAATATATATGGGCCTATTCGAGACCCAGAAGATCAGCCAAATGGTTGACACTCCCAACAGAAAATGGTGGGTTGGCTTTACCAAATTTAAAACTATATTATTGGGCCACGGCATTAGTACACTTTACGATCCTTTTGAGAGATTCTCCCAGTGATGATCCACAGCAGCATCCCTCAAAATATTAATTGTTGATTGGTACCGAGGCCTGAGGATGCTTATGGCGTCAGTAAGAAATGGGGTACTATAAAAGGGTAAGATTTAAGACCATCATGACAGCCTACAAAATATGGGTGCCTATTTGTCGACTTCTGGGATTAGGTAGGCTTAATCACTATACTTCCCACCAGAACAACAACCAATTGCTGCCAGAGATATTCTTGGATACATACATGAGCAGATGGTTGAGGTTAGGGATTAACAAAATAGGGTGTTTTTATTCGGTTTTAGGCTTTGTCATGTATGACGAATTTTTTAAAGTTAATTATTAAAAGGTTAAAAATCTGAAAACGCTATGACAAGTTACCAACCTCTTTACAGTCCATTCACACACCTTTCATACTTGACACACACTTTCACACCACCAGCTGTAGCCCCAGCACATTACAACACTGACATCCACAGCAAATGTGGAGACAATGAACACCCTGGCTGAGAGAGACTGAAAAGACAAATATTACTTTAAAATTAACAATTCCTTAAGTACTCGCACATACTGGTTGGATTTGGCACGAGGGTGAGTGAAGGTTCAGATCGTAAAATTCTATTAACAAGAGATTTCACAAAAAGGAAATGCACTGTTAATATTTAAAATGTTAAAAACCTGAAGCAATGACTCACAGTTTGTGCGCTGTAAACCCACAGCAGGGCACCAACCTCTTTACAGGCCATTCACACATCTTTCATACATGACACACAAGACCATTCACACCTCCAGCCCAGCACATAACAACATTTACATCAACAGACAGCGCCATTCAAGGGCCCATCACTTTAGTACACCCACATGACTGACACAGCAATCACACCTGCTGGTGGTTGACATAGTATCTGCAGTGGCGTTTAACTAGCAGAGTGTGTAATGACCAACAGCAAGTCACTACTCACACACTGCCAGCCAAATGTCAGCCCACGCACACCACCAGCCGAGCACCAGCCCACCCACACCACCAGCCCATGCATACTGTCACCCAAGCGCCAGCCTACACACACTGCCATCCAAGCTCCAGGCCACGCACACTGCCAGCCAAGCACCAGTCCACCCACACCACCAGCCCACGCATACCACCAGCCATGCACCAGCCCACACACACTGCCAGCCAAATGCCAGACCACGCACACCGCCAGTCAAGCACAGCCCACCATCACCGCCACCTCATGCATACCGCCAGCCACACGCCAGCCCACACACACTGCCAGCCAAACATCAGCCCATGCACACTGCCAGCCAAGCCCCAGCTCAGTCACACCAACAGCCCATGCACACTGCCAGCCAAGTGCCAGTCCAGGCACACCACCAGCCAAGCGCCAGTCCACGCACACCATCATCACATTTTTTTTAACAAGAAAGAAAACACAAACCAATTGCAACTAGATACAAAAATATAACTACATAAACAACAGCAGTAACTAAAGACATCATTCTAATGCCAACTGTGAAACTGAACAACAACTATATTAAACCATACAGACCAGGCAGTACACTATTAGACTCATGGTTGCTCCCAAAAATTATTTTGAGTGAGATACAATCTGAAACATGTGTGCAAACACAGCCCAGGATTAGAATGGTAATCAGCACAGTGCATATGACTCTCCTTTCGCATACCTCTTGGTAAACAGACTCTACATCTCTGACAGGAATTGTTTCTTTTGGGCGTGGGAGAAATTAAATCTGGAAAGTGGCAATCTAGCCACATCCTCCACCACTCCAACTCTAGGAACACTGCCTGTTCCACTACAACAAGGCTGCCTATCACAGCCTCCTGAAACTGAACAATAGTTATCTTTGATGCAGAAGAACACTCCTTTAACACAACAAAGTATTAAAAGTTGCTAAATTGAAGAGATGGATTGCCAACTTCTTATACCAAGTGTAAGCCTTATGAACAGCAGTGTAAGGTTCCAACCTCTGATCTACTCTATCGACACCACCCATGTGCTTATTGTAGCCTACAATGCACACAGGTTTGCGCACTTCAGCAAACTGACCAAAACAGTCATCATGGATGGTAGTCAGCATGTACACTTTCCACCTGTCCACAAATGTCACAGCTAGCAGTTCCTCACTATGCAAGGCACTGCACTGTCCCCTCTGAAGCTTTTTGCAAACAAGGTCTTTTGGGTAACCTTTACGGTTAGAGAGAATTGTGCCACAAGCAAAAGTGTCACCTTTGAACAATTCCTTAAGCAATTGCACAGCAGTGTTGAAGTTATCAAGGTACAAATGGTGACCTCTGTTAAACAGTCCTCTAGCAAGTTCCCACACAATTTTCTCTGAAACTCAAAAAGTGAACGGACAACCAGGGGGGTCAATAGTGGAATCCCTACCAGTATATACCCGGAAATTATAGACATATCCTGTCCTACTCTCAGACAACATATATATCTTAATTAAATAACATGCCCTCTTGCTAGGAATGCCTAAAAACCAAACGGCCCTTGAACAGGACCAAAGACTCATCAACAGCTATTTCTTTCCCTGGAGTATAGATCTTTGAAAATCGATCTACAAAGTTATCAAGTACAGGCCAAATCTTAAAAAGATGGTCACAGTCAGGATGATCGCATCGGAAAGCCAAAGCATTATCAACAAAATGCAGCATCGGAAGCAAAAGTAAATACCAATTGTTAGATCTGGGGGTCTCTAGTTGGCAGGGTAGGTACCACTGTCCAAGTAGGGACCCTTGCTTCTAGTCAGGGAAAGGGGGATACACTGTTAAGATAACCCCTGCTCACCCTCTAGGTAGCTTGGCCTGAGCAGTCTAGGCTATCAAAGGCAATGTGTAAAGTATTTGTACCAACACTCACAGTAACACAGTGAAAACACCACAGATTTACTCCACACCAGTTTTAGAAAAATAATGTATCTTTACTAAAAACTTCACAAGACCAAATATTACAGACAAACCAACATATAATTCAAAAAGGTTACTTTAAAGATAGTTCAGAGTTTGCAGAAAGTACTCCAGGATGTAAAAGTCAGTGTCCTGCACAATGCGACTCTCAATGCACAAAATGCGACACTTTCGTGCCCAACAGTACCTGTAGTTGCGATAAGGTTCCCAAAAGCTATAACAAGGAAGCTTGCAAAGGCGATGCGATACTCCTGAGATCCTGGGGAGGCTTTGCAGCAGCCCTGCTTCACGCAGCAGAGGTGGATGCGCCGGCTCCGATCTGTAAGGGGAGGATGCGATGACTTTGGCCTTCGTTGCGTAGGTTTCTTAGGGGGAAGCTTCACGCACAGGTTCGATGCGACACTCTTCGATGTGGTGCGATGCGTGGCGCAGCGTTGACTTCCGGCGCCGCAACTCTCGATGCGCCACGGAACGGGACACTGCGTCGACGCACGCAGCGATTGGAGACTTTTCACGCACCGGCAGTGGTGCGGCCCGCAAACTGGTTCTGCGACAACCCTCGCAATGGCAGGAAGCTTCACGCTTCGGGACGATGCTCGACGCACTCGGCGATGCGGAGACCCTGCGTGTTGCGATGGTGCCGCGATTAAATTTTCCACGCACTCTCGTCTTGCGACACGCAATCGGATGATGCGTTGGGTACCAGTCACTCTTGTTCACGCTTCTGCTTCCCAGCTCCCAAACACAGCAAAACGACCTCCTGAGGCCCCAAGACTGGGCAAGCACTCCAAGGCAGGTCAGAACTCTCTCAGCAGAGTTCCAGGGGAGCTGGTGGTGAAGTCCTTTTGTTCCTGGGACTTCTTAACAGGGAGCCAGCTCTTCTCAGGCCCTTGGAGATCAGAATCAAAAGAAGGGGACACAGCAAAGTCCTTCCCCTCCCCTTGGCAGCAAAGCAAAACAGCAAGCAGGCAGTCTTCTCCTCTTCAGTTTCTTCCAGCTTTCTCCTTGGCAGAGGTTTCTTCTTAGTTCCAAAGTGATCTAAAGTTTTAGGTGTCTGGGGTCCTCTTCTTATACCCCTCCAAGTCTTTGTCTCTTGTGTTTCAGTGGGGGGATTCCCCTGCTCAAACCGGTTCCTGGGTGTGCTCTGCTCTGGAGCACCTGGTTCCTTTCAGAGGGAGGGGCAGGGTCGTTAGACGCTCAGCAGGAGGTGGAGCCTTCTTTGTGCCAGCAGAGGCAGAGTCCTCAGCCTGGCCAGCAGGGGGTGGAGCCAGCTTTGTGTTTGGCAGGGACAGCCCTATTCAGACCCAGGGACTACTCCTCCCACCCATCTAAAGCAGATCTCCCTATTCACCCTGCTGCTGACTCATCCAGGCTCCTGGAGCCACCTAGCACATCACCTGACACCAGTCAGCCAACCAGCACACAGGCACACAGGAAGGTTAAACAGGAGAATAGCTACTTTCTAAAAAGTGCTATTCTCACACAGTGAATTTAAAAACCATCTTGCTAAAAAGATGTATGATTAAATTCTGAACACAGAGATACCAAACTTGGATTTTCTATCTTGCCCTTATGGGAAGATAGGCATGTAAACAGCCTTCCCCATTCTATCCTATGGGCAAGATAGCCTCTCAGCAGTGAAAAACGAAAATGGCTGTAATTCACTACCAGGGCATGTTACACACCTCAGTTCATGCCCTACCTTTCAGATACACTGCACCCAGCCCAGGGGGGTACCTAGGGCCACCATAGGGATGCCTGACATGTACAGAAAGGGAAGGATAAGGCCTGGTCAGTGGGTGCACTGGCCAGGTCGACATGGCAGTCCTGGACTGCACATAGGCACTGCAAGCAGGCCTAAGACATCATTTTAGCGCTACTCCTGTGGGTGGCACAATCAGTGCTGCAGCCCACTAGTAGCATTTGAATCACCAGCCCTGGCACACGCAGTGCACTTTACTAGGGGCTAACAGGTGAAACAAATATCCCAATCATGGATAACCAATCAATACAACAATTTACCAAGGGAGCACTTGCACTTTGACACTGATCAGCAGTGGCAAAGTGCCCAAAGCATCTAAACCAGCAAAATCGAAATCTAGCATAGCATCAAAAATACAGGAGGTAGAGGCAAAAAGTCAGGGGTAACCACGCCAAAGATGCCAGGTCTAACACGTGTCCCCTCCAGCTGAAAGTGGGGAGAACTACCCACCCTCTTGGGAGTTCTCATCGCTAAGGCGGAAAAACCTGGACAGACCATCAGCGTTGGCGTGTTCTGTACCGGGGCGGTGTTCCTCCGTAAAGTCCATCCCCTGTAGGGAAATGGACCACCTCAACAGCTTAGGATTCTCACCCCTCATCTGCATCAACCATCTGAGGGGCCTGTGGTCCGTCTGAACCCGGAAGTGAGTCCCAAACAAGTAGGGTCTCAGCTTCTTCAGCGCCCAGACCACAGCAAAAGCTTCCCTTTCAATCGCACTCCACCTCTGTTCCCTGGGAAGTAGCCTCCTACTAATGAAAGCTACCGGTTGGTCCAAGTCCTCATCATTTAGTTGTGAGAGCACCGCTCCCACTCCATGCTCAGAAGCGTCTGTCTGCACTATGAATTCCTTGGAGAAGTCAGGCGCCTTGAGTACAGGTGCTGTACACATGGCCTCCTTCAGGGCATCAAAAGCTTCTTGGCAGGCACTGGTCCAAATCACTTTCTTCGGTAACTTCTTGGAAGTTAGTTCTGTCAAGGGAGCCACAATGGTGCCATACCCCTTGACAAAACGGCGATAGTACCCGGTGAGTCCTAAGAAGGCTCTCACCGCTGTCTGGGTTTTTGGGGGTTCCCAAGCCCGGATTGTATCTATCTTGGCTTGTAGGGGCGCCACCTGGCCGCTTCCTACCTGGTGTCCCAAATACACCACCGAACCCTGCCCTATCTGGCACTTACTGGCCTTGATAGTGAGGCCTGCACTATGCAGAGCCTTCAACACTGCGCAGAGGTGTTGCAAGTGTTCTTCCCAAGTGGAGCTGAACACAGCGATGTCATCCAGATATGCGGCGCTGAATTGCTCCAGCCCGGACAGTACCTGGTTGACCAGTCTCTGGAATGTGGCAGGGGCGTTCTTCAACCCAAAGGGCATGACACGGAACTGGAAGTGCCCCTCTGGCGTTGAAAACGCAGACCTCTCCTTGGCCCCATCAGTTAAGGCAATCTGCCAGTACCCAGAAGTTAAATCAAACGTACTGAGGTAGTTGGCAGCTCCCAACCGATCCACGAGCTCATCAGCTCTGGGGATGGGGTGTGCGTCAGTCTTCGTGACAGCATTGAGCCCATGGTAGTCCACACAAAACCTAAGTTCTGGAGTGGCATCTGGCGCAGCAGCTTTCGGTACAAGTACCACTGGGCTAGCCCAGGGGCTGCTGGAGGGCTCAATCACCCCTAGCTCCAACATCTTAGAAACCTCCTTCTTGATGCTGGCCCTGACCTTGTCAGCCACCCGGTAAAACTTCTGTTTCACAGGCATGCTATCTCCCGTGTCCACGTCATGGACACACCAGTTGGTGATACCGGGGGTCAGGGAGAACAGAGATGCAAACTGACCCAACACATGGCGACAGTCCCTCTGCTGTTCTGGGGTCAGGGTGGGCGAGAGGACCACTCCATCCACTGACCCATCTTGCTCCTTAGCTGCCAGGAGGTCAGGAAGAGGATCGCTATCCTCCTCCATACCTGCATCTGTAGCAAGTAGCATTGTTATTTCAGACCTCTCAAAATGGGGTTTGAGGCGGTTCACGTGTAGGACCCTCATGGGGTTCCTGGGAGATCGCAAGTTGACCAGGTAGGTCACCTCACTCTTGCGCTCCACCACCTCATATGGCCCAGTCCACTTGTCCTGGAGCGCGCAAGGCTCCACTGGCGCCATCACCCACACCATCTGCCCAGGTTGAAATTCCATCAGAGTGGTATGCTGGTCATACCACCTCTTCATCTCATCCTGGCTGGCTTCCAGGTTCGCCTGAGCGAGGGCCCGGAAGCGCTGTGTCTGGTTGCGGATGGCCAGCACATAGCTGAACACATCCTGAGGGGTTTTCCCCGGGGATTTCTCCCAACCCTCCTTCACCAGACTGAGAGGTCCTCTAACAGGGTGCCCGTACAAAAGCTCAAAGGGACTGAACCCTAGAGACTTTTGTGGTACCTCCCTGTAGGCAAATAATAGGCATGGCAAAAAGACGTCCCACTTCCGTCTCATGGGCTCTGTCAGCCCCATGATCATGCCTTTCAGGGTCCGGTTGAACCTTTCAACCAACCCATTTCCTTGAGGGTGGTAAGGAGTGGTGAACTTATAAGTTACCCCACACTCCTCCCACAGAGACTTCATATACCTGGAGATGAAGTTGGTACCCCGGTCAGATACCACCTCTTTGGGGAAACCCACACGGGAAAAGATCCCCATCAACGCACGGCCCACCACCGGGGCTGTGGTTGTCCTGAGAGGGATAGCCTCCGGGTACCGGGTGGCATGATCCACCAGGACTAGGATGAACCTGTTGCCTAAGGCGGTCCTGGGGTCCAGTGGCCCCACAATATATATTCCCACCCGCTCGAAAGGGGTGCTCACTACCGGAAAAGGCTGGAGAGTGCCTTTGCATTTTCCTCCAGCCTTGCCGCTTGCCTGGCAAGTCTGGCATGATTTACAAAAGGAAGCGACGTCCGTCTTCATCCCGGGCCAGTAAAAGTGGGTGGCAAGCCTTTGTCGGGTCTTGTCCTGCCCGAGATGTCCTGCAAGCGGCACGTCGTGAGCCAGACCCAGTAGGAAGTCTCTGAACCCTGCGGGTACCACCAGGGTACGTGATCCACTGGGCTCAGCAAACCTAGGCTCGCTGTACAACAAGTCATTCTCCCAGTAGAGAAAAAAGTTCTTCGGATCAGCACCTGCTGCCTGGTCTGCAGCCTGGTGCCGCAGACCTTCAAGAGTAGGGCATGTCTTCTGCGCACGGCAGAACTCCTCTCTGGAGGGACCACCCTCTTGCTGCCAATGGGTCAGCTCAGGTATGTCTCCCAGCTCAGCGACCTGTTCCCCTGTAGGCTCCAGGGCATCCCCCGTAGGTTCTGCTCCTTCCTGGACCGTGGGAACAGCGGGGGTGGACGCACCACGCCCCTTGCCCTTCCTCTTTCTGGCAGGGACCTGGGCCACTGTTTCAGGCTCCAGGTCTGCTTCACAACCCTGTCTGGCTGCCATGGACCGGGTGGTCACACAGACCCACTCAGGCAAACCCAACATCTCCAAATGAGCCTGGCGTTCCACCTCCTTCCACGGGGAACTCTCCAGGTCATTACCTAGCAGACAGTCTACTGGCATGGATGGACTCACAACAACTTTGAGAGGACCTGAGACCCCCCCCACTCAAAGGGAACATGTGCTACCTTGCAAAGGCGCACAGAGTTGTCAGCTGACACTACTGGGTGAAGTACGTCTGGAATGATCAGCTCCTCAGGGACCCACTGACACCTGACCGTAGTCACACTGGCTCCAGTGTCCCTGAGAGCCTCCACCCTCCTCCCATTGATGGTCACCCACTGCCTGTACTTCTTAGTGTTATCAGGGACAGGGGTTTCCTGGACCATCTCTGTGTCTCCTAAAGAGACAAGGGACATAACTGCTAAACCCTCCAAATCACTAGAAAGTAAATCCCCCCCAAAAGCTACACTAGCTATACCCGGTGTTGGAGCACCAGTGGGTGCCTGGGATTTCTTGGGACACACAGGAGACTTGTGACCCAATTCCTGACAGTGATAACACTTAATGGGACCCTTGTTATCCGACCTGCCCTTAGGGGGCCAGGTTGGTTTGGGTTTTGACTTGGGGGGCTGGGACTGGTTACCCTGGGAACTATTTTGGGGCCCTTGTGAGAACTCCTTTTGATTATCCCTTGTCCCCCCCACTCTTCTGCTGGGGACCCTGCCCACCTTTGGCAATGGTACCCACAATTCCTCTGTGGACCCTGGTACTGGTCCAGCGGTCCGCCTCCTTAGCAAGCTCAATGGGGTCCGTCAACTTGCTATCTAAAAGATGCTGGCGCAGCTCTGGAACACATAGACTACTCAAGTGCTCCCAACTAATTAAATGTAACAACCCCTTATAATCAGTTACCTTGCTGCCCTTCATCCAACCTTCCAGTGCCCGCGAGTACAGATTCACACACTCCATCCAAGTCTCAGACTCTTTCTTCTTGGAATTTCTAAACTGCAGTCTATACTACTCTGGAGTAAGTCCATACCTGAGACATAGGGCCTCCTTCATATTGGGATAGGTCATGGCACCTGCTAATTCTAAGGGCTCTAGAGCACTCCTCCCAGAAGCCTCAAAATGTTTCCACAGGCCCGCCCCCCAATGCTGTTCAGGCACACCATTCATTCTTAATGCTATCTCATACGATGTAAACCAGGCATAGATATCTTCACTCCTATTGTAATTCTGTACTAAATCTTTGGGGATATATACTTTACCCCCCTGCACTGGCTGTGCGCTGCCACCATTTGAACCGGACTCCACCTGCTTGGCCTTGATGTCCAGTTCTCTCATGCTCACTTCATGAGCCAGAAGCAATTTCTTCTCTTCCAAGGCACGGGCATTCTTGCTCTCCTCCGCCGCCTTGTCCTTCTCTACTTCCAATTGCTTCATTTTCATTTTCATCATTTCCATTTCATGGTCTCTCACCCTTTGATTCTCCTCCCGCTCCTCTGGAGGGAGCCCCCTGCTGGAATGGGAGCTGCCAGCCCTTGAGACTGGTCTGCCCACAGGCAGATCTTGGGGAACAAAACCATCCTCTTCATTTGCATCACTTTCCTCTTGGGCCTCCCACCAGGCCTTCAGGACTCTTTGTAGCACATCCTTTCTAGCTCCGCTTTTAAAAGAGCAACCACGGTCTTTGCAGAATTGCTTGAGATCTTCAACTTTGTATGAATATAAATCCGCAATGGAAAACTCCAATTCTGCCCTCTCACTTGTTGCCACCTGAGACATGATGCTCTTGAAGAGTTACTCAAAAATAGAATCAAAAATATAGTATGTGGTTGTCTATTGGTCTGCACTTAAACTAGTGATGTACACCAATTACTGTGGGTCAAGTACAAATACAAGTTCAATCCTCACCGCTGACCACCAATGTTAGATCTGGGGGTCTCTAGTTGGCAGGGTAGGTACCACTGTCCAAGTAGAGACCCTTGCTTCTAGTCAGGGAAAGGGGGATACACTGTTAAGATAACCCCTGCTCACCCTCTAGGTAGCTTGGCCTGAGCAGTCTAGGCTATCAAAGGCAATGTGTAAAGTATTTGTACCAACACTCACAGTAACACAGTGAAAACACCACAGATTTACTCCACACCAGTTTTAGAAAAATAATGTATCTTTACTAAAAACTTCACAAGACCAAATATTACAGACAAACCAACATATAATTCAAAAAGGTTACTTTAAAGATCGTTCAGAGTTTGCAGAAAGTACTCCAGGATGTAAAAGTCAGTGTCCTGCACAATGTGACTCTCAATGCACAAAATGCGACACTTTCGTGCCCAACAGTACCTGTAGTTGCGATAAGGTTCCCAAAAGCTATAACAAGGAAGCTTGCAAAGGCGATGCGATACTCCTGAGATCCTGGGGAGGCTTTGCAGCAGCCCTGCTTCACGCAGCAGAGGTGGATGCGCCGGCTCCGATCTGTAAGGGGAGGATGCGATGACTTTGGCCTTCGTTGCGTAGGTTTCTTAGGGGGAAGCTTCACGCACAGGTTCGATGCGACACTCTTCGATGTGGTGCGATGCGTGGCGCAGCGTTGACTTCCGGCGCCGCAACTCTCGATGCGCCACGGAACGGGACTCTGCGTCGACGCACGCAGCGATTGGAGACTTTTCATGCACCGGCAGTGGTGCGGCCCGCAAACTGGTTCTGCGACAACCCTCGCAATGGCAGGAAGCTTCACGCTTCGGGACGATGCTCGACGCACTCGGCGATGCGGAGACCCTGCGTGTTGCGATGGTGCCGCGATTAAATTTTCCACGCACTCTCGTCTTGCGACACGCAATCGGATGATGCGTTGGGTACCAGTCACTCTTGTTCACGCTTCTGCTTCCCAGCTCCCAAACACAGCAAAACGACCTCCTGAGGCCCCAAGACTGGGCAAGCACTCCAAGGCAGGTCAGAACTCTCTCAGCAGAGTTCCAGGGGAGCTGGTGGTGAAGTCCTTTTGTTCCTGGGACTTCTTAACAGGGAGCCAGCTCTTCTCAGGCCCTTGGAGATCAGAATCAAAAGAAGGGGACACAGCAAAGTCCTTCCCCTCTCCTTGGCAGCAAAGCAAAACAGCAAGCAGGCAGTCTTCTCCTCTTCAGTTTCTTCCAGCTTTCTCCTTGGCAGAGGTTTCTTCTTAGTTCCAAAGTGATCTAAAGTTTTAGGTGTCTGGGGTCCTCTTCTTATACCCCTCCAAGTCTTTGTCTCTTGTGTTTCAGTGGGGGGATTCCCCTGCTCAAACCGGTTCCTGGGTGTGCTCTGCTCTGGAGCACCTGGTTCCTTTCAGAGGGAGGGGCAGGGTCGTTAGACGCTCAGCAGGAGGTGGAGCCTTCTTTGTGCCAGCAGAGGCAGAGTCCTCAGCCTGGCCAGCAGGGGGTGGAGCCAGCTTTGTGTTTGGCAGGGACAGCCCTATTCAGACCCAGGGACTACTCCTCCCACCCATCTAAAGCAGATCTCCCTATTCACCCTGCTGCTGACTCATCCAGGCTCCTGGAGCCACCTAGCACATCACCTGACACCAGTCAGCCAACCAGCACACAGGCACACAGGAAGGTTAAACAGGAGAATAGCTACTTTCTAAAAAGTGCTATTCTCACACAGTGAATTTAAAAACCATCTTGCTAAAAAGATGTATGATTAAATTCTGAACACAGAGATACCAAACTTGGATTTTCTATCTTGCCCTTATGGGAAGATAGGCATGTAAACAGCCTTCCCCATTCTATCCTATGGGCAAGATAGCCTCTCAGCAGTGAAAAACGAAAATGGCTGTAATTCACTACCAGGGCATGTTACACACCTCAGTACATGCCCTACCTTTCAGATACACTGCACCCAGCCCAGGGGGGTACCTAGGGCCACCATAGGGATGCCTGACATGTACAGAAAGGGAAGGATAAGGCCTGGTCAGTGGGTGCACTGGCCAGGTCGACATGGCAGTCCTGGACTGCACATAGGCACTGCAAGCAGGCCTAAGACATCATTTTAGCGCTACTCCTGTGGGTGGCACAATCAGTGCTGCAGCCCACTAGTAGCATTTGAATCACCAGCCCTGGCACACGCAGTGCACTTTACTAGGGGCTAACAGGTGAAACAAATATCCCAATCATGGATAACCAATCAATACAACAATTTACCAAGGGAGCACTTGCACTTTGACACTGATCAGCAGTGGCAAAGTGCCCAAAGCATCTAAACCAGCAAAATCGAAATCTAGCATAGCATCAAAAATACAGGAGGTAGAGGCAAAAAGTCAGGGGTAACCACGCCAAAGATGCCAGGTCTAACACCAATCATGACTCATAATTGCAGGAAATATGGCCGTTGCCATCAAGGGGCTGGTAGACCAATATGAAGCCAGGGACGGCTTCCTTATAAAGCCCATCAAAAAAGTCAAACCTAAAAACTTCTCCATCTTATCCAGATTTGTGGGAGTCCACTGGGTAGCTCTAGAGCGGGCCTAAGTCTGGCACTGTTGTCCCTCAAAAACTGTTTAGCATACAAATTAGTCTGCTCAACAACCTCAGCCAAAAATACATCATCCATAAACAAATGAAAAAAACTGTATAGGCAAACATTTTTCACAATCCACTCTACACCCTGCATTACCACTAAAGACAGACAACACCGGCTGCACCATGTTTGGATCAACCCAGTGTCCAGCACTTCCAGTAGGAAGCCTTGCAGCCTCAGGCTGCAATCCCGATGTCTCTTGCTGCACCATCGACACATCAGTGTCCTCCTCTAAAACAGGCACTTCATCCACACTTGGAGTAGCTTCATCATCAGATGATTCCTCGTGGACAGAAAACTCATTGCCAGAATCTTGCACTCCCTCCTTTCCCTCAGACGCACTCATAATCCTGCTCAGAGGAAGATTCAAAAAGCATACCAACCACCTTCTGAGCAGTAATTCTATGGCTAGCCATAATCCTTACTAATAAAGGTAATTTGTCAAACAAGTCAACAACAACAAACACTTTGTAAAATAAGTAATAAACACAATGTGGCTTTATCACAAAGGCCTATATACACCAAAACTATACCACTCCATTGCCAGAAGTGGCTAGACTCCCCACCACCTACTCTGCACAGACACAGTAAGGACCAACAATATCCCACTAAAAAAGAAAATAAAGGGGAGTGAACCTTGACCAAGGGGCTGCTCCCAAAAACACTTAAACAATCCCTGGTGGCCTAGTGGGAATACGATTACATTAATTGTTTATTTGGGACGATCTGCCCTCCCGGGGGGGCAGAAACAGCCCAAATGAATGCTCCCCAAAGGGAAGCGACCCTTGCCTAAGGGACCGGTCCCCAAACATATTGCTCCATCAAGGAGAGCTACCCTTGCCCAAGGGGCCGCTCCCCAACAACACTAAAACATTCCCTGGTGTCTAATGGCTTCTGCTCCCCTTGGGGCAGATGGACCTAGAATCACAAGGCCGATCTGCCCCCAAGGGGTGAAGAAATGGCCAAAATAAATGATCCCCAAAGGGGAGCGACCCTTGCCTAATGGGCCGCTCCCCACAAACATATTTAAAAAAATCCCTGGTAGCCTAGTGGGCACACAATAAAATTAATATTTTACTTGGGCCGATCTGCCCTCCCAGGGGTGCAGAAATGGCCTAAGGGGCCGCTCCCCATAAACATATTTCAAACAAATAAAAATCCCTGGTGGCCTAGTGGGCACACAGGTACTTTTTTGTCTTTTTTTTCTAACTGATCTGCCCCCCCTGCCCAAGGGGGGAGACCCTTCCAAACAAATTGCTCCTCCAAGGGGAGCGACCCTTGCCCAATGGCATTCTGCTGCACGGTCGTGCCCCATGCGCGATCGTGCAGCAGGAATGCTTAAAGAGACATCGGAGGAAAGGAAAACCCTTTCCTTTCCTCCGATGCCTCTTTTTTTTAAATACCCCCTCCCATGAGAAGATACTTACCTCCTCTCTCTTGGACGTGCTGGGAGCAATGGCTTCCAGTGCGTCCGGTATCCTCTAATGACGTTAGCGCGCCTTGCATGCTGATGTCATTAGATGATGTGGAAAGGGGGCGGGGGAGCCGTGGAAGGGCTTCCCCTGCCTTCCCGGTGGGGGCAGCTTGAAGGGCGGCCCACGGGGCGAGTGCTAGTGCTTCCCCTGTGGGTGGGTGCTTGGACGGCTGGGAGCCATCCGACGCACATGCCCACCGTGACGTCAGACGGCTCCCAGCCGTCTGACGCACGCAAAGGGTTAACAACAGCTTTATGAGAGGGTAATGTCAGCCTCCTCTACATATAGTAATATCAAATCAATTGCCTGAGCATGAGAAATTCTGTTTTATAAATCACGATCTTTTGAGAATAAAACACACCTTTTGAGAATAAAAATACACCGCTTTAATCCCTTGCAAAACATCTGTAAGAATTCTGAGTAGGCCTTGAAATAAATGTTAATAATTGTTAAACTTACTGAAGCCTGGGCTGCTTTGTGAGGAAGAGTACTTTGAGGAGCAGGAGTTAGGACACTTGGCAGATTTGGATGGGTAGCATTTTCTACATCCTAGAGCATAGAATGACAAAGTATGAAATTTTGCTTTTTCCTTCCTGCACTTTTAGGTCTTGCCTGCGTGAGAGCCTGTGCACCAGCGCATGTGCTCTCACTTGTGAGAAATATTGTCTTGAAAATGGAGCTTGGAGTCTACCCATTGCTTACCATTCATGGGATTCATTGTCACTCTCATTTGCTGTCTTTTAATTGGGCAGCACCAGCCATCTTTATTTCCTCTACTATCAGCAGGAGCATGGACCAAGAACTTAGAGCTTCTACTTTATTACGGTCCTTCCACTGCTGGTGCAGTGATTGGGACACTACTTTTTTGGTTTCTTTCTTCTCTTCACGGTTCTTTTGTAAAGCCTGATAAAGTTACTTCTGGGAGTATCGGCTCACAGGGATCGTGCTGTTGCTTGTTTGACATGGTGAAATGTACAAATATACCCCTTTCTAGGCAAGTAGCAGAAGGTGAAGGTTATGGAGGCGAAATGCGGGAGCCAGTGATGTTCTTTTAGGGGAATGAGGGTCTAATAAACTTCGCGAGAGCCTGGTTCGGTTGTGCAGCAGTGTTAATGTTAGGCCCATAAGGATCTTAGACCTAGACAAAGAGGATAATCTTAGTTTAGACTGAGAAATGGTGGGAGAGGAACTAGACAATTCTTTTGTAGTTATTTTAGGAGTATGCAGTCTTTAGTGTCAATTTAGGCATCGATCCATCATATCGAAAGATACACTCATCCATACATCATAATGTATCCATTGGTTCAAACGCGTTTCTGTCCATCCGCCTGCACAATCATCCAATGCAAATCGCTGCCATCCATCCACTTATTTCTCCGCACATTCATCCATCTGTGCATTCTTCCTTCCATCCATCAGCTATGTATGTCTGGTCATCTGTGTGCATCAGGATTGCTATATCTGTTGCTATGTATATGTGTGTGTCTAGTACAAATGTTGACTGTATGTTGCTCATCCAGCTCACTTGCTTTTTTATTTCATGCTGGGGATTGCAGCCCTGTTTAACCCAAGTGCCAAAATCCCAAGAAAATTCCTGAGCTGAATAAGCTATTCACACATGGAACTTGGAAACTTGTGTCCCTCACTATGTGTATTTTTTCTTGTGGTGCCTGTCAATCTGTGTTTAGGGAGAGACAGAGAGTGTGTGTGTAGGTGAGAGCGTGTGTGCGTGTGTGTGTGTGGGTGCGTGCGTGTGTGTGTGTGTGTGTGGCGTTTCCATGCCTGTCTTCATGTTGTCTGCCTCCGTTTGAGCACTATATGAATGTCAAGGCAATTGGCTTTGTCAATGCTTGCTTTAACGTACTACATTTTAATATATTTACTATCTACGATAGATTCACATCACCCGGGCAAGTATGTACTCCGATAAAATTCATTTTTTTAAATAATGTATTTTTTTTAAAAAGAAAATCAATATACAAGTCTGGAAAACAAATGAGGGAACATGATTAGGTCTTTTAGGAGTTTAGAGAGTGATG
Organism: Triturus cristatus; assembly: GCF_964204655.1. Lineage (NCBI taxonomy): Eukaryota > Metazoa > Chordata > Amphibia > Caudata > Salamandridae > Triturus > Triturus cristatus. The sequence continues at coordinate 304,945,238 of NC_140581.1, forward strand.
AGTTGACACGTGAAAATGTTGGAGTAGGTCAAATGAGCTATACATGGCGCATCTTCTTTTCACGATTTGCATTAAGTAGCTTTACAGCCCTATTAGCATGCATGAAGGTAGCAGCTTCTATCTAATCAATGCGCATCTATTGTCGCCTATCATGTGTAGGCAGGCAGGAGAGTAAAATGGGATATTTAATGTGCGGGTACAATTGCTGCAGGAATTTTAAACCCGTGCTTCGAAATGGCCTATATGATGCCATGAGTACCTTGTTGCCTGACGAATTTATGCCATACATTTTCGATGTGTTCTGCAAATAATAACCGGAAACTTATTCAGGGGGTCCGTCATTGCTTAAAAAATAAAATAATATGAACAGATTAATGAACTGTATATAAATAAAGAAGTAACATTGCAAATTAAAACATTTAAAACGTTCCATAAATGTGCAGGAATTTGAAATTTGTGGCTAGAGATTAAATTGTTGCTCAGAATTATCCATAAGAGCGGTACATGTGCATCAAACAGAATACATTATGGACGATGGGATGCCTTGATTGAATTTAGTAGGGCTCCAACTTTGCTAATAAATTACAATTTTTATTTTGTTGTATTTGTTGATTAGATACAACATGTCATCATTTGTGGAATGAATGCTTATTTCTGTATATTTGTGTATTGTTCTGAGGTTCAAATCATCGAAATTGCTTAAGCTGAGGTATCTGGATTCGAGTAACAATTCAGTGGGATTCCCGAATTCTGAGAATGATTTGGAGGGGCCCATGAATTCCAGTGATGATTAAATGGGTGTCCACAGAAGTCAAAAGGGTAAGAACCACTGGCTTAGGTGTATAGTCTGGTTGACCAGCCTTAAATTATTACACTGGTTCCATGTGGTGAGAAGTGTCACTTTTAAAGCTATGTGCATCACACAAGGAGCAAACCACGACACTAGGCCACTCGTCCTTTAACAGAAACTCTGCTCTTATCACAAAATAGGCCCCTACATTCGAGATTGATCCCACTACGGATAGCCCCTTCCTTCAAAAAATCGTGTGCAAGCAGGAGTTTCACCTCCACCCAGACAGCCAATTCCTGGGACACAAATCCCGAAAGAAAAAAAATGATTGCAAAGTATCTTGAATTTCAAAGAGCAATAAACACCTAATTATTTCCAAGAAGATGGTAATTATTTGCTTGCTTAACTATATCTGTTTTCACACTCTTCTACAACAAGTCTTGCTTAATCACAATTACATGTTTATGTTTGTCCTTTCTCAACATATACCTATGTGCCCCTATATCACTCCTATCCTTCCTGTCTTCTCCCTTCTCCCTTCTTATTAATTTCACTCATACTGCCTTACCTTTTTAGGTCTCGCCTGCAACAGAGCAAGCAGTAGTGCATGCACTCTCTCTCGCAAGAGATATTGTTTTCTGCAAGGGGCTTGGAGCATGCTCACGTCCGAGGCTTGGTCAGTAAGATTAGTGGGATGTGGGCTTCAGATTTCCCAACAATCACACTGGTTAAATTACATTCTATTCAGAAGCATGGCAGGAGAGGGGCTGAAGGAGCAGTAGAAAGGGAGAGGAATGCAGACTGTGAAGGGTACTTTAAATTCAATATTTGAAAAATATATGTTTTTTAAGACCTTTAAAAAAAGAGTCAAGTGTGTGGGTGTGCAAGTGTTTTTGTCTGCTTGTGTATGTAAAAATCCCAAGTGAAATCCGACAAACACCTCACCATACCCAGAAAAGCACCGGTACCCAACTATTTAATACTGAATGGGGAGTGTAACACGCCAAACAATCCACCTGAAGCTATGTCCCGGAGCCTGCCCACTGCTTACTATACGCTGGTTTCATTGTCACTTTTACTTGCTGTTTCGGAATTGGCTCGCACATTCTGGCTTCTCTACCTCCTCTCTTGTGAGGTGCATAGACCAGATCAAGTAGTGATTACCTCACCTTGGCTAGTGACCTTCCTTTGGATGCACTGTCATTGAGATACTATTATTTTTTTTTCTTTCTTTTTCCATTTGTGTCGGTTCTTCTTTTTTAGGTCTCGTCTAGCAATGCAGCGCATGCACTGCCTGCTCCTAGCGAGATCCTATTGTCGTCGGTTTGGCTTGCGAAGCGAGGGTGGAAGCTACACCCATGCTTCTTATTGGCGGGCCCGCCAAATCCGTGCTTTCTATTGGGAGGGAAGCATGTTTGGTTCCCTCCCTGTCTTTGTCCGGCGTGCCTGCCCGGACAAGGCATGTGCACGTGCCCGGAGAGGAGATATGCATGCGTATGCTTTGCGAGCATGGCGCGCCGCTTTGCATTGCTCCCCGCTTTCACTTTCTTTACTCCCTGCACACCAAAGGCCCGAGTGGATGAGATCTGCAGAGAAGGCAGCAACCTTGATATGCCTGCGAGTACAATTAAGGTTGATTCTTTTTTAGGACTTGTGCCCTAAGTACACAGGTGTGCGGCTTCTGTCCTTCCTGGGAACCAAGGGAAAGTTGATCTGAAAAAATATAGCGAGTAGTTCTCAGGTTTCGAGGTTGAGTGCAGAGCATCGGGCAGACATAAAGGGCTGTTCAGTAAAGGTAAAGTACAAGCTCACTTTACTGTACTGGATCTTGAAGGTGCCGGTGTGAAATAAATCCGATTCAAAAGCACAGTTGGGAATAACCCCGATCTTAGAATGCACTGCTTTCTTTGGTCCATGCCCGGAAACAGGCCTCAGGGTAAGGTAATGTCACCACCATAGGTGGGATTTTACATTGGCGTGGTTCAGGTATGAGGCCTGAAGTTCTGCAGTCTTATCACAATGAATGTTTTTGTAAATCTAGGTTGGAAGGGGCTGAAGATATTTATGGATCGCCAAACGAGAAAGAGCAGGTAAACACACAAAAAATCATAATCTTTGAAAAACCACTGACCCCCTTGCACGTTCTTTCTCAGCTTGAATAGTTCACCGTTGTACTTCTGTCAAAGACGTGCCTAGTGCAAGAATGGGGTATCCCCTGGTTTAACGAGCTGTGGGCGAGGAACAAGGAAATAACCCCCACCCTCATCCTCCCACTCCCTGGAAATAAATGCACAGGTCTATTTGCGGCGTATTTACACATGAACAATGCTACACCGTGCTGGATTCACCGCATGCGTAAATATCACATTTCTGGTGTTTGCAGATTCTCTGGAGTACAGTTGGAATTCTTCGGTGGTCTCTGTAGAGTCAGACATTTGCTCCAAAGTTAGCAGTCGGTCAATGAGGGTAACCTTCCAACCAGTGAACTGGGGGATTGTCAATCAGAACCATACTGAGGACAGTGGCGCGTGGCAAGTCCCTGTAGTGCAAACCTCTCCCTTCCGGGGATTCTTTTTTCAGCTCAAGGTTGCTGCATTTCCGCATGGTTATAGTTTTGCTGCATTTGTTACATAATTCACCATTTGCTGCATAACCTGCACATGTGAACATAAACTATTTTTGTTTCTAGCTCAAATGGATCAAATATTACTAAAATACAGTGTCACGTGTTGCTGCGCAGCGGAAAGCCCGTTGCAAACAGAGACTGGTCACCTTTGTTGCTTATTGCTATATTGGGAAGTTATACTGATGATGTGAAACCTATGGCCTGGCGTTTTATCAAGTTTAACAATTATAAAAGAATAGAGTGTTACTATCACAAAACATGCGGCATTACACCGTATAATTTGCCTTGCTTGCCACATGATTGATTTACTCAACACTGCCTCATAATTTGGTCTCCCTCTACCGCATATTTCCAGTCAGTGGCACTGCCTAGAGCCTTTTCATATGGGATTCTCGAGGGCCCCAGACCTTCTTATGTGGGGGTGCAGCAGCCTTGTTCACTACGCCACTGACTAAAGACCGGAACAGTGTGTGTGGAGTCCAGCTCACCCCAAATCTGATCCTTCCATCCCCTTTTGAGTATACTCTGCCCCAGGGCAAAACTTGCTCATTTCCTGGACCTCACTATCTTTATCTGCCCAGCATAGAAAGCACTTAGAAGCAGCATACATCCGACTTTAAACGCTGCACATACAGAAAAATATCGAACTTCCCTGGCAGGATGTGGAGGCCAACCTAGGACGTAATCCGGTTACCTATCGTGCCGCACAATATCGAGAAGCTTCTCACTGCCCGCCCTTTATTTGGGAATTACAAGGCAGCATTTGAAGCGAATGGGGTGAATTGTAGGCCGCTGTGAAGTGAAGTGAAGGGTGTGCATGTGTGACTGCCTGAAGCGCGGGTGACTCCCCCGGGTATATTCCAGGCCTGTTTCCGTGCCTTGACTCTGCCGGTAGAGAAGGGCAACAGACGAGTGTAGTCTCCACACCAGGCAGTGTGTTCAGGATTGCAGCTGTGCGCCCGGGTCTGTAAACACACAAACAACTTCCGGAAGAAGAGGCACACCACCAAATAAGGCACTTTTTACCAGTCGCGCTTAAATAGCATATCAGCAATCTAAAACACACGCTGCTTACGTACTGTCAGTCAACTTCTGTGCAAAGGATTCAGACACCAGAGAGCAGACACCACAATAACAACCATGTGACAATCAGCCAGTAGCTTTTATATCTACAGTACACTGAATATAACAAGCATTTGCAATGCAATAGGTCTCGCATTTGCGAGAGTTTGAGCTATTGGCATTGTAAATGACAATGCCTTTTATTTATGTGTTTTTAAAACCTGCAATCAGTGCATAAACACACACTTTGTCATTATAGTAGTATTTGCTTACGAGAAGCAAGGCTGTCAGTAACTGTGCCTGTTTCACTGCCAGCCGTGCATTTCGTAAACAAGGACTATAAGTACAAAGTGCATATTTACACGCGCTTGCAGGCTTTCAAAATACATAAATAAAAGACCTTGTCATTTACAATAACAATAGCTCAAACTCTCACAAATGTGAGACCTATTGCATTGAAAATGCTTGTTCTTTCTTCTTCCCATCATGTTACTTCTTATTGCCAATGTTGCTTCTTCCCTCTCAACCCCCTTTGTCTGTGTTGCATCTTCCCTCTCACTGCGTGCACCCTCTTATTCATGTTGCTTCTTCCATCTGATAACCCACCCTCCAGTTGTCCATCTTGCTTCTTCCCTCCCATCTCCACCTTCTGTTGTCCATGTTGTGTTCTTCCCTTTGATCCAGTGGCGTAACACAGGCCCCCGCAGCCCCTGTGGTACGGGGAGGCCACCAAGCTTCAGCGGACCCCTCAGCACAGTACCCTGGCAGGAGAGCTCCTGCTTGAGTCTGGAGGGGGCCCCTCCACGTCCCTTGGAGGAGGGCTCCCTCAAGTTTCATTACACCACTGCTTTGAGCTCTTGGACCGTATAGAAAGTCTTGTTTATTGGGAATACCCTTCACCCCTCAGTTCAGGTTCAGTCTGCTGGCCATGTTCTATGTAGCACAAAGTTTGTGAAGTGTTTACAGACATCTGAAAAGCATTTAAAGCTCAACAATTCGAATCTTTATGCCATAGGAGTGGCTGTATTTTTTTGATTGTTTTTTCCATGCTAACAATAATAAAATATTGTTGAAGTCTTTGTTTGGCCGATTTTTGTATGCTCGCCGACTTCTTTTACTTTATGTAAAATTTTCTTGAAATAAAAGTAACAGTTTTGCAGTACATAAAGTACGACGTGCAGTGTGGTCAGTGTGCTACTATGAACCCATATGTCTCTTCTTAAGAGCAAAGCAAACACAATAAGAAGATGGACAAAGTGCAGCAACTTTTCAGACACTAACCCCAAGTCACTATTAGATCTGGGTTGGAAACAAGCATCGTGGAACAGGTTTCGGGGTAACACCCCTTATCAGCCAGGCTAGCTTGAATCCAGTGGCAAAGTGAACAAGGGACCCACATCTGGGGACATCCTGCCAACTCTGTCCATCATCTTATTGTGTTTGCTTTGTTCACCCTAAGTTGGCAGGGTATGCCCAGACATGTGCCCCTTGCTCACTTTGCCACTTTGGGTCTATCCCCAGGAGATATACTACATATTTATGTAATATATACAGGGCATGGCTGGTTCGCATATACTATAACTGTCCAACCTTGTTTGAGTAGAAAGAGGTTGACTGGTCCTGACGAAATGCCATTATCCTACTGGACAGTAACAGGTATGAAACATGTTGACCCTTGACTCACACCATCTGTAGCTAGGATAGACCATTATATCTATCACTTGCTCATTTTACCTTTTTAACTATGACAAAGGGACCCGGTGATTGTAATATCCTTCCGTTCCCTTTAGTTATTTTTAACACACACACTTTTTCTCATTCTACTCACACCCAGTCATCCAACTTCACTCGTCACACTGGCGGAAAAGAAAAGAACTGCAGCAAAGAGCCCCATCACGGTGCCTGTTGGGTACAATGGCACCCTCGGGTGTGTGAGGGCCCTTGCTCCAAAAAGGAGCACTACCTTTGACTTATCGCACTGGGAGACCTAGATTCCCACATAGCAACTGCACACTCCTTGTTTTTAGAGCTGATTTAGAGGCGCATGTACTGGACCTTATATAGCCCTAGTCCCTCCTCCTAGGTATTGTATGTCTCAGAATACTCAGGTGGATTAGTGCACCTTCCACCATCACTCTTTCTGGCTATGAAAATTCATTCTATATAATGGTATATAAAACTGTCTTAGATGAACTACCAAAAAACAGGTCTCATAAGCACCTCCCTGAGATGAAATAAAACATGTAGGGCCTCATGTAGGTAAATACATTTTACCGGTTCTTAAATACCGAGCCGTACCGAATCGGTAAATTAGAATCTCAACAGCACACCGTCCGTTGAACTAGAAGCTCAAATTAAAGCAAGAATCATGCTGTTAGAAGTAATAAGGGTGAAAATGAGTTTCATGTTGCATGTCATTTAAGGTTAGCGAAGCACAACATCTCATTCTTAGTTCATAGATTTTAGTTCACCTCGGCTCCACTATTCTCAAGCTTCTTTTTCAAATCAGAAAAGATGAGTGTGCTGAGAAAGCATTAATACTGTTCAGTTACATAACAGACATGAAAAAACATGAATATAGAAAGCTCATGTTATTAAAGAGAAGGCAAAACAAATAAGGTTGTACCTCCTTATTCGGCTTGATCATACCGAAGTAAAGGCTGATTTTTTTTGTGGAGTTTCATATAGCGTGAACTAGAACTGAAGGTATCAGAGCGCAGAATCACAGAACGTTGAGCGTCCCTGCCGAGACTCGAACCCTTCCCCAGCTCCAAGGTCGACCGCCCTAGCTGTTAGGCCTCATTCCCTCCCCTGATAAAGAGTCGATCAAGAGGCGAGACTACACCACATGAGTTTTAGCGGGAGCAGAAACGCATCGCATTTTGTCACAACAGCATATTTTTTATTTCCTGTCCTGTGTGTTTTTGTCTGAAATTATCAGCCATTTACTTCACTTTTTATGCTTACCGAACCTGTCATCCATTTACTCTTTAATACTCTACTCAAGTTTTGGAATTGTACAAGCTTTAAATATTTAATGTTAATTGGTTTCTGAAATTGTAAATAATTAAAAATAGATGTCCTCAATTGGTGTAATGAATATGGTGATACATACTAGCCTTAGAAACACAGGGGGAAATAATTTGCTGAGAGACAAGGACAATCAGACCCCGCCTGGCTGTCCTTTTCCTGCCCATTCCCTACTCTCTTATGGGCTCCTGAATTTACCCTTTGTAGCATTTGTGTTGTTTCTATGTTTGGCTTTTTTAATTCATATACTATTTAGCTCTACACTGCTCACGTTGTAAGGCTGTTTCATGCCTTCAGTAATATTTGAAATCATATAATGTGACATCCACTTCCTTTAATATGTAATTTATTATTCATAAAATATGCGGATGCATATACTACCTGGTTTACAAAATATGCTCTGTTGCGTTTGGTTGATTAGGGTAAAGTTTGAGCAGGAATTTTTGCAAGTTACATACAACATCTTATGTGACAAAGTCAAAATACAAAGATAGCAAAACAAAACATCTAAAACATTATTACACATGTTTAGTAGCTGACAATAAAATATCATTTGTAAGACCAGGTGGAAGAATCCACTTGTTTACCTGTTTTCCCATTACATCTCATTCCCTAAAAGGCCCGCTATTTTCTTTAATTCTTTTTTTTAGGCACGTATGCCCAAAAGAACATGCGCACACATTTATACATTTATGCCTTAGCAGTAAAATAAAGTGTATGTGAGTATCTATATATCTATATATATATCTATATCTATCTGTCTCTCTCTCGCTCTCTAAATCTCTCTCTATATCTATATATATATATATAAATATATATATATATATATATATACATATATAGATAGATAGCTAGCTAGATAGATAGAGATATAAATATATATTAATATTCACTGAAAAAAACAAAGGTTACAGGGACATTATAGGTAGGAATTAGCATTTAAAAAACCTTATATAGACATTATAGTTTGGTAATGCAATAAAAAAACTTAGAAAGTCATTGAAAAAAAAAAGGTTACAGTGACATTATAGTTAGACTCAGGTTTCACTCACACAAAACCAGTGAAATTCAGCAGTTATGGTTAGCTGAGCTAACTATGACTCGTGACCCAGCATATGACCTCACATATTACATCACTCATGACATTGTCAGTGACATCACTGATGACATCACTGATGATAGCTGTGTGGGCCTTAATGGAGGTAATAGGTGGGCTTTTTGGACCCCAAGGATCCTCCATATCCAAGGGGATTTCATCCCCCAACCAATAGCGTGGCAGGAGGTGTGTTTGCAGAGTGGTGGAGAAAGGGGGTGGGGCCTCCAGCTAGTTGCCAGGCTTTTAAAAAATATATATATTTAATTAGGGAAGGGGGCTGTGTAGCCCCCATTCCCTTGCCTGATTTCGGTCTTGGTGACCACATTTTACAAAGGCCGGCCATTCTATTCTTGAATTTTGTTTTATTAAAGGTATGGGGACTGCGTGGCCCCCCTCCCAGGCCAATTTCAACCTCAAGGATCCCACCCCCCAGGGCCTGCCCTTTTTTTATTTTAATTTTATCTTTTTAAAAAAGGGAGGGGGGCCACGCGGCCTCCCTCCCAGGCCGAATTCAGGCCCAGGGACCACATCCCCAGAGGCCTGGCCTTTCTTTTGTAAAATTTTTTTTTTTAATTAAAGGGAGGGAGGCCATGTGGCCCCCCTACCTGGTATATTTCAGGCCAGGGATACTATCCTCCAGGGTATGCCCCTATTTTATTTGTATTTTTTTAATAAAAATAGGGAGGGGGCAGCACGGCCTCCCATCCCCGGGGCCTGGCTTCTACTATGGGCGCCTTGGTCCCACCCAGGGCACCCACTTTTGGGGACCGCTGGAGGGGAGTCTCAAGGCCCCTGTGGTCCCTGCTGACTCCCTGTGTCCTGTTGGAGCCAGCATTGTTTGTAGACAGAGGGAGATGCTGAACATGCAATTCCCTCTGTCCAAAAGCAATTCTTCTTTGCTTCGAGTAAGCAAGAGCATTTTATATGTTCTTGCTTACTCGAAGCAGAGCAGAGTTTGCTATGGCTTGGCTGGAGTGGTGCTCATGCCAATTCATAGCAAACAGCAATGTCCCGAGGGTGGGCACCCCAGGACTTTGCTGGAGCCAGCCCTGGGGGATGACGGTCCCCAAAGCCATCTTTGGCTCCAAGAAGGGGGCTGGATGGCCCCCCTCCTTTCTTTCATGTAGCCTCTGGGAGGTAGGGGCTGGGGGTGCCACAAGGGACTCCTTTCATTATATGATATGAACCCCGGCACGTGGCGGTCCCCCGCGCTTTCCCGTATTTTTCTGGTAATTGCCCCAGGGGAGTGGCAGTCCCTGGAGCTGAGTAGTGTCTGCGCGGCCCCAATTATTGAAAGTTAACGCCTGGGGGAGGTGGTGGTCCACTGGGCTGCGTAGGGGGCACATGCCCCCACATTTATTTTGAATAAAGCCCCAGGGAGGTGGTGTTCCCCAGGCCTGGAGAGGTGCGCCTGCTCCCCCATTATTGAGAGTACCTATTTGGGGAGAATCTTTTTGCAAACCTTACAAAACTCATCTCATCGCCAGCATATGAAAATACTGTTTATCTTATCTTATGCTTTCGAATATATCCCAATCAATGACTGGCAAGCAGCAAAGATAAGAGAAGGGAACTTGCTTTGTAAATTGATAAAAGTCAATCAAGCAGTTCCAGCCCAAGCATTACGTCTCAAATTATCTTTAGTCAACACTTATGCTAGAGCCATCTCAAATATAATAAGATGGCCTTATAATATCTTACATGCAGATTCTGGATCTTTAGGGAGCATACTAAAACTGGAGACCTTTAAAAACGAGTTGTTGCAATATACTTTCAATAAGAATCTTAGCATTAAATCTCTTACGCTGCAGAATAGTACTTTTAAGATCTTGGAACCACGTACATCTGAGGTTATTCTTAAAAGATCTGACACCAAGAATAAGCTAAGACCTCGATGTCAAACACTGCTCTAAATTAAAAAAGTATGGAGATACAGTAAAACATAACTCTCAGCAAGGATATTTGCATTTTACATTAGTCCACAGGGTTCGATGCTGTATCACGTCATTGCGACTAGGGATTTTATCGTTAAGTTTTCACAATGAATTGGAATAACTGTGACAATACTACAGGTACATGCGATATGTGTAATGGAGGAGTGCAAAATTATTACATGTACTGTTTGTATGTCCAAATTCGACTCTGGCCAGACGTCCAAATAAACCAAATGTTTAAGATATAATATATCCACAATTCAAAGTCTGTAAATCGCCACCTAATGAATATGTCTGTCACAATCTGTTTACATTTTTCAAGAATTTCTCAAAAATCTTTTAAAGTAGATAAATTATAACTGGTTTTATAAAGAAAATCAAATTGTATTTTTAACTATTTGTTGACCTCAGCAGAGGTCTAAATCAAATTACATATAAATCTTGATTATGATCTTGAGAGTAAAAGCCCTGGGGAGGTGGTGGTCACTGAGGTTGAGGTGGGACAGCGTGGCCACTCATGTTTAATTTGATCAAAGCTCTTGGGAGGTGATGCAGGGGGTCCGTGCAGCCCTCCCACATTATTCAAGTTTCATGCCCTGGGGTGGTGGCAACCACCAGGGCTGCATGGGGGGGTCTGCAGGGCCTCACCACTTCCATTCTTGATAAAGCCCTGGGGAGGTGGCAGTCATAAGGGCCTGCCCCGCATCAGTTTACTTAGTTGCCTTGGGGAGGTGATGGTCCCCGGGGCATGGGGCGTACCGCATAGGCACCCTCTACATTATTCTAAAACATACCCCCAGGATTTGGCTTAATTTGATTGATGTGTGGGAAAACATGCATTTTTTTTAAAGAAAATTGTAGTGGAGTCGCGGATCCACCTGCAAATTTACGGCAAAATGTAAAAAAAATGCTTTATAAAACGTTATTGGTAAAACAAAAATACGCCTATGGAAACTTTGGTCCTACCTATATCTATCCACTGATGACCACCAGTAGATTTATATATATATATATATATATATATATATATATATATATATATATATATATATATATTTTTTTTTTATATATAGATAGATAGATATATATATGTATGTGTATATGTGTATGTATATTACCTACTGGCGGTCGCCAGTAGGTATTTATAGTTAGGACCTATTTTCCATAGGAAAAGCATTTTTTGTTTTCCCAATAACTTTGGCGTCGTTTGACGAATCATCGCAAAATTTTCATAGCTAGTGGGGTGCCCTGGTCAGCTCCTGTCTCAACAGTTGCGGGGTGATTCGCTAAGCGGGGGCTGAGAAAAAGGGGGTCCCAAAACGTGTTTTCTCCATGTTAATTTCCATAGGAAACTTTAGACACAGTTACAGCCTGAACTGCTGAACGGAATTACACCAAATTTGGCAAAAAGGTAGCCCTTGGTTCAGAAAGAGTCCTTTATGTTAAATGGCGTAAACCGTTCAGTAGTTCCTGAGAAATTAAAAAAATAGAGGTCGGAAAATATATTTCCCACAGGAAAATTTAGCCAAGGCTACAGCCCGAACTGCTGAACAGAATTGCACCAAATTTGGCAAAAAGGTAGTGCTTGGTTCAGAAAGCATCCTTTTTTTTAACTAGTATAAATCCGTTCAGTAGTTGCTGAGAAATTCAAAAATAAAAGTTTCAATATCCAGGGACGCGGTGGATTCGCAACCCCTCCCGACCACGAGTTTCACTGTGATTGGCTGCCAACACTCCAAACCAGGAAGTGTTGGCAGCCATCTTGTGACTCGGTAGACCCGAGTTACAAAAAAACAGTAAAACAAAGTTGGAAAACAAGAAAAGGGGGCAGGGTACAAACACCCTGACCCCCGAGGCCTTAAAAATAATTTCAGCAGAAGTTGCGTTGTGGTCACGAATATTGCCGCAATTATAAAAAAAATCGAAGTGCGGGCTACCGCGCTGCATTTTATATAAGTCCCCGGGTGGGGCAGGTCCAGGGGGCTTTGTCCATTTTATATTTTGTAATTGCGGGTGCCTGCAGAGGCCCCTGCAGCCCCAGGGACCACCACCTCCCCCGGGCTATGTTTATAATATGCAGGAGGGCACATGGCCCTCCCACAGCCCCGGAGACAGCCACTCCTCGGAGCTTGTACTTTAATTTGTGGGGGGCCTCCAAGGGCCCCCCAAGCCCCGGGACACTGCTGTTTGCAATAACAGGGCGGGAGCTGTGCGGCTCCCGCCCTGTCATTGTAAACTCTGCTTAGGATTATGGAAGTGAGAGCAGGTTTCCTGCTCTCGCTTCCAAAATCCAAAGCAGGTTGCTTTTCCACACGAGGAGCTGCATGTCAGCAGCTCCCCATGGGGAAAAGCAAGGCCGGCCCCGGGGAATGGGGTTCCCGGAGCCAATAGAGGCCTCAGGAGTGGGGCCACGCATCCCCCCTCCTTAAAAAAATAAATATATGTGGCCATGCCCCGGGGGATGGTGTCCCCGGGGCCAAAATTGGCCACGGGAGGGGGGCCCACGCGGCCCCCTTCCCGTTTACATTATTATTATTTTTTTTTTTAAAGGTTCAGGCCCTGGGGGATGGGGGATGGGGTCTCCAGGGCCCACAAAATGGAAAAAGAAGGGGGGCCACACAGCCCATATTCTAAAAAATAAAAAAGACCGGCATTGTGCCGGAGCCCCCACCCCCTCCCAGCAACACTCTGCAAACGCGTCCTGTGGCGCGTTTTTTTTAAAGTTTCAAAAGACTTAGTTTATTGAAAACATGTCAAGATATAACATGAAAATATCAGGTAACATGACATCGCAATCCAAAACAGAAGATATCATCAATAGCATAAAAGCAGGTAATCTTACATAACAAGAAAACATTTATGTCTGGAACAAAAGAGTGAACAACAGGTTCAAACGTCGTTAAATATACCACTGGAATCAAATTAAATAGAGGCAAAGAGATATTATAGTAATTGCAGAAAGGGAGACATACAATTCAAGGGGGTTGGGCAACTTCTTGAACACATGATACTAGAGCATAAGATCTTTTAGCATTGATGTCTAAAAATTGAGTAATGGGAGACCATAAAACTAATCTTTTTTGTTTAAGAGATGTGGGAGTCTATGGTTATGACATACAGAATACCACCAGGCTAAGTATGAGAGTTTAGAAGTATCCTTCCAGTTTTTTGTTATCTGTTGAAAGGCAACAGCCAATAGTAAATCAACAATTTTTGTTTGTGAATATGTGGTGGTACAACTAGTCAAGAGGCTACCCGGAATTTTTTTTGCATATGAAAGGGGAATGTTATCATCAAAAATAATGTTAATCTGCGACCAGACTGATTTCCAAAATGTCATAACATGTGGGCATGAAAAAAGGAAGGGAGGAAAATCAGCTTGCGGAGATGTCAGAGTATGTTCTATGTAAGGAAACTGGAGTTAATATTAGCCTAATATAAATAAAGAAAAGGGGTTGTGTAGCGCTAGCTGCCCTGGAGGACTTCCTAATTTTCGCCCAAATCTTATTCCAAACAGAAATGGGCCAATGTGTACCCAGGTCGGCTTCCCAAACAAGTTCAGTTGTTGTCTTGGCTCTTGTTAGAAGTGGAACTGATAAACAGGTATAGAGAGTGGAGGCTTTAGGTGATCTACAAAGGATGCTCCGCCAAGGGTGATCAGGTGAGGGAGAGGGGCCAGGCAAAGATTGAAAATGAGAGTAAGAGCCTAATATAGCTGAGCGTAAAACTAGAAATGTATGTAAAAATGAGGGAGGCAGGTGAAAAAGGGAACATGCTCTAAGAAAGGGGAGAAAAGCGTCATTCTCAAAAAGTTGATGTATCCAAAGAATGCCTCTATCCCTCCAAGTCTTCCATTAAACAGGTTTGTTCTTAATGCATATGAACTTATTATGCCAAATGGAAGAGTTAAGAAATGTGACTAAATCATGTGGTTCAAAATGAAGAAGATTATTTAAACTTTTGCAAGAAAAATTGATAATTGGTGAACATAATTTTTGTGGTTTCGGTGTGAAGGATAGATATTCTTGAAAGGAGAATGGGGATAGAAAAGAACTCTCTAGTTCAACCAAAAGAGGCGAGTCAGAAGAGGGGTGAGAGAGCCACTTGGATATATGATGTAGTAAAAAGGCTTTATGATACTTGGGAAAATCAGGGAAGCGAACACCACCTTCCCATTGTGGACGCGACAAATTTTAATATGGACATTCTAGATTTTTTATTCTGCCATAGAAAAGAGATGAGAATGGAGTTAATTTTTTGGAACAAATTTGAAGGAATGGGTAGGGGAATATTGGAGATAAGACAGAGGACAATAGCCGTTAACATCATTTTAATAGTGTCTAGACGACCCCACCATGATAGATAAAGAGGATGCCATTTAGCTGTGAGGGAGCTGATATTTTCAATACATTTATTGAAATTAAGAGTTTTAGAAGTTAGTTAGAAGAAGTTTTAATGGAGGGGGTGAAGAGGGTTCCAAGTAAAATTAGAAATAGAAAAATCATCTTTAAAAGTATATTTAGTTAGGGGTAGGATTTCACTTGTCATTATTTAATCTGTAGCCTGAGACCGAAGAGTATGATTGAACTTCATCTAAAAAGGCCGGCAGGGAATCTTGAGGGTGAGAGAGAAACAGAAGAACATCATCAGCCTAAGCTGCTAATTTAATTTACAAAGAGGTTGAGGTAAAACCCATGATGGACTGATTCGGCCTTGTTTTGGACAGAAATGGTTCCAGAACTAAATTAAAAAGAAAAGGGGAAAGAGGACAGCCTCGTCGCTCACCTCTGTGAAGAGAAAAGTAAGGGGAAGTAAGACCATTAGCAAAGATCGCAGCTTTAGGTTTTGAGTAAAGTAGGGAAATCAGGGAAATAATTTCAGGCCAAAATCAAACCATTTTAATTTCTGAAAAATAAAAGGCCAATATACTCTATGAAAAGCTTTGTCAGCATCAAGGGCAATTGCAGCAAGGGGATCTGAGAGGCTTGAAGCCTTGGAGATAATGTCGAAAAACAAACGAGTGTTATCATTGATGGAACGCCCTTTGACAAAGCCCGTCTGCTCCTTGCCTAAGAGTTGAGGGAGAAAAGATTCCAGACAAAGCGCTAACAATTTATAGAAGATTTTGTAGTCAATATTAACTAGAGAGATGGGTTGGTAGTTTTTACAATAATGTAAATCCTTACCCTCTTTAGGGATAAGACAAATTAGGGCTTCCAGAAAAGTTCCAGAGGAATTACCAGATGAAAGAAAAGAAGAAATTAAATCACGTAATTTTGGTAAAAAAATTGGGCAAAATGCATAAGTAATTCAACAGTAAAGCCATCTGGTCCCGGGGCTTTATCTTTTTTAAGAGTTTTAAGTGCAGTAAGTAAATCAGCCTGAGTAAGGTCAGACTCTAGGAGATCCAAATGCAAAGATGGTTCTGGGGTTTTTTGAATTGAGGAGAGATAAAGGGAAATATCATCATCAGTGGGTGTATGCTCTGGTGTATAAAGTTGTTCATAAAAACTAACAAATTCTTGTAGGATATGAGCCTCTTTATATTTAGAAATGTTAGTGTCTGCTGTGATAGATTCTATGTGGAGTTTATTCTGTTTGGTCTTAAGATAATCAGCTAACAATTTGCCAGATTTATTTTGTCCTCCAGAGAATTTGGCGCTGGTCTTCAAAAGAAATAAAGAGGCATTATCAGTTGAATCCTTTTATATTGAATCTTAGTATTGATCAGATCAGTTAGACATTGTTTTGACTTGGAAGTGTAATAGATATGTTCTAGTTTTTTTTATCTTAGCGAGGAGGTCTGAGTTCAAATCCCGAGCCATCTTTTGTTTGTTAGAGGTATAACGAATAATAAAATCACGTGCAGCGGCCTTAAAAGCATCCCAAATTGTGTGAGAAGGTAGAGAGTCCTTAGTGTTAAAAAGAAAGAATTCATTGAAAAAAGAAATAAAAGAAGTGTTAAAATGAGGGTCTAAAAGTAAGGAATTATTAAAGCGCCATCGGGGATAATCAGAATGAGGCATGATATCAAGCTGAATGGAAACGGGAGCGTGATCGGAGATAAGTATGGGACCTATGTCAGCAGATAATAAAGATTGGGAAACATTGTGTGATGTGAAAATATAGTCAATTCTTGATTGGGCTGGTGAGGTGAAGACTAGAAAGTAAACTCTTGTAGGGAAGGATTACAAAGTCTCCAGGCGTCAGATAGATGTAGGTGCTTTATAGTTTGAGTAACAGTTTTGTGTGCTTTGTTTTAAAAAAAAATTTATTGTGCATGATTATACAATTAACAACAATTATTATTCCTTTTGGAAAAAAAATAAAATAAAAATAAATCATGTATAAATGTAAGAGAAAAAGGAAAAAGCTAAAGTTTACACAAAAAACAACAAAGATACAAAATATCCACAATAACTGTATAAATCATGCACATTTTTTTATAATTATTATTATTACCCCGCCCACCCACCCTCTGAGGGGTTAGACTTGTACAGTAAGCATAAAAAAAAAGAAAACCCTTCACTGATGATTTTCAATCCATCTGGTTAGTGGTGCCCAAATTTGTAAGCCTTTAGAGTGAGCCTGCCTACACCTCTTTTCATAAATAGCTTTCTCAAAAGTATAATTTGCTAATAAACAGGAAAGCCATTGATGGAAGCTTGGGGGTGTTGGGTCCAACCACACTGTTGCTAAGCTTAGGCGCAGAATCGCCATACCAATAAATACCAGTTGCTCACCTGGCTTCCCCTGAATTTGTGGGTCAACCCCCAATTCCACCAACGATGAGGTGAGGACATAGTCCACCCCTAGAAGTTTCTTAAAAAAGTTTGAGATTTCCTGTTTTAAGCCACTTAATATGCTACATGAGCAAAACATGTGATCCAGATCCGCTTGGTACAATAAACAGCGGGGGCATAGGGTTCCTCTTCCCAACCGCCATTTAGAAATTCTCTTCGGTGTATAGTAGAGTGAAAAACAGTATTTGTAAAATTGAGCCTGAAGCCGTGCTGGGATTAAAGCTTTCTGTGCTAACTCAACTGAGTGGAAAAATAGATTTTCTTGGATACCTATCTCTACTTTCCATTTTGTTGCTCTGGCGTCCATATCATCCGGCATTAATGAATTAAAATAGCTATATACATCCCCAATGGAGAGCAATCTATTTTTCTGCCTTAATCTGTCTATCATGTTATTATTAGCAAATCCAACTGAGCCTCCACCTTTTTTACTCAGAAAATCTCGGACCTGGAGGTATTTATAAAAGTCTCTCCAATCTAAACTATACATCTCCTTGAGATTATGAAAGCTGATTATGTCAGATAAAAAATAGAAATCATCAAGTTTGGATAGGCTGGCCTTACACCATTTTTTGATAAGAGACTCTTTAAAAATTTCCTGTAGGTTAGAATTATTATCTATTGGTGTATAGTAATTCAGTCGGCCCAGCCCCAGCAATTTCCGAACTGACTTCATAATTCTGTAACTGCCTATAAGTGTTTTAAAGCGAACCTTCTTGTAATAGCTATCGTTAAGAAATCTCCAAAGCCACCCCCTGGCGTCTTTACCCATAATAGGTTCTATTGGTGTGGGTATTTCTTCCAGCAAGCTACTCTGTGGTTTTTCTGATATGAGGGTTAAATTGGCTAATAAAGTAGTAGCCCAGTAATATAATCTAATATTTGGCAATTCTAGACTACCTCTATCTCTTGGTAACGATAAAAGTTTGTAAGCACTTCTCGGTTTATTATATCCCCAAATAAAATGAGAAACTACATTTTCAATCTTTTTCAAGCAAAGGACAGAAAATTCTAAAAGAATTGCCCTTAAGAAGTGTAAAAATGTGGGGAAAAAAAGCATTTTAATTATGTTACAACGGCCAATAATCGATAAGTGTTTTCAATCAAGGGGCCGATATTATTTTCAACGATCCTATTAACATTTGCCAAGACCTCAACCCCCAAGTATAAGGCCTTTTCTACCAGCCTAGGTTCATTAGCCATGGTTATATTACAACAAATAATTTGAGTTTTATTGCAATTAAGGGAGTACCCTGAAAGTTGCCCAAATCTTGCTGCCTCTATCTCTATCTCGACCATAGCTATTTCAGGGTCAGGGGTAGCTATCGCAATGTCGTCTGCATAGGCTAAAGTTTTAGTGTTCCCACCCGGAGATTCAATAGGCCTAATCCTTTCATTTCATTCAAGTTGTTGTAAGAAAGGGTCTATGTACAGAGCAAATAAAAGTGGGAGCTTGGACAGCCCTGCCCAGTACCTCTAGTTATTTCAAAGTAATATGTGAGAACCCCATTTACAGAAAGTCTTGCTTTAGGATTAAAATACAGCATTTTAAAGGCCTGTACAAGTTTTTTACTGACGCCAGCCCTCGACAGAGCCGCCCATAGAAAGGACCAGGAGACGCTGTTGAAGGCCTTCTCCGCATCCAGGAATATAAGTGCTGTTGGTGCCCCAGTTATATTGGCAGCGTCAAGCAATGAGATAACTCTCCTGGTATGGTCAGTCGTTCCACGTCCTGGTATAAAACCATGTTGCCGGGGTGAAACTACTTTATGAATAACAGCTGCTAAGCGACTAGCTAGAATTTTTTAGTAGATTTTACTATCAGCGTTTATTAAAGTGATAAGGCGATAAGAGCCAGGTTCCAGTGGTGGTTTATGTTTTTAATTTTTTTAAATAATTTTAGCCTGGGTCCAAGATTGTGGGGGATTCCCTCCCTTAAATACCTGTGTGAACAGTTGTAATATTATCTCTTTCAGCTGTAGGGCAAACTTTTTATAAGATTGTAAAGGTATATCATCCAGTCCAGTAGCTTTACCACTAGGTAAGCTATTAATGCATAGCAAAATATCCGTCCATTGGGGAAGTTCCTCAAGTTGTTCTTGATCTTCCTCTAAGAGTCGTCTCGCAGAGCATTGATTAAGATATGGTAGGAAATTTCAACAAAGGGGATGGTTTGACCATGCATGTTCTATTGCACTTAAGGGGCTCAAAACAGCATTGGCAGCAGAGAGGAGAGATACTAGATTGATTAGGGAACTGCGAGGGAACTATCAGACCGCAATTAAGTCCAGGAAAACAGAGCTAAGACAAGAGGCATGGGATAAATTAGACCAGGCAGCCTCTACCGCGGATTCCTCTTTATTCTGGGCAACAGTTAATAGTCCCTTTCTAAAGGACGATAAGATGCCCGAATTATCGGCCAACGTCAGTGCGGAGAGCTGGGTCACCCACTTTGCTCTGATTTTTGACTCGGACAGAACTAGGGGAGTCTATGATGACAGGTGGCCCGTCATCCCCTTGGACATTACTATTGCCGAAGTGTGGGACAGCATCAAATCTAGCAGGGGTGGGAAGGCCCAGGGACCTGATGGGGTACCCATTGATGTATACAAAACAGCACCCGAGATTTGGGGTCCGTTGCTTACAAAGGTATTTAATGCTGCCGTACGCAACGGGGTCCCCCATACATGGGAGGAATCCATAATCGTACCAATCTATAAGAAAGGAGACAGGGGGGATGCGAAGAATTACCGCCCAATTCCCCTCCTGGACTCCTCGGTGAAAATCATGAGTCGGGTGCTTATGGTTAGGCTGGAAGAATGGGCGGACTTTAATAATATCCTGGCTAATTCCCAATATGGTTTCAGGAAGGGCAGAGGAACCTTAGAACAATGCCTCAACCTCGACTTAATAATCGGGAAGTACACAAAGGCTAAAAAAGGATCCCTCTACCTCTGCTTTGCTGATCTGAGTAGCGCCTTTGATATGGTGGACCATAATATTTTATGGCCCAAATTATTGGAAATGGGGGCACCTGAGTCTATTGTTTATTTTTTAGCAAGACTTTATGTTAAATTAAACTCCAGTGTCCGTTATGGTCAGGCAGGGGAGTGCACCGCCAAGTTTAGGGTCAGGCGGGGCATCAGACAAGGGTGTGTGCTTGCCCCTTTACTTTTTATCCTTTTTATTAATGAAGTGGATTTAGCTTTAAAAACGGTTGCGGCTGATGCACCAAAAATAAATGATTTCTACGTCCCCGTACTTCTTTATGCGGACGACGCCGTAATCTTGTCCAGGACCCCTATCGGTCTACAGCGTTTGATGGACAGGTTTTCGCTGTTCATTAAGGACAGGAAGCTGTTGATTAATAAATCCAAAACTTTTATTATGGAATGCGGTGTGGGATGTAAAAAACCCCATGCCTTTTTTATTGATGGACACAAGGTGCAAACAGTGGAGTCTTTTAATTACTTCGGGATTACCTTTTCCAAATCGGGCAGTTGGTCCAGTGAGATCAACTGTGTCCGGGCCAAGATGGCGAAAAATTCTCACGGGGTGTTTAAATTTGCTACCAAAATTGGAGACAAAAGGATTAAAGATATGCTAAAATTTTTCCAAATGAGATGTCTTTCGGTGGCCCTTTATGGAGCTGGGGTGTGGGGGCATATCAATGTAGGGAACTTGCAAGTGGAGGAAAATCTCTTCCTTAAAAGGCTCCTGTGTTTGCCCAAATCAGCTACTAATGATTTGGCTCACAGAGAGCTCGGTATTTCACATCTCTCCGACCTATTGGCAATAAGGCCTTTAATGTTGTGGCGCTCCGTTTGGTCAAAGGAAGAGACCTCCTTAAACAGAGCAATTATCGGAGACTGTCTCTCCACTGATGGCCACCTAAAGATCCCTTGGATTAAATTTGTTTTGAATTGCTATCTAGAGATCTTTGGTTTTAAACTTAAAGATGATTGTTACGCCCCTTCTAGTCTACCTAAAGAAGTGATGAAGTCAGTTTTTATGAACTTTAAATCAGAGAGGCGGGAAAGGATCTGTAGTAATTTAAGTACATGTATGTTTTATGACAGATTCTGTGAAACTGAGGGATTCCAGACGTATTTAAGCGTAGTCACCCGATCCTCTCACCGGTATGTTATTACCAGATTAAGGTTCGGGATAGTGCACCATTTGGTGGCCTACCCGTGTATTAAAAAACACCCGGTCGGCCCATGCCCATGTGATAATGTATCAGTTCAAAGCACTATGCGCTTTCTTCTACTGTGTAATCTATATGGGAACTTTCGTCAAGCTTACCTTAAGCCTATCCTGTTAAAATATGGAGTTAGGAGTGCCCAAGATGCTATGAAGTTGCTTTTTAAACCTTAACCTGATGATTGCTTTTTTACAGCTACTTTCCTCCTACAAGCTATCAAAGCAAGGCCCAGTATGCTTTTTTAACCATTTTAAATGTTTTATCCATGTAATCTGTTTTGTAATTCTTTATTATGGTTATTATTAATGTATTTGTTGTGTATTTGTTTTGCTTTTATGGACTTTGTGTTTAAGCTCCGAATAAAGCCTTATGAAATGAAAAATGATTAAGATATGATGAGATTTCTTTCGAGCTGTCATTGATGTCCTCATGATATAAGTTTTTATAGTATGAATAAAATACTTTACTAATACCCATTGAGTCTCTGGTTCTCCCCTTTACAGGATCATTGATCTCAGCTATTGTATTTTGCGTCACCCTTTGCCTTGCTCTTGTAGCAAGATGGTGCCTTACTTGTTCTCTGCATTCATATGCCTTTTCTCACCATACTGTTAGTCTATCTGCAGCTCTTTCTGTAATGACTTCAAGAATTACTGATTTTTCTAGTAGCACTTTCAACTGTGCTTCTGTGGCATCCCTGCCTTCATGAATTACTTCAACCAGATGTTCCTCTGCCACTGCCAGACTACGCTGCATGTCATTAATCAAGCAGCGTTTCTCCTTATTTCTAGTAAATGAAAAGCTGAGTGTCTCGCCCCGTATCCCAGCTTTCAGCGTATCCCAAACTATTTCCAACCGAGCGCTCCCTATAGTCTCTTTTAAAAATTGGGACATCCATTTCCTCATATGTATACAGTATTCCTCATCGAGAAGTAGCGCACGCTCAAAACTCCAATTAGGCTTATCCTTGGTTCTACTATCCAACCCCTTAAGTTTAATTATTAGTGGGTTATGGTCTGATAATATGTGTGTAGCTTTCTCAATAGTACAATCATGAAGAATAGTGTGTGATATAAACATAAAATGTAGTCTAACATGTTTTTGCTGTGGAAACGAAAAAAATGTAAAACCCGGATCATTGGGATTTTGCCAGTTCCAGATATCGGAGAATGCTTGTTCATAACATAATGTCCTTAGGGTTCTAAAAACTTCAGGTTTTTGTCCACTATACTTCCAACCCTTGCCAAAAGATACATTCTGACTAGCAAGCAAGTTTATAATAAAATCCCCGCACATATTGATAGGTAGTGGCCATTTAGCTAGTTCGTTATTTATATAGTCAAACACTGTTGGATCATCCATAATACTTTCATAGATAGTGCATATAGTAATTGGGTCCCCATTATCTCTATGACATTGTGTAATTACCCACCGCCTGTTTTGATCCGCTATTGTTCGGGAGAATTGAATGGATTGATTAGCTGCCAATATTGCAACCCCTCGGGTCTTTGAATTTTGCGTGGTGGCCCCCACTAATCTATATCCAAGAGTCTCTAACAAATGTATCTGTGCTCTTTCAATATGGATTTCTTGCATACAGATTATATCAGCTTTTAATAAGCGTAGTCCTATCGCAAATTATTCATTATTACAAATACATTTCATCCAATCAAAGACAACAAGACAGAAGAACATACCAAAGACTCAAAACAGGGATGGAGGGTGTTGAGGCCAAATGGGAAGATGAACAGCTAACCACGAAACTCTGGAGAGGATCACGAGGAGGACATCAATGCATAATGGATGGCATAACAAGAAAAGGATCGGGGAGATATCATCTTGTAAAGGAGAAAGGAAAAAGAGCATAAATAGATTAAATTCATAAAACATGAGACATAACGTCATAAAGTTACAAAAGTCCATTATAATGAAGCAAAGAATCAAGAGGACGAAGGGCCTGCAAAATCCATGGAATCATCTCAGCAGCGGGTAAGGAATTCCTGAAGCAAGGCAGGATCTTCGTAAGTGGTTGTTCTGTTTTTGTAAGTCACTTTAAAGAGAAAGGGATGGATGAGACCATATCTGGCATTCAAAGTACGTAGAGCAGGGCGCATAGAAAGAAAAGATTTTCGTTTATCTGCTGTAGTTTTCGCATGATCTTGTGAGAAGAATAATTGGGAACCTTGCCAAGTGATGCATCATTTAGTTCTAGCCGCCTGCATAACTTTTAAGAGATTTGTGTATTCTAGGAAGTAGAGTATGATACCCCTAGGTCTGCATTGTGATGAAGTGTTGGAAGGAGGGCGACCAAGTCTGTGAGCTCGTTGTATATTTAGTGAAGGAGTGTCTGGAAATTCAAGAAGTTGTGGTAGGAAGGATTGAAAAAATGAGATGGGATTGGATCCTTCCAAACCCTCAGCAAGACCATTTTTTACGTAGGTTGCTGCGCCTACTTCGATTTTCTAAGTTCTCTACTTGCTTCTGTAATCATAAGATTTCTGACTGCATAGGAGGTATTTGTTGGGAAGGAATGTATAAAGTCTCCAGTTGATGCTCCATCATATTAATTTTACTATCCAACGAGGGCCACTTATCCTCTAAGGCTTGTAGGTGAATGATCGTTAGTTCCATAAGGGGCTTAAGAGCTCTGATCTCTTCCAGCAAAAGGTCAAGGGATGCTGGTGGCGGAGATATGGCTGGAGATGGAGGGTCTTTTTTAAGCCGCTTGGTAGACGACAAAGCAGAAGAGGCAGTTATCTTAGAAGCAGATTTGCCTCTAGGAGATGAAGTTGATGAAGAAGGAGGTAAACAGGCACAGATTCTGTATTTTGAGACATTGTGGTCTGGTCATATTCCTCCATATTATTTTGTAGAATTGAAAAAGGAATTTGAGGTGTGGAAACTTGTAGTTTTCGAGCAAGGGGTTTGGATGGTCGTAGGTGTTGCACCTCAGCCTATTTTAGGTTTCCCCTTAGACATGAGTGATTTAGTAAAAAAAAAAAGAAGTGTTGTAAGAAAGTGATAGGACAAATGAAAAGGCAGTTAGGAAAAATTAGTAGTGTCAATAAAGTGACGATGAGTGCAACAGTAGACACAGAAGATCTGCAGGAAAAAACACAGTAATAGCACCAATAGCGCTTCAAAAAGTGCTGAGAATGAGCAAAGTGCGTTAGGGTGGTCATGGGGACTTGTCACACATGAGGCGAGCAGGAAGCGCTATACAGACAGACCACCCCCATAGAAATGTAGTCATTAAATTCAGAGGCACCAACGAAGAGGCACAGCTCAGGTCCAATGCAGAGCGGTAGGAGGGCAGTCCATTTGGTACAGTATAAAAAAACAAATCGCTTAAAGGATATTGGTGCAGAGTTCAAAATTCACATGAGGAAAATAGAAAGAAAAAGAAAATGGCGGTCGCAAATCCTTTCTGGAAGAAGCGCCGCTAAAATTAAGGAGTAGAAACTTTGCATGGATATACTGTGTTTAATACAAGGGCATCGTTGGTCTCCTGCAATAAGAAAGCATGGAGACGTTGAGCATGAGGAGATTGGGGCGGAAAACTGGATAGCAGCGGCGACCGTGAGATTAGAGGACAAAATGGCAGGCGTGGCTCCTACTAAAGAGACGAGCTACACACCTTGAATAAATTCCAGCGTTGCACGGGCTTACTGAGATTTAAAACTGCCGCCGGAGCATGTCCGTGATGTTTATGAAGGCAGTCCTGTTGTCGGAGAGGAGGGCAGGGTGGGGAAACACGCCCGCCAAGAGAAGATCCTCGCGTCCTCACACGGAGCAGTCTCAGGAACCGTCATCTCTCCCGGCGTCAAGCCAAGCCCCCCCGTGGCATGTTTAAAGTTGGGGAATTAATTCCCCTTCAATACTGGGGGTCCCTGGGGGCCACTAGCCCACCAGGTACCTCCAGTATGTGCCACAGGGCTGCCTTGCAGAGAGGTGGTCCGAGGCCATGCCCCTTTTTACACGCCTCTCTGAAACGCAGCTCTGTGGCGCTTACTGGATGTACCTCGTGGGTTACTTGGCCATCAGGGACCTTCAGGATTCAAGGGGACTTAATAGGGATTATAACTACAAATAGGAAACCTAGGGTCAAAGCTAGAAAATTCATAAAGCAAGTGAATACTTCTACTAGTGAAAATGAATCCCATCAGCCGCCTGGGTAGCAACCCACATCATCTGGGATCCAGTAGCCCTTACTGTGCCCCCCAGAAGAAACAGGGCGACAGCATGAATGGGCAATTAGAACCTTACTCGCGGTCTAGGATGGAGTATCTACCGTAGTTCTTATAGATGTGGTTTATTTGTTAGTGGTGGTGAGGGAAGCAGTGCAAAGAAAAAGTGAAATTTAAAATCATCTACTGAAACAGATATAGTACTTTATTGGTTCTGTTCGAGTGACGAAATAAAACCAGTGCAAGAGCTGTTTTGAAAAAATAACTGCTCAAGTCCAGCTAGTAAAGGAGGTCTACATGTTTCAGCCTCTAGATTATATGGTAATCAGGCTTTCGTCAGGACCTAAGAACTTTTGCTACTGCTATATGTATATGTGTAATCCCCAAAAGTGAAAAAAACTGTGAATGGAAATTATACAACCTACTTGGGTAGCGGATTATATCATTCAACACTCTTTTTGACTTTTTCAGGAGTGTTCGTCCATTTCCCGTCAGTATACGGGGGCACTCCTCACCTCAACTGGCATCCGCTCAGAGAAATGAGGCCCCCCTGTCCGTCGGTACCTCGATCCTTAACAGAGCAGGAAGGGGAGGAACGCCTAACTCTCCCATGTCCTGGACAGCTCTCAATCTAGCTTCTGAAGCAACCACACCATAGAGACCGCACTCCTCGCAGCCACTGATGACATCCGCTCGCTCCCTCCTCCACCGTGACCACAGCCCTTATCCTACTTGACCTCTCATCCGCCTTCAACACCGTCTCCCACCGCACTCTAATCACAAGACTCCGTGACGCCTGCATCCATGACAAAGCACTAGACTGGATCCACTCCTTTCCACTGGCCGGACACAATGGGTGAGACTACCCCAGTTCCTCTCAGAATCTACAGAGATAGGTTGCAGGGTGCCCAAGGGATCCTTCTTGAGCCCCATCTTCTTCAACGTCTACATAGCCCCTCTCTCAGACATCGTCAGAAGCCACGGACTCAACATCGTCTCCTATGACGACAACCCCCAGCTGATCCTCTCCCTGACCAACAAATCCACAACTGCCAGAACCAACTTCCACAGCAGAATGAAGGCCTTGGGCTACCTGGATGAAAGACAGCTGTCTCAAGCTCAAATGGACAAGACCGAAGTACTCATTCTCATTCCCACCCGTTCTGCCTGGGATGACTCCTGGTGGCCAGCCGCTCTGGTACCCCTTTCCACGCCTACGTGTGGAAATTTAGCTCGCAAACTGAACATTATCTGCGCCATCTTGCCCCTCCCCAGCACCACGCGCAACGAATGCACGGCCGCCATTTTAGGCACCCCGCTCTCTCCCCGCTCACTCTCGACCGCCAGCGCTTTCCCCTGGCGCTGCAAGCATCCCCCGCGCGCCGGCCACCCCCGCTCTCTCATACAGGCCATAAACCCTCTCCTTCTGCGCGACCCTGCTACGGAACCACTTCCAACCGACAACCCATACATGGTCATGCCTCTCCTTTGATAACCCCCCCCTTCCTCTGCGCCCCATTGTCTGAACTGGTCCCAGGCCATCGCCTAGCCCTGCGGATGCAGTTTATTGCCCCTACTGTAAGGGAAACACCCCACATCAAAGGGATTACAGTAGAATCAAAGCCCCTACCCCCTGAGACCCGGCCGGTTGCACACACCCCCGGGAATTAGCGGAATTCCCTGCTGCGCGATAGCCATCTCCCACTGCGGGTAGGGTGGGAACCTCTACTGTAACCATGTGTGGGATCGGATCTGAGCCGGGGCTTCAGGGGATATTTCCCCGCACATCAAGGGAATCTCAAGAATGTACTATATGTAATAAAGCAATAAACCAGTGTATAAGAGACCAGGTCTCAGAGATGCAGTTAGAGCACCTCGTGACGATACCTTGCTGTCTGATCTGATGTGTTCTGCTCCGACGGAATAAAACTTTGTTTCCTGCCTTCCAGTCTCCGGCGCCTGCCTCTTTTATTGGTAAATCATCGAGTGGTATGAGAGGCGATTACCGCCGGGCAAATCCTTGAAAGATTATCGACTGAAACTGCCGCTACCATTTAACAATTGGCGTCCCAAACGTGGGGCCCATCAGCGACACGTGGATCCAGTGGGAGAGGTCCCGACGACAGAGTGAACGACTGCAACGATCGGGAGAGCTCCTGCCCAATAGACCCTCGTCTGGCAGCCGATCATCCGAACTTCACTGGTTCCGAGCAGACCTCTCTCGAGTGATCTACGGTCCTGACTGGGAACCATCAGGAGTGCCGCGGCAAATACGGAGAATAGAGGACGATCGGGCGCTGGAGGCGGAAGACGAGAAACTGTCCATGCGGTCCGGGTAAGGTCGTGAAATACGACAAAAGTGCGAAATAATTGATTGATTGTTTGAATACTAGTATTGCTCATTGATTGTTCTTTTTGAGATATTCGCTGTCTACAAACGGGGAGGAGTAGGAATACTCTCTCTCTCTCCCTTTGCAGATAGTGAAGGGTAGGTAACGCAGACTTTTGTCCCCGTTGAAACCCGTCGTGCCTATCTTTATCTCCCCATTGATTGATTGTCCGAACATTGATTGTTTTGAAGAATAGTGCTTTTGAGATATTCTCTGTTTGCAAATAACGTAGAATAGGAATATTCTGTCTAGTCTTTGCAAATAGTGAAGGGTAGGTAACGCAGACTTTTGTCCCCGTTGAAACCCGTCGTGCCTATCTTTATCTCCCCATTGATTGATTGATTGATTGTCCGAACACTAGTTGTTCGATATTGGTTCTTTGGAGGTATTCTCTGCTTACAAATAACGAAGAATAGAGATATTCTGTCTAGTCTTTGCAAGCAGTGAAAAGATAGGTAGTGCTGACTTTTGTCCCCGTTGAAACCCGTCATGCCTATCTTCTCCCCACTGATTGGTAGTTGGTTCTGCCCGGACCGCTTATTAGAGGTGAACCACCCGGCTCCACTGGAAGGCACCCCTAATAAGGACATGTTCACTAAATATGGACTAGTCGCCGTAGCTTATAGCAAGCTGTGGCATAAATATACCAAGAAGGACCCCGAAAGTCAGTGGCCACTGATGGGATCCTTCGACGACCGCAAGATAGAAGCGCTAGAAGTAGCTCTGCGTAGCAATAAGACAACGCCTACTATGCTTGACAGTATTGGCATGTGGCGCAAAGAAGCGACGCAACGGAAGAAGAGGGAAGAAGTAAAAGCAGAAAAGGAATTACGAAAGGCAGCTCACCTAGCCGCTAAAAAGTTAGAAGAAGACATAAAGGAGAGAAGGGAAACTAAACTAAGACAGGAGCCCGAAACCTCAGGCCAGTACGCTGTTAGGACCCCTTCTTTGCTCTACCCTGTATTGTCCTCCAAGCAGCAAACGAATGACGAATTACTGTTAGGTCCCCCGACCATTTACATGCCCCCTCCGTATGCACCCTCCCAATCGGTAGTGCAACACCCACAACCCCCGAACACGAACGAAAGCAGTACAGGGGCCTCGGCCCTCACGGCCTCCGCGCCGGCTGAGCCTCTTGTGCCGAACCCAACGTCGACTACAACGCTAGACGACCATGAGATAGGAAAGAAAGAGTCCACCAGAATGAATCGATTAGCTAAGGATGAACGAACAGGAATCGACAAGATAGTAAAGGCACTGGTAGGATCCTTTTTGACCTTACAAAAACTAAAATAACGCTAGGAGTTAGCCCTTTGTGGGACATATGAAACCAAGGGAAGGAGTCAAGCTCACGGTCGAGACGACCACGAGGTAGCCCGACTCCATTACTCTCGCTACCTAAACATGTCTGCCCTACTGCCCACCCCGCCCAATAAGCATGACAAAATCCCGCACAAACGGAAGCCTGCTGACACCCACCATCGACGTCACCGAACTAGGGCTAGCTCGCGCACAATTGGGCTATGTTATTTTTCCGATTGCACAGTCACCTCCTGGTGCTCGTCATCTGACTACCAATATGTACAAACACTCCAACGAAGTAATGTGTGATAACATTTTAATAACTTATAGGATATAACAAACACACCAACAGGGTAAACAGGTTAAAACACGTTTTAAAACAACTATTTACATGACGGTCTGCTGCAACCCCCATCCCAAAGCCTTAACGTCCACGTGACACCGTCCTCGCCTCTCCTTCCTCGAAATTGCAACATTGGCCTGTTTTGGGCGGTCCCTCTTAGTTGACTTTGGGCTATAAAAACCATGCAAAAATCCATTGACATCAGTGGCGAGCGATTGTGCGAATAGGCCGGAGGCTATACGAAGCGCCGAAGTTCTGGCAACACCAAGGCGGAGCCCGCCACGCTGTGCGGACCTTCCCGTTTTCTTTCTTCTTTCTTCAATTATGGCTGCTGCCCTGGCGGGGGGAGGCGACGCGGACGGACCTCCCCCACCTCCCCAGGTGGAGGCTTGCCAGGCACCCCAACCGCCTTTAACTCTCCGGCCAGCTAAGCTGCACCCGACCGTCTTTCACTCACCGGCCAGCTAAGCTGCACCCAGCCATCTTTTTCATCGGCCTGCTGAATTTCACCCTGGCACGCTGTGCGGGTCTTCCCAGTCACTTCTTCCTTCAATAACGGAGGGTGCCCTGGCGGGGGGAGGCGACGCGGACGGACCTCCCCCACCTCCCCAGGTGGAGGCTCGCCAGCAGATGAGGGCACCCCAAACCACACCTTTCACACGTCGGCCAGCTGAGTTGCGCCCTGCCACTTCATTCGCCGTTCGGCTGAGCCGGCACCCCTGCACGCGGCCGCCAGGCAACCACCCAAGCACCGGGTTCACCAGGACTGCCGCTAGCGCCCGACGTGAGGAGTGGGCCCCCGCAGCAAGGTAATCGGGGACCCACCCCGGTGGTGATACCATCCAAACTGCTGTCGTCACTGCTGCTGGAATCACCCCGGTGGCAGCACCACCCGAACTGCTGCTGTTACTGCTGCTGGCTCCTCTCCGGTGACTGTACTGAAGAGCTGCTGCTACTGCTGCCCTTGAACTCCGGCGGTCGACCCCTCCGGTTCCAGGCCTGGCCCACCTTGAGACAATTCTGGACTCGAAAGCTTGTTTGCTAGGGCATGGGCCCCACCCTTGACAGAACGCTCCCCTCAGCCTTGCAGAATTGGTTGGAGTCATTTGACGTTCGACTCCTGCGGACTTCCGGTAAGGACAAAAACCACCACCATTGCTCTTTTTGCCCCCGGGCGGCAGCCACCTTGCCTCCGCTTGATACAGCGAGACAGTAAAGCGCCGGCGGAAGAACCCGCCTGCTGCCCCGCCCTAAGAACAAACCGTGGCATTGCTACAAGGTTGCAGTGACGCAAAGTTGACGCTAACGAAAGTTCTCGAACTACCGAAAGGGATTCTGGTTCAACTGCTAATTCATGGAAAAACTTAGACTGTGCACTGGCCCGACCCCGCCCTAAGATGGCGCTGATGTAGGAGTGGCCTACAACTCCTTGTGGCATTCCAGTCACGTGACATTCGTGTTAAAAAGAGATATATATACATGTATGCGATGCTTTTGCACATGGCGGTGGGGGAGAGGGGGGAACCGATTTTTATGTTAATCCAGTATTGCTCATGTTGCTCGACGCCTCTCACACCGTGGCCGGTCTGTGGCGGCTGTAGGCCCGTATTTCCATACTGATATTGTTTTAAATAAAGGGCTTCTTAAAAAGGAATTACGAACTCAGTGTCATGACTAATCATCTAGGTTGTTGAAGGTTTTTCTTTTTGAATAAATGATTGTTACTCCTAAGCGAAAGCATACAGATAATACAGACACAATTTGCCTAAAAATCTTTTTGTTTAACGGAATTTGTACCCATCACGCCTGCCCTTTTTCCAGGAATTGTCAAATCAATAATGAACTATAACTTAAGGTATATGTCGCATGCAAGGTATGGTATCCTGCACCATAATACACGACCAATTGAGAAATACATGCACGACCAGGGAACGCGAATTTAGGAGATGAATGAACTAGAGCATCTTTGCCTCAAACTAAAGAATAATGGGTCCGTGGTATTACCCAACCCTGCGGCTAGCCTGGTACATGGTAGGTAAAACCTTTCGTGTCTGCGCGCGCTGGGGTATTTTGAATACTGCACCTCCCCTCCCCTCTTATTTCCCCTCTATAGGTCACGACGAAGTTCCGACTGAAGAGTGGAGTGGACATGGACCGCACCAAGTTCAACATCAGGGAAAACATAGACAAACGTTGTGAGATAGTGTATAAAATTACAGACCACCATTGAGAACATGAAAAACTGTATGATATGATTGTGCGTGTGTACTACGATTATACGATATGAATGTGTATGCATTTCATGTTCGGATCACTTGAAGAGAGCGTCATTGTATGATTGAAGTGTGCGTCCACCGATCAAAGGGAGGAGAATAAAGGGTCAGACAACCCATAAGACGAACTACAAAATACTGAAGATACGCAGCATGCATAGGAATAGAGGACAGGAAAGGAGAGGTCCCCGTGCTCGACGCAGCCCTGAGTCTCCGTCTTGACGCATGTACTGTCACACCCTATCCGGCATTTGTGTGTACGTGATCACCGAATTTATGTCTTTTCCTCGCTTGTGTTTTCTTACATGGAACAGACCCATGCTACTCCATGTTGTGTGTGCACCAAGTGACCTATTATCTCTCTCTCTCTCT
This sequence comes from Triturus cristatus, assembly GCF_964204655.1. Lineage (NCBI taxonomy): Eukaryota > Metazoa > Chordata > Amphibia > Caudata > Salamandridae > Triturus > Triturus cristatus. The sequence continues at coordinate 304,977,650 of NC_140581.1, forward strand.
CTCTCTCTCTCTCTCTCTCTCTCTCTCTCTCTCTCTCTCTCTCTCTCTCTCTCTCTCTCTCTCTCTCTCTCCCTCTCTCCCTCTCTCCCCCCCCCTCCCTCGCAAAAGGCTCTTTCTTGCCCTCTTTCTTCTTGAATAAATTAACGACATACACCTCTTTGGTAAGTGTATAATTGGCCTGAACACAGTGGTGTTCGAACAAATTGATAGAAACAAAAACGACCATACTTTACCACGTTACTACCTCTCCTTTTTACAAACATTAAGCCTAATCGGTTGAGAAGGAAAGGACAGGTAAGACGACTGATGTCTCCCAATCTGACCCACAAGCCGGGGACTATATGTCAGTGGTTTTTGTTCTTAAAGGACACCATCTCCACCACCCAGAATTACCCCTGACCAATTGGCCCGGAATAATATGTCTAAAGCACCCTGTTCTCCCAAAGATAACTCCAGCCCTATACTAGCCGTCTCAGAGTATCCCGAACAAAACAGCTGATGGCCCCTGTTTTAAACTGATAAAGGGTCACCTACTGTATGAAAGGGATACTCGTGAACGCATGACCATAGCACCTCGCACTTACGGGTATTACCAAACCTTGCATTATAGGGCGCAGAAACTGACACCTAGAAGGCCAGACGATGGACAGGGACACCCACAGAACCCTGCACCACAGCAGTAATTAATAGATTAGTAACACGCACATTAACATCAGAGTTAATAGACACCAATCATATAGTAACAGATAAGAGCATTTCCGCAACTACTCAGTGGTTGGGAGAGAGAATGAAGTATGTAAATGTCTTCCCTGCCAAGATCTCTAAGACTTTCGTTTCTTATAACCTATTCAAGGATAACCTGCAGCCATCGGAAGAGAAGGGTCGGATGTGACGCACAGTCTGGCTGCGGATCATAAAAACATCTATGACATCGACCAAGGGGGAAGCGACGAAGCAACAAGAGTGTGAGACGAGGCACCATTATCAGAACGATGAGCGCGAAGGGCCACATCGAGGCCCCTGCTCACTGACCAGCGTGCCTGAAGTCTTAACCCGTCGGGCCCGATTGATGGGCCCAGTGCTGAAAAGATTCTGCTCTCCTTGGTCCGCATTTTTGATCTGATCCCATGCCACCCCATTCTCTCTTCCTCTTTCATTTGGACTATGACTTTGACCTACTACCGAGGAACAAAAGGCCGGCACCCTGTCTCAAAAGTACCTGTGGTGAACTGTGTTAAGGAACAGGACTGTGATCAACGAACAGTGAGTGGTCACACCCTGCCACGTGAAGAAATCGGATTTGGGCTGGACCTTAGTTCCACCGCCGGTGCTCAACAGTGCCAACGAAAGAAGAACAACAATGAGAGCTTACCAGTGATAGCTCTTTATAAACAAGGACACTGGAAAGAAGAACCCATGTCAAAGTTGAAAATCCTCTCCCAACCACCTTATTATATTAACTATCTTCTTATCAAGTTTTCATGATGTTGCATCAATCACTTCCGACTGTACACTGAGAAGTTAAGAAAATGTAACTTTGTATAGTAACATTCATACAACACCAGCCATGTACACAACTATACTGTAACTTTGAATGTACTTCCTCCTCGCCTGCTTCATCAAACTGTATGAGACAATGTACAAATGTGTCAGATTACTCCTGCCTACCCTAAAGACTCTGTATCTTTAAATGTGTGACGAACATTGACGATACTGTAACTGAAAGGCTAACAAAGGCGAATATTGGCCGGACAAGCTGGCGAGATATGTTAAAAGGGAGGACTGTGGAAATTTAGCTCGCAAACTGAACATTATCTGCGCCATCTTGCCCCTCCCCAGCACCACGCGCAACGAATGCACGGCCGCCATTTTAGGCACCCCGCTCTCTCCCCGCTCACTCTCGACCGCCAGCGCTTTCCCCTGGCGCTGCAAGCATCCCCCGCGCGCCGGCCACCCCCGCTCTCTCATACAGGCCATAAACCCTCTCCTTCTGCGCGACCCTGCTACGGAACCACTTCCAACCGACAACCCATACATGGTCATGCCTCTCCTTTGATAACCCCCCCCTTCCTCTGCGCCCCATTGTCTGAACTGGTCCCAGGCCATCGCCTAGCCCTGCGGATGCAGTTTATTGCCCCTACTGTAAGGGAAACACCCCACATCAAAGGGATTACAGTAGAATCAAAGCCCCTACCCCCTGAGACCCGGCCGGTTGCACACACCCCCGGGAATTAGCGGAATTCCCTGCTGCGCGATAGCCATCTCCCACTGCGGGTAGGGTGGGAACCTCTACTGTAACCATGTGTGGGATCGGATCTGAGCCGGGGCTTCAGGGGATATTTCCCCGCACATCAAGGGAATCTCAAGAATGTACTATATGTAATAAAGCAATAAACCAGTGTATAAGAGACCAGGTCTCAGAGATGCAGTTAGAGCACCTCGTGACGATACCTTGCTGTCTGATCTGATGTGTTCTGCTCCGACGGAATAAAACTTTGTTTCCTGCCTTCCAGTCTCCGGCGCCTGCCTCTTTTATTGGTAAATCATCGAGTGGTATGAGAGGCGATTACCGCCGGGCAAATCCTTGAAAGATTATCGACTGAAACTGCCGCTACCATTTAACATACGGACCACGCATGCAACCGTGGCATCATACTGGCCAAATCAACAGTTTCCTCAGCCTGCTTCTACACACTCTGCCTGCTTCAAAAAACATTCAGATGGATCCCCACAGAATCCAGAAAGACTGTCACCCACACACTCATCACCATCAGACTCGACAACGGCAATTTACTCTATGCCGGCGTCACCCAGAAACAGCTCAAGAAACTACAGAACATTCAAAATGCCACCGACAGACTGGTACTCGAAATCCCCTGCCCATGCCACATCATGCAACACCTCCGACAACTCCACTATCTCTCGGTCAACAAGAGAATCCCTTTCAAGCTCCTCACAAATACCTACAAAGCTCTCCACAACATTGGACCTGCATACCTGAACCACCGCCTTGCTTTCTACGTACCCACCAGGCAACTCCATTCTGCCCTAGCCTCCGTCCCCAGAATCCACAAGACCAGAACCAGAGGAAGTTCCTTCTCCTACCTCACCGCCAAGACCCGGAATACCCTGCCCCTCCAGCTTAGGCAATTTGTGTCGCTGACCCAATTCAAGAAGGACCTCAAGACCTGCTCTTCGAATGATCCTCCACATGCAGAAGGCCCAACAGCCTCCCCCCAGTGCCTTGAGATGCTCACAGGTGAATAGTTGCGCTTTTTAAACCCCTAATTGATTGATTGATATGATACTGTTGTGTAGCACTAGCAAGTCATTGGTAAATTCAGGACATCTAACACACTGGTGATGTAGAGATCTGGTACACAAACCACCTGCTACATTGATGGAGTGGAAAAGTTTCCAATACATTTTCTCACAGACATGAGGTGGCACCAAAACTATGTGATTCCATCTATGGTATCACCTACATATGGAATGCCTCTCAAACCAGCCTTGATAAAGTCTATAATGTGATCATGATTACACAATACCTTAAACATGGAAAACTTTTACCCAATTATATGATTCATAGATCACCACATTTTCTTTTCAAACAAATTGGACAACATAAATCATTCTGGTGAAGTACACACTTAACGCAAAAACATTTAGGCTTGGATTGCCCTGATAGTGAAATTAAATTTGAAAATGACTTCATCTTTACTATTAGGACATCATGTACTTTTCTACAGCTGTCTTCAAATGTCGTACTTGTTAAGTGCAACAAAAATGTAGAACTAACACACAAAACACTACATTCTCAGTTAATAAAAAAATGCAATGTTATATTTATTATTAAACCTACAATTTACTTGATCTAAGCAGAATAAAAATATCTGTATATTATTTTTCTTGCTTCCCAATAGGTCCGTCCACATTGCAAGCAGTAAATCTCAGTGGCTCAGTGGGTCCAACTGCGACTTATGGTGCACAATATACCAATTGCATTAATGGCCATTCAAAATGTCAAATATTTTAATAACCTGATCTGCGTACCGTGCTGTTACCAAATTCATAATTTATTAAGATCAAACTTCATACCCTAGAGTCTTTAGTCTCATCTCCTATGAACATTAAACCATCTATGTAACTATGAAGACATAATTTACTTTTCCGTATATGTTCAAATAGTTGAACTCCCCTCAGAATTACTTTGAATGTATTTGAGACTCAGGTTATGCAACCTACATACGATCTTGAACCCACAACGACCCACTCTTTCAACTCCCAATATGTCATGCGCTGTATAAGAATTTGATACGTTATATGCATTCACTTAAAAAAAACATGTAGCTTTAACATAGATTCAATCTTCAAATTGTCAATCTGTATCAGTATATAAACATTCCCCAATCATATGGTATCTGGAACAGTAAAGAGTGGATCTATTTAAAGATCTGATCAAAGTACCATCCACAGATTCCCAGACTACAACAGAATCTCATTACACTCAAGTCAATGTTCGCTTACACTCACTAGAAATATGCACGGTTCCCCATGTCTAGCCTCATAAATCGGTAACTGAGTGAAAACTGTAGCGATCTTTAATTTCTTCTTTTATATTGTTCCATGATCCCGCTAAAGCACTAAGCAGTAGCACGAGGTCTGACTCGGATGCAAAACCATCATCTCATGGGTATTACCAACCAAATACATAGAAAAAAAGCTTACTTCGATTTTCACGTATTGAACTCACTAAAAACGACTTCCTATTCTATCAACTGGGATTTCAAAATTCATCCATCATATTATAAACATTCATCATCTTCATTTTAGGTCGTAGTAGCATGAACAACCATCAATTATTTGAACCAAAATTATGTTTTATTATTGTAACATAATCCAAATAAGAGGTACATTTCGAACTCTGGGCCTTTGGCTCATGATGCCAATGCATTTGACCTCTAAACTGTCACAAGACTGGCATCAACCATGGTCTCAAAATTCACTCTCAACTAAATCAATAACTTATTCAGTTGAATTCAAAACTTGCTTTTTTTAAATACACAGACAACCTTGTATTGCTTGTGGGTACCAAGTCCCGCTATTCCATACACAATTAACAATTCTCTGTCTCTTTTCGAGATTTGGCCACACATCCTGCCATATTTATTGAAGCCAACACAAAACCTTATCTACATGTAACCTGGGTTTAAAACCCACCCGCTGGTGGTCTTTAAACTGGATTGACAGGTGCTGGGGATGTACATTCACTGTAGACAGCCACTGGGGTAGTTGGGGTGTGCCTGGCCCTTCCTTGATGACTCAGAGCTGAGCTGAATAGGGCTTGGTTGCATTTAGAGTAGTGTGAGGCAACTCCGATCGACATCATAATGAGCCCTATATGGCATAAATACATATTAACATGGAGTATTCTTTATGAGTCACTCATTTCTTATATGTTACATTTATTTCTTTATCACATACATGTTTTCCTATTACTACCACCATCAGAAAATAAAAAGACAATTAAGGGGTTGATTCCGATCCTGGATTCTTTTTTCCCGTACGACTCGTATCCGTATTTTTTTACGTACGAATCGTACAAGTCCCGTACAAACGGCAAAGTCCGATTCGTATGTGAAAAATACATACGAATTGCCTCGGGAAAAGTCTACGAGACGTTCCCGGACAGTTTTACATACAAATTGTAAACCTGAAGTCCGAGCGCGCAAGTACGATCCGTACCGCCCGTCCGAAAACACAAGCGCATGGAAAAGGCACCGTACGGAGTGAACTTTGTACGACCCCTACCCCGAGTACACATGTGCCCGGGGTACGAGCCGTACGGCCCCACCAGCTCCTCGCATATGTCCGCACCGTACCCCAGGCGTACCCCCCGACCCGCGTATGTCTGCACCGTACCCCAGGCATACCCCCATCCTCGCGTATGTCTGCACCGTACCCCAGGTGTACCCCCCACCCGCGTATGTCCGCACCGTACCCCAGGCGTACCCCCATCCTCGCGTATATACGCCTGGGGTACGGTGCGGACGTACGCGAGGATGGGGGTACGCCTGGAGTACGGTGCGGACATACGTGAGGATGGGGGTATGCCTGGGGTATAGTGCGGACATACGCGGGTGCGTTATACTGGGTACCACTCCAGCATTTAATGTCTCTGTGTACCATCACAATATTTTCAACACTAGTACCGTCATTACCTATCACTAACCAGAAATGAAAGGCCATAGGTAGATACTTTCACCCACATTGTACATACTGAGAAATCCTAATGAAGTATTCTGGTCACTACAAATCGACGAAACACATGTTGGCTAGCTAGCATGTTTGCTAGCTAGCATAATGGCTCGCTAGCATGTTTCATGAGAGAATGTAAGAGTAAAAAAAGGAAATACTTTTAGGGACTCCAGAGACAATTTGGTGTTGTTTTTTGGGTTTGCTCGCAACTGCATTTCATGCTCTGGGAAGTACCTTACGTTTTTGGGGAACTTTGCAGTAGCTGCTCCTTTCTTCTGGTGAGCACCCAGTAAAGATTGAAGATGCTTTGGACATAAAAATAATGATGAAACTGATTTAGGTTTTTGCCAACATTACTCTGGCCATCCAATTGCTTTCCAAATCTAGAAACTATTAGATCAGCGGCGGCTCATTCGCTAAGGCAAAGGAGTGTCGCCCCACTGCTCTGTGAGCAGTTCAAAAAGGAAAAATATAATGATAATAACCCATGTTAATTTCATTTTATTTTTCCGTGCTGGCTCAGCTGGATTTCATTCTAGGTGTGAGGTGGGGTAGATGGGCTGTCACCAGAGCAGGGGGAGGAGTGGTGGGCACTCTCTTAAGTGTGCATGACAGTTTGGATGGGTGTCTTGGGCCGGCCAAACAGTCATGCACACTTAGCATGTTCTCAACTAGGCTGTATTGCACAGCCTGGGTGGAGAACATGCACAGGTTCCTAGTCCCTGTCTGAGCGCTGAACCACGGTGCTCAGACCAATCACAACGCTGCTGTCATGCTGGTGATAGCAGCGTTGTGATTGGCTAGAGGAGTCTGGAAGCCTGTGTGCTTCCTGCTTCTGAAGTTGACCAAAGAGGAAGTGATTTCTTTTTTATTCCCCTCGCCACTCCCGTTAAGTAGCAGCCGCCACTGTGTTAGACCTAGGTTAGGTCTGACTGAGCTCTCTTGTATGCAGCATTTTAAGGGTCAGAACCTCAATTCAACTTCATTGTAAGTTAATAAATGGCAGATCTCTTGTTATAATTTTAAAAAGTTAAAATCTGTTTGAAACAGAAGTTCATGTTTTACCAAAATGTAAATGTCAGTTTGACCTAGAAATTAGGAACCAGTGGTGCTTGACAGATTGCCAAACCGATAATAACATAGTTAACCTTCATGTATGTTGGACTTGGCCCTTTTTGCAGGGTCATCCTTGAACTTTTTGCCTTCCTCCTATATTTTTTCTGACCTGTTGTTGGGTGTTTTATGACCCTGGGAACTTTACCACTGCTGATCAGTGCTAAAGTGCATATGCTCTCCCTATTGTAAATTGATGTATGGATTAGTGATTCCATGTTTGGCTGATTTGGTTTACTGATCAGACCCTAGTACAGTGCACTGAGTGTGCCCAGGGCTTGTAAATCAAATGCTGCTGGTTGGTTTGCAGCACTGGTTGTGCCACCCACAGAAGCAGCCTGTAAAAGTGTGTCTAAGGTCTGCCATTGCAGAGCCTGCGTGCAGTTAGGTACTGTCATGCTGTCTGGGCAAGGGCACCCACTTGCCAGTCCCTAAACCTTCCCTTTTCTTCATATCAGACACCCGTATGGTAGGCCCAAGGGCAGGGTGCATTGTACGGATAAGGTAGGACATGCCCTGGTGTGTGTGGCATGTTCTAATAGTGAATTACAGCCATTTTCGTTTTTTCACTATTGCAAGGCTACCTGTTCTCCATAGGCCAGAATAGGCAGTTTGATTTTTACATCTTATAATCCTAACTGACTCAGGGAACATGGTAGAAATTCGAATTTATTATGCCCAAACTCAGAATGATAAAATACATCTTTTAGTGAAGTTGGTTTTAACATTCTGTGTTTGAAAATACCACTTTTAGAAAGTAGGTATTTTCTTGTCTAACCATTCAAGCCTGCTTCTGCTAGTTTGTGTATTCCTTGTCTGGAGTTTGAGTGACAGGGCTGGGGAATTCCAGGAGACGGGGTGAGGTGGCCCAGTGGTGAATAGAGAGATCTGCATCTAGATGGGAGGGAGGAGCTGCACCTGGGACCTGAATAGGGCTGTGCCTTCCCTCCACAATGCTGGCTCCACCTCCTGTGGTGCGTCTGATGTCTCTGCCCTGCACTCTGAAAGGAAAGAAGGAGTCAGGTAAACAAAGTGCTCCAGGATTGACCAGAACCGGTTTGAACCAGGCAAAGGCCCCTCTGCCCTCAGAGGACAAAGGATTTTGGGGTATTAGTATTGGGACATTGATCCCAAGAATTTAGATCACTTTGGGAAACAAGAAGAAAACATCTGCTGAGGAGAGGAACCAAGAAGAAGCTGAGGAGTAACTTTCCCTGAAACTGGGGGATTGGCCTGCAGTGGTTGCCTTACTGCCAAAGAGAGGAAAAAGGAACTGTGTGTGTACGTTTGCTCAACTTGTGAAGGATCTCCAAGGGCTTGCCTCCTGCTGAAGTCTCAGGGCCAACAGACTTCAACCACCAGCTCCTCAGAGTTCTTTGGAAGTGCCTGCTGCTGTTTTGGGGCCTTCTGAGGAACTGCGTGTCGCAAGGAGCTGGAAGCACAACTCAAGAAGGAGAAGCGTGCCGTCGTCGAAGCTGTTGTCGTCGCATCGCATAAAGGGTGTCGCCGCTGCAGTTGTCACACTTTACACTGTCCTGATGATGATCTTGAATTACTAAGATCGAAACGCCGTCGAATACAATTTCAAAGTTCCCTTAAACTGTCTAAACTATTTGGGTTCTTTTGATCTGTTTTTCAATGCGATGTAAAGTTTTTTATTGTCACTAAACACTTCACTTCACGCACCCTCACTTATGTATGTGTGAGCACTGTATATAATGTATACTCTTGAATTGCAAAAATGACAGAAACGGAAGCTACTCCATTTTATGATGTCAAATAAAATGTGATGCCTTCCTCTAAATTTCTGTGTCCTTGCATATAATTCTGAACTGGATCCGCCTTTGGTTCAATATATCAATGAACTCAATTGAATTATTCTCAAACGTAACAATTGTAGCCTCGCTACCTGAGGATCCTTGACCTCACCAGACCGCTGTTTTGTTAAACTACCTACTTACCCCAGGTCACAAACGTGCGGGGTCCCCTTGTTTTTGAAACGCAGTTGTCGCATCGAGCGGAAGCGTCTCTCATCTTCTATGAAGTGTCTCGCAACGCCAAAGAAGCGTGTCGCCATCGCAGCCATCGTAGCTGACGCATTGCACCACTTCAAGAGAAGAGTCTCGCATCGAGGAAGAAGCGTGTCGCCATCGCAGCCGCTGCCATTGCACCGCATCAAGAAAAGCACCTCGCATCCATAGAGAAGCGTGCCACCGTCGGAGCTGTTGTCGTCGCATCGCGTGAAAGGTGTCGCCGCTGCAGTTGTCGCATCGAGCGGAAGCGTTTCGCAACGTTGTCGCATCGCGTAAAGGGGTGTCGCCGCTGCAGCTGACACATCGTATCGAGTCTTCTCGCAACATCGGAGTAGCGTGCCGCATCTGGAATATCTTCACGTCTTTATTTCTTTGCACCAAACTTTCATCGCATCAACATCGTTACAACACTTTCGTTGCCCTGCGTGTCGCATCTACAGGTACATTGACTTAAAGTGTTGCATTTAAGAACTAAAGAGAACTAAGCTAAATTCTACCATCTTAAAGTAACAGTATTGTGGATTTTTGTCGTTTATGGTCGTGTGGTATATCTATATAAAGAATACTTATTTTTGATTAAAAAAACCTGTGTGGTGTCCATCTGTAGTGTGTCACTTGATTACTGTATGTGCTCACAAATGCTTTACACACTGCCTCTGAGATAAGCCTGTCTGCTCGTGCCAAGTTACCAAGGGGGTGAGCAGGGGTTATTTTAGGAGTGTACTCCTTTACCCTGACTAGAGGGGAGGGTCCCTATTTGTCACAAGTACATACCTGTGTCAACTAGAGACCCCCAAGTCTAACAATGTAGCTTTCCAAAATGGTTCCACGAAAGACACACAAATATGAATGTATTTTCAGTAAATTCCTGTATTATTCTCTGACAAGATGCCCGCCACAATGGGAAATCTGGGATTAGATATGTACCGATGGGTTTACATACTAAGGCGTTTTTTCAGCATCATATTCTGGTAAATTGTTTTCTTACTTCTGCACAAAAAACACAACCCAATAACCAGATTTCTATGATATATTATAATTTAATACAGAAGTAAGTGCAACCATGAGTACATTTGCAGGCATATTATGCAACCGGGGGAGCTACCGAACCAAGCCATGCATTTCAGCAGCCCATTGCCTATTGTTTTTCTCAGATGTCTGTGAGTATGGCAAGCAGCTGCCTCAGCCTTAATACCACCCATTTATCTCGCTTTATTCTTTTTGGATGACTTTTTATTTTACGCCATAAACACATCACAATGCTAAACCATTTTGTCAGACTATTACTAGTAGAATATGTTGAAAGCCAATCCCCGTGTTACGTTTCAACACATTAATCCCTTTCACAAATCTTCAGAATCTTATAGTTGACTAATCTTAAATTGAATACATAAAGCTTCGTTTTCAGGCAGAACAGCAGACACTGAAATCAGCTTGAAAATGTCTTAAGGATCATAACCATCCAGCAGTGAAAAACACTTCAAAGCCTGGAGATAAGCTTCTCAAAATAGCATATGTCTAAAACATTTAAGCTGTCTAACTCTCTAAGATTCATTGTCAACAGATCAACCAGACCTGGAACAAAGGCATTTAGTACACCATGTTATGATTGCTATTTTAATGTTTAGGATGCGTTTTGGATGAATGGCTTTCGAAATTAAAGTTCTCCTTTTCTTCATCCCACCCCCTGAATCGGGGATTCTTCATCAAATAAATGTATTAATTCATTAATTAATTAGTAAAAGATCACCTTCCTTAAAGAAAACATACATATGCAACAACTGGACACTCAACACTAGAGTTCACAATATTAGAGAAATGAACAACTGAAAAATGTGACAAAACTAAAGAAAGTCTGCCCTATGGGAAAGCATTTAAAATCCAAAACAATATCGAAGTGTCTTCTATATGGTTGACTGGGACCTCAAACTCTAGTGCCTGCAGCCTGTTAAACGTTCCATGTAAATGTTTTACATTTAGACCTTTTCTAGAGGTGGGAGAAGGTTGCAAACAGTGGTAGGGCAGGCCATCAGTGATTTCTTCAATGATGTAATTTGAGATGTCATCAGTGATGTCATTAATGATGTATTAGAATGTCATGAGTGATGTAATATGTGAGGTCATAAGCAGTGCATGGTGGGGCGCAAGTTATAGTTAGCTCTACTAACTATAACTGGTGAATTTCTGTGTTTTGTTTTAGTTCAAAGCATTAATGTTGTCATTGACATATTCACCTAACTATAAAGTTACCTTAACCTTTGTTTTTTCAGTCAATTTCTATGTTTTTTTTAATACAAAACAGATCTTTGTATAACACCCCACTACAACATTACAGTAACCTTTGTTTTTTTCCAGTGAATTTCAATTTTTGTTTTTTTTAAACGTAAAGTAATAGTTTATTATTATACGTGAAGCCAACCCCCCACCTCACAAGGCCTCGTCCTGCATGGTGGGTGGTTGTCCACATGGCCTGGCCCCTGACCAGGTTCTACGGCAAACCCCCCACAGGGAATCAACCCCTCACTGCATACAGCCTTTGGCTCTGTGTGCAACACACCCAGAGACAGCACCATTTCTTACTACTAATGTGGAAGGGACAGGGCCAGTATGGCAGAGCTTGAAGGTCATTTGGCGCCTTTGCATACTCAGCAGCAATTAAAAGGGGGAACCATGGACTCTGCTCTCAGACCAAGAGATGACAGGAAAGAGCCCACTCATCTTGGACAGTCACTGCAAAAGAGATTACGCTCCAATAAATCAACGGTGCATTCAGCTCCATCAAAAATTTCAGATCGTTTTTCAATGTACAAATTTCTATAATCTGGAAAATGGCGGGAACACCATTGTATGCTACTAACATGGAAGGGGCGGAGCCAAACAGGCAGAGCTTGTATGTGATTTAGGACCTTTGCATTCTCAGGAGCCATTAAAAGGGAGAACGATGGAATCTACTCTCAGACCAGGAGACAATAAGAAAGAGCGCTCTCGTCTTGGACAGTCACTACAGAAGAGATTGCGCGCCAATAAATCAACAATGCATTCACCTCCTTCAAGGATTTCAGATCGTTTTTCAACGTGGGATTGTAGAGAAAACACACTGTCCATCAGCCTGGAAAACAGTGGGAACATATTTCGCTACTACTAAAGTAGAAAGGGCTGGGCAAAACAGGCGGAGATTGTAGGTAATTTTGCACCTTTGCATACTTAGCAGCAATTAAAAGGGAGAAGCATGGAATCTGCTCTCAGACCAGGAGACGACATGAAAGAAAGGAGTCGTCTAGGACAGTCACTACAGAAGATATTGCACTCCAATAAATAAATGGTGCATTCACCTCCTCATCAAGGATTTCAGATCATTTTTCAACATGCAATTTTAAAGAAAACATAATGTCCATCATTTAAAGGAGAGGAGGCCCCCATCCCAGTTGTTTTCAGCCCTGGGGCCCCATCCCCTGGGGCCCAATCTGTTAATTAAGGGGGAGGAGGGTTGCACCACCACCGAGCCTGAAAAAGGCCCTGGAAACCCTATCCCAAACGTCTTCCCTACCTGATCCTTTTTTCACCCCAGTGACCCCATTTCCCAGAGCCTCAGTTTAACATAGGTGGGTGCCCTGGTGCCCACCCAAGGCACCCACCATACACTTCACTGGGGACCAGGGGGGGCCCCAAGACTCTACAGTGCTGCTGTGCATAAATAGCTGCTCCCTCTGGGCAGGAGTAATATCTTGATCTGTTTCCCTGCCCGCATCAGTGCAGGCAGGAAAACAGATCAGACGCCTGCTCCCAGATGTCTGGAGCACTTTTAAAGCTCCCACCTGCTGGAAGCAGACTTTGTGTTTGCTCCTGTTTGGCAGGAGTAACAAAAATGATCCTGGCAGGCGGGAGCAATCAAGTTTCCTGGGTCTCCCGTATGGGGCCTGGGGGAGTCAGGGTAGTCCCACCCTGCCTACTTACATGAATAAAGTTTTAGTTCAAGACAGGGGACTAAGTTCCTGAGTCCTGTAATGGCTTTCAGCAACATTTTTCTCATGTTGCTGCCAACCAATTATCGCACTCACTACCGCGTGAGTCTGACCCCTATAGCAGTGAGATGGTCCAAGGGAAAAAAGCTCCCTGGCCCAATCACACTGCTCTGTTTTTTACTTGGTGATCCTGCGAGGGTCACTTGAGTATCTCACAAGCACAAGCATCCAGATATACAAATATTTTTCACCCAAGATTTTTTTTAAACTACCGAACGGATTTCCATAAAATTACAAAAAGCACAATCTGGGTAGCAATATCTAGCTTCCTGCCAAAGATTGTGTCCTTCCGTTCAGAAATCTTTGCTGCAGATGAGCCTAAAAAGTCTCTGGAAAATGCATGGAGATTTTGCATATTGGGAACCCCATTTTTTGGCCCCTGTTTTTCTCATCACCCCAAAACCTCCCATGTGCAAACTAGGCAAAAATTAGCACTTTCGTGGAGATTCATCAAAAGGTGTTAAAGTTATTAGCAATGCAAAAAATGCATTTCCTATTGAAACCCAGATGTAACTATAGCTACCACCCATGGCAACTGCCACTGGGTAATATATATTACCTAGAGGCAGTTGCCTGTAGGTAGTTATAGTTGGGACCTACGGTTCATAGGAAAATCATTTTTTGACTTGCCTATAACTTTGTCACCGTTTGATGAATCTCCACAAACATTTCCCCAAAAGGTATGCTGCTTATTTTAGGTGTGTATGGAAAGTGTCTGGGTGATCCATGAAGCGAGGGCTAAGAAAAGGGGGGGGGCTAAAAATATATATGTGAAGAACAAAAAATATGATATAGGGGTGTAATAGTTAGGAAATAGAATTAAAATAGAATTTAAAAAAAACATCAAAATTCACTGAAGAAAACAAAAATTACAGGGACTTTATAGTTAGGAAATTGAATTCAAAATAACCTTAGAAATTCACTGAAAAACAAAGTTTGTAAGATTTCACACATACGAAACGATAGAAATTCAGCTGTTATAGTTACCTGAGCAAACTATAACTTATGCCCCTGCAATGCACTGCTTAAGACCTCACATATTAGATCACTCATAACATGGTAGATGGCATGACTGATGACATCATCCAGTGAGTGTTTCAGAATTGTTTCTGAAACTTATCTAAGAGGCTGTGAGACTGTCTGAATCTGGGTGTGAGAGGCTGTCTGAGTGGCTGCATGGTTATGGAGTGGGTATGTGAGTGGCTGTATGGGTGAATAACTGGGTGTATACATAGCTGTATGGTGACTGTGGGAGTGGCTGTATTGGTGAGTGAGTGGCTATGTGAGTGGTTACATGGATGGGAGTGTGCCTGTGTGAGTAGGTATGGGTGTGTGTATTTGCGAGTGGCTGTATCAGTGACTAAGTTTGTGTTTGAGTGGTTCTATGGGTGGGTGAGTGGATGTGTGTGGCTGAATGGGTGACTGAGTGGCTGCATAAATGGCTCAACGGGTAAGTGACTGGTAGCATAAGTGGGTGTATGGGTTAGTGCATGGCTGTTTGAGTGGGTGTGTAGGTACATGAGTGGGTGTGTGAGAGCCTGTATTACACAGTTAGTGTGCGAGTGACTGTATGGATGAGTGAGTGTGTGTGTGTGAGAGCTTGTATGGATATGTGAATGGGTATGTAAGTTGTTATGTGGATGAGTGAATGGGTATATGAGAGTCTCTATTGGTGAGTGTGTGAGAGTGTGAGAGGTTTATGGGTCTGTGAATGGGTGTGTGAGTGGTTGGGTGGGCACATGAGAGGGTGAATTGGGGTGTGATTAGGTGTATGAGTGGCTCTATGGATGAATCCATCAGTGATGTCTTTGGAGACGTCATCAGTGATGTCACTGACCAGGTCACGAGTGATATAATATGTGAGGTCATAAGCAGTGCATTGTGGGGGCTTACATTACAGCTAGCTGAGGTAACTATAACTGCTGAATTTCTAGGTTTTTTTTACGTGTCAAATCTTAGCCTAACAACAACATCCCTGTAACCTTTGTTCTTTCAGTGAATTTATAGGGCTTTGTTAAATTCTATGTCCTAACAATAAAGTCCCTGTAACATTTCTTTTTTTTCAGTGAATTCCTAGGGTTTTTTAATGTTATTTCCTAACTATATTGTCACTGTGCCCTAGGTTGTGTGGGTATCTAAGTGGGTGTGTGAGCATTTGAATGAGTCTGTGAGTGGGTGTTTGAGTGAGGCTGTGAGTGGGTGCATGAGTGTCTGAGTGGGTCTGTAAGTGGGTGCATGAATGTCTGAATGGATCTGTGAGTGGGTGCATGAGTGGGTCTGAGTGGTTTTGTGAGTGGTTCTGTGAATGATGTTATCGGTGATGTCATTTGAGATGAATTTAGTGATGTAATCAGAGATGTCACTGATCATGTCATGAGTGATATAATATATGATGTCGTAAACATTGTATTGCAGGGTGTAAGTTATAGTTAACTCAGGTAACTATAACTGCTGAATTTCTATGGTTTGGACTTGTAAAACCTAATTATAACATCCCTGTAAACTTTGGATTTTTCCACTGAATTTCTATGTTTAAAAAAATTCTATTTCCTAACTGGGACGTCCTTGTAACCTTAACCCCTTCAGTGCCCATGACGAGCTGGACTCGTCATGGGCCGCGGTTGCGCTGTGCCCATGACGAGTCCAGCTCGTCATAGACCCCGCCCGCTAATGAAAGCGCCGGCACAGGGCGGGGAAAGGGGCGGGCACTGAAGGGGTTAAGGTTCTTTACGTTATTTCCTAACTATGATGTCCCTGTAACCTTGATTGTGTGGGTTTGTGAGTGTCTGAGTGGATATGTGAGTGGGGGTGTAAGTGTCTGAGTGGGTCAATGAGTAGGTGTGAGTATGTGAGTGGGTCTGTAAATGAGTTATGAGTGTCTGAGTGGGTCTGTGAGTGGATGGAAGAGTGTCTGAGTAGGTCACTATATGGATACGTGCATGTCTGTGCGAATCTGTGAGTGGGTGCATGAGTGTCTAAATGGGTCTGTCAGTGGGAGTACAAGTATCTGAGTGGGTTGTGAGTGGGTACTTGAGTATATGAGTGGGTCTGTGAGTGGGTACATGAGTATATGAATGGGTTTGTCAGTGTCCAAATAGGTCTGTGAGTGGATAAGTGAGTTTCTTAGTGGGTCTGTGATTGGGTATGTGAGTGTCTGAATGTGTCAGTGAGTGGGTATGCATGTGTTTAACTGGGTCTGTGATTGGGTGTATGAGTGCCTCAGTTGGTCTGTGAGTGGGTACTTGAGTATATCAGTGGTTCTAAGAGTGGGTGCGTGAGTGTATGAGTGGGTCTGTGAGTGGGTGTGTGACTAGCTGAGTGGGTCCATGAGTGGGTTTGTCAGTGTCTGAGTGGGTATGTGAGTTGGTGTGTGACTGAGTGGGTCTGTGAATGGGTTTGTCAGTGTCTGAGTGGGTCTGTGAGTGGGTGCCTGAGTATCTGAATATATCCATGTGTGTATGAGTGGGTCTGTGAGTGGGTTTGTGGGTGGTTCTGTGGATGATGTCATCAGTGATGTCATTAAAGATGTCTTAAGTGATATCATCAGTAATGTCACTGACCATGACATGAGTAATATAATATGTGAGGTCATAAGGAGTTCATTGTGGGGCATAAGTTACAGTTAACTCAAATAACTATAACTGCTGAATTTCTATGGTTTTGTACATGTGAAATGTTAGCCTAATTGTAACATTCCTGTAACATTTGGGTGTTTTTCAATTCATTTCTAAAGTTTTTTCAATTCTATGTCCTAACTGTAACTTCACTGTAGCCGTTGGGTTTTTCTGTGATTTTCCAAGGTTTTGTTTATTGTTATTTCCTAACTATAATGTTCATGTAACCTTGACCGCCAAGGTTACATGAACAGTATAGTTAGGGAAGTGTCTGAGTGGGTCTGTGAGTCAGTGTGTAAGTGTCTGAGTGGATCTATGTGTGGGTGCTTGAGTTTTTGAGGTGTGTCTGTGAGTGGGTAAATGAGGTGTCTTTGTGGGTTTGTGAGTGAGTGTATGAGTATTTAAGTGGGTCTTTGAGCAAGTACATGAGTGTCTGAGTGAGTCTGTGAGTAGGTGTGTGAGTGTTCGAGTTGGTCAGTAAATGGGTGTGTGAGTGTCTGAGTGGGTCTGTGATTGGGTGTATGAGTGGGTCTGTGAGTGGATATGTGAGTGTATGAGGTGTCTGTGAGTGAGTGTGCAAGTGTCTAAGTAGGTTGTCGATGCAGCAATATCTCAGTGGGTCTCAGAGAGGGGAGTGAGTGTGTGAGTGGGTCTGTGTGTGGGTTTGGTAGAGTGGCTCTAGAAGTGCATGCATGAGTATCTGAATGAGTCTGTGAGTAGGTGCATGAGTGTTTGAGTGTTTCTGTGAGTGGTGTGTGAGTATCTGAGTGGTCTGTGAGTGGATGCATGTGTGTCTAAATAGGTCAGTAAATGCATGCATGAGTGTCTGAGTGGATCTGTGAGTATGTTCAGGAGTGTCTGAGTTGGTCTATGAGTGGGTGCATGAGTGACTAAGTGGGACTGTGAATGGGTACACAAGTATCTGTATAGATCTGTGAGTGGGTGCACGAGTGTCTGATTGGGTTTGTAAGTGGGTGCATGAGTGTTTTTGGAGGTCTGTGAGTGGGCACATGAATGTCTAAGTGGGTTTGTGTAAGTGGGTTAATAAGTGTTGGAGTCAGTATGTGAGTGGATACCTGACTGTCTGAGTGGGTCTGTGAGTGGATATATAAGTATCTGAGTGAGTGTATGAGTAGGTACGTCAGTGTCTGAGTGGTTCAGTGAGTAGGAGCGTGAGTCTCTGAGTCTGCCTTTAAATGGTTACATGAGTGCCTGAGTGGGCCTGCATGTGGGTATGTGACTGGACATGAGTGTCTGAGTGGTCTTTGATTGAGTATGTGAGTGTTTCAGTGGGTCTTTGAGCAGGTACATGAGTGTCTGAGTGAGTCTGTAAGTAGGTGTGTGAGGGTTTGAGTTGGTCAGTAAATGGGTGTGTGTGTCTGAGTGGGTCTGTGAGTGGGTGCATGAGTGTATGAGTGAATCTTTGAGTGGGTATGTGAATGTCTGAGGGGTCTGTGAGTGGGTGTGCAAGTGTCTAAGTGGACCATGGATGCAGGAATATATCAGTGGGTCTATGAGAGGGAAGTAAGTGTGTGAGTGGGTCTGTCTTTTGGTTTGTTAGAGTGGCTCTAGAAGTGTGTGCATGAGTATCTGAAAGGGTCTGTGAGTAGGTGCATGGGTGTTTGAGTGTTTCTGTGAGTGGTGTGTGAGTATCTGAGTGGGTCTGTGAGTGGATGTATGTGTGTCTAAATAGGTCAGTAAATGCATGTTTGAGTATCTGAGTGGGTCTGTGAGTATGTGCATGAGTGTCTGAGTTGGTCTAGGAGTAGGTGTGTGAGTGTCTAAGAGGTACTTTGAATGGGTACACAAGTATCTGTATGGATCTGTGAGTGGGTGTGTGAGTTTCTGAGTGGGATTTTGTAAGTGGGTTAATGAGTGTCGGAGTCAGTATGTGAGCGGATGCCTGACTGTCTGAGTGGGTCTGTGAGTGGATTTATAAGTATCTGAGTAAGTCTATGAGTAAGTACGTCAGTGTCTCAATGAGACTGTGAGTGGGTGGGTTCGTGAGTTTCTAAGTGGGTCTATGAGTTGGTTACCGAGTGTCTGAGTGGGTCTGTGGGTTGTTGCATGAGTGTCTGTATGGGTCTGTGAGTGGGTATAGGAGTGTCTGACTGAGTCTGTGAGTGGGTATATGAATGAGTGGGTCTGTGAGTGGGTAATTCAGTTTTAGTGGGTCTGTGAATGGGTGTTTAAGTAGGCCTATGAGTCAGTGTGTGAGTGGCTGAGTGGGTATGTAAATGGGTTCATGAGTATCAGAGTGGGTTCATCAGTGTCTGAGCTAGTCTGTGAGTTGGTGCATGAGTGCTTGAGTGGGTCTGTGAGTGGGTTCATGAGTGTTTGAGTGGGTCTTTAAATGGGTGCATGAGTGCTTGAGTGGGTCTGTGAGTGGGTTTGTCAGTGTCTGAGTGAGTCTGTGGTTGGGTACATGAGTGTCTGAGTGGGTCTGTGAGTGGGTTCCTCAGAGTCTGAGTGAGTCTGTCAGTGGGTGTATGAGTGTCTGAGTGGCTTTTTAAGTGGGTGCATGAGTGTCTGATTGGGTCTTTCAAAGGGTACATGAGTTTCTAAGTAGCTCTGTGAGTGGATGCATGACTGTTTGAGTGGGCCTGTTAGTGGGTTTGTCAGTGTCTGAGTGGGTCTGTGAGTGGGGATATGAGTGTCTGAGTTGATCTCTGAGTGGGTGCATGAGTATATGAGTGGGTCTGTGAGTGGGAGTGGCTGAGTAGGTCTGTGAATGGGTACTTCAGTGTCTGAGTGGGTCTGTGAGTGGATACAGAAGTGTCTGTATAGGTCTGTGAGTGGTGTGTGGGTATCTAAGTGAGTCTGAGCCCTGATTCACAAAAGTAACTTTACGACTTTTAGTATTCACAAAGGGCATTTAGGAGTAGTAAAGTTAGGAATCCTAACTTTTTAGGAGTAGTAAAGTTAGGATTCCTAACTTTACTACTCCTAAATGCCCTTTGTGAATACCGAAAGTCATAAAGTTAGGATTTTGTCTCAGTTAAGTTTTGGTCCTAAGTTTAACTCTGAAGTAAACCCTGACCCCTAGCCCTGGTGCTTGGATCCTCCTGGGACCCCGAAATGGCAAATTTCTTTTATTTTTTTTTAATTGCTGTGACATCGTGAGTATTTCTTAATCTGCAGCAAAGATTTTGAAAAAAAACAAGCATGGTCTCCTGCACTTGTTCTTTTTTCAGCACCCAGGTAGACCAGGTCCTAGGGGCATGGCTAAATTATTAGGGGTGGGCAGAATTTGCATAATCCACTTTCGCAAATTATCGCAAAAATGTTTAAAATTATCGCAAACAAGCGGAAATATCGCGAAGATGCGGAAGTTTTTTTCCCGCATGTTCGCGAGAGTTTCTGCATGGTTGCGGGTCGCCAACGTACCCATCTGGTTGCTCGCGGGCGCGGCCATCTTGTTTTGAGTTGTCTCGCGGTGCATGATCGCGAGAAGAAAGACGTGATCGCGAGACAGCGCAAATGGCTAAAAACAATACAACATCTCATGGAGAACGCGACCGGATCAAGAAAACTTGTCGGCGAACGCAGGGATTCAGGTAAGAATGTATATTTTTACAGCGCGAGCAAGAAACAAATTATCGCCAAGCTGCAGAAAGCGGAAATTTTGACATTTTTGCGCTCTCCGCGGAACGCGAAAATTTAAAATTATCGCAATTTCCGCGAACGGAACAAAATTTTAGCCCAGGCCTATAAATTATTAAAGAAAAGGGGAGAGGGTGCATACAGCTCCCCTCCCCAAGGGTAGTTTTACCCCTGAGAACCACCTCCTCCCCAGGCTTTAGTTTAATAATTGGTGAGGGGTGCACGGCCCCTCTCCTCAGGCCTTTAAAGGCTCTGGGGACCTACTTCCTAATTGCCCCGGAGACACCCATCTTACCCGGGGCACAAAAGTACTGAGAACATTTTTCTGCTGTTGTTCTGTTTCCCAGCCTGATGTTTAAACAGGAAGGAAAACAGATGAGAGAATTGCTACCACATGCAGGGAGGAATTGTTTTTGCTGCTCCCTGCATTTGAGAGCAATGCCGTCTTCCTCTGTAGACGGGGCAGGCAGGGACCGTGGTGGCATTGAGGTTCCCCCATAGTTCCAAGCATAGTACACTAGGTGCCCTGGGTGGGCCACGAGCAAGAGGCCAGATCCCTGGAATTGGGTCCTGAGGCCAAAATAGGTCCTGGCAAGGGGAGCTGCGCCTCCCCCTTCCACCATTAAGTTTTCTGCGGGCCCTAAGAGATGGAGTCCCTGGGCCCTAAATCAGCCAGGGGAGGGGGGACGCGCTGCCTCCTTCCCCCATTAAGTTTTGGCTGGGCCCCAGAAGATGAGGTTCCTGGGGCCAAAATCTGCCAGGGGAGGAGGGCCGCAAAGCCACTCTCCCCCATTAAGTTTTGACTGGGCTGTTCAGGCCCTGATGCTCATTTTACAGAAATTAAACCTCAACGGGAGGCACTTACATATATCAAATTAGAATGTGCCCCAGTTAAAGCTTCACTTTTGTAAAGGACAAATTATCCTATCTTCCTGAGCTTGGTGAAGGCAAAGTAAGTGTGTTTTCTTGGCAGTTCCACATTGACAAATGATCTAAATATTTGGTGAAGGTGAATGCATCATTGATCTATCAGAAGGCAATCTATATTGACTGTGACAAGTGGGTTCTTTCTCCTGGTGAGAACAGAGTCCATGGTTCTCTCTTCAAATGACTACCACTAGTCAAATGTACAAAATCACCAGAAGTTCCATCCATTTAGCCCTGCCCCATTCACCTTAGTAGTATGCAAAGGTCTTCCTGTATTTTACCAGGGTGAAGGATACCTTACCAAAAGGCCCCCAGCACAATTCCTGCATATTATGGTGACATCTTCTTGATGCCAAAGAATACGAGGACATCTCCATCAAACTAAGAAGCACTTGCTTGATATAGCTAAAAGGAAGTGCTCGTGGCTGGTGGAGATTCACCTCTTTGTAGTCTCGTTGTCTTCGCTATAGGAGGATTCATACTATCACAGATTTCTTGATGAAGACACACATGGAATGGTCAAATTGCAAAAATGCACAAAGGTCGCTGGAGAAATTTCCAATCAGTAGAAAATATTCCAGTTGGGTAGAAATTTTGTGCCAAGCTGTGGACTCTTGTTGGATAAAGGGGCAGGTGAAGTTCTGTTTTTGTGCAGTCACTTGTACAGCTACTGATACACCCATACGGACACTCAGACACCCACTCCCACACCTATTCTGCCACTCTCATATCTACTCATATACCCAAACAGTCACTCACACACTCACTCACCAACTCATACAGCCACTCACACACCCACTCCTGCATCCACAAAACCACTCACACACCCACTCATCGACCCATACAGCACAAACATACCCACTCACAGAGCCATACAACCACTCACACACTCACTCATCAACCTATACAGCCACTCACACACCCACTTTCAGAGGATACAGTTTACAGTTAGGAAAACAAATTAAACAAATTAAAAAAAAACCTTAGCTATTCAATAAACAATCCAAAGGTTATGGGGTTTATTATACTTAGGAAATAACATTTAAAAAGTGTACAGGGACGTTAAAAAATAGAATAACAAAATGTAGGAAATTCAATTGAAAAAGGTTACAGGGAAATTACAGTTAGGCTATGGAATTAAAAAAAAACTTAATAATTCATTGAAAAAAACAAAGGTTACAGGAACATTATAATTAGGCTCAGATTTCACTCATTCAAAACCAGTGAATTTCAGCAGTTATACTTACCTGAGCTAACTATAACTTATGCCCCCTCAATGCACTGTTTATGACCTAAGATATTACATCACTCATGATATGGTCAGGGATATCACTCACGACATCACTGATGAAATCTCAAATGACATCACTGATGACATCAATCATAGAAGCACTCAAACACCCACTCACACACCCGCACAACCTCATATACACCCACTCACACACCCACAGAAGCACTCACATATCATTCATAGACCCATATAACCACTCATGCATGCACTCACTCAACCATAGAGCCACTCACATAGCCACTCACTCACTTATGCAGGCAATCACACAGCTACTCACTCACCCATACAGCTACACACGCAACCGCTCACTCACCCAGATAACAAATCACACAGCCATACACTCACACACCCACTTATTTAACCATGCAACCACTTACACAGTTATTCACTCAGACATACAGCCTATAAACACAGCAATACACTCACCCATGTAGACACTCACACAAACATCACTATCTAATGCAGCCACTTACACACAAGTTACTTTACCAAACCCCACTGAAACAGCCAAGCACTCGCCCATACAGCCAGTCATGCATCCACTCAGTCAATCAATCAGTATTTGTATAGCTCATCTTATTACCCCAGGGTGTATCCAGGCACTAAGAAATGGGAAGCCTTAGTTGAAATGCCAGGTCTAGAGTCTTGAGTCACTCACTGACCCATATAGCAACTAATACGCCCACTCACCCACCCATACAGCTATTCACATAGCCACTCAGTCACTGGTTCGGCCACTCACATATCATATCATATTCATTTACATAGCCTCTCAGCCCTTTAACTCCCGTTAGGCACGCCGATCTCCCTCATCGATCGCCGTGGTTGCCTAGCAACAATGTCACGCTACGCGTAATGAACCACGTACACGCTGCCCTTCCATACATAAGGTTGCCTAGTGGCACCTTCACATCAGGATTTGCTGCCTGAGCTTGAGTAGGACTGCCGCCTGCTCATCCACTGCCAATTCATCACGTTTGCAGATTCATCACGCTTTCCGATCATCTACTAAGGTGAGCCTCCACATCGCGCCTTACTCCCTTCAGGGGGCAAGTTAGTTGTACTTAAGCGCGTGCCTCGATCAGCGTTCACCCCCGAGCATGGTCGATCAGCCTCAACCAGTCTCCTTGCCTCCCATTGGTAGTGCCTCCAACTTCGGCGTCCCCTTTTGACACTTTCACACGCCTGTGTGCTCAACCTACACTGGGCCTCACTGCGCGGCTTAGCCCTCTTCACTCTTCTGGTGAGCCCTTGCGCCACAACATACTCCCCAGAGGCAGGAGGGTGACTTGTAATCAGACTGGCTCTTCTGTTAGTCCTCATTCTACACCATCCGTATTCATCGGCACTGTTTAAATTGCGGTTAACTAGCGTCTACTACACTGCATACGTATAATCGCACCAACGACATTGGACCACACCGTGCCATTCGTATGACCATCGCTGCGGTTTTCAATTGATTCTCATCATGCTGTACGATTTCTCTGGTTCACAGCACGTTGTCATTTGGGCATGCAAGCCGTCACCCAGCTTGACTCGCGGAGCTGCGTACAATTGCTGTTTCTCTCACAAAGTCAATATCTTACCCGGTATCATTCCATTTAATTCACAGCCATTCGCCTCTTGACGCATCCTTGAGAGAAGTGTAATTTTGGGACACTTACAGCCATAAATCGTTTCCAGACTGGGTGAGTGGTTCAGCTCAGCAGCTCCTTCTCCCGCATCTCGCCCCACAAAGCAATTTATATGCCTTTAATCATTTACCTTTTACCCTTAGGCTGTTTAAAGACACCCCATTCCCAACTCCCACACACAGTCCTGATGAAGACCCGTTGTGACTACCGAAAGGAGCACCTCCTGGGTTGAAATGTCGACGATACACCTAGGCTCAGACCAACCACGGCCCTGCACAAGAAAAGCATCATTAGCAACCAGGGCTCATCGTTACTATGCTGGCCTCTGTATAAATAACTTTGTCCTGTCCCCTGTATATAATCCCTGAACCACTCTGTATATACTACACAAATTGTTCACTCACTTGAGCACATATGTCACAAGAGCACCATCTTCACCCATATGTATTTGAATGAATTAATTCTGATATGAATGCAAAGTGGATATGCATTCAATGTCTTCCTGTGATTATTTACAACCAATGTAGACATATGTATAGGTGTGGGCGATTTACATGTCTTATGATTAGTTCTATTGTGCGATACTTTTTACGTAGAGGAAATAACTCTTTGAACACCCTACAGAATCCATTTTTCTTGATAAGCTTTATACCCAGGTTCTGAGGGACACCGGGTCGCCCCTTTTCTCTAGATATTCCACCTAGATGTAGCATAGACAGGTCTTTTTTGCCATGTCCCACATGCCACCATATGAGATTCCTTATTATTGGTTTTCATATCTAATGTGTTCATGAAAGACACAAAAGATTCAACCAAACCGCGAAGGGCTTGCGGTGTTCTAGCCATCAAAACAGCGTCATCGGCGAATAACTGAGCAGAAACAGTTACGTTTGCAATTTTTGGCATATCCTTAGTTGAATCTGATAAAAACACACCCAAATCATTGATATACAGGATAAAAAGCAGTGATGCCAACATTAATCCTTTGTGCATGCCTTTGACTAGGGGAAAGAAATCAAAAAGTTCTCCTGATTGGCCTTATCGTACCTTAGCATTCACATTTTTGTGAAGACCATTCAGAAAGTTGACCAATGCAAAATCTACACTCATTTTGATTACATCATCAACCATAATTTAGTTCTGTTAATGCAATCAAAGGCGGTAGAAAGGTTCATAAAGGCTAGGTACAGTGGCAGCGCCTGGCTTACTTACTATCATGTATATTCAGGCACTGATCCACTGTACCCATCCGAGGACGTAAACCATATTGATAAACAGATAAAATTTTATTGTCTAGGGCCTATTTCTATAAACGCGTAAGGATAACCCTCCCCAAAATCTTAACCGAAGTATCCACCAAGGAAATAGGCCGATAACATTTAGGTGATCCTTTATCTCCTTTCTTAAAAATGTGTACTATTATAGACATGACCCAAGACTCTGGATTCTTATAACACAAAGAGTTATTAAAAATATTCGCTAAAAGAGGGTCCCCAGAGATCAGGGTTACATTTTAAAAAGATTGATGGGGATCCCATCCGGGCCCGTCGACTTATCGCCTGCACTAGTTTGTATGGCCACTTCAACCTGCTCAACAGTTACCTGTAGCAGTATGGGAGGGGCAAGAAGCTGTTTTAGTATGCCTTGCTGTCTCTCTTTGAAGAGTATATGCAAACAAAATGCTCGACCCATTCCTGCCAAGAAATATTACGTAATAATAGGACGTTCAGGGAGGTGTCTTGCAAGGATAGCCTATTGACTGTTTCCCAAAATATCTTACTATTGTTTTGTAGAGCAGCCTGCTCTAAAATCTCCCAATCCTTTAAGAATAATTAATGTTTCCTTTCTTGAAGAGTTAACCTGTGAAACTTCCTAGCCTCCCCAATAGCCCCTATGGCTCAAATGGCGATTTGATGCAGAACAATTCCCATCAAACCAATCGCAGG
The DNA here is from genome assembly GCF_964204655.1 of Triturus cristatus. Taxonomy (NCBI): domain Eukaryota; kingdom Metazoa; phylum Chordata; class Amphibia; order Caudata; family Salamandridae; genus Triturus; species Triturus cristatus. The sequence goes on from NC_140581.1 coordinate 305,004,091, forward strand.
TATAAGAGAGTTCAATAAAGAGTTCTTAATGAAGATACACAATTGCTGGAAATGGCAAAACATTTCTACTGTAGTTCCATCAGATAAACAGCTCTGGAATGTCAAAAGATTGATCTTTAATAAAGCATTTAATGCTGCTGAGGGATATTTGAGGTGCCATACCACAGTTAATCCATCTTTAGAGTGCTTGTTAATGCCATCATCAAGTTCTTAACAACTTATTTTATTTAATCTCTATCATTTCTTTCTTTCCTACGACATCATTACACTCCTTTGGAAGCTTTCACTTAGGACAAATGACGCATTTTTCATAAATGGGATACTGTCCTAAATGAGGAGCATGAAAACTTCTTAATCAATTGTACTCTTTAACCCAACTTGGATTAGCATTTACAACATTCATTTTTTGTTGGACCAGGCCCTCTTTGCAGGGTCATACCCAAACTTTTGCCTTCGTCCACCTATATTTCTGACCTTATTTTTGTAGGCTTTAGGACTCTCGGCAATTTACTACTGCTAATTTGTGCTACAGTGCATGTGCTGTCTCTAAACATGGTATGATTGGTTTACACCTTTTTGGCATATTTGATTTACTTGTAAGACCCTTGGACAGTGATATACCATATACCCAGGGCCTGCTACTAGTGGACCTACAACACTGCTTGTGCCACACACAGAAGTAGCATTTCAAACCTGTTTCAGTCCTGTTACTGCAGGGCCTGGGTGCGCCATTTTGCCTTGACATCTAAGGTAGGCCCTTGGTTGCCTTATGGGCAGGGTGCTGTGTATTTAAAAGGTAGGGCATTTTTTCTTTATATGTGGCATGTCCTACTAGTCACAAATAGCATATTTTGTTTCTCACTGCTGTGAGGGCCACTCCTCTCATAGGCTAGCATTGGAAATATTTTTAGGTGGTAATTCCTTACCAAACCAAAATAGTGGCGTTGCCATATTTGGTATGTTTAGAATAGTGGCGAAATGTCCCACTTACTGGTGTAGTTGGACTTTACATTACTATTTTAGGAATGCCACTTTTAGAAAGTGAGCCTTTTTCTGTGCTTATGACTCATAGAGCCTGTGGTCTAGGGCACCTGCGAGAGAAGACACCGTCCTTCCCAGCCTGATAGTAAGTAGCTGAACCAAGGCAGTGAGTATGAGGGTAACACTTTTTTTCTTTATTAGTGTTCTACTTCAAGACTGGTTCTGAGTTCTTCCAAAACAACAGCAAAAATAAAAGAAAAGTGTTCTGACCAATATCAAAACGGTCTATATTGGTCTCAGTCAATGTAAAGTCCAAGGGGTCAGGAGGCTTGTCAGTTCCCTCTGTTTCCCGGTCTGGCTGGCACTTCAGGAAGGGTTCGCTCCTTTTTCACTCAAGTTTTTTGTCAGGATTATGAAAAGGGGAAGGAAAGAACAAAAGAAAACCGTCAGTACTCCGCTTTCCTTGCAGTAGGACAAAAAAGAAAAGGGGGGAAAGAAAGGTAGTGCTACCGTCACCTGTGCTGCGATATGTGTCTGGAGGGAAGGAAGGGGTCACAGTGTTTTATCGCAAGGTGCCCCGCATTCTCGCCAACCAGCCTTTAAAGGAAAAGAACCCCCACACTTGCCGGCACCCACGATCCTCCTGGGTCGCAGGATGGGGAGTCACGGTCTCCACTTTTCCTGTTGGAGCACCAGGCTCGTGGTCCTTCTTCCTCGAGCTGTTAGTCTCAGCTTGTCCTTCCTCTTCAGGGCGCTGGCTTCTTGGTGATAGTAACAAAAAGACAATGTCTCAACTGGTCAATCATGTAAGGGGACCGTTAAGTATTGGAATTAATCATATTGAACAGGAAAAAGGGCAAGGGAGACAAAGGAGAGGGTGAAAGGTTGTTATTTGTAGATAGAAGCACAAAATACAACTAAATTACAGTAACCATAACAACCATGTGTGCACTGGGGGTGTAGTAATGAGTGAACGGCACAGTGACACAAGTGTGAGGGAGCAACGTGGGGCGGCGCATGGTAAATGAGCAATGGGGGTCAAACAAGGTATTTACAGAATATTAACAATTATAAACATTATTTCATTGTTAGAGAATGACCCTTTTCAATGCCGCAATTGGTGTTGTAGAGTCGACGGCGTTTCGACCTCTTTAGCTTGAGGTCATCATCAGGACTAAGGTTACACGATTTAATAGGTACTTCTATAGGAGGAAAGGAGGGAAAGTAAATGAAAGTGGGACCCAGAGAAGTAAATTGCTATATACAAGAACGTGGGAAAGGGGTTACCTGCTGGCAGGGAGGGGAGGGTTGAAAAATCCGAAATAACTCAATCAAGGGGAGCAGTGGCGTCGGAGCAACAGTAGTAGAATTACTGTTGAATGTGTTTGAAGGAGGAAGAAAATGAAAGGGACCGGTTATCTATAAACCCCGAGTCAAGGGGACCAAAAAACAGCGGTGGAGCGGCGTTACATGCTTACCAGTAAATTAGGGTTTTGGGCACTTGTGGGGAGCTAGAGCGTGGGTCGATGTTGATGGCGCTCTGAAACGACAAAAGCGGGCTCCGTTAATTACCTGGAGGAGTGTCGGTATGAAGGCCGGAGAAGGTGAATGCCAGTCACCGAGCGGTTGGAAGGACTGCACGAGATGGGGCTAGGAGCAGAAAGTTGCTTACCAGAGGCGTTGGTTCGGGATTAGAAGAATTCGCTTCCGGTGATAAATTCCAGGGAGGGGGGAGGGAAAGGAGCCGGGATCAGTCCGGTGTCAGGGAGCCAAGTAGACGAGTGGAGCATCTCTGGCATTCGGCGCGGTGAGGTCGGCTACACTAGTGGCTGGCAGTGTCACGTGAGGAATGGGCGGGTCAATTCCAAACACTGAGACACGACTAGAGAGTGAATTGGGAAAGCGGGTGCCCCGGAGGGATAGAAGAAGGTGAGAGCGGCCTTAGAAAGATGGCCAACGGTAGGTACCGTGATAGGTAGAAAAAAGACATTTGAAGTACTAGATTTCCAGTCAACACAGCTTTAAATTGTACAATTACGAAAGAGATCATGAGACAAACAAGGAATTGAATTGGACATTACAATAAAGAAGTATACAGCACGGCATTTACAAGGAAAATACCAACAATTGTATACGTTATTTGGAGAGAGAAAAAACAAAAATTGCAATTCGAGGTCCGATTAGTTGAAAATTAGATATAGATATTGGACAAAAAGGGGGGGGTAACAATTTACCAGTAGTGTAAGGCGGTTGCTGAAGAGGGGGGAGGGTAATAAATGGGAAATGGAGGGAAGGAGATCATGTATTGAAAGGGTGTAATTACGAGTCAGTAATGCAGAGCCAGTTGAAAGGAGAAGGCAGCTTCTATGCGTTAGTAATAACTGTGTTCCACTCATCAAGAGAATTCAGACCCTGTGACACAGAATTACAACGAGTGATCCATGTACATTCACATTTGTTTAGTAGAAGTTGAAGGTTTCCACCGCGGATGGGTAGTAGTGGACGATCTATGACCTGCCATGTCATGTCAGTCTCAGAGTGATTACGTTATTTATAGTGTGCTACCAGTGGTGCGGTAGTGACATTACATCTGATGCGGCTCTTGTGTTGTGAGATACGCTGCTTGATCATTTGTGTAGTCTGACCTATGTAGAGTAAATTACAAGGGCAACGGATCGCATAAATAACGTTGTTGGTACGACAGTTGGAAAATTGTTTGAGTGGGTATGTGCGATCTGTGGTGACAAAGACTTTGGTGTTACTTGTGAGGTCACTGACATTGCAGTTTTGGCATTTAAAGTGGCCTATTACAGGTGGAAGGCCCCACAGGGTTGTTACTGATTGGTCGTGTCTTTCCTTAGAAGGCCAAGTGATGGCATGAACCAATTTATCCAAAAGGTTGTCACCCCTTTTGTATGATAGTAAAGGGGGATCTGAGAAGTGTGGGAAGGTACGGAGCAATGTCCATTTTTTTTTAATTATCTTCCCAACCTTGTTGCTCGATGGACTATAGGTAGAGACAAAAGGTATGCATGTGTTGTTGCGTTTGATGGACGGTGCCAGGATAACCTCCATGTGGCTGTACCACGCACGTTTGAGAGCTCTTTTAACCAAATGTTTGGGGTACCCTCTGTTGGTCAATTTTTCGGAAAAGATAGCAGCCTCCCAGAAATAATCCTTGCGCCATTTGCAATTACAACGGATCCGGAGGAATTGTCCATACGGTAGTCCATCACGTAGGACACGTGGATGATAGCTAGAGTACAGAAAGAGGGTTTTCCGTTCTGTGGGTTTGCGGTATAGGGTAGTGTCAATAGTGCCTTCCTCTACGTGTAGGGTGAGGTCCAAAAATGGGAGATCATTTCTACGAATGTCAGAGGTGAAGGTAAGATGAGGTTGAGCATTGTTAAGCCAAGTAACAAAGGAAAGTAAGACATCTTGGGTACCTTGCCACAGTAGGAGGATGTTGTCTATGTACCTGCGCCATAGAGTGATGTTATTGAGGAAAGGGTTTTGGATCGACAGGAAGAGTGTCTTTTCCAGATGGTGGCCATAAAGAACAGCAAAATTTGGGGCGAAGCAGGCACCCATGGAGACTCCTTTAGTCTGGAGATAGTAAGTGTCTTTGTACAAAAAATAATTATTGGAGAAGGCTATGCCTAGGAGTTGAATTATAAAGTCAGTTGGAATGCGTGTGAGCCTAGGTCGTGTGTTCAGTCAATCTTCCATTACATTGAGTCCGTCAGTCTGAGGGATGTTCGTATATAATGATTCAATATCCAGGCTTGCCATGAGATCTGTCTCCGAGTGAAATGGGAGATCATCAACGATATTGATCAGGTGGGTGCTATCTTTGACAAAGGCATCAGTAAGTGGGACAAAAACCTTGAGGATGGAATCAATATATTTGTCCAATGGTTCCAGGACAGAGCCGCACCCGGATAATATTGGTCGTCCTGGTGGTGTAGAAGCGTTTTTATGAATTTTGGGTAAGGTGTATATCACCGGTGTTATTGGGATGTGGGTTGTTGAGGAAAGCATGTTCCTTCTTATTGATGATACCCTGGTGGAATGCATGAGAGGTGATAGCGGAGATTTTGTTTTGAATGGTAATGAGTGGATCAGAGTTAAGCTTGCGGTAGTGTCTGACATTGCTCAGCTGGTGAAGAATCTCGATGTCCTATTTGTCATGGTCCATCACCACTATGCCACCGCCATTATTGGCGGGTTTGATAATTATAATATTTTGGTTATCGCTCAAACGGCTGATGGGCAATTTTTCAGTGAGTGGTAAATTATAGAGTACAAATTCAGGTTGTTGCTGTAATTGTTTGACTTCATGTAGTACAAGTTTCTCAAAGGTTAAAATCTCATGTGGCATCATCGAAGAGGGTGGCTTCTTGGTGATGACGGCTCCACAGCTCCTGCTGCCGGGTTAGTCGTCTCGTCCTCCACTTCTCACGACGTCTGTACTCTCTCCTCCGCTTCTGTCGGCGTTGCGCTGCGTTTTGCTTCCCGCATAAGAGCTCTGCCTTCAGCTCCGCCTCCTGGATTCTCTGCTACCGGGGCCGCGGCCGAAACTGCTAGACCGCATACTCCACTTCCGGTCGGGATACCCTCGGCCGCCATGCTGAAGCGGTCGGGTTGCAATGCATTGAACAATTTTTTTTAGCGATTTAGCTAATATGAATCGCAAATTACCATCAATCTAAAGTTGATGGTAATTTTCAATTTCTTAAAGTCACATGTTACACACACACATGTCCTTGGGGCATAGGTGCGCAACATGTGGTTAAATTGTAATTTCAGGGGTGCAATAGGGTATCCTTTTGGAATCCTTGCACCCTTGAAATTGCATGTGCAATTTGCGAGTACCTATTGGGTACTCGCAAATTGTGCACGCAATTCCCATTCATTCCTATGGAACTCTGGGCCCATAGGAATGTGTGGTAATCAATTCCTTAATTGCGACTCGCAATTTGCGAGTCGCAATTAAGGAATTAGTAGGAATCGCAAAATGTTATTAGATTCTTACATGCATAGGCAATAGCGATTCTTTAATTGTGATTCATTAATTGCAATTAAAGAATCGCTATTGTCTATGTTGATGCATGTGCCCCTTTGTGCTTTGCAGCCTGACTCCAATACGCATCTAGGGCTGGGTGACAGCTACACTTGGTGTGTACTTTCCAGACAGCCACTATACAGAAAGGGCTGAGTGCGACAGGGGATATAATCTGCATTCATCTGCAAACTGATATTCTTCCTATGCTGAGAGAGGGAGTTGTTGTTCACATTTCATTTGTATATGTTGTGTCCTGCCCTCACACAAAGGGCTGATTTACTCCCTACTGATTGTCTGGTTCCATGGTCAGGCTGAAAGGTATTGTTGCGCACTTCTAATGGTTCTTTTGAAGTCACCCCTTTATCAAAGACATTTTTTAGCATAAGTACTGAGGCTCTGATCCCACGTTTTTAGAAACTGCATGGGTCCTGTTCTTAGACATTGCTGGCTCTACAATCTGCACATTGCCAGAGGACGCCTGAGCTGCCAGAAGGAACCGCCATTTGGGACTACTTGCTTTGTTGTGCTGACCTGCTGCCTGCTGGGCTACTGGAGGGATTGCTACTCTGCTAAAAGTAACCTGTTGTGCTGGCCTGCCTGCCTGCTCCTCACCCGGTGCCTGGGTGTTCTCCAAGTGTATGTTGGCTTTCTTTACCCCTGTACTGGTAATCTCAGGACTAGAAAAGATTGCATGTCAGCCCCTCTACCTTGAGACTCTACCTCTTGGGAGTCCAACAGCCGCAGGCTCATTGAGAAGCTGGGTTCTGCTGCTCCTATCCTAAGGATCTCCAGATATTGTGTGGTTAGCCCTGTTTACTGCTCCTTGCATTTTAAAGCCAGTGCATGATAGGAATTAATATTTGCTCCTTGCTCTGTCTGTCTTCACTAGCACGTGTGAAGTGTCTCATGTTTGGGGTCGGTGTGTGAGCACTTTTAAAGAGCACCATGGCCTGAGTGCTTCCCACTCATCAATCACTGTACACCCTGGGCTGTCAGGCCGGCACTGCAAGGAGAAGAGTTGTGTGAGTGTCTTCTGCTCCAGTCACCAAGAGAGTGCCTGCCCAGCCCAACGTGACACCAGGCTATCAATGGAGTGGATCCCCAGTGAGACAGGGACTGCAATGAAGGTACTGTGCCTTGGACTGGAGGCCCACGGGGTCCCTTGTGGCCACTGGGCCCTGTGCAGCAACCAATAGTGGCTTACCGACAGGATCAAAAGGGCTACACCAATGCCGTGTTTACCTCCAAAGAGGGTGTGCTTCTTGCATCTTGGGATCATGAGGTTTTCTGCCTGCCACTAACCTGCCTCCTGTGGTTTCTATTGTGGAGGGGTCGCACATAAAATTACCATAACCAGGCTAGTAGAGGTGCAGGTACTTCTGGGCCCTCTGGTTATTTATTGTAAATGTATGTGTTATTCTCCTCCAATCTGCATTACTGGCGATTGTCTTTTTAATCCCGCATCGCTTGTACTAAGTAGAGGATTCATATAGTTTTCAGCAGATGAGCATTTCTTTCAACCAACACTTTGGCTCAGGAATGCACTAGTTTTAGCAAAACTCACAGAATTTACTGTTATCAGCCTAATAAGAGCACTGGTGTGTAGTGCCCTACAGTATTGATTGTTATAATCTACAGTAATCCATTTGTTTGTCTCCAAACAAGTCTGCATTACCTACAAAGTATTCATGATATATGTTGTTTTGGCCCTGTTGTGATCAGGATAATGAGTACTATGTTGGTAACTGCATTGGATGCACAGTATTATAATTCATTTTGTTTGGTCTTGCTTTAAGACAATATACTATTTACGTTATCATATAATACTTTGTGTAGTCTCTTTTTGGTGTATTCAGCGTGTTGCTGTGTGAGTCTCTTGCACAACCACTTAACACATTGTCTCAGATGATACGCCTGTCTGCTCTGCACTAAGCTACCAGAGGGTGAGCACAGTTTATCTTTGGTGTGTAACTTACTTGCCATGACTAGGGTGGTGGGTTCTGCTTGGCTTAGCTGCATACCCTAGCCAACCAGAAACCCAATTTCTAACATTGGTGATCAGCGGTGAGGATAGGACTAGTATTTGCGTGAACCACAGAAACTCATTGTTGCACTACATCTGCACTTAGACAATTACGTGTTTGTTTTCTCCTGTTCTCTCACATTGGTCATTTTTAAAGTACCTCTACTTCATATATTACACCTGGTACTCTGGTTGTTTGCACCAGTGTTACCTTTTCAAAATGGGGTTAATCCTTGATATCAATCTCCTGGCATGCTATACTAGGAGTGAGCTCACTAGGAGTGAGGTGAAAGATTTCTTCAAGCAGAGGGGGCTGACTATGTCTAGGAGAGCCACAAGGCAGGATCTTCAGGAAGCCCTGTATGCTTTTGAAGAGGTGATTGGGGGAAAGACTTCAACAGAGAACCAGGAGACTTGGGGGTAGATTTAATAAGATTTTAGACCACGTTGGAGTCACAAAAGTGATGCAAATTGGTATGAAATCTTTTTTACGGATTTACTTTCCAGCTCTAAACTTGCTTAGCGCTGGAAAAAACATGAAAGTTACTCAAAGCACCGCACAGCACTGCTTTTCATTACTTGGTGCCAAGGGACCATGCCATGGGTGGAGCATGGGTGTTCCCATCCGAGCACCCAAGGTTTTTTTATGCTAAACCCTATTTACTAAATAAAATAGACAGGGTTTTATGTCAGAAAACTGAGCTCTTTTAGAGTAGGCGCAATGAAGGAATAATACCCTAATTTCTCCTTCCTTTTCTGTACGTGTAGTGCACTATACAACACACAGACACAGAGGGAACACTTCTGGCCCAAATGTGTCTCTATGGTGCACGGCAGTTGATTTCAGTGCAGGCGCTAGGAAAATGCGAAGCAAGTGCCATATTTCAGTCAATATGGCGCTCTGTTCCTCTCTTCTTTTTACGTAGCACAATGCAGTATTTGCAGCTGCTGCACTGCTCTGCACGAATAAGTGATAAATCTGTCCCCTAGTGCCTAGCTTCAAGGAGGGGAATTACATACATCAGTGGTTGCAGGAGTATGAGAATGTTCTGGCAGTTTGCAAGATCCCTGAAGAGGATCGGGCAACTAGCCTGGGGAGGTATATTCCTGAGGATGGGAGTATAGTTTGTGGTTTGTGAAGAGTATAGGTTGTGGTTCAGGGGCAACAGGAACCTGTCTTACTAGTCTTGGGAGGAATTTGTGGAGGATTTTTTCAAAGCACTGGATGGATGGGTGAAGGGTAGCGCAGCAAACAAATAAAAAGAATGTACAATCTGAGGGGCATATTTAAAAGAATTTATACTGCTGCAGCACTATTTTTTTAGCACTGGAGCATATTTACAAAACGATGCTAGAGCCCTCTAGCCTCACTTTTCCACTGCTAGAAGCTATTTTTATGAAAGCCAGTTCAGCTAGCTGCATTGACCGAAAATGATATACAAGGTAGGCGTTCCCTCAGAAAACACCCGCAAAACTGACACCACCAAATGTATATGAATTTTCCTAAACACCGCTAATGTTAAACAACTGCTGCTAGGTGCCATAAGCGGCAGTTTTTTACTGCTAGGGAAAAGCTGGCCTCGAAAATAAAACTAGAGCACTTATATAAATGGAGTACAGACCCAAATCACTTTGGCAAGCTCAACTATACCACAGATCTACTGCTATTGCAGCTAGGAGTACCAAGGAGACCACCAGTACAGAGGCAGCACAGGAGAGTGGAGCAGACATATCGCCAGAGGATAACCCTCATTGATCTTAGGAAGGAAAAGATCATTGCCAATTACAGGCTCAAGAGGGAGTCATTTTTGTCCTCCTGCACCAGATTGCACCAAGGCTCCAGCCAACATCGCAGCGCTGCAACAATATACCTCTGCAGGCCAAGATCCTTGCTGTTCTGCACATGCTGGTATCTGGAACTTTCCAACCCACCACAGCCACAGTGGCAGGAGTATCCCTGGCATCCTTCTCCAGATTCCTCCTCACCGTCCTGGATGCCATCATAAGCCTCACACCCCAGTATCTTTACTTACCCAACACAGTGCAGCAACAACAGGAAAACAAGCAAGGCTTTTATACTATTTCTGGATTCCCATATGTGTTGGGGGCAATGGACTGCACATATGTGCAACTTGTGCCTCCTTCGGCTACGTCTCATATCCAGAGTAACAGGAAGCACACCTATTCCATGAACGTGCAGGCAATTGTGGGCCATCTCGTACCTTTCATCAACGTCCTTGCCAAATACCCAGGCAGTGCTCATGACTCCTTCATCTACCGGCATTCTGCCATCAATGAGCATTTACAGAATGGGACCTATGTGAATGGCCTACTAGTTGGTAAGTACACATCAGGCACACAACAAACCACAAGGCATTCTTTCATGTTGGAATACATTGACATATCAGTCTTAGGTTGAATTAGACTGTACATACGTTGTTGGATTAGGCCCTTATATGTGTCCCATACTACATGGCAAATGTGCAGCGCATGACCTACAAGTCACACATGTCGACACTGCCTAAACCATTGTGGCTCACATGTACAAATCACATGGGCTAATGGATTATCATCAACCATGATGCTCTGGAGCAGCACATAACCAAATGAAGTCAATGTGGCAATGCTAAGTATGTCTGCATGACATTGCAAGGCCTCATAGGTATGCATTACTGCAAGCCACAACAAAGTGTATCTCTCATTCACCCAACTTTAAGGATGTATACCATGGACATTGCGGTGTCCTTTCCCATCCAACACCAATAAAGATCACACACGTTTTCACACATCTTACGTACAGGGACACTGTGACAGTGTGAAAATAGTGTGCCTCCCAAGGGGAGGTGAAAAGAGGATACATAATCACATGTCTCATTATCTAGTCCTATTATGATGTGTCCAGCATTCTGCATTACACATTGAAAGAGGGAATTGCACAGATTGTATGAACTTGGTGCTAGAATGAGTCCCTTAATACATTACATCATGTAAGGGCACTCAGCTGACACACCTGCACCATGGTGCAAGGGAGAGGGTGTGGCCATTAGACACCATAATGTGGGTTGCTAAATGTAGAAAACAATGGATGTGCTGTATGTAAAATGAAATGCACTTTCCATCACTTCACTTTGGATGCACATTAGCTCAGCCTTTCCACATTCATTTATGTCCAGTGCTACAAAAACAACATGATGACCTAGATGTGCATCTAATTGTAGCAAAGACCCTCACATATGAAGAAATAAGAACAATGAGGCAGCAAAAAACATAGCTGAAGCAAATCAATCCCTGTGTGAAGTATGTGTATCACAAGTCAATCCCATGGTCAAGAGGAATGAAGATATATCAAACATCTGTGAAACTGAAAAATATAACCCTCTCCGGTCCCCCCCGTTCGCTCACACACTCGTACTTGTCCACAACAATATATGAAAGAGACATGAAGGAAGTTTCAAATGTTTATTTAAACTATTGTGCTCTGAAATAAAACATTTAGGGGCCAATTCCGATTCCTGCCGCAAAACGAACTGACCGACACTGACCCGGACCGAATACCGACCGACACGGACCAGCCATATGACCTGTGCAGTACGATGCAACGTGTGTGAATTACAACCGACAAGTACGGAATACAAGCCGTACGACCGAGCCGTAGGGAAAATAGTGATCCGGCCGGAAAACCGATGCGATTATCACCGACCGTCACGAACCCGGAATGAAGCCGACCGACCCGTACCCGCGATGTACGATTTGCGCAGTACGATGCAATGCGTGTAAAACCAGACCGACTCGCACGGAGACCATGCGCAGACAACCCGGCACACAAGCAATAGAGACTGCCGCGACTGACGCGTACCAAACACAGAAGATAGGCAGCGTGAACGAGGCGGAGAAGCCCGCACGAGACAACAGCAGCGTCCGTTTCCGTCACATGAACGTCTCCTTCATGCCTACAAAAAACAAAGGCAAAAAGACAAAAAAAGGATCAAACAAGCAATGAAAAAAAAACATGGGACAAAGACACACCCACCACTCCAACTATATAAAGGACTACAATCACTACCATCATCCCTTGCAAACAGGAGACACAGCCAGCAGCAAACACCAGTACACAGCAACCACAGACACACTCACAACTCACCCATCACTCAACTCACACACCATCAGCACCTCATACAAAAGCACACACACATACACCCAGCAAAACCAACACCAACCCACCATCACTTCCACCCTCACACACACATCCCTCACCACCACCACCCATCACCATGCCCCCAAAGAAGAATCCAAAGTTCACAGATAGTGAGTTAGAAGTGCTGGTAGACAAGATCATCAGAGTAGAATCACATTTGTTTGGTACATTGGTCCAAAGGACCCCCATCTCACAGAAAACCAAGATGTGGGCGAGGATTGTGGACAAGGTGAACACCCAAGCACCAGCAAGGCGCACAAAGGACGATATCCAGAACAGGTGGTGTGATGTGCGCAGGAGGGTCAAGAGACTCATTGAAAAAGATCACGCCCTGAGTCAGTGCACCGGCGGTGGCCCCCCTGCCAAACCAGTCTACTTCAGGACCTGGGAGGAGAAGGTGCAGGACATCCTACCACCAGAGAGCGTCCATGGCCTAACAGACATCCCAGAGCCTGGTGAGTACACAAACAACATACCCAAGCTTGTGTGGCAAAGGGACAGTGAAACCATGCACCGCAAGCAAAGCTACACTAACCAATAGATAATCAGCCCAAGATGTGTATGTCAGTCACACACACACAATACCTGCCAGCTCAGAGTGACTGGGAACTGTGTCATGACATGCACCAACCTAAAAACAAATAGATCAAGCCAGTGGCACAAAGCCAAATAGACCCTGCCAGACAGTTTGCCACCACAAACACACCACCTCACAGTGCAGCTGACTGTCAGGAAGGAATAGTGGGATGCAGGTGAAGTGAGTGTATACAAAAGCATGATGGGGCCTGTAGCCACAGATAATGCTCCCCCTCCTGATTGGCCCATCAAGACCTCCCTGAAACATGGCCACATCACAGGGAGAGGAAAATGACTGACAAGATGGCTGACACTGGCTCCTGCTGGGGGAGCACAAGGCTCTGCTAGGGCTTGTGTGCAAATCAGAAGCAGGACACCACTGACTGACATCCTGAAAGACAACTTGCACGCCCTATAATGGAAGCATGTTTCATGATGGGAAGGAGGACTGACAGCCCTGACCATACTTATCAGCATAGGGAGACACCCCCCCTCAACACAAACTCCACACAACTCTCCAGGTACAATGCATTGACACACACCTCATTGAAATATCAGTAAAAGATACCCCGTACTGGGTGCTGCTATGTGAAGCACAGGGGCTCACTTTGGACTTGTAGCCAAACAAACACCAGGATTTCACAGTCAGCCATCTTGCCATTGCTGTCACACCCCCTCACAGGGAAGCAGAGTCAAGAGGGAGGAAGTATGTGCATTCTGGGAAGGGGGGTGTAGCCAAGAGTATGAAGGGACTTGCAGTCACAGACAACCTACACCCACCCACGTGGCCCAGCAAGATCAAACTGAACGATACTTGCCTCATAGGGAGTGGGAAGGGACTGACAAGATGTCTGACACGGGGCTCTGTTGTGGGGAGCTCAAGGCCATGCTGGGAAATGGCCAACCACAAACATCAGGACTTCACAGTCAGCCATCCTGCCATTGCTGTCACACCCCCTCACAGGGAAGCAGAGTCAAGAGGGAAGAAGTATGTGTATGCTGGGAAGGGGGATGCAGCCAAGAGTATGATGGGACTCACAGTCACAGACAACCTACACCCACCCACATGGCCCAGCAAGATCAAACTGAACCATATTTGCCTCACAGGGAGTGGGAAGGGACTGACAAGATGTCTGACACTGGGCTCTGTTGTGGGGAGCTCAAGGCCATACTGGGAAATGGCCAACAACAAACATCAGGACTTCACAGTCAGCCATATTGCCATTGCTGTCACATCCCCTCACAGGGAAGCAGAGTCAAGAGGGAGGAAGTATGTGCATGCTGGGAAGGGGGGTGTAGCCAAGAGCATGATGGGACTCGCAGTCACAGACATCCTACACCCATACAGAAGAGGGGTCATCCGAAGAAGGACATGTGAGAGGCAGATGTCCCAGAACATCCCCCAGGGCCTCTAAACCTGTTCTGGACAATGTCCTTTGTGCGCAACCAGTTCCCCTTGTCCAATCGCACACAACTCGCCCACATGACGTGGATGGTTCATGTTGGGCCAATGTATCAGATGACTGTGGACTTTACTCTGGACATTTCAGCTACCAGTGTTGAAAATTAAAACAGCGATATGATTAAGCATTCACTAAAGACATGAATTCTCTCTAGTTAAAACATGTTTCTTGTCTTATGTTGACTAATGTCCGGACTCCATTTTGTATTGTCATGTCTCCACGTGCTTTGCACGAGAAGAGTCCTACCTTTTCGCTAGTTGCTCTTGTAATCTGCCTAGTAACAGTCTATAAATAGCTCCTTTGTCCGTCTGGCGCATGCCCAGACTTGACCACATCTGTTATCAGTTAGTCCTTGTTTGACCATGTTTTCGCGGGCTCAGGAAATTGTTAACTCCGCCCACATATTGATCCTGTATCGAAAATGTCCATAAATGGTAATGAATTTTGCTCTATGTTGTATCCACCCACTTATGAGCCCCTCTGTTGTGTATAAAAGGGGACCGTGTACGCAAGTTCTTTGTGCTACTCTATGCAATACTGAAGAGTGTTGTGTAGGTTGTAGGACCACCCTTAAGGGTTAATAAACTCTGTCTTTGTATTTGCAGTTTCCGTGCCAACTTCCTTCTAGCTTTTGTTACAGGAGAGCGAACCCTTGTATTCTGCGGGCCTAGCTGGGGCCTGTACTCATCAATTGGCGCCCGTCACGTGGGGCTCATCGGCGACTCAGATGCTCGAAGGACTGGTCGTGATGAAGGTGAGGAATTTGGCCGGGGATGTGATCACTGCCAGCGGCGTCTTTTAGTCCTGGCATCCCGAGGTTTTCTTCCTTCCCTTCCGAGCTGAGCATCTGGGTGGCGCCGGTCCTCGACTGAGACCTCTTCTGTCGGTTTGCCGTGTGACAGCCGTTTGGGCGAATTTTGGAACTTGGCAGTTGGAATCTGGACACTCTTGATTGGTAAGAACCGTTGTACGGTACTTGCTCCGAGTTTTGAAGCCTGGGTTGGCTATTTGAGTTTGATTTGTGATGACCGGTCATATTTTGTATTGATTACTGTGAGAATATATGCGTTGCAACACATATAGGCAGGTAATGTGGAGATATTTCTCCGGAGTTGTTTAAATTTGAACGGCGCAAAGTTTAAGTGCCATTTTTGATAATACTGCATATTTTGCATTATTTTTGAGCATGCCTGCTTTTAGCGCACTCCGTAAGTGGTGCTGCTGCTCTGGAAACCGGTTAAATCTCGAGGAATCTGCTCCAGCCCCCCCAGAGGGGACTCCTAATAGGGATATGTATGTGAAGCATGGTCTTTCCTCTATAATGTACAGCACAGTGTGGAGGAAATACACCAAAAAGGATCCTGAGTTACGATGGCCTTTGTATGGATCGTTTGATATGCGTAAGATTGAGTATGTGGAACAGTGTATGTGTAAACGGCGTGCTCGGCAAGACATGTTTAAATGTGTACGGTTATGGGTGAAGGAAGTGCGTGAGCGAGAGAAACGTGAGAAAGCGCTGATTGATAAAGAGCAACGGAAAAATGATCATGTGAGAGCACAGGAAGCGAAGCGTCGGGAGGAAAGGGAACTGGCGGAGAGACAAGAGAAAGAGCGTAGGTTGCAAGTCTCGGGTCAATATGCTGTCCGCCAGCCACTTTATCCTGTCCTTACTAATCTCGAAGATGATTTTCATTTATTAGATCGCTCTCCGCCCCCTTATGTTGGCGCGTCTGCCCCGAGGTCACAGGATTCTGGATCGGTTTCGGATAAGGTAGACACGCGGTCCATGTTATCAACTGAGCGTATGGGTGAGCTTCGGAAAATTTCTTTTCGCGCGCTTAAAGGCAAGCTATCTCTTACTGAATTAATGGAATTTTGGGAAAGTTGGCAGGATAGAGAGAAGTTGTATTTTGTTGGAACTTTTTCTGAAGAAGTGGTTACTGCCTTTCGGAAATATTCTGATGTTTTTGAGCCTGAAGATGTAGTATCAGATTCTAAAGCATTACGTAACGGTGTATTTTCTCCCTCCAAGGTACCCGATGCAGTTCGACGGCTGTTTACATTGCGGGACGCGATGCTTGAACTTAAAGAGAGAGCGCGCCAAAAGACAGGGGAGAAGGAGAAATCGGATTCACACGTCGGCGGAAAACAATCATCTACCTCCCATTCAGATAAGAGCGAACTAGTGCATGCTAAACCAATGCGAGAGGCGGCACCTTTGTATGTTCCTCCTAAAGGAGCAGGAACTAGTCTAGACATGTCTTCCCCCGATGCTAGGGGATATTTTGTGTATAATTGGGTTTATACTCCCTGGCATAGGACTGATGTTATGGCATTAAAGAATGCATTGCCTGACCCCCGCAAGAATCCAGCGGCCTTTTATGAAGAGGTCGAGGGGGCTTTGAATTCTTGTACTATGACTTTAGCAGATATAGATTTGTTCTTTGGGCTTATTTTACCACCGGATATGTGGCGATCTGTGCGGAAGGTGGATGATCTAGCCGCTTTTAAGGCTAGGTGGTCTGAGATTGAGGATGAGGATAGGGAGAGGAAACCCGCACAAAAACCGCCCCAGCTTATTTTAGATCTTCCTGCGGCTATCTTGACCAAGTTGAAAACGATTATTCCCCCTAATAAGATTGACTGGAATATGTTAGCCTCATGTAAACAGAAGGTTGATGAATCAGTTTCAGACTTCTTTACGCGCTTTGAGGAAACATTTCATGATTTCAGTGGTCAGTCGCTTACGGATGATACGGGTCGACACCTTTTTGTTGATAAATATGTGGCGAATTTATTACCGGGAATAGTAGCTCGATTAAAAGCGAGTGAAAGTTCTTGGTCCACCTCGTCTCCAGCATCCCTCCTGACTATGGCTCAGTATTATGAGCGTCAGGAACAAGAAGCGAAGGGGCATGAGGAGAAGAAATCGAAAGATTTGAAAACTAAGGTGATGTTAGCACAAGTGTATGGTCCGCCTCGTCGGGGTATTGAGAGAGGTAGAGGAGGATTCTATGGGCCCCCTTCGGGTCGGTCAGATGTTAATAGAAATCAATGTGCGTATTGTAAACAGCTGGGTCATTGGGCCAGGGATTGTCCGGTACTATATGCACCCCGTCAGGGACGTGGTCAGGGACCGTCGAGAGGTAGAGGGGGCTTTTCGAATTTCAGAGGGAATTCCAATGATCGTGCTCGCTTTGAGCCTAACGTGCAGCAACGAGATAGACCTAACGTATTTGATCGGCAAAATCAGTATCAAATGTCTGGGAATGACCGTTCTGGGTACCATGATTCACAGCATGCGTAGGATTGCGTTGGATGGAGGTTGGAATCAGTTGAAGTGCCGGTTGATCAGAGGGGTCCTTATGTTTCAGCAAATGTTCTGGGTTCTACTGATCGGTTCCTAGTTGATACAGGAGCTACTCGCAGTGCGCTGTCCAAACAATTGGTTCCGAGGGCTCCCCCATCTGGCTTAATGGTTACATCGGTAGGGTTTGATGGTACACTCTCTCGAAGCCCTCTATCCCGACCCCTTGCATTTCGTGTTGAACAACTTTCTGCACCTTGTCCGTTTTTGCTTGCCCCGAACACGAATGACAACATTATGGGTCTTGATATGCTTAAGCACTTCAGAGCTACGATTCGCTGCTCCCCTACTGGAGTACGTGTGATATTAAACGATAATCACCCTATGACAGAACGGATGTGTGTGGTTGCAGAGGATACTGTATTAGCTTCTCTCCCTCGTACTTTGTGGGCCACTTCGGATACTGATGTGGGACAGATGGTGATTCCGCCTGTCCACATTAGTGTCCAGGAGGGTGCGGTGTTGCCGCGCCTCCCTCAGTATCGTATTTCCCAGGAGGGGGAGGAGGAACTCATACAGATTGTGCAGGATTTGATTAAGGTGGGAGTAGTGGAGGAAGTTCCCTTCAACGTTTGCAACAGTCCTATTTTACCCATTTTGAAGAAAGATACCGATACTAGGGTTTATCGTTTTATCATTGACTTAAGGGAAGTGAATAAGATAGTGATACCTCAGTATCCAGTGGTTTCTGATATCACAACGTTACTTACTCTGGTCCCACCAACGGCGACCACATTTTCAGTTATCGATTTGAAAAATGCTTTCTTTTCGATTCCTATTCATCCTGATAGCCGGTACCTCTTCGGCTTTACTTTGAATAATAGGTCTTATAGATTTTGTAGAGTCCCTCAGGGTTATACAGAGAGTCCTAGTATTTACAGTCAAGCATTGAAAAGACAATTGGATTCCTTTGTTCTGCCTGATGGTGTCGCCCTTATACAATATGTCGACGACATCTTGTTGGCGGCCGACACTCCTGAGCTGTGTGAGAAGTGTACGTTATCCTTGCTTTCCTTTTTGGCGTCTCACAATCACAAAGTGTCGAGGAAGAAATTGCAATTCTGTAGACCAAAGGTGACTTATTTGGGTCACCTTTTGTCTAAGGAGGGGCGTGCACTCACACCAGATCGTATTCAAGCAATTTTGGACACGCCAGTACCTTCCACACAGAAGGATGTGCGTGCATTTTTGGGTCTTGCTTCTTTCTGTAGGCAATGGATATTGGGGTTTTCACACATAGCGAAGCCATTGTTAGCACTTTTGACAAAAGATACCCCAATTCCTCTTCCCTGGTCAAATAGTTGCGAAATTGCCTTTCAGGAATTGCGACAAGCCCTTTGTTCAGCACCAGTGTTGGGTACCCCTGATTATACGAAGCCTTTTACATTGTATGTAAATGAGAGAGATGGATGTGCATTATCAGTTTTAGTGCAGATGCACGGCGACAAGCAGCGCCCTTGTGCATATTTTTCGGCTGTGCTTGATCCTGTTGCCCGAGCATTGCCTGGTTGTTTTCGCTCGGTTGCGGCGACAGCTGTGTCAATACGCCAAAGCGAGGGAATTTTGTTATCTCATAAGCTGTTGGTGTTATTTCCCCATGCTGTTGATGCCCTGCTTAATCAGACAAAGACGCAGTACTTGACCAGTGCTCGTTTAACGGGATATGAGTTGACGCTTTTGGCTCCTCATATTACGTTAAAGAGGTGTGCAGCGTTAAATCCAGCCACATTGTTGCCGTTCCCGGAAACTCAGTCTGAAGCACGAAAAGCACACAACTGTATTCTTGTGACTGAGGAACAGACAAAGGGTCGTATTGACCTCCAGGATACGCCCTTTACAGATGTAGATGGAGAACTGTGGGTGGACGGATCATGCCTGTAGCTACCAGATGGTACGACTTCAGCAGCGTATGCAATTACCACATTAAAAACAATAGTGGAGACAGCACGCATACCGCAGAAATCAGCTCAGGCAGCGGAACTGATAGCATTAACACGAGCATGTGAGCTCAGTGCAGCATTGTGTGTGAATGTTTATACAGATAGCCGCTATGCCTTCGGAGTAGCGCACGATTTTGGCCTACTCTGGAAGGAGAGAGGGTTCCTAACGTCACATGGAGCACAGATAATGTATGGGGAGTTAGTTCACAACCTTTTGACTGCATTAACATATCCAAAGAAGATTGCTATAGTTAAATGTAGTGCCCATAAAAAGGTAGTTGATAAAGTTGGAGAAGGGAATGCTTTTGTAGACCGGGTGGCACGAGAGACGGCGATGCAGCCTGGCTCTACTGCAATGTATGTTGTAAAGTCACAGGCAGAAAGATGGCACGATGCTAGGAGAGAAGTGCTGGAGATACAGAGGACCGCTTCCGATAAGGAACGGGAGCAGTGGTCCAATGATGGAGAATTAGATGACGAAGGGTGTTGGAGAAGTAAGCAGATGGATAAATGGAAGTTACCCACAGCTTTTGTACAACCTATGGTTCAGATGGCACATGGACTAGCGCATGTCGGAGCTTCCGCAATTGTCAAATTACTCACACGAGTTTGGGAGCATCCGGAGATCGCTAGTACGGCAAAGAGGGTAGTGCAGACCTGCATGATTTGCCTGAGGTACAACCCAGGAAAGGGTACACGAACTCCAGCAGGAGGATTTGCAACACCTACTGCACCCTTTGAGGTTTTGCAGATGGATTACATTCAGCTTGAGCGCTGTAACAATCTGAAGTATGTTCTAGTAGTGGTTTGTGCCTTCAGCAAATGGGTTGAGGCATACCCTACGAAAGACAATACTGCAATGACTACAGCCAAGATGCTATTGAAGGAGTTCTTCCCTCGATATGGTGTTTGTAGATTGCTGTGGAGTGATAACGGACCTCATTTTATAGCAGACGTTATCAAGTATGTCCTGAAAGGACTGGGAATTACCCAGAAATTCCACGCAGTGTTTCACCCTCAGTCTGCGGGATTGGTTGAGAAATATAACGGTACTTTGAAGCTTAAGATCGCTAAGATCCAGGCTTCGACTTCTTTGACTTGGCCAGATGCTTTACCGCTGGCATTATTGTCAATTAGATCGATACCGCATTCTCGGACCGGTCTCACACCCTATGAGATCGTGTTTGGACGCCTAATGAATATTTGGGGTCCACCGAAACCGAAGTCAGTGTATGATGTATTTTGTGTAATGATGAATGATTATCTGGCACAGTTAACGGATAATTTGGTTTCTATTCATCAACAGGTTCGAGAAGCGCTCCCTGATCGGTCCACAGGTGAAGGACATAGCCTCCGGCCTGGAGACCATGTTATGATCAAGGTGTTTGAAAGGACGAACAGTCTGGAGCCAAGATGGGTTGGTCCTGAGCAAGTCTTGCTCGCAACGAGGACAGCTATGCGAGTCTCCAATCGGAAGAACTGGATCCACTCCTTGCACTGTCGTAAAGTGCCACCTGGATTAGTGGAGCCTGCTGTATTGACCGACCATCGAGAAATCCTGACTGCAGAGAAAGGCCGTGCTGTGGAACCGAACGACACTGAGAAGCTCTTCCCGGACCAAGCGATTCCTGGAGGAGGAAGATATCATCTCAGACCGAGGAAGTGATTTCTTTTCTGTATCCAGATACGTTGTCAGAACGGCCCTTAGGTTAGTGAAACGGAGAGCCAATGAGGCAAGTGGGGGGGATCAGCCCTGCATTAGTGTAGTGACACCCGTCTTGGCCCGCTGGTGAAGAAATCAACGGCTGCCTAAGGGGAAGAGTTCTGACAACCTTTTAGTTTCAGGAAGATATTGACTTTTACTATAAAATGGAGAAGAAGAAGATTTTTTGTGCGACAAGCTTTATTATCATTGTAGCTATGGTTGGTATAACCACGTGGTTTGTTGAGGATGTGACTCCTGCCCGTGAGTTACTTGTTTTGACTACTCCAGTGCCTGAGGAGCACTACTTTTATACCCTTCCGTATCAAGAACTGAAGCATCGTCAGTCTTATTTGAATAATACTTTTATCCAGATGTTGCATCATACCCATGTTGCTACAAATGCTACGAACTGTTGGATATGTGGTATGATGCCAGCTCATCAGAAGAAAGGAGGAACGCCGTTTATACCTCTTCCTTTCTCTCATAATGGCTCTTGTAGAGCATGGTACACTTTGCTTTTTGCCACACGGAAACCTACAGTGGGACGATTACTTTTTAGACTTAATAGGGAATGTCATCAAGATAAAGAAGGCTATCCACAAGTGAATGGGACAATATGGGAGTGGGAAGAATATCGACCAGACAATGAATCAATCCCCTATATCTTCACGAACACCAGAGACACTGCTGGGAATGAACAATTTGTGATTCAAGTGGCACAAGCTCAAGCGGACCTGTGTGTCCAGAGTGTGGGTCATATTCCTGTTGGTGTTAGTGACTGTATAATTGTTTTGAATATAGATGGATTAAATAATAGTACTTTCTTAGCTTCCCATAATACATACTTCGTATGTGGGAATAAGGGTTATTATCGCTTACCAGCCGGCTGGTCCGGAGTATGTTATGTAGCGTTTTTATTACCCTCTGTATTCTTAGCGCCTGCATCCTATCATAAAGATTTGAAGCTATTGAACAATGTAACTGTAAATAGGTAGAAACGTACTCTATCTACTGATGATGTTGACCAAACTGACACTAGCAGTATGTTGATTTTAACTTAGGATTGTTTTTCTTTGTTGGAGCTGCCCTAAATAGTAGGAAGGTTCGACGATTAACAAGAGTTGTAGAGGCTGTAACGAATCAAGCTGCTGTTGCTCTTGGGAATCTTACGGAAGAATTACAAATCACTAGAATTGTTGCATTACAGAATCGTATGGTATTAGATGTTATGTTAGCAGACAGAGGTGGAGCATGTAGAATTATCGGAAGTAGTTGTTGTGTATTCATTCCTGACCATACGCCATCAGTCTATAACGCTATTAATAAATTGCATAAAATCGTGGCTGAGATTCATACAGAAAATGGCATTTGGACCTTTTCTGGATGGTTTTGGACATTGATCACTACATGGGGATGGAAAGTTTTAACTGGTCTCTGTATTATTGTAGCAGTTCTGTTTTCCTGTTGCATCTGTGTTCAGGGTGGTCCTTTACTCTGTTCTTTATGTGTGTCATTCTGTATTCCTGATAAGAAAGCTATTGCCAATGTCACCTATCAGAAACATTTAAACAAAGAGGTGGAAGAGATGATGAAAATTGACATATATGATGATTATCCTAATAAGCCGAATGTCTTCAGTAAATGCTGAAAGGGTCGTCTGTTGAAAATTAAAACAGCGATATGATTAAGCATTCACTAAAGACATGAATTCTCTCTAGTTAAAACATGTTTCTTGTCTTATGTTGACTAATGTCCGGACTCCATTTTGTATTGTCATGTCTCCACGTGCTTTGCACGAGAAGAGTCCTACCTTTTCGCTAGTTGCTCTTGTAATCTGCCTAGTAACAGTCTATAAATAGCTCCTTTGTCCGTCTGGCGCATGCCCAGACTTGACCACATCTGTTATCAGTTAGTCCTTGTTTGACCATGTTTTCGCGGGCTCAGGAAATTGTTAACTCCGCCCACATATTGATCCTGTATCGAAAATGTCCATAAATGGTAATGAATTTTGCTCTATGTTGTATCCACCCACTTATGAGCCCCTCTGTTGTGTATAAAAGGGGACCGTGTACGCAAGTTCTTTGTGCTACTCTATGCAATACTGAAGAGTGTTGTGTAGGTTGTAGGACCACCCTTAAGGGTTAATAAACTCTGTCTTTGTATTTGCAGTTTCCGTGCCAACTTCCTTCTAGCTTTTGTTACAGGAGAGCGAACCCTTGTATTCTGCGGGCCTAGCTGGGGCCTGTACTCATCACCAGCACTTCCAACTCCGATGTGAACTTTGGATTCCCAAACCAATGTACAGCACCCACCATCCTGTGCACTTCCCTCACACATGTTTGTAAATAAACTCACCAGTACACCATACTTGCCTCTGTTGTGATTCCAACTTGTCATGTTCAGGGAGATGTCGATCTGCTACACAACACAGTGCATGCCAAATACTGCAACAATGTGACCAAAGTAAGGTGAGTCATGGGGATGTGACACATATGAGGGAGATACACCACTATGGCAACACAAAACATACTCACCATGGCCATGATACTCATCACACACAATGATGTTGACCTGAAACGCATTGGCATGCACAGACACAACATCAACCCCAGTCAGTGGTAACAAGTCCACTGGTGAGGTAAGCACATGTCACTCAGATGTGGGAAGACAGACAACGCACATAACAAAGCATAGCACAGGTTCATTACACATCAGCAACACGTTTATTCAATACTAGTTGCACGGTAATTCTACGTAACAGTGGACACACGCTCCCAATGTGTTGGAGAATGGAAGTCCAGGGATGTGTGCTACATCAGTTGATGGGAATTGTCAACTTCCACACTGGTGTTGGCTTCTGGGTGTTGGGGGTCAGTGTTGACCACACAACAGGCAAAGTACCCTGGGAAGGACAGACAAGATACAGTCAAAAGCACAGAAGAACAGGAGAGAAATGCAATACACATGCACAATACATGTTGCAAGACACCTACACAAACACTAGTTAGCAGTACTACCCTATTGTGGAGTACACACCACCTGAATGGACACATCACAGCATGCACCCAGTCAAGTGGCACACAGACACACTCAGACAGCAACAGATTCACAACCCATTCCAGGCTACCTCCATACATTCACATAACAACCCTGGAAACTCACATTCAGGTGAAGAAGTTGTTGATGAGCTGTGAGCGGACGTCACCATCATCTTCATCATCACTGGCATCTTGGCCCAGGCCGGGATCCTCCACAGGTGCCGGACTTTGGTCATCGTCATCCTGGATGAGAGGCACCTCCTTCTGCACCGCCATGTTGTGTAGCATGCAGCAGACAAGGATTATTTTGCACACCTTTGCAGGCTCATATGGGAGGGCCCCTCCGTCTTGTCCAGGCAGCGAAAGCAGCTTTTTAGGAGGCCGAATGTCCGCTCAATCACCCTGCTGCTCCGACCATGTGCCTCATTGTAGCACAACTCGGCTGGTGTCTCAGGGTTCCTGAGGGGTGTCAGCAACCACGGCATGTTGTGGTATCCGGAGTCACCTACACACACAAAAATGAACAAGTAGCTGAGTTTTGTAGGAGTGCGGAATACAACATTGACAAACACACACAATGAGAAATAGTCAGTACACACCGACAAGCCAGGCATGCTGAGCTGGCATCTGTGACATCAGCGTTGCAATGCGACTACTCCTCATAATGTCGGCATCGTGCGCAGAACCAGAGAACCGTGCACACACATGTGTGATCGACATGTCAGCAAGACAGACCACCTGAGCATTGATTGAATGGTAGTGCCTTCTGTTACGGTATGCCTGCTCATGTGCCTGTGGCGGTATCAGGGCAACATGTGTCCCATCAATAGATCCGATGACGTTCGGCATCCTCCCCAGTGTATAAAAGGCATCCTTTATTTCAGGGAGTTCAGCTGGGCTCGGGAACTTGATATACAGGTTGAGGAATTGCAACATTCCCTCCAAGACATCGCATAGCACCCGACTAAACATTGTTTGTGACATCCCACCAGCAGTAGCCACAGTGTACTGGAAGGTACCAGTAGCAAAGAAGTGCAGGGCTGCCATCACCTTCATCTCTTGGGTCAGTGCTGTAGGGTATGTCCGGCCAGGTAGCAGATGTGGTGCCAACTGCTCCGCCAACTCCGCAATCAGTGACCTGGTGAAGCGGTACCGTCTGATGCAGTCGTGTTCCTGCATGGTTGCAAGGTCTAGGAATGGCCGATGGACAGCTGGTGCCCTGCAGTAAAGAGATGCACAAAGGAAGATTGTCAGTTCATCCTCCCATGTGGCCATGACCACCACCTCACATCTCAATTACACATGTCCACATGAGTCCCTTGTAGTGCAATGGCCAATCATCTGGCTGTGTCACCCAACCTATGTGCTACCACTGCTGCTGTCTCTGCATCCTCTGGCTCCTGCTATGGCACGTACTCTGGAGAGGGCCCCAGCCTTCACTGAGGAGGAGAACCAGGCCCTGCTGGACGGGCTCCTTCCACAGTACAGCAAGCTCTGTGGGAAACCAGGGGAGCAGGTGAGTGTGCTGCCCACTGACTTCCTAATTATGCATGTTGTCTGACTAGCAGTACTAGCAGTGTGTACACCAGTGGCAAGCATTCTCACTGACATGTGTCCTCAGGTGTCTGCCTCTGTGTCATTAGGGTGTGGCTTGTTGTTATGTACAACTGGGGTGTCCATGATTCAGAGGGTCAGCATGACATCTGAGCTGTGACTGTGAGAGACAAGACCTGTGTGACATATAGGTGTGTGAACATCTGACAGCGCACAATGGTGTATGCAACTGTGTCCTTCATGCAGCTGGGTTACATGCATGGCAGACTGTGATGTGTTAGTGTACAGGGATTTGTGTTTGCAGAGACTCATATGTATGATTTGCATGATGTGGGGTCTTCTGGGTCCTGGATATGTTGTTTGCATGGGATGGGCAAGTGCGCCCGTCATGTACAGAGTTAGCTTTACCACTTAGCTAGGATTGTGAGTCAGTGCATATTGTTGTTTTCTGGATGCCCTGCCCCTGTGACAGGAGACAGTGTTGACTGACTTTCAGGGCATCCCAGTGCCATGGCATTGAACTTGCTATGAGTGATCCTGCATTGTGTTCAAGTGTGCACCATGCACCCCATTGTGGCATTGCCCATCAGGACGTGGGTACATCATAGTGTGTGTTGCTGTCATGCATCACAAGCATGTGAAATGAGTCTCTGCCCATCCCTTCATCCGGACACCTGTAATGAGTCAGTAGCAAGAGATGTGCTGTGTGTATAATGACATACTCCTACATGTTCACTTGCATGTACAACTAATGTGTGGGTGGTGCATGTTGGCACATTGGGGTGTTAGCATCCAACTTGCAACGGACATATGTGTGAAAGTCAAGGAGGGATATGTTTGCCATGGTTGATGTTGAGAATGACAATTGTCTTATTCTAAACAGTGTTGGTACTTTGAGCTGTGTTCAGCTGATGATGCCAGGGTTTGCCCTGTGATGTGATGTACTCACTGTGGTGTGCGCAGTCGGTGCAGGTGACTGATGTTGTTCTCTTACTTCCTATTCCTACCAGATACATCCACGGCCACAGGAGGGGACAGCTTCACGGACCAGGAGGAGCCACAGAGCCTGACAGGGACAGAAGGAGAGGAGTCGGGTGGACCCAGTGGCACGGAGGGTGAGTGGAGCCACACAGAGGAGTCGTCAGCACCATCACGACCAGCTGAGGGCCACAGCAGCTCTGAGGATGACTCCCTTGTGGAGGCGGGTGTCAGCAGCCACCAGACCCCACTAGTGAGGCTGTCCCCGCCACCGCCACCACCACCACCACCCTCCCATCGGCTCCCATCCCAGAGGTCCCTGTGGGCTCCTGTGTTCGTGAGCATGTCTCCTTTGTGCCAGGCACCACACCCCCTGCCCCTGTGTCCCCTGCTGCCCTGAGTGAGGAGTCTGTGGACTTACTTTGACACATCCATGTAGGGCAGACGTCGATGCTTTAGGTCCTCCATGCACACACAGGTCTGTTGACACAACTGGTGTCATTCATGGAGGGCATTTCCTCGGGCATGTCTGCCCTACAGAGGACCAATCAGTTTGTGGCCTCCTCCCTGACGGCAGCAGTGTCCCTCCTCCAACAGTCCCGCACCCCTCCTACCCCTGCACCACCCACGATTCCTAGCAGCCTACCTGTCCCAAGCACAGAAGCCCACAAACCAAGGTCTAGACGTGCACACAAGCAAGCGCAGGGGACTGATACCACACTCACAGGGGCTGGTTTGCAGACACACACACACAGTCATCCACAACCACTCCGCAGTCCTCCGAGACCTCTCCATCCCAGCCCCCTTCCCTTGCCTCACCTGCAACCCCATCTCCCCAGAAGCTCTTCCTCTGTGACCTTGGCCTCTTCCCCACCGACCCAGCAGATCCTGATTACAAGGGGAAGAGGAAGTCCCCACACACAGAGGGGAGTGTCCCTCACACCTGGACACCCTCCCCCAGGCGCAGTCAGCCAGAGACCCCACCGCAAGTCCCCCCGGCGCCAGAAGAGCAAGACCCCCCTGCCACCACAAAGCTCCAAGGCAAAGTCTCCGTCCTCCATCCCCCAGGCCACCACTCCAGAGGTTCCCTCGCCACTCCCTGCCCCGGGTTCCACCACCCACAGATACACCATCCCCAAAATGCTAATGCCACCCCCCCTAGCACTTGCTCCTCCACACCTGCTCAGACAGTTAGTGCCACTGATGTGGGGACTGTGTCCCCCCCCGTCCTGCCGACCTCACCTGTCCCCCATTCCGCTCCCATGGATGTAGGCACTGCATTGGAGTCCACGACCACCCCGTCTGACTTGGGCACTGCACTGGTGAGCCAATCCACTCCATCTGACCTGCCCATTGGAGTTGTGCCGGCACCCACCTCATCTGACTTGTGCCCCACAGTTGTGGCAGCACCCACCACTTCAGTCAGCTCCACTGCAGTTGCAAGTGTCTCGCCTGCATCCATCACCTATTCACTGCCTCCTTCTGCTGCTCCCTGATCCTGTCCCTACGGTGCCTGGCCTGCCCCCATGTATGCCCCTTCCAAGAGATGACCCTGGTCCTTAGCAGTGCAGGCAAGCAAAGTGTGACAGTTGTCACTCTACTACACTCCTTGGTATTTGGACATGGACTGGCCATTGGCCTTTTGTGTGAACAGACGTTTAACTTTTAATATGCTGAATAAAGCTTTTTTCTTTATCCCTGTGAACTAGATTTAGCTGAACATTATGTTGATGATGTTTAACATGCCCTTGCACCTGTGATGCTTTGTTTACAATGTTGAATACTGATGTGTTGTTTTGAGGTACTCCCTGTGGTCCATGAGATATGTATCCTATTCTGGTGGGTATCCATGTCATTCTTTGCAGCTACCTGGGTGTGTCAGGATCAACTATTTGTGGACATCTCTCTGTGAGCATTTCATTTGCATGGTCACATCTCTGGCTTGCACCCATGCACATATGATGTGCTTCCCATTGTCCAATTTGTCACTTCCACAGACTTTGTGCTCATCAACACTGGACCTACAGGTGTGGGCATTATTGTTATAGGAGCAACTGGGTCCTCTGTGCAACTTGCTAGACATATGTTTTGGGTATATGCAGATGACTTAGGGGAGACTCACGTACCAAGGCTGTTGTGACCAGAGCCTTCATTGTGTGGTAACTGATGGCTGACTGACCAAGTGTTCTGCAGACATGAGTGAGACTTGCGGTGAATATGTTTGGCACAGCTGGGCTCCCACCGGAGTTGGGTCCCCTCAAGTAAGTGTGTTGTCCAGTGACATGGCCAGGGTCCATGGTGTGTGTTGTATGAGCATGTGTGCGTGTCCACATCCCTGTTCATATACAGACAGTGTTCCCTTGATATGTTCCTGTTGTTGATGCTTGCTGAGTGGTACTGGGTTCATCCCACTACTTTTTCAATGGGCTACCAGGTGTGTGGGTGCATGACACACTACTGTTAATTGGTATATCATCATTGGGATTTGTCAGTTTTGAGTGGTGATGATGTTGTCAGACACAGATGGGACACAGTCAGGGTTCCTCAAGGCACCTGTTTATTTGCTAAATCATGTAGTTGTCCCTAGGTGGTAGTTTTCAGTGATTGAGATATTTGTATGTGTGTGTGACTGCTCCCACTTGTCAGGTTCATGGCTGTGATGCTGGCAGGTGTCAGCATGTGTGCCTTGGGGTTCTCCTTGGCTTCTGCATTGTCCTGGGACTGTGGCAGGGATTCTGAAGGTTACGTGAGCTTTGAGGTCATGGCCATGTACCGCATACTGTGCAGTATGTCTGTCATTCCCCAGGGTTTTAAACTGTCCTTGTGTGATGTGTCTGTGCACCTTAGTTCCTCCCAACATTCCTGTGGTTGTCATGGGTGCATGTGCAATGTCACCTGTCCATGTGGGCATCACAGATACACATTGTTGCAGTTCAGGGTGTGTGGTGTTGAGGGTGGACTGATGTGAATGTTTGCATGGATGGTCCCCTAGCTCCCGTTGGCCATGGATGAGGGGCCTTGCTGAGTGATTTGTGTTTGTGTATGTGTGATGTACGTTTGTGGCACAGGACACATGTCTGGGTTTCCCAGTTTGTATGACACCTGCCTTTGTCAGCACAGTGGAGGTGTCATGCATGCTTGTGTCACCCCAATGTCTGGTCCCTGGGGGTAGCGCTGTTGTGTGTCAGTCTCTTGCTGTGTTAGTTGGTGTTCATTCCAGCTTGTGTCACATGTGTCTGTTGTGCTCCCTCTCATCTCCCAATGCCTGAGTGCCCACTGAGGGTGTCCCAATGATGGTTTACTTTTGTATGGCACTGTGTCCACATCTGTGTCACTGTGGTTCAGCCCCCCTCATGTGTTGTGTAGTTGCCTGGGGATACTGTGACACACACACACACATGCTGTGTCAGATGTGCAGTGTGAGTTTGCCTGTTTGTGCATCTGCACCAGTGCATTGGTATTGCTGTTGTGGGCCTTTGTCTGGATGCTGTTTCTGTGATTTTGCATGTTGTCCTGGTGAGTCATATCACATCATTGTGCACATTCCTCCTGGTTGTTAGGTGCCATTGCTGGCATGGAATGTGAGTTTGTGAGCTGACACCTACAGTCTACACATGTTGTTTTGGTTGGTGTGTCTATTTTCTTGATGTGTGCATGCTTGGTGATGGTCACTTCTGCTCTTGTGTCCTTGTACCCTGTATGCATTGTCAGCCCCCATGTGTGGTGCTTGTCTGCACATGGCCGAGAGTGTGTTATGTTTTCATAGCTCTGTTAGCCTCACCACATCTCTGTGGGAAGGGGACAAAACCACTAGTTTGCCCCAGAAGTGTTTAATGCGTTGGGAGCAGGGATCATACATGCTGTTTGTTATTTGCAGCTTTGACCATGATAATACTTACCTTTTGGTCACTGTGATGAGGGGGGGTTTAGTCCCCATCACCACAATGCTCAACATCTGCTGCATTTTGGAAGCCCACACTTAACTTCTGTTCTACACAGTGAGGGGTGTTATTTTTACATTGCCACAGTGCTATGGTGATGCTTGCCTTGTGTATGTCACACTCATGTGTTGGTCACACATGTGCTGTTACTTACATTGTATGATCGTAGCCATAATCACTGTTGTGGGCATTTGTCACAGACTACACACTGTTGACATGATGTTAGGGGGATGTATTTTGCGGACATACCTGATGTTGGAGTATGCTGGATGTGTTGCGCATCACCCATCCTATGGCTGGGGGTGGCAGTAGTGATGGGCAAGATAGGCCCTATGGCTGGGGGTGTCAGTAGTGATGGGCAACAGGTCCCCTATGGGTGGGGGTGGCAGGAGTGATGGGCAACATCAGCCCTATGGCTGGGGGTGGCAGGGGTGATGGGCAACGTAAGTCCTATTGGTGGGGGTGGCAGGGGTGATGGGCAACAGGTCCCCTGTGAGTGGGGATGGCCGGGGTGATGGGCAACATCAGCCCTATGGCTGGGGGTGGCAGTAGTGAAGGGCAACATAAGCCCTATGGGTGGGGGTGGCAGGGGTGATGTGCAATTTCAGCCCTATGGCTGGGTGTGGCAGTAGTGATGGGCAACATAAGCCCTATGGGTGGGGGTGGCAGGGGTGATGGGCAACAGGTCCCCTGTGAGTGGGGATGGCAGGGGTGATGGGCAACATCAGCCCTATGGCTGGGGGGGCAGTAGTGATGGGCAACATGAGCCCTATGGGTGGGGGTGGCAGGGGTGATGGGCAACAGGTCCCCTGTGAGTGGGGGTGGCAGGGGTGATGGGCAACATAAGCCCTATGGCTGGGGGTGGCAGGGGTGATGGGCAACATAAGCCCTATGGCTGGGGGTGGCAGTAGTGATGGGCAACATAAGCCCTATGGCTGGGGGTGTTAGTAGTGCTGGCCATACAACCCCTATGTTGGCCTGTTGTTAGTGGCCAGGATGTGGATCCCCTGAGTGTGTGTGTGCCATTTTGCGGGTATGTGTCGTTTGTTTATGTGGTAGGTGTCTGACTTACCGCCTGCGCCGTCGGCGTCGGTTCCTGATATGGTCATAGATGTAGAGTACTGGTATGACCGGCACGATTGGATTCATGATGTGTTTGTAAAGTACACGCTGCTTGTTGCTCCGTCTCGTACCTGCTGCAAGCTGGTCGTCTCGTAGCCGTGTATTGAGTTGTGGCGCGAAACATAACTGATATGCTTGTTTTCCGGATGCTGTGACGTGCTGTATGTGGTGACCCGTCCGGTGCGTAGGAAGTACGCATCGTACTTGTCATGCCGGAAACTGGTATGGATACTGCTTCTGGGCAACTCGGTTCAGCGTTAGGAGTTACGGCTCTGACGGAGAAGGGAGCTTGAATCACAGCCTACGTGTCCGTCATGTTTTTGGCAGTTATGCGCATCGTACTTATTCTACAGGACGGACCGGCTCCGGGTACGTGTCGGTCGCACGGTAAGGCTACGGACAGCTGTCCGACCGGCTATCGGAATCGGCCCCCTAATGTGCTAAATTCAGTAAACAACTGCCTAGCATAAATACCATCAGCATTGTCAATAAACCATATCTTATGAAAAGCTCTGTCATATTATAATACAGAATAGCCTAACACCCCTCCCCTTCTACAGAAGCAAACTGATTATACAGCAAAGATCTCTGGGATTAGTAGCGGACCCCGTACCTTAGCATACACAGATGAACTTCTACATCTCATATACAGCTGTGATCTCTCAGAAAATCTGTCTCTCTCTGTCAGTTACCTTGCTGTGCATACTTATATGGCAAGATTCTCATTTTCATAAAAGACTGCTACATTTCTGTGTTGTGTCTAGGTGAGAGTGCCTGCCCAGAACATAATAACAAGGGATATTGTTGTTTGACCTTGCCTGTTGTTCAGACTAAATCCCAGGAAAGAACAGAATGAGAAAAAACTGCAGGTCCTGCATGAAAATGTAATATAACACAAAAGCAATTGTGCTTATGTATTGGCATGTGCAAAGCTAAAGTGGCCTGTGTAGCGAACAGTTAGGCTAACATAGGGAAAACTACAATGGGCCCTATGTAGAACACATGACACATGAACACTTGGTCAGGAAGGGAGCACGTAAAGGCATGACAGATATCAGAAAATAAGCAAACTCAAAGGCAGCACTATAAATTAAAATTTGTTTCAGGAACAGACGAATGACACTTTGAGAAGCAAAAAATATCCAATTAGTGCGTGTCAGAGGAACTCAGCATGTACGTGGCCATTGTAGAGGCAGAGGCCTCCCTGATGGCGTCCATTTAGATGTAGATGGACAGATCTGCAACCCGGCTCATAAGTTCCAAAGAATATACATGATCCTCAGCTCCAACACATGCATATGCTATCACCAGGCAACCTACGCTGACTTCAACAAAACTTTAATCTAGCAATCGCTGTGCCGATGCACAGGAACTCCCCCTGCTCATTTGCTCCAGACTCAGATTTTGTAGAGGTCACAAACGCAAATAACTGTCCTCATAATGGGCCACTAAGGGGCTCATCAGCTGTTTGAGATCCAAGGCAGCAGGCATCTGTGTAGCCAGGCATATGTCTAGGGCCCATTGAAAGGGACACCAGATGCAGTGAAATACAGGTTGCACCCAGGTAAAATAAGCACGGCAGAACGTTAGACACCAAACCTTATCCTATGCCTATAACTGAATTATGCCAAAGAGTTGAAGCATGCGCTCACGTTAGTGCTGGAGCGCTGCCAGGTCAGGGGTGACCGCAGAATGAGCATCCATTATGGAACAGCAATAACAGGATGAAAATTCGGCAAATGAGAACCAGCAGCACTAGGAACCCACCGACCACCCTGGAAAGAAAATAGAGTGTATAAAAGCCGGTATTATTCCAAAGAGAGTTTGGAAAGAAGTGACGAGGCAGAACCCACAAGTTAAAAAAAATATACTACACCTGCGGTATCAGAAGTATTAAATATTTGATGTATCTGTTCCCCGAAATGCAGGGGAAGATTTGTATTTAACAATAACTGTATTTGAACACTAGTTCTTGCAATTTGCATTCGATGGTCTCACAGGCAGATGTAAGAGCCACTTCTTGTTGAAACAATAATGCGTTGAGTCTGCTCAGCTTGTTGAAATCTGCTTTCAAAGTTGGAATGGAAGGCCACAGTGAGCTATCTGCAACTCCGTGTGGAGGGGGAAACAGGAAGTTGTTGCAACAGGTGACTAACTGGGAAACTCACACAATATACAGGACTCCCGCCCTCATACACAACAGTCCTGATTATTAAGCATAAGATAGCTTCAGTTTGAGAGTATAGTAATGAAGATGATAATTGTGGGAACTGATGTTCCCTTTAAATAACAAGCCAAATTAGGTGCTGAAATGTTATAAGAGAAGCGGATTTTAACATGTTGATAAACAAGTGAATGGCCAGCAGTGGAGTCACACTCCTCTCCCATAAGAAAAGCTTCTCTATCAGTACATTCACAGCAATAGGTAAATGCCAGGGACAATAATTCATGGATGTAGCTGCTCCCAAGGGGTTTATATCTACCTATCGGAAAATGTTTCATGCATGCCATAAATTGAAATGTTGATATGGGAAGGGAGATGACTCTGTGTAGTAACCATAACTCTGAGGGTGTCTCGGCCACAGTATATAGTATTTTTTCTAATTCCTCTAAATGGAACATGGTATATGTGGCATCTTTCATAGCCATTGATTGTTGTGTGTGCGTTAAATTTAACATGCAGAAACAAAGCAGTACAATTCAAGTAATGCCAGGGAATGCGTCCACCTAAACTGGATAGTAGATCTGAGCTGACTCATGATACAATGTTGACATATCATTCTGTACAATATCTGTAAAATATCAATAGCGTATGACACAATGCTGTTCAATTAAAAAATACAAGATGATAACGTTATAATACTGATGTCTACCACAGCCAGTACGTAATCCAAATTATCTTGATCAATTTGTCTCAAGCGCATAGCATCTTCAATTTCCAAATTTCATTATAGGCTGTGTATACGAATCTTTTAGAACAAGGGGATTTCGGACCTGATAAAAAATCAGATACATTTATGTCCTCGGATAAAAGAGAAAGATATTGTTTTACTGCAGACAGTGTGGAATGTTCTAACCACTGCTGGCATAGTTTTCTCACTGAGTAGGTGTTAATAGTGTTTGAATGGGTGGGCTGTGAGAACTGTAGAACTGGTTTACTTAATTTAAAACTGGAAGCAGAATAGAGAAAAAGAGAATGACAACCAGTAGTGTCTATAGTCCAAAGTAACCACCCACTAGGAAATGCAAATGACACGTTAAATGTATCAATTTGTATCATACTGTTTAATTGGTCTTCTGTGTAATTTGTGTAAGATTAGCAATTATCAAAGTGGGCAACAGAAGGAATTATCGGGGCATTCAGTTATTTAATTTTAGCAATTTCCTGACAAGTAGTCTGTTGGACCATTTCATTTAGAAAAATAATTTGGGTGGGAATCGGACAGGCTTGAAATAGAGTTTCTGTACCCTGGACCTGCCATGGTTTTGTACCCTAAATCGATTTCAGATCAATACTGTCTTTCCAATAATCATAACCCAGGGCCAGTTGTGCGACAAATGAAGCCACATATATCTGCTTAGTCTGACAAAGCATATACTTTTTCGACTGGGTTGAAACCAATTTAAAATAGCATGATGTTTGGTCTGAAAGGTCATAACCTGTGAAATAAGTGTATTTACCTGTCAGTGTTTTTGAACTTTCTTGTGGTGAAGTTGGACAATGTTCCCACTGGGTATATTTATAATGGGGATGTTGCTCAATTGCTCTATGCAAAAATTGATGTCCATAATGGTGGTAACAGAACATGTCAGCATAGCTTGCAAAATTTAGATATCAAACACAGTATAATATTGCAAAACAGAAACCATGGAATTCACAGTATCAACATTGTAATCATCTGATTGTAACCCTGGTACTATTACTTCACCCAGAGAAATTTTGAACATATATGGAAACTGCAGGGTCTCCGTATGACCATATATATTAAATTGAATTTTATCCCAAACAATTCCATCAGTCACTGGAACAGCTGAAATGTTGACAAGGAACAAGTCTTGTTTCATTTTGTGTGAAGAGGAATGTGGAGCCAACGCCCCGTTGACCAGTTCTATAGCAGAATGTTCTGAGAGGTAATGGCAGTGTATCAGAAGAAAAAAGAGAGTTAGGAATTCTATCCACATGAATAAGAGAACCAAAGAAAAGATCATCCAAATGTATTTCCAAGGAGGGACTAAATAAGTGCATTTAAACCAAGAAATTAAAACACAAATCTGCGCCGGAGGTGGATGCAGATAAAAGACACTGAACAACTGACGAGAAATGGTCTCCCTGAGGGACTCAAATGGAAGAGAGGAGGCTGAGATTCAGCAGTAGGATTTTAAAAAAATGCAACTCAGAAGGAGTTTCCAATGGTGGATCGGTTTAAACAAAATGAGAAATAGATGGAGAAGTAGAAACAGGAACCAAATCAACAGAAGTCTTGACCTCACCCCCGGCAGCCGGGGAGAAGCAGTGGCGGTGGTGGGTGCTCACAGGCTTCAAAGGAAAGTCTTGAGAAGGGCCACTTCTGGGCATACTATGGAGTATCGGCCATATGGTATAACTTCACATGTTCAATTGACACAAAGTGATTTTCTTTATGTCCTGGTAGTGGTGGCAAAATTACAGTTCTTGTACCCTGGACACCAAGGACTGGAACAGGTGCATGGTACATTGGACTGAATTCCTTCTTGGCAGTCACTTTTTCGCAGATTAGTTCTCCTGCTTTGGCAAGCCAACCGGCATAGGAATTTCAGTATCTGGACTTGTAGAGAGAGGTGCTGGCTAATGTTTGCGAGCTAGGTCATCACAGCACCTTTTTGGATCCTGCAAGACAGTACAGTGGTTATCTATATTGAAGGTTATGGCTACCGCCACAACATCTGGACCCTCAAGTTCTGGAACCAGCATCCTGATGCCAAAGACCTTGTAAGAGGTCCGCCCACCCAGAGAAGCTTTATGGAGATTATTACTTGCCTTTCTACCCCATAAAGATGATTCAACCAACCACGCCCTGTACCTAATATTCTAGCCATTAAGGGTTGCTTTAAGTCACAGTTCTTTCTCTCCACAACAAAATTGCCCTGAGGCCTACACAGAGACGAATAATGCACCTGCACAACCATGGACTTCATCGAATCACAGTACGCGCCTTAGAGGCGAAAGTCGGACTTTGATCCGAGTGGAATGGACTAAAGGACTAGCAAATGTTTAATAACAGTTATTAAAACGTGTATGTAAATTTTGCGTTTTGAGCAAATCAAACTGTAAAGATTTGAGAACTGCAGTGTGTTCAGGCATCCAGTAGGATGCCGAAAAATCAGGATGTATGAAAGCATATAGTACTCTAATGCATTGAGCATAGTCTGGAATGTAAGTTCTTCCAAAATTTAAAAAGCCAAGCAAAGATTGTAGCTTTCGAAGCTTATTTGGGGGTTATAACTGTGCACATATTTCTAAAAAGTGAGGGGCCAAACATATACTCTTATTGGTTAATTCATAACCAAGGAAACGAACACTGAGAAAAGCAATGGGAGATTTTGAAAATTTGAACTTGTTACCAAGTTCAGCAAACTGCAAAACTACGCAAACTAATCTAGGTAAAAGACGGCTTAATACCTCATCTGTCAAATAGATGTCATTGACATAGGACAAAACATCAGGGTCAGACACAATTCGAGCTGCAAAAACGCTGGGGCTATTTTTATTCTCCACATGTAAACGAGCGTATAACCTCTGGGAGTTAAGGGCGGTAAATGCGGATCAATCGCAACTCTCTAGAGGCAAATTGTGACTGGAAAAAACATTTGAAATGTCAAGGGTGGTTTTACATTTTTTACGAACAATATTGTTAATCAGTGCTGTAATGTTTGTTCTGGACAGCGAAAGTACTCATGTGACTATTCAAATGTCAATATTCTAACACAATATGATAAGACTTATCAGGTTTTGAAACTGGAAAACGAGGATTGTTCATCTGTGAGACACAGAGTTCAATTACTCCTTGGTATTCCAATTGAGTAAGAATGTCTTTAAATGCAGCTTTGGCTTCAGGTTTAATAGGATACTGAGGTTAAGGTTACGCAGTGGACCGTATTGGAATTACATAGAAAGGATAATCTTTATCCCATTCGGCTTGGTTACGATATAAAACACAGGCCAAAGCAAGGACCCATTCAGAAGCATAAGCCTGTTTAACTGCGTCTGGAACCACATGCAAAAATGAAGGGAGGATAATGTCCTCACACTGGGAACAAGCAAGAATAAAAGAAGGAGGCCAGTCTACCTCCGCCAAATCAATATCTTAAGAAGAAGTTGTTATTAAGTATAATCTCCATCATTGCGACGATCATGTTTGTGTGTTGCCATAACGTTGCAGGTTTGTTGTGAAGAGACTGAGTGACTACATCGAGGCCCAAGTTAGGTTTGATCGAGGTGTAAAGTGACACTACATCCATGGTGGCCATGATCATTTTAGGTTGCCACTGTACATCTGCTAAAACACTGAGTATGTGTTTGGTGTCCTGTATGATCGTCGCAATGATGGAGATTATACTTAATAACAACTGCTTTATGTACAACCAACAATGGTACAGACAAATTAAGGGTGTAGCTATGGGCTCAAGATTTTCCCCTTCTTTTGCCAATTTGTATATGGGCTCACTTGAATCCAAATGGATATGGGTAGCAAGGGAGCACAATGGATTGAATACATCATTTACTGGGGTCCGGCCCACAAGAGAAGCTGGATGAATTCTGCAAATACCTGAACTTTAATGATATGGATATGAGTTTTACTTGTCATTCTAGCCCAACCAGTGTCACATTTCTGGATATTGAACTAAATGTCAGGGATGATATACTTCACAGTAAACTCTATCGCAAAGAAACATCGTGTAATGCCATCCTTCATGCAGACAGCTCACACCCTCTACACCAGATACAGACAATCCCCTATGGTGAATTCACAAGAGCAAGGAGGAACTGCAGCGAGGACACAGAATTTGAGGAATGCTTGTCAGACATGAAACACAGGTTTGCCAAACGTGTTTACGGAATACAGACCATCAATAAAGCAGCCAAGAAAATTGGCAATACTAAAAGAAACATGACCTTACAAACCAAGACCAAGAACAAGACCACCAAACAACCTGTGAGGCTCATTATGGATTACAACGAGATACGTGTCACAATGCGGAAGAGCTTTAACAAACATTGGGGAACACTTCTAGCTGATAAAACACTTGCAGACTGCATAACCACTCATCCACAAATCACTTCCAGAAGAGGTAGGACTCTAAGAAACAGACTGAGCCCGACAATTCCACGCTCGATCACTGCCTCTACCTGGTTAACCCCATACACTATAGGCTTTCACAAAAGTGGTTGTTGTGGGGTTTTTAAATGGGCCAAAAATGGTACCAAGGAATTCAAAGGTTGGAATGGACACAAATACAATATAAACCGCAACATCAACTGCAATACTAAATATGTAGTGTACATCCTAGAATGCACATGCAAGAAACACTATGTGGGAAGCACCATCAGATCCCTGAAGGAACGCATCATGGAACACATTAGGGCAATGCACAATGGAGATGCAAGATACCCAATGTCCCTGCACATAGCTACGTGTGCAACTCAAGGATCTCACAAGAGCTTGACTTTCTTTGGCATAGATGTGACTGACAACAGTGTCAGGGGCGTCAACCGAGAATTGAGACTAAGAAGGCTGGAGGCCACTTGGATAACGCGTCTTCAATCAGTGAAGCATGGTCTCAACATCGACCACGAACTACAATACTTTCTGGGATCCTAATTACTTTCGTACTTACGCTTGATGAATGACACTGCAATGCCCCCTTTTTTTCCTTTTTTTTCCTTAGAGATAACCACCCAATACGGTAAATATGCCTATTATAGGTTATTGCGACCCTAATGTTTTCTTCAAATAATATGTGCTTTCTGACATTTTATCCCTCTCTCATACATCTAACCGCCGATTTTAGGCTGATGT
Organism: Triturus cristatus; assembly: GCF_964204655.1. Taxonomy (NCBI): domain Eukaryota; kingdom Metazoa; phylum Chordata; class Amphibia; order Caudata; family Salamandridae; genus Triturus; species Triturus cristatus. Next base: position 305,044,096 of record NC_140581.1, read on the forward strand.
ACACTAATTTTGAAACAGGAGTGTTTCTGTACATTAGGCCTTTATTGTAAAATGTATTTGTTCATACATTTTGTTGTTTATACTTTTTGTCTCCTTGTTTGAACCTATTTCGCCATTTTATTTGCCTGATACTTTCTCGTGTTGTACCTTCGTTTGACTGTTTTCATTAGACACCAGCGTTCTGTTTCCCTTTTCTTTGAAAACTCATCGAACATTTTTTATTTTCCTTTTTCTTCTGCACCCCTTGCACGTGCCCATATCTTCCCTTTATATCCTTTACCATTCCACTCTATCTTATTTCTATTTCCTTTTCATCCACACCGCACACAATACTCAGGGACTTGTTTTTTTCCCCGCATATATTTTTTTTTATATATTTTTATTTTCATTTTACTCAATTTTGTTTTCTTTCGATTGTTGTGCCCTCAGACATACTTGATGCTTTATACTTTCGTTTTCAAATTACACTGCGTCCCTCGTTGATGTCGGCGGGGTTTCTTTACATTGCTCCTCCCTCTCCACGTTAGTCTGTGCTTTCGTTCCTACACTATACTCACTTCCTGTTTTGTTACCGGAAGTGTTCCTACGTTCTAGTGTTTACGCTCCCCGTTTCTCTATTTCACATCCACTTTCATTTCACACGCCTCCGCTAACCCAGACAGGAGGACGTGATTCCTGCTACCAGGTCCCTTACGTAGGTAAGCCGATTAGTTGCCGGGCCCTCTTTTTTCCTTGCTGCCATTTCCCACATTCTGGTTTATTCTTTGTCAGGACTCACACTTTGATGTCCTTTCCCCCCTTTTATTTATTTTTCCAGATTCCATTGTACAGACGCACCCGTTTTGTGCTTTTACGTCCCTTAATTTGTGGACGCAGGGAGAGGTTTACTTGCCTTTTCCCGTTGTGACTTTTGATCTAACCCGTTTCGGACACCGGGTCGGAATTATCACCGGTACTACGAATTGCCACCATAACAGGTAGATTTTGTGATTTCATTTCTATTTTTTATCCGCTGTTCACGCTCAATGTTTTCTTTTACTTAGCCTGGCGGCTTTTCCAACATGATTGTTCAGACCTGTTGTCCATTGCCCTTCTCTATCCCTTTTGACTTCACTTGCCCGTTTCGTTAGGTACTGTCTTCTCTATATAGACGGCCCTTTTAGTACCTTTTATTTCCTCAATGCCTACACAAGTCCGCTTTCTGTCAGCCCATTTGCACTGTACTTTTCTATTTTCTACTGCCTTTCCCACCTACTCCATCCCATCCTACTTCTTTTTATTCTCTCAAATCTATTATTTACGCTACTATAAGTTTCAATTCTGTGTCAGTCCACCTGTGCTTTTGTGGTTTTTCATGCTTCCTCTTTTCCATGCTTCCTACATTTCCTCAAGTGTGGTGCTTTGATGTCAACATTTACCCCATGACATTGCAGTCCATGTGACTGTCCTGACATAGCTTGTTGACTGATTGGTTTCAAATTTTTTGTTTTCACGTTTCGGCTCATGTACTCATTATCATCATATTCTATAACAATACTTTTACCGTTCCAAAATTGTTCCTTGCTTATCACTGCTCTATCGAGTTTTCTGCAATATTCTATATTGTCGCATCATGTCACCAATCACAGTACTTTATTATTCAACCAATGTTCTTATCACTTATGTTTCATGTTCATATACTCAGAGTTAGCTTCTGCTTTTGTCTTTTTGTCTCTTTTAGAACTACGTACATGCGCTGCCGTCAATTTATTAGCGTTATTCCACAACGTTGATTTGCACTCAATTTTGGTTCTCTATGTAGTGTGATGTCACCAAACTGATATGTTTTTCCACAACATAGGGTCTCCACGTTATTTGAGGTGTTCACTTTTCATTAGCACTTTGTTCTATATCTTTTCTCATACGCCAGTTTTTTGTTTTTTCTTTTGTTTCATTGGTTTGTTTTGTGTCCTTTCCAGCCCTGAAGAGTCACAATTGTACCACGTTGTGACGAAACACGTGTCGGCTGGTTTGTTTCACTTGGTATTGATCTGGATTGAAATTAAAATCCTCATCTAAGCTATTTCTGATGTCGATGCTCATAATTTCAGCAACAAGAAAGTTCGAATTTTGGTTTTAACATGAAAACCACTATCTATATACGTGTGCACAGGACTTTGTTCTATACCTAATACAATTTGTTTATCTTGCTTTCTGACAGGTCCAGCTAGGGCTTTGTGAGCCTGCTTAGGCACACCAAGCCCCATGTCTTGTAATTAGTCCATTTATTATGAATTTGGTTATGGCAAATGCCCACATAGTTGTGAGGCGAATCCATTTTGGATTGCCCAGAAAATTGATCAACTTGATACTGTGTTTCCCCTTACAGGTCCACAGCAAGAATTGTAACTATGGGCCCGATTCACAGAACTAACTTAAGACAAAATCCTAAACTTACAACCATTTTGGTATTCACAGAAGGTACTTACTAATTTTGGTATTCACAGAAGGCACTTACTCATTTCGGTATTCACAGAAGTTAGGAGTCCTATAGGCTTATAGAGCGCACTGTCACCAGACGGCCACCTTGCGGTGTCACCTTTTGCGGTTTCCTGGCGCTGATACTCATACCGCAGTGGAACCCCTCCTGGCTTTCCCTGAGAAGTGTCCACTCCTGAGCACCCCCAGGGTGAAGCCAGGCATCCTTAGCGCTGTTGGGGCCGGTGTGGAGGCTAAGCAAGCTATTGCCCAGAGTTGCAGCGTGGGGCCCGTGATTAGAAGAGGCACCGAGGCGAGAATAGACAGGTCCGAGGAAATTGAGCCCGAGCCCCGCCGAGGTGGGAATCGAACCCTGGTCCCTGGCCAGAACTCTGCTTCAGGGTCTGCCGCTCTTACCATTGAGCCACACTCCTCCACAGTGAATACCGAAAGTCTTAAAATTAGGATTTTTCTCAGTTTAGTAGTAGTATAGTTAGGACTCCTAACTTTAGGATTCCTAAATGCCTTCTGTGAATACCGAAGGTCCTAAAATTAGGATTTTTCTCAATTTAGTAGTAGTAAACTTAGGACTCCTAACTTTAGGACTCCTAAATGCCTTCTGTGAATACCGAAAGCCTTAAAATTAGGATTTTTCTCAATTTAGTAATAGTATAGTTAGGACTCCTAACTTTAGGACTCCTAAATGCCTTCTGTGAATTCCGAAAGTCTTAAAATTAGGATTTTTCTCAATTTAGTAGTAGTAAAGTTAGGACTCCTAACTTTAGGACTCCTAAATGCCTTCTGTGAATACCGAAAGCCCTAAAAATAGGATTTTTCTCAGTTTGGTTGAAGTATAGTTAGGACTCCTAACTTTAGGAGACCTAACTGCCTTCTGTGAATCCCGAAAGTCTTAAAATTAGGATTTTTCTCAATTTAGTAGTAGTAAAGTTAGGACTCCTAACTTTAGGACTCCTAAATGCCTTCTGTGAATACCGAAAGCCTTAAAATTAGGATTTTTCTCAGTTTAGTAGTAGTAAAGTTAGGAGTCCTAACTTTAGGACTCCTAAACTGAGAGAAATCCTAATTTTAAGACTTTCGGTATTCACAGAAGGCATTTAGGAGTCCTAAAGTTAGGACTCCTAACTTCTGTGAATACCGAAGTGAGTAAGTGTCTTCTGTGAATACCAAAATGAGTAAGTGCCTTCTGTGAATACGAAAATGGTAGTAAGTTTAGGATTTTGTCTTAAGTTAGTTCTGTGAATCGGGCCCTATATGTTTGCCTAATGGTCTGGTTTCCCCTTTAGCTGACTACAACACCTGGAGCACAGTGTTTGCCAAAGTGTATACTCTCGGTTATGGCACGCCCTCGATGGGCGTTCTGCCGAACGTCCTGTAACAAATACAGAATGAACATGCCCTAGATTTGGGGATGAAACTGGCTGGAAATTTTCCGATTGTCTCTGAAATTATTCTTTCTAATGTTGAAAGGTGAAGCAGCTTCCTTCGCTATATGCCGGTGGCTTGCCATGATAGCAATAGCAGACCGTGAGCGCAAGTTGCTTATTATTATTTCACAAGTGTATACGTCCTTAGGGCGTAATACTTTGGGGATTAGACCGTCAGTCTCCACCGTTGTAAAACCAGCTTTTGACAAAAATGCTCTCCCTACCCATGATTTTCCAAAGAAAACATGGGATTAATCTAAACAACCACAACAAACACCACCACCGGAATTCTCTGAGTAAAGTTACGACTTTTGTGACCGCTCTAAAATTAAAACTCCTGATCGCTTTCAGGTTTCTGATACTTGTTCTCCTTGTTCTTTTCAGGACTCATCTGAATAAAAGTACGGGATTTTTGATGTTTCAGCTCCAGGAGGCGAGAGCAACTGAAACCTTTGTCACAGTTGAAACAGCAGACACCAGCATTGCATCCTCTTACAGACTCTAACACTTAGACATTCATATTGGAGATCACGTCAAACGCACCAATAATGCTATCTTTTCGGACAATATTTAACACAAAAACCACTATCTATTTACGTGTGCACAGGACTTTGTTCTATATCTACTGTGTGGTGCTTCGCCTAAACACTTGCAGGTTTTTTTTTCATTTGGGTTTGTTCCCCCTGACCTGTTTTTGCACCGTGCATTTTCATTATCATCACACATTTCTAGCGTACATGCAAGAGCGCCATTGCTTCCTGTTCTCAATCTAAACCCTTCACCGATACGTTTAAATTGTATCAGGTGTCTACACAAATGAACAACTTGTTCACATAAAGATTGCGCTTCAGCCTAATTCTGCACAGCTAAATTCGGTAAAGGTGTAAAGCCTGCAAGAGTAGGCCAGAGACCCATACGAATGATGCAGAGGAAATGCGGAAGCGCACCATTAAACCAAGTCTGGTGTTCCCAGACCATAAGAGGAATCTCAAAAATTGAATAAGGACGATAAGCATTCAGCACTGCAGCAGCAGTATCTAAGTATGAAACATTTTATCATTAACATTGACACCCGGAAAGGTGACCCAATAATAAAAGACTTCAAAACGGTAGGATGCATCCACTTTAATCAAACAAACCACAGAGGCCCCTGCATTTGGGACAACATGCGCAAGCAAGTATTGAGAAACAGCAGAGCGGCAATTTGCTGCAATGGCTACAGCCATTATCATTAAGCGAAGGGTTCAAAAAGCCAGAACAAAAGAGGTATAATGCTTTTAACTTTCAAGATTGAAAAAACAACCAAAATAGGTGTGTCCTGAACACTGTGGAGGAGAAGCCTCAAACACCATGGATATCTCCGCAAGAAGGTGCAAGGGTACTGTGAACAAGCACAAGCACTACTCAGGGGTCCCGCGAGTAGGTACTGCACCAAATATTGGCTCACCATGTTGTAAGGATTCTGCTCATGAACAGAAATATGCTTGGGACCATTCAACATCAGTAGTTTGGGACTGAGTCACAATACCACCTCAGTATCATGAGCCCGAGTCTGACTAGCTATAGTGTCCAACTTGCCCTTCTACTCATAACCAGAGGAACAAGTGAATTGACACCCCAGGACACAACCCTCCCGACCCTCTCAGAGACCGAGGTGAGAGGACACTCCCTTTTGCTCATACACTCGTACTCATCCACAATAATATATGAAAGAGACAAAAAGGAAGTTTGATATGGTTATTTAAACTATTGTACTCTGAAATGCAGTACACGTGTCACAATCAGAAAACTACTGCCTAGCAAAAATACCATAAGCATTGTCAATAAACCATATATTATGAAAAGCCCTGTCATATTATAAAACAGAATAGCCTAACCCTCCTCCCCTTCTACAGAAGCAAACTGATTATACAGCCAAGATCTATGGGATTAGTAGCAAACCCTGTACCTTAGCATACACAGATGAACGTTCTATATCTCAGATTCAGCCGTGATCTCCTCTCAGGAAATATCTGTCTCTCTCTGTCTCTTACCTTGCTGCGCATTCCTATATGAGAAGATTCACATTGTTTGACCTTGTCTGCTGTTCAGACTAAATGCAAGGAAAGAACAGAACGAGAAAACAACTGCAGGTTCTGTGTGAAAATACAATGTAGGGCAAAAGCAAATATCGTGTGCAAAGCTAAAGCAGCCTAAGTCACGCACAGTTAGGCTTACATAGGGAAATTCTACAATGGGCCCTCTGTAGCACACATGACAATCGGCATGTGTATACTATCATATCATATATTCACATACACCCACTATCCTTCCTATGCCTGATGCATAGAAAAATGTAGAAAATAAATGTTAGTACCAAATATGTGCGCCTGAAGGAAGACACATCACCAGTTACTGTTACTTATTATCCAATCAGAAAGGTATTCTGTTAGGATTTGCCATAGTAACCACAAATTGACACAATAGATGATTGTGAGACATTTGCCTAGTCAATGGAAAAGAAACTAACCTCATTGGTGACAAATTATCACCTGCATGTCATTGCCACTCAGCTGAATGACAAATACTAAGGGGCAGATTTATGAGCCCCTTGCGCCACTTTTGCGTCACTTTTAACATGGGAAAAGTGACGCAAAAGTGGCGCAAGGGGCTCATAAATCTGCCCCTAAGTGTATCACAGAGTATGGCACACTGGTATGTGTAGCACTGTGTCAGCCATTGACAATACCAACTTTCCTGTAAGCCACACATTCTCAAATCATGTTCATGACAGTCTGCAAGGTGAATGTATAAAGTTGGACACTGGCCATAACTGATATAAATGCTGGCTCAACCCTCATTAGGGGCCATATGTAGGTAATTTCTATTTACCGATTCCTAAATACCGAATTTTACCGATTCGGTATTTAAGAATCGGTAAATAGAATGTAGGTAAAAAATCGGTAAATTTTACCGATTCGGTAATATTCGGTATTACTGATTCGGTATTAACCGAATCGGTAATAAGGAATACCTTCCTATTCATTCCTACGGGCCTGGAGGCCCATAGGAATGAATGGGAAGCCATTGACTATTACCGATTCGGTAAATACCGATTCGGTAATAGGGGGAGCATATTCAAGGGTGGCAGGGTGTCACATTGACACCCTGTTGCACCCCTGAATCGTGCATGTGTGCACATGTGGCGCACATACATGCCCTAAGGGCATGTATGTCTGCCACATGGCATTTCTAGAAAAGCACAAAATTGCTTTTTAAAAGGTATTCAGTATTTACCACCAACCTGTAGTTGGTGGTAAATAACGAATCCTTAAAACAAAAAAGCACTCACTTGAGTGCTCCCTACATAGGATTTAAGGATTCGGTAATACTGAATCGGTAAATTACCGAATCTTTAAAACCTGCCTCCTACATTAGAAAGGGCTAAATACCGGTCGGTAACGGGAAAATTACCGATTTTCGGCCGTTACCGACCGGTGTTTAGCTGTCTATATATGGCCCCTAGAGTCTTGATTAATGCAACTCCTCCTTTTTTTGCAGTAGAGCAAGGTTAAGCACTGATGCTCTGGGTTATGACACCTGTAAAGATCTTGCTTAACGAAGCCCATCGGACCTACAACCAAGCCCTATGCCTCACCAGGTCCATCCCTGAGCGGACATTCAGAGTTCTCAAATCATGCTTCCACTGCCTTGATGTGTCTGGAGAAAGATTGCTCTACTCCCCACCTATGGTCTGTAAGATCATCTTGGTCTGCTGTATCTTGCATAATAAATGCATCAGGACCAATGTGCCATGGCCAGATGACATTGTGGATGAGGAAATGCCAGATAATGAGAGGAAGGAGATGAGAAAGCCTCTCAAACCTGGAGCATCAGTTGCAGCAATAAGGCGGAGGGACAATATCATAAACAATTTCTTTACAGAAGAATGAGTTATAAGTCAAAAGAAATATTAGTTCAATTGCACATTGTACATCTGTCTATAAATAAAATTTCAGAGCACTAACACTGTTTCAGCATTTGTATACCATACTCACGCTAAACTACTGACATACAACATTTGTACCACTGATGTCTGTCACAAAGACTAGTTATCTAGCAAAGTGTATGAAACATTAAGCCTGGGTAAAGCACTACGCTACGCTTGCGTAGTTTGCGAAGTTTGCGCTACTTCGCACTACGCGAATTGCACGTAGCACAGTGCAAACATGCGTAGCGTAGCGTTGCATAGTGCAGCGGTCATTTTTTGCTTGCTCACGATCCTCAACGTCAAGTTGGCGACCGCGAGCAAGCAAAATGACATCCCGGCGAGACTTTTCCCTCGTTCGCGATCAGCAACATCAAGTTGGCGATCGCGAGCATGGAAAATAAACCTCCCAGCGAGATTCTCCACGCTGGGAGGTCAGGTTTCTCATTGCGAGTGGTCGCGTATTCTCGTGACCGCTCGCGATGAGAAACTACCAGTCCGTGTTGAGAAAGCTGCTGCTCGAGTAAAAATCTACTCGAGAAGCAGAAAACTACAGCTCGCACAGTGCAAGATGCCGTTTTCAATGATTGCACAGTGCCGGATGCTTGTCCGCACTGTGCAATCATTGAAAATGGCATCTTGCACAGTGCGAACAGGGTACTACGCAGTTCGCGAAGTGCTACGCGTAGCTGGCGTAGTGCGAAGTGCGCTTTGCATAGCTACGCGTAGCGCTACTTCACGAACTCCGCCCAGGGTTACGAAACACCCTAGAACATCAGCTGCTACAAGTGAAATACTGCACATGCCAACTACCTGTAGCCATAATGATCATGGTGTGGTAATGTAGATGGTGGCCAGCAACTATATGTGTTTCTCTCCTGATGCTAGCCATTTGTTAGCCCTCATACCTGTGGCTAACAGTAGAGGCCACTCTTTGTATGATGACTTTGTAGTGTTTCACATAGGATGTGCATGGGAACACACTCCCAAAACTACAGTCTACATATGCTGCAAAAGTAAACTTACCCACATGTAACATCCAGTTGCCTCAATTAACACATACAAATTGTACATCTCATACTTTGCCAGTGCCACAGTGTTGCATGTGTACACCCACTGCAATGCACAAGCAATACAGTCTTGTTGCATAGTGTAGTTATGGAGTCATTTACGTAGCTGTACTGTCTGCTACATGTTGGAGGAAACACCAAGCATGCATCGTGACCTACCATACCACAATCACCATAAATAAGGACCATGTTGGCCACAAATGATGACACTGTCACTATCCTGTGGGATAGGACCCACGGATGCAAATGGCACGCATTCTAACAATGGAATTGCCCCATCCATACTCCCCCTTGCATATGTGTGGAGGCAATAGTTGCACACTTTCACATTAGGACTACAGCCTGATACAGCCAATGTGTGACATGGCGCTTATTGCCCTTACACAGAGTAGTTGTAGGTATGTTTCACTGACCCTATTGCAAAGGTAGTCTCTTGCATCCCAGGTGGAAGCACATACAATATCATTGGTAGACATCAACAACTTAGCACACATAGCACCTATGGGAAAAAGCACCAAGGTGCTACCAGAGTGTTTGCGCATTATGCATAGTTTTAACCATGAGTCAGATGATCCCACATATGTGTATACTTAATTGCACACATATGACACTTGTGCAAACAGTGGCAACAGCCAACAATACCCAGCACATCAGAAACAGCATACACTGTCAATTTGAACATGAAATGCACATCCAAAAAACTAAAACAATTATATTTTTAGCTCTTGCCTAGAAATGAACGTATACTACACTATTCAGTGGGAAAATATTTACCCGCCAGGTACATTAAAAACATCTACACATAGGCTAAAATCATACTACATCTACCCAGGAAATGAAATAATGGCGTAAGGGAAGTGATATAATGGATCCTGCATGCTGCAAACGATGAACATAAACGTGCTGTCACTTTCAGAATCACTCACAGTTTTACTGTCTCTGCTTGGAAGTGGGGGATGTGGATTGTGCTGGAGAGTGTTTTTGGAGTTTGAGGAGTTTGTGTGTTGTCTGCTGTCCCTGTTGTGTGCCTTTAGTCTTAATTTGTGTGTATTTGGTGTATATTGTCGTTAATTGTTCTGTAAAGAGTTGGGTGTTTGTCTTTTGGGGTACTTTTGTAATGGGGTATTAGGGTGTTTTGATAGAGTTAGGATAGTTGTTAGTGGGTCGGATCATGAAGTGGCAGACATGAACTTGGCCTGTGAATTCCCAGGAGTTGTGTACTTTCCTCTGGCTGGTCTGCCATTACCTGCCAAAAATGTTAGAATAGGGGCCCCTGAGATACAGGGCTACAGTGTTAAGGTCCATAAACAGAGGTGGGAGAGCATTAGGCAAAAGATGGTGCTAATCCATGGCATGGACCGTGAGACACCACAACTCAAGCATGGCTAGGCGGATGTGGTTGGCAGGGAGTCCGACCTCCTGCACTACGTGGGCATTGAAGTTGGTGAATGAATATGTAAGTGCACATATTGTTTTTGCTGTCTTATGTCTCTCATGTGACCATTGTTTCTTTTAGGGACCAAGTACGGCTCACAATGATGTTTTGAGGTAATTTGTCTGCACCCATGCAAAATGGGCAAAACGGCATGCCTATGGTGCAGGAACAAAATATGCACCAGTGCCTTCTGTGACACAGTGTGGCCCACACTATTGCCACTATTAGTGTAGGTGAGAGAAATGAGTCGCAGGGAAGCATCGAATTTATGTACATTGCTACAACCTGTCCAGAAAATTCATGTGACTACATGGCTTGTAGTGCAGATGTGCTCCGAAGCTGCTATTTCCTCTTCAGACATTTGTCATATCCAGTTCTTACAGTGCATACAGTACCTATGTCATACACAAAGGGGCTTATTTACAAGTCCCTTCCGCAGCTGTAATTTCCCTTCTGACAGCGTAATAATATATGCTGCGGCTGCGCTGTAGCCTTGTAAAGGAGTACCAAAAGGATGTGCCATTGATATCCTTAGGCATACCGCCCCTGAGTTGGCTAGAGTGTATGATGTCTGTCATGGCTTACACTGTTTAGTTTACTTCTGTTGTAATCAGGTTAGAGATGGATGGAATATAAGTGTGCAATCACATGCCCTCAGCTGCACTGACAGGTAGAGCACACAAGTTTCTTAGTGAATCAGTACGCATGAGTTGAGATGTATGTAGTGTACTTATTTACTGGTGATTGTTTTACTGAGGGGCTCTGGATAACATCACTTTACTGAGTATAGTATGTGAATTGTGTAGGTGCACAGCATCCTCCAAGTCAGCTAGGTAGTTGTGTAGTTAGGTAGTGATGCTACTCAGCACACGTTGTGCTAAATGGCCAACAGGTGCTTTTAAAGCCAAAAAAGCAGAGATAAAGCCCTTGTTGATATGCCCCATAGTCTGTGCTGAAAAGGTCATAATTAGATCCGATAATGGTGTTGAAATTTCACAGTCTAACAAATAGGTTATATTTTCAATTATGACTTCAGATATGCTAGGTTAGGTATGTCTACAGTCCCTCAAAGCATCAAGGTGTATCTAGTGGCAACTACCTTAGGTGTAATATAATTAATGGAAGTTCATGATGTTGATACCTGTTCCTTGTCAGACTGAGTGACATATATTTTCATTGTTTCAACAGACAACATGACCCCTGATGAACTGCATATTTCAATAAGCATAAGGTGCGCTACCACCACATAAAGCAGGTTGCTAAATCATACAGGGCCATAAAGTGACAATACCAGGCGAAAAAGGCCCAGGGGCAGTGGTCTGTTTTTCCCAGGAGCCCACCAACCACCACCCCTGGAAGCTCGGCCAGCCATGGACAGCTAACTGCCGGACCCGCACAAGCAGCAACACCTATCAACTCAAGCAGTGGATCCTCAGAGGCACCAGCACCCACATATCAGCCCACAGGAGAGCCCTAAAAGTTTGAAGCTGACATGAGGAAGAACATATCTGTCATTAAACTGCTTATGGCTGTTGTTGAAAATAAGGTGTACAAGGCCATATCCCTGCTACAGGACATCAAGCAGGCAGTTGGACATGGCAAGCGATAGTACCCACAGACACCTCCTGCAATTCAACCTGCTTGACAGGCAAACATATTTGATGGGTAGTGTGTAGGGTAGGTTAGGTTGGAATAGGTTGGAGTAGTGTTAGTGTATTGTAATTGTAGTGTTATTAGGGGTTTCTTATGGGTGGGTTTGTTTGCTATTGGATAGGACTACTTTGGGTTGGTTCTGTGGTAGGGTGGTTAATGTGTATTTTATGTTAAAAAAACAAACATATTTAATTGTTTAGGTTTAATGTGTGGGTAATTGATGTTTAGGTGTATTTTCTGTTCACCTGTGTTAAAATGTGACTTACGTGTATGTGGGGGTTGATGTTTATAATGGTGTACTAAGTGCTAAGTGTGAGGGTTAAGCTAAGCTAAGTTAAGTTAAGGTAGTTTTAAGATTCGATAGGCTAAGGTAGTGTAGGGTAGGTTAGGATTGGAATTTAGCATAGGGTAGATAGGTATAGCTAATTTTACCTTTATATTTCAATTACATCTACTAGTTTGATACATACAGGTGTATGCCATGATTGACTGTTTGTGAGTGATATAGTGTGTTCAGGTGAAGTTTTGTACTTGCGCTAGTCTTAGCTTACAGTGTCTGGCAAAATGTGTGAGTGGGTTTCTTAGCTATGGACAGCGATCTGTTATACTGCCCATGACTTCACATGATCATACATTGTTGAGCAATGGACGTCGCATTAATCGAGGCATGATGAGTGCTCATTTTGTACTCACATACGAGGTCAATGTGTGTTGTGAATGCAACATGCCTTGGATGGATGTTGTGCCCTATGCCGTTTGCACATATAGGGGCCGATTCCGATCCTGGATAAACGCGGTACAAATCGTGGTATGGAGCGTTTTCCCCATACAACTCGTACTTGTAAGGATTCCAGTACAACCTAGGAAGTATGATCCGTACAAATAGACGCTCTCCATACAAATTGTAAAAAAGACCATACAACTCGTATATACAAGCGATTCCGATGCGGATTGCCCTGTACGCGACGTTCACATGTATTCCCGGCAGCAGTTTACAACCCGTCAAGTACGATTCGTACAAACGGCACTCCGTACGGCTCTTTTTTTTCCAGGAGCCAAAAAGTGCCGGGAAAACATTGTACGCCCCGAAAACAGTACGAGACGGACCCCTCATGTACGCGTTGTACACCCCATGAATACAGGGGTACGGTGCGTATGTACGTTGCGTACTGATGACACAGAAAGTGGGGTACGGTGCATATATACGTGCTGAAGGGGTACTGGTCGTGTACGCACCGTACAAGCACCGTACCCCAAAATCGCTTGTGTACGCAACGTACCCAAAATCGCGTATGTACGGTGCATACATGCGCGATGTTGGGGTACGCTCCATACACACGCCTCGCATGTGGGGGGACCCCTGTACTCCTCATAACCCTATATGACCCGTACCCCGGTATGAGTCGTACCCCCAGAACGAGCCATACCAGGGTACGAGGCGTATAGGGGTTCGCTTCGTAGCCCGGTACGAGTCGTTCCCCGTATACAGGCCATTTTCCATATAAATCGCATGCTGACAACCCGGTACGAATCGTACTTGACGGGTTCTACAGCCTTTTTACAAATTTTATGGTCTTTTTTACAAGTCCGTGTCGTACAGCTTTTCCCGATCCGATTTGTAAGGATCGGGCCGATCTGTATGTATTTTTCCCGTACGAATCGTACTACACGGGTTGGAAGGGACTTGTACGATTTGTATGGAAAAAAATACGGATCCGATTTGTATGTAAAATAAAAGTCCAGGATCAGAATCGGCCCCTAAGTTGGTATTTGGACTCATACACTGATGGCTGACCTATAATCTCTTACACTTGCAACGTGTACTTGTCAACCCAATGTAGTTAGCTTACTAGTAACAATGGATGGACCCAACACTGCATTGACTGCATGACACCGGTTGCACTATATTCTTGCCACCTATAAATTCCTGAACGACCCCATCATTTGGTGCCACCTTGCTCTGGTACAGATCTGCATAATAGGAATAGAACTGATCATTAATTCCTTGCTGGGTATAACAAACCGCCCCATCTTGGCTATATAACTCTAATATAACTGACCCCCATCATGCTGGGTTAGCCAACCAAGCCAGTAGTGTCCCGGATTTGTCATGTTCCGCATGCGCGCGCACTAGATATTTTTTATAATCAAAACAGCGCAGTCTCTCAATCTGTGCAGCGACTACCTCTCTCGCCTCCACTAGTCCTTGCTGCCGGTCCGGTCGCCCAGGTCGCTCCCCTCAATCTCGCGCAGGCGCTGGTCTGCAGTTTCTACATCCTGTAGCAGTACTCTACGCACCCCCATCTTATTAGCAATGCAATGCCCTCGTATCACAGTTTTAAAGGCATCTCACTCCACAGCAAACAATGACGCAGTGCCAGTATTTTCCTGGAAGTAGTTAGTGATGCGAGTGTGCACTAGTTCGCAGAAGGCCTGATCCTCTAATAACTCTGGGTTTAAGCGCCACGTCGGGACCTTCGAGCGCACCGGAGCCCAGTGAATTTATATTTAGAACGGATTATGATCCGATAGAGTCCTAGTGTGGTATTCACTATGTCTGACCTCCGCATGATTACCTGGGGAACAGAGGAATACATCTAGTTGAACGTGAAGATCATACATCGCTGAAAAAAAGGAGTAATCACGAGTATACGGGTGATATGCTCTCCAGGTGTCAATAAGCCCCCATCTATGTTGCCAGTCCCGTCTTGCTTTAGAGATTTTATGAACTGGTGTATCAGGGAGAGGCGGATGGGACCGATCCATTGATACATCAGTGATAGAGTTAAAGTCCCCTCCCATAATCACTGGACTTGTCAAGTAGGGAGCTAGTTTCCCTGATAAATGTGCAAAAAAGGCGGGCTGCTCTGCATTAGGTGCATAAATGTTGCTCAACAATACATCTCTGCCATTTAATCGTCCCGCTACCAGTACATATCTCCCCTCTGGGTCTTTTAACTGATGAGTAGGCTGAAAAGGAACCCCCGCCCTAACCCAAATTAATACACCCCGAGCAAAGGCTGAGTAAGTCGTGCAAAAGATCTGGCCTCGCCATCTACGTTGTAGTGCAAGATCATCTTGGTGTGCAATGTGGGTTTCCTGAAGGAAAGCTATTTGAACCCCCCTACGCACTAAATAAGCATGGAGCTTGTGATGACGCACCATAGAATTCATGCCTTTGACATTCCAAGAAACACATTTAAGGTCATGTAACGAACCAATGGTACGACCCTGCACAGTATTCCAGTAATTTGCTTGAATCGATACGACATGGCCCCATAACCATCCCAATACAAAAAACAGTAAATTCCCAACTTCCCCTACCCCAGAACAGGTACTAAAACGCTAGTGCCCATCCAAACTACTCTGAAACTCAATACCCTCTAGTGACTACAGAGGAAAAAGGGGAGAAGCGGCTGCAACCTGGTGTCGCCTCGCAAAGTAAGTAATGAGCAACTCCGTGCCTATGCACAAGTTAGCACACATTGCCCCATGCCCGGGGCCATCCTCCAGAAAATGTGAGACAGTGAGGAAACCCCGCCCGCATCCGCCCACCTCCTCCAGCAGCAGAGAAGTAGATAACACCAAGCCAGAAAACCTGGGAATAAGTAACAGACCACCAAATTGTAGAAAGAGAAAAAAAAAGTTAGAGTGACCAAAGACAGAAAGTAGATTAATCAAATAATCTCATCTGCGGTGTCCATTTGTAATACTCTCACTGTCTAGCATTGTCCCAGACTCTGCTAACAAAATGATGTCCCTTTTCATAGTATTTCGTGACATAGTCTCACTCATTAGCCAATGGTGGACCGTGTCCTGAATCATAGATACAAACAATACACAGCTAGTTTATATTGGTGCATTTATTTACATGTGCAAATTTCAAATGGTCTCCCAGGTCACAGTACAACAACCGCAAAGGATGTTTCAAGCCAGTGGATTTCCATACAAAGTCCTCGTGAGGAACATATCATGGGGCATGTTGAGGATTAGGAATGCATCAGTCAGGAGGATGACCGCAGTCTCCTTAGGGAGGATAGGCCACATTGTCAGTCCACAAATGTTCAAGATGAAAATGGCGATGTCAAAATGAGGACAGTGACAGCAGATGTTCCCTGGCATGTTGATCAGCACAAGGCTAAGGAGAATTTGGACACAGATGAATGCTACCGCTGACTTTTACTTTGGTAAGATGTGCTGTCCACATCTTCCTACACAATGTTTGCAGTGTCTCCAATGATGGTGTTTTTGAAGGTGCGGCAGCTAAGGTAGGCATACACACATCTGGAGCAGAAGACACAGATTCTGTGCCTGCAGCAGCATTCATCTGTGTAAACACAGAAGGCATCACCGCAGCGAGGAGGATATGCTGGTTTTGCAACAGAGAATCGATTTGCAGTAGAAGGCAGCCATGTGGGAGTCTTGTTTCCGCTCCATGGTCTCCAAAATGGTTCAGATAGCCCCCAGCTCTTTGGCCACCTCACTGATGCCACTTTGCCATGGCAGTTGTTGATGCCTCTGCCTCATGACACCAGTGATGTCAGCCAGGGACTGCTGGAGGCCATGGAGCTGTGAGTAGGTGCCTCTGATGATGGCAGAGTTGTCCCTAATGGGACTCAGGTGCCCACGAACACCCTCTAGGATGGCCGCCTGATCTCCCAATTCAAACTGGACCCTTACCACAGGCCAGGGGTTTGGGCGTGGTGGTAGGTGGTGCCAGTTGCTTGTTAGGTGGGGCATGTGGAGATGGTATCCCAATGGAGTCCAGGAGCTCTTAGATGTTGCCATGGTCAATGGTTGTTAGATTGTCATCATTGCCTCCATCAGTGATGTCCGGGACAGGGTTCTGGCCAGGAGGTAAGGGTTCACCCTCTGCAATGAAATGGGGTAATGCTATTAGTGATGTCTTTTACATGTTGACATAGTTTAAAGCACTTGACAAACAAAGTGGCATTACACTTTCGTTCATTGACACGTAGGACAGCTGTTACACTAGGCTGTGAATGGCAGACAGCTCTGTTTCTTCATTTCAAATTAGAGGACCTCAGCATTGTGATCAGTACCAATGTGTGCCTACTCTGAGTGGATGGAGCCTGTCCTAGCAGTCAGAATCTAATTACTGATGTTCATGCCATTTCATCATGAGCAGAGTTGGTCATCTGCAGGGTGCCACGCATCTCTTTGATCTGACCCATGCACATATATGTGTCCATTGACCCCTCTGGCTGTTTCAAATAAGGTCCTGGCAGCCAACTTACTGCCACACAGTGATGGAACCCTGATCATACGTAGATTCTCCAGTGCCTACACACTGACATCATCTGTGGGCACCTCCAATAAGCTGACATGGCAGGCTGTTACAGGGTGACATGTGTCAGGCAGCACCCCAGATGGTAGTGTTGCTGTAACATGAACCTACCGAGGGGCATTTTCACAATGTTATGGCACAACATGGTGCAGCAGGCACTTTATCTATGCACCCCTGCATAATTGCACATACACAGGACAGCACCATATTCACAAGGATTCTGCATTAGCCATGTGCTTTCCCTTATGCTGGCAATGATGAAGACATCCAAGCACCAACACAGACAACCTTGTGCCATGGTGCAAGGGTGCCTGCCTTGGTGCACAGCTGTTCTTTTTGCAGCAGTGCAGGGATGTGCACAGGGATGGAGCATAATTCAGTGTATAAGGCCCATCCATGCATTTGTCAACGGGTGCATGTTGGCTAAGCCCGGGCGGGTTACTCTGCTCCACCAGCGGAGTTTACAGAGCTTTGCCTACTCCGCGCTCTGTTGAGAACATGGAGTTCAGGCCAAACACTACGTGGCCGAGCGGAGTTAACCGGCCCCTCCACCCTTCCTATTGTAATTATAAAGTTTCTTTCCAACTCCCTGGAAATCCGCGTAGGGGCACCGCAACAGCTCCGGACAGGGTTAATGTTGGCACAGCCAATATGTATGCATCAACAACCTGTGCCTTCTAACTTTCACTATGCCCCATGTTTCACTGGTGTACATAGTTTGCATTCATCCCCACAACCAGTCATTTCAGTGTTGATGAGATTACTTCAGATGGTCCCTGCCATGGCAGCTGACACTTTTTGTCTGAGCCTGCATGCCATGACAGCTGTGTTCTGTGTACTTTGCTCTAGGTGAGTATGGAAGTGACAATATACATGTCTATAACCACTGTTTGATCTGGCGTTCACCCACACATATGTCCTGAGTCTGTCGATGCATGCGGTTTCACTAATGAATGGAATCTCCATAAAGTAAATGCGGATGGCATATGTGCCATATTTATAACTTCAGCCAACATTGTATGACAGATTGTGATGTTCTGCATCTTTTTTCTACAGCGTGTTACAAGACTGGGATTTATGCTGGAGGGGGTTGTGTTGAACCTGGCTCTTTTTGCAGAGTTATCCTCAAACCTTTTGCCTTCCTCCACCAATATTTTAGACTTTCTTTCTGTTAGCTGCTGGACTCTGGGCACTTTACCACTGCTAATGAATGCTAATGTGCTTGTGCTCTCTCCTCTAAACATGGTATGATTGGTTTACACCTGTTTGTCATATTTGATTTAATTGCAAGAGCCCTTGTAAAGTGGTATACCATATACCCAGTGCCTGTAAATTGAATGCTTCTAGTGGGCCTGCAGCTCTGCTTGTGCCACCCACAGAAGTAGCCTACAAACCTGTCTCAGACCTGCGTCTGCAGGGCCTGTGTGCACACTTTACTGGCACCTTGCCTTGGGATTTAAATTACCTGCCAAGACTTAAGCTCCCCATTTATTGCACAAATGTCAACTCTAAGGTAGGCCATAGATAGTACTATGGGCAGGGTGCTATGTAAGTAAAAGGTAGGACATGTGTATTTATGTTTGGCATGTCCTGGTAGTGACAAACAGCCTATTTTGTTTATCACTGCTGTGAGGCCTACTCCTCTCATTAGCTAGCATTGGGAATTCCCTTATATATTTTCAAGTGGTAATTCCTGATCATAAAGCAGTGGTGTTGCCATGTTTGGTATGTTTAGAATAGTGGTGATACTAGTCTGGAGCCAGGGCTGGGTTGAAAGGGGTTGTTGCACACTTCTGAGGGTTCCTTTGAAGTCACCCCTTCATCACAGACATTTTTGAGTATAAGTACTGGGGCTCAGACCCAATGTTTTTAGGCACTGCGTGGGACTTGTAACCAGATGCTGCTGGCTCTACTATCTGCACATTGCCAGAGGACTACAGTACTGCTAGGAGGAACTGCCATTTGGGACTACTTACTTTGTTGTGCTGACCTGCTGCCTGCTGGGCCACTGGAGGGATTGCAACTCTGCTAAAAGTAACCTGTTATGCTGGCCTGCCTACCTGCTCCTCACCATGTGCCTCAGTGTTATCCCAACAAAAGACACACAATTTATGGATCGAAGAGATCTGGGTTAAACCCATCATTCTTTTGCTCACCATGCCACCCCAGTTTAGACCTGGCCATATGCAAATCAGTCTTGACCCTGTGCCTCATGGGAACAGCCCAGCCCGAACAGCCAAGCCAGGTCCTCCCTCCACAGGAAACAAGCATCCTAGGACTGGTTTTGGGGATTCACCCCTCATCAGCCAGGATAGCTTAAATCTAGTGGCACAGTGAGCTCAGGACCTACATCTGGGCATGCCCGGCGCACTTAGGGCGAGGAAGCAAAAGACACACAATTGATGGACGGAATGCAGAACAAATCAAAACATTCACCCACAGTCAAGAGATCTGGGTTAAATTCATCATTATTTTGCTCACCATGCCACCCCAGTTTAGACCTTGCCATATGCAAATCAGTCTTACCCACAGCACCATTAACTAACTCTTTAAATTTTCATGCAAAACTACTCTACAGTTCGGCAAACACTTAAACATTTCTCCAATCCTGCAGTGTTTGAAACAGTTTTTCCAATGAATCCTATATTGTTTGCAATCTTTAATTTAGGAACACGGTGACGCCCTAGTGTTCCATTTTGTCTATTGCCATCAGTTCCAAAATTTCTTCTTTCTCCAATTATAGCAATTCTTTGTTGAGAGAGGCACACTCCGCTAGTGTAACCATTAGGCACATAATTGGTTTTCTTTCTTGAATGAAAGTGAACATTATCTCTGCTGTTGTCTTGTTCTGTGGAATTTTGTTTTTAAGAAGACAACTTTCAAGCAGACTCTTTCCCTCTTTAAAAAGAGCACCTACTCTAATATCCTTTTAAATATTCCCATAATCGACGTCAGATGCTTGCCACATATTCCTAAGTAATTTATATTGACAAAGAATTCCGAGTTTCATCTTGGAGCAGTGGTTTGAACACAAGCTATCCCTTTACAGGTGTAAGTTGGAGTAGATCTCCAAAAGCAATCAAGTGGTTTACTCCCAATAGGACACCATAGTCTGTTTTTAGAATCTGTTACATTCTTAAATATATAAAGGCAAGCATCAAGTTTGCCACCGTGCTCACCTCATGGATGATTAAAAACTTTACATTTTTTAGCACTCGGGACACTTCATCGCAAGCTTCTCCCAATAACTTTTGGTATTCTTTGTTTTCATGCTCCACAGGGAGCATCAAAAGTGGACATAAAAAAAATCCTTTGATATTATGTGCAACTAATCCAGTGGGTGCTGTTACTACACATGACACATTACACTCTGTAGTCTTCTGTAGGAAGGTAGCGAGAACTTGCATTTAAAAGCTTTTGTTGATGCCAGCTTGACTGCTTACATACAACACCATAGGCTTAAATGACTTGCATGCACACTCTTTCTAGTAATGGACGAATCCATGCTCAACCTTGGCTTTTACCTCCATATATATTTCTTTTTGCTCATCATTTAATTGTGCAACTTAACTCTTCCAAACCAATAGTTTCCTATCTTGTTAGTTGTACTGCAGTCTCCACCTCATTCATTGCACTGGCGGCTCAGTTTTAGGTATTGGCTGTCCAAGAGGATCTTGACTTAGAGAACCTGGACTTTCACTGCTTTGTGAACTTTCCTTAGCTATCTCAGGAGCAATTGCTTCTTCCTGTTTAATTTCATCATGCAACATTTTCAAATAGTTAGGAAATACTGAACACTCAATGCTATTGTTTACAGCATTGAAAGAGTCTTCGTAGCAGTCAAACTTTCATAGTAATTCTGATTCAGAACGCCAAGCCTTAAAGGGCTGTAAAAGTTTCAAATAGAAATATTTTCTTTTTTCAGCAGTCTGGCAACTCAGTTTTCTAAAATTAATTATACTGCCTTTGCTATGCTGTACCAAACAACCATCACAACCAACTACTGGAAATGTACCTTCATCTACATTTTCAGTCACTTATTTCATTATCTGTAGTTTAGATGTAGACTCATTTTGGATAGTAGGTGACCAGGAAGTTTGTGTTGACAATATCTGTAATTTATAGGTAAAATTCTGCAAGATACTGAATTTCAGGAAAAGACTTCAACACTCAGTTTTACATACAAGCTAGGTCTAGACTCACCCTAACAATTCCTCTCAACTTAGAATATAAACTAGCTGAACTCAACCAATCACAGCATTCATATGATCCAAGGTCCCTGTGTAAAAGCATCGTCAAACTGAAGCTCTACAGTTTCTTTGTTAAAGAATTTTCAACAGAAATCTCTTCCCACTTTTCTCTCATCTCTGTCTTTTCAGATTTTTTTATGTATGAAGTAACATAACGAGCAACAGCTATGGAGTTGTCTGCTACAAACTGAATATATCCATATTGCCATTTCAAATTTTGAGAATAACAGGATTGTAGTAATTGAAATATTTTGAAGCTTCTGTTCTCTTCATGTTGTAGGTGTTTGGGTGATTTTTGAGTAAGTGTTTGCAGACAAAAAACTATTGAAACTCCCTTTAGAAATAACAGATCTTGGAAATCGAAAAGGACATTTAAGGGCCGATTCCGATCCGGGTCGGAAGGGCACCGAATGCGATCCGGCCGGAAAAACTACGAGCAGTACGCGTGTTTTCCGGCCAACTCATGCAGCTGTACCAGCGAGCAAGTACGATGCGAGCTACATGAAATACACCGACCGAGCCGTTTCCGGGTCCGAACCGCTCTGTACTTCTCGGTCATAAGCTAACCGTGGTGTGCAATGGATGCGATTCACGACCGAGCCAGTACGATGCACGCGTCGGCCAGCCTGTGCGAGCCGGAGTGTCCGGCTCGCAAATCGTCCGGGTGGTTGCCTTTGGGGGTCCTCGTCAGACCCCCTGTCACCCGCAGCACTACGACTCGGACACAGGGGGAGACCCATGGGTCTCCCCCACACAGGCATGTATGGTGCCGATGGCACCGACGCGTACCCACTGTAGGGGGCGCACTTGTCCGTGACTTACCCATTCAGTCGATGGGAGCCCATGTACGCGTCGTAAGCCTGGCTCCCATTGACTTCTATGGGAGTCCAACCGAACCGAGTTCGGCAGCATACGGCCGCATCGTACTCGCTCGGTCGGGCTGCAGGACTCTGGCTCG
Source organism: Triturus cristatus (assembly GCF_964204655.1). NCBI lineage: Eukaryota > Metazoa > Chordata > Amphibia > Caudata > Salamandridae > Triturus > Triturus cristatus. Next base: position 305,066,639 of record NC_140581.1, read on the forward strand.
GTCGGAAAACACTCCGGATCTGGCTCGGTCGGACTGCTTTCCGACCCAGATCGGAATCGGCCCCTTAGTGTAAAATTTTCCTTTGGTCTTGTACTTCCGCCGACAGTACTTCCCACATCTGTGATTTAAAACACAGAACTTTTTTGTCACTGTTTTTTGGGATGGTATATGTCACATACTTCTCTATGAATGAAAGTACAGGCTCCTCTGTTTCTTTTCCAAATTTTGGTGCATCTTTAATCCACAACAACACATGAAAATAATGAGCATCTCTTGCTTGGTACTCTTTACACCAAAGGAAATCAGTGGTGCAGAGACAGTATATTGAGTAAAAAATATCGAATTGCACAAATATCGTGGGTCAGGAATATGAACAGCAAAATCTCGTGGTCAAGAATATTGATTTTAGGTAAGCAATATCGATTTAAAAAATATTGAAGTGTTTAATATTGTTTGCAAAAATATAGTTGTCAAAAATATCAATTGTTTATTAATGTTATGTATTTTAGTATATATTTTATATAGGTGTGATGTATTTTTTTTGTATAAGAATTGTTTGTATGTTTATTATATGTGTTCAAATTTTAGAAGTTATTAATTGTTTTTTTTTCATTTGAATATTGTTTTTTTAGTTCTGTAGCGGGCTGTGGATTTATATGGGAATAGGGTGGGAAGTAATTTAATTATATATAATGTATGATATTTTTTAGTAGTTATTATTTTTTTTAATTTGAATTTTGAGTTTTTAGTTCCGTAGCGGGTAGGGGGTTTATAGGGGAATAGGATGGGAAGTAATTTAATTATATTACATGTAATGAATAATTTGTATTTATTAATATTTGTTTATTTGATATGTTACAGTGTTAAATGTGTAAATTAACGTATTATTAATTAATTAATCATTAGTTGTTAATTAATTTTAATTAACTAATTGGCAATTAATTATGGTAATTGTGTCATTAATGTTAGGTGTGTGTTGTGGTGTTTATAGGTGAAAATGGTGGAAAGGGTAGGAAGTAATCTGTTTTTTTTAATTGCTGAATTATTAATTAGTTGCTAATTAATTTGAATGAATGAATTAGTAATTAATTATGGTAATTGTGTAATTAATTTTAGGTGTGTGTTGTGGATATTATAGTGTTAAAGAATGTGTACTCAATGAATGTTTATTATTGTTTGTATTAATCATATTTTTTGATTCATTATTAATTATGGAAATACATTTAAATAAAAATGTTGAAGTCTTTTTCTATTGGTGTGGTGTTACAAGGTAGGACATTTTAAATACATTTTGTTAATAAATGTATTTCTTAATTTATTTTATATAATATTTGTACCTTTTTATTATATGTAATTAATTTTGTAATATGTGTTCTTTTTATATGTTTAATATATTTAATTGTATATTTTTAAAATCTTGCTTTCCAACACTTCCCCCTACTGTTGCACTCCCAAGAGTGGGGATAGTAATTTTTACCCCTCTGCTATCCAGCACTTTCCCTACTGTTGCACGCATTGGAGTGAGAATAGTCATTTTTACCCCTCCGCTATCCAGCACTTTCACTACTGTTGCAGTCACTGGAATGGGAATACTCATTTTTACCCCACTTCTATCCAACAATTCCCCTACTGTGGCACTCACTGGAGTGGGAATAGTAATTTTTACCCCTCCGCTATCCAATACTTTCCCTACTGTTGCACTCACTGGAGTGGAAATAGTAATTTTTACACTCGACTATCCAAAACTTTCCCTACAGTTGCACTCACTGGAGGGGGAATAGTAATGCTTACCCCTCCGCTATCCAGCACTTTCCCTACTGTTGAACTCACTGGAGTGGGAAAAGTAATTTTACCCCTCAGCTATCCAGCACTTTCCCTACTGTTGCACTCGCTGGAGTGGGAATAGTAATTTTTGCCACTCCGCTATCCAGCACTTTCCCTACTGTTGCACTCGCTGGAGTGGGAATAGTAATTTTTGCCACTCCGCTATCCAGCACTTTCCCTACTGTTGCACTCGCTGGAGTGGGAATAGTAGTTTTTACCCCCCCCCCCCGCTATCTAATACTTTCCCTACTGTTGCACTCACTGGAGTGGGAATAGTAATTTTTACCCCTTCGCTATCCAGCACTTTCCCTACTGTGCATTCACTGGAGTGGGTATAGTAATTTTTACCCCTTCGCTATCCAGCACTTTCCCTACTCTGCATTCACTGGAGTGGGTATAGTAATTTTTACTTCTCCGCTAGCCAACACTTTCCCTTCTGATGCACACTTTGGCGTGGGAATAGTAATTTTTACCCCTTCGCTATCCAGCACTTTCCCTACTGTGCATTCACTGGAGTGGGTATAGTAATTTTTACCCCTCCGCTATCCAACACTTTCCCTACTGATGCACACTTTGGCGTGGGAATAGTAATTTTTAACCCCTCCGCTAGCCAGCACTTTCCCTACTGTTGCACTCACTGGAGTAGAAATAGTAATTTTCACTCCTTCGCTATTCAGCACTTTCTCTACTGTTGCAATCACTGGAGTGGGTATAGTAATTTTTAACCCTCCGCTATCCAACACTTTCCCTACTGTTGCACTCTTTGTAGTGGGAATAGTAATTTTTGCCCCTCTGCTATCCACACTTTCCCCACAGTTGCACTCACTGGAGTTGGAATAGTAAATTTAATTCTTCCACTATCCAGCGTTTACCCTAGTTTTGCACTCACTGGAGAGGGCTTAGTAAATTTTACCCCTCCGCTATCCAACATGTTTCCTTACTGTTGCAATTTTTAGAGTGGGAATAGTATTGTTTACCCCTCCGCTATCAAACACTTTACCTACTGTTGTATTCACTGGAGTCAGAATAGTAAATGTAATTATTTTTTTATAGTTTAATGTTTTAATTAATTATAGAATGTGTTATTTTAAATTTTAGATTATTTATATACGTATATATTTTATTTTTATATAATTTAAAATTTAAAAAGTAAATAAAGATAAAGTTAATACATTATTTGAAAGTAAATATATATATGTATAAATTATTATGTTGGTATGTTTAAATTAAGTTTCTTTTTTATATTTAGTTAAAATGTATATTACATTTAATATATTTTGTTAAAAATAATATTAATATTTTATATATTTAATATATATTATTTTATTTTATTTATATTTTTTAATTAATATTTTTACATCTATATTTTTAATTTTGATATTTTTGATTCAATATTTTTGTACTTTCCGGTTTAAGTATAGGGAGTCAATATTTTTGCATTCTATATTTTTTCTGATATTTTTAACATCTATATATTATACTATGTTATTTTGTCAGTGGACCAAAATCAGTGACTTCTCGCAAAGGTGGATTTATTTGTTGCAGATGGAGGTGACCATATCTTGAAATCTCTGGTTAAAATACCTGGTGACATTTGCAGGATCTGAAGAGCGAAATTCTCCTGGTGTCTTCAGACTGAGGTCCTTAATATTATAGTTGGCTTCTCTAAAAAATTCATATAAATCAGCCCATGCATACTCTGCACAACGGAGGGTCACAAACCAAGTGGGTGCACCTAAATTTCGTAACATACATTTTAGTTCACCATGATGACGATACCAATATTCATTGGTGCCACGTTGGCATGCCATCAAATTTATCAAATTATATTCCAACTTCTTATCTTTTCCATGAATTCTGTCGACAAAGCCTCTTGCAGTAAGAGAGTATGTGGTACTCTCAGTCACTTTATAGGTGAGTGAGTATATGTATTAGTGTATGTAGAAGTAACCAAGTGGCTGTGTGAGTAATTGTATGGGTGACTTAGTGGCTGTGTGAGTGACTATATGGGTGAGTGAGTAGGTGTATGGTTAACTCATTTAATCTGTCAGTAGCTTATGGGTGAATGAGTGGGTGTGTAAGTGTGTCTATGTCTCTGTGACTGACTGTATTGGTAAGTGAGTAGGTGCATGAGTGGCTATATATGTGAGTTAGTGGTTCTGGTGAGTGGCTCTATGGGTGAGTTGATATGTTACTGGCTGTATGGATGAGTGACAAAATGTATGAGTATTTGTATGGGTTCTGTAAATGAGTTTGTTAGTGATTGCGTGGGAGTGGGTGTGTGAGATGTTTTTTGGGGGTGTGAGTGTGGCAGTGTTTCCCTGGATGATGTCATCAGTGATGGAATCAGTGATGTCACAGACCATGTCATAAGTGATGTAATATGTGAGGTCATAAGCAGAGGATTGCAGGGGCATGATTTATAGTTAGCTCGGGTAACTATAACAGCTGAATTTCTCTGGCTTTGTACCCGTGAAATGTCAGCCTAACTATAACATCTCTGTAACCTTTGGTTTTTTTCAGTCGATTTCCAAGGGTTTTTTAATTCAATTTCCTAACTATAACGTCTGTGTAACCTTTGTTTTTTTCAGTGAATTTCTAAATTTTTTAAAATGCTTATTCCTAACTATAACATCCCTGTAACTTTCAACAAACACCACACATTCAAAACTTAAATAATTAATTCCAAGTATTACAATACATAAATTACTACCTACATCACTGCTTAAAAAACAAGGTTGTACAAATATTATTCTAGCAAGTTTTAAAAAAAACAGTGTTTGAACCCATCTTTCCATCTCGCCGATGATGCTAATAGTCACAATGACTTTGGTTACTGCGAAGAGATGTAAAACATATATATGCACACATTTTACAGTATTTTAGACACTAGGGGGCCTAGCGGTGCTGGGACCGGCCGCCAGTGGTGCGGCGGTCCCACACCTGCAATTAGAATGCCACCGCCACCGTGGCGGTGGTATCCCCTATTCCCAGCATTGTGGCGGGCGGTGCTCACAGCACCACCCGCCACAATGCTGGGAATGCACGTAATGCATTGGCATGCACAAGGTGACAGGCACCGCGCGGGGCCTGCCACTTTGTCCATGCCAATGCAAGGGGGTACCTATGGTACCCCCCATGTGCACCCCCAACCCCCCAACTACCTGGGGGACCGCTACGGGCCCCATAGGCAAAGACCACATGCCTTGAAAGGCACATCTCCGCCTGCATGCTAAGATGGATGGCGATATCTTGCAGACACCCCCACCATGTTAGGCCCCTTTTTCACCTTGTCTCCCGTGAGACCGGCGGAAAACTGGCAGACGGTTTTTCCGTCTGCCGGGGTCCCCCCGCCATCCTAATATGGCGGGGGAAATGGGAGGCGGGCGGAGAATAATGGCAGGCGGTGGCGATCTGCCCGCCTTTATTACTGCACTGTTTAAAGTCATTTTTTGTGGGAAGTTTGTTTAGAACCAATCTTTTAAACTGAATTTCTGTTTTCATGATGATACCTGGCGCCACCATGATATTGGTAGCCGCAATCACAGCTAATACAGCACGAAAGGGCAAAACAAAAGCAGATATTCAATAGCCACCACCACATAAAAAACTACAAAATAGATCATACCCAACACACTTAACACATTACTGTCTAAAAGACTCGATAATACCATATATAACTCCCATAATATCTCTATATCACAGTGTATAACTCTTTCAGTGGAACCTGTGACTGCATACATCACTGTATCAATAAGTCTCTCATTCACTGTATAAGTATTTAAGTGGAGCTGTGAGATGGTGCATCAGTCTATCTATGGTTCTGTAATGAACTGCGTGACTGTCTCAGTGCATCCATGAATGGGTGCATCAGTGTCTCAATGGATCTGTGATTGATTCCATGAGTTTCCCAATCGATCCGTGTGTAGGTGCATGAGTGCCTTTGTGCATTTTAAAGTAAGCTTATGACTGTCTGACTGGATCTGTGAGTGGATAAATGAGGTCTAAGTGGGTGTCGGAGTGGGTGAGTGAGTGGGTGCATGACTGTCTAAGTGGGTCTGTGAGTGGTTGCATGAGTCTCTCAGTGGGTCAATTACTGTGAGCGGGAGTGTCTGATTCTGTGAATGGGTGCATGGATCTCTGAGTGGGACCGTGAATGGGTGTGTGAGTCTCTAAGTGCTTCAGTGACTGGCTGTATAAGTCTTTGAGTGGGTGAGTGAGTGACTGCATGGGTTTTTGAGTATCTAAGTGGGTCTGTGAGTAGGTGTATGAGTGCCTCATTGGGTTTGTGAGTGACAGCATAAGTCTCTGAGTGAGTGAGTGAATGGATGCATGCATGTGTGTCTGAGTGTGTCTGTGACTGGGAGCGTGATTGTCTCGGTGGTTCTGTTAGTGGATGTGTGAGTTTTTGAATGGGTGAGTTAGTGGGTATGTGTATATCTGATTGAGTCTGTGTGTGGGTGTGTGAGTCTCTGAGTGTATGAGTGCGTGACTGTATGGGTGTCTGAGTGGATGTATGAGTGTCTGAGTGGATCAATGAATGAGTGTGTGAGTGTCTCAGTTGGTCTGTCAGTGGGTGTGTGAGTATCTCAGTAGGTCTGTGACTATGTGACTCTCTGAGTGAGTCTGTAAGTGGGTGTATGAATATCTGAGTGGCTCTAATAATGGGTGCATGAGTGCCCAGTGAGTATGAGACTGTGCACATAAGTCTATGAGTGGGTATCTAAGTCGGTGAGTGAGACTCTGAGTGGGTCTGTACATGGGTGTGTAACTCTCTGAGTGAGTGTGTAAGTGGGTGCATAAGTACCTGAATAGGCATTCAAGTCAGTGCATTAGTATCTGACTGAGTATGTGACAGTATGTAGCAGTGTGTGAGTGGGTATGTGAATGGGTGTATAAGTATCTGAGTGGGTATGTGAATGAGTGTATGTGCCTGAGTGAGTTTTTGAGTGCATACATGAGTCTGTGACAGTGACCGGTGAGTGTGTACAAATATGTATGTATGATATCCTGTGATATCCCTGTGACAGTACATGGGGCGGCACGCTGGTGGTCGCGGCATCATTGCAAATATCGTGTGTGTTTAAAAAAACAATTTTGGACACATAACTTATGTCACTAGCACCCCCATTTCTCAAACATGGGGACAGAGTAGCATAGCCTGACCCCTTATGTTAGCTTTGACAGAAATTTTCAGCTCTGGGAACCATACCGGATCAATTAAATGGCGGATGCAAATTTCTGTTCAGGTTGAGCCACGGCAGTCACAGCATTACCATTGTCGTGTGGATTCGGGATTTACAGCGGAATCATTGAGAATTAACCACGATCATCCCAAGACTGCAGTGAAATATCCATGGCCAGCGATATCACTATATTGTTTGGATTTGATTTCACAAAAAATACTGGACAGATTTGTACCCAAGTACAAAAAATACAATCTGCATAACAACATCTAACTTTATGCCAAATTTGGTGTAATTCTGTCCAGTGATTCCGGCTGTGGGATCCTATGGGAATTAACATTTCAAATGCACCCTTTTTTTGTGCCCCTATTTCTCGGCCCCCACTGCACATATCACCCCCAACTTTCCATGACATACAGAACCTACTTTGACACTTTTTTTGCAAAAATTCATGAAGATTGGTCAAACTACGCCAAAGATATAGGCAAGTCAAAAAAAATTTAACCTATGGAAACTAGGTCCTAACTATAACTACCTTCTGGCGACCACCAATATATACATCATCAAGTGAGTGTAAGTGTTTTTAAGAGTTAATGGGGGCTAAACATATCTACTTACCTACTACAAAAGTTGAATTAGAATATATAGTTGTACTACTAATGAGTGATACTATCTGTAGAATGTGTGATCTGAGTGGGTGTGTGACTGAAATCTGTGTGTGAGTGGGTATGTTAGTGGCTGTATGGGTGTGTGAGTGCATGCATGAGTGACTGTATTGGTGAGTTTGTGGATTTCTGAATAGGTCTGTAGTTGAGTAAATGGTTGTGTCAGTGATTGTATGGGTGTTTGAGTGGTTTTGTGAGTGTGAGAGTGATTGTATGGGTGAGTGGCTGCTGTGGGTGAATAAGTAGCTTTTTTTAGCACTCTGCACTGTGCTCATCCTTTTACGACCACGGCCTTCTCCCACGTGCTCTCCTGCCCCATCCACAAACCACCTCCTCCCCATCACTGGTCTTGCCTTCATTGCTGCTTTCCATTTCCCCCACGTCCTCCCTCCTCTCTCTGCTTGCTCTCTCGCACCTTCTGGTGCTTGTCCCACCCACAAATCACCCCCTCCCCAAGCTGGCACTGCTTTAAACCCCCATTGTAATTTGTTACACTCTAGTGAGTGGTGAGGTTATGCCTTTAATGTCCTGTTAGTGTATATCTGACATGCTGATTGGAGCATTTGAGCACAGCTGCTATTACCTGGCACACACGTAGTCTTTTTTTTAAGCTTGTGTTTGTAATAGGTGTGTTTTACACCATATTTAGTAGTTTTAAAATTATGTTTATAGCTGGAAAATCAGACCTCAAATGAATCAGGTATGCATTATCACAGATCATGTACATGTGTCTTCTGCTGTAATTACATAGCACTTTTCTCCTGTGTGAAATGATTGAACTGTTTGTGTCTCACCTTGTTGCTTCTCATTTCATAGGGTGGGACTCTATTTCTTCACATTTCTCCAATTAGGATACCTTCTTACCTTTTCTGCCTTCACCGGTGAAGTGTTTCCATGTACCATTGTTGCTTAACATAAATTATCTTCAAAAGAGCCAGGCTGAGTCTTAATGTCGTCAAAGTCTGCCTGCTCCTCAGTGTCCATAACAAAAGTAGTCCTTTTAATATGGCAATGCATTTCCTCATGTTCACTACTGTAAACCAACCTAGCACTGTGATTCATCATTATGTTGTTTTGTGCAGTTTTATATAGCACCAACACAACCCGAAGGTAGAGTAGCACATTGTATTAGCACCAGTCACTTTTTCGTGCAGTTTTATGTAGTGCCAACACCACCTGAAGGTATTGGAGCACTTTACATTAGCACCAGTTCCTTTACACAAGGACACGTTCATTTTTGTAGTCATGTGGAGAAAAAGTTATTTGCCCAGAATCAAGGATGTTAAGCTGACGCTGAACCTCGAACCTGGTTTCTCCATGGTCAGTAGTTCTGGCCTTTATGCCACATCCTCTCCCAAGAGGAAACCACATCATATGCCTAGATTTCACCTCAGTTCCACATTTTGTGATTACAGCAAAATCACTTAATCTCCCTATGGCAGCTCTCATTTGCTGTTGGTTGCCCATCAACCTCCTGTCTCATTGCTGCTTGCCCACTTTGAACTGCCTTTGCACAGATCCCCTCTCCCCTCTCCCCTCAGATCTCCCTCCTCCCATGAATCTACTTTTCACATTTGTTTTTTTTGAGTGCAGTTTTTTTGTAGCACCAAAACCACCTGAAGGAATTGGAGAGCTTCACATTAGTACCAGTTACTTTGCACAAGGACTGTAAGAAGCGGGCTTTATATGTAGTGTACCAAAATGAGGTACACCATGTTAAAATTCCAAACTGCCCTTATTGGCTGATAGGGCTTACATTAATTTTCCCAAATGCTCTCTTTTGTGGTAGTGTGGGTAACCTTATCAGAAGGTAGTGTTAAACATTTGTTGTTCACACAGAGTAAAGAAATGGGACAGTCACTCAAGTAGAAACTTGAGACCAATTTAGAAAAATAACATATCTTTTTATAGAATTTTAGCCACCAAGAACTTTGTAATCGGGTAAGCACATTAGAGGTTATCAAAATGTATAGTAGAAACAGTAGAAAATGACAGATTTGAGGCATGACACTCGAGCACGGTAATGTTATCCTATGGGAAAAACAATCAGTGCACAGGGTCATTTGCAAATGACTGACAGGACTGTTCTTCTAAACTTAAGGTGAGTAGGGGCCAAGGTCCAGGGAAACACCAAGGGCCTCATTTACTATATTATGACGCTCTGCAGCTCAACAAGCTTTCCTGCTGTGTTGTAGTGAGTCAAAATAAAAGGATAAGAATGTGCCGTATCTACAAGATACAGTGCATTCCTGTTCGTCTCCCCTGCTCTGACACACAAACAGCAGCTGTGCACCAATGCAGACACACTTGCATCATGTTGCAAGGGTGCCTGAATTGCAGGGATGATCAATGGCATTTTCCTCTTTTTATGTGTACTGCAGGAAGCTATAAGGCCTGCTGTATGGGTAACTTACATGTATTGCATGCAGTGTCTCTGGGCATGGCACACAAGATGTGTGCCGTGTCATTTTTTCACACTCGTTTGCACCATTTCACGGTGCCTGCGAAGGTAGTCTGCAAGAGTTTCAAGGTGGGTCACTTAGGATGGTAGAATACATTCTATCCTAGGTACCAGGGGTACCATTTACAAGAGACTTACAGAGGTGCTCAAGGTCTTGCTAATTAGTGTACAGCTGAATATTATGAAAATGATGTCCATTCAAGCGATCTATTCAGGAATTGTATGAGTGCAGTAAGTAAATAGATGAACTGCAGCTGTCTAAAACTTAACTTATCTGAGACAGAGGTTATTCTTTTTTGGAACAACATTTCTTTCTGGTCCCCTGAATGGTGACCATCTGATTTAGGTTCACTTCCAGCTTCCATTATAAAGTTAAGAAATCTCGGAGTGCTGCTTGACAATGAACTGAAATATAAAAATCAAGTCAATAAGGTTACTTCATCTTTTTTCCTTGCAGAGTGATGAAAAAAAAATGTGTACCATTCGATCTTTTAAAAACATTGGTTGTTGCACTGGTTTAGACCAGATTGAATTATTGCAACATTCTCTACCTAGATCTGCCCCAAAGGTTCTTTGAACAAACTTCAAACCCTTCAAAATGTCACAGCACTTTTCCTTCTGAAAAGACATAAATTCTACTCGGGAAAAGTGATGATCAGGAAATTGCACTGGTTGCCCGTTAAACAACATATCTTTAAAGCCCTATGTACAGCCTATGAGACTCTTCATTGGCAGCGCCCTATCTATATTAGGAAGAATCTGAGATGGTATGTGCATGGAAGGGCTCTTCGTTGCAGTTCTGCTATGCATTTAGTGGTGCCATCGTTCAAACTGTCAGCTTGGGGTGGCAGACGTTTCTTCAGGTCTACGGAGTCACAGTGGAATTGCCTCCCTTTTAGTCTGAAGGCTGCCGCCTCTCATTCTGTATTTAGAAATCACTGAAAACTTGGCTCTTTGTCCAGCAAATTGATGATTGAGGTTTCCCTGCTCCTTGTTTCTCAACATGCCATGATGCCTAGCGGCAATCATTGTGTTTCATAAGTTACTTCATTCATTCAACAGTTACCTTGTTTTAAGGTAAGAGCACTAGCACTGGGGACTGGGTTAGCAGGAACTAAGTGCGCTTCAGTCAAAATTGCATCAAATACCAGGCAAAAAGGGTGTGGTGGCCATGTCCAAAAGGGGCACTTTCCTACAAGGACACATTCATTTTTGTAGGCACGACAAAATTAAAGTGATTTTCCCAGATTCAAGGATGTCAGATTGAGGCCAAAACTCAAACTTGGTGTCCCAGCTCCATAGTCAGTAGCTCTGGCCCTCAAACCACAACCTCTCCCAAGAGAACGCCACATTGTACTTTTCATGAGGTCACAGTAAACTTTGGCAAATCACTTAATCTACACATGACAACCTACATTTTCTGCTGGCTGCCCATCAACCTCCTGCCCATTGCTGCTTGCCCTAGCTGAACTCCTGTTTCACAGATCCCCTCTTTCCCCAGATCCACTTCTCCCCTGACTCTGCTTTTCTCATTTTTCTATGCAGTTTTATGTAGCACCAACACCTGCCAAAGGTATTATAGTGCTTTACATAGGCACCAGTTACTACTTTTTGTGCAGTTTTATATAGTGCCAACACCACTCGGAGGTGCTGAAGTGCTTTGCATTAGGACCAGTTACTTTTTTTGTGCAGTTTTATATAGCGCCCACAGCACCCAAAGGTATTGGAGCACTTTACATTAACAACAGTACATTTTTGTGTGCAGTTTTATGTAGCACCAACACCACTCGAAGGTTTAGGGGCACTTTTTATTAGCTCCATTTACTGTACACAAGGACAAATTAATTTTGTAGGCACAGTGAGATTAAGTGATTTGCCCAAAATCAAGGTCTAATACCGAGCGTGCCTTTCCTTTTCCCAGGACCCACATGTTGCCCTTCAGTACATTTAGGACCAGAGAAGAGGGCAATCAAGACATAACATTTGTGAGATACTTCATTTGATGAAGGAGGCAGAGGTGGGTAGCTGGCAGAGACTGCAGGGCCTCACAGTCCCATTGCACACTGGATACCCCAGGGGCACCCATGAAAGATGGTTGTGCCCGGGGAAATGAGGTCCCCAGGACCGAAATCAGCCCAGGCAGGGGGGTTGGCTGGCTCCATTCCCCCCTTTGTATGTGGCCAGGCCCTGGGGGATGGCATCCACTGGCCTGAAATCGGCCCAGGAGGGGGTCTTTGCAGCCACTTCCCCATTAAATGGCACAAAATCACTCAGACACTTAAACACTCACTCATAGACCCACTCAGAGTCTCACGCACCGACTTTCAGACCCACTCAGACACTTATGCACCCATTCACAGACCCACTTAGACACTCACGCACCCACTCACAGACCCACTCAGAGACTCACACACCTATTCAAAGACCCATTCAGAGATGCATGTACTAACTCACTAGCCCACTCACAAACTCACTTACCCATTCACTGACTCACTCAGAGACTCACACACCCACTTACAGACCCACTCAGACAGCCATACACTCACTCATAGATTCGCTTCCACTCATGAACTCATGCACCCACTCATAGACTCACTTACACTCATGCATCCACTCACAGACCTACTCAGAGACTTGCTTACCCTCTCATATACCCAGTGAGACACTTATGCAGCCACTCGTATACCTACTCGGATGCTCTTACAACCACTGACAGACCCATTGAGCCACTCACAAACTCACTCACACACCTCGTGAGACACTTGTGCACTCATTCACACGCTCTCTCAAAGGTTACAGGTTACACTTAGAAAATAAAAGGAAAAACAATAGAAATTCACTTAAAAATAAGGTTACAGGGGTGTTTTAGTTACGAAATAGAATTTGAAAAAAACAAGAAATTCACTAAAAAAAACATAGGTTACAGGGACGTTATAGTTAGGAAATAGAATTTAAAGCCCTAAGAAATTCACTGAAAAAGCCAAAGGTTACAGGAACATTATAGATAGGCTCCAATTTCACTCGTAGAGAACCAGTGAAATTCAGCAGTCATAGTTACCTGAGCTAAGTATAACTTACGCCCCACAATCCACAGTGCACAGTGTTATGACCTCACATATACATCACTCAGGACATGGTCAGTGACATCACTGATGACATCTCAAATGACATCACTGATGACATCACTTAACATGACATAATAGTAAAACAATGATGTGTAATATTAAAATCGGTAAATGAGAAATATAAAACCTCCAATCTGATACATACATCATTTAGAAGCTCCAATAGCTGTCCTTTATAAAGGGAAGACATGCATAGCACCATAAAGAATATGTTATGTGACTGCAGTTCTACAAGTGCAACCTTAACCTTTGAACAAGGCAAAGTGCATAGTGCATAGCACAATCAAAGATGAATAAACATAACCTAACAATATACCAGACCCTAAAATCACTTTTACTGTATACTATGTCATCTAGCTTTAAACAGATCACTTGTCCCAAATCTCGATAGCGGGGTATAGCGCACTATAAAAAATAAAGAAAACAATATACCATATAAACTTGATCAATACATACGTTTTCAGGCCCTTAAAAAGTGCAATGTGTTTAGAGCAAAGTGCACAGTACAAATAATGCATAATAAATTTTTGTGAATGCAACCTTAAGGAATGAAGATTGTATTAATTTAACATCCACCAGTAATACGTCAAGGCCCTAACAGATGTCTTAAAATGGTCAAAAATAAATTCTAGAATGCTCACCAGTCAAGGTCCTAATATGTGTTCAAAAAGAATCTAAAGATTTGGTAAATCTTAATACCTATCATTTAATTAATTGGAAACAATAAAAATGTACGTGTCAGTGGGTGATGTATTTAATAAACAAAGGGCTTAAAAAATATTGACGAACATTTTGTAACACAGGACACACAAATAATACATGGGGAGATCTTGAATATGTAGCTGGCATAACTTACATCTTCTATCCTTGCTATGGATTTTATCCTAGATGCCAGTAATCACATATAAAGGGAGCAAATCCAGTATCAGCAATAGGATCAACCTTCTGATCTCTTGGGAAGATTCCATTTTAAAATAGGCTGAGGTTTCTTCCCCAAATTGCTCTCCTGAACCACCAAATTACGCGGATTTGACTGGCTGAGGGCAATATCTCTGGCCAAATTTGTTTAAACACTGAGCCCTTTATTGAGTTCTTCAGAGCTGACTTGGACTTTAAAAAAAATCTATATTCAAGTCAAGCCCAAAAAATGTGTCAGCCCACTCCAAAGACCCAAAGAATTAGAGGCGTTTGTTATAAAGGGAACAAATCTCAGACTTTAGGGCTGCCCACAGTGTTCCCTCCTCTCTACATAGGAGAAACCAGGGAAAATGAATAAGAAGATAGCAGACCAAACTCAAGGCACAAGGCATGGGTACATTTGTATTCAAATTACACATCTAATAAAAGATTTGACCCTCAATCCCCTCAAAAGAGTGGCAGTAACTAATATCTAGTACTATGCACACATAGCACAAGGGGTGAGAGGATTTGGCCCTTTAAACTGACAGGACATGCCCAAAATGACTTTTCCTACCAGTTTTTTAAAATCTGTACAGAGCATTGGCATGAGAAAGGGCACTGCTCTAACACCACTTCATGTGATCAGTATACTGCCCATTTTTAGAAAATCTTCTCCGAGATAAAGATGCGAGTTCACTATTTCAAATTTGCCAGTACCCAGGTACCAATTGAGATTCCTCTTTAGTCTTAATGCATTCTTACGAAAGATCAAGACTTTGCTTTTAGAAATATTAATCTTCAAAAATGGACTTCTGCATATTTAAACAATGCAACAAGATGATGCTGCAAGCCAATAGGAGTTAGAGCCATAATGGCTATGTCGTTGGTATATAATAGGGAGCTAATGGACATCGCCCGAATTCTGCGAGAATCCCACCTCACTTGATTTAAGGTGCCTGGAAGATCATAAATCTATAAAGAACACAACAGGGGACCCAACGGGCAGCCTTGCTTAAAACTATTTTGGGTTTTAACCTTACAGGGTAAACCCAGCATCCCACCCATCAGAATTTTACACCAGGAATCCGTGTGTACCTCCATGATAAGACTCAATATATGGAGTGGAACACCCAGGAGAAGATTCTTTCCCCACAGAGTTTGGCAATCAGCTCTATCACCAGGACCTCGCGCCCAAGACACGACCGCCATCACAGGACTCACCGCATCCTACGCCATCACCTCCATGGACTACATTCTGCTCGGAGATCTAAACTTCCACCTCGACAACCACCAGGACCCGACTCAAACGTGCAACTTGAGAATCTCTCCAATTTGGGACTCAATCAACTGGTAAACTCACCCACCCACATTGCAGGGCACACTCTGGACCCCATCTTCACTGTAGGGTCAAACATCCTTGTCACCCACACCTCCCAGCACTCCTGGACAGACCACCACTGCATTCATTTCACTTTCACTTCCAGCACCGCACCGAAACAAGCCCCATGCCCACCTCAACGAAACTGGAGTAGGATCACCGAGGACCTTCTCAACTCCACCCTCCTCCATGACCCCCCTTTAGCCACCACCGACACCGACGACACTGCACTTGAACTCCACCGATGGATCACCAGCTGCGCCGATAAACTAGCCCCTCTGCCGCATCCCACCACCAAACGTCTGCCAAAAGCAGCCTGGTTCACCACAGAACTCCTAGAGGCCAGATGCACCTGCAGATGCCTCGAGAAAATGTGGAGGAACCAGAAGACCTCGGAAGCCCACACCTACCATAGGAGCGCCATGAAGAATTACCACCAGCTGATAAGAGACACCAAAAGAAAATTCATCAGGGAAAAAATCCACGCCAACGCAGCGAACTCTTCAAGATCATCAAGCACACCCTCCCAAGATCTCTGCGACAAGCTCAGCACCTTCTTCCACCAGAAGATCATGACCCTTTACGACAATTTCAACGAACCAAAGAGTGCCTTCACCCTTACGACCACTACCTCCACCATGCCAACCATCACCACATGGGCCCCCGCCTCCGTCGAACTCATCACCACCACTATGAAGAACACTCACTCAGGAGCCCCCACGGACCCCTGCCCCCCGCACATCTTCCACAGAGCCTCCACAGCCATCGCTCCAGAGCTAGCCCTCACCGTCAACTCCTCCCTGGCATCGGGCACCTGCCCCATGGACTGGAAATGCGCAGAAGTGAAGTCCCTCCTCAAAAAACCCTCGGCCAACCCTACTGACCTAAAGAACTACCGACCCATCTCCCTCCTCCCCTTCACTGCCAAGGTAACAGAAAGGCTCATTAACGCCCAGCTGACTACTTTCATCGAGGACAACGGCATCCTGGACGCATCCCAATCCGGCTTCCGCAGCAACCACAGCACAGAGAAAGCCCTGATCGCCGCCACCGACGACATTCGCATGCTCCTCGACCAGGGCCACACTGTGGCCCTCATCCTCCTGGACCTCTCCGGAGCCTTCAACACCGTCTCACACTGCACACTGACCAACAGACTCCACAACGCAGGGATCCAGGGAAACACCCTCAACTGGATCCGCTCCTTCCTCTCCCACCGAACACAGAGAGTCAGGCTCCCCCCTTTCTCTCCGAACCCACCGACATCATCTGCGGAGTTCCCCAAGGTTCCTCTCTGAGCCCTACCCTGTTCAACATCTGCATGGCCCTCATCACCACCATTGTCAGACAGCACGGATTCAGCATCATGTCCTATGCTGACGACACCCAACTCATCCTCTCCCTCACCAGTAACCCAGAAGAGACCAGACTCACTTTCAGGAAGGAATGAGGAACATGGCCAGCTGGATGAAGGACAGCTGCCTCAAACTCAACTCCGAAAAGACCGAGGTTCTCATTTTCAGACCCCGCCCCTCCGCATGGAGCAAC
The DNA here is from genome assembly GCF_964204655.1 of Triturus cristatus. Classification (NCBI taxonomy): domain Eukaryota; kingdom Metazoa; phylum Chordata; class Amphibia; order Caudata; family Salamandridae; genus Triturus; species Triturus cristatus. The sequence continues at coordinate 305,083,726 of NC_140581.1, forward strand.
TCATGGTGGCCTCCTGCCCTCGGCCCACCACCCACCCCTACGGACCACGCCCGGAACCTCGGCATAACCTTGGACTCCTCCCCCTCCATGAACCGCCAAATCAACGCTATCTCATCCACCAGTTTCAACTGCCTCTGTATCCTGCGTAAGACGTTCAAGTGGATCCTCCCTGACTGCAGAAAGACCATCACACACGCACTCATCACCAGCAGGCTCGACTATGGCAACGCCCTCTACGCAGGAATCAACAAATCCCTACTTCGCAAACTCCAAACCATCCAAAACGCGGCCGCCAGGCTCATATTAAGGGATACCTCGCCACGAACACATGACCCCTCACTTGCGAGAACTCCACTGGCTCCCCGTCGAGAAGAGAGTCACCTACAAGCTACTCACGCATGCCTACAAATCTCTCAACAACATCGGACCCAAGTACATCAACAGCAGAATGAGCTTCCACACACCCAATAGGAACTTCCGTTCAGCTGACCTCGCCCTGGCAGAGATCCCCCGCGTCCGCCGAAGCAGATCCGGAGGGAGAGATTTCTCTTACACCACAGCCACAGCATGGAACACTCTCCCAGTAAAAATAAGACGCTCACCAACCCTGCACTCCTTCAGACGGGCTCTCAAGACCTGGCTCTTCGACTGACCGGAGCTGCCCTACCTTTCCCCTCAGCGCCTTGAGACCCTCACGGGTGAGTAGCACGCTTTACCAACCCCTGATTGATTGATTGATTGATTGATTAATATCAAATGCTGTAGAGAAATAAATGAACGCCCATGTATACTGGCATACCTTGGGAACCAGCGTATTTTTTCAGTACCGTTTGAAGGACTGTGATATTATACATTGTTCTATGATTCCTTCTAAAGTCGGCTTGGTCTGGGGGAATAATATTCTGTTCTTGAGCCCACTGCTGTAAATGACAAAATACACTCTTTGCAAAATGTTTCAGTATTCCACCTGGGCTCCTTCTCGGTATGCCTTAAATTGCACCTAGGTCAAATGCAACCAGATGACTGCAGCTGCCACTTAACACTTTTTGACACTATTTTCAGTTAAAACTTTAAGAAATCAAATCTCAGGTTCCTCTTGTTTGATTTTTGCAGTTTTGGTGACATTTTGTTCATGAGATTATTCTCTAGTTTTATAAAAATTGAGTGTGTTGCGTTTTTGACTTTCTAGCAGTTTTTTTACTTCTAGATGCTTTACACCTTTTCATAAGTTAAGACTGTCTGCTCTGTGCCACAGCTACCAGGGGTTGAGCACAGATTTAAATAACTGAAACATTTATTTGACGTAACAAGAATAGTGACTTGATTACTTGTGGTGAACTAACAACTACCCCAAATAATAATCCACTTCCACACAAAGATCATAACTTGGTTTCATCAAGAAAATACTGTATGCTCTAATCCTCCAAGAAATGACCATGTGAAATAACTATTGAGGTCAGCGTGATTGAAATCTGTGGACCACTAAACATTAAAATTACTAACGAGCTCAACATCTAACTTTCACACTCACTGCTATATAGTGCCCTAGACTCAATACACTGCACAAAATGCACAAACAAAGGCCATAGTGGGTGTATTTTTCAAGGCAAACAGCTGTTTCTTAAAGTTTAGATGGCATACTATGACACTTTTTTAAAATAAATGATTTTCTAGGTCATTAATTTCATTCAGCTAATTCAGATTTTGCGGAAATGAATGATGTTGAAGATTAGTCAAATACAAACTTCAGTCAAAAATATTCCGAAAGCCAATTGATGGCAGATCTCACAAAAGAAAGTGAAGATCCAGAGACATTTTTCGCAGGCGTCTCAGTAGGATAACAGCGAAGGCACACGAATGATTGCTCCAGTGATTTAATGCCAGCCATTACAGTGATAATAGAATCTAGAACGTGCCTTTTAAAGGGCAAACTGGACAGTTAACAATTGATTGCCCCCATTTAAGCACAAGGAGAAGACAATAGAACCGATAGAGAGATCATTAGCAAGCGATATAACACCCTGTCACACAGGATTAGGAATGTATTTGATATTTATTTTCCTCTAAAACATTGAATGTGATTATAAATGCAAGACGGCAGCGGTATTTAGGAAACCTAACTAGACAGAAGTTAATTTCACATTAACAACCACAATGAAAAAATGATTTCCAGATTATATGTTTACACCGAATGTAGCTGGATCGACGCCTTCGAGTCTACCATTTACTGCTACATAGTAATACTGGCCAATTAATTTGTCCTGGGATTAACAGGCCTTTGTGAAGGCCCACAAAATGTCTGTTTGTGGTGAACACCTGGAAACTCTTTTCCAACCCTCTCCCACCTTGGAAAGGGTCAGAGATATGCAACTGCAAAGGTCTGGTGCAGCTTTCCAGAAATCTGCTTTCTTGCATAGAAATGATTTAAGGGGTTCAGATTTGGGACACTGTTCGTGGATCTGGGTCACGTGTTTCCTCTTTCTATTCAATGTTTCAGGATATGTAACTTGTAAATCATGTTATAGAACGCTTACCAGATGTACATTTCTTGCCTAAGATTTATCTCCAGTCCCCCTTACCCCTTTCAGGAATGGATTTACAGTACTTTTTGCACATCATTCAACAAAACTTATTTGATTTCTGCTCCAGTAAAATAATTTTTCTATGGTGGAAAAATGTCTCAATTTACTCTTCCCTTCCACAGCATAGAAACAGACTTACTCCTGCCTTTTGCTAGGGTGCATCAGCATGCTTCGATCAAGAAAAACATTTTAAAAAGAAGTTGTGACATCACAAAAATAAAACCTAGGTGGATGTAAGAAAGGATTTTCAGGCGCATTCTACTACCTCTTATGAGTTGCATGTACATGTACTTTTATGCACGAATAGTTCAATTTGATTTCACAAAGACCAGCAAATTCTGCTCATTTGACTCATGATTGGTACTTTATGACCACAAGTTCCAATTTTTGCATTTCTAAATAATACTGCATACCTCAACTTTCGCTTAGCAGCCTCTTTGAAAAGAAAACAAACGCACCGTAATCCATATATTTTGATGAGGGTGGCAAGTTGCGAATTCATATCTCCATCTTTACTAAGGTATCTGAAAAACCTCACAAAGCCTGTGAAGATTTTGTCTTTGTATATGTATAAGGGAAAACTGAGATTTTAGAAACAATTTTCTTTACTTGAAGCCTATTACCTTTAAAAGACAACTATTGCCATTCTTTAAAACCATTCACGTAGAAAACTACTCAACATATTTCATTTGGACGAATGATAAATAACCCACACTTTTCCGTCTCTGAAATAGGACATACATTTTGGTGTACAGCAAGTCATTCCTTCTGCCTGTGCTGACTCTGCTATCATTTACTGAGGGTTCCCATGAGGCTGCGATCTCCTATCTTGGACACTAAACGTTATTTGTTCTCCCTTTTGCTCCCTTACTACCAGCTTCATTGCTTCCTTTGAGTTCAGGGCAATCCTGGCTACAATGTGTGAATCTATTTTGGTTCCTTGTCAGTGATTATATGTCACAGATGTGGAAGCTCAAAGTGTTTAGGCAGACTTAACCTCATAATAATATAGAAGTGTGCATTAAGGTAGGAAATGCTTGTCCATTTAGAGGGTAAAGAAAATGAATTTTTATGATACGTGCCACATTCTTTCACTACTTGGCCTCAAAATTATTCCTGACTTAACCCTAAAATTGATCTACAAAACTTGACAACTTCATAAAATTTACTGTTTGCTGCAAAATGTATTTCTTTTCACCTCACATCATATGATTTCAACGTTTTTTAGATAGTTTTCTCTGCCACATGCTTAAAATGAACACATTTTAATGAAATATTGAAAATAATGAAAATGCTTGCGATGAGCTTTGATTTCCATGATCTAACCAGGACATGCTAGATATTAAGGTTTCATTTGATAGAGTAGACCATTGTTACACAATGGGACACTGAACAGCTGACAGAGTAGGCTTGCTAAAAGTTCTCATTAGAACCTTCCTAGAAGTACCTTTTATAACATTTTGTAGCTGCTTTTTAAGCAACAACATGTTGACATGGACTTTTACAGTGGAAATCGAGGAAGAAGACAACAAACCATCGGAAGATCCGTTCCTATTGGCCAGGGATGGAGTCAACAATTCGAGACTCCAATATGTTTTGAGCTTTTCGCTTTAGTACGTGTTCCTAGCTAGTGAGTCAAGGCAATCTATGCATATCTTCCCTGCCATGCTCCTTAGCACTTTATTGTGCTACTGTTGCCCGAGATTTCTGTAAGCTGCTGCTAACTGTGAATTTTTTTGTTTTTCTTATCCTTTGTGACAAGACTTCCTATCTTTATGCTGAGCATAGCTACTGCTGTTATTATTTCCTTCTAACTATTTTTATGGTTGTTGCAGCAACACTTAGGGAGCTCGGCTGAGTTTCTGGAACTACTCTTTATCCGGAGTTCGTCCTTTCATAGCTATTAGCCTTTTCCTAATTTACTTGCTCTTTTCCAAAAGAACACTTTATGGGTTCTCGCTAGGGTAGGTTAGGTCCTTTAGATTGAGACACAAACAAAATATTTTACAGACCACGCTGTTATTTTGTATGCTGTCTCTAATAACAAATGTATCCGATACTTTTGTAAACAGACATATCTGACTAACCTGAATAAAAGACCAAAAATACGAACTAATCTCTTTAATGAGAAATAAAGCTTTTAAAACGTAATCAAACCTCTCTGTAGTATCCTGAGTTATGTTATTATACTTATATCTTGTTTCCTTTTGTTTGCTTGTGAATGCATTGTCTCTTTTCTTATTAGAATGTTCCTGGTTACCTAGGAACATGAGAATGTACATATGTTTTACTCTTTTTATAAAAAAAAATATTTTCATTTTTGCTTTTTTTAAAACACAAAAAAACAAACCTTAACAAAATCAGGTACAGTCATGCAGTGTCGTACATTAGTAAAGCATACATCAGATAGTACACCTTTGTAGCCACGGTGGGCCATTTGAAAAGTCATCATTACAAAACCTAGACAGTTGTATAGCGGTTCCATGGGGTCTTCCTTTCCTTTAGGCGCCAAGGACCCATTACTGGACATTGAGTCCAAGAGGAACATCCTTCTGGGGCCCAGCTAGTGGTCACCCACTCCGAAATCAAAACCATAATATTTCCTCCATTTATCCCATACCCTGTGAAATTTCTTCGGGCATTCCCTCGTCTTGTAGGTGACCCTTTCTGCTGCCATATACATGTCTATCCCAGCTCTCTACTCTCGGAGTAGTGGTGCATTGACTGCACCCTAGTTCTTGACACTTCCCTCTTCACCATCACCAGTGCTAATGCAATAAAGAGTAGTTGCGGCCGGCTCAGATTTATGTCACCCGGGATTCCCAACAGTATAAATTTAGGGTACGAGGGTATATCAACCTCCAAGACTTTACTCAGTTCCTGCAATATCCTCCCCCAATAGGCCTATATTATAGTGCAGTCCCAAATGTTATGATAAACGTCGCCCTCCCCATGTCCACATCTCTGACAGGTAGAGTCACTTGCTCATCCTAATTTATGTAATCTGGCTCGGTCATAATAAACTCTATAGAGTATTTTGTATTGAATGAGGCGAAGGCGTGTTTTAATTGCTACCTCCCTAGGGTGCCTCCCAGTCTATGGTTTCGAGTAAGCCCAAGTTCCCCTCCCAGGTAGATCGCAACTTGCCCAGTCTGTCCGGGGTGTTATTATTGAGGGTCCGGTATGTAAGTGACACTGCCTTGGTAGGAATGTGCTCCTGGAGCAGTCTCCCCTCCAGTGGTGCATATTCCAGCAGTGGGGACTCATCTATGTTCTCTGCTTTCCATGCATGTCTGATTTGAGCATACCTGAGGAACTGGGAGGTCTGTAGTGCAAAGTCCAGTTGAAGGGTATTGAAACTTTTAAGTTTACCCTTATCCATAATGTCCCCTGTGGTGGAGATACCTATATCATCCCAACCACCAAAGCCTCGTAACTTCCGTATTTCTTTTAGCCAAGGGCAATGCCAGAGGGGTGTCTGTTTAGTGAGTTTCCATTCCTACCCCATTGCCTACGTTGCCCACCCCCACACCTTCTACTGTGGCTTGGGTGGCCGGGAGAAGTCTTCCTTTTACCTCTGCCTCCATAGAGATAGTGTAGGCAGGTGCGTCCGGCCATGGTTTCCCTCACCAATCTGTAGGTGGGGTGATCTCCCGATGCATGTAGCCATTTATTTACTGGGGCTAGTTGTTCCGCCCAGTGGTAGGCCTCCATGTCAGGGAGCAATATCCCTCCACTGTATTGATTTTGTTGTAAGGTACAGAGTGACATTCTTGGTTGTTTCCCTAGCCACAGAAGTGAGCGTAGCTCAGTGTCTATTTCTCGGAAGGTTGCTCGCGAAAGGGGGAAGTACGTGTTCTGTAGTGCATATAGGAATCGGGGCAAAGTGATCATTTTAAACATAGCAGCCCGGCCTATTATGGTGAGTGGGAGCACTTTCCATCATTGTGCATCTTCTGCAAAGTTTGCGAGTATACGCTTAATGTTTTGCAAAGATACCTGTCAGTGGTAAGGTAGATTTCCAGGTAGGAAAACCTGTCATGGGCAATCTGGAGGTCCCTGGGGAGGGTGGGCCACGTGGACAATATGCTGTATATTACCGATTTGTGCCAATTGATTGTATACCCAGAGTTATGTCCGTATCTATCTATAATATGAAACAGAGTAGGAATCATAGTATTCGGGTGCTAGATATATAGAAGTATGTCACCCGCATACAGGGAATCTTTTCTTCTAAAGTATCCCCATGATGGATGCGAAACCCATGGACCTCAGGGTGCTGTCGGACTGCACAAGCCAGAGTTTCTACAGTGAGGGCAAAAACTAATGGTGAAAAAGGACAGTCTTGTCTGGTACCCCGTCGAATGGGAAAGTCTTCTGAAATCGTGCCGTTTACCCTAACCCGTGCCCTGGGGTATTTATACAGGAGTACCACCCATTTCCGAAAGTTGGGGCCTATGCCAAATTTAATCAGGATGGCCTCAAGGAAGGGCCAGGGGACTGCATTGAATGCCTTTTCTGTGTCCAGGGACAGGAGGAGGTGGGGGGTGTCACGATCCTTGACCTCCATTATCCAATTGTGGGTCCTGCACGGATGCAGTCTCGTCACTCGGCCGGGTAAGAATCACGACTGATCCTGATGGGCCAGAGTCGTTATTACCTGACGGAGTCTCATGGCGAGGATAGTCGCCAGTATCTTCACTTCCGTATTAAGTAGGGATATCAGGCGGTAGGATTCGCACTGGTTTTGGGGCTTCCCTTGTATATGGATAGGGCCAATTGTAGCCATACGTAGATCTAAAGGGAGAACTCCCTCATTGCAGACGTCTTGAAAGAGGCTTAAGAGGTGGGGACTAAAGAGATCCGTACATCTCTTAAAGAGTTCTGCCGGCTAGCCGTTTGGTCCTGGGGTCTTACCGGGGCATAGTTGGGCTATGGCTTTAATCATAATGTCCACTTCTAGCCCTTCCCTATTGGCTTCATCCAATAATAGGGTATGTATCTCCGCCAAGTAGTCTGTATTGTCAGAGGTCGGGCACAGGGGGTGGGTGTCATAGAATGTTGCTTAGTAAGACGCGAAAGTCCGCACTATCTGTTCGTCTGTCGCCTGTTGTATGCCAATGTGGATCTATAATGTTCGAAGCTAAAGAACGGTGATGGATTAAACCCAGATCAGTTGATTGGGGGTGAGTGCTTGCAATGTTCAACACTCCGTCCATCATTCCCTTTAGTTTTGCTTTGTTCGCCATAAGTTGGCAGGGTATGCTCAGACGTGAGTCCCTTGCTCACTTTGCCACTGGATTCAAGCAAGCCTGGCTGAAGACGGCTGCCAGAAACCGGTCCCAGGTAGCTTATTTCCGGTCCAGGGAAGACATGGCTTGGCAGTTCGGGCTGGACTGTTCCCATGAGGCACAGGGTCAGACTGATTTGCATATGGCCATGTCTGAACTGGGGTGGCAGAGTGGGCTAAAGAACGGTGATGGATTAAACCCAGATCAGTTGACTGGGGGTGAGTGCTTGCAATGTTCAACACTCTGTCCATCATTCCCTTTGGTTTTGATCTATAATGTTCACCACCCACCGAGCCTCTGCTTCCTTTCGGCTAAGCCATGCCAGGAGTTTTCCCAATTTGTCCCCTACATCATAGAGCTTGTGTAGGGTTGCCTGGGTCTGTGCCTTGGCCGCCTGGGTAGCCAGGGTCTCTTGTATTGATGCTGTGTGTTTGTCAGTTGCTGTAGGACCTGGGGGCCGTCTGTGAAATATCCTGCCTCTCAAGGGTGAGGATCTGGGTTTCTAGGTTGGTTAACTCTTCCTGATCTTTTCTCCTTTCCCGTGCTATTCTGTTTTGCACCCTGTCCCACAGAACTGTTTTACAAGCTTCCCAGATTACTACCCCTGATGGCACGGATCCTATGTTTTCGTCAAAGAAGAATTTTGTATCTGCTCTAATGCCCTTTAGCACTGTCTGATTCTGTAAGTCCCATGCAGACAGTCTCCAGCACTTGTGTCCCGTCCGATTCCGGTCTCCCACCCGTACATATAGAGGAGAGTGATCCAACAAACCCCAGGCCATGTATTCCACCTCATGTATAGTCTGCATGTCACCCCTCGGGAGGAACACATAATCCAACCGCGAGTATACCCTATGCACACCCGAAAAGTAGGAGTAGCTCCGTGTCCCTGGATGTAAGTGTCTCCAGACATCTACAAGGCCCAGTGTCTCAACAAGACGTGCCAGTTGTGTAGTGGGCCACGGTTGCATATGGTCCCTTGGGCTGTAAATGGGTGTGTGCATCACGTCATTGAAGTCCCCCCGACAATATGTATCGAGTTCGGTGTCGCTAGTGGTATTTCTGTCATCCTATTTACCGTCCTAGATTGCAGTTTCGGCAGACCATAAACTGAAAGGATAGTGACTGTCCTTCTGACCCATTTCCCCATCACCCCAACAAATGTACCTTGGAGGTCTATCCATGTGTGCGCTACACAGAAGGGAGGTGACTTCTTAATAAAAATTGCTACCCCTCTAGAGCCAGAGGTATACCCCGCATGGGCCAAGACGGTATATGACCCCTCGCTATGAATCCACATTTTGTGCCTTTAAGAAGAGTTTCCTGTAGCATCACTATGTCTGGGTGAGCACGCTTTATAAAGGACATCACCAACCCTCTTTTGATTTTATCCCCAAGGCCGTTAACATTCCAGGTCAAGGTAGAGAAGGGTTCATTCTCGGAACTCACCATGGTTGACTATATTACACTTGTGTTGTACATGTGTGTATAGAATACAACAGAGCCCAGATTTGAGAGTGTACCCTGCAGACCTCACGACGGAACCGTAACTGAAACTTAACTGTCAACAACAGCAACTTCTCAGGAAATCGAGAACCAACCCCATTCCCCTCCCTACCTACGCCCCCCTAGTTTCACTGCTAAACCCAGAGTGATAGAGACATGGCATTTTAGCCGTGGTTAGCTTGAAACCTTTTTCTGCTTGTTATCCTCTTCCTCCCATGTCTTGCTGAATCACGCTAGCACCGGGACTCCTCTGCTTGATGTAGCTGATGCGCTTCATAAATGTTGGTGTATTGTATTGTATTGGTGTATACTTCCGGAGTTGTGATTAAGGGCAGTAGAGGTCTGTCGCCCACCCCAACCCAAAAACTTATGTTACAAGTCCAAACACTTGCAACACATTAAACGGACAAAGAAAAGCAGAAAGAAAAAGCGTGTCAATATGTTTTACTCTTGAAGCTGTATCTGTTGGAGCTGGTTGTTCATTTGCTGGCTCCTTTTCCATGTAGCCTTACAATAAATCCATTCAAGAGTGATCCTGTTTCCAGCATCTTTAATACATTTTATTGGCGACGATCTTGGCTACACGGATCTACCCTGCGTGCAGTCTATTTCAAGTTAGAAGCCTGTCTACACTTTTTAACTTCAACTTCAAGACCTCAGATGAGCTTTTCATCTTACCCACTGCATACCTGCCTGTCTCTACTTAGCCCAAACAAGGTACTGTGTGCTTTTTTTATCATTCTCAATATTTTCTTCGTGATCTACGCAACGTTTCTAACTGCCTCTCCCTTGCTCGAGCACCATACCTTTCTCGGTCTACTTGTGCACCTCCATTGTCTCTTTACAGCACGTGCAGAGACATCACACGCACTCGGCTTGCGGAGGCCTTCATGTACGCATCCATTGTTTCTTCCAAGGGGAACTTCTGCTCACAGCCTGCCTTGCGCTTGGATTCTACCTCACACGCTTTTTTTAACACAGCTGCTTTGTGAGCCTGGCGTGTGTAGAGACTGGGCATTGTACCTCATCCACTGAGCAGTGACGGGACGGGACGGCAAGCAGCTTTACTAATCCAACGTCCTTTGTAGAGACTGTGCATTTACCTCGTCCTCTGAGCAGTGACGGGATGGCAAGCAGCAAGCGGCTTTACAAATCTGATGTCCTTTGTCAATTCCTTGTCACGTGATGTCGATGGTGTAATAGTCTTCCAGGACGATGTTCTAATTTTTGCAAAAGATGTTATTTCACATGATCGCATCCTACAAAAAGTTCTGAGTTTATTTCAAGAGCATGGTGTTGTCCTAAAACCTGAGAAATATTTTTTTTTGTACTGAAGTAGAGTACTTAGGCCATATACTCACTCAAGATGGGGTTAGTCCCAGACCTGTCCTTCTTGAAGCCATTACCAATGCATCTACTCCCACTGATAAGACTGCAGTTAAATCTCTACTTGGTCTGTGTGAATATTATTTGAGATTTATTGCTCACTACGCCACTATTGTTCATCCTATCAGTAATATCTTTAAGAAAGGGATCAAGTTTGAATGGTGCGAAGAGTGTGTTGTCAGCTTTTAGTCAAGTTAAGTTGCTCTTAGGAAAAAGTGCTATTCTCAAGCCTTTTGACCCCAGCTTATTGTGCTGTCTAACTGTTGATGCCAGCCACAGATGGATGATGGAGTGGAAAACACCATTGGATTTGCATCCAGGGTTCTACGGGCTGCGGAGTTACAGTATTCCTTTATTGAGAAAGAACTATAAGCTTGTTCCTGGGAGATTGAAAAGTTTCATCCATACATTTGGGAAAAACGTTTTCTACTTCAAACGTATCACAAGCCCTTAGTTAATATCTTAGGTGGCAGCATGATTAAATTCTGTACTCCTAGGATTAGGTGGATGATTACCAAGGTCATGCAGTACCAGTTTGATGTCAAGCATACTTCTGGTGGTAGGAATGGGAGGGCGGATTTTCTCTCTCGTTTTCCTGCCATAGGTGATGAAGGTGACGAAACTTCTTTTTTGGATCTTATTGATGAAGATTGCGAAGACTGTCTGGTTGCATCCATGGAAATACCATAGTTAAAGTTTTGTTCGGATGATGAATGGAGTTCTGCCTTTTCTAATGATTGTGTTCTCCAAGAGGTTTGTGCCCTTGTTTTGTTTTTTTTATTCTTTTTTATTCACAACCATCGACAAACAGCATATCTTACAATGACACAACAATTTCCATAAATAGTTTTCATGTGATAACCAAGTTGCACATTTTCCACTTTTGGGACAGTTCAAGGAGAAAGTGAGTCATCAGCAGCTACAGAGTGCGGTGGGGTGCAGATGCTCCCTCTATAGCAATTCCACGGTCCCTATATATGGTACCATTTCTTAGGACAGCCACGAGCAAGGTACACTGTTTTCTCTCGGAACATGCACCAGTCCATGCTCATTTTCCAATCTTTCAAAGTGGGAGGGGCAAAGGCTCCCCAAGCCTGGGCAATGTTCCTTTTGGCCACCATGAATCCAAGTGTAGTCCACTATGTTTGGGGTGCGTTTAGATCTGTTGGCTCCCATATTTTGAGCAAACACCTGCGTGCCTCCAGGGAAATATGAACTCCCAGGACCTCCCTTGAATGAGAGAGCACTCCCAGATGATGTGTAAGAACGTATCCAGCTGACTACACCGTCTGCGGCAGTCCCCCGTGGACGCTCTCCCCATCAACACTAACCTAGGCCCTGTTATATATTCTATGGAGGATTTTCAGTTGGACCAGTCGCAGTCTTGCAGGGATGGCCACCACTCTAGGGGAGGAAACAGCTTCCTGCCAGTTTTCGTCATCCAGTTCGATACCGTCCGCTACCCATTTTTGTCGTAATTTTGTGAGGAGGTCATCCATATTATAAATCAGTTTGTTATATATCAGCGAAATAGTTGTCTCTGGGAGGAGGCCATCTAGTATCCTATGTTTCAGTGGAGAGGACTCGGGGAGAGAGGAACCCATGGCTATGGCAGAGCGCAAGGCATGTCTTATCTGTCTGTAGCGGAAGTGTTCTGAGTCGGCCAGTTCATATTGTGCCTGAAGGGAAGCTAATGTTTTTATGCCCCCCTTTTCCCACATGTCCTGGATGCGGGAGATCCCAATTATGTCCCACTTGTCAAATCGCTTCGTTCACCACAGGTTTCACAGTTTCTCGGAATCCCACAAGGGGGTGGCCAGTGTCAATTTACCCTCCCAACCTAGAAATCTGTGGGCAGCCCGCCAAACAGTCACCGAATGCACCGTGGGGCCTGTCAGCGGAGTTCTCGCTGGTTTAGAGTACAGAGCTCGATTACAGTTCCCACCCGGGAGGAGCCACCTGTCCATCTGATAGCCTGGGTCGTCAGGAGCCCCGTAGGTACCATGATTAATGGCAGCCAGGTGGGCAGTCCAATAATATTTCTTAATATCGGGAAGGGCTATACCTCCATCGTACCATTTCAAGGTTAATTTACTGAGAGCTATACGCGGTGGGCCATTCCATGGCAGTTCCCTTTGGAGTTGCTCAATTTCTTTAAAGTAAGAAGCGGGGACAACGTCAAGCGAATTTTGCAAGGCACAGAAGAAGCGGGGAGGGACATCATCTTAAAAAGTGCGGCCCTCCCTAGGAGAGACAGCGGAAGGGTTTTCCAGCTGGCAATGTCGCGCCGCAGGTGCTGGAGAGGGGGGAGGAGATTGTTCTCATAACGGAGCGCAGGAACCCGGGAGACGAATATACCCAAATACTTAAACCCTGATGAGCTGAGTTGAATCTGGCAGTTAGAAGGCAAGATGGGCATGTCACCATGGATGGGATATAGATGTGATTTAGCCCAGTTTATTTTAAAGCGGGAATACCGACCAAACACTGCCAAGATATCTAATAAGGCTATCAGATACTTTCGGGGATCGGCGAGATATAGCAGTATATCATCTGCGTAAAGTGATATCCGGTCTTCCCAGTCTGCAGACCAGTGGAATCCATGGATCATAAGGTCCTGCCGGATTCGGGCTGCCAGCGGCTCTAGTGCCAAGGCGAAGAGGAGAGGGGAGAGTGGGCAGCCCTGGCGGGTGCCTCAGCTCAAAATAAAGGTGTCAGATTGTTTGTTGTTGACTACCACTTTCGCTTGTGATGCTGCATAGAGGAGACAAACTCAACTGATGAATTCGGAGCCAAATCCCAGATTCTGAAGCACCGCGAAAAGATAGGGCCATTCAACCAAGTCTAATGCCATTGTGGCATCCAGGGAGACCAAGACAGCTGGTTCATGTATGGTATCCGCCCTGCAAAGCACCCTGTGGACACGATGGAGTTTCAGCGCCGTGTTGCGGTGTGGGATGAAGCCGGATTGGTTGGGGTGAATAAGTGTTGAAAAATTTTGACCCGGCGGTTGGCCAGTACTTTCGCAAGAATTTTAGGCTCGGCATTGAGAAGCAAGATAGGTCGATAAGAAGCGCAGTCCGTTTTGGGCTTGCCTTCTTTGCGAATCACTACAATGTTAGCAATGCGTTGATCTGGCGGGAGTTCACCTAACTCCTTACTCTCCTCAAACATGGCTTTAAGCTGGGTTGCCATAGCATCTGGGTGAAGTTTGTACAGCTCTATGGGGATTCCATTTGGGCCAGACGCCTTGCCCGATTGAAGTAGTCTGATGGCTTGGGCAATTTCATCTGTGGTCAGAGGGGGTTTGTACCCTTGTTAGGAATGGGTGGCCTAGAGAGAAAGTGCTATCTCCTATGTTACAACCATTTTCTAAAATTGAGAGTGAAATCTCCTTAGAAGATGGTCTTCTGTTGCGAAGTGATAAGCTCATTCCTCCGCATGTTTTCAGGAAAGGAATCATTGAGAGGGCCCATGAAGGACATTTAGGTTCTTCTTTCACCAAACGTTGTGTTGGTCATGCTTTTTGGTGGCCCAGTATGGATTCTGATATTGACGATCTTGTTGCCACCTGTTGTGTCTGTAGGTCATCAGATAAAGCTCTTAAAGTTTCTGTTCCTCCCTGATACCCATTGAGTGTCCTGATGGTCCTAGGGTGAAACTTGGTGTGCATATCATGGGACCATATGAGATGCTCTCAGGTGGTTCCAAATATATTTTAGTCCTTATCCATTATGCTTCCAAGTGGCCTGAGTTTAAGCTTGTCAGGGAGGCTAACACCAAAAGTGTTGTTGATTTTTTGATTGATGTTTGGTCAAGAGAGGGCTTTCCAGAAGTCCTTGTTTCGGACAATGTAAAGCAGTTTGTCAGCAAAGAATTTGATTGTTTCTTGTCTGTTTCAGGAGTGAGACATGTCAAAAGTTCTTTGTATCATCCTCAAGGGAACGGACTTGTGAAAAGGATAAATCACATTGTTGGTGATTGTGTGAAATGGGCTAAGGCAGGGAACCATGATGTTTATGGTGCTTTAAATAGCATGTTTTGGTTCTATAGAACTACTCCTCATTCTTCCACTAAGCTCTCACCTTTTGAACTAATGAGTGGTAGAAAGGCAGATACATCTTTCAGACCTGGATGGATGTCCAAGTGGATAAAATCTGAGTCAGACGTTTCAAAATCGATGTCCATTGTTAAAGAGAATGTGTCTTCCACAAAGTCTAAGTAAAAACTTTGGCATGACTCAAAGAAAGGTTCCAAAACTTCCACTTTGGAAGTTGGTGATATGATCAAAATAGAGAAGTCGCATCATGTTAACAAAGGTGAAAGTAAATGTAGTGCACCTGTTAAAGTTATTAAGTTGGTTAGAAATGCTGTGCAGGTAGATGCAGGATTTTGGTGGAACCTTAGCAAGGTTACTAAGCTTCGACAAAATGATTCACATTCTTCTTCCATCAAAAGAAGTTTTCTTCCCACCAATGCAGATTCACTCCGGGGTAATTTGAGAAGACGATCCTGGGTTATTACCAAACCTGCAAGATACAGAGATTAAGTTTTTATTGGTTTTTTTTGTTGTTTTTTTTTTAGAAGAAGGGAAGGTAATGTAGTATCCTGAGTTATGTTATTATCCTAATATCTTATTTCCTTTAGTTTGCTTGTGAATGCATTGTCTCTGTTCTTATTAGAATGTTCCTGGTTACCTGGGAACATGAGAATATACATATGTTTTAGTCTTGAAGCTGTATCTGTTGGAGCTAGTTGTTCCCTTGCTGGCTCCTTTTCCATGTAGCCTTACAATAAATCTCTTCAAGACTGATCCTGTTTCCAGCATCTTTACTACATTTTAATCATTGACTGAACATGAAATGCTGTAATTTGATGATTATTTTAACAATGTATTGAGATTTTGCTCCATTCCAACATGGTGGCAAACATTTGTCTGGTTATAACGTTTTAATGAGATTCCCATGCTCGCACAGAGCAATGAGTGCTTAATTTGTAAAAAAGTAAGTGGCAGGGCCCCCGTCAGGAGTCCACTTTTTCTTGCACCCCTATTGCTGCTGTCAGCACTCCCATTTACAGCAACAACACAACTACTAACCATCACACTCATACAAATGTCACAATTCTGACTATTTCAGGCTCCCGAAGCTATAAGAATAGCTTTGGAAGTAGGTATTAGTGATATTTATTGTTTTTGAAATTAATAAACACCTGCTGTCATGCTTGACTCTAAATTAGACAAACACTGCAACCACGTGGTATACTGTCATCAGTGCTGGTGTTGACAATAAAATGCCAGTGTAGGGCACCAGAAACCACTACCTCAAATCAAGAATGGCAGAGCATAAGGTCCTGTGAAGAGGTGACTGGTTTTATTTGTTCTGCATGAAGTAATTTATTCAGGATGCTGGACAGAGAGGGCGGGCTGCATAGGGGCTAATACGGCCATGGAGAAAGGCATACTGGACAAATCGACCTAAATCCTCAGGTCCAAACAGTGGCAACTGGCATCTGGTACACTCAGAAAAAGGGAAGAAAATATCATGGTCTGTAAGGGTGAGAAGATGAGGATTTAAGAAAATAAAGAATATGGCATTTTACAGCATGAGGAGTGGGAAAAAGGAGGTGTTCAAGTGGTGTCTAAATTAATAATGGTGCCAAGACAAAAGCAGCAGTTTTGGAGATAATATTTTATTATATGTTGCATATATATCTTTATATAGTACTTCCTACGTGTATTTTGGCTGCAGAAGGCTTGCCCACACTGGTACTAGGCTATGTCTTGCATGGTCTTTGGTTGGACTGGTGATGTCCATGGTTTGATCCTATATGAGAAGTCTTTTCATGTTGTACAGAATGACAACCCAGGTGCTGTTATCATGTTATGAGACACAACACATAGTAGTGTGATGGATTAAGAGGTGTGAGAGACAGCAGCACAGTGTATGGTTAGTAGTGGGACCCTTTGCAGTGTTCTTGTATTTTACAATCTACCTTGATCGTTACTGCATAGGGTCATCTATTCTGAGGTCTTATAGATCCAAACAGGCATGGGTGAAAGAAGAGAGAATCAACAAACTGCCAGGTAAGATTGCAGTATGGTCATCCTTTCTGTGAATGTCATTAGCTGATGTCAATTGGCTTTCATAGTATGTGGTTAGCATGGCCTTGCAGGGGTGGCCTATATTAGAGTTCTCTAGTTGCCAGCAGTGAGCAGCAGATCTCTTCAGAAAGTCATTCCTTGCTTTTCCAGATGGTAGACAGAGTAGTTAGATTCTGTGGACTAATAAGTATACTGGATTATAGGCAAAATCTGTAGTGGGTGGATATTACAGCATTTGGGATAGGAGAGCCATTTCACAAAGTGTCTTATTATGCAGCATGTATTGGTTTATAATCATACACAGGATTGCTGAGTGTTCAAGTATTAGGCCAAAACAAAAAGGGTTTGAAGGCCAAAAGAGACTGATCTCACCTCTGGATGGACAGCAGACATTTTTCTAGGGCACTGATATGTCTTGGCTGTTTGGCAGTGGAATGTTTTCGGTGACATTCCAAACTTGTGACTCGCAGGATTATAGTTTTCACTTCTGGTGAGCAACGTGAATCATGGATTGTGGTCTTCTTGTGGACCTAAGCTAAGTAGAAACAGAAACAGGCTAATCAGTCATGCCCTGTCAAATGGCTGAAAGATAAGTCTGTGAGTGACTATGGTTGACTGCTAATCTGTGAGTGACTATGGTTGACTGCTAAAGTGTATGCGAGTTATGTCCAGGAGCGAATAGCCCATCCAGTAAAGTGGCTTTGGGATAACTTCCCAGAAGCACCTATTCTGCCCTTGATGGTGGATGTATGCTATTTCCAGAGATCACTGTCCATACCTTCTAGTATGCCTGTGAAATAAACCAAGGAGCAGTAGTTCCTGTCTTGTAATTTGTATGAGTTATACTTAGCAGAAAGTATCCTCACCTACTAGAGCAGCTGTGAGCTATGTAATGGAAGACTTGCGTTTCCCACACTGTAGAGAGTCTACCCGTTGTATATAGGAATGGTTATTTTCAACTATAGAATGGCTGAGGGTAATACCCAGGAACAGTTATCCCACCCTGTAGGTAGGCAGTAAGGGTAAGCTTGGTAGCTTCTATCCCTTTCCCTTCTAGAGTGGCTATAAGGTATGCCCAGGAGCAACATCCTGTGGTAAACAATTATTCCCGCCCTATATAGGCTATGATCTATGGCCAAGAGTAACTATAACTGATTATTCCCACCCTGTACAGTGGCTGTGAGCTATAAAGTGGTTTACTGTTGGTTTTAACCCAGTAAATATAGCCTCATCCACTAGAATGATATACCCCAAAAGTAACTACTATCCCCACCCTGCAGAATAACATATAAATTGTACCTAGAAAGTACTATCCCTACCCAGAAGGACCTATCCCTTCTCAGTAGAAAGGCAATACAGTAATATTAGGAAAGTCTTTTCCACCATTTAGAGTTGCTAAATTCAATATCCAGGAGTAACTTCACTGAAGAGTGACTATTCCCACCCCACTTGTGGATGTATGCCAAAACAATAGTGGTTTGTCCACATGCTCAGGTGGTAGACGATTATGCTCATAAGTAACCTATTTCATAGATATGGAGTGAGGCAGGATTTTTTTCAAATGTTGTCAAGGTGGGTCCCCAGGAGAGAGAAGTCTCCACCTTGTAGAGAGCTACTGGGTTAAAACTGGAGTGTCTTAGCTCCTGCAGATATCCTCAAGGCGTTGCCATGGAGTGGCTATGCACAGCCAAGGTAGGCATACATGTATAGGGAGTACAGGGTTTATCTGATAGTCTGATGTTAGAGAGGCAGGGTTCTGGCACTAGGCCCTTCCAGACCCTAACATGATCAAACAGATATCATCCTTAACTTGCCATTCTTTACCCAGGCTGGACACCCTAAATGTTCTTCTTAGGTATGAAGGAAAGCCCTATTGGTCAAATCACCAACCCCACCAATCAGTAGACCTGGGTCCAATGAGAGCCCTAAACCGAACAATCAAATTTGAGCCCTAGAAGTTTAGGTCCATTAAGAGGCCTACCCTAGAGATCAGATGAACTATGTCCAAAGGGAACAATAATCCTTGCGCTCATGTGATCTAGGTAAGTTAGGAAAATGGTGAGTCCAATAAACATGATGGGCAAATGACACTTTCTGTGAAATCTTAGCGCTATGTGTCCGCACACAATAAATTCATGCTATTTGATATTTGCAAAACTCAATCAGTATTTGATCAGATATAACCTTCAGAAGTACACCTCTTTTGTATGAATTGTTACCAAAAGTATGCAGTAGTGGATTACTGAAGATTTACAAAATCATAAGGATTCTTCACTGAAAATTGTCTTTTTTTGTATTTGGCCTTAACTTCAACAAATAAAGAAGTCAATAAACTTAAGTTCTGACTGGCCGTGATATGCAATACATGTGTTCACTTATCTGTTGCCAGTTTGGTCTGCTCTAACAAACCCAGACTACATGAACAGATCAAGTGTATGGAGTTCTATTTTTTTGGTGCCACGGCTGCTTATTTATTAGGCAATGCAGAGAGCCAGGTGCGAAGTTACCTCGAATCGAAAATATGTGAGAACAGGGGTGATGGTGGCAGTAGAGAGCATGAACATAAATTGGATGAAATCAATAAACTAGAACAAGTGGTGGGAGAAATGAAACTATAGCTCAAGAAAGATATGTAGTGGCTGTGGTTTGTTATATTTAAGACAGCTAAGTGTTCAAGAAGTGCTATGTATCTGGGCTGCATAGTCCAACTGAAAGTATTGGGCTAGAATGACAGCAGAATCAGTAGCATATGGAGACCATTGATTGGCCAGGGTGTTTTGTTTGATTGCTTTTTTTTTCATACAATAATAACAAGTTTCCAACCAAGTGCCTGCTAACAGTTTCCTCTATGGATACCATAATTGTGCATGTTACTCCCCTCAGATAAGAGATCGGACAGGGGTAGCCCAGCAGCTGATTCAGGCTGGTGAAGCTGGGAAGCTTGAGGCAATGCTGCACGCTGAAACCCCATATCTACTAAGAGACCGATCTTAACTCAGGAAGGGGCGTGATACGTGGTTCAGGGTTCAGGTGAAGTTGGTCCAAATTGTGATCCACTTCAGGAAACTGGTGGCGGAAATGTAGTTAAACCAGCATTAAGGCATCCAGCCTCTAGCTTTAGGAGGGGGGCTCTGCACCAAACACCTTGTAGCAACTGTAATGCCTGCCAAGCCAAAACCCCTGTCCCAGGCGAAGCCCACAACTACAGCCCTACCAACAACCAAGAAGAAGCACAGTCGAGGGGTCATTTCTGGCAATGTCACTCTCAGTAATATTCTGACTGCTGTCACAGCAAATCTTACACTACATGCCCCACTCAGCATAGCCTGAAGGAGCCAGCTTCCATTTGTAAAGGTGACCTTATTTCCTCCTTTCCCTATGAGTTTAGAGTTAGGGATATGGGGGAGGAGAAAGGGCTGCTGAGATTATTGCCTGGTGCGGTGGGTTTAGCAGTAGGATGCAGCTAGGTTGCAATGAGCTGTGGTTAGTGAGATGTGAAGGAGAAAGATAATGCTACATCGTGTTTTCTGCTAGGGTGGGATGCTGGTGATTTTAACTGTGGGTTTGGAATTACAGTGTGGGTAGGATAATGCCCAATAAATATTTTTATTACATTAAAAACAATTGTTTTTTTTTTACACATTCTTCATACGTTTTTGACGTATGCACACAAAATTCATATTTATATATACTACTTATAGGCAAATGGGCAGAGTGTAAAATATTATTATTTACCATTTTTGGGAGGGGCCTAAACTCATGAGAGGCAACATTTTGAATAGGTCATGACACTCCTCCCCTCCATCAACCATGGTAATAGATTGCATGTTGCACTCACCGAATCTGCATGTATGATTTATACTGTTTTGTTTACATGTGTGGTAGTCATAAAGAAAGTATTTAGCCACAGGAGAGCACAAGTGGTTAAATCCATGTGCCAGCTTGTATGTAAGGCCCCAGTTGCTTTCTTCTGTAGAGTGAGTCTAGAATGGAAGCTTTGCAGTATTGAGCATTAGTTTCTCAAGTCGGTTAAAAATATGACAAAATGT
This sequence comes from Triturus cristatus, assembly GCF_964204655.1. Classification (NCBI taxonomy): domain Eukaryota; kingdom Metazoa; phylum Chordata; class Amphibia; order Caudata; family Salamandridae; genus Triturus; species Triturus cristatus. The sequence goes on from NC_140581.1 coordinate 305,104,643, forward strand.
ATCAAAACATGGTGCGTGTTTCATCTTTCTTATTTGCATTACTCAGTATGTATGAAAATAGAGAACTGTCTTGCTGTAATAGTAGAGACAAATTAAAAGAATACAGGCTATGTGTGACATACCATCACAAGCCATCAATATTTTTATTTAATGTCCTTTGATAGAGTATCCCATAAGACACCGATCACCAGGTTGCATGAAGCTGATCTTTGGTGGATAGCTCTGGACTGGGTTAAATCCTTTGGGCCTCATTTATGAAAAGTGACGCATCGCTGTGTGAAAACAGCGATGCATCACTTTTCATTGCTCCCTCCTTGCGACATGCTGGATTCGTCATATTTACAATATGACGCATCATGTCCCAAGGAGCTACAGATACGTCAGTATTTCTGACGTATCTGTAGGCGCAAAAATGATGCATTGCTGGAGTGTGTCACAAAAGTGACACAACTACAGCAATGGATCACTTAACATGGGCAAGTCCCATTTCAATGTGCCTGCGTCAGTCTTACGGCTGCTGTGAGGCAGGCGTAAGATATTGACGCATTTGCGTCCTAGAAGTGGCGCAGTGAAATCTCATAGATTTCACTGCGTCAGTTCTACGAAGCTTACTTGCATCAGAACGCCCACCCTGCATACATTATACCTGGCGCAGGTATAATGTGGCGCAGGGGTTTACAATGTGACGCATCTACCTAGATGCGTCACTTTGTAAATATGATGCAACATGGTGCATTTTTTAAGCCGCTGGTGAGTCACAAAAAGTGACGCAGCGGCGGCGCAAAAGTGACGCAAAGGCTCATAAATAAGCCACCTTGTTTCCAGGTGGAGTCAGGAAATTCTTTTGCCACCTTTCACCTATTCAATTGCCTTGTGATGTGCTTCAGAGCTCTTCCCTTAGCCTTATCCTTTTTAACATCCATGTTGCCCCTCTGGTTATCTCATCTGCACTTTTGGCCTATCTTTCATGTGATGCGCTGATGACACACAACTCATTTTTGGTCAAATGTTGACATTTTAAGAGGCCGCATGAGTGAATTACAACGCCTTACCGCTAAATGCAGATAAGACAGAGGTCTTAGTGATGAGAGGACCACCCTCAATATGGTCACTTACTTAGTGGCCATACCCTTTAGGCCTTTCTCAACTTTGGGATTTATTTTGATGAAATAACTGCAGATTGCAAAGTTTGCTTTAACCTGTTTTTTCCACCTCAAGGTCTTGAAGATGTCGGTATTAGCCAGCCTGTGCTGGGCTCTTGCCTAGATGATGCTAATACCCTATAAATACGTCTGCCTCCTGCTACTACTCCTTTGTTTTTCTCCCATTTCTAACCATCTAAAGTAGATTCATTGGCTGCCCATCCATTAGAGTTTTATGTTTATAAGCCTCTGTTTATGTTTCAATGCACTGTGTCAGAATACAGCTGTTAACTCGTTATGCTTCCTGCTTTGTGTGCCTAGGATAAAAAAAATCGAGAGAAGGCAAGCACGCCTTCTCTTACAAAGTAGCCACTTTCTGGAATTCCCTTCCTCTGGACTTAAGAGCGATGACTTGTTATCTGAAATTCAAAAAGCACGGAGTACATAGCTATTCAATGTATCATTTTTTGGTTTCTTGCTGTGGTGTTTTTTCAGTTCCAGCACACCTCTTGACTTCTGCACACTTTATAAAACTAAAAAATAAAAACATAATTTCAAAATGTGTACAAATTATATAAAAATGTACATAAACTTTATTCTCAGGTGAGTAGTAAAAATGGCAAGTCCATTCTGGGTTAATAATCAAATAAGGGAAAATGAATAAACAGTAGTAATTTATGTTGGGTCACCATTACTTAGCCTTTTAGGTCTAGTTTGATGGTGCATCTCATCTGTCTACAAGAAGGGTATCAAAAAAGAGAATGAGAAGAGAGCTTGCTCACCTTTCCTGTCAGATTCTTCAACAATGAAAAGCGAGCACGCTACTAAGTTCGTTATTAATTTCTTAGAGATGTACCTCACACTAAGTGTGAAAAAATGCCTGTGGGTTCTATTAAAAGACCCCTCACCCACCATTCTAGTTGGTGGCATGCTTTATCATTGGGGTCCCACCATCTGGCGTGTAAATGGTATGCTTCAACACCTGATTACAGTGGAGTGTTTTTTTTTTTTGGGGGGGGGGGGCGGCGTTGTTTACCTGAAATGAGTAAAAACCTGGATTAAGATTGTCTTTGGGTTACTCACCAATGTGGTACATTTGTTTTAGTGGCAACCTTGGGCAAGAATTAAAAGCAGTGTTGGATGTGTTATGAGAAACCTATGAACTCTCACATCCTCAATGTGGGTCAACATGTTTCAGCCATATTGTCTAAGCAACCCAAGAGGGTCAGTATTACTTTCTTAGGGAACCAAATTGGCGTGTACACTAAGGCATGCAACAAAATCACCATGTGTAACTTACGATTTTGGCAGTGTTTGACTTCATTTGAGTGGTGGTGGCAGTAGAGAGCAGTAGGAACCTCCTTGCCCCTAAATGCAAATAGCCGAATACTGCTGTGTTCTGCCCCGTGACGTTATGCAGTGCAATGTGATTCTGCATGTACTGCTGTATAATGATATAGCGATTTATGTGAACATTGGGTAACAAGGTTCATAATGATTAGTCTCAGAGTGACAAAGCACACAAAGGGGTGTGGAGAAAGGACATGAGTATCATGCTGTATTTACATACTTATTGCTCAGCAGTCCCTGACAACATAGAACCACAGTGGGGGCGAGCCCAGCAGTCACACACTGTTAGTAATAATATAAATAATTAACAATCCCTCCATTGTTGTGGCTTTGCTCAGATATAAAGGATTCAACTGCTCTGCCACCAGCCCGTACTTACTTCGTTAAGGGTGATTGCCCAAGTAGGTACCTACTTTGCGACCTATGGAGCTCTGTACCTTGCCTCTACCCCCAACCGCTCCTGACTAAATTGTCGTTGTGTTGAGACGAAGCCACACATGCACATGGGCTTGTCGATAGCGTCCTAGGCAGGTGCTTAATGGTTCGCATCATGCGCACGTGGGCGTGCCGATGGTATCTGTTGATAGAAGCGCCATGGAAACAAAGGAGGACGTGCGCTGACATTGCAGCTCAAGTCTGTGGCTAACAAAAAAACTGAAGAAGAACTTTGCTAAAGGATTACAGACAAGACTAGGAAAGTTTGTGCAAATACTGCGATTTTAACAAATAATTCCACAAAGTTATTTTTATTAAGAAATTGCAACAAATACACAGTATATGTGAAAAAGAGATGGCAGGGTTTGCCCTTGATTCGTTTTACCAAAGTGTGTTGGAATCATGAAGCCACTTTTATGTTCATGTGGCTTACGTTATTTACAACCAAGCAGCATATCGTATTTTCCAAATACAGTGGAGTTAGGAGCATGTAGTTTTAGGCGTTTATGAAAATCCAGGGCACGCTTGGCAACCAGTATTAGGCAATGAAGCAGTTGCACAGTTCAAAATGTTTTTCTGTAGACCATATAGTAGAGAGTTATGGGCTCACAATTGGATGCTGTTCCAGAGAATATTCTCATTTAAACTGGTTTTCTGTGTAGAAAGCTGGTAAATCAAGTGTTGTTCTTTTTCAAACAATTCTTTCTCTGTGTTGCTGTTGCCATCCAGTTGTTCAATTCTGACCCATTTTATGTTGTTGGTGGTGTGTCCTTCTCTAAGGAAATGGTCATTCATTTTAGTTGTGTTGCATTTGCAGCGGTGGGACCCCAATGATGAAGCATCCCATCAACTAGGTTGGTGGGTGAGGGGTCTTTTAATAAAAGCCTATAGGCATTTTTTTTTTACACTTAGTGTGAGGGACATCTCTGAGGAAGTAATAAAGAACTTGGTAGCGTGATCAGATTTCAGCATTACATTGTTGAATCATCTGTTTACAAGGTCTATTGTAAATTCCTCAAAGCGTATTTTTTTAACTGTATTAAAAATCTTTCAGTAGCACCACTCTACGTGGGGGTGTCAGCACGTTTTACAATGCAACGAAAGAGGGAAGCTCTGGTCTCACTTTATATTAATCATTAAAAATGGGCAGACCAGTAGCCAGATTAAGAATAATAAACTGAGAAAACGTTTAACTGGTATGGTTGAGGAGATGATGGGGAAGCAGGAGTAGGGAAAGGGACAAGGTGGAAGTTGTAGGTAGGTGGTATAAGGAAAAAGCAAAAGAGAAGGGGGAAGAGGGATAAGAGATGAGGGTGATGGAGCCAGGAAGGCAGTCAGAATAGAGTGAGAACAGGTAGAAAGAAGGCACAGGGAGACCGGGGAGGAGAGATGTAAAAGAAAACTGGAAAGTCGGTTAGGAAAAATATTTGGCTGGGATGAAGGAGGGGTGAGGCTGAGGGTGGAGTTAGGGAGAGATAAAGGGAAGCTCAAATAGGGGAGGCTGGCGTAGGTAGAGATGAGGCAAAGGAGAAGAGGGTCAAAGAAGCAGGTGAGGGGAAGAAGAGGGGCCGAGAGGCAGTGAGGTTAGGAGAGGAAGCACAGAGGTGGGTGGGTTAAGTGTGTCTAATTAAGAAAGGTAAGTGGTTGTCAGAGAGGAAGTGAAGGAGAGAGAACAATGAGGAAAATAAGAAAAAGGTGCTGACAAAGAAGACAGAGCAAGAGAAGAGAAGGTAGAAAGGAGAGAGGCGAGGCAAGAGAAGGTTAGGACTAGTGCTCTGAACAGTAATCAGTTTAACTGTAAGTTGATAGGATGGTTCTAGTTACTTGTGGAAGGTGAGCAGGTCTTCTTAGTGATGCATTTCAGCTTGGAGTGAGTTCCAGTGGGATCATGCTGCTCATGCCAAGGGCTGAGATTTAGTTGACTTGGGTTTCAGATCTTCAGATTCAAGTCTGAGGATGGCTCCACTTATAAGATGCTAAAAAGGGAAGGAAACTACTTTAAACATAATGCAGGCAAATTTGAGGTATATTCAGCCCTCAATGGTGAGGCAATATAGGTCTTCTAGCATTTGGGTAATATAATTCAATTTGTGGGTGCTGGAGGTAAATGGGCTGTGGTGTATAGAACTGTTTTAAGAGGTGCAAGAGAATATTTAAGGACTTTGATGAGAGTTGCAATGCCATAGCTGAGGTGGGAGAAAACCATAGATTGGATGAACAGGTGGAAGTTAGGAGGAGAGAAGGTCTTGTAGATTTGTTAACGTGGTTGATTTGGGATGTCATAGAAAGAAAGTGAGTAATCCAAATGCCTAATAAATGTACTTGGCTGAGAGATGTTAATTGGAGCGGAAGCTCTAAGGGGCAGATTTACAAGCCCCGTACACCACATTTGCGCCGCTGTTGCGTCACTTTTGTGATGCAGCGGCGGTCCAAAGCCAGCGCCATGCTGCGGGGTATTTACAACATGACGCATCTAGGGAGAAGCATCACGTTGTAAAGCCCTGCACTACATGTGGGCGTTCCGGCGCAGGGGGGGGGGGCGTTCCGGCGCAGGAACGCCTCCTAAAAGTGGCTGAGTGAAATCTACAAGATTTCACTCAGTCACTCTTACGGACATGCTGCGTCAAAACCCTGCACCTGCTTGCAGCAGGTATAAGGATTGACGCAGCATGTTAGGCATAGGGGCACCCCGAGCCTTGCTGGAGCTGCGTCGCACTTGCGACGCGACTCCAGCAATGCGTCACCTCAGTTATTGTAAATCTGCACCCCATGTTCCTTGAGAGATTAATATTTTAATTTGAGTGGGTGTTGTTTGTGCAAGAGGATTATTTTTTTTGTCTAAATTAACCAAATGCACAACTTTCTTATTACTTCATATGTGATCTCTAAAACACACTTTTTAGATCTCTCGTCTGTAACCTATTTTGCCTTTGGTTTTTGCTTGTCCTCCACAGACCTTTCCACTTCTCTATTTCTTCAGGCAGACAGCCATGTTTTATTAAGTGAAATTTGACTTATAAGAGTACCTTGTTGACCAGTTGATGATTTTTCTCCAGATGCAATAGAATCTGCATAGGAGTTCCTATCACTATGGTCAATTACATCCTGAGGTAGTTTGAATTCTTGATGTTCTGATTAATGTCCCTAGATGCAACAACACTTAGTGCATCACATCTTTTGGCAAAGGTAAATAGTGAGGCTGCAAAACGGACTTGTTTATATCTGACAAACTTTGTCTCTTCTTCCCCTTTTCTCATCCTCACATTTATTCAAACAGATTTTTTTTTTTGCTCTTCAAATTTCTTAATGTATCATGGCCTGACCCTCAACTAAGTCCTCCAACAATTCTTCAATATCTTCCACTGTCGCTGTCAATTATTGCATATTTTCCACTGATGAAGTTAACAAGCATTCACATCTTGGGAGAACAGGGTGGCTGTAGCACCAGCGGATCACTAGTGCGCTTTTGGGTCAGCCGCCCTACTAGTGGATGTAGCTCTTCTCAACAGTATATTGTGAGCATGTCCCCTCGGCTCCTTCACTTACCAGGTGTGAGGGTATGTGCCTCTCCTACTCGCTGGCTCCATTGGATGGGATTCGGCCACCATTGAGCTCAGGAGGAGCCGTAGGGCAGCAGCGTGCGATCTCCTCCGGGGACCGGGAAGCAGCGGCAGAACAAGCACTGCTTGGGCTGCAGGAGGAGTGAGTCCTGCAGTTCCCAGAAGAGCAGACCCTTGTGATCAGTTCCACCACAGCGATAATAGTGAGCGAGAAACCGAGGATAACGCACTGGAGCCCCTGGCAACCACAGGCTCTGGTGAAGGTAGGGGAGCCAAAAAAGGGAAACTGAGGGATTAAAAAAGCCTGTTAAATACATGGAGATACCAACTTTTTAATATTGATATTTGCCCCCCCTGAAACTGGAACTGCAAGTGTTTCTCCTCCCTTATCGGGTGCCTCTGGTAATACAGATATCAGTGAGCCACCCAGAATTTTGGTTTGCAGGCCTAAGGAGCACCCTTTAAAGCCTATGGTAAGCAGGGATGAGGACAAAAAGATGCCAGAGGGGTTGGAGTGTAAATTAAAGATTACCCCCTCACTAAGGTCCTTCTTCAGGGTCCTACCTCCAGGGGGAAACTTTAGAAAGTTAACCATGGAGTTGGCTGACCAGTCGATCAGTCAGATAACACTGGTTCTCACGGCAGAGGCGGGCATAAGAAAACTGATGGGGCACCCTACGCATGAGGTATCCCAGAGTACTTTGAATGCTATACAGGCTAATAAAGAAGAAAAAGCAAGCAGCCCAGGTGATAAACTAAGTTTAAATACTTCTCAAGAGGCTGAAACCATCCCCCTAGATGATATAACCCTGAGAAATAAGGAGGTTAACACAGACAATCCTATAGTTCGCTAGAAGGTATGTTTGCATCCCTGTCGGGAGACATTAGAAAGGGTTTTGCGGTTTCAGAAGCTAACCAGGGGGACATAAGGAGCTTTTGTGAGGCATTGGAGAAAACAATAGACCTCCTTTCCATCAGAATACTGGAGGATACTGTTGGAGATTTTGAAGAGAAATTGGGTAAGGCTAAAGTCGATATCCGGATTTTAAGGTGGGAGGATCAGGAAATTCTGGAGAAATTGGAACACCTAGAAAACAACTCCAGGAAAAACAATTTACAGATTTTGAAGGTGCCTGAAGGGAAGGAAGGGGAGGACATTAAGACTTTTGTGGTTTCTTCAATTGAAGAAGGCCCACAGATTGAGAAAAGTGAAGAGGAAATGTTCAGAGATATGCAAAGGGTGCATAGATATCCTTTTTTCAGGAACCCAAATGGGACCAGACCACGCAAAATCCTCCTAAACTTTCATACGAATGCATTCAAGGAAAAAATCTTGACAAAAGCCCTGAAGATTCAGTCAACAAATGCGAGAGATTCCACTTTTGAGATTAGATCAGATATTTCTAGGGTCACTTTGGAAGGCATTGGGCGATGGGTAGGCGCCTGGACGAGTTCAAAATATTTGGGGCTACAGTCCAGCTTAAATTCCCTGTGACTCTGAAGGTTATGTATAATAACAAAATGCATAGTCTTTAAAGTCTACAGGAGGTGGATGATGTACTGGAAACCTTGTAACAAGGGAGTGGTGGTTAGCATTCCTGTATAGCTTTAAATATAAGAAAAAAAACAGGGAAGGCGGGGATAACATTAAATCACAAATCGGGTGGACATTTTTAACTTAGTTCTGATTGAGTAAGGGGGTAGCGGACATCCCCAAGCGTATCAGAAAGGGACTAACATCAAGTCCAGAGGAAAGAGGGGATGGTTTCTCCAGGGAGAGGAGGGTGAGGTTAAGGAGGGGGGGGGGCACTGGGTGGGGAGCATAGGGGAGAAAATACAAAAAAATAACCTCATTCACCTTAAGAGAGCAGCCCATAGAAGTAAAGTATGAAATGTCTCAGTTAAAAAGGTTAGTGACAGGACTAGGGAGATGGGTATCCAGGTGCAAACAGGGAACATTAATGGTCTGCGCATGAAGGCGAGAAGGAAAAGGTTCTTGCAGGATTCTCCTGCCCAACACATCTGGTAAAGCACGAAAGTATGGAGATTTTTAAGGGATGACCATAGGTTCAACAGGTAGTCTTTACAGAGCAGAATGTTAATACCAGAAGCAGGTGAAGGCCCATATCCTAGATATAGAGATGGATAAGAGCTGTAGGTGGATCGTTGCAAAAACAAATATACAAGGGGAGTTATTAACACTCGTAGGGTACTATTTCCCAAATATGGATAATATTGAGCCACTAAAGGCAGTCTTATCTGCTATGCTAGTCTTTCCTGATCCAATAATTATGGCAGGGGATTTCAATGTAATAGTTGACTTAAAATTAGATTTATTGCCACTCCTAAATCGCGTTAGTATTTATGAACGATGATGAAGCAAACTGCACTCTGGAGAGAGAGCTCATGCGATCGGCTTGGCTTCTCTTTTCATAATAAAAAATATGGTCATAGATCCAGAATCGACTATTTCTTGCTTAGTTTAGGTGTGAGGGATTACGTTCAGGATATTTCTTACTTAACTGCCCATCTTTCGGATCATTCCGCTGGTATATTAAATATGGATTTGAAATGTAGGTCCATTAGAAAGAAATGGACGTTGGATTGCACTATACTCTCCACATTGGCGCAAGGAATCATTTGAGAAATGAGGTAGCCGCGTTTTTAAAGTATAATATAGTCTCTTTTCCCCTTACAATCGTTTGGGATACCCTTAAAGCTTATATAAGGGGTAAACTCACAAGCATTGTGTGTTTTAGGAATAGAAACTATAAGGCCCAGATTAGTCGATTTGAATCAGAAATGAATGCCTTCAGAAATCGTGTCAAAGAGGGGTAACGAGGTAGGGAGTAGGCACCTTCCGGTAGCGACAAGTTATTACTATTGTAAGCACAATTAGAAACTATCCTACAAACCAGGATTAGTAAGTCCACCTACATTTGTCACGCTGAGCTAGGAGTCCCCTATATTTCGGACATTATAAAAATTCAACCAGTAGTTCTGTGGCACCGGATCTGGAAGTCACAAAATAACAAACTTAATCAGATGGTTCTGCAGGACCCTCTGAGATTAGAACATACTTTAGAGATAGAATGGATAAGATATATAAGGGATTTTATGACAGACCTAGGAAAACCAGAGTACTATCATGATCCTGAGTCAATCTGCCGTATCCCAGGTAAAGAATTTAAAAAACAATGAATGCAGCATATGGAGAATATAAGATTTGCGAATGAGGCAATAAAATCTACAGTCCAATCAAATCTAATGATAACTACTTCTCTTAGCATGCAACCATACCTCCGAAACACCATAAAGGGATATGACAGATTTGTCCTTACCCGTTTTAGGTTGAATATTTTTCATAGATTGGTTAGCTTCCCAACGGTCAATGATTGGTCTAAAAACCTATCATTTTGTCTGTGTGACAATGTATCTCTACAATCAACGATGCATGTCACTCTGTTTTGTAACTTCTATAATGATCTGAGGAGAAAGTGTATAAAACCGATCTTAAAAATATGGGGTCTCCGATAATGTCGCCCAGCATATATTGCTCTTCAATTCCTAGATAATGAATGTTTAATAATAAATGTCGCCTCATTTTTAAGGAAAATAATTAAATGTAGGAAACAACATGATTTGGTTTCTCCTGCTAGTAATGATAGGGCGTCTTTGTAATGCTATTTACATGTATTGTAAGTATGAGGGTCTAACTTAATGTTTTGTACTACAATTTCGGCCCTCTGATCCTATAACTTTCAACAAATAATGTACTGTACAAGTGATTTTTTAACCGTTTTAATATTTTAACAGAATTTTTTTATAATGTTTTTATAACGGTGTCTGAAACATTGAAACCAAAAATTATTGGATAATTGTATAAATGGTTATGTATGCTTTTATGATTTTTATGTGACAAAAATCGAATAAAGCACTTTTTGATTTGATTTGATTTGAAGTCAATGCTGGGAAATCTGAAGTGATGGTTTGGAATTCTTAAGATGAGAGCCTGTTTACCAAGAAGAAAATGAGATATCTTGGTGTAAAAATCATAAAAGATATTGATAAAATAACAGGAGTAAACCTGGATGTTGTTGAGAGTGTGTTTGAATAATGAAGAGCCGGGCACACTTACCCTTAACAATTTTTGGAAGCGTGAACCAAGTAAAAATGATAATTCTACCTAAAATAACTTTTCTATTTAATACAATTCCCCAGCATTTTGATAAATTTCGGCTTGACAGAATTCAGCAGGCCATTAACTTGTTTATTTGGGCTTCTAAGGGAGTGAGAATTTCTTGGAAAAAATTATGGTGAAAAAGAGAGAAGGGGGTTTATCCTTGCCAGATATTCAATACTATGAGCGGGCCTTCCATCTATCACATTCTAGAATGTTGTTTAATCTCCCTGATGGTTCGGAGGTGGGTGACCTTGTGAAGGTTATGTTAAAGGAAGCCAAACTAGGTATAGGACATTTTTTGTTCAAGTTTGGAGAGCCAATGTACTTTAAGAAGATCAAACTGAAAGTACTACCAGCCCTGGCGCAAAAATGGTTCAGAATCAGGTGACTTACAGGCCTAGGGTACTATTCCAACTTGGCTAATGTTTGGTATACCCCTGGAACTCCAGACTTTCTAAAGGATATGTTAGCTATCCCTATAAGAGAAGCAGGAGTCTGCTGCTGGGGAGAGCTTATTCTGAATGGCGAAATTCTGCCCTGGACTGAGCTGAAGCAACGAATGTGGGGGGGGAATTATAAAGATTTAAATACATTCAGTTGAAAAGCTGGGAACATATTTGTAGTTCCTCCTTGGGTGGTGGACATACTTTGGAGGATCAATTGTTGGGAACACCTCTCGGGAATAATGACGTTTCAATATGGTACTGGGCTCTTCAGGACGCTATCGATGGAGAATTCACCCTGGAGGAGGATCTGTGGAGTGAGCACTTGCCGAGGGAGCAGTTGCAGTATATATGGCAAGTATCAATGTGCACCTTATTTTCAATGGTTAAGACTGCTTGGTTAAGAAGAAATCACTATTTTACACTTCATAGTGCCTACATACCTCCCGAAAAGCTGTCTAAGATGGTGAGGGATGACATTGTCAAATGGAAGAAGTGTGGACTAGAAAATGCATCCGATATCCACATATTTTACCAGTGTCCAGCTATCTCAAATTTTTGGGAGGAAGTGGGTAAGATAACCGCGACCATTAGGGGCCCAAATCAAGGTAGGCCTCTTACTGGTTATATTTGGAGTGGAAAAGGCTATTAAGGGCCCGGCTAGAGATTTCTTGTTTTATGCTATATTACTCGCTAGAAGGAAAATCTGCCGTAAACGGGTAGGCGATATTCCTCCCTTCCATGTTGAGTGGCTTCATTTCCTGTTTCTGGTGTCAAAAATGGACTTAATAATGAATACTGTAAGTAAGAAGAAGAAGAAGAAGAAGCTCTGGAGTGTTTTATTGAGATGGTCGACGTAATTGAGCATCCTATGATTACACCTACAAACTCTCTTAGAGCTGCAAGGGTTATCCTCCTTCTTCGCTATGTGCAGTTACCGGTTATCTGGATAAAGTTGGGAGTGACTTTACCCGTGGGGGCGGTGGCCATCTTTGCTTTTTCGTTTGAGGATTTGAAGGTGGGCTGCCTTCCGATTTCCATTTGACCTTCGTTTCCTGGCTACGGGCAAATGGTTGGTGTACTGCAGTCGGAGGTGAAAGAAGACAAAAAAAACAAGCATTCACATCTTCCTGGTATTCCTGAATCCTAGAAGGTTTAGGCTCTTCATAGTGTAGGCTTGCATGCATCGTCAAGCCACTAACTACGTCCAGTCTCCCTAGTACTTTGGAAAGTAGGTTGCATCCCACCACTAGTTCTCTACATGTCGGTTTCTAGAGTCTGTCTAACTTCTGTTTTAGGGCCAAAATGTCACTTGCTGCTCTACTGGTGCCTCAAGTGGGACACTGTCTTCATTAACGAGTATCGCTGCAGCTTCTTTGCGATTCTCAACCCCATTTCCCATTCCCTCTATGTAAGTGTTTTTCTCCCTTTATAATGAATGCAGAAGGACTTCTAAGAAATTGTTTTGAAGATCTGATATGCTCCAGTTGCTTCCTGAAGACACAGATACTGGAATTATATACTGTACAGGAGAGTCACAAAAAGGCTACAGCAATACCCTTGGATGGAATGGAATTTCTAATGGGAATTATTTTGGAACACCAGAGAAGAGCATCTTCTGGTGTAATGCATCTAGTTGATTGTCAGTACTGATTTTACATACAATAGGGTAACCCAAGGGGACTATTTAATAATAGGCAGAAACATTGTGGGTGCTTCTGTCACACATTACATAAGCTTATATTTAATTGCCTGGTGTTGGAAAGATGACACAAAATTAGTCCATCTACATTTCACCATCTTCAGTAGCCAGTACATATTTGTCTTATTCAAGATGCTTTCGAAGAAATGTTGCTTTCTCTTTCAATATTGTGCACCACGGTGGTTTTGCATACAATAGAGTAACCACTGTGGTTATGCATACAATAGGGTAGCCCAGAGGGACTATTTAATAATAGGCAGAACCATTGTAGGTGCTTCTGCCACAGATTGCATAAGCTTATATATAAATGCTAGGTGTTGGACAGATGACACAAATTTAGTCCATCTAACTTTCACCATCTTTAGTAGCCAGTATATGCTTGACTCATTCAAGATGCTTTTGAAGAAATGCTGCTTTCTCTGTCAATATTGTGCAACACTGTGGTATAAAAATGTTTATTGACTTTATAGACGAGCAGCAAATGTATTCTCCTTGCAAATTAGCATAACAGAAATGATCTTGAACCCAAATAGCATAGCGAGTATGAATGTGCGGTGTTCTAATTTGAGCAGCTTTATTCTATAATCAACAACCCTTTTTGTATCAGTTCCATCCTGGAAAGTACATTAACATTTCCCCAATGAAATGTAATGCATTTTAGAATACTGTATGGATTTTCAACAGTGTCACTTTCATTGTAATTTCAATCCAACAAAATGCGAAACATGCTAGTTAATTTCTGATTTCACTGGCGAAGAAGTAATAACTTTAGGAATGTAGAGAGATCTAACCCTGCAGTTCTGAAAAGGAGAAGCTTCTCTATGTTGAAAGAACTCAGGGCCCGATTCACTTAGGGCCTCAGCATTCGTGGCGGATGCCACGCAGTCGTGGTGAGGGCCAGGCACTAAGGCCAGGACCTCCCCATTGCAGTTTCTCATTGCGGAGTTCCCGCCATGAGTGAGAACCCCCCGCCATAACTGCTGGGCCTCTGACACAAGTGCCGAGGCCCTTTGTGAATAGGGCCCTCAGTGTATAATGGCGGTAACGCGAGGTCTGACTGTGTTATGTCAGGTTGGCTCTTGCTCATTTTCTGGTGGGAGACTATTGTGCCCAGGTTAGGGTGGCTCATACAGCTGATACAATGATCTTAAAAACAGCTAACCATCAGAATTCAGCACCAGGGTTCTTAAGGACAGTGCTCAGTGTCTACGTCCATGGTACTCTGAATGATCTTGTATTATCCATCTATTTCCTTAAGCATCTGATTAGAATGACAGGGCCTTCTTTTTAAAACCCTATTGTGGGCAGGGTTTGAAGACCACAAAGTTCTGAGGACCATAAATTCAAAAAAGCAGAAGTCTGTTTTAGTTTGTGTTTAGGAGAATGTGCAGCAGCGGGGAATTGTTCCCTGGAGTGACCTAGAACCCCAGGACTATGTACAATGTGGTTTCTTCAACTTTTATGGGAGGACGGGTCCTCATGCCCTTCCTCAATGGGTGTGGTTTTGGGTGGACATGTGCACAGCCAGCTAGTGTGGTGCTGGCTGCTCCTAAACTGTTGTTATATATTCACTGGACCTTTCCTTTTGAAGGATGGCAATGTTCATCAGTGTGTCCGTCCAAAGGGCTGCTCTAAACAGACGTTTGTTGAAAAAGCAAAGATGTCCTTAAGCTGGCCAGGGTTTCTTTAAAATCTACAGGGATACTGTTCGATGAAGATAGGGTCTCACAATAGTAAATAGGAAGAATCAGTACATCACAAAATATCTGCCTTTCACGAGAGCTGTATTGCCAAAAGGAACCTCTCCAGTATTTGCAGTCAAAATCACGTACCTTGCTGCTCTGTACCCAACCATTCAGTGCCTTACTGAAGTGGTTCACAAATTCTAACCAGGATTAATTAGGGAGCTTCTGAAACTGTCCCTGAATCTTTGGCGATATTTTTCAGGAGTCAGTTCAAATTTGGCAATTAGAATGGCCTTCATATGGGTATATTTTGTTTAGTCCCAAACCTCTAGTGCAAGAAGTGCGTCTATCCCTGGAGTAGGCATGTGTTTCCACAGAAACCCCCTCCCCAGGTCTCCTCAGAAACCATGTGAAACTTCAGTGCAACTTCATAAGCAGAAAACCATTTATCACATACCTGTGCACCAGATTCTTAGCTATGTGAAATGTTTTCTCTCCTTCAGGTACTGCAGGTATGCTGCCACTATCACTGCTGGAATCCACGTTTTTGGCCTTGCTATTCAGCTCTTTTAGGTTCCTGTCATGAGCCAACAACAACTGTTTCTCCTCCAAGGCTCTTTCAGCATTATTCTCCACCATGGACAACTTTCTTTCCTCTATTTGTAATTTGGCCAGCTGCAGGTTGAATTCTCTCTCCTCCCTCCTCCCCACCAGTTCCTCTGCTACCTGCCCTGCCATGGGGCTCAGATTCAGGGTTTTCACTCTCAGCCAATGCAGGTGGTTCCTCAGAAGAGCCATTCCTAGGCTCCCCCAATTCATCATCCTCATCAGAACGGGCTTCTGCCCAGGCCCTCAGCTTCTTTTGTACCTCAACCCTCTTGTTGGCACTCTTGGCAGGAAGCCCAATCTCCATGCAAAACTCTTTGAACTGAACCATTGCACATGTTTCCAGATTGGTCAGCTTACATTCCGTGATTCTAGTTATAGAACTAGCAGCCAGTGACATAATTGTGGAGAAAAATCAAAAATGCCAATGAGGGAGAATTTTTCATTTGAATTGGTCTTAGATGTGGATGGGTAGTGTGCACCAAGTTACTGTATGACACTGCACAAACACAAGTCCTATCCCCACCGCTGATCATCAGTGTTAGAAATTGAGTTGTAGGTTGACTGGGTTATGAGCCCTAGTCAAGCAGCAACCACAATCCTAGTCAGGGTAAGAAGCAGGGAAGTCCCAAATCGACCTGGGCTCGCCCTCTAATAGTTTGGCCCTGAGCAGTGAGGCTTAACTTAGAGGCAATGTGTAAAGTATTTGTGCAACACTTCTAACAGTAAAACAGTGACAATACCACTCAACAAGATTCTACACCAGGTTAGAAACTTAGAAGATTTTATAAATAAAACAAGAGCAAAATGACAAAACTCCAATAAGTAAACCTTGAGTTATGAACTTTTAAAGAATAAACTGTAAAATTGAATTAGAAGCAAAAAGGGCTTACTTGGTGAAATTAGTTGTAGCGGGCGAGGTCAAAAATTCAGGCCAACCATGATGGAGCGCGGGCCGGAACAGGGGTCCAGTTAGGCCCACTGAACCAAAATACCTTAATCCTGGCTGACACAAAAGATGAGCACCAGCAGTGTGGGCCCTAACGTTGCACAAGTGTATCATACTAAATATCAAGAGCACTAATACGCTCTACTTTTCGTGGCCCCACTGCCTAGAAGCCACAACTATTAAACATACTACACAACAATTTGAAAAGGAGCGTCTGCTATGTTGCTCCATTTCCAGCCACAAGTCAGGCAATCCAATGTCCTAGAACATATTAATAATGAACAATAAAACGAGATTCAATTGTCAAGACTTTTGAGAATGCATCCAGTATCCAACTTTTATTCATTTTCAACACATGATTTTTTCAATCAGCTCAGCCAACACATTTCGTCTCCTAGGAATTCATCGAGGTTCATGCAAAAGAGGTGTTGCGCAAGTATGACAGAGGATGAGTGGTTTTGGCTGGAGCAAGCACCTTAGTCCAACTTCCAAGGGTCTTGGACTGGTGTGGCACCACTTAGCAGACTCACAAATGGCAGAGCTCAGATGTGGAAGCAGGTAGGTTGGAAGTCATTATGTCCCTGAGACTTCAGATCAGGATGCCAGCCAGCTAACCCTTTGAGTCATTCTGAGTTCAAGTGATGCAGGTTCAGTCCTTCTCATCCAGGCAGAGAAACAGCAGGACGTAGGGCAGCACAGCAAAGCAGGAGTCCAGTAAAGCAGCAGTCAAGCAGGGTGGCAGTCCTTCAGCAGCAGAGCAGTCCTTCTTCCTCGTCCGCTACTTATACCCAGTTGGGACTTTGAAGTGGGAGAGACTTCAAAGACAGGTCTTTGAAGGGCACCAAGTTCCTCCCTTCTGGCGTGGCTCCAGATTAACTACTGGGGACAGGACACATCCTATTCAGGTATAAGAGAGGCTGGGTCCAGCTTTTCTTTCCCACCCTGTAAGGATGGATTATTAAGTCACACCTAAGCTCCCATTTTGTATGGCTGTCTAGGGAAAATACACAAAGCCTTCTGTCACCCTCCCCAGGCGTGTATCAGAGACAGGCAGCAGGCACCAAATGGTTAAAGTAAGGAAATGCCAACTTTCTAACAATGGCATTTTCAGAATTGCAATTTAAAATCCAACTTCCCCATGAGTTTGGATTTTAAATTGTTTCAAGTTTAATTTTATTTGCATAGTTAATTAAAACCATTGCAATACAAAAGCAAATTCAATTACAATCAGAAATGTACATATAAAACTCCTCACTCCAAATTTCTTGTGTTTATAAATTCTTTCTAACAGCTTGCTACACCTAAGCAAGTAAAGCGACTGAGTTTATATTCATGTTTTTTCAGCTTTGCACTTGTCTTTTTTGGGCTCGAGCACTTAGTTTCAGTCCATGCTTTTCTTCGTTGGGTGTAGAAAAGTTCTATAATTGTGCAAAGAAGTGCTTTCGGATTAGTAAAGTGCCTTTAGTCCAAACGGTTGTTTTTCCCCTAGACCTAGTATTTCTGTTTTGCAACTGATTTCTGGCCAGCTGAAGTCATTTGTCGGCTAAATATGCTGACAGCTCCTTATGGCATTGCCTCAATGTCTGTACTGTCCAGCTACTAGGCTTTAGTTCGCTAGGGGGGCAGTACTTAATTCCATTCCTGGCTTCCTTTCCCTGGTATTGCCCAAGTTCAGTTAGGAGAAGTTTAACTCCAGAAAACAAGGTGCACTAGTGCCAGTATACACAATATATATAGAGAACTCTTCACATCTCCTCACGGTCTTACTTAACTTTCGTACAACTAGATTGTTTTATAAATGCAATGCTGGCATTTTCTGTTCGCATAACCTCAGGTACTTTACTAAACGGCAATATAAATTGTGGATCCTTAGATGCAAAGCATGCCAGTGCTGCTTGCCTCCTGGTACGAACCCCTCGTAGATTAAATTGTCGTTTCAGCAGTTGCTTCCGTTCTTTTAGAAGTTCTTTGCAAGAACATAGAATATGCAGCAGGTCTTCTGATGCTGATCCGCATAAGCGGCACGTAGAGCCCACTGTCTCCTTTAGCTAAGGTGGAAAATGCTGTGTACAGGGTAGCAGACCGAGTCTATATTTTATTGATTTTTATGGTTTTTGCATAACCCAGGTTGAAGTAGTTTTGCTCAGTAGGCTCCGTATAGGTGTTCAAAGTCATCCATCCATGGGCTCTTTTTGATAGAGAAGCCGTGTCCTCCAGCCATGAAAGATGGTTGACTGTCTTCCAAACCAGTTTTTCAAAGATGGTGACAGGTGTGGGTGTTTCCCAAAGCTGGTTTAGCCCCATGCTATATAGGCTGCTATTTACGTACTCCGCAGCGGGTGATGCAGTGTGTAGTTTTAGGTCCTTCCATAGCTGTTCATTCAGAGTTCCCTGGGGGGCTTCCCACACTTTGTCCCAGGTGATGATGTAAGCCCGTTGTCTTGCAAAAGATTGTGTCTGTATACCAAACTCAAGTCTGATTTGCGCAGTCTTTTAGGCAACCAGAAAATGACCCTGTATGCAGTTGTTACTGTGGCGTTGAGTATTTTGGCATCTCTTACTTTCTGTGCCTCGCTGCCGTAGGTGATTGTTGGCAGTAGCTTTGCGTGAACCACCTTTGCCAAGGGCAGAATCGATGGCCCGTTTAGTTTGGTGTTTAATGTTTTTGGTGAAGTAGCCAGCGCAAGGCCTTTATGCCTAATGCTGTTCTTCTGTGCCAAGAAACCGCCACCTTTGTCCAGCTTCACACCCAGATATTTGCATTCCATTGTGTCCTCAATTCTAGTCTATGCCCAGAATCAAGCTGCTGATTGTCTCCTTTTTTTGCCGACCGTCATAGTTCGTGTTTTATCCAGATTTATCAATAAATCATTTGCTTTGGAAAAGTCCTGTGTAGCATTTAAAAGATGTTGTAGCCCTACTTTTGTTTGGCTGATCAGGACTATATCGTCCGCGTATAGGAGACAGGGCAGCAATATGTCTACTAATTTTCGGCCATGTGAGTTGCAGCTGTTTAGTTGTGGGACTAGGTCAGCTATAAACAGGTTAAAAAGTGTAGGTGCTAATACACATTCTTGTTTCAGCCCTTTTTCCGTTGGTATATGCCTTGACAGGAGTGACCCATTGCCCAGCTTTATGTGTACCCATCTGTCAGTGTGCAGATTTATCAGCAGGTTTAGTAGGGGCCGTGGCAGCCCCCAACTTTGCAGTTTGGACCATAGTCTGTTGCGATTGACATGGTCGAAGGCAGTCTTGTAATCAATGAAACATAGGTGAAGGGGCATCCTTGCAGTTTTGGCCTTAACCATAAGCATTGACATGCTTAGTATATTTGTAGGAGTCCCAACAGATTTTGCGAATCCAGTCTGATGTAATGGAATTGCAGATTTCTCTTTGGCCCATGCCTGAAGCTCCTCTAGTAGCATTCCAGCAAAGAGTTTAGCCTCATTGTCAATTAGGGCCACTAATAGGTAGTTTTGTGGTTTTGACATTAAATTGTGATTCTAGAGACCCCAAACCACATTGTCTACCTCCTCATAATTTGGAATTACACTTATAAGGTAATCCCAATTTTATCCTATGGGCGGGATAGGCCTTGCAGGAGTGAAAAACAAAATTATGAGTTTTTCTGTACCAGGACATATAAAACGTAAGAGTGCATATCCTGCCTTTTAAATAAGTTGCGCCCGGTCCTCTGGGTTGCCTTAGGGGTGACTAATATGTCTGAAAAGCCACACTCCTAGAAGCTCTAGAAGAGCTGAACCACACAGCCAACAAATCATCTGCTTCTGGTCTTTTTGCACCTCTAGAGCGGTCGACCTTGAAGCTGGGGAACCAAGTTTGAGTCTCGGCATCGGCTCAACATCCTGTGATTCTGGGCTATTCCCTTAATCTCCCCGTGCCGAAGAAAAATGAATGTGTCCGTCTGTAATACAACTGGTGCTCATTTAAAGTGCTCTGATACCTTCGGGTCGAGTTTGAGCTATATAAAACTCTTAAAAAATATATATACATTTGATATATATATCATTCTTCCACCGCAAATATAAGAGGTGTATCCTGACAGTAATGGTTCTGCACTATTCGGACAGTTACCTACCACTTCACCAGGTCATATAAATCCCATATTTCAACAATTCATACACTGCCTCACCTTGAGAACAGCACAATAATACAACAATTACCAACAAGTTACCGAAGCTGTTCACCACTGAAGATCCTCCGTTACCCTATCCACTCATATACTCTCCCATTATTCACCCAACCTCTGTCATTGTACACATATAATCACTTAATATAGTAACATCACTGACAACCCATAAACATATACTACATAAATTTGCAACCTGTCACCACCACTAAGTGATGACCACACAACATGCATCCTGCATCCATTGCAAAAACAACATCATAACACTAAGTTATCCATCAATGCACCCAAACTCTTAAATAGGGAAGCCTCACACACGAACCCACACACATACATACCAGTATCCCATTATCTAATGTAGGAAAATACAAATGCAACATAATGTAAGTGGGTTACTAAGCACAGAAGTCAGATCATTCTGTCTTGTTTAAAGGCTTTATAACACAATGATTGCATCTGTGATGTCATGTAGTAGTGATAGCTGACCAACATTCAATGTTGATATCTGAGATCAATACTTGGGATCTCTACCTGCACCTCAAATTGTGTACTATGCCTAAAATGGGTGAGTTAATGTGACATCAGCATGGAGGTCAAACTTTCTACTATCTGAGAAAACTGCCTGGCGGAACCTAAAATCGAGAATATTAATCAAGTAACTGTTGACTATTCTCTTTTTCGGTTTCACCTTAACAAAACATGGCCTCTTATAATGCCAACCATTGTCAAATTATTTTCTTTAAAATCAATTTTGCCAAGCCAAATAGGTGGTCCAGGTAATTGTCAAGGAAGCTTAATTACCATTGGCACGTATGGGGAAGCATAAAAAGCTTTTGCCAACACCTCGTGCAGAGAAACGAACCCCTAATGCCAGAAATGGAGCATGGGTAAAAAAAATTGTTCCGGCAAAGTATTTTGTGTTGGAAAGGTGATCTTTTCTCAGCACAAATAGTGCTTTGTGCTGATTTGCTCCACTATGCATCAAGGGGGCATTATTTGGATGTAACTTGGGCTGATTAGCGCAAGCACCCTTGGTTTATGAGGCAATGCCAATTTGACTGAGAAACCTAGACTGAGCCTGGTATAAAAAGGTAATGCCTCCTTGAACCAAGCACGAAAGAAGACATTTTTATATTTCTCCAAACCCTTAACACATTGTTTATGTACTGCACTGTAGAGCACACATACAGTGTGTGGACTTTTAAAATAATTGTCTAGGACTAGGCCGAGGATCGTGTCCTGGTAGAGTATGGTTTCAGTGCAAATCCTCTGCTAGAAAGCACACCCACACCTTTGTGCTTTGTGGGATTAAGTAGCAGCAGGCATTGTTAATAAATGTGACTGGGCACGGTTTTCTCCTTCTTGATCAATGCAGCACTATAAAGTAATAAATCAGGCTTTAGTGTACATTCCTGGTATACCCAGCTTTAACTCTCACACTTCCAGGCAGTTGGTGGCAATTAAATTGAAAATAATCTTTTTGTCTAATTCCTCTCTCCTTACTTCACCTCATCTCTTCTACCTTAACCCTCAATCTCTACTTTTATCTATACCGTCATCTTTTCTATCTCAGCTGTCTCAATCTCGCTTTTATCTTCCTCGACCACCTCTCTCTCAATAGACCCAATGGAGACAAGGGAGGGGATTAGAAAGTAGAAGAAAACTACTAAGGGGCAGATTTATGTTAGACTTGCGCCAGTTTTACGCTGCTGTTGCGTCACTTTTGTGACGCAGCGGCGGCGCAAACCCTGCGCCACGTTGCGCCCTATTTACATCGTGACGCATCTATGGAGATGCGTCACGGTGTAAAGCCCTGCGCCACATTAAACCTGCGTCAGGTTTAATGTATGCAGGGTGGGCGTTCCATCGGAAAAAGCCAGGGAAAAGTGACGCAGTGAAATCTACAAGATTTCACTCAGTCACTTTTCCAACGCTGCTGCGTCAAAACCTTGCGCCTGCTTGAAACAGGTGTAAGGCATGACGCAGCATGTTAGGTATGGGCAGCCCCTAAACATTTCTGGAGTTGCGTCGTGCTTGCGACACGACTCCAGCAATGCGCCGCCCTTACGCCATCAGATGCGTCACACATCTGTTTATCCTTGCGCCACGATGCGTTGCATTGTAAATGCGGCGCATCTGTGGTGGCGCAAGGGTAAACTTGCGTGACGCATCTTTCCTGGCGCATCCTTGCTGATTTGCAGGGATGCGCCAGGAAACATAAATCTGCCCCTCGATCTTTACCCATGGAATAGTGAAACTCCAGAGAGCAGTGTTTTGCTTTTTACTGTTGCAGCAAGAGCACCAGTAGTGATTGGAGTACATTTGTGACTACTAATATTCGACAGCTAAACCAACACTTTCAGGGAGTAACACTCTGGTTGTACACTGAATTCCACATAAAATGTTTTTGTTGCAAGCAAAACAATCTAGCTTCAATTGAGACAAGAAGTGGCTTTGTTAACACTTGTTTACATTTTTTGTTAGTACTATTTGGATGGATGACACAAGACAGCTAGAGCTTTCGGCTGGTATTTGCATGTCCCCATTTTTAAACGTTTAACATATATTTCAATTTGGTTCAGCATCACAAGGGCTTGAATGAGCTAAAACTATGTAATAAACTTAAAGTTGTTCCAAACAGTTGGCTTTAAAATATATACTGCCTTGGGCCCCAAAAATCCTTACGATGTCTGTGGAGGTAAGCCCTTCCTTCAAAATAAAGCTCTTCATCCAAGGTAGTAATAACTGCAGGTTTATTGAGAACAGCAGATAGAGGGAACCCATCCACAAGACAGCCTGGTCTAACTGCCTTTCATAAAAAATCCAAATTCCAACTCAGCAACCACCCACATTCTGATCGCCCACATCATCACCTGGAAACCAACCTTAATGGAAATAAAAGAAATGCAAAACACCATAATGTCACTGTATTGTCACACCTATTACAATTGTAAATGCTTACAACAAATGAAACTATACACGAACAGCAGCTTTGCAGGCCAGATTGTTGCCAACTGAAAACAGGTTTAGGGAAGCTTGAACTGTATTGGACTGTTGCTAATATCAAGGCATCCTTAAAATTAAATTAAAAATAAAGGATCGGTGGACACAAGAAGAATATGTACACTGGGACACATTTCTATGACTCCTCATTTACTCCAGGTGTAACACAGCTAAGAAATATTTTTTTCTGTAGGAAGCTACATTAAAGCAGTGTACAGCGACTCATTACTTCACCCCCACCTTTCAGGGGTTCACAAGAGCTGAAAATGTTTCGCCCAAAGACATGCAGGTATGTTGAGGTTACCCACTGAGGTCGAGAACAAGTAGGCAAGTTTAGGATTAGGCTGGTCACTTCTTACAGCTTCACCATGTTGCTCTGTGGTCTCTTAATCCCTAGACAACTCACTCAGAAGTGTCCTCTTTCCTTCAAACTTACCTCTTGTCTGCACAGGTTCCATGTCAGTACGGTGCAGTCAAGGTGGTGCTTTATGTCTTTACTCCACACCCTATCGAAGGATGTAGTGCAGCCAGCTCTGCCTTCTGGCCTGACATATTTTAACCTCTCAGGCTAG
The DNA here is from genome assembly GCF_964204655.1 of Triturus cristatus. Taxonomy (NCBI): domain Eukaryota; kingdom Metazoa; phylum Chordata; class Amphibia; order Caudata; family Salamandridae; genus Triturus; species Triturus cristatus. The sequence goes on from NC_140581.1 coordinate 305,128,423, forward strand.
TCGGCAGGACCAACCTTGTCTGAATACCACAACAGCCATCACAAATGAAGTGCCTGACAGCTGGAGAGGTGCCATATTAACCACAAATTATGAACAAAGGGCGCAATTGATCAACCAGACATTTTTAGGCTAATTGCCCTCTTAGACATTGAGGGCAAATATTTAGCAAAATCTCTGAACAATGAGCTAGAGGATTAGGCAAATCTGAAGGCCTTAATCCCTATTACTCAGTCCAGTTTTAGGCATGGTCATGGAAAGGAGGCTAGCCTAATAATTTTTGTCTATCTAATCCAAACTTGCAACATCAAAGATGCCCCGCCGCTGTATGCAATGGCAAAATTGAGCAAGTGGCCAGGAGGAAAAAATATACAGGGAAAATAAATTCACAATAGAGGGCGGAATATTCCTCTATTGGTAGTACATAGTCCTGTTCTTCATACGTAAGCAATTCAACAAAAGAAACAATCACATACCAAAGATCACATAATTTAATTAGTGTAATCTAGGGATTACTTCATCCAGATTAAAGGGTTTTTTTTCTATGCAACGGACATATTTACATACATATACCAAAGACATGTATAACACACATATATAACACTTATGTACAGAATGGCAAAAGGGAAAACACAGAATGTTTAGAATAGTAGTACGAAATAATAGCAACAATATCAAGTTCCTAGCTCCCAAATTATTGGAAAGGAAGTGTTCACCTATAACCTATAGGTAATACACTAGGAGGAAGTCTTATAAACACAATTGGCTCTAGGATCACTACAGAGCCTCAATCAAAAAATTGTGCATGAATTCTTCTTAGAATAAATCATATAATGTTCTCATCAGACTCCTGGAAACAAAGTCTGTCGACGCGGTCGCGTTTCGGCCAAATGAAACATCACGGCCTCCTCAGGACAGGGGTGAAGAAAAGTGACCTAAACAACAAATTCCAAAGGGGTAAACAAATATAAATGTCCATTTATAACACAAACTCTCTCAATCTATGTGCCTCAATTGATTTTATAACAGCATTTGACAAAGTGGACAGAGCGAGGCTCTGGCAAAAGCTGTGCAATTGGGGCATTTCAGGAAACCTACTCAGAGCAATCAGGAGCCTTCATACTAGAACATGGGTCCAAGTGAAACAACAGCAAGTAGAGTTATGACCCACAAGATATATACCACTACTGGGATGAAACAAGGATGTATACTAGTTCCCCTCCCGTTCAACCTCTATGTAGCAGAAATAAATGACGCATTGATCTCACCTTGAGCCTTCCCTCCCAGACTGGCTAGCGTACACATCCATGGCCTCCAATAGGTAGACGATACATTACTATTCAACAAAACTGCAGTAGGGCTTCAACCATCATTGGAGGCTCTTGCACTGTGCTGCAAAGAAAACAAATTAGCAGTAAAGCCCCTAAAACAAAAATTACGGTTTGTTGCACCAGGAGTAACAACACCTCCAACAGACCGAAGTTTAAATGTACAATGAACGATGTAGCCCTGGAGGTAGTTCCAAGCCGAAAGGATTTGGCCATCTCCTTTAATCAGTGAGGCTCTCACGCAACTCATCTCGTGCGTCTGAATACTATCTCCCTGTCTACGATCATGCGCTTCAAGAGACTGTCAAACAAATTCCCTGCCCTGACCTTACAGGCATCTGCACATTAATCGAAGGTATGCCAACTCTAACTTAAGGGTGACTGACTTTTTGAAGGTCAAGTTGACGAATGGCTGGATAAGGCGCGAACGAGATGTTTTAGAAAACTGTCTCGTCTCCCCATTGCCACTCCTTTGTCCCAAATACGATTTGAATTGAAGAAGCAAGCAGTAGTGATGAAAGCTTGATTCTTGAGCTGCTTTGTTAAGCTCACGCTGGCCCCTAATGGATCCCTCAAGGAATTGATTAGGCGTGGTCTTCACGAAAAGAAACTTCAATGGGTCCCCCTCGTAGCAACTGCAACTGAACGTTTAGGAGCCCAGAGTATACTCACACAAAAGCTGCTGCAAAAACGAATATCTAAGATGCTAGTCATAAGTGCAAAATGTATTTTGTGGGAAGAAGACCAACAAGAACTACCGCAAAAGGCCCGTGCAGACCTATGGACCCTGTCCTTAAAAAGACAGTCCTGAGGATGTGATGTTGTCTAATTCAATAAAAGCTTATAAATTTGGACACTTAAAAGACCCCATCAATTACAATTGTCGACTGTGCAAATTCAAACAGGAATCCCTGATGCACGTAATCTGTCTGCCCGGCCTTAAATAATTTAAGATGATATTGGGTGAAACCAATATTCAGACGTTTCAGCATCACTCAATGCAGTCAGGCTGTTACTGCCTGCATGTTTGAGCGGCGATGATGTACAACTTTCAGGCACATGTATGAAATTCCTTCAGGAAGTATTCAGGGGCTTGAACTCGAGCTCCTCCGACAGCTGAAAGAATGAGCTGCCCATCAGACTTTTAGTCAATATCCTGTATTATACTTAATCGAAAGACTCAGCCAGCCTCTTTGGAGAGGTGGTCGCAGGCTCCTCCCCACTATATTTAGCATGTTATGATTTGGCCTGGATCTGTCAAGCCCCCTGCTTTTACTAAATTGATGTGGGTCCCTCTACTAGCATGCTGAGTGCTCTTTCTTGAAAGGAAGCTGGGCTTTGCAAGAGCTAGAATGGCTAGGCCATAAGCCACTATTTATTGTACTAATAAAGCTGTTTACATTTTATGACGATGTTTAGAGACTGCCAATAGGAAATAACAACTACTACCAGAAGCAACTGTATATTGCACATTTTAAAACATGCCGGCCGTAATCTATAAGGGGGCATTGAGTCGGTGTCGTGAGGGGTAAGCCTCTTTTAACATGTTTTTTTCTTTTTTTCTTTCCAGCACTGACCCCTACCTGCAGATGTTAGATCAGTAATTGCATGTATTCTTTTGACAGGGGGGGGGGGCACAAACGGGATAGTTATAAAGCTTTATTTGACTAGTGCTTTCTATCGATGTTGAAATGTAGTCTAACTACTGACTTAAATTCTACACCTCCTGGCTAAATCAATTGTGTGGCACTATGGACAGATTGTTATGTTACCGGATATTATCTTGTTTGTTATGTACAGGTTGTTGGCTCGAACTGATGAATTATGACACCATGTGATTTTATACTTTTTATTATATGCAAGCCTTTAAGTATTGTTACATTTTTAAATATCTTAAAACAATAAACGTTTACCTTACCGTACAATCATCAATTGGGACTTTAATAGGATAAATGTAAGCCAATGTAAGGGTTCCCATTGAGAATTAATCATAAACAAACCTCTAAAACTGCCATGGCTGCATTGATGCTTTTTGGTGGTATTTATTTTATTTGTTTGGTTTTGATTCAGTTTATCATACGTTTTGTTTTATTATCAAAGTTTTGTCTATGCCTCAACTTACATAGTTGGGAGTTCTTTGTTCTTAGAGAAGTTGGTCAAAATTACTAGAGCCTCGTTATTTTGCATTCCATAGTTAACAATATGCTTTATAATCAATAATTCACTTTGTGTGTGCAACATAAATGTGTACCAATTCCAAACTAAAAATAAAACGTGTTGGGCACCACAGTCTAGTCCTGTATATGTTGGAATCATTTATATCAGACAGTTACCACTGTTGATATTGAACGATCAACCGGTGGCCCAGATGATGCATTCTATTGGGTGCTAGCATTTTAAAAGGTAGACAGTCTGGGAAAGGATCAGTAGTCCAAGGCAGTTGGAATCCAATGCAATGTGAGGTGTACACCCTTTTTGATATTCTTCAATTGCAACTATTATCACACAAATTATTCAATAAAATACCATTTAGAAGGTAAAATGCTCAGTGGTATCAAATGTGAAGATCACAGGATTCCGCTCTTAAGCTAATTTCCAAGGTCTTCTAGCAGTTCGGACTCTGGACATCCAGGGAATCTGGCATAACTATTATTAGTGCAGAAAGTGCAGTGGCACGAGGGCCCTGAAACAGGAAGGTCAACTACTGCCCGATGATGGCTTTCATTTACAAGGCAGGGAGGCGATATGGCCTAGTGGCAACAGGCAGCTGACCACGAAACATGGAACCAGGTTCAAATCCTGACTTAGGCTCAACATCCTGTGATTCTAGGCAAATCACTGAATCTTCCAGGGCCTAAAAAAGAGAAACATAATTTAGTTCTCTCCCAAATAGCTCTAGCACCCTCAGACACATGTTGTGCAATATAAAACAAACCCTACAGGAACTTGGCAGGTGAAGAAGGCATATTTTACGTCCTTGAACTAGGGACCATGGTACCCTTCTTACGCCGTTGCAGGGAAGTTTAGATTTCAAAGGCACCACTGAGCAGGCTATACCCTGGAGAAGCAACAGGTTCCCAAAGCCATCTTGCTTATAAAATACACGGGCTGCATGTTCGTGTCTCTGTGCTGGTGCTTTTCATACGTATTGGCGTACCCTAAGTCGATATATGGCAATGAGGAGGAACAAACGCAATGTTAGGGAACTCATTTCATCTTTTCTTGAGTCTTTCAGCAAAAGAAGGTGACCCAGCCGGATCCGAGATCCAGCAGATATTATTGAGCCAGATCTGAGATCCAGCATGGCCCAATGAAAGATGCTGAATTTGTCCCAGTGTAAGCTGCCAATACTGGGACACATTCAGCAGCCCCATCACACTGGCTGCTTTATGTTCCCAGCAGCACCCTGCTGGTGGTGACGGCGTTCTTGTTTTCATTGCTATGTCTAACACAAAGGCCTGATTAAAAGAACCATCAGCCCTCTTTTATTCGATTATAACCCTGCCAGGGATCTATCTGGAGCATACAACAACAACAAAAAGATCCCTTTTGGAAGAACACTTTTATGAGTCCATCACTTTGCTTGTCTTATTATGAGGGGGAAGTGTTGTATTCGGAATCCTGTCCCTTTTTAGTTATAAGGGTATCTCTCTCAAAAGTGTTGCTATCTGGGGCATAACACCGGGATGCCAACGCAATAGAGGGAAACAAAGGCACACAGCTTGTTATCACTTCACAGGCACTTAAGAAAAACTACGATTTGGATGCAGGTGTTTGAATTTGTTAAACCCCTGTCAATAATAGATATGCAGGCAGTGTAAGAATGTCAGATGTATTGATCTGTGCGAGTACACAAATAGCAATTTGAATAGCGCTAACAAATGTATTTGCATTTAATTTTTAGTGCTGCTAATCCGAAAGTAGGGTGTCAGAGTGCTACAAATCTCACACACACATTATGCAGAGACAATAAATCGTACCTTGGTAAATCAATATTTCAGGATATGTTACATTATTTCCACTGTTGCATCATATAAAGGGTTACAAGGAGCAGGAGTCACATATCTTTCTTTTTGGTAGGCATTCTATAGTCATAAGAAATAAAAAGTCAAGATTTAAACGTAATGCAGAGGTTGGAGTTGCACGTACTAATAAGACTTTATTACTGCCCACAGAAACCCTTTTGAACAGCTGTCAAATTGAGAAAAAATGAGGCATAAGGCTCTAAACATATGTCTTGCAGTTTGCGCGCAGTTCCTTGATGCTGGTTCGTAGCTCACTGAGCCATCCTAGAAGGATGGCAGCTTATGAAGTGCAGGTGCCAACAGGATCTCTGTGTCCAAAGCAGTAACCCACTTACCCATCAAAATAAAATACAAGTCGTTGATCTGTATGTTGCACAATGTGATTTGGAGGAGACACATTCACCCTCAATGCTACTTTATCAGTCAAAAATGTGACCAGGCAAAGCACAGCTCTCTTCAGTACGTGCATAAACCACCGGAGTTATCTTGCCTTTATTATCCTTCCCTGAAATTACAAAGATCTCTGTAGGAGGTGGCTTAGCCCCATGAGATATTTTAGAATATAATCTTTGTGGCCACTTAAGTAAGCCAGAACAGATTTAATGTCACTTGTGGCTTTCATGCCAATTTCTCTGTGCCAGAGTTTTTCAAAAATAAATATATACATTGTATGTCAGACTCTTTGTTCATGATTCTACCTCTCGTGATCCAACCCCCGTTCCACCGCCACATCTTGACCCCAATGTATTGGTTCAATAAGCATTTTTTTCAATTTGAGGACTGGGCGTGGGTTGTTCTTACCTCGCCTCGGTGGGATGCGTCACCTCCTCTCACCGTCCGTCGGGTGACATTGCAGAATGCGAGAGAGTGGAAAATGCACGAGCCCTGACAGCCTTCCATTGGCATGTGACCGCTTCCACGGGAGCGCACAGGACACACGGATGATAAAAGCACAAATAAACTACGGACATAAGGCCTTGTTTAATGAAAAAGAGGCTGGCAGGGTTGTGATTCTTGAAACTGACAAAAGGACACAATTCTCATCTGGAGCCATCTGTGCTCACGGTGACCTTATTTATTGCACGGCCGCCGTCTATGACAACAAAGGCGGCTCGTGACAGTGCGCGTGACAGGCAGTCACCTTTCCAGAGGGGAAGAGGGCTCGCGCTCTGAACACAGCGGCAGGTGCCAGCGCGGTGTGTCGGTGAGCTCCAAGCAGCCGACTCTAGCTGCCTGTGACTATTCGAAGAAAGGGGCATATCAGCAACAACCGGTGATAATTATCGCTCAGCGGTCTCAGCGTGAGGATAATTATCGCCGGGTAACGTGGATTTTTATCCCTGAGATAGCGTGCTATTAGCAACGCTTATCTCCTCAGCGATAAAAATCCTCACGCTAACTGCTTAACGTGAGATTATCGCTGGAAACCCAGCGATAATCTCACGCAATGTGGCGTTAGCTTGCTGATAGGGACTCACAAATTTAGCCATGATATCCACCTTCCATAGGCTATCATGGCTAAGTCAGTCCTGAAGCAGGCGTAAGGAAAGTAGCGATAACAGGGGTTATTGCTACTTTTCCTGACGCTATGCTTCATAGCGTGGGGCTTGATGATAGGAGAAATGTCGCTTAGCGACATTTCTCCTGTCATGTTGTCAGGAACGCCCACTTTGCATCTCATTATAGATACAAAGCTGGGCGTTAGGAATCCCGACGCTAAAGCAAGGTTTCACGCGTTAGCGTGGCCTTGCTAATTAGGCGATAAAATTATCGCCGCTTTTCGGCTGAAAACGGCCGCAAAAGCGGCGAAAATTTTTTATCGCCAGCTTGTAAATATGCCCCAAAAAGAGGCCGATATGGAATGTTTCAAGGATTCTGAACTTAATAGCGCAGAGGGAACGGGAGTAGGGGCAAACAAAACCGAAGACGAGTTAGAAAGATGAATGCAAATGTAACGTGGTGACACAAATCTAAATGCAGTCCTAAATTTGAAATATCACAGCCTGATTCAGAAGGTGTTTCTGGCTGTTGGCACCGAGAAATTCATGAGTGAGCAGTAGTTAAGTTGGGAGAAGTATGGGGCATATTATCAAGGACAGCATTAAAATTATCGCCGGTTTAGCGGCAGAAAACTGCCGCTAAAGCGGCAATAATGGGCTTGATAATATGCCCTGGAGAATTCCAATAGAAGCTCATGTTGACACCAGAACATGGACTTCTATTGGAATTCTCCAGGGCATATTATCAAGCCCATTATTGCCGCTTTAGCGGCAGTTTTCTGCCGCTAAAGCGGCGATAGTCTTTAACGCGTCCTTGATAATATGCCCCTATCTAACATACAAGAATAGCATGCGAATTGGTCCATGTGACAGGCGATGGGAGATGTGCAAAGTTGCATTTTTAAAAAGCCTTCGAGAAGTGCAGGGAAAATAACTAAACAAGCAAACGAAATTTGCAAAGCTTAGTAAATATGTGAACTTGTGCTTAAAAATCAGAGCTTTATGACAAACTTACTGTGTTTCATGCATAGTAAAAGAGGAATCCCTTAGAAAAAATACTTCACAGAAACTGTTAGTAGTCTTCAATGGCATTGGTACTGAAAACTATGACAAATATAATTTACTGAATAATGGTGCACGTCTGCTGCCATACTGTGACGTAAACATGCCTGTAACCTGAGTTGTTCATTGTGGGTCTTTTTGAATTCTTAGAACGAGTCTGCCGACATTCGCTGATCGCACTGACCTGAACCTGGCCCTCTGCCTCAGACCCTGGCCCTCATCTTTTCTGTACCTCACGTGTCCCTCATTAAATAATATAGCACAACATTAAAACAGATAGTGTAAATAAGCCATTAATTACTACCGAATGTGCGCACCTGGGGTTGAGAGCAAAGCATCATATGAATGCTCACAACAGAGCAGAGAGCACGCGGCACTCATCTTCAGCGAAGATTGGATTTTCAGGAGAACAGAAGAATGCGAAAAACGGATGAAGAACTCGAATTTGACAAGAAGTTGAGTGGAGTAAGATGGATGCATTTGTTTTTTTTCTACTTTTTACTGTCGAATTGATGATGAGAGTACAAGTACCAAAATTACAGCAATGGATTGGTACCTTTTCGAATGTTGCGATGCATTATGAAAACATAAAGTTAAATTATACAAAAAAAATGGACGTTGGTTCTCATCATAACTTTGAGGCAATTGATGAATTCTTTCATTTGACTTTCATGCACAAAGAGTGAATGGTGGCAAGTGTGACTCTATGCAAGCTAGCCAACTTTAATTTTGCTGAAATGTATGTGGTCATCTCCCAAGCAACCAAGACCAAAATATCCATGGATGGGAGTGTGTGTGTGGGAGTGTGGCTTCTTGGTGCCATGGGTCCTGCTTTGTTGGGTGAGGCAGCAAGCGAGAGACCTTAAAATGTGAGGAGGATCACACTCGTTGCAGTTTCGGCATCCATGCCCTATCAGGAGGACACTGCTCTGCATCCTCGGTCTGGTGGGGCACGGCGCAGGTGGCTGAGAGCTTTACAGGTATGTGGCTCCTGGACTGTACAAGTTCCTACTCCTAGACTTAGACTACTCACTGTACCCTTCCTTCATACACATGATTGTATGTTTATTTAGGAGCCTTTAGCAGGTCTTTCATTGCCCCTCTGTCAATACCCAGTACATACGTACACAGACACCGGTCAGTGTTGTTCAACTAAACATGAGATACGCTGCAGACACTGCTGGTACTATGTGGTGGTTTCTATTGTATGTGCTTAATGTGTCCTATTACCCTCAGCCACAGCTTTGTCTACTCCCCAACTTTGAGGAACCTAGCTGAGGTAGGTACATAACCCAACAATAGTGGGTAAGCATTGCAAATGTGGGTACCTCTTTTCATAACCGTTTGCACTGTTCACTTCTGCTGACAATTTTAGACCTAATCAAGGTTTTTGCAAATTACCAAAAACCGGAGGACAACTAAACAACATAAAACATTGTCGAAGGATGGGATCATGTAAATGGGGACAAAGCAACAGGGGGCAATAGATGGATGACGATCAACTCATTCTAAGACATCGCAGGTCACTCCTTTTATACTGCAGTGCATTTATTTTCCGGATCCAGTGTCTTTATGCCCTTATAATTATCCAGTGCATCTTTGCTCTCGCTATTACCAAATCTTTTCGAGCTGGCCTACCAGTGGAAGCCTGTTCGGACTCTGGGTATCAGGCAATGACGTGGTACTGTTGCAAATTTTTCAGTAACATCTTTTCCTCATGCTCTGTTTGCCAATATCTACTTTCTTCACGTCCCTTCTGAAAATGTCATGTTTTATTTTAAACAGAAAGAATCAAGGGCATGACATTTGGGCTATACTTGCTTCCTACAATCATCGTGGGTACTGTAAGGTTGTTTTTCTGATCTGAATAGCTGGTGTATAAGGGAGTGAGAAACTGCTATATAGCTGCAATATAACTCCAATTGCATTTGTGTTACCAAACACGTGGCAGCTGATTGGCTGTATTAATTAGTATTTTTTTTTAATGTCAATAAGAAGTGCACATAAACCATGCAATATGTATAGACATCAAATATCACATGTGATATCTGATAAAAATCGAGGGGCATATCAGCAACAACCGGCAATAATTATCGCTAAGCGCACTTAGCGCTAGGATAATTATCGCCGGCTAACATGGATTTTTATCGCTGAGATAGCACGCTATTAGCAACTCTTATCTCAAGAGCGATAAAAATCCTAGCACTAACTGCTAAACGTGAGATTATCGCTGGAAACCCAGCGATAATCTCACGAAGGTTGGCGTTAACTTGATGATAGGGCCTCACATACTTAGCCATGATATCCACCTTCCATATGATATCATGGCTAAGTCAGTCCTGAAGCAGGCGTAAGGAAAGTAGCGATAACAGTGGTTATCGCTACTTTTCTTGCCGCTATGCTTCATAGCGTGGGGCTTGATGATAGGTTAAGCGACATTTCTCCAGTCATGTCAGGTCAGGAACGCCCACTTTGCAAAGCTGGACGTTAAGAATCCGGGCGCTAATGCAAGGTTTCACACGATAGCGTGACCTTGCTAATTAGGCGATAAAATTATTGCCGCTTTTCGCCCGAAAACAGACGCAAAAGCGGCGATAATTTTATATCGTCTCGTTGCTGATATGCCCCTTAGTCACTTACATGGGGAACAAATCTGAGATTATGAGCTTAGAAGGAGCTGGGCCACTCTTTTTGTTTGAATGTATTGTACCCAGTCTAGGACTAAGATGGTCAGCTGCCATTTTGCCTTGTAAAACTAAGGCATTGTGGTCGATATCAAAACTGGGAAGCTGTACAGACTGCCTGTTTAAAGGGGTAGCATGAGCTGAGGTAAATCTGCATGCTTTGAGCTGGCTCAGATGCCATACCTAAGGTGTATAACTAATTATTCAAAATAAAAATCATTCGACAACATGGACTTTTATTTTATATGCCACAAGAATGGCTTTTGCCAAGATTTTCATATATATTTATAGCTGCAGGAACACCAGTTTGCCTAGTTGACACCAATACCCTGACTCTGGTTAGGCTCCTTGCAGCTAACCAGTGATTAGTAGAACATTCTCAAAGCGGAGGTTTCCCTAGAACAAAAGGCTTCCTGAGCTCCATCATAGTACTTCTTACAATAACAAGACATGTATCAAAGGCAGATTGTCGCTGATCAATACCTCCTCATTGCATCAGCAATACTTTCAAGGGAAGGTCGACACACCACAAAAACTATCTCCCACAAAAGGCCTCCTGCCTTATGTTGTTACTGAGACTGGGTGTTCTCCTTTGAAACTCAATGCTCTCACATACTCACAGCATTCTTGCTCCTTGGGTGCCTGAAAGGGGGTATTTAGCTTTGGGTCAAGAGGGGCAAGTCAGACAGACGCTCAATCGACATTCATTTAAGCATTACATAAATCAGATTTAAATACTAAAGCAATTTTTAATTAATGTCTTCTAAAGAAGGGCTTACTCACCAAGCTCGAAATACATTAGCGCTGAGCAATTGATGATGCACAAAGACAAAAAAGTAAAATCAGACATGCTAAATAAGTATCATGAATTATTGAATTTATTGGAAATACTTTTATTACAATATGTGAATACATAAATTATGACTGCATGATTACATGATGAAACTGGTTTCTATATATGGATGCAAGTGCAGGAAATAAGTAAGAAATAGCCCATATCTTTTATACTATATTGTTGTGCCTGGGGCAACACAAACCGGGAATGGTTAAGTCAACATATACTGAGAAACTGGGGGGCATATGTACAAGGAGTTAATGCCGCCGCAGCGGCTTTTTTCCGAGTGTTTTGCGGCAAGATTTTCATCGCCTTATGTACAAGCTGCCGCTAACCTCTGTTAGCAGCAGTTTTCCTGCGAAAACATCCATTCTAAAGATCGCCACTTCTGTTAGCGATAATTACATGCAAGGGAGGCATTCCTGTGCAAAAACGTCCGCTAACCCCACTTCACGATATTTACAAGGAGATTCATGGACTTTGGAGGACCAAAAAAACTGCTGCTAACAGCAGTTAGAGGCAGTTTTTTAAGACCAGAAAATAGCTGGTCTTAAAAATGGAGAGAACACTTGGGGCATCTTTTCAGCAGGTTGTGGTGCTGGACAGCGCTGCAAGCAATGTTGCTGCGTTGCCCTGCAGCAAAACTTCAGGGCAGGAATGCGCACCATCAATAAGATAGTGCGCATTCCTGGGCCTCAGTCATGAAAAGTGTTGCAGCGCTGCGACAAGACAACGTTGCAACACTTTTCACTTTTTGCGACACCATGGATTCGCTGAATTCACTGGGCAGCGCTCCATGACGCAAGTAATGACAGATACGTCAGGAATCCTTAGGCATCTATCTGCGCTAAAGTCACGCATTGCTGCAGTTGTGTCACAACCATGACGCAAATCCAGCAATGCATGGGGCCAGCCTATCCCTGTGGCACTGGGTATTAACGCAGTTCCATTTTTGAGGGGTGCCAGGGCGTTGGCGCAGTTGGAGATCCATCGGTGGTGGTTGCGCACTGCGGTGTCATCGTCTGTAAGCGTTGGCGGAGTGGTGGTGCTGAGGGAGTTGATGAGACATTCTTCGGTGGCCTTGATCCAGCCGCAAGGGGGGGAATTGATGGCGGTGGTGTATGGTGGGCATGGTGAAGACTCGATGTATACAATGATGGTCGGTCCAGGAGAGTTTGGTGGTGTGGCTGCAGTTGAAGTTCCTGCTGGCGGAGGAGATGTACTCGACTGTGTGTCCTGCTATGTGGCTTGCTGCTGTGACTAGCTGATTGAGTCTGATGTTGGGGAGCTTCGCCAGGAGGGGGTGGTGTTCTGGTCACTGGGTTGTCCAGGTGGAACTTGAGTTCACTGAATAGGATGTCGTCGGTGGATGGAAGAGCCTCGGGTGCAATGAGGTCTATAATAGTATCAGAGAATGGGGGTCCATGGCCTGGGGGGCCTGCAGATGAGGGTGCCGCAGAGGATGGGCTTGGGGTTGGTCCGGATCTGGTGGTTGAGGTGTTCCATGGTCACCGTTGGGTCATGAGAGTGCGTGGTCAGTCGGAGTGTCCTTCTGTAGGTAATGGCAATGTCTCCTCCTGGACGGTCGGGGTGATCCTTGCAGGGGATTTAGTAGCTGTCAGTGATGGCGATGGAGATGTCCGGTCTGGAACGGAGGTTGGTCCTGGCAGGTGATGTGGCGTCCAGGGTTGATGGCAAGGAGGGTGCTGGCATTGTAGCGGTGGAGTGTCCGAGAGGAAGGGTGCTTGGTGCTGAGTGCGTTCCCGGGGCAGACAGACGCAGACGGGTTTGCCTACTGCTTGCTTTTGGCACAGGAGACATCCATTACAACACAGGCATTACAGCATAATGCCTTTACAATGCAACCCCAACAACGCAGGTACCTTTACATCGCATTCCATGACAACGCAATGTGAGGTCAGTAATGGGATATTTTTAAGTTTTAGGGCGGGTATGGGTTTCGGGTGTCGGAGATGAAATTTAGGGTGTGTTATGGAGTCTAATTTTAAATTTGTGAATGTTAGGGGGCAATTATGAAAATTGGGATGTGCATTTGGGTAAAATATGATTTTTAATGTGTGTTTTGGGGGCTCCTAGCTGTATTTTAGGGTTCAGGGTTTGCTTTGGGGTGTAAGGATTAGTTTTAGGGTTGCACTCACTGAGGTGGGAATAGTAATATTTCCATCTCCGCAATCCAGCACCTTCCCTACTGTTGCAATATGCCTAGTATTAGTATGCATTGTAATGGAATGCGATGTAATGGTATGCGTCGTAACTTCATATATACCTTTGGCACACCAGTGGTACGCCCGCTGTGCATAGCCGCACAGCGCACTCCATTGAAAAAAATTGCGGGGGGGAGTGAACAGCTGGGAGGTGGGAAACGCCGGAAAGGACACTGGATAGACGTGGAAGCAGGGGTGTGTGTGTGAGCGGCTGTTGTAAATATTTAAATGAAAGAAATCTTACCTCGAGGCCGGGTCCTGTGTCTTCATTGCTCCTGCTCTCCTGAGTCTTCTTCCAGGAACAGGAAGTAGGCAGCCAGGCTCCCTCCCCTAAGCACATCACAACGCTGCAATGCTGCGCTGTGATGTGGTCATTGACTCCGGGACAAGGCGTTCAGCCAGGTGCTGGAGGGGTGGGTATGTTCTCCATGCAGGCTGTAATGCAGCCTGCATTGCGAACAGGACAGTGAGCATGACTGTTTTGGGCGGCCTGAGTGGGCCGACCAAACAGTCTTGGCGCACTTGAGTGGGCATGCCACTCCACCCCTACCTAGCTCCGTGAGCGGAGCAGCGCCACCCACCCTCCCGCCCACAAAGGAAACATAGCACGATTATATCAGGAAGTTATCATCATGTGATGATTTTTCCTCCTCTTGCACTGCTTGAAAGCAGTGGGGCCATGCTCTTCCTCCATAGCGGTTGAGCTGCCACTAGGTGTGCGTCCTCTACAGGTGCTAGGCCTGGGCAACTCGACCCCCCGGGCCTTCTCCGCTACATGCCCCACCTTCTCCTTACCTGGACATTGACACCATGGTGCAATCTGCTGCACTCTCTCCAAATCTATGACTCATCCATCAGAAGCCTCAGCCAGATGGGATTTCACAAGCCTAGGTACAGTAGTCACCGACAAGTCCGCTGGTGAACCTCCCGATGCAGTTGATGTGACGAATCTTTTTGGCGGGGGACAAGGTCAAAAGCCGACTTAAGGTCGACAAATGCTGCATAGATTGTACCTCCCCCTAGTAATACAACACACCTGTATATCAGGATGAACCTGAACACCTGATCAATAGTGCTAGTACAAGCACAAAAACCCACCTGCAGAGGAGTCAGAATATTACATTGCTCAATCCAAGCCTGGATTCTGTTCAGTACCAACCTAGCTGCCACCTTTTGTATACAATCTATAAGGCTTATCAGCCTATAGTTACCAGGTTGTGAACGGTCCCCTTTCTTATAAATGGGGAGTAATTCCGCTCCTGCCCAAGTAGTGGGCACTGATGCTCCACTTGCAATAGCATTCACAAGTAACTGAATATACTGTGCCCAATTTGAAATATCATAAAGGAACAGGTCGGCGGGAATACAATCGGGCCCAGACGCCCTCCCTCTGGGCGCTAAAAGTAAAGCATTTTCCACATCTTTCTTGGTGAAGTGCATTGTAGAAGTGGGAGATAGCATATCAAAGCAATCTTGCTCATCCCCGTTACGTGCAAACTGAGTCTTGAAATGCGATACCCACTGATCTGGATCTACAAAGTTTGTAGGTACCCTACTAGGTACCCCACTCCCCCATTTCACCAAGTGCCAGAAGGTAGTCATATTTCTACCTAAACAGCCCTTAAGCAATTCTGACCAGTGTTGTTCATCTCAATCCATTTTGGCACAATATTGGGCTGCCTTGTAAACAACCCTTTCTCTACGAATGTCATCCCTGTTTTTTGACCTGATTGCACTAGCTAGGGTTTTATAGGTCATACGACATGAAGTGTTATACCATGCTGCAGCCTTAAACCCCGAATCAATCAGTGGTTTTTTAGCTTTGGAAGTAAAAAAAACCTTTAAGATTATTAAATAATTCCTCGTGGACCTGTACAGCAATGGTGTTAACCTCCTCTTGTGAAGCACATGACTAAAGAATACCCAGGGCATTAACCATCATACCACTCATTTGCTTCAAGTGCTCCTCTTTTTTAATCACATTTGCCCATTTGACTCGTCTGGTGTCATTTGTCAGTAGGGCCTCCACATAATCTTTCCCTAGATCCTTACCAATTTCTTTTAGGGAACATGTGGGTTGAAGGGAGAGCACTAACGGATTGTGGTCACTCTCTATGCGTTCACAGACAGCCATATCAATTAAATTGGACCAAAATTCCTTATTAAGCAGGAAAAAATCAATGCGACTACTACGTAAACCAGAGCTATAGGTATGCGAGCCCTGCTTATCTGAGGGCGATCTCCCATTAACAGCTCGGACTCCCTGTTCCAAACAGAGCACTTTTAACTGTAAAGCCGCGTTTGTCCATTTTTTAATTGGGGGAAGATCCAACGATGGAATAGACCACTGGACATCCTCCTCTGCACTGAGGTTTACATCATAAAGGTCCAGAGGTTCAAACGTGCAATTAAAATCACCAGCTATTATCAAATTATTGTCACCTCTATGTTCTGTTAAATACCTATCTAAAATATCGATGATGGGAGAGGCTTTCCCGCCTTGCAGACCCCTTGAGTAGACATTAATGAGAAGCAGGTCAGGTACATTTACCTGCTGTATCCTTATTATAAGGCTGTCCCTGAAATTAATATAAATCTCCTCCACCCAGGTTGTACGGCCCCCCCTCGGTCTACCATGCTGCCCACCTTCCGCAACCTTTGCAAAATTTAAGTAACCCTGTCGAAATACATGCTCCAACGCCCACGTCTCTTGGAAAAACAGTATATCGTGGCCCTCGATGAAGGCGGACCACTCCACTGAAACAGTTTTTTGTTGAATACCCGCTACATTCCATGAGACTAATGTGTGTCCTACATTAGCATATTGATTACAGTTATAACTCTGCAAATTAGACGAACCACTCGCCTCCTCTGGGCCACTTACACCTACATTCAAATAATTACCAGCAGGTTGGATGCTACACTCCCCTGTCTTACCCACCATGGATACAACTTGGGTACTGACACATTTTTGACCATACTGTATGGGTGGGGATGGACCTCCTACGTTGTTAAAACCTAAATCCCAATCTCCCTCACCAACTCAACCATAGGGGGCAAAGGCTTATTAATGCCCAAACATGAACCTAGTCAGTCAATATCCTCCAAGTTGGAGAAAAGCTCAAATCTCTTGTGTGTGGGAACCGTATAAACGTAGGGTCCTCGGGGTGACGCGACATTCCTAAAATCATCTCTTCGTTTTACATTGGGTGGAACATTCCGATAGAAGAAGCCTAACGGCAATATGTTAATTTTATCGTTGCTTATGTGTCCCGCCCCAGCCCTGTCTCAAATGGTTCTGACTAGGCGCGGGGACCCAAAGCTCAGGACCACGCAATCACCTCTAAAGATTTTTGGGGTTTTCCCTACCCATGGAATTCTACGTATCATTTTGAATTCTGTAAATAAATGGTTACCCAACCCAGTTCTGTCATTCAACAAATGGAGGGCTTGAAGAAAGTGCTGGCACATTCACTTTCGAAGCAACAAATGAAACTTTATTAAAATGAACACTGAAATGAAATGAAGACACATGGCCGCTCCCCTGAGAACAATCCATATGTTCTAACCTACAAGTAAAAAAACATGATCAGAAGGTGTGTCCTCTGCACATCAAAGGACAGAGAGAGAGCGAAGGGGAGAGAGAGGAAGAGAGGGGGAGAGACAGAGAGAGAAGAAGAGAGGGGGGGAGAGAGAGAGAGAGAGAGAGAGAAGAAGAGAAGGAGAGAGAGAGAGAGAGAGAGAGAGAAAAAGAGGGGGAGAGGGAGAGAGTGCCGCCCCTGCACACCTAGGCCAGACTGCTCATCTGCTGCCACTGGTGTGTCTCCAACCACTTGCCGGTATGTATCACAGTTCACCAGGTCACACATCTGAGTCACAGCCGTCAGCTGAAACAGAGTCCAGATACATGACTGGCACAGTACACACACGCACAAGACCACATCACCTGCCCACCCATGCACACCCAGGCAGAGGCACCCCAACCCCTCCCGCCGCCCATCGGAGCATGCCCACTCATGCTCACCCAGGCCTCACTGCTCACGTTCCGCCACCAGCGCGTAGACGGGAGGTCCCACCATGTGCCGCTACAAGCCACAAGCCTGGGGCCGACGGACATGGCACCCTCCACACCATGTAGCCACGCTCTGCAGGCCAACAGGTCTCATGTTTGGTGCTGGGTCTTGATCACTTCATGGCAGAGGACACACCAGTGCACCCGGCACCATTGCAGGCTGCACACCCGCTCAGCCCAATGGGTGCCACTAACTCTGGGATCCCGGAAGTGACGCAATGTGGCGGTAGGCCCACGCTGCCCGCTGGCTCTGACCTACACTGCAGTCCAGCAGGGCACACTAAACCTGAGCTGTCCGGACCATCACTGGCTGCAAACCCGCTCAGCAGCTTAAGGTGCCACTGACTCAGTGCACCCAAAGTCACCGTCCCGTGGCGGGGTTCCTGTGCCGGCCGCAATGCTCCGAGTGCCACTAACCCTGTGCAACCCCAGTCAGCGCCACGTGGTGGTAGGCCCATGCTGGCCGCAAGGCCTCGGGTGCCACTAACCCTGAGCAAGCCCAGTCAGGACCAAGTGGCGGTAGGCCTGTGTCGTACGCCAGGGCTCGGATGCCACCAACCCTGTGCGCAACAACTCATGTGCCCTTTTTGAATGAGAAGCGTGGAGCGGCCGCCATCCAGTCACCACCCGAAGAGGGGAATGTGACATCGTCGGTCCCTTATGTTGGTGGAGTCACATGGCCAGTGACGCCTGTGCCGGATGGGTGTGGTGTGAGTGCAAACCTGACCACAGGGAGTGGCTTTTACATGCTGACGACTAGACCAGTGACCTGCACACCACCAACATGTACGCCTGCAACGGGTAGCAATGATGGCCCCCCCCCTCGGTGCATCATCGGAGTTGTCTGGCCTGCCGTACGCCGGACCAGCGCAGGGATTGCCACAATGACTCGTGGGCTCGGGGCGTTGGCCAGTCCATGTCCGGAAAAGTAAGTGACTGATGCGTGTGTCCCTGTTGTAGTGTTCACGGGACCCAGTACACAATATGCAATGTGGCAACCTCTGACTGGCATCCCACAGGATGAGTATCATTGACGCAGGAAAATCACTGTCCCTACATTCATCCACACATTCATACATGATAGATGTAAGACATGACACAGCAGTGCGTCACTGGATGTTTATTTGCACATCTAGTGCAGTTCTGCAGCTGGAGCAGTACAGGGCAATGCCGAGCACACCACACAATATGGGCCCGTGGAGGGCCAGCCAGAGTCCATCCGGGATTGACACGTACTGCGGAAGAGGAAGGGTACAGTCCGCAGTCTGTCCGCTGTGTCATTGGTCGTCGAACAGGCTGTGGCAGTCCATGTCGCTGTCCAAGGTGAGTGCATCGGAGTGTATCGGGGGTCAGTGGAAGGTCATGAGGCCATGTGCGGCACCAAGCAGAAACAGCCCAGGTGGTGGAAATGAATGCTAGTGCCTCCTAATCACAAACCCATCCACGTCCTCATCCCCGGATTTGTGCCCTGACCCCCATGTGGGTGTTGCAGTACCGACTGCGGTACTGTGTGCCACTGACACATCAGGGGCTGGAGGGGGATTGTCGGCAGCACTGTGTGCCACTGACACATCACGTGCCTGAGTGGATACGCCTGCCACTCTGGGAGGCACTGACACAGCAGGGTGCGGGGATGTGGATGGTGTGGGGGCAGCAGCATTCATCAGCGCCACTCCTTGTGGCGGCAATGCCATGATGGAGGTCTGCAGGGCATGATAGATCTCAGGTACATTCCAATGAGTTGCTGCAGTGGCTGTCATCCTTTCCGCCTCCATACGCACCTTGTCTTCCATGAGCCTTCGCATGTGTGCTAGCTCACGTCTGGTATCGCTGGAGCCACTCTGAGCAGACAGCTGTTCTACTCTCCACGTCATGACTCCAGCGATGTCAGTCAGGTCTCGGTGGAGAACAAGGGGCGGACATAGACACCCAAGGATGAAGTCCAGTTTGGCAGCCATGAGTTCGTACCCCACCCACACTTGCTCAGCCGTCTCCCTCTGACCCTCCAACACGGCGTTGGAAGGCCTGGGGGACTTGGGAGGGTGCCGGGGCTGTGGGTGCCTCCTGCTGGGTGGTTTGGGTGGTGGGTGGGGTCTCCTCGATGTAGCTGGGCTGCCCTGATCCTGGAGGTGAGTCGCGGATGAGGTCAATGATGTCTAGGAATGTCTAGGAGGGCTTGTTCGTCGATGCTGGGGTTGTCCTACTTGTCATCAGTGAAGAGTGGCTGGGACTGCTCTGCAGGAGGTGTTGACGATGCCCCTGCGATGTGAAGGGGAGATGGTGTATTACAATGTGTCCACATGTATGTAGCTGCATGGTACAGGATGACATTCTGACAGCATGGCAGTGTACATTGTGACAGTCTGTGCGAGGAGCCAGGGTCATTGTGGGTGTGTATTGTGCCCTGCTTGATTGTGCATGTGTGCCATCGTACCCATCTCCACCCATCCCTCCCAGTACCTGGTGGTCACTCACCCTGTTGCGGTTGTGTTGTGTACTGTCGAGCAGTGTCTGGTCCCTCGACTCTGGCCACAGTATCCACACTGATGACTATCGACCACCAGCTCCTCCATGTCATGTGGCGCTAGGCCCCACCTCCGGTCTGCGTTGGTGCCTTCGGGATGGCGGAGAGTTTCTCCTTGGTCTTCCGCTTGATGTTATTCCATCGCCCCAATGACCTCGTCCATTGTCCGCTTGTGCTCTCCGATGGCATTCACCTTGTTGACGATGTCCCGCCATTTTCCAGTTTTGGTGCCCAATGACACGTTGGAGGTGACGAAGAGTTGTTGATGGAGTTCCATCACCTCAGTGACTATGACCCTGTTCGCCTGCGGACTGAACTTCGACTTCCAAGTCTTCTTGTCCTTGCCCTTCCCTGTCCCCAATGTCCCTGGCTGTTCGTCCGGGGTGCTTGTGGGGTTGCGCTCGTCCTCTGCGCCTGCTCCAGCTACCTCCATGGTGCTTGGGTGTAGGTCAGTTTAGGTGTGGGTGTTTTTTCTATTTTTATGGTGATTTTTTCGGTCTGCCAGGTGTGTGTTGCAGGCCTGGCGCTGCTTATCATTGATTTCCTCATCGCGCTTTGGCCCATCGCGTGTTTTTTGGTGTTGTGGTTTGTGGTTTTATCTCCGTCATGGTGGTTGTATCGCGGACATTTTCCGCAGTGTCGGCAGACTATCGCATGGTACCGCCTTGTTGTGAATTCCACGTTGACACTGGGTTATTTTCCCGCGATGGGCTGCGATATTGGAAGTTGCTGTAGTTGCGGTACTTATCACACGTTCTTGTGAATATACCCCTGAGTCTTTGGGGAATAAAATGCAGGAATTCGTGTTTCCATGCACTGTTTGGGGAAAAAATCTGGATCTTCAAAGCGGATCTTGTCATTCCGATGGGGCCAACAGCTTCTGTTACCGCCCCCCATAAGGATTACAGAGACACTCATAATGAGACCCGTAGTGTTCTGGATGTCTGCACACAAGATCAGGATCCTATTTTAGGTCGAAATGGGAGGCAGTGCAGAAAATAAAAAAACAGCATATATGAGAACGATCTCTTTGCGCAAAATTTTTAATACAGAGCAGCACTTTACACACATACAAAAAATATTTAACTGCCACAAACACACTGTTTTTCTGCCTAGACATCATTTAAAGCCCAAATTGAATTTCTTTTGCTGGCACCATATGAAATGTATTTCAGCTTTAGAGCATTTCCTGTCCGCTGCTATAATATTCTGTGCTGAAATGTTTCGCTCCACGCGCTGACACAGGTGTAAGGACGGCTTGACTATCCCATTCACCAAATGGAACCAGTTTCCTTCATGTGATTTCGCTACGAAAGCATATTAAAGAGTAAAGGCAGTCGATTCATGCGTGAACTTCTTGATAATGATGAAAATGCATCTTCGTGTTGGTGCCTCTGCACTGGCCGGCACTCCAGCAGCAAGCATGCATGTTGGTCTAATTCCATAAGGCAACTGACAGAGGCGTCTCTGGAAATGTGTTGCACTGTGATATATAGTCCGAGGCAGATTAGCCCCAAATGTAATTTCTGGCTAGCAATTTAGAAGCATTGATGCGTGTTATTGGGACTCTTTATGAAGCCATGGGGTATGTCGGACCAGGTCCAGCATGTATGAGGCGTCTTGAAACGAAACAATGGGCAACCCCCGAAGCAGCTCAGCAATGAGGCTGCCGATTTGCACTTTGGGGCAGCATTTGCTGTGCACTGGTGATCGATAAGCAGAGAGAGAAAGAGAGATGGATGGACGAGAGAGAGAGAGATGGATGGATGGATGGATGGATGGATGGATGGATGGATGGATTTTCTACCAGTATTCGCAGTAAATCATATTTTGTAAAATGCACTCCCTTTAGCACTGTTGTTTATTTTTCTTACATTTCTAAGTTCGCTGCTAATTGCTGTTAATTCTCATTTTATATTCCGCAGTAAAACGATGCCACTGATGATATAAAAATGTTGTAATGCTGAGAAGAAGGTGCTGGCCCTTGTGTATGTAAACATAGGTATTCGTATTCATGGGTATCTGTGTGTGTGTTTGTGTGTGTGTTTTTGTTCACATTGATAATGGTGTTAAAACTTTACAAATGCTTTCAAATAGATTAACAATGAGTCCCACCCACTCTGCATATTTAAACATAGTGGCACAATTGCAGTGGAAGCTGGGTGTGAAGGTCAGCCCGTTGGGATTTCTCTTATTCTGAAACAGTGGCTCCGCCGTTGTACACACGATAAAGACCATACGCTTATAGGGCATGCTTCATTAAAACATGACAGATATCCCATCCGACATATTAACAAGTGGCATAGGCTAGGATGCATTTGTAATATGGTGGACTCCAAATAAGGCTGCAAGAATTGTATGAGCTACCCAGTGATCTGGATTGACCACATTTCATCTCAAGTTCTCAGCATCACTTCTACTACACCCATATCTACGAGTTCTAAAATACATTCTCTGCAGAGAACTGTGCCCCAACTTGCCTCATTCGCTTAAGAGTTTGTTGCTTAGTTTCCCTCCTTCCTGCTCAGTTGGTCAGTATCTGATCACAACTCCGCCTCCAACACCTCTCATCGGGCTTTCACCCAAGACAAGGTGCCGAAGTGGTGCATCTTCCAGTCCTGGACAATTTCAGAGTAGAAGTAGTTAATGGATTTGTCACTGCCCTGAATCTCCCCTACCTGTCAATGGTATTTGACAGTGTTGACTACTTACTGACAAGCCCTTTGCACCGCCGGTGTGTCACTTTTATTGATGCACCAACAGAGCATTAGGCGTCCCCATATTTGCAATGCCATGTAAGGTAACCGTGCATGGCTTTTTATGGCCTTGTAAATATGTTTCTCTTTCACACATAACTCTGTGTGAAATGCGTGTTCCATGTGTTTTGCTGTAGGTGATCCCACGCAACATCCATGGAACTTGACACATACCCAGATTTACAACATTTTATAAACCTGGGAATGCGTCAGTGTCCTATGATTCCTTTTTTGTAATAATTCCTATTTGTGAGGCACAAACTTATCACCCGCTTAAGGGTTTTAAGGCGCTGAGTGCTGTCAGAGATGTTAAGTAAGCTATTGCCCAGAGTCATATGATGCTGAACTGAGCTGTTGCAGGTGCCGGGGATTGAACCGTGAACTGTGTGCTCTGGAGTCAGCCGCTCTGGCCGCTGCACCACACCTCTCCCCACGGGAGGCATAAGGAGGCACAACAAGGAGAAATACGTTTATTTATATTCTTTCTATGCATGCTGCATTCTGCAGCATGCATAGAATGCAGAACATGTCTTTAATGTTTTTTTGTGCAGTAAGGTGTCCTTTTTTGCACAAAAACAAACATCCCCTCAGCACAGGCGCCCTTGCAAAATGATGCCAGGGTGTCTGCGCTAGTGCACGGCTGCTGTTTGTGCGCCGGTGCAGGGGAGAAGAACAGGAATGCGCTGTATCTTGTAGATACAGTGAATTCCTGTTTTTTATTTTGATGCACGGCAGCGTAGCAGGAAGGCTTGCTGCGCTGCAGTGCGTCAAAATATTGTAAATGAGATCCTTTATCTATCTGAGTAGTCTGGATAACCGTGCTCATTTGCTGGCTCAGCTTCTTCTTCATATACCATTTACAATTGGTCTCTTATTCCCATTGTCATTTCTCCCCTCTCTTTGGAATCTGGAGTCTGCCAGACTCCTTCCTTAACCCCACTGTTTCAACTTCTATTTGAAACCATTTGCTAGACTGAGCTACAGCAATGGTTTTGGCTTCTACATGTATACTGACAACACACTCTTATTATAAATCTGGAAAGAGATCTATTGTTACAGACCATTTTCAAGCACAGTATGAGTAAGGGATTATTGATTATTGGTTTGGGTGAATGGGCCCACCAAGGAAAAAAGTGTGTGCCTCACTGGGTGAAAACACGGTTTCATTTAAACAACTGGGCCTAACCACAGGTATCTATGGCACACTGCAGCAGGCTTTTCCCAAGAGAAATGTGTGTTCTGTATTTAAGGGACACCAAACAATATTAAATGCAGAACACAAATTACGAAAATTCTGAAACTTTTTTGTAAAACCATAAAGCACAATTTAGAAAAATAGCACTCAAATGGTCACGGTTAGACCTGTTAGCCTTAGCCTATAGCCACAAAGGTTTGCCTACTTGCCTGCATTTTTGTGCACTTTAGCACAGCTAACCAGGGCTAAAGTGCCCGCCCCCTTAAACATAGTTTGATTGGCTTACACCTGATTGGCATTCCTAATTTACTTATCAGTCCCTTGTAGAGTTCTATACCATAAACCTGTAAATTAAATGCTACTGGCAGGCCTGCAGCACTTAATGTGCCACCCACTTAAGTAGCACCTTACAACATGTCCCAGGCCTGCCATTGCAGTCAGAATGCAGTTTTAAACTGCCACTTCAACTTGGCATAAACTCTACTTTTATTGTATATAATTCATCCCTAAGGTAGGTCCAAGGTAGCCCCTAGTGCAGGGTGCATTCTAATTAAAACGCTAGGCAAGCACTTTAACATTTTGCATGTCCTGGTCGTTCTTCACTACTGTGAGGCCTTCCTGTCCCATAGGATAACATTGGGTTGCCTTATTACATTTAATAAGTGCTAACTTTTGAATGGGACCAGATAGATGAAATTGAAATGAAAACTCCTCTTTAATGGTAATGTAGGATTTTTTATAACAATTTTGATAATGCCACTTTTAGAAAGTTGGTATTTTCGTGCCCTTGGCCATTTTGTACCTGCAGCCTGTCTTGGGTCATATGACTGGATGTAACTGACAGTTAGACTTTGTGATGGCATCCCAGACAGTAGCACAATAGAGGGATTAGGTGTGCCTGAGTTGGCTAGCTGCTGGCAGGATAGAGGGGCCGAGCTGAGCATAGACCCACTTGTAACTGAATAGGCTGTGTTCTGCCTTCACATAAAGAAACTATCACCTCCACATTGTCACTTCATCCATCTTGGAGCTAGGGCAGAGGGATCAGGGAATTCCAGGCACTTCAAAATAAACATTCTAAAAGTGTCTCCAACCTTCCAGAGGAAGGGCAACAGGTATGCAAATAGGCCCCTCAGACCCACTCTTCAATTCACTCCAGAACCTGCGGAAGGACTCTGAGGACTACCTGCTGCTGTGACCTGCTGTGTATTCTGCAACAATGCTTTGCTGTACCTGGAAGGGCTGTTTTTTTACCTGGAGTGTTCCTTGAACTCGTAGAGGTCAACCTTGCTGTTCACCGCTGCATGTTCACCTGGACCGAGGTACCACAGTGACCCCAAGGTCCAGTTTGCTGCCTCTTGTTCAGAGTCACAGGGACACAAAAGGCTCCCAACATCTTGTACCCAAACGTGTACCAAGCCTTAATGAGCCCTGAATATCCAAGTGGTGTCCCATCAGTCCAGGACCCTTGATTGTGGTGCTAAAGGTGCCCAAATAGCCAAAATCCAAAACTGAAAACATTTTTGGCCCAAAACTGCTCTGAGAACTGAGAGGTGACTGAGACCTGACACATCGCAGGTCGCATTTATTTTGCGGCTTCTCTTGTTAGTTTCTTCTCCACAGCAGCAAATCCTGTTCAGCAGTCCTTCCCCAAACAGGTATGCGAGCCTCTGGAACTGTTTTCAGCTACAGCCTCCTGCTTCATTCCACTAGAGATTTTTGATTCCCAAAAAAGAGAATACATTTGAACATAGAAATCATCACCGCAGCTTCAACTCAAGGCTTCCCGGCGATGACGCTACCCCTTCAAACACCTCCTGCAGCCTTGTCCCGCTTATCTTTACCTTCTCAGAACATGTTTCTCAGTAAATCCAAAGGTAAGCGCTGACACGGCCCAATTCATTTCCAGTATCTGAACTGCACTCCATTGCGGTCGGCCATATATTTCAACTTTGACCTGGTCTTGGTTGATTAGATGTCTGCGTTTGGCGATTTGATCTGTGAGTCACTAGTTTTTACTGAAAACCTTTAAAATTCATAACTCTAGTTCTACAGATTGGATTTTTGTTGTCTTGGTGTCAAATACTTTATTAAAATGTACTTTATTTTTCTAAATTGATTTTTCTTGTGTTGTTTTTTTCACTTTATTACAGTTTGTGTGCTGAATAAATACTTTACACATTGTATCTAAGTTAAGACAGACTACTTTTTGTGCCAAGGGTTAAGCACAGGTTAATTTTGTGACTTTTTGTGGTCACCCTGCAAGGGATTGTGGATGTTACTTGACCAGGGCTCACACCCCAGTCGACCAAAACACAATTTCTCACAGTCAATATTGGAAAAAAGGAACGACCAATAAGAGTTTTAGTATTTTGCTTGATTGGCTGACCTGCTGATCCTGTAGTGGGGCTGTGTGACTTATAATGATGCATATATTTATTAAAGATAGTCATGAAATGATTGATGTGATTTTTGGACATGTAGTAACATTACAAAACTCAATAGAGGCTTTTAGTATTTTAAAATTAAAAAGTGTAAAGTAAATACAAATTTAATTTAATTAAAAAAATATTTCTAAAGCGCAGCGTACACCTTGCGGTTTCTTGGCGCTAGGGGGATTGGCAACTGAGGGAGAGAGACCAGAAGAAAAGATAAGGGGAGATATTAAAAGAGTTTAAGAGGGGAAGGCCTGGCTGAAGAGGAACGTTTTCAGATCTCTACGAAAGGGGAGGTACTGAGTGGCAGAGCGGAGATGGTCAGGGAGTGAGTTCCAGAAAGTTGGAGCCAGGGTGGAAAAGCTGGCCCCGCCCCACTTTTTGCGTGTGAAACGAGGGGTCTGAAGCAGGGACTTAGAGGAAGACCGAAGTACTCTTGCAGGTACATACGGATTGATTAATGAAGAGATAAAAACGGGGGCAGTGCCCTGACGGGCCTGGAAGGCCATGCAGCCGATCTTAAAAAGGGAGCGTTCTTTTACAGGGAGCCAGTGAAGCTCCCTGAGAAGGGGGGTGGAATGGTGATAACGAGGAAGGCCATACACCAGCCGAGCTGCCTGGTTCTGGATAATCTGGAGTCTACGCAAGCTGTACGCGGGGATACCGTGGTAGAGAGCGTTTGCGTAGTCCAGTCGCGATATCACTAGTGCGGCCATGATGATCTTAAGTGCCTGGGGGGAAAAAAAACAGGAAACAGTGCGGATAGTGCGGAGAGTGAGGAAACAAGAGGATACCACGGAACTAATTTGTGAATGGAGAGTGAGCTGGTTGTTTATTTTGACACCGAGTGTTTTGACCGTGGAGGAAGGGGTAGGTGCGGGGCCAAGAAAGGGGGGCCAAAAGAAAGAGTTCCAGGGGCTGGATGAACCACCAGTGAGAACCAGCTCGGTTTTATCCGGGTTCAGCTTAAGGTGGTTGTGGTTCATCCAGTCCCTGATGAATGTCATAGTTGACTGGAAGTTAGAGACAGAGAGAGGAGAGGGGGATAGATCAAAGATGAGCTGGAGGTCGTCCGCGTAATTATAAACGGTGACCTCCAGCTGTTGGAGTGCGAAAATGAGAGGAAAGATATAGAGATTGAAAAGCAAAGGGGAGAGAGAGGAACCCTGGGGAACACCGCAAGTGACAGGGAGAGGGGTGGCCGTGAAGTCGCCTAGCCGAACCGCCTGAGTGCGGTCCCTCAGAAAGGAGGAGAGCCAGACCAGAGCTGATCCCCGATACCAGCCGCCTTGACACGGGTAAGTAAGATGGTATGGTCCACCGTGTCAAAGGCGGCGGAGAGATCAAGGAGGACCAGTGCCTGGTGTTTGTTCTCATCCATGCCCCTTCTGAGTTTGTCTAAGACTGCGACCACGACTGATTCGGTCGAATGCCTGGGGCGGAACCCGGCTTGGCGGGATGCCAGTCCTCCATTTGCCTCAACATGGGCGCTAAGTGCCGCGTTGACGTGGCGTTCCATCACCTTGCCCAGAAAGGGTAGCAGGGAGATGGGGCGGTAATTGGCCGAGATGGAAGGATCCGCGCCAGGTTTTTTCAGGATGGGCACTATTGTAGCTGCCTTTAGCACAGAGGGCACTACGCCCTGTGCCAGAGAACTGTTGAGGAAGGCGATGGGGGGGTCAGGGCAGCTGAAGTAAATTTGCTGCAGGACTCGTGCCGGGCAGACGTCCGCAGGAGACCCCGACTTCACTTTGGGAAGTATCTCTAAAAAAGAGTCCTGAGTGAGAGGGGGGATGGAGGTAAAAGGGCATAGGACGAAAGGGGGGGAGGGGGGGAGGGATCGACGAAGGCAGACGAGGGTGGTGGGATGTTGGTCTTGATGGTAGCAATTTTCTCTAAGAAGTAGGTATTAAGTTGGTCGCAGAGAGGCTGGGAAGGAGGAATTTGGGACGAGGTTCGGTCTGAGAATGCCAGGTCATTCACTATGCTGAAGATTTCCCTGGGTTTGTTTTTTGCAGAAGTTATTTTTGAAGAAAAATAGGAGGTTTTTGCGGCCAGGATTGCTGTTTTGTATTTAGCCAGTGCTGATAAGAAGTGGGTTTTTGATAAGGGGCTGTAATTTTTCCTCCATTGCCTCTCCGCCCGTCGGGCGCTCAGTTTGAGATCTTTTAGGTGGTCATTGAACCATCTATTGGAGTCCTTAGGTCGACGGATGGAAATGCGGCGTAAGGGAGCCACTGAGTCGCAGCCTCCAGCCAGCCAGGTGTTAATGGCCTTGGCCATTATTAGGGATATTGGATGCCGTTGACCTAAGCCTAAATGCGATTTCAGGCTGACAACAATGACGCAGGAGTTGGGTAAGTCTAGTAGGTTGTGCAAATCTATTTTTTTTTATGAAACTCCTTATCTTTCAGCAGGGTAAGGCACAATGCTGTTGCTGGAGAAATTCCCTTATATTTGGTTACTCATGTTTAAAGGTAACTCTAAAGCCTTGAGTTTTAGGTCAAAAGCTCCCAGTAGGATATGCTTAAAAAAGTTCGCCAGTGAGTTCTCTTCACTGCTGGGGTAACTTGTCACCTTGCATCAGTCCCAAGTAATACCTTCAGACTTGGTTACTTTTATGGAGCTCTAAACACTGGAGCAGAGCAAAAGAGGATTCTGTACACATGGAGGTCACCACAAGGTTAGATGACTGGCTTCTGCAATGCCAGGGTAGCCTTGAGCTTCCTGACAACATCTGAGTGGGATAGACTTTGCAAGCGTGGCCATGAGGTTTCATCTTGTGTCATTCCTCTGGAGGTAGGAAAAATGGCCACATAGCTTGTTTAAAGCTCGACCGATGGCACCCAGGCTGCAAGACAAGTTAGTCTCCATTTACCCTTTTGCATCTAGAAGAACCACTCGAATATCTAGAAAGGAGCAGCCCTTGGAGTGTGTGTAATGCTAGTGTATCAAATTTTAATGTTAAAAAAACTGAGGTGATGGTGATAAGTGCCCAGAAGCCTTCCCGAAAAAGCATATGTACTGACCACAAGTTGTAGGGTTGTATCCTAAGCTTTTCATGTCTCCTTAAATTCTGGCCAGTGTTCAATTTAATTTTCCATCTTCATCGAATGAGAAAGGATATTCCCGCACTCAACAATTGTGGCAAACATCTGGCATTTCCAACATCAAGAAGTCTGAATTATCTGACCTATTTGTTTTATTTATTTCATTTATTAGGTGCACAAATCATCCCCGAGGGGATCTCTTGGTGCTGAGGCCGTCAGATACAGATCAAAATTCTGTATGGTGATTAAAGATCGAACAACCATGTTTGCAGTAGTTTCTTGAAGAAGATTAAGTCTGAGCAAGAATGAAGGGGCAAGGGTAGCTGATTCCAATATTTGGGAGCCATATCATGCTGTATGGATACATTTGGGGCATAGCAATAGTAGGTCACTATATCTGAGCCGGCGTACCAGGATATAAGGCTGCAGTTTGTTTTTAAGATAACATGGTCCCTTCCCATGCAGTGATTTGAAGACCTACCATCTTCATAACTAAGTGGCCTGTTTGCTATTGAACATACCTCATTTCAGTCACTCTCGTCCACTGCTTATGGCTCTGTGTTTACTTCCTATAAAGTAAAATATTAGCTTTACTGTTCTGTGTATTGTATTAATCAATCAAAAAACTTTATTCTGAATACAAAATACATAAAAGAGCACAATACATACAGATATAGCACCAGTAAACAGGAAATTAAAACATACCTGATAAAAACCATTCAAATGTCATGTAAGGAGTACATAGCAGTCTGTACAATTTGTGATGTGGGTGCAAAAAGCGCATCAATAATCATCCTGTGATTGTGAAGGTATGACCATACACAGTGAGATCACAGAAATACTCAGCAACATCAGCATTATGAAAAGAAAGAAAGAATAAATAAAACCAAAAGTAAAATAATAAAATAAAGAATCATTAAAAGCAATCCATCCATGGACGAAAAGTAGGTTTATGGCTAATCCATACTCAGTGATATAGATATAAGGTGGCTAGCCTTTTATTCCTGGGCCTCCAATTCAGTAAAAATCGAGAGATGGCAAAAATGATAGATTGTCTTACATCACTTCTAAGGATGCGGATTGCTGTGCCACAGCTTCTGAATCCCAGGTTGTGGCAGAATGGTAAGATCCATTTCCTCCTGAATCTGACAGAAAATGGGCAAAATTACAACTTGAACAATAGTTTTGGCTACCTCGGGACAAAAGAGACAATGCCTTTCTGCTGTGTTGGATGCATGAACCCATTTGGCCGTGACCGACTGTAAAGGTAGAGTCCCAGATCGAAATTTCACATAAAGTGTTTTAGCTTGAGGGGGTTCGATCTCATCAATATATCCATCTGCAAAGTAGCTGCCTTTGTGTTCCAAGAAGGCAGTGGTGAAGTAACCCATACTAGCAGAGTCCAGTGCCAAATTATCAATTTACTGTCACCATAGGTGCTTAAGCGTATTTTTCGATATCCCTGGAGCTTCGTTGGATGTAAGCCACAGGTTCCCACACCCCATCTCACTCAACTGCTGTTGGACATATCTAAGCCAGGGAATTCTGGAGGCCCCTGGAAGCCTCAAAATATCCTCCAGGTCCTGCTGATATAGTATCAGTGCGGGGAAGCCCAGATCCTGCTCCCATAGTGTTGGTTTGAGGCCCACTTTTCTAGAGAGGGGTCTGAAACCCACATGCAGTCACTAGGGAATTAAGTGGGTGAAAGCTGGAAGACTGGAGAGGAGTCGCAGGAACCTATTTTCTACTTTTTCCAAGCTTTGAGTGCCCATATTGCCCCAGAGTTCCCCACTATAAAGAGTAGCTCCTAATGTTTGGAGATTATAGATTTGGAGTGGGGGATATTTGATGAAAGGGAGAACCTTGATGGGACCTTAGGATAACTCCTACATTTTGCTCCATCTTGAGCCTATATTTGTTTATGTGTGGTATCCAGTGAAACTGTTCAGTGCTGACTTGGATCTGAAGGACGAAGAAGGCTGCTGCGCATCAGGAGGAACCGCCACAAAGGATTGCCCCTCTGCTGGAGACCCCTGTGAGCTGGCCTACCTGAGCCCAGCTCTGCCCTGGGTGATTCCTGGGATTTAGCGCCAGATGGGCACTTTTTCACTCCAAGCAGAGACAGCTGAAACGTGGGAGGAGCACTTTTTGCTCTGATCCCTGACCAGCATGAGTGAGGGTGCTGCCGTCGAGTTCCTTGGAGAAGGGGGAGCAGCCTGTGTGCGTGTCGGTGCCCACCCCGCACAGTGCTGCATGTAGTGGGCGCTTTGCAGCTTGTTCCCAAAGCTCGAGAAGAGGGCTCCAACTGTGCTCATAATGAGCACTGTGGCCAGAAGTGTGTGGTGGGCACTGGTAAATTCGTCCAGGAACCTGGGAAGTTGCTAAGACTTCCCTCTGTATTCGATGCCTGAGGGCGGAAGCCAGGCTGAGCCTGGTTGTGGGTGGGGCCAGCAGGAGAGCCAGAGCCTCACAGGCTGTTGGTTCCCCAAGCAGGAAGAGTCGGCTGATAGAGGCATGGCCAGAGGGAGCTCCCCAGAGTTGCCCAGCAACTCACCAAGAGTCAGGCAGAAGCGAAGCCTGGTGGTGGGCGGGCTGCCTCCCATGGAGGAAGCCGACGAAGACCTCGCTCAGTGTCCCGAGGGCCACCATAGCAACAGCCTGAGGACAGAGGTCATCCCGGTCCTGCAGGGCGGGGTTCGGAGCACCACAATTGGCCATTAGCTGCTGGTCGCCGATCGCAGCGGATGGCTGTACCCTATCTTACTCAGCCCCCGCAAAGAGTGGTGAGTGGAGCTGAGCCTCCGGTCGCTTAGACCCAGGCCGGGGTCGTGACGGGCCCTGCCATTTTATAACAGGGATTCGCTGCACCGTATGGTCCCTGGCAGCTGCACCCTTACTGGGTTTGGGGAGCATTCTTCCTTTCTAGGGATTCCCGGGCAAGCCCATTTGGGGCCCTGGATTGGGAAGGGACGCTGAGAAGGAGCTACACCGGACCTTAGTGCGAGGTCAGGACGAGACCTTGTGCCTTGGTCCTTGGTCGGAGACCTCGATGCTCCATGCTGTGTGGGGGTAATCATTGCATCACAGGAGGGACTGTGTTGTGCTCTGAGTTGCACGACGGCTATTCAAGTTTTGCATAAATATGCTATATTATGTGCTTATGCTGTGATGGTAATGTTTGCACCTAGTAAGTGATTACTGTGTACTGCTGATGAGGTACAGACCTAAGAGGGGCCTAATGTGATTAATATGTTTTGCCTAATATGCTGTCCTAGGTGATGTCATTATGCTCATGCCTCATGTGTTTATGCTAAGGGCAATGTTACCAGTAGTTACTGGTTGCTTTTACTAACTGTGAATTATGACATGATGACAGTGGCCCGATTGGCCCTGTAGTGTATATAATCCCTGTAAAGTCATACTAAGTGCCAGGTGGCACAGTGTATATATGTGATTACGTTCCAATGTGTTTGATGAGTAATACAAATACTATTTTTGATATAACCTTGTGTGGGATTTCTTTTGTGGTGTGCCTAGTGTGTCGCTGCTGTGTGAGTGTGTTGGGCAAACGCTTTACATATTGCCTCTGGGATAAGCCTGACTGCTCTGCCAAGCTACCAAGGGGGTGAGCAGAGGTTATCTTCGGTGTATAACTTCCTTGCCCTGACTAGTGTGGTGGTTTCAGCCTCGCTTAGGCGGGAAACATCCTTTACAAAGCGGGCATTGCAGCGCAATGCCTTTACATCGCGGGAATTGCAACGCAAGTCTTTACAACAACTTTAACCTAACGAATAGTATGATTTACTATTCCAAAACATTCCCTACTGTACGTAGACTGGAGTTGGAATAGTAAATCATACTTTTACTAAGTCCAGTGCCCTCCAGCGCAAGTTGTTGTAACGACTAGAGTTGTAACAAACGCAATGTAAAGTACCGCGTTGTAAATGTATGCGTAGTAACATCATACATTCTGCTTAGGTGCATACCCTAGCGAACCAGAAATCCCTTTACTAACAACCGAATTGAAACTAGAGCAACTACCTGAATGTTTAGAAAGGGGCACCCGTTGGAGTGTGTGGTATGCCAGTGTCTCAAGATTTATTGCCAAATAAAATCAGAGGTGATGGTGGTAAGTGCCCGGAAGACTTCCCGAAAAAACATTTACACTGACCACAAGTGATAGGGCTGTATCCTAAGCTTTTCATGTCCCCTTAAATTCTGGCCAGCGTTTAATTCCATTTTCTTTGGGCATTCCGAGTTATCTGACCTACCATCTTTATAACTAAGTGGCCCATTTGCTATTGGACACTCTTCATTTCAGGCACTCTCGACCCCTGCTTATGGCTCTGTATATGCTCAATATAAAATAAAATATTGCCTTTACTGTTCTGTGTATTGTATTGTATTGTAGTGTAGTTGCAGTTATATAGCACGTTTTACACCTAACAAACCAACAAAGCACATTATGAGCAGTTAGCATGCTACAGTTTGGGGAAGTGTTAGGTTGGAAGAGTTTTGAAATTTCAGGGTGGACTATGTGGAAGCATGTCCAGTGTGAACGAGCAGACTGGACCTCTTATTTTGTGTTATGTCATTGGGCCTAGGCATGTCATGAGAGGACATGGCATGAGAGCCAGAATGCATGCATTTCAAAATAATTTATTGCTGATCCTGCCTGCTTTAGTTTGACAAAGTAGATCTCTATATGTCCAACCAAGGGTGAGAAATGAGCAATCCATGGTATGTACTGTATACAGGCAGTCATGTTGGAGAATCTATGTGATGCCAAAGTGGGTATGTAGAATACTTTTCAGGTGAGGTGGAAATCATTGCGAATGATTTCAGGCAGCCGTGTGCTTCACTGGATACCGTCAGCTATGGTATAGGATATTTGTGGTCTCATGGAGCAGGTTAGTAACCAGGAGACATAGGCTGTATGAAGGTAACTGTACTAGATGATCCCAAGAGACCAGCCACTAATAACAAGGTGCAATATCAGCTCCATTATTTATGTCAGGTGGAGGTTGCATAGAAGGCAGAATAGAGATAATTGAACCTTGGAGAACCCTGGGGTGAGGGTTGAAAGAAGTTGCTATGAATTAGGTTAATGAAATGATACTGTGCCTGATTTGGACATATGAAATACAGTTTTGGATACTTTCTTGAATGCTAGGGTTGTCTAGTCTCAATAGTATAATCTGATGGTGAGCAGTATTAAAGGAAACCAACAGATCCAGTAGTGGTATTTCTACTTCTACGTCGCTATACACCTGATGCAGCACTTTAGGCCAAACCTCTTACCATTCATCCTCCGATGGACCTTTGTTCCCGACTGAGAGGTGAGGCGAGTTAACATTGCATCAATCAATTTCAATTAAAAGTATAACCCATTTGGCTATACAATAAGAACCAGGAATTAGTAACTAGTGTTAAGAAGGTTTATTAAAAATTAGCAATCAAGTTAAAGTACACAAATCTCAGCACCATGCTATAAAGATAAAGAATAACAACTGGGAGACCCAACCTCCTAAAGAAGTTTAGGTGTAGCGGTATAAGGCAAACAAAAATCTCTGTCACAGCAGAACAAAAGATCAGTAGTAGGATCTGGTGCACAGAGAAGATTTTCTGGTCCCCTTTTCTAAAGATGAGTAAATATAGAATCATCTAGGTTAAAGTCCAGACTAGGAGGATCATTCATTAGTCTAAGGAATCTCAATATTCAGGGAAATGCAGAAAAATAGGAAAGTGCAGGAAAGTACAGGAAGTGAGAGAAGTTGTCATCATTGCAGAAACTCAGGCAAGAGTCTTTTTGGGTGAGAGGAATTTTGAGTATTAGCATAAGCCACACTCAGCAAGAATCAAATAAATAAGCATAGATGTCTAAACCTCTCAAAATCCAAGGAAAGTGGCTCTAGCATCAGACAGTGTAGACTCCAAAAATTAACTCTAATATCACTCAGGTACAGACCCCCTGTTCGCATCATCAGGGGTTCCATTGTCCTTTTACATTCTCACGTTGTAAGCTGCAACATTCACGATATGTCCCTCACTAAACATGGGAACAACATCGTCCTTGCTCAACCAAGCCATGTAGTAACAATGCTGAATAGGACTCTTCAGCTTACGACCTGGCTCTCTCTCTATCGCCAGTACAGAGATTTGTATCTATTCTCAAACTATCAATGTGTGTGAACCCACCTGCAAGGGAACAGTCATGTTATCAGAAATGGAAAACAGTATTTTAAACAGAATGGAAAACAGGCCTAGTACAGGAAAGTTAGAATATTAAAGCAGTGGTGCACCTTTATTATGCGTCTGCATGTTTAAACACAAATGGATATAACTTGTGTGTACATCACATTCATATTGCATGTGGCATACAGTAAATTTTTTATAAACGTGTAAATATGGCAAAAAACTCAATTTTATATGAAATATATACGTGAAACATGAGCGCACGCATTACATAAATCCATTATTGTTTCTAAAGTAAGCACATTCTAAATGTGAGGATTGTTTATTCATAAAGTCTCCAAAGAATATCTCACTTAATATGGTTAAGGCACACAGTGTTATGTATAAATTCTCAAATTCTATAGTGAATACAATTCAATAATGATGTCAAGCGCAACATTTCATAATAATTGTCGTTAAGCCACACAGAAGGATGTGCTAAGTGCACTTTCATGTTATGCATTTGTGACGTATAAAGGTGGGGTCAAAATGACGCTGTTCCACGCCTCACTTTATGATCATCCCAAGTGGAGTTGGGTGCCTCCACCCTGGTGGAAGCCTCTTTGGTGGGCAGAATTGAGGTTGCGATCTTCAATGTGCAAGAAGGCAGCATTTCAAGTCTCGCTTCCAGGAATGGACAATTGCAGTTTGGCCCGATGTAATGTTTAATAATAAATATGAATAATAGTTATCAAATATCTTTTGGCGAGGAAGTAGATATCACCAGTGCTTTAAATGGGAAAAAATAAGTGCAGGTACTCACTAAAATAGAGGTGTGGCAAGTGGGCGGGGCTAGGGGCGGGTCTACGGGCAAGATATGATCATACTTAATGACCATGCTGATCACGGTACCGGTACTCTCTCTGGCTACAGAGAAGTGCCGGGACTGACGGCAAAAAAAATCGGAGGTGCCGGTACTCGGTACCGGTGAGTACCGGCCCATTTAAAGCACTGGATATCACCCTAACTCTTCTGTCATCATGACAACAGAATTACAGAGGGGGCATGGCACAAGACAGATATTGCCAACATTTCTGTTCCTTTGTCTACATTTGCTACTAATAGAAGGTGTGTGCAGGAATATGAGACATGAAACAGACCTTTTGTAAAATCTTGGACTTTATTTATTTATTTTTGCGAAAAGAATGCCACAGCTAGCTACAATGCAGAATAAAACGCACTGAACTGCAGCAAACTGTGTATCTCTCTGCTGTCTCTCCTTTTCATTTAAGAGTTGAATTGTAGCTGCGAGCTGTGCAGGCTGTCTCCTCCGCCAAAGACCTATTCCAGCTCCACGTTTCAGTCAGCAAAGAAATCAATAGGGCGCTCATTTGATTAATGGGGTTATAGCTGCCACACCATTTTTTTTGTCCTCCGTGCAATCGCTCTCTCCGAAGGCGGAGATGGGGATTGATAAGTATGTGACCAGAATGACTACACCGCGTAGGAGCACGGAAACAGACAACGGACACGATGGCTCGCGAACTTTAACATCGCTGCTGGGTCTCTGTGATGCATTACACGCGGGGATGGGGAACAGTGGAAAGCGGCCGCCATTTACCTGCAGTGCTTGTAGCAAACGCGTAAGTGCCGTTCGGAATGAAATGCGTAATATACCTAACGTTGGCCCGCATCCGACTAAAGTGATGAGTATGGCTGTCAGCTCCTAGGCAAACAACGCTATGAATATGAATGGAAGGAACACCATGAAAAATCGACGGGAGGTGTGTCTAGTTTTAGAAGTTAAGCATTTAAAATTAGATATCCCATAAACGTTCAGACACGACTAGCATTCTGTTCTGTTAATCATTTATCCACTTTTCTTAAAAGAAATACAATGACATTTAATCGTGGGCATATTTGGCCCTATTGAGCAAGTCATGAATTTGTGAACAGACCAGGGTAATAGAGATAGACCAAAAATTCACTTGCACAGGTGAGGTGACAAGGGTTATGCGAAGCACACATAAAGATTGTTAAATAAAAAGCACAGCGAAATTCCATTGATCTATAATAAATACATTACCAGCAAGCACGCCTATCCACAGCACGACACAAACGGGCATTGTGCATCACTATGACAACAGCGGGTGAAAAAAACTACAGATAAATAAACAATGAACTAAAACCAATGGCACCGAATCACCGCTACAAGAGTGGTACCGACTGAACTCCCACATAAGACACCGCACCACAGCACTGAGAGCAGCATGCACAAGAGGCCATGGATGAGAATACCAGCTCGGATGCTCAGCACGGACAAGCAGCCAAGGCCGAGGGAATATTTATTTCACAGAGCACTCACGTTGCCACACAATCAATAAAACACAAACTAAATTGAAAGCATTCATGCGAGAAAAAACCCATTCCCACAGCACATCTTACTCAATATCCATTGCACAGAACGGCGTGGTACCAGAGCTACTACTACCTACATCCGACACATGCACAAACAGGCAGGAGGCAAAGCACAAAACTGCAGGGATTGTGCATACCACATCTTTACACATTTTTGTATGAATTTTACCACAAGCCATACAAATATATGTTAGAAATAGGGTTATTGGTTGACTGGGGTATGAGCCCTAGTCAAGCAGCAACTACAATCCGAGTCAGGGTAAGAAGCAGGCAAACCCTAATTAACCTGTGCTCAATCTCTGGTAGCTTGGCACAGAGCAGTAAGGGTTAACTTTAGAGGCAATGTGTAAAGTATTTGTGCAATACTTCAAACAGTAAAACAGTCAAAATCCCATACAAAAAGATTCCACACCAGGTTAGAAAAACAGATCTTAATTTAATAAATAAAATAATGCCAAAACAACAAACATCGAATTAATAGAACTGGAGATATTGAAATTCAAAGTTTCTAAATAAAATAGTTGCAAGAAGCAAAAAAAAGGGCTATTGGGGCTATCTGGTCGCGCCGGACTGGGACAAAGTCACAAGTCAGGCCAACCACAATGCACTCCGGGCCGGCCACAGGGACCCAGTTAGGACCTCTGAACAAAGTACCCTAAATCCTGGTTGCGGAGCTTTGTGTGGATCTTCTTCAAAGATTTATCGCGCAGCAGGGGCGATGCGTCAGTTCAGAGATTCAACGAGGCTGCACTGCAAGGTCTTGATGCCTCAAAGTCAAGAATCCTGTTGACAGGGCTTGCGATGCGATGTCCGGTGTCGAGGATGGGAGGTGCAGCAGAGGTGATGTGTGAATTCCAAGGAGCAGTGAGTTTCTGCATCGTCGAAGAGGCTGCCGTTGATGAGGAGTGCAAGGAGCAGGCGCCGGTAAAAGCATCACGCAACGGCGGGTTACAAAGACCATGCATCGGTCCCAGATGCAGGGGTGATCAGAGTCTTTTGCTATGTGTCCAATCCATGCAACAGCGCAATGCTTATGTTATGCTAGGGGATGTGCCGCTCAGCCGAGGAGATTTTGGTTCTGCTTGGGATGAGTCTCTCAGCAGAGAAGATGCGTTTGTTCTACAGGCAAGCACCTTAGGCCAACTTCCAAACGTCCAGGACTGGGGTAGCACCACTTGGCAGGGTAGACTCACAGGTGGCAGAGTCCAGGTGCAAGGGTTGGAAGTCTTTTATGTCCCTCAGACTTCAGATCAGGAGGCCAGACTAGTAGCCCTTGGTGTCAGTCTGGGTTCTGGGGTCAAGTGATGCAGGTCCAGTCCTTCTCACCTAGGCAGGAGTGCAGCAGGCCAGCAGATCAGCACAGAAAAGCACAAGCCTATCAAAGCAGCAGTCCAGCAGAGTGGCAGATTTTCAGCTGCAACACAGTCCTTCCTGGCAGATTATTCACAGGTCCGGAAGTGTACTGACTTGGTGGTGTCTGCGGTCCTGTACTTGTACCTTGTGGTGCCTTTGACGTAGGGTAGACTTCAAAGACAGGTCTTTGAGGTGCACAGAGGCTCTGCCCTGCCTGCCCTGGCTCCAGACTCACTACAGAGGGTATACAGACCTTTGTGCGAGGAGAGGACACAATCTATTCAGGTGTAAGTGAGTCTGGGTTCAGATCCTCCTACCCAACCTGCCTGGATGGCCCTTCTAGTCACAGCTAAGGTCCCATTGTGTGTGGCTGTCTGAGGGGAATACATAAAGCCCAGCTTTCACCCACCCCAGACATGTGATCAGAGACAGGCAGCAGGCCCCAAATGGCTAAAGAAAGAAAATGGCATTTTCAGAATTGCAATTTAAAATCTGACTTAACCATAAGCTTGGGTTTTAAATTGTGATCCCAAAGACACCAGATCTTGATGGCATTATCTCTTCCCAATTGGGAATACACTTATAAAATGTAATAAGGTAATCCTAATATTATCCTATAGGGGAAATAGTCTTTGCAGAAGTGAAAAACTAACTTGAGAGTTTTTCACTGCTAGGACATGTGAAACTTAAAAATACATATCCTGCCTTTTAAATACATTGCACCATGCCCTCTGAGAATTTGTTGTTCAATTGCTGCACATAGCCTTGACCAACAATTATTTTTTGTATAAAGATACATATTACCTTCAGGTTAAAGGTGTATCGATGGGTGCTTGTTTTGCCCCAAATTTTGCAGTACTCTATGTCCATCATTTGGAGTCCACCATTTTTCTGAATAGCAGTAATCCTTTCCTCACCAACATTTTTTTATGGCGCAGGTACATAGACGACATTCTGTTGCTATGGCAGGGTACACATGAGAACCTTTTGTCGTTTATTACCTGGTTGAATTCCATCCAAACCCATTTAAAATTTACTTCAGATGTGCGCAGGAATGACCTCCCCTTTCTGGATCTCACATTACATGCGGAAGATGGCCTAATTGGGACATCTTTATATCGAAAACCCACAGAGCGTAATACTCTTTTGGCCTATTCTAGTTACCATCCTCGAGGGCTCAGAGACGGCTTGCCCTACGGACAATTCCTCCGTATACGGCGGAATTGTAAGTGGAGAAAAGATTATTTTCGAGAGGCTGCTATCCTCTCGGCTAAATTGATCGACAGGGGCTACCCCAAACATTTGGTCAGAAGATCCCTCAAAAGAGCTTGGTATAACCATAGGGATATTATTTTGGCACCCTCCATCAAACGTGTCAATAAACGTATCCCTTTTGTTTCCACTTTCAGCCCCAGCAGTAATGTGGTTTCTAAGATAATTAAGAACAATTGGAAATTGCTACGCTCTTTTCCACACTTTGCAGACCCTCCCCTTCTATCATATAAGAGGGGTAACAATTTGAATGACAAGCTTGTCCATGCCATTACCTGGCCCATCAAAGAAAAATCTGAAAATACTACCTTATGGAATTTACCAGCTGTAATAGGCCACTTTAAGTGCCTAAATTGTAATGTGTGTGATTTGACCAGTAACACCAAGGTTTTTGTCACTCCTTCTCACACCTATCAACTGAAACATTTTTCAAATTGCCGTACCACCAATGTTATCTATGTGATACGCTGTCCATGTGATTTACTTTACATTGGGCAGACTACACAGATGGTTAAACAACGCATCTCCCAACACAAAAGTCGCATTAGATGCAACGTCGTCACTGCTCCTCTTGTGATGCATTACAAGGAGCATAACCATTCAGAAACGGATATGACTTGGCAAGTCATAGATTGTCCACAATTACCAATCCGGGGTGGCAATTTACAGACCTTGTTAAACAAATGCGAATGTCGTTGGATTACACGCTGTAACTCTGTATCACACGGATTGAATTCCCTGGACGAATGGAACACAGTTATTACGAGTGGCTAGGATCCATGTTGTTACTACATGTTGTTACTCTTTGATGCCCAGACTGTAGTATTCTTGGTCAGTGTGTGAAAAAATGTCGAAAAAATGTTAATAATGTGTACAAATTCTCTAATTGTTTGAGTCTTTTTACAACATCTTACTCCTTTGTCTAAATTGTTTTGCTATCCCAACAATGTGTTTTTACCTATCCCTGTCTTCTCCCCCCTTCCCCCTTCCTCCTTCCCCCCTCCTCTCCCTCCCTCCCTCCTGCCTCTCTCCCCTCCTTCCATCTCTCTTTCCTTTCCCCACCCCTCTGCTGTTTCTTCCCCTTGCCTTACTCCACCCCCACGCCTCCCCCCTCTCCTCTCCCTCCGCCACCTCCATGCCTTCATACACACCCCTTTGATTTTCTCCTCCATAATCCACCCTACTGTCCCTGCATCCCCACACTTCCCCTACTGTCCCTCCCTCCCCACCCTTCCCCGGTCTCCTTG
Source organism: Triturus cristatus (assembly GCF_964204655.1). Lineage (NCBI taxonomy): Eukaryota > Metazoa > Chordata > Amphibia > Caudata > Salamandridae > Triturus > Triturus cristatus. The sequence continues at coordinate 305,170,574 of NC_140581.1, forward strand.
TTTTCCAAATGTGTTTCAACATAGATACTGTTCATTGAATGACGTTGCAATATTAATTCTTGTTTATTTGTCATTCACAATTTGCTACTTGTGTTGATTGTCTATATGTTTTATCCATATCTTACTATTATGGTGTCTAATTGTATTTATTAACACTGTTGCAATCGTAAATTGCTTTGCCCTTGATCAGAGGTTCATACGGAAATTGTTAATTGTTAATTGTAGTTGACAATAACTATACATAATTTGTATACTTCGTAAGGAATTTATTATTTTTATTGTTGATCACGACACTGATCGGGTGTTTCTTTCCTTTCATCTTCCTCGTTCTACCTAGGGTCTTGTTTCCCTTTCTATGCCCGTACCTGCTAGTCCCTCCTTTGTGGCCTTGCTGTGGTCACATGACCCGGATTGTTTATTTTTAGCGTCCACGTCTCATATGCGCTTGACGTCTTACTTGTTTGGACGCTGAGGCCCTATCCCGGACTAATCCCGATGATTGGCAATTGACGAGCCTACTCCAGTAAGTCTCCCCATGGTTGCCTCCCTTGACTAGATTATTTACTTTTCGTTTTGATTTGGCGTTGTCTTTACACGCCCGTTTTTCAAGCTCGTTTTCTTTTTGTCCTGTAGAGTCCTGAATTTTTCAAATATTGCGGATTATTTACCGCTGGATGCCTTCTCGTTACTTAACGAAATGCCCCTATTGGTAAGCATTTTTGTCCCCCAAACCTTTTTAATTTTCCAACTTGAGCACGAGTTTCATTTCTGTTTCTCTTCACGATAGATGGCCGCTTTTTAAACACAACCAGGATACCTTTAATCATTCCTATTGGCCTTCATTTCCCTGTTGTTACTCACAGGTAAGCGCCTTACACCGCGCTTTACTTTACTAATTGCATTGAATTAGTTGTCCTCCCTTATATTTTCTTCATTATTATTTCAGACATTTGATGATCCCCCTCTAAGTGTGACGGACCATAATTAATTGTTCCACAATTCCCTGCAATTAACATTGAAGTGGTTTATGACCACGGGCACAGGTACTATTACCCCCTGACTTGCTTTTTACTTTTCATTTTCTGTGCTGTAAGTTATGTTTTTCTTCTGGGCCTTTCTATTCATTATCCTCCCCCTTTCTTCTTACACATAGGTATTTAGAATATTGCAATAACCATAGTCCTGATGATGACCTCAACGTAAGGAGGTTGAAACGTCGTCGACCAGACAGCATTACTTACGGCTAACTACAGGGTCCTGTGAGACCTTCATGATCACATGTAAATTACCCATTGTATATAACTCTCCTTGACCTCGAATTTATTTAAATCATTTCGCCGTACCTTGTTGTCACTTCCACACTTTTGTCACTGCGCCGTTCACTTTTTCACTTCCTTGTCAGTGCATATGTGTTAGTTATGGTTATTTTGAATTGTATATACCATTTGTGTATCTAATTATTAAATCTGTTCCCTTTCTATCCTTGGATCTCTCTTAATTTTTCCCTTCCTTTGATTGAATTATGTATTGATTGGTCCTCTTATTCATTTTCCCTGTTGAGACATTGTTTTTTGCTACTCTGAGTTGTCCAGAGCCTACCCTAGAGGTGAAATATGTATTCAAAAGGAAATTTTGGGCCTGGCAAAAGGTCAAAATGGCAGTATGACTGTACACACACACAGACTCTCCAATCACAGGCCTGAGACATGGTTAAAGGGCTACTTAAGAGGGTGGCACAATCAGTGCTGCAGGCCCAATAGTAGCTTTTCATTTACAGGCCCTGGGCACATGAAGAGCATTTTACTAGGGACGTATCAGTAAAGTAAATATGCCAATTGGGTATGAGCCAATGTTACCACTTTTAGGGAGAAAGCACATGCACTTTAGACTGAATAGCAGTGGTAAAGTGCTCAGCTTAGAGTAATAAGGCCAACAAAAATGAATTCAGCAAAAAGTAGGAGGAGGAAGGCAAATGTGTGGGGGTGACCCTGCAGTAAGGGCAATTTTGCAACAAATATCAATGGTTACCTATTCACAAATTATTAAACTGATCTCTGTACTTTAAGGTGACACCCATGTGAACAACACCAGGCATACACCACAACATTGAAGGCATTGCACCATTACCAGGATAGATCAGTGTGCTACGGGAACGTGTCAACTGCCACAACAAGCAACACAGCGCCATTCAGCCTCCTCCCTCTAATCCAGGAGACAACACTTAGTAGGGACACAAAAAATCAAACGTGTGGATCTTAGTGAACCGAATCACATCAATCCAGCCTTCAGTTATGCAATGTCAGGCCTGCACACATCCACATCTATTAGCCATTAACCCATAAAGAGCACGCCACAAATGTAGAATATACATGCAGCTTTCCTGCCACCAAATCAGGAGAACCAATCTCAAACACATCACACCTGCCAGCTTGACCTCTAAATTCCCCTTACACAATCTGACAAAATAAAGCAATGCAGGACAACCTGCTGCACCACTGTGAAAATGATGACACACCCCACAGTAAAGTGGCAACTTCATCTGCAAAAAATGGTGCCGCCGAGATGCAACAGAAACAAAGTGAAAAAACACCCATGGGCTGCACACTTCCAACACAAATAGTGATTCCAACAGCTGGCAGCAGCCATGATCTTCCCAGATCATACTGCAGAGTCAGCATGCAGAAAGAGCTGTTCAGTAACCATTAACCAAACAGCCCACAGAGGGGCCACAGGTGCTTATGGTGACTACAAAGGTGACCCTAACTCTACAAGGAGTCCCGTAGACAGGGACAGAATCCACAGACTGGATTTGACCCAAAAAGGTGGTTGCTGACTATGATGATGCGGATACCCCACCAAGCAGCGGTGACACAGCCTCATCTGATACTGCCCTACCAATCAGACCAAAAGTAAAGCACTTTCCAGAAATCAATAAGAAAGACAATCTGCAGGTGATTATGTACCCAAGCAGAGCCGAGCTGCATGGGGAGACTTATCAAAATCCAATACCAACAAATAAGACTTCCTGTGAAGACACTGCCTGCTTTACCTTTACCATCAAGAAGCTTGAATGAGCACCTCTGGAGCTGCGTTACACACCCACTGCGACTTGAGCGAATAGTATATCGATATCTTTTCTGGACATCTAAGACAACAAATTAGACAGACTTGAATGTGATGGCTAAAAGGTTAAGTGCAAGTATAGCTTACCAACATGTTCTCATGTAAGCATTAAGAAGCAGATGAAAAGAGTTCAAAGAAGGGAAGTGTGGGAGTCCATGCCTGCACATCACTACAGAGATGTGTACATCAAGAGTGTTCTTTCATGTGTCTGAAGGTGGACAGGTGTCTCACTGTGGTTAAAAAGGAAAATGTCTGCCGCACTCTGTTCTGCTTGCACCACATCCTCCAGGAACTTCGATGTGGGAGGTCCCAGTTAGTTGTTCACAGGGCTTTAAGAGGGCCGAGTCTCACAGGAGCTGAGCACCGGCAGTTTTTTTAAAGGGGGCCTCGAAACGGGTGTCTATCGGGCTCTGTTTTGTGCCCTGGCACAGGTGCTCCGTTTTTTTCGGACTGCAGTGACAGCAGGCACATGATGTGCATGTGTTCACACTGCTCACTTCTCACTAGTGAAGAAGTTACGGCATGACGTCATGCCAGGTGAGCGTTGTAGGGGAAGGGAAATCCTAAAGAAAGTCGTTTTCTCTCTGGATTTCCCTTCTCGTTTTGAAACGCAGGAGCGGCAACATTGTTTTGGTGTCACCATGGCTTTGAGTGGAAGCTTTTTCAATATTATATACAAGCTACAGTTGCTGCTTATTTATCTTCTTATGCAATCAACAACCATTGACAAAGCCAATAGTCCTGACTTGTTGTAGGTATGATGTTACTTGCTGTACCATAAATCTGGATGTAATGACAGAAACAGCAAAATACATGGCGGGCAGCACATTATGCTAAACACAGATTTGTAGCGTATTTGTTTTAAGCCACGCCCTTAATTGCATTGGCCACGTCCCTTTATGAGACCCCTCAGTTTTTTCATCCCACTTAAAGCCCTGGTTGTTCAGAAACTATGGATTTGCATGTGGAATATACGTTCCGATTTGTGTCAAACTACACCAAAACCTGGCCCATATAATGGCAGAATCATCAGTGGTGCTGTCCGTGGCATACTGTGGCTGTCATAGTGTATCACGTGGTGAAAAACACCAGATAATTAGTGCAAAGTGGATGTAACGGAGCAGGCCCAGCCCAAACGCCCCCAGGGTTCCACACAAAGCTATATCACCTAATTTGATTTGAAAATGTACAACTAGTTTTAGGGGTATTACCAAATGAAATCAGGCACGGATAATGGGTACAATGAACTATGCACTATTTCCAGGCATAATAAATCTGAGGCCCAGTTTAACAAAGGTTTTGCATTGACTTATTCATGGTTTACTTCAGAATTCCAGGAGTAAGTGTGAATTAAGCCAAGAGAACTAATGGTTTACTCACACCTACTTGTACACCAGTTTATGTGAATCAGGACCTCAACTTTGTCAAAAATAACACAATATGCAATTTTACCTTGGAAGAATGAAGAGCATTTTGAATAGAAGAAAACTGTGCTTGAGAGTTAGAATTACTTGAAGGTATGATCTTAGGTATATTATTGTACAGGGACTTCCCTTCAAATATTACTAACAAGACCTCGCTTCAGTCAAAAGTGCAGCCAATTAAAATCTAAATCGTATGGGATCAATTCATTGATTGATGTTTCGAATGGCTCTATAAAAGTTTTTTTTTTAAACTGAGATAGAGGTCCCGGACTTTTCACATCCGGAGCCTATGGGTCTGCCTGGGATACACATTTGTCTTTATGAATCTTGGGAACAGATATAACACATGTGTTCTTGGATATGTTACACCCAAACTGCCATTGTAGATTTGCCATTCAATTCCTTAATTTTTGCTTGTAACAAGAGGATGGCACCCATGTCCATGTTGAATTACACAAGGCTTCTGACTCATATTGAGTCACATCTAGTAAACCCCCCTTGCTGGTTGTTGTAATAACCATTATATGATTCTGTACACGTGATTCAGAGGCCAACTCTACCTTACGTGTTGAGACTACTTTTCTTTGTTTTGACATATGAATTACCAGAGCTACAGTATGATTTTAAATAGGTGTTAGGTATCATGTTTCGCACTTCACTGGTCCATAGACTGGAGCTACTATTCCCTCAATCACTCATTTCCAAGTGCAACCCTTTATCCTGATGATGGTTATGTGGCGCCACAACTGAAACCTGACAATCACAACTCAATAAGTGCTGATCCCTTAGAAGGAATTAAGCAAATTCGAGAAGCTGCTGGGTAGAGATTGATGAGATTGTGGCTTCTCACCGATCAGATGCCTGAGAACCACAGCACTTTGCTCGGTTCCATGGCTCCCATTTTCTGAAGAACCCATACGAAGACTGTAGCTACAGGCTGGGAGAGAGTGTCTCACCTGGTCCTGTTTTCTCTTGTGTTTCAGGTTCCTGGATGCTTTTCCTTATCTCTTCAACTTAAAAATGGCAATCATCTACCTGAGGGTTTGCAGATGTCTTTTAAGGATACCCTGCAAGTAGTCCACATCCAGTTTCCTTCTCTTTTCATCATGGTTGTTCCTCCCTTGGTTTGTTCTTGACTTTTACAATTCATTATGTTTCCTGTCACATGGTGTTTGATGTCATTTCCTTTCTCTGTTTCTCTTACTATTTCAAGGCCTCAGTTTGGTCAGAGGTTGTGTTTCAACAAAGCTGTGCTCCTTTTCTAATTTTCTCTCTCCCTCCTCGTGCTGATACTGACTTCTAGCACTTGGAACTTATCAGCAAGGAGGCTTTTAAGCCTAAGTCTTTTTTCTCCCTAGAAGGTGGTAGCTCTTTGAGGACACTTGCTTACCACTTGCCTCAGACAGTGGAATCCCCGTATCTGGATTATGGGTAAGCATTAAGCCCCGAACAGTTGCATAAATGGAGAATGATCCCGGACAAATCAGACAGGAGCACAATCAAATTCACCCTAAAGTTTTATCACCAAATGATTGTGACAACTAAATGCACTGATCTGGCATCCCACATAGACACTAGTCCCAACAGAAGCAAATATATGTTTGCTATTGCGAAAGGTTCCACCTCATCATCGGCCGCCTTCAACTGAATCGCCCCCTCCCAGGACCTCTACAACAGCCTCTCTCACTTTTCCAATAGTAAAATCACCATTAATTTACCCGCAACTTCAGCTGGGAACCTACCTCGATATGCCCTGCCAACACCTCCTGATCTCCTCCAAAGAACCAATGGTAACCACATGGCCTGTCATCACCCTAGAGAAAAACACCACCACCATAAAGTCTATCCATTTAGGGGCTCTATCAGACCCCTGTCATGCCTACTCCAAAGAACTGCAACCCATCAGAGCCATGCTCACACTCATTCTGAATGCCTCCACCTCTTCTGAGACCTTTCCAGATGCTGGGAAACATGCAACTGGTTTCACATTGCTGAAGAAACCCTCTGCTGACCCTTCAATGCTGGCCAACTACAGACCAATCTCCCTGCTACCATTTCCGGCCAAGGTCTTAGAGAATTTTTTTAAAAGACACCTCACCAAATACCTCCACCAACTCCTATACTACTCGTCTGGTTTTAGACCCAACCACAGCATCGAAGCTGTTCTCATCCCCACCATGGATGGCATCCGCATGACTCTTAACAGGGGAGACATGGTAATCAACATCCTCCTTGATCTCTCCATAGCATTCAACATGGTCTCCCACCCCATTCTAATCCAGTGCCTACAGGACATAGGAATCCAAGGACATGTACTACAATGGATATGCTCCTTCCTGACTGGAATAAGCCAGTCAGGCAGCATAGCACCATACACCTCAGATATCATAACGTCAACTGCAGAGTTCCGCAAGGATCCTCCCTGAACCCAAACCTCTTCAATTTATAAATTGCATGATCCCGTTAGCCAGCATCATCTGCTTTCACAACATCAACGACCTTTCCTAAGGTGCAACACCCAAATCATTCTCTCCCTCATGGACAACACATCTAGTATCCGGATCAAGTTTAATACCTGCATGACTGAAATCACCCACTGGATGAAGACTAACTGTCTAAAGCTGAAAACCAACAAGATCAAAATCATGATCTTTGGGAAGAGCACATTACTGTGGGGCTCCACCTGGTGGCCAACAGTGCTAGGACTTACACCCACCAACCACACCACTGACCTCAGGCTCATCATCGACCACAAACACAACATGACCACACAAGTCAATTCATCACTGCCTTCTGCTTCCATACCCTGAAGATACTGAGGAAGATTGTTTAATGATTCTCAATCAGCACCTGCACAAAATGCCATACAAGCCCTGGTCACAAGGAAGCTGGATTATAGAACATTCTCAATTCCTGGATAAAAAAAACTCACAAAAAGGCTACAGACCATTATGAAATCAGCACCCAGAGTCACTCTCAACCTCCCACGTCGCACTCACTTCACACCACCCCTGAAGTAGCTCCACTAGCTCTCCATTCACAAACTAGCACAATTCAAACTCCTCACTCACAATTTTCAAGGCACTTCATAACACTGCCTCAGCATACCTCAATACTTATGCCTGTTTCTTGACAAAGTTCAAGAAGATGTTTGAGAGACCAGATCGTAAAACGTCTGCCAAAGACACCCTAAGTGAGATCTCTCGGGGAAATTACGAAGTGCACCAATATTGCACTGAGTCTCACAAACGTGCTGCTGGGACCACCTGGGTGGAACACACTCAGATGACTTTATTCCAGATAGGGTGAAAGGAGGAGTTAAAGAATGAGCTGGGATGAGTTCCTTGAGGCTTCCTCATTTTCTGAACTTCTGGCCCAGGTTCTCCTGATTGAACATTGACTTAGGAAAAGGAGAAAACAAAAACTCCTTGGACCTGGGTTTTCAGGTGTACAGACTCAATTACTGAGCCAGTTGTTCCTAATTCCGAGGTGTCTGATGATCCTAGTATCCAACATCGAAAGGAAACAAAGATGTAATTGAGGTTTATATCTGTATTATGCAAGTCCTAACCATCTGCTGTACAAATGTGCTGTTCAACCCTGTAGGCTAGATGGAAAAGCCAGATCCCATCCTTTGTAAGTGAGAAGAGTGTGGGAGATTCCACATACCCTACATTTTTCAGCTCCTTTGGTGGATCCAATTCACAATTGTTTGTGTTAGAGTTGATCCTCTTCCTGCCCCAATAAATGCTGGTGCCTACGGCATGTATATGGACTTGAGTTGTGCGAGACTTCAAATTCCGATCAGGAAGAAGTCATCTCCGAATCACATACAAATAATTGATTGATCCTCTGACTTAGGGTCTTGTGACCTCCATCACGGTTCTGCTCCTAATGTCTTTAGGTAATCATAAGGAGATGGCTGTCTTTAATTTAATCGCGTCTCCTAACTATGCCATAGAGCTTGGGATACCCTGCCTGTAACAAAACACAACCCATATTTCAATTGGGAGACCAGAGTTTCTCTATAATTACAGTTCTGCAGAGATGACTGTTACTCAGATGGGAGTTATTGGGCTCTTGTAGTGCAAGAACCTTCTGAAGATCAGTCTCAAGCTACTATTGATCAGGCTTTGTCCATTCCTATAAATTATTAGGAATTTTCTGACGTCTTTAAGAAGAAGCCTAGCTCTGGGTCTCTACCTCCTCATAGAGATTTGGATTGCGGCTTCCCGACTGCACCCTGAGCCTTAATTCCCTATTGCAGAATATAGGGGCATATTTTCAAGGACGGCGTTAAAATTATCGCCGGTTTAATGGCAGAAAACTGCTGCTAAAGCGGCAATAATGGGCTTGATAATACGCCCTGGAGAATTCTCATAGAAGACCAGATTCACACCAGAACCTGGGCTTCCATGGGAATTCATAAGGGCATATTATCAAGCCCATTATCGCAGCTTTAGCGGCAGTTTTCTGTCTCTAAAGCGGCGATAATTTTTAACTCCGTCCTTGATAATATGCCACAGAGTCTTTACACCAGAATGAGAAAGAGGTCCTGAAGGAATATTTGGACAAGAATCTGTGAAATAGTATAATTTTCTGGTCTACCTCATTTACCTACTGGGCTCCACTTTTTTTTTACCCAGGGAAGTCCAAAAAGCTGAGACCTGGCATTGATTATGGGAGAGTAAATAAGATCACCATTAGTGACTGTTATTCACTTCCTTTTATCCAAGATATACTTGAGACCTTTCATGGTGCAAAATATTTCAATAGTTAGATCTCAGTGGAAATTACCATCTGCTCTGGATTAAGTAGAAAATGACATTTGGACACACTTCTGACATGGAAAACATTGGGTCATGCCCTTTGGCCGTACTAATGCTTCAGCGGTTTTTCAGAGGTTCAGTAATAGCATATTCTCTGATACCCTAACCTGCTTTTTTGGTATACCTGGACAATATTTTGATATTTTCAATCGAGCAATCAATCAGTATATTTGTAAAGCTCTACTTGTTACCCATGAGGGTATCCAGGTGCCGGGAGGGTTCAGTTAATTAGCCGTGTCATCAGGGACTTTTGGAACTCTTGAAGAGATGGGGAGGTCTGTAGATGAAAGAGTAGCTTGTGTTCACTGCTAGGTAGGAGCAGGAGCTACCTCCACATCTGCTACGTCAGATGCGGGGGTGAAGGTTAAAGAAAGGGACATGGAGCGTTGGTGTCTGGTGGGCTGATGGAAGTTCAGACGCTGGTTCAAGTAGGCGGCTCCACAGTTGATAGGGTCTTGTATGTATGAGTCAGGAATTTGAACTGGAATCTTTTCTGTACAGGGAGCCAGTGGAGGTGCTCGAGGTAGGGGGTGATGTGGGTTCATCTTGGGAGATCCAGGACGAGTCTGGCTGTGACGTTCTGTATGGTCTGTAGTCATCGGAGGAGGTGAACTGTGATCCTGATTCCCTTCTGGAGCATTGAGTCCATGTTCGTTCTTCGGCTCAAAGAAAACCATCTATCCTGTAAGGTGGTGAAGTGTGAATCTGAGCATACAGAAGTGGGGTATCTGGGGAATTGTCTCTCAGAGAGTAGATTGTCTATGAATCCTTTCAAGATTGCTGTCATTTTGGATGGGCTAACCCCAAATCTATCAAGGAGACCAAGGGCCTGATTACGAGTTTGGCAGTGTGGGAGCAGGGCAGCATGCCACCGCCACACTCGACTCCCAGCCGTCCACCAGATTACAAGTATCTACGAGAGACTGCCAGGCGGTCCTTTGGCGTTCCCATAGCGGTGCCTTTGAAAAAGGCACTGCAATGGGACCACCAAAGCAAGTTCCTGCACAGCATGGACTGCTAAATCTATGCCATGCAGGAACTGGGTGTGCATGCAGACAGGGAGGCACACCATGTGCCCCCTGTATGCATCCCCCTTAGTTTCCCCATCACCAGCAGTCTCATGGTGTGAACACAGCCAAGGGGACGCTGGCATTGGGGAAACTCAATATGCTTGGTGGGGCTGCTGCATTGTGCGGCCCATAGACCACCGCGGTTGCGGTGGTCCTAAAACGGTACTTTTAATACGGCAGTTGGACCACTGATGTGGCGGACGCTGACCACCACCGCACCTCCACCACGGGTTCAGCAGTCTGATGATCCACCATACTTGTACTCAGGCCCTAAGAGTATTTATGAGACTGGCAAACCTTTATAAACAGTTTATTAAACATTTTGCTGAAATGACCAGTCACATTCCTAGCACTCTGAAGAAGGAAAAATTAACAAAATGTTTTTCTTGGACTTCAAAGACACTGGAGGCCTTTATCGAGTTTAAGAAGGCTTTCACCCAAGCCTCTCTTCTAGGTCACCCAGATTCGTTCAAGTAACTGATACCTCCAATTTTGCTTTAGGAGCTATTCTGGTTTAGCTCCAGGAGGAGCTCCCACCTTTCTTATCTTTCTCATGTCTTGATGAACCCTTGTTAACAAAGGTATTCCATTCAGAAATGTAATCTCTTGGCCCTTAAACATGCCTACATTGTGTGACTGCATTTTTTAATGAGAGAAAATAAACCTTTTGCGGTTCTGACGGGCCATTAAAATCTTCAGGTACTGCAGAGCATGTAGGACCTGCTTGCTCAGCCTATCTCTTCACAATATGACCTGTTTGGGTCACAGCCCTGGCACCTAGGACATTCTCTGATGCTTCGTCTAGACGGGACATTCTGGTTGAGGATTCTGAGACTCCTTTCCTTTTGCTCCCTGACAAAGTTACCTGTCTGGCAGGCTCCTTCTTACAGCGCATCAGGGATGCTCACCCCAAGATCTCCGCTGATTACCTTGATGGTCTGCAGAGTCAATATCCATTGGTCTACTACCTGAATCTATATATTTTCCAGCAGGCCTTGTTGATTCCAATTGAGATTATTCAAACAGGGGTTCTGAAAATGAGTCATTACTCAGCAGTAATTGGCCATTGTGGTGTGAAATCCTCCTTAGACCTTGTCTTTTGTTCCTTCCAGTAGGCTAAGCTTTGCCAGGGTGTAACGCTTAATGTCAAGTTCTATCCTATCTGCGCACAGTTCAATGCAATCTTAGACAAGTCCTTTGGTTTTCTTCAGCCTTTGCCTGTTCCTCCTCATCCTCAGCACACAATTTATACCAAATTCATTGTGGACTTATCCACCATCAAATGGAAACCGAGTGATCATAGTCACTGTAAACTATTTTTTCAAGATGTCTATCTTTTCCCTATTTCAGAGGCTTCCAACTGTCATCATGATGGCTATGAAATTCTTATATTTTGCATCCCTGACACCATAATCTCTGACAAGGGCTCTCAATACATTTCTAGTTTCTGGCGCTCAATCTGCTCCAACATCGGTATCCATCAAGCCTTGTCCTCAGATTCCCATTCACAGTTGAACAGTCAGACAGAAGGGGAGCAACAGCTGGGCAGAATATCTATCCATTGCACAGTACTCCCCTAATAAATCTGCTTGCTCTGCTACTAAAGTCTCTCTATTCTATTGCATCAAGGGCTTCCATCCATGTTCCTTTCCCACTGCTCCTCTGTCTATTTTGCTGATTTTCTAGAGAAATGTGATGGTGAAAGGAGCCTAATTGCTTGGAATATTCAGGATTCCAAGGCAACTGTGAAGGCTATAACTGACAGGTTAAGAAGAGTTCTACCAAACTTTGAGGGAAAGTTTGGTTGTCTTCCAGGTTCATGACCACTTTGGGCCTTCTGTTATAAGCAAGCAAATCAATCTAGTCGCCTTTAGGCTCCATCTTCCTAACTCTTGGACGATTCACCCTATCTTTCATATCTCCCAGTTTAAGCATTTTGTACCTGATCCTTTTCATCCGATCTCTTCTTCTCCTGTGAGGAATACATGGTTAGCGATATTTGTGACAACTGAATTTTCAGAAGTCAGTTGAAATTCTGTGTTTACTGGAAAGACGATCCTTCTAGTGAGAGTCTATGGGTTCTTGCTTCTTCAGTCCATTTCCCAAGACTGGTTTGTCAATATCTCTGCCCTTTACTGTTGTGTCTGAGGCTTCCCACCAGCTGGGCGCACAAGAACATCACTGATGACATCATCCACGTGATAATCTGATTCACCTCCTCGCACCCTAATATAAACTTTGATACACCCACTCTAAAATAAGGAGTACCATTTTAGAAACCATAGACACACCAAGACCAGTTACTACATACTGACTGACTGATTCCTAGGTCTACACACACATCCACTCATTCACCCATACAGTCACTCATACATGCAGTCACTCATCAATACAGCACTATCATATGCACTCATACACCTATACAGAAAGTCACACACCACCACTCACCCATAGAGTTACTTACACACCAAGGTGCCGATTCGGATCCTGGAAAAAATTTCCCCGGCCGAATTGAATCTGGATTTATTACCGTACGAATCGTACAAGTAGCGTACAAACTGCCAAGTACGATTCGCATGGGAAAACCTCCATACGAATCACATCCAGAACATTTCCCCACACGTCCTCGGGTCGGAAATTGTGTCCGACACATCCCCGGACGATCTACCGTACGATCGGGAAAAATGAAGTCCGACCGCGCTAGTACGATCACTCTCGTCCTTTCGATTTCACAACTGTATGCAAAAAACACCTTACGGACCGAACTCCCACAGCAAGCATGGAGACACGTGTCCGCATACGCGCCGAACATCCCACCACAGACCCCGCATGTACGCGCAAAATGCCCCCCGGCCACAGATGTACGCGCCGAACCCCCACCCCACCCGTGTATGTACGGACCGTACCCCCACCCCACTAGTGTATGTACAGACGGTACCCCCACCCCACCAGTGTATGTACGGACCGTACCCCCACCTGTGTATGAATGGAGCGTACCAACACCCCACCAGTGTATGTACGGACCGTACCCCCACCCCACCAGTGTATGTACGGACCGTACCCCCACCCCACCCGTGTATGTACGGACCGTATCCCCACATCACCAGTGTATGTACGGACCGTACCCCCACCCGTGTATGAATGGAGCGTACCAACACCCCACCCGTGTATGTACGGACCGTACCCCCACCCAAGCAGTGTATGTACGGACCGTACCCCCACCCGTGTATGAATGGAGCGTACCAACACCCCACCAGTGTATGTACGGACCGTACCCCCACCCCACCAGTGTATGTACGGACCGTACCCCCACCCCACCCGTGTATGTACGGACCGTACCCCCACCCCACCAGTGTATGTACGGACCGTACCCCCACCCGTGTATGAATGGAACGTACTAACACCCCACCCATGTATGTACGGACCGTACCCCCACCCACGCAGTGTATGTACGGACCGTACCCCCACCCATGTATGAATGGAGCGTACCAACACCCCACCCGTGTATGTATGGACCGTACCCCCACCCCAGCAGTGTATGTACAGACCGTACCCCCACCCCACCAGTGTATGTACGGACCATACCCCCACCCGTGTATGAATGGAGCGTACTAACACCCCACCCGTGTATGTACGGACCGTACCCCCACCCAAGCAGTGTATGTACGGACCGTACCCCCACCCGTGTATGAATGGAGCGTACCAAAACCCCACCAGTGTAAGTACGGACCGTACCCCCACCCCACCAGTGTATGTATGGACCGTACCCCCACCCCACCCGTGTATGTACGGACCGTACCCCCACCCCACCAGTGTATGTACAGACCGTACCCCCACCCATGTATGAATGAAGCGTACCAACACCCCACCCATGTATGTACGGACCGTACCCCCACCCAAGCAGTGTATGTACGGACCATACCCCCACCCGTGTATGAATGGAGTGTACCAACATCCCACCCGTGTATGTACGGACCATACCCCCACCCCAGCAGTGTATGTACAGACCGTACCCCCACCCCACCAGTGTATGTACGGACCGTACCCCCACCCCACCAGTGTATGTACAGACCGTACCCCCACCCAAGCAGTGTATGTACGGACCGTACCCCCACCCGTGTATGAATGGAGCATACCAACACCCCACCCGTGTATGTACGGACCGTATCCCCACCCCACCCGTGTATGTACGGACCGTACCCCCACCCCACCAGTATATGTACGGACCGTACCCCCACCCCACCAGTGTATGTACGGACCGTACCCCCACCCGTGTATGAATGGAGCGTACCAACACCCCACCCGTGTATGTACGGACCGTACCCCCACCCTACCCGTGTATGTACGGACCGTACCCCCATCCCAGCAGTGTATGTACGGACCGTACCTCCACCCCACCAGTGTATGTACGGACCGTATCCCCACCCCACCAGTGTATGTACGGACCGTACCCCCACCCGTGTATGAATGGAGCGTACCAACACCCCACCAGTGTATGTACGGACCGTACCCCCACCCCACCCGTGTATGTACGGACCGTACCGCCACCCCAGCAGTGTATGTACGGACCGTACCCCCACCCGTGTATTAATGGAGCATACCAACACCCCACCCGTGTACGTACGCACCCTACCCCAGGCCCACACACCAGCACCCTCACCCAACATCGGGCATGTACGAGTCGTACTAAGCCATAGCAAAGGACATCACTGTACAACAACATGGCCCATGTACGCACCGTACAGACGCTAAAAATACTCCTACTGAACCATGACTAACCAAAAAAACACAAGGACAGTCAATCCGAGGCCCACAACACCACCAAACATATCCAACAAGGCCAAATACATCCTATACACTGACCTGCAACTGACAAACAGATAAACAGAGGCCCAAACCACTACCACTCCTTATAACACACCCACCCAAAGTTCAAACACAGCCACACCCACAAATGGACCAATAAAAAGGCCCAACACACACAAACCATGATCCTTTGCAACAGATCCACTGCTGCCAGACCCCAGAGACAACGCACTTCACCATACTTCAACCATCAATACACCTTACACTTGCACTCCTTCACACAACCACCATCACAAACACACCCTCATCACATTCACACACACACACCTGCACACCCACAACCATCCACACCCACACCCATCCACACCCCCACCCCCACAACCATCCACACCCACACCCCACACCATGCCCACCAACAAGAATCCAAAGTTCACAAAGGACGAGCTGGAGTCCCTTGTCGACGAAATCATCAGAGTCGAGCCACAGCTCTTTGGAACATTGGTCAGACGGACCAGCATATCAGAAAAAACTGCCATGTGGGAGAGGATAGTCAATTCCGTGAATGCTGTTGGGTCCACCAGAAGGACCAGGCATGAGTGCCAAGCCAGGTGGTTCGATCTGCGGAGGACGGTCCGCTGCAAAATGACGGACGAGCACAACCAGGCCAACATCACTGGAGGAGGGCCATCCCGCAGACCGGTACACTACCATCCCTGGGAGGAGAAGGTGATGACCACGCTGGAGCCGTTGGCATGTGACGGACTAGAAGGAGTCCGAGAGCCTGGTGAGTACACAAACAACTCACCTCACATGGGGGGAACGCCATATACAACCTAAATTCCAATCATGTACGCAACCCTCACAAAGCCAGCACCGGACACAACCACACTCCAAAAACACACACATGCCACTAGCGCCTCCATGCCCCATGCCCCAAGCAAGGCCAGGCCAAGTCACAGGCCACACAAACACAAACACAAGACAGGATGTCCCCGATGCCGGGAGGGTGGGCCTCAAAACTAACATAGAGCAACTCTGAAGCACACAACAATGCCCTCAGCCCATATGGCTTAGGGCACAGCCATACCAACAGTGTGTCCCCACACAGTACTGTTTTGCCTGCTAATGGTGGCCGCGTTGCAGGACGACATGGGTATGAAGGCACAATTTGCACATAACAGCAGCCAATGAAGACGCAGCACACTGAAAGAGTGTCAGCACACACCGCCACAGCAGCAGCGCAGACTCACACACTCCGCCGAATGGGTGCCCGCAGAGAAGAAACAAACCCACATGAACAAGCCAATGGCCTTTGCAAGACCTGCAAACTGTGTGTGCCCAGGAAGCTGGGCTGAGGTGACAGAGGGTGACACACAGAGGGAGCGAGAGGGGCAGAGAGAGGGACAGAGACAGAGGTGGACACAGGGAGACAGACAGAGGGAGGGAGGAGGCTGACAGAGGGAGGAAGAAAGGGCGAGGGACAGAGGGAGGAGGCTGACAAAGGGAGGGAGAAAGGGAGAGGGACAGAGGGAGGAGGCTGACAGAGGGAGGGAGAAAGGGAGAGGGACAGAGGGAGGAGGCTGACAGAGGGAGGGAGTAAAGGGAGAGGGACAGAGGGAGGACGCTGACAGAGGGAGGGAGAAAGGGAGAGGGACAGAGGGAGGAGGCTGACAGAGGGAGGGAGTAAAGGGAGAGGGACAGAGGGAAGAGGCTGACAGAGGGAGGGAGAAAGGGAGAGAGACAGAGGGAGAAGGCTGACAGAGGGAGGGAGAAAGGGACAGAGGGAGGAGGCTGACAGAGGGAGGGAGTAAAGGGAGATGGACAAAGGGAGGAGGCTGCCAGAGGGAGGGAGTAAGGGAGACAGAGGGAGACCAAATCACCCTTGGGTGGTGTGGCCATGTCCGCTCATCAGCAGGTGGACTGTGTGCATGTAGACAAGGTTTGGCAGTGCCTTAAACCCCCTTCAACCTTTGATAAACACTAGGCCATGTGTCAATCTGTGCACGAGTACATACGTGCTGCAGGCACAAATAGAACCTTACACCCAGTATACCTACCCACTGTGTTCGTCAGAACCCTGTCACAAATTGTTAAGTTACCTACCTGCATTCTCAAATAGCATGGAAAAAACACCATTTGGCCACGTACAGTGCAACACGTAATGCGGCTCAGCATGGCTTGCTACGCCCGCTCACTACACTGCTGACTGCGTCCCCAAAATATGCATCAACTAAGATTGTGTCACACATAGGTAAAATGTCGAAAGCTGTGGCCAAGGGACATACCCATGCACAAGTGCACTGTGTGAGGAATGCTAGCCAAATCCAACCACCCAGAGGAACTGTGCCAAATCAAAAAAGAATGAAACATGGATGTCGCATGTAACACAATTAACACTGTCTCTCTCACACACAGGTCAACGTCGTCGATCTCCCCCCAACACTGGGGGGGAAGACTCACAGGACCAGGCTCCGCGTGAAGAGGACCCCAACGCCAGCGACGACCCTCACCACTCCGTGACCAACCTGGCCCCTCTGGTGTCCAACCACCTGCAGCACCTGCGTCAGGTACAACTGTGCCAACCACCACCCCCATTCCTGCCACATCCCAGGAGACACCCAGGAGCCCTGCCCGCACACAACAACGCAGCCAGTCTGTCCAGGAGGGACAAGGTCCTCCGGGCACCCAGGAGGAGGCAGGCGACACCACAAATGCCATCCCTCAGGGGTCTCGAAGACTCGATGTGCCCACAACGACAGGCCAGGCGCAAGTGCGCAGGGGTGGTGGGAGTGGAGGACGGCGGAGGCCCGAACCTGCCCAGTTGGCTCAGGACCCGGCTATGGTACACGTCAGAACCATCCTGGACGCATACCGGCGTGACTCCAGAGGCATCGCCCAGGTAGTGGAGACCCTCAATGGGATGAAGGCCCTACAGGTTGAACATCATGCCAGGATGGAGGCAAGACATGCAGAGCACTTGGCGGTGCACAGGGACATGAGCCAATCCCTCCGTCAGATCGCCCAAAGCCTGGCAAACCCTCCCTGTGCCAGCAGGCGTAGAGCAGCACCAGCCCCAGGGAGGGAGGAGGAGGAGGAATCATCTGACGGAGCGTCCCTTGCACCGTCAAGCCAGGCGTCTGAGGGTCCCCGCAGGAAGGTGGGTCGTCCACGCAAAAGACTGTGAGAGTCAGCGGAACATCACCATCTCCAAGGTCACCTGGCCTGGCACCTGGCCCTATGGCCCAACAGCAGCACAGCAGCATAGGACATTCTCTGCCACATGGCCTTGCTGGTCACTGTCTGACCAATGTTGACAAAGACTGTGGCACAGACTCTGATGACTGTCAATGGCAAGGACACCAACTCCCCCTGTGAACTTTGGATTCTACACTCCCGCCAAGCACCTCTTGTCACCCCCCCAAACACGTACCCCAGCACTAATAAAATTCATCACAATCACAAGATGATGCCATCATTTTGCATTATTCCACTACATGTGTGTGTTGTAAAGTCAAACCATGCCTGATTTCTGAATTAACTCCGAACCACCATACCCTGGGGTCTGAGTCTGGCACAGGACACACATGGGTCACAACGTACCATCAAGACAGACATGGAGCACCATACTCACCTGTGATGGGCCCAACCAGCTGAGGGGGTGCCCGCACAACTGTGCCCACAGACCTATTCAGAAGAGCAACAGTCATGCGCAGAGGTCAGGGATCATGTGGAGTGTCCTGGGGTGGGAGTCCCAGGTATGTGTAGACACGTGGCAGAACCATGTCCTGCATGCTTGAGTCAGGTGGATGTGGCGAATGGTGGGCCAGCCAAGGTTGGATGCATGGAGATGGCACAATTGGGTGTTGGATCACAGTGCCACAAGGTTGTGTTGTGGGTGTGGGCTGCATCCTGAGGGTGTGCGTGGATTGAGAAGGTCATCCTGCAGCTGGCAGTGATCCACTCCCCCCATCTCTGTTGGACGTTGATGTGGCCTGGTCGCCGGATGTAGTAGCAGAGCTGTGCAGATGCACCCTGGATGTGGACAAGTATCATGGGATTTCTAACGCACATGTCCGTAGAGTGCAGGGTAGGAGTAGACACGGATGTCATAGTTGACCTGGGGGATGGTCTCCCTCTTGCCTTGAGGTGGATGGAACTGGGGATCTTGTGCATAATGCAGAGTGTGCTGCCGCATGAGGCACAGATGCTGCTGATCAGCATAGCACATGTCAGCAAGCAATCCATGATGGACACCAGCTCGTTTGCGTGGACACTGGGTGCCCTTGCAGCAGGGCCTGCAGCAGCATGCGCCATGTCAAGGAAACAATGCCACAAGTAGCACACAAAGACAAGGATCTCAGGAAGGAACCATGCAAAAGGTGCATGTCAAGGAAGGAATGTCTGGTTCAACATGGCACACACACACACAATGGATTCACATGCGGCACAGTGGCTGTCGTGGAGACTGACAGGCCACAAAACCTACACAGCCATGGACATCATGCACAATACAGAATCTAATCCCTGACAAACAGCTTACATCTTGCTACTCTACACATAGACTCATATGCACCATCTCTGAGAACAATGCCAGACATGCCGCATGCACAGTGGCAACAGACCACCATTGACAGAGATGAGACACCTTGGAGGCAGAGGGACCCCTTTATTAGTCATATGTGTCGGAATGCTAATGCAACTCTGTCTACACATACACAGGTCATGTGGATGAACATGTGAGACCAACACTGGCACCCCCCTTAGCACCACAGATGCTGGAAATCCATGGCACTGGCACACAAGTGACGGGTTACAGCTCACGGAGAGCCTGCTATACACCATTGAGCCCCTAATGGGGAATTCACACACCATGTCAACCCGGTGCAACCCGTATGTTTCCGAGGCCAGTGTCACACACATTGATGGCTCCATCACAATCCCATTACAGATGACTGTCACCAAGTCTGACCATCAATTCAGGTGAATTCTGCTCCAGGTCATGTGCCCCATGGTGATTCCACATGTATGTAAAGTAACCAAACATGAACAGGAGCAGTGCACACACATTCATAACAAATACCACTCCCAAAACGCCGTGCTGCATCCCTTACCCGAAGGAGATTTTCAAACTTGTCCGTGCATGTAACGCTGATTCAGCACATGTTGCTGTGATCATGAGGAATAGCAGGAGCACAACAATGCCACCAGCAGACAGCATGCGCAAGTACCTGTGGATGGGAGACACACCAGAAGTCAGCCAAAATAAGTACATCCGCATGCATGTGCATGTACTCGACACGTATTAGGTTGTCAACATGCTAGGTGACAATGATGACTCTGGAAAAACATTTCTTCTATTGCACCATCACTCGAGTGACACATCCAAGCACACCTCAGACTCACTTGGAAGACATGCAGATGGACACACACATGCCACACACAGCCCAATGCCTGCACACTCAGACACTGGAACTCACCACTAAGCAAAGAAGTCGCGTATGAGCCGACTCCGCATGTCCTCCACCGCCTCCTCCTCCTCCACATCACTCGCCTCGTGCCCAAGCCCTTCATCCTCCATGGGTGGATGGTCCTGCTCATCTGGATCCAGGATGAGTGGCACAGCTTTCTCCACTGCCATGTTGTGCAGCATGCAGCACACGAGGAATATCTTGCAGACCTTCACCGGTGCATATGGGAGTGCGCCACCGGTCTTGTGGAGGCAACGGAAGCGGCTCTTCAGGAGGCCAAACGTCCTCTCTATCACTCGCCGGATCCACCCATGGGCGTTGTTGTAGCGGTGATGGGCAGCCGTGCTGGGGTTGCGGAGAGGCGTGATCAGCCATGGCATATTGGGATAGCCAGCGTCCCCTACATGGAAACATCATGGACAAGAGTGGGTCAGGAGAAGCAGTAAGACAGGAAGATGACGTTAAATACAGGACTGGCAGAGTATACCCACCAACAATGCATGCTCGTTCGTTGCGCAGCTGCAGCATCATTTCAGGCACCCTGCTACGCCTCATGATGTACGCATCGTGTTCAGATCCTGGAAAACTAGCACAGACATGTGAAATCACCATGTTGGCAAGACACGCCGCAAGGGCATTAATGGAGTGGTAATGCTTGCGGTTACGGAAGGCTACCTCCTGTGCCTTTGGTGGTACCAAAGCCACATGTGTTCCATCTATGGACCCAATGACATGGGGCATCCCTCCCAGGGCATAGAACTCACGCTTGACAGCTGTCAACTGCTCAGGAGTTGGGAATTTTATGAACTCATCAAGGTGCTCCAACATGGCCTCTAAAAAATCATGCAGAACACGGCTTAACATAGTTTGGGACATCCCACCCACATGGGCAATGGTATGTTGAAAGGTACCCGTGGCCAAGAAATGTAGGGCTGCCATCACCTTCACCTTGGGTGTCAGTGCACCAGGGTACCTGTGTAGCGGTTGGAGGTGTGCTGCCAGCCGTGTCGTCAAGTCATCAATCAAACGTTGCGGGAAGCGGTAGCGGCGTATACAGTCATTTTCCCGCATGTCAGCCAAGTCCGGAATTGCTCGAGGGAGAGGCGGAGCCCTGCAGTGTATTAGAAGGGACAACAAAGAGTGAGTACAGTACACCACCAATGTCAATGTACTGAGCACATGGTCAACAGGCAATACACATATGCTACATACAGAGTCAGGTCTGTGCAATATGCCCTGGACACGTATGCCAGCCATGTGACACTCCTACCAAGAGACAGCTCCAAACGTTTATTCTCAACCTCATAATGCCATGCCATGAAACTAGCTGTGGGCCAGTGTAAGTGAGCAGGCAGACGCATTACAGGAGTTACAGACAACCAAATATGTGCAGAGGAAGGATGTTTATTGTACAGACAGGTTGCGGAACACTAGAGGCACAGGTCACATGTAATGGAAAAAGGACAGACCACACACCTTGCCATGAAGGATTACATTTCAATAATGATCCCACATACATTGAGAGTATGCAGATATGTCCTTGTTTTGAAACTCCGTGTCGATGCATACACACACACCTTACGTCGGATTCCACATGTGGCGTGGTATGCGTAACACTGTGCCATGGCCGCCTACACACAGACACATGTTGGTTGCAGCAACTGCAGATGCATTTGACCAAACACCTACAGCAAGCTAATGGGAACACACGACACATACTTGACATAGTCACATCGTGCAACGCGGGTAGTCACATGCCAGGTGTGAAAACCCCTGTAGCTGGCATCAGGGGACAGTTGCGTGTGTTTTTGACTGTGCCATGGCAGTGACGCGAGCAAAGCCATAGTGAAACGGCCCGTACACGCGCGTGTACGGGCCGTTTCACTATGGCTTTGCTCACGTATGCGTACCCATAGTGATACGCCCCATACACACGCGTGTACGGGCCGTTTCTATGCATTTGGGGTGCCCTAGGGCCCTGGAACTCACCGCACCTGTGTGTGAATGTCCAAATTACATAGGGGACACATGAGGGACAAGTATAAAGCCCTACATGCATGCTAGTTGTCATGGAGACCGAGTTTCAAGTTTGAATTTTTTTCATCAGGTGCCCAGGTAAAGTCGGTTTGAAAGAATCTACATTGTTGCAAAGTGGTTGTGGAGTTGACATCATGCTCAATTCAAAAAAAGAGCAAAGCCACTGACTCTGGTAGGTTTGAAGGGATTGGAGGAAACATAGGATGCAAATGTGAGTGACCAATCACTCTGTACTCCTGTGAATGAAACAGGGCAGCAAGGTAGATATAAGGCAGCCAGGTCCCATGAGAGAGCACTTGCCTGCACATCCTTTGATTCTACTACACTGCTGCTGCTCGTGAATCCTCTGGCACCATGTCCAGGTCTGTGGAGAGGGCCCAGCCTTTCACCCAGGAGGAGAACCAAGCCCTGCTGGATGTGATCCTCCCACAGTACCCCATGCTGTATGGTCGACCAGGGGTTCAGGTGAGTGCTGAGTCCACTAGCAAAGACTGTGTCCCTTTTTTGTGACTGTGACTTCTGCCATTGTGTCCAGGTGTAACACACATGCAATGTACTGTAGGGGGGGTCCCGGGTGGGGAATGCCTAATGTCTCCCAGCCAGAGCATGCTGTGGTGCATGTCTGCTCTCCTCACTTGCATTGTGTGTACTGTGACAATCACTGCATGTGGCATTACACATTCTGCCTGTCTAATCCTCCTGGGAATGTTGTTACTACAGTCCTTATGTGAATCTGTGGTCCCCCCAGTGTGACAGGTGGCAGTACCCACAGATGTGTGTTTGTTTAGTGTACATGTGCTGAGAGTGTCCAAATGATGTGTTTGTCCCCTGGACATTGGTGTGTGTGTGTAAGTCCCGTCATGTGGGTGAGTGCATATGTGGAGTGTAGCACCCCAGCAGCATGAGGGATGGATATACCCTGCCCATCTGATGTGAGCAGGGAGCAGTGCTGTGTGTCTGCGGTGATGGGCCAGCCCCACACCTGTGACACCCCCCAGTCTAGTGGCACATGTGCAGAGTGAGGTGTGTAGCTGCAGTTGGCAATGGCAGGTGATTGTCCTGTGGCTGTGTGTGTCTGTGTACTCTGCGGAGGGCGCCTCAGTGGCCTGTGGCATGTGACTGCTTTGAGGTGCTGCACATAATCCTGGTGTCGCTTGTGATGCACAGTGTGAGCCTGGATGATTGATTGTGTCGTACCCCTCATGCCACCTGTGTACTCTACAATGCCACCTAGTGCTTTTTGCCTTCCACAGAGGAAAGTGTCCCTATGACACAGGTGTAATGAGTTTGATGCATTCTATGCCCTGTTAAAACCAGCCAAATTGTTCTAATGTGTGTCTCTGTGACATGTCGCAGGTGTATTGATGTTGTCTCACTTTTTCATCCTCACAGGTAGGTGCCTGTGCCAAGGAGCAGATCTGGAAGGACGCCGTCAGTGCCGTGAGACAGACGGATGGTCGCAAGCGGCGCCTGGCCCAGGTGAGGAAACGCTGGCAGGATATCCGGTGCTGGACACGGAGGATCGCACGGGTCCTGCTGGGGGACTCACCTGTGAGCCAAAAGAACCATGGGCGCCGCCGTCTGACCCACATCCACAAGCGTGTGCTGGCGGTCGTCTTCCCTGACATGGACAGGCGCTTACGGGAAAAGCAGCAGCAGGAAGGGGGTAGGTACATGTGTGTTTGTTGTGTGTCACCAGCATTTTTAAGTGCACAGTTGCATGGATACACTGCCAGGGTTTACATGTGCAGTGCAGTTCCTGGTCCCCAAAGTGTAGCGGTGCTGTCCTTCCTCCCTTCCCCTCCTTGGCATGTGTACCCTGGTCTGTGTGTAGTCACACTTGCACAAGGTTATCTAGGCTGCCAGTTTATCGATGTGCCCAATGCTTGCAGCTTCATATGTGGGGGTGGTGTGTAACAGGTTTTGGGACCTTGCCTGTGCCCTGTCCAGTTCAGTACTTGTGGGGTCCATGTCAGTTGTCACTGATGCTGAGTCCAGACATAGGAGTGTGTCTCTAAAGTGTATTGCTTTACAGTATGCATGTCCTATTTTGTGGCCTGTGACATGATGTGCATGAGTGTGAGATATGCAGAGTGCAGGGATGGTGGCTTGTGTTGCAGTCATTACCATTCAGGAACATGGAGTAGTGTGGGCACTACTGTCCCCTGGGGCATCTTTTCCTAGGTATCATGTGTGTAATCCAAAAATGACGACAATCTTTGTGTCTACAGCATAGGTTGTGCTCTGTGCCATTGTACCCTGGCACCATTTGTGTCTACGTGAACTCTGCTACATGTGTCCACTGTACAGGCTGACCAAATGTCCCTTGTTCATACTCACGGGGGCCAGTGCCTGTGTGTCTTGGTAAAATGATCTGATGATGGCCATTTGTAGATGATGTATTTGTACCGGCGCACCAGGGGTATTTGGTGTCCAATCAGGATTTCTTGCAGGCCATGTGTTTTTATTCCAGACTAAGAGATGTAAGTGCTTCCTGTGTCTCAATAAATTGTCTAATGTAGGGGGTGGTTGGTGCGGGCAAGGCCTACATGTCTTGACCTGAAGTCTCCTTGCTAGGTCTGGCCAGTGTGTGATGTTTGTCTGGACATACACTCAAGGTGCAGTGACCCATTAATGTTGGGCATGTTTTTAAGTATTGCCTTTGCAGCATGTGCCTACAGTTAATAGACATGGTTCCTGCTCATCCCTTTTTACGACAACGCTGTGTGCTGCAGATGCTGTGCTGGATTGTCCCCAGTGCCTGGCTCCTCTGTCCAAATCCATATCATGTTATTTGCTATTGTGTCATGCTCTCCATAGTTGGTCAGTGGCATGGTGGGTCAACCGACTGTGTGTTGCAGGGCCTACATATGTGCCTTGTATTGTAGATGTTACTCATGTTGCTTTTCAGGCTATGCACTGTGACCTATGTGGATTTGACTCATGTGACATATGTATACAGGTGTCTGATTATTTCCTGTCTCTTCACCTTGCCCACAGCATCGTCGGGGGACACCAAGGGAGACACTGGCACGGACCGTGAGGAGGGAGCGGGCACCAGTGCCAGCAGTGCAGAGTTGTCTGGCACATCGAGTGGCACGGAGGCCGACGGGAGTGCAGCGGAGGACCTGTCCAGTCAATCCACCACCGACTATGATGCAGACGGGTCCGAGGCTGAGCACTCCGAGGGGGCGGTGGCTGGTCCCACAGCTGACACCAGCACTCCATCACTACCCGCCCCCTCCATTACGATCACCGGCCTCCCACTTGCTCGTGTCCCTTCCCGCCGTGCTCGGTCACCACGTGTCTCCTTCTTGCCAGGCACCGCACCCCCTGCCCCTGTCTCCACTGCTGCCACCAATGCTGAGTCTGTGGACATCCTGCGGCAGTTGCGGGTTGGTCAGACTGCGACGCTTAATGTCCTCCATGGCCACAGCCAAGTGCTCAACCAGATGGAGGCATACTTGGAGGGCATTTCAGCCGCGCAGTCTGACCAAAACAACTTACTGAGGTCCATAGACTCGACACTGACTGCAGCAGTGGATCTCCTGCAGTGCTACGTCCCACCCCCTACCCCTGCCCCATCCACACTTCCCACTCCCATGCCTGTCCCATGTACACCCAGACGTCAGCATGCACGCACAACACCAGACACAGGCACCACACCAGCAGGGCAGGGCAAGCGCACACCTCCTGGCACGCACACACAGGGTGAGGTAGGCACACCCACTGGGTCGGGGGGCAAACGTAAGTCACGCAGCCAGAGTGGGAGTCCGCATTCCGCAAAATCCACTCCCTCCAAATCCACTCCCCTCAGCTCTCCTGGCCACGAATCCAGCAAAGATTCCTTCATGGCCGCTCTGTCCCTGAGCCCAACAGTGACACCACCCAGCAAGCGGGCAAAGGAATCCCCGGTCAGGGTAGTTGAGTGCCCCCCCCTGTCCACACCCTCCCCCAGTGGCGCTGCGACCCATTCCTCTGCCCCCCCCCCCTCCTTGGGGCCTGTGGTTCCTTCGGGTGCAGGGGATACGCTGGGGGACCTTGCTGACGTGTGAAGCGCCATCCTCACCACCTCCTTTGGCGCTGCCCCAACCCCTGTGGTGGAGTCCTCCGTCCCTGCACCCACAACGCCTGCCCTTGCCCCTCCTGTCCCTGCGGTGCCTGGTCCTTCCCCCCCACATGATGGCCCCCCCCCTGTGGAAGACAGGGTGGTCTGAACTGTGCAGGCAAGCTAGGGGACACGCGTCCCACTGTGTCCCCCATCCAGCTGTGACTAATGGACTGCCCTATGGGCTTTGTAAATATTGAACTTTATCCACACAAACATTTTTGGCTAATGCTGAATAAAGCCTTTTTTTTTTTCTTAGAACACTACTGCTTTTGTGGTATTGCTGTTGGTGGGGCTGCTCCATGATTTTAGGTGGTGATCATGTGTTGGGTGTGTGGGAAATGTAGTGGTGTGCTGGTCATAGGGGGGACCCTGGTATCTGTGTGCCATCACAAGGTGTTAGCTAAGTTTCTTTGTTCATGTA
The DNA here is from genome assembly GCF_964204655.1 of Triturus cristatus. Lineage (NCBI taxonomy): Eukaryota > Metazoa > Chordata > Amphibia > Caudata > Salamandridae > Triturus > Triturus cristatus. Next base: position 305,197,863 of record NC_140581.1, read on the forward strand.
GGCAGTTACTGCATGGTGTAATCGCCCCAAGGTGTGTTCCCTCCTCTGTGTACCCTGACATCTTCCCTGCAGGGTGTTTCCAATATGTTGCGCTGAGCTGTGTCTACATTAGCTGGGTGTGTGACGGACCCCTTCAACTGTGGCCATGCATGCAGAGCGATGTCTCCACCTGCATCATTCGTGGCATCCTGGGTGATCACTGTACTTGTGTATGTAGTCTGTTGACATGACTTCATGTGGACATGTTCCCTTTTAGGCAGTATGCATATGTGTACTCCCAGGCTCGCACACATGTGTTACATGTACTGCAGGGTCTTTGTGCACCTGACTGACAATTGTGGCAATTGTATCTGTGGGTACTCCACCCTTTTTCTTTCCATGGGCACTGCTGGGAGGACTCTGCACACACCCCTCCTGTGTCTGGGCACTGCTGGGAATGATAGGCACACACCCCTCCTGTGTCTGGGCACTGCTGGGAGGACTCTGCACACACCCCTCCTGCGTCTGGGCACTGCTGGGAGGACTCTGCACCCACCCCTCCTGTGTCTGGACACTGCTGGGAGGACTCTGCACCCACCCCTCCTGTGTCTGGGCACTGCTGGGAGGACTCTGCACACACCCCTCCTGCGTCTGGGCACTGCTGGGAGGACTCTGCACCCACCCCTCCTGTGTCTGGGCACTGCTGGGAGGACTCTGCACACACCCCTCCTGCATCTGGGCACTGCTGGGAGGACTCTGCACCCACCCCTCCTGTGTCTGGGCACTGCTGGGAGGACTCTGCACACACCCCTCCTGCGTCTGGGCACTGCTGGGAGGACTCTGCACCCACCCCTCCTGTGTCTGGGCACTGCTGGGAGGACTCTGCACACACCCCTCCTGTGTCTGGGCACTGCTGGGAATGATAGGCACACACCCCTCCTGCGTCTGGGCACTGCTGGGAGGACTCTGCACACACCCCTCCTGTGTCTGGGCACTGCTGGGAGGACTCTGCACACACCCCTCCTGCGTCTGGGCACTGTTGGGAGGACTCTGCACCCACCCCTCCTGTGTCTGGGCACTGCTGGGAGGACTCTGCACACACCCCTACTGCGTCTGGGCACTGCTGGGAGGACTCTGCACCCACCCCTCCTGTGTCTGGGCACTGCTGGGAGGACTCTGCACACACCCCTCCTGCGTCTGGGCACTGCTGGGAGGACTCTGCACCCACCCCTCCTGTGTCTGGGCACTGCTGGGAGGACTCTGCACACACCCCTCCTGTGTCTGGGCACTGCTGGGAGGACTCTGCACACACCCCTCCTGCGTCTGGGCACTGCTGGGAATGATAGGCACACACCCCTCCTGTGTCTGGGCACTGCTGGGAGGACTCTGCACACACCCCTCCTGCGTCTGGGCACTGCTGGTATTGATAGGCACACACCCCTCCTGTGTCTGGGCACTGCTGGGAGGACTCTGCACACACCCCTCCTGCATCTGGGCACTGCTGGGAGGACTCTGCACCCACCCCTCCTATGTCTGGGCACTGCTGGGAGGACTCTGCACACACCCCTCCTGCGTCTGGGCACTGCTGGGAGGACTCTGCACCCACCCCTCCTGTGTCTGGGCACTGCTGGGAGGACTCTGCACACACCCCTCCTGCGTCTGGGCACTGCTGGGAGGACTCTGCACCCACCCCTCCTGTGTCTGGGCACTGCTGGGAGGACTCTGCACACACCCCTCCTGCGTCTGGACACTGCTGGGAGGACTCTGCACACACCCCTCCTGTGTCTGGCCATGTACGCTCCATACATACACGGGTGGGGGTACGGTCCGTACATACACTGGTGGGGTGGGGGTACGCTCCATACATACACTGTTGGGGTGGGGGTACGCTCCATACGTATGCGGGTGTGGGTAGGGTCTGTACATACACGGGTGGGGGTACGCTCTGAACATACGCGGGTCTGGGTACGCTCCATGCATACACGGGTGGGGGTACGGTCCGTACATACACTGTTGGGGTGGGGGTTCGGTCCGTACATACACGGGTGGGGTGTTGGTACGCTCTATTTATACACGGGTGGGGGTACGGTCCGTACATACACTGGTGGGGTGGGGGTACGGTCCATACATACACTGTTGGGGTGGGGGTATGGACCATACATACACTGTTGGGGTGGGGGTATGCTCCGAACATACACGGGTGGGGTGTTGGTACGCTCCATTCATACACGGGTGGGGGTACGGTCCGTACAAACACTGTTGGGGTGGGGGTACGCTCCATACGTACGCGGGTGTGGGTAGGGTCCGTACATACACGGGTGGGGGTACGCTCCGAACATACGCGGGTCTGGGTACGCTCCATGCATACACGGGTGGGGGTACGGTCCGTACATGCACTGTTGGGGTGTTGGTACGCACCGTACATACATGGGTGGGGGTGCGGCCCGTACCCGGGCCTTTGGAACATGGGTACGGGCCGTACCGCCATTATTGGGGTGACGTAGGGGTGGGCGTGGTACGACTCATACCCACGCTCTTAAGGCGTAGGTACGGTACGTACCGGACTTGTTGTGTTGCCGGTTCGCGTGTACATCCACTTCCGTTGCTGGACACGCCCCCACCCCCTCGAAGTGACCAGGCCCTGAAGGTCAGGTATGACCAGGGCATGTATGATTTGTGACTTGGGTGGGGGTTTTGTGTCCTGCCCCTGCCCCCCCCCTTTGCCCCTGGGTGTTGTTCTGACCTTCTGCGGCGTCTGCGTCGGTTCCTGTAGAGCAGGTGGACTGCTATGAGGGCTGGGATGACACGTAGGTTCGGGTCCATGGCTGTCCATCGCGTACAGGTGCTCCTTGCGCGCGTCGTCCTGATTTCCCGGCAGTTTTTGGCAGTCGGAGAATTTTATCCGTGCGGGGTGACGTCGGTGCGGTTCGTACTTCCTGGTTCGTGAAACGCAGCCTGAATGCGTCCCGACGTTATGTCGGCGCGTTCCCCGGATCACATTTGTATGTATATTTTCGTCGGTCGGTGTTTTGTACGATTCGTACGGAAATGGTGTGTCCGTGCGAATCGTACTTCCATGTTTGTAATGTTTTTTTCCCGGGTACGAGTCGGACGGAGGAAACGCTCCGACCGACGGTTCGTACCCGGTTTTTCCAGGATCAGAATCGGCACCTAAGTCAGTCATGTAAAGAATCAATCACACTCCCATTTACTCACCTATACAGTTATACACACACCACCTCACCTATTCATACAGATACTAACACATACTTACTTTCTTATACAATCACTGACACAAGCACACACTCATCCATACAGCCACTCTCACTATCACTCACTCTCACATATAGTCATTTATATACTCCAACCCCACATATACCGCCTTTCACATATGTAGTTACTCACACATATACCACTGAGACATCCATTCACTCACCAACACAGCCATACACATACTCACTCACCCATACAGCCCTTCACAGACACACTCTTGAACCCATACACCCAGTGAATCACCCGCTCACACATCTATGCACAAAGTCACAAACACACCCCCCACCCACCCACACAAGCACTAAGGCACCCACCCAGATACTCAGGCAACCAATCAATAACCCATATAGGCACTCATGTAGCTACTCACCAACCCATGCAGCAGCCTACACAACAACAGACACACTGATACAGACATTCACACAGTTTAGTCACTAACCCATGCATTCAGTAAGACACATTTAATCACTCACTTATACAGTCACGCACCTACTAAATCCTCCATCCAAACACTCAAACACCCACTCATTCTTCAACACACCTTGGCATATATATAAAGCATATTTAAACTTTATAAAAACACACAGTCACTGGATTATGTCATCAGTGATGTCATTTGAGATGTCATCAGTGATGTCACTGACCATGTCATGAATGATGAAATATGTGATGTCATCAGCAGTGCATTGCGGGGGTGCGAGTTATAGATAGCTGAACTAACTATAACGGCCAAATTTAACTAGTTTTGTACGAGTGAAATGTCCAACTAACTATTACATCCCTGAAACCTCTGTTGAATATATATATATATATATATATATATATATATTTATATATATATATATATATATATATATATATATCCAAAAGAAGAGTCACCTTGCTTGAGAACGCCAACACAGTTCGAGGTAAATCCTTTCTTTATTGCAGGTATGCCAGACAGTGCGTTTACTCCTCCATGACAAAAAGCGCCATACGCGTTTCGGGCATCTGCCCTTGATCACTGGCATGCACACAGACCCCCACAGCTGCTCGTACTTATACCATAGTCTCCGCCCTTAGTAGCCAGTGCATTGTGGGTTAGGGAGTTCATTACCATACTGGAATTTTTTTCCGAAGTGGTAGCAGCCGGTTCTGTGTCCATTTAAAATTATATCCCAAGTGGGCTGGCATGGAGGAAACCTGCAATGTCTCGCAAAATTCACGCCCACAAAGATGGACCTCAAACTCCACGGAACCCCAGTGACGGGTCCGCAGCCAGCAGGATATGCGGGGGGCATTCTCGCGACGAGGAGCGCCGCATTTTAATATCCAACAGAAGAGTCACCTTGCTTGAGAACGCCAACACAGTTCGAGGTAAATCCTTTCTTTATTGCAGGTATGCCAGACAGTGCGTTTACTCCTCCATGACAAAAAGCGCCATACGCGTTTCGGGCATCTGCCCTTGATCACTGGCATGCACACAGACCCCCACAGCTGCTCGTACTTATACCATAGTCAGTGTACTATGGTATAAGTACGAGCAGCTGTGGATGTCTGTGTGCATGCCAGTGATCAAGGGCAGATGCCCGAAACGCGTATGGCGCTTTTTGTCATGGAGGAGTAAACGCACTGTCTGGCATACCTGCAATAAAGAAAGGATTTACTTCGAACTGTGTTGGCGTTCTCAAGCAAGGTGACTCTTCTTTTGGATATTTAAATGCGGCGATCCTCGTCGCGAGAATGCCCCCCGCATATCCTGCTGGCTGCGGACCCGTCACTGGGGTTCTGTGGAGTTTGAGGTCCATCTTTGTGGGCGTGAATTTTGCGAGACATTGCAGGTTTCCTCCATGCCAGCCCACTTGGGATATAATTTTAAATGGACACAGAACCGGCTGCTACCACTTCGGAAAAAAAATTCCAGTATGGTAATGAACTCCCTAACCCACAATGCACTGGCTACTAAGGGCGGAGACTATGGTATAAGTACGAGCAGCTGTGGGGGTCTGTGTGCATGCCAGTGATCAAGGGCAGATGCCCGAAACGCGTATGGCGCTTTTTGTCATGGAGGAGTAAACGCACTGTCTGGCATACCTGCAATAAAGAAAGGATTTACCTCGAACTGTGTTGGCGTTCTCAAGCAAGGTGACTCTTCTTTTGGATATTAAAATGCGGCGATCCTCGTCGCGAGAATGCCCCCCGCATATCCTGCTGGCTGCGGACCCGTCACTGGGGTTCCGTGGAGTTTGAGGTCCATCTTTGTGGGCGTGAATTTTGCGAGACATTGTAGGTTTCCTCCATGCCAGCCCACTTGGGATATAATTTTAAATGGACACAGAACCGGCTGCTACCACTTCGGAAAAAAAATTCCAGTATGGTAATGAACTCCCTAAACCACAATGCACTGGCTACTAAGGACGGAGACTATGGTATAAGTACGAGCAGCTGTGGGGGTCTGTGTGCATGCCAGTGATCAAGGGCAGATGCCCGAAACGCGTATGGCGCTTTTTGTCATGGAGGGGTAAACGCACTGTCTGGCATACCTGCAATAAAGAAAGGATTTACCTCGAACTGTGTTGGCGTTCTCAAGCAAGGTGACTCTTCTTTTGGATATTAAAATGCGGCGATCCTCGTCGCGAGAATGCCCCCCGCATATCCTGCTGGCTGCGGACCCGTCACTGGGGTTCCGTGGAGTTTGAGGTCCATCTTTGTGGGCGTGAATTTTGCGAGACATTGCAGGTTTCCTCCATGCCAGCCCACTTGGGATATAATTTTAAATGGACACAGAACCGGCTGCTACCACTTCGGAAAAAAAATTCCAGTATGGTAATGAACTCCCTAACCCACAATGCACTGGCTACTAAGGGCGGAGACTATGGTATAAGTACGAGCAGCTGTGGGGGTCTGTGTGCATGCCAGTGATCAAGGGCAGATGCCCGAAACGCGTATGGCGCTTTTTGTCATGGAGGAGTAAACGCACTGTCTGGCATACCTGCAATAAAGAAAGGATTTACCTTGAACTGTGTTGGCGTTCTCAAGCAAGGTGACTCTTCTTTTGGATATTAAAATGCGGCGATCCTCGTCGCGAGAATGCCCCCCGCATATCCTGCTGGCTGCGGACCCGTTACTGGGGTTCCGTGGAGTTTGAGGTCCATCTTTGTGGGCGTGAATTTTGCGAGACATTGCAGGTTTCCTCCATGCCAGCCCACTTGGGATATAATTTTAAATGGACACAGAACCGGCTGCTACCACTTCGGAAAAAAAATTCCAGTATGGTAATGAACTCCCTAACCCACAATGCACTGGCTACTACAGGCGGAGACTATGGTATAAGTACGAGCAGCTGTGGGGGTCTGTGTGCATGCCAGTGATCAAGGGCAGATGCCCGAAACGCGTATGGCGCTTTTTGTCATGGAGGAGTAAACGCACTGTCTGGCATACCTGCAATAAAGAAAGGATTTACCTCGAACTGTGTTGGCGTTCTCAAGCAAGGTGACTCTTCTTTTGGATATTGAAATGCGGCGATCCTCGTCGCGAGAATGCCCCCCGCATATCCTGCTGGCTGCGGACCCGTCACTGGGGTTCCGTGGAGTTTGAGGTCCATCTTTGTGGGCGTGAATTTTGCGAGACATTGCAGGTTTCCTCCATGCCAGCCCACTTGGGATATAATTTTAAATGGACACAGAACCGGCTGCTACCACTTCGGAAAAAAAATTCCAGTATGGTAATGAACTCCCTAACCCACAATGCACTGGCTATTAAGGGCGGAGACTATGGTATAAGTACGAGCAGCTGTGGGGGTCTGTGTGCATGCCAGTGATCAAGGGCAGATGCCCGAAACGCGTATGGCGCTTTTTGTCATGGAGGAGTAAACGCACTGTCTGGCATACCTGCAATAAAGAAAGGATTTACCTCGAACTGTGTTGGCGTTCTCAAGCAAGGTGACTCTTCTTTTGGATATTAAAATGCGGCGATCCTCGTCGCGAGAATGCCCCCCGCATATCCTGCTGGCTGCGGACCCGTCACTGGGGTTCCGTGGAGTTTGAGGTCCATCTTTGTGGGCGTGAATTTTGCGAGACATTGCAGGTTTCCTCCATGCCAGCCCACTTGGGATATAATTTTAAATGGACACAGAACCGGCTGCTACCACTTCGGAAAAAAAATAATTCCAGTATGGTAATGAACTCCCTAACCCACAATGCACTGGCTACTAAGGGCGGAGACTATGGTATAAGTACGAGCAGCTGTGGGGGTCTGTGTGCATGCCAGTGATCAAGGGCAGATGCCCGAAACGCGTATGGCGCTTTTTGTCATGGAGGAGTAAACGCACTGTCTGGCATACCTGCAATAAAGAAAGGATTTACCTCGAACTGTGTAGGCGTTCTCAAGCAAGGTGACTCTTCTTTTGGATATTAAAATGCGGCGATCCTCGTCGCGAGAATGCCCCCCGCATATCCTGCTGGCTGCGGACCCGTCACTGGGGTTCCGTGGAGTTTGAGGTCCATCTTTGTGGGCGTGAATTTTGCGAGACATTGCAGGTTTCCTCCATGCCAGCCCACTTGGGATATAATTTTAAATGGACACAGAACCGGCTGCTACCACTTCGGAAAAAAAATTCCAGTATGGTAATGAACTCCCTAACCCACAATGCACTGGCTACTAAGGGCGGAGACTATGGTATAAGTACGAGCAGCTGTGGGGGTCTGTGTGCATGCCAGTGATCAAGGGCAGATGCCCGAAACGCGTATGGCGCTTTTTGTCATGGAGGAGTAAACGCACTGTCTGGCATACCTGCAATAAAGAAAGGATTTACCTCGAACTGTGTTGGCGTTCTCAAGCAAGGTGACTCTTCTTTTGGATATTAAAATGCGGCGATCCTCGTCGCGAGAATGCCCCCCGCATATCCTGCTGGCTGCGGACCCGTCACTGGGGTTCCGTGGAGTTTGAGGTCCATCTTTGTGGGCGTGAATTTTGCGAGACATTGCAGGTTTCCTCCATGCCAGCCCACTTGGGATATAATTTTAAATGGACACAGAACCGGCTGCTACCACTTCGGAAAAAAAATTCCAGTATGGTAATGAACTCCCTAACCCACAATGCACTGGCTACTAAGGGCGGAGACTATGGTATAAGTACGAGCAGCTGTGGGGGTCTGTGTGCATGGCAGTGATCAAGGGCAGATGCCCGAAACGCGTATGGCGCTTTTTGTCATGGAGGAGTAAACGCACTGTCTGGCATACCTGCAATAAAGAAAGGATTTACCTTGAACTGTGTTGGCGTTCTCAAGCAAGGTGACTCTTCTTTTGGATATTAAAATGCGGCGATCCTCGTCGCGAGAATGCCCCCCGCATATCCTGCTGGCTGCGGACCCGTCACTGGGGTTCCGTGGAGTTTGAGGTCCATCTTTGTGGGCGTGAATTTTGCGAGACATTGCAGGTTTCCTCCATGCCAGCCCACTTGGGCTATAATTTTAAATGGACACAGAACCGGCTGCTACCACTTCGGAAAAAAAATTCCAGTATGGTAATGAACTCCCTAACCCACAATGCACTGGCTACTAAGGGCGGAGACTATAGTATAAGTACGAGCAGCTGTGGGGGTCTGTGTGCATGCCAGTGACAAAGGGCAGATGCCCGAAACGCGTATGGCGCTTTTTGTCATGGAGGAGTAAACGCACTGTCTGGCATACCTGCAATAAAGAAAGGATTTACCTCGAACTGTGTTGGCGTTCTCAAGCAAGGTGACTCTTCTTTTGGATATTAAAATGCGGCGATCCTCGTCGCGAGAATGCCCCCCGCATATCCTGCTGGCTGCGGACCCGTCACTGGGGTTCCGTGGAGTTTGAGGTCCATCTTTGTGGGCGTGAATTTTGCGAGACATTGCAGGTTTCCTCCATGCCAGCCCACTTGGGATATAATTTTAAATGGACACAGAACCGGCTGCTACCACTTCGGAAAAAAAATTCCAGTATGGTAATGAACTCCCTAACCCACAATGCACTGGCTACTAAGAGCGGAGACTATGGTATAAGTACGAGCAGCTGTGGGGGTCTGTGTGCATGCCAGTGATCAAGGGCAGATGCCCGAAACGCGTATGGCGCTTTTTGTCATGGAGGAGTAAACGCACTGTCTGGCATACCTGCAATAAAGAAAGGATTTACCTCGAACTGTGTTGGCGTTCTCAAGCAAGGTGACTCTTCTTTTGGATATATATATATATATATATATATATATATATATATATATATATATATATATATATATATATATATATATATATATATATATATATATATATATATATATATATATATATATTTATATATACTTATATATACACTATATGTCCCTCCTGCTGCTGACAATCAACCCCTGTGTTGGCACTCTAGTGAGGTTCAATGTTGCCTGCCCATGGCAGCGCCTGTCAGGCACTGCTGTAGACTGTCAGATCCGTATTTTGTGAAACTTTTCTTTCAGACAAGATCCATCCCTAAACATGTGTTTACACTGTCCAGTCTACAGTATCTTAGGCCTTCAATTGTGCTTAGTTTTATTTCAGCAGGGGCTTTCCCCACTCTCTGTTATAACACTGTAAACATTGTGTAAATCTGACATTTGAGTGCAGTCTGCATTCAAACCTGAAGGTGTCCTGTCTGTGGGTGTTGATTTGTGCATCTCCATGTATCGTTTGTTAGTGTGTAGTTGTGCGTCTAAATGTGTATGTATCTATACACAACGTACAGCCATTATAAGAAATATGGTAATGAGCTAATCTAGGTAAAATAAGCAATGCCTACTGGCTTTGCCAGTGCTGGTTCCATGTGACACCCCAACTAAACATGAGGTTCGTGTCGGTATACAAGTAATCTGTTCAAAATGAAAGCACCACTGCTGCTCTATTAAGACCACAATTCAATTTTCCTGTACTTCTCAGCTCATTTCATTATGACATAATGTATTTCTGCCTCAATGCTTTTCGAGGAACACGCTGAACAAAAAGATGAGATAATCGGCAGGAACAAGTCGCTGTATTCTAAATGTGTTTGTTACATTTTACATCCCTGAGTGGAAGTCTAGCTGTTTTCTGTCAGGGATAGGCAGTACGTAGGCGCACTAATGTATATCACTGCGACCAGAGCATCACTTTCTAACTTACCAACTCCTCAGCTCTGGCTGGAGAGGCAGAAAGAACAGAGGGCTGTGATCTTTGCAAAGGATGTCAGATCAAGTAGCATCTGCTTCACCTGACAGGCGTCGCCTAGAGCCTCTGACAGGCACCTGTGATGCTTCACGTGCTATTCTTTGAAGAGACTTTGTCGAAAGTAAATGTTCCAGGAAGCCCACGGGGGAGGCTGGGCCTTACAAAGGTGTCTTCTAAGAGCTTCAACATTCTGACGAATCATGTATGGCTGATACGCAGGCCACAGAGAATACTCATACAGAAGAAAATAACACAGGCAAATTATAGGACCAGAGGACAAAGAGCATAAGAGAACATTAAAAGGATGGAACATTCTGAGTGCCACTGCATCGGGCGACAGTAATGCACATTATTTATAGCATTCAAGGAGTCCTGGGGTCTTGCAGCGATTTAACACTCAGTCGGGAAACTGGAGGGGAAAGTTCCAGGCTGAAAACGAAGCGTAAATCATTAGTCATTTCTTCTTTTTCAAGATCCAAAACCAAGTCTCTAATGAGAAGTTTCGAATAAAAGATGCATTTATTTATTTTATTGAAAGATGTACACACCTGCCCGGCCAAATAAACGTGAGTCGGATTTTTGGGCCGGTTTATGCCTTACAAGAACATTCAATAACACGTTAGAGACAACAGTGTCTTTCTGTAAATCCACATATATGAGCTGAAACGGTGGCAACTATTGTCCCAGAGTAAAGTTTGCTGCATCGTCCAATCTTTTTCTGAAAGTTTAGCCAATGTTCTTGTCCTGCTCCACCATAGTGACTTACCCAATGACAAAGCCGTGGCTGAAGTGAGGTGAAATTACATGAATATTTAAAATAATACTTTACTATAGTAGTGGAGAAGGCCGGTCCCTTCTCTGTTTGCAGCCCTCCAAAATGTGCCGATCCCTGTGCCTGCGTGTCATTTGTGTTTCCTCGGCGTACTGGACTCAGTAAGTGTGTTCCATATATGCAGCAGATCTTTGCCTATGTGAGGTAACTTACTCTCTCTTGTTTCATGCCAACTAGGGGCCGTATTATATAAAGTGCCCCGGGGGCGCAATAGGCATTTGCGCCCGCTTTGTGCAGCCCCTTCTGTAATACTAATAGCGCTGGCGCAGATAGAGTGCCAGCGCTCTCTTCAAGCAGGCGTTCCCTCATTTGCATGGGGGTGTGTTCCATGCAAATGAGGGAATCCCTTTGCCTCTGCACCCGCGTCCTATTAACGACCTGGGCAAAGTGGCAAAGAAGCCCTCAGGAGGCACACTGCCAGTGCGCCTCCTGAGAGCAGCCCTCTGCAGGGGGTAAATGGGCTCCTATGCACCTCCCAGATATACTCTTGCAGGCAGGTGCCGTCACTGACTGCACTCGCCTGCAAGTAGATATCTATTCGCATGGAATAACCATTCCATCACCCCTCTCTCGTTCCCTCAAACGCATCCCTCATTGATAGGATATGTGTTAGATGCAGCTGTTTAGTGATCAATCCAGCTCATGGCAGGCCCTGCTAGCCCTTGGCCAAAACCTCTCATGTCCAGTTCCTTCTACTGGCCTCTTCTGCTCGTCAGTATGCTTGACCTCCAGTAAGCCAGTGGAAGAGCAGGGATCCACCAGTTTGATTGCCGCGGGCTGACTGCATTCATCCGCGGGCTTTCTCACTCATCCATGCACACAGCAATCTACCCTTCCGGGCACTTAATTATTCTACCATTCATCCATGGATCACTTGGCTATTAATTACCTGTGCATTGAGCCAGAAGTCCGTGCACTCGGTATTCGTCCAACTATTGACTCATTTCCATCCACACACTCGTGCACACAAACTTCATTCAAACAACCAAGACCCATTTTCACTTGTACAACAGAAATTGGGCACTGTGCTGAAACATGACAAATCTCATTATGCTTGTGCATCCTATAACCTATTGCCTTTAATAAACATGAATAACAAACTATTGGCAAATGTATGCACCAATGCATTGTTGTTCACTATGGCAGCATTAGAGCTTTATTCAAAGTATATCATGGCAGCATTAGAGTTACTGTTGAAGCCGGCGTCTTCCCTGGAAGGTGCACCAGGCTGACTCCTAGTTTCAAACTGATGACGTGTTTTGGAATGCTTATGCTTGAAGTCTTGCATACAATTCACTTTATTCTTGGGCACCCAGTTGTGAATCGACCAAGATGGTCTTCACAAGTGGAATGATATCTGGAGTCTTCAAATCTACACGAGGTACACAACAAGATTGCCCACGGTCACCGCAGTTCTTTGCGCTAAACGTTGTGCTGCAAGCTTGTGTCATCAGAACATTTCATGCCAACAAGGTCCTTCGTTTCCTACAGCAAAATAGCCATAAATGCGTTCGATGTTTGTCATACTGTGCATTAGATATGCAGACATTAACCATGGTTCGGTATTGGATGTAATATCCACCTAAGGAGTGTTCTCTGGCTTAACATCTATTGAAGGTCATCTTAAATGTTCACATTGATTGATGCCGTCACAGAGGTTAGATGGGAGCAGGGGTCACATTGAGCACAGACCCCATCTAGCTGTACACTCCATCGAGGTGTTCCAGCTCTATATTTAGGAGCTACATTTTGCAAAGCTATTTCAACAATCTCAACGGGTAATTAAAATCCCTGAGAATATTATTGACAGATAGCTCAGACTTTGTTTATTGTTAATTGATTTCCTAACCCTACTGCAAATGTTTTCTTCATAATGCCTTTACTTGCCCACTTGGAGGATATTCTAGTTCAATTTGAGAGATTAATGCCCAATGTAGAAACTTGGACCTGGATGACCCACTCGGCGTATTTAACCTCCGCTCCAGCTGGTTGGCCAGAAACTGTGCCCAGGTGCTTATGAACCGCGAACAAAAGCCTTTGATTGGAGCGTTACTTCTTTTTGGCTCTTTTTGCCCTAAGAATAAAATAAAGGACTGGGTTACCTTAACCTATTTTTATAATCTTGATGCGTTTCTACTCATTCAAATGTTCTAAATGGGTTGGAGAAATGTATTGTGTTGTGTTCTTTTTTTAAATTGTTGATACTGCCTGAATGTAACACATGCTTCTCTAGAGCACGCCTGCTGCTTCTGCCATAGCTCCCAGGGGGTGAGCAAGCATTCTTTCAGAATTATGTTTTAACCTCACCAGAGTAGGTTTGCGGAGTTGGAAGGGGGACCACCTGCGAAAATAGCCCAATTCGTGACAGATACCATTGAATCTAGACCATTTTTGCATCAAACTATGAAGGTTATATTGACTTGAGGAAAATGGAACTGTGTACTCACTTTATTAAGCAAAACGCTCGGACAAGTGATAAATTCATTTCACTTTAACTATTTCCAACATATTATCTTGTTAATTATGCAACTGTGGATTTCTTAAATAGTGCTTTAAAGAAACACCTGAAAATGAATTGTAAAAAACTGCTCACGAGCCTCAGCTCAAGAGCATTAAGTTCCTAACTAAGATTTTGTTCTCAAAACACTTCTAAACCTTGGGGTATATTTACAAGACAATGGTGCTGCGCGGTGCCACAAGCAATTTTGCTGTGCCGAGCTGCATCATTGTCTAAGTGCAGTAATGCACCGTAGTTACAAAAATACCTGTGCTCACTCCTGCGCCAGCGCACAAACAGCAGCCGTGCACCAATGAAGACACCCGTTGCACCATGGTCCCTGAGTTGCAGGGATGATTGTTGTTGTGCAGAAAAGGACACCTTCCTGCACATAAACAATCATTAATAGCGTTTTGCTCCTTCTATGTGAGCTGCAGAAATAAAAGTATTGCTCCTCGTTGCGCCACCCGTATGACTCCCGTGGGGAGGCATACGTTTTTGGTGTTGATTCAGATTTACAATTTCTTGTAAATCTGGGGCACTGTTAAAAAGCCATGCATGCCTCTTTAACGCAGAAAACTGTATCAAAGGGAACAATATTTACAAGGCTGCGTTAAGCTACGCAAAGTGTCTTAACACTGACTTGCAAATATGGAGCAGGACGAAGCTCCACCGGAGCGTAGCAAAAAAGTGACGCTACGGTGGCACAAGAGCCCTGTAAATGAGACCCCATATTTGTGATTTTGCAAGATTTTTCAAGTTTTTAATTTGGCATTGTCTGTTATTCTGTTGTCACCCTTCCTTATAAAAGGCATGCACCTTAGTGTATGGCAAAAGCAATTAATAATTATTTTCTTATGGTCACTTGTATCTTCCTCGGATTTCCACTTCAGTCGAGTGACTCCACTAAGAAACCTAGTATGAGCTTTGGCACTAGGATAATTATGTTACTTTTGTTTCCCAGTGGAGTCAAAGATCAAAAGCGATTGCTGCATCATTAGATCAGTTACCCTGGATATTTTCTCCTTAACTAACTTTAAAATGCCATACTGTTTCTAAATGTGACAGTATATGACAGCCGCTGATCCCATAACAGGTTTTAGAACATGCCCCAACACATTTTGTGAAAATTAGGTGATGCATGATGGGGAACATTCACAAACAGCAGTCAATGTAATCCACATCCTTTGAAAAAGCAGTGTCTGGCAATATAATATACCTATTGTTTAAATGACTCATGCTCAAAAGTGTTTAATCGAAGATAAAACTTGAAATCAAAGCCCTTTATATGAGGAATCATTTGTAGGTCTGGCCATCGACAGATTAAGCTCAGGCAGACGTTTTCGTACTAAGAGCCTCATTTATGAAAAGTGTTGCATCGCTGGTTGAAAATAGCGATGCAACACTTTTCAGTGTGCCCTCCTTGTGACACCATGGATGCGCCGTATTTAAACTACAATATTCCATGTCACAAGGGTTGACAGGAATCCTGACATATCTGTTGGTGCAGTAATTACACATTGCTGGAGTGTGTTGCAAAACAGACGCAACTCCAGCAATGTCTCATTACACAAGGGCGTGTCCCATGTAAAAGGGCCTGCCTTACTCCTTACACTTCCTGACACTGTGAAGTGATAGAAGTGGCACAGTGAAATCTCATAGGTTTCACTATGACAATTCTATGAGCCTTTATTGTGTGGGAACGCCCACCCTGCATCTCAAAACTACATTAGGTCATCACACTTAGGACACTTCAGTAATGGAATTTAGCAGTAGTTGTACACATTAATGTTGTGCTTTTTGTGACATCTAAATCCTAAGCACCTGCCTGAAATAAAATGTAAAGTAAATACTCAAATACGCAGTGTTTTCAAACCACTGAGTATCACTTCGGAATTGTGTTCATGTGAGTCTATCTTAAGTTCAGTTCTCGTCAGCTAATCAGTGCCATATATGAGAAGAAGAAAAATGCAGGGCAGATCACATCAAGTGTAGTACTTCGCAGTCTTTACACAATCATTCATCCATACATATGAATGTTTCAAGGCCGAAGAAGTGCCATGGAAAATGATAGTCCCTCTTTTTAAGCACAGTCCTTCACTGATGGACTGAACTCTGGAAATATAAGGCCCACTGACCTAACTAGTGCTCAGCAAAGTAGGGCTCCCAGCCCAGCCTCTTCTGGGTGATGACAAATACACAATGTTCTCGACAGTGGCACTTGCCATGGTAGAGCTTTGCATACGCCCCCTATGTACAGTCTTTAGTTTTTATGTAGCCAACAGGTGTTATCAAATGGCTTAATACCAGGATAACCAGATCCTGTAGTCTTGAGTGAGAAACTGTGATACAGAATGTTCACAGGCCGGAAACCCCAATGGTCTGGCAGTGGAAGTCACACTGGGTTGTAAGTAAGCAATAAGGACTATCGAGCAGCCAGGTCCACATAGGCTAACCACATTCTGCAGTAGGCAACAGGCTTGTTGGCCTGCTTCACAGTATTATGGATCCTGTAGTCCCAGATGAGACCGCACATTGAACATGTTCCAATCCGATATGGTTTTGTAGTCTGAGTTTTATTTTGAGCAGGGAATATTGTCATCCCTTAATATTATAGCCAACATATCGAAGACAACAAATTGAAAGGTAACTGCAAATAGGGAAATCTAAATTTACTATTCTTTACTCCACATCTGCACACCTTGAATATATATATTCACAAAAACAAAAAGAAAGGTTGCAGGGACGTTATAGTTAGTGAATAGAATTATAGGTGATATTCTGACTCAATTGGAACATCAGGGTGTGATTGAACCCTGCATTCCGTCGATGAATAAGCCTCTTTTTCCGATATCGAAGCCGGATGGTTCATATCATATAGTTTTAGACCACAGACATTTGAACAGTTATGTTCATACCTTTGCGGTACAGAACATGCATAGCTCTGCTTTAGTAAACAACATTGTTCAAATGAAATACAAAACTACTTTGGATATTTCCAATGGATTCTTCAGCCACACATTGGCTCCTGAAAGCTGTGATATGACCGCATTCAGTGCCCAGGCATGTTTGCGGCACACATTGTGTCGATCTTACATGAAATTGACTCCGATGCTTTTTCCTACGTCAATGACATATCCTTGGCAGATGTCGAAATGGATGTGCATCTTATGCGTGTGGATCGCATTATCAAACGTTTTGCGATGTTGGGTTACAAATTTAATTTTGCAAAGTCACACATTGCCTTTTTGGCAGCTCTTTTCCTTGGGTATGACCTTAATAATAAAGGTAGGGGGTTGGCCCCCGCGTTTTGGAGAAATGTGCTCAATTGCAATCTTGATCTACTCTAAAAAATTGCAATCTTTGCTAAGTTTCTTGAATTTCTGCACGACTTACATTCCTGATTATGCCCAGCATATCTAACCGCTTTACGGTTGATACAATCCTCTTTGTCATCTTCCAGTTGGCTTCTGGAACATCCCGCAGTATTCAGGTCTTTGCAGTCGGATCTCCTTGCAACTCAATTCTTGTTAACAAGAGACAATACAACTAATTTGGTCATACGGATTGTACCAGGAGCATTGGGATTTACTTACGTGACTTTTACTGAAGGGGACACAGTTCCCATTGCTTATAAATCTCATTTGCAAACTCAAGCTGAGATGCGTTTTTCTTCCACATTATTTTTTTAATAGCAGTTCAGATGGCAATTCTGAAAGAATGCTCTCTGGCTTAGGTTAAACGCATTTTCATGGTTTTGCCAGTGCCTGCTTTAGAAGCTGTCATGAAAGCTAGTGTGCTGAATTCTAAAGCCTTGCATCCACGTTGTATACAATGGGCTAGTTCATTGACATTGGCTGATGTCAACTTTATCTTTGACCCTTCTATGCAAACACAGGAGTTTTTACAATATGAACATGTTCATCCTACTCCTTTATTGTTGCTCCCTCTTGATCAGGACAAATGCATTATTTACCCTGATGGGTCTGCACAGCCAGTAATAGGTTCTAAGCAAGCTTATTCCGCTGCCTGCGCAATTGTTACAGGCACAATAGTAAATGGCGATTTTAAATCCTCCTTGGTGCACACACAATCTCTTGGGGATTGCACGGCACAATTGGCCAAGTTACGGGCTTTAGTTTTGACTCTTGAGTTTGCTGATCCTAAAGTCCCTACACTAGTAGTGTGCGATTCGTTTTCCTGTATACAATCCTTCAATGAAAACTTGTTTTTCTGGAAACAAAATGATTTTCATGATTCTAAAGGTAGCGCAATAAAGCATAAAATGCTTTGGGTCCGGGTTGCCGCTCTTAAGGAACATTTGCCACTCACACATGTTATCCATACATTAGGCCATCAGCGTGTGGGAGCACATGCTGTTGGTAATTTGCTGGCTGGTGAGGCAGCCAAATCTACAGTAGCCACATGCTCATTAGCAACAATTACTACGTCTATGACTAAAATTGATGATGATATTCTAGCGGCTATTGCCACTACGAAGGAGGGAACGCAGTTTTCCCAAGGGTTCCCTTCTCATTACACATATCATTTAACATCCAAACAAATTCCATTTGTGACTATTCCATCAGTTGGTGATTTGCTGATTCCCAATGAAGACCGCAGACTTTCTTTGATCATGGCTGCACATGAAGGCATGACTTCTGCCCATGCTGGTGTCACATTAACTATTTCGCTTTTACAGCAAGGTTTTTAGTGGCGTGGCTTATACCAGCAAAGGTATAAATTTGTTCATTCCTGTAACATTTGTCAACAGATTAAACCTTCTACTGTTTCACGTCCACCACATACTCAACTCTACATTTCACATCGACCCTTTGGTTGTATTTATCTTGATCACTGCGCTTCTTTAACATCTACTTTTAAGTATATTTTGGTTGCAGTGGATTCATGCACTAGATTCCTTTGGGTTTGGCCATAACATAGGGCTGACACTCGAACTGTTATAAAACATGTGTGTGTGTTCATAGGGACATTTGCCTGTGGCACCTTCCATTCAGACCAAGGTCTGGCTTTTGCCTCTATGGTTTACCGGGATGCGATGAAGTCTCTGGGGATGCAGGTGCAATTCTCATCTCCATATCGGCCTGAGGGCAATTCTGTCGTGGAGCGGATGAACCGTGACTTAAAGCACTCTTTGACAGCTAGGGTTTTAGGTACTGGTAGGGGCTGGCTGACTCATCTTTATGGAGTCCAGCGTACACTTACTAATCTCCCAAGAAGATCTCTGGGTGGGCGGACCCCATACAAATAGATCTTTGGCATTAAAATGTTTGTGCTAGACCTTGATCGTCTAGACATTGTGGTGGCTACCACAAGGTTTGACGTAGATAACCAATGTGCTATGTTACAGGATCTACAAAATGCTTGAGACTCACTGGCGAAACCTCATTTGCCCTCTTCCACAGATGCAGCGGTGCTGGTTCCGGTTTCTGGCTGGCTTCCTAAAGTTGGAGATCTGGTCCAAGAGAAGGTGGAGAACAAATAAGAATTTGGTCCATTGTACCATGCACCGCTCCCAGTCCTAGGTTTGAAGGGCACCTGTACTGTGATTCCACCTCCACTACCTGGTCGCAAGGAGAATTGATATATTTCAATCGAACATGTCAAGCTACACCATATGGCCGATACTAAAAGGTATGCCTACAAGCATTCTGCGTCGGGATGTTTAACTTCATCCAATGACTTCTGTTTCCCCAACTCCCCACCAAATTGAGGGGGAGATGGAATCTTCAATTGATTTGTTGCCTGTTTTGCCTTCTACAACTACTACTGTGGAAAATTAGTATGCTTCTCCACCAGTCAAAATTATAATTGACATTCCTGAAAGTGCCATTCATTCACCTTCCAATGAAGAACAGCCCCCGTTATTTCAGCTAGGTTCCGGTGGTTACTACATGGACCAAGGAAACCTTTCGTCAGATACATCTTCGTTGTCTTTATCTGTGGCAGAGCCCCCTACACGGATTTGTGTTTTCATCTCCTGGTAAAAAAAAATTTACTTGTACCCCCATGGGCATACCTCTGGATTGGGCTGACAATGGTGTTCCTCTTCATGTGGATTGTTTTTATGACTGTTTTTTTTCCTATTGATTAATGGCCATTACTTACCTGAACGCTCTGCTGTAGACTTGGTTGAAGGAGTTCTGGCCCCTCACACTTCATCTCATAAAATGAAAAGAGATCAAGCCCTGGTTAATATTTCAGCATTCCCAATTGTTGATGGTATTGTTTGGGATAAGGTACCATTCGATGTCTATGGTGCTAAGAAACCTTGCAAATTCCATTCATATTCCGCGTTTATTTATGTGATGTTGTTTTGCATGAAATGCACTCCTATGACTGTGATGTTAACGCCGTTTACTCACTGTTTTCTGATTTGAAATATTATACTGCTTTTGATACTTAAGATTTGTATTTAAACTCTGCAAAGTATCAGATTTATTCTGTTATCAACATTATAGCCACCATTTGTTATACAAAACCAATACTCAGAGACCACATTTTAATTATAGGCAATGGGAGCATTGCCCAACATCATTACAGGGAAGCTCAATGACCCAGGAGATAAAATGTATATACTTTACTGGTTACAATCTATCCGATCTAGTGTCCCATTTTTACAAATTGAATATGCACCAAATTCATGCTGGATCATACTAAATTGGTCTATTCATCTTTGTTCATAACCGATTTGTCTCTGAAAGGTTATGATTACTGGAAGGACACTGTTGATTTAAAATCTATTTGGGATACCAAAGTTTTGCAAGTTCCGGGCACTGAATCTTTGCATTGTGCATGTTTAATACCATCTCAGCTAATATTTTAAAATCAGACGGTTCAGCAAACTACTTGTTTTGGTTTAGCCACAGCTAAAACTTTGAATACTCCCTCAATTACGTCTTTGCCAGCCTATGACACATGGCATACACATACCAACTACACGATTGAGGACTTAACTGTCATGTTTCAGACTGGTTCTCTTAACTCTTCTAATACTGACCCTTTAGGTTGGTTACTGTGGCCAACGAGCTCTAATGCGTGTCAATTACGCTTTATTAATGCCACCAAAGGGATTACACAAAGCAGACCTGATCCTCGTTTCCCGCATTCTCATACAGTTACCACATATTCTGTTGGTAAATTATGTCAACGATGGTTGTAACATTCCACACTGTCATCTGTGAAACAACTTTCCCTTTTGTCATGTGACATCAATCTTGTTGATTTTCTTTTGGGTCCAAAAAGCCCTCACACTAAATGTTTTGTTTATGCAGCGTATAATAAACTTTGGAAGCTGTCACGGATGGAGGTTGTGGTGTGCCTACGTCAAATAGATCAGAATAATTTAGAGAACGTTCTGGCCATAGTTGATAACAGCATTCTGTCTTCTCGTATATATACTTTGGATAATATTGTATCATCTATAATTGACATTGTTCAAAATGAAGTGTCTGTTTTGTATCATGGTCAAAATCTGCTGTGTTCTGTTATGCAATTTAGTTGGACCTTGCAAACACTTAAAAGTGGGAAGGTACCATGGGATTACCAAAATGCTTCCGCACTATTTTTACCTTTTAATTTGACAGATAAACAAAAACTGATGTTAATAAAAGATGCAACATATACAATGATACATATTGAAGAACTAGAACAACTACCGTTTTCAGTGGCAGAAACTGATTCGGCTGTGTGGTTAATACATAGGGTTATTTCATTGCCCATCGCACTGTTCCAGTTTACGGCCTGGATGAAACATTATCAAGTTGGTAGATATGAACCCCTTGGGAGTAGCTATCTTCATGAATTATGGTCCATGCCTTTTGTGTTTCGTTGTTGAAGAGCAGATAAGTAGGTCTTCTTTATAGGGGAGGATAGTGATTGTACGGTGGGACACTCCCTGGTGTGTAAACAAGTGAAACTTCACAGTACCTGCAACATTTCGACCCCTAATTTGGCTTGTTTTTTAAAAGGGGCCCCGGTCCCAGCTATTATTCCCACACTGACTTTGCTTTCTAACAGCAGTTATCTTATCCTAAATAACCACAAAAGCTGTGGCTTACGGGCTGGCTTCCCGTATATCGTAATAGTTTCACAAATACATGTTGCAGCAATGTTCTCTTTCCAACCCCACACAGGATTGTAGATGGTTCGCTGTGGCCTTCCATTCCAACTATGAAAACAGATTTCAATAAGCTAATCAGACTCAAAAAGCTATTGTTTCAACAAGAAGTGGCTCTCACATCAGCTCGTGAGACCTTCAAATTGCAGGTGGCGAGAACTTCAAGTAAGATTCAGTCACTGCTAAACACGAATCTCCCCCTACATTTTGGAGAATTAATTCACCAAATATTTAATGCGTCTGATACAGAGGACCTGGCCCACTTTTTTATACTTGTGGGATCCGGCCTTGTCACCTGCTTTTAGACTATTTTTGGAGTAATCCCAGCATCTATCCATTCTATTTTTTCCAGCTCCTTCGGAGGGTTTCCTCAGCTGCTCCTTTTGGATTGCGGCATGCCAGTACTTCTACTACTACTCCGTAATGGATGCTCGAACGGTGGAGCTGCCAAGACGGGTCCAGTTGCAGCTGTACTGTGATGCCACTAACGGCTCTTAACATTGACTATTCCTTTATGCCTACTTCACCTGCGTGCAACCTGTGTTCTACTGCCTCCAGTGGCCTTTTCAATGGACCCTGGATGTTTGCCTTTCCAATACATCACACGCTGCCCTGGATTATAAATTGTTGATGGGTCAGTTGATGGCACATGACCAGGACTGTTCTGTGGGTAGGCGCTTTGTGTACGATCCTCCACATGGTCCATCGGCAGACTTCAGTACCTGTGCTCATGCAAAGTGCCCCTTGGATCAGAGTTTCATCTAAGTTAACGCAGGTTGCCCTGACATGCTCCTAACAGCCACTGGATATGAAGATCACTTGTGCTCGTTCGAATTACTGAATTGGATGGCATACCTTTTTACTATTGAAGTTTCTGACAGCCTGTTGGTAGTTACTGCATTACAATTTTCCTCAGAATTCTTTGGACCAGAAGATAAACTGTGAATGGATATCATTCTGGGTACCGTTACTACTTCATTTTATAGTCCTCAATGATTCTACTTTGGATTTGAAAGGCTCTTTGGCCTACCATTAAGGTGCTTTGCCTATGCTTACCTCCGACTTCTGTGTAGCCCAGAGCTACCGGCCTGACCAAGGGGAGGGTGTCACATGGCTCATGGGGACATGGTCATCTTCTCTAAGTTAGCATGAGCACACTGCAGATTGCCCGCTACTTTTCACTCACATTACTGCAAGACTTTATTTTTTACAACTGTCTCTATTGCCATTTTCACATGAGAACCCATTGCTGTGTTCACACCCTGCAGGTTCTTGGGATTTTGTCTGAGCATTGTGAGCAAGGTTGAAAAACAATGCACCTTGTTATTTTGTTCTGGCCTTAGCAGCTAGACAAAACCTATGCAATATGTGAAGTCATAAGCAGTGCATTGCAGGGGCGTAAGTTATATCTAGCTCAGATTTCTCTGTGAAATCTAAGACTAACTATAAAGTCCCTGTAACCTTGCTTTTGCAGTGCATTTCTAAGGTTTTTTAAATTCTATTTCCTAACCATAACGTTCCTGTAACCACTGTTTTTTTTTTCCAGTGAATATATATATAGAGGTAAGTCCTCCAGATTACTCAAACCCAGTGGTCTATCTATGCCAGTGCTTAATTTGTGACAGAGTAAATGCTGGTTCCCAACTCTCTGCTCAGAGAAGCCTTGGGCGATGCAATAATCGCTAATCCACTTCCAGACACTCCCTGTCCATTTACTGCACTCTTGCAGATTCCTACTTTCTATCTTTACGATGATTCTTCCATCTTTTTCTTCTTCCATCTTTCTGTTTTGTGTATTTTCCTCTCTTTTGCTCTAGGCAAATTGAAGAAAAATAAGTGCCATTTCCCAAAAACGAGTACCACGGCCCTCCCCACCCACTGGCAACCACCGGCTCAAACTGAATGCTGTGGAGCATAATTACAAAGACTTTACGCCACCATAGCTCCAATTTTATGACGTTACAGTGGCTACTTTTTAACTGGAGTTAGCTGCAATTTTCTGGCGAAAACATGAATTTTAAATTTGGCCACTTCTGTTAGAAAGAGTTAACGAAAATGGGATGCAAGGTGGGTGTTCCTGTGCAAAAACCGCCGCTAACCCCACTTCGCGATATTTACAAGGAATTCCTTGTATGGTGTAAAATGCAAAAAACAGCCTGTAAGTTCAGTTAGAGGCAGTTTTTTAAGACCAGAAAATAGCTGGTCTTAAAATTGGTGCCTCATTTCCGAGGTTTTGGTGCTGTACAGCGCAGCAAAGAATATTTTTGCTCTGCCCTGCGCCAAAACTAAAGCTCAGGAATGTGCCCCACAATAAGATAGGGCACAGTCCTGGACCTCGTTCATGAAAAGTGTTGCATCTCTGCGACAAAGAGCGGTGCAACACTTTTCACTGCGGCCTCCTTACGACACCATGGATGCACCGTATTTACAGTAAGCTCTCCATATCGCAAAGATTTACAGATATGTCAGTATTCCTGATGTATCTGTCGGTTGTTAAAGTCATACATTGTTTCAATTTTGTTGCAAGAATGACTCAACTCCAGCAATGCATGGGGCAGGCCTAACCCTGTGGCACTGCATCACCCTTATGCCCGCTATGAGGCAAGCGTAAGGTTTTGACACAGTGGCGTCTTAGAATTGTCGCATTGAAATCTCATAGATTTCACTGCGCCACTCCTATGAGGCTTTGTTGCGTGGGAACGCCCACCCTGCATTCATCCTACCTGACACAGGTATAATGTGGCATAAGGGTTCACATGGTCACGCATAGGCCTAGATGCTTCCCTTTGTACTTGAACAGAGCCTAGTTTGGCGTCTTCTGACACCTTCCCTTGTGTCCAGCGACCCCCCAGATGCTCAGTCCACTAATACGAAGGAGCTGCCAGGGTGTTGGCACAGTTAGAGCTCCATGGGTGAAGTTTGTGTGCTGCGGTGTTGGCATCTGTAAGCATTGGCGGAGTGGTGGTGCTGAGGGAGTTGCCGAAAAGTTATTTGATGGCCTTGATCCAGCTGCAGCTGGGGGGGGGGGCGATGATGGCGGTGGTGCACGGTGGGCATGGTGCATGGTGAAGGTGTGATGTATACTATGATAGTCGGTGCAGGAGAGTTTGGGGATGTGACTGTAATTGAAGTTCCCGCTGGCGGTGAAGACGGTAGAGCATGTGTCCGGCTATGTGGGTTGGTGCAGTGACTAGCTGCTTGAGTCTGGTGTTGGCGAGGTTTGCCAGGAGAGTGGTGGGATTCTGGTTACTGGGGTGTCCAAGTGGAATTTGAGGTGTCCGAGTAGAATGTAGTCAGTGGATAGGAGAGCCTGAGGTGCGATGAGATCTACAATGGCATTGGTGAATGGGGGTTCATGGGCCGGGGGGCCTGTAGACAAGGGTGCTGCGGAGTGTGGGGTTGGTCCGGGTCTGGAAGTGGAGGTGTTCCATGGTAGCCGTCAGGTCATTAGAGTGCATGGTCTGTCAGAGTGTGCTTTTTTAGACAATAGCAATGCCTTCTCCTGGGTGCTCGAGGTGGTCTGTGCGGTTGAATTTATAGCCGTCGTGGATGGTGATGGCGATGTCTGGTCCGGAGCAGAGGTTGGTCTAGGTTTTCCGTAAACAAGGAGATGTCTGAAGAGGTGGCATTGAGGAGGTCCCAGATTTCTGTTGTGTGTTTGTGGAGGGACGGCACTATGAGGCGGATGCAGTTGAGCCGGTCTGCTGTGCTGTTGGTCGACTGTGCGGCAGGAGGCGCTGCTGTGCTGATGTGGCAGAAGGTGCATTTGCAGTTTCGGAAGGAGCAGGGTGCAAGGGAATTCTGCAGTGATACTAGATGGCAGGTGGTGTGGTGTCTAGGGCTGATGGTAAGGAGGGTGCTGGCATCGTAGTGGTGGAGTGTCCTACAGGAAGGGTCATTGGTGCTGGGCGCGGTCCAGGGGCGGACGGACACAGACAAGCTTGCCTTTGGTGCACTAGTGGTATGCCCTGCCATTAATTAGTGCTGCGTGGAGGACTGGACAGCTTGGAGGTGGGAAACACGAGAAAGGACACTGGAGGGGGTACGGATGTGGGGTAGGAATATATATATTTTTTAATCTTACCTCGAGACCGTGTCCCATGCCATCTGTGCTCCTGCTCTCCTGAGTCTACTTTCAGGAGCAGGAAGCAGGCAGCCAGACTCACTCCCCTAAGCCAATCACAACACGGCAATGCAGCGTTGTGATTGTTCTTGAGTGCCCTGACAAGGCGTTCAGCTAGGGGCTGGAGGGATGGCCAAGTTCTCCATGCAGACTGTAATGCAGCCTGCATTGCGAAGAGGGAAGTAAGCATGGCTGCTTTGGGCGGCTTGAGAGAGCTGACCAAACAGGCATTGCGCACTTAAGTGGGCATACCACTCCACCCCTGCCCTGCTCCGTGAATATAGCAGAACCGCCCACCCTCCCGCCCGCAAAGGAAACATAGCATGAGAATATCAGAAAGTTATCATCATGTATGTTTCCTCTTCTTGCACTGCTAGAAAACAGTGGGGTGATGCTCTTCCGTTATAGTGGAGGAGCCACCACTGGGGATGCATCACCCACAGGCGCTAGGCCTGGGCCCGACTCAACCCCTGGGCCTCCTCAGCTACGCTGCCCAGATTCTCCTCACATTGACACCGTGGCACAATCCAATCCACTCTCTCCAAATCTCTGAATCAGCCAGCAGGAACCTCAGCCAGGCGGGGTTTCACAAGCCTGGGTACAGCAGTCGTCGCCAAGTCAGCTAGCTGGGGAACTTCCCAATGCAGGTGATGCTACAGCACCCCCTTATGCGTGAAGTTGCAGCGCTCCCGCCACACAGGTTTGGCGTGGCTCATGGGCCTCACCCTCCACCCGGCCAGTGCAACATCCTCATGCTTGTGATGCAGAAAGGAATAGCCCACCATTGGTAAATCTCTTCCGCGCACCCCTTGGTTGTGGTGGTGCAGGGTATGCGATATTGACCTCCCTACATTGGCGCGCAGAGGCACCTCTACCGATCACACTCCAATGGGGCACTAGGCAGTCTTCTCACTCAGGTAAGCAACGTGTCTCCATGTGACCTGGCAGACTTCACAACCAGGTAAGGGAGATATTGGATGCCTCAATGTCTACCGCCATGACCCAGCAACTCCACAGCACCACTGCATTCCACTCCGGGCCCCAGACACAGGCAAAGCGAGGCCTCCGGGCCTCGGGGACTGTCCGCGCTTTCAAGGTTTTGGCTGCCGTGTTGTTGCAAGGAGGGCACTATGAAAAGTGATGCATCACAGGATTTCCCCAGCAATGTGCCTCTTTTCATATATGTAGCCCTGATTCTGCATTTCCTCTTCCCCAGGGACTCTGGCTGGCCATTCTGGCTGGTGAGGGGTTTGGGGAGGCTGTTGATCTGTGCTTCAAGAATATATGAACATACAACGCATTTCATTACAACGCGATATGTTACATCTCGGTTTTTACTTTGCTAATCGTTACAACAACTTGCGCTGGTGGCGCTGGACTTTGGAATAGTATGATTTACTATTCCAACTCTAGTCTGTGCAGACAGTAGGGAAGGAGCTGGAATAGTATATCATACTATTCCTTAGTGTACAGTGCATCCAGCGCAAGTCATTGTAACGACTTGCATTGTGAAAACCGCGATGTAAAAGTATTGCGTTGTAAAGGTTGCGTAGTAAAGGATGTCTCCTGTGCTGCACTTGTCCCTGGCTGCTCCATTCTGCATTCCATTGTTTTTCTTTTATTAGTTCATTGGAGGTAGACTTATTGGCTATTTTTGCCTCTAGAGGCAAAAAAGGTGAAGTTTTTTTTACCCGCAAATTGGCCTTTCCTAAGTTTTCCCCCCTCTAAGGTAAGAATTTGTATCGCCTTCACGCTAGTGTTAGTGGCAGTTTTCACCGCAGCTATCTGAAACTATCACCATGTAGTGACGTATTGTAAATACATCGCTAAGAGGGTGATAGTTTTTGGTGATAGGCCACCTTAAGAAAATGTTGCAGGGATTCTGCTTATGCACAGAACTATGCACAGGAAACCAGGACCTCAGAGAATTGTGGTGTACCAGAAACTCCCCTCAGAACCAAGAACCCCTATCCGACTAGCTTAGTGTCCCATTCGTTATCCGAGATTTAGCTCGGCGGTCCCAATGTATAGACAACCCAGAACAAGCGACTTAGATACTCTCAGGAGTGGTGGGAATCCGAAATACCCGTTTGTATATATATATCAGTCCACAACAGAATAACAAAGACACTGTAAAGTTTAAAGAGTTTATTTTATACACCTCGCGTCCTAAGATGCAGTACTTTGGCTAACACAAGCAGACAAATGGTTAAGATCAGAACCATCAGCATTGTTACAATACCATAGAAAATGAAAGGAGCAATCATAATAATAATGACAGTGGAAAGCGACCACCCTCCTTTCACTAGCAACTAATAGGTTATTATTAGACTAATAGAAGGTCTCTTAGGCTTGCATGGGGGACCCCATACCTTATAGATCAGCTTAGGGGAATCACATCACAGGATCAGCTAGGCTCTCTCCTGCAACAGCTCTTCGTTTCGAACGCTCGTGAAAACAGGCTGCTCTGCAATATTAAAGGACTCGTCTTTCAGGTATTGGCAGCTGTATGTATGTTATGGCTAAGAAGTGGTACGATCAACCTGAACACAACAACCTGCCCCGTCTAGTGACCCAGACTCGTTCTTTACACGGTGTACAGACCAAGGTCACTGCTCGCTGTTAAGGATGTTAAACAACAGACGGTTCTCATGTGAAGCAAAGTCGAGTCAGCAGTTCTCGAATGAATAACATGTAACAACAGTGTCGCGTGCAAAAGCAGCAAAAGCGGCAAGCTGGCTTTCTAACAGCCGACGAGGTTATGCTAACTTAGCGTTGTACATAGGGAGTGGTTAACCCATACTACAAAAACTGCTGCTAACTGATGCTAACGCTAGTTAGCGGCAGTTCTTGTACATACACCCCTGTGTCTATTATTAGTGCTGAATGTGCCAAGGGTGCTGGAGCCCGGGCGCTGGAAGTACCCGAGGGTTCCTTTTGTTACTCCGTCTGGCGTAGCAGGGTCTAATTTTCGGGCATATTAACAAGCCAGGCGATAAAATTATCGCCGCTTTAGCGGCAGAAAACTGCCGCTAAAACGGCGATAATGGGCTTGATAATATGCTCTATGGAATTCCAATTGAAGCCCATGTTAGACGTCCTTCACATTTAACCTGAGCTTCAATTGGAATTCCATAGAGCATATTATCAAGCCCATTATCGCCGTTTTAGCGGCAGTTTTCTGATGCTAAAGCGGCGATAATTTTATCGCCTGGCTTGTTAATATGCCCCCTAGCTTGTCTCGTCTGAAACCTACATAACACCATGTTCCAAACGGAGGCAGGCCTCATATTTATTGTGCCAAGTAATATATAAAGCAATTTTCCAGTAATATTATGCAGAGTAGCAGCCGAGGTATCATTTCACTCAGAACGAATGTTATTTAGAAATAGAGCGGTGACTTGGAAAATGGCACCCGTTTTCTACAGGCACAGCTGGTAGAGTGAGTACAAAAGTTTAATTTCAGTCATTCATCCATGTTCAAGATTTCACTAATAAATGATGAGGTTGTCTTCCACGAGACTTAAATCATCTATACAAGAGACAAGGGGAAGCTGAGGTTTCTGTCAGAGACTGATTGTTTAGCGGTTACATCAGGGAGCAAAAAAGAACAAAAGCGGAGAGCCGAAGGCTGCAGATTAACCGTGGAGAAAATGTATATCAATAGACAAAATGCAGGGATTTATTCACCGTCTTCCTTTGCACAGGGTGTTATGCATAATGGATGCGCTTTTTGTCTCGCTCATAATTGCTTTTCATGTTTCACTGATTTTTTTTTTTTACCACTTCTGTTTTAGAGGCCCCTTTAAATTCCTTAGCACACTGACATTATGTTGAATGCGCTACACTGAGTGACGTCATAAGCAAAGTTTACCAGCTAAATGCCAGCTTTTACTTGTTCCATAGGAGAGTGAGAGTTGGGAGTGTGACGTCACCGTCTATGACGCTGTGTTTTTGTCATTGAATTATGGATGCTCACAGCAGTTGCCCGCCGGATTCTGGCTTGGTTGATGTACGCTGTGCTGCCCGCATTAAAATGCTTCCCTGAAACCTTCGAGAAACCCCTCTTTTCAAGGGGCGACAAAGATCAGGTATGCAATACAGAGGCACGGCTGCAACATTTAAAGAGGCTGCCTTGGGGACCAGTGCCACGCCCCACCAGAAACGTCTGGAATAAAGGAATCTACGTGATCCTAGGATCTGGCTGGGTTGCACGAGGTGGGACCACGTGCCACTCCTCCTGTAGAAACTGCGGTTATGGCAGCAGGAGGAACCTCGTGGCACCACTGAGGCGCTATATGAGGTAGTTCTGTGCATGGCTGCTCGAGGACGCTGGCTTTCGAACCATAGTGTGGTTGCAGAAGCAGGAAGAGGTTCATGTAGCATATTTGTGATGGGTCTGTGAGCCCCACACTGATGCAGAATCTACAGCATGCATGTTTGCTTCTCTGTTTGTATGTGAGTGGGTTCTGGCAACTAGAAGTCTGCCTGTGAGCATCTGAGGTTCGGTACTGGTGTATATATCATGCTACACATAGGTTCTTCCATACACATTAGCTTTCCAGCAGGCATCAGAGTACAGACTTTGTCACCAACAGCACTCAGGAGCACTGGAGATGTGTAGCATCTTTGTTCTATCTCTTGAAGCTTATCCATCTGATCACACATCTTGGAAGACTGGTATATCTATGCTTCATGAAGCATGGAGGAGAGGCATACACCCCCGAGTATTCCAAGTGAGGAGGATTTACTAATCTAAATCCAAACCTCCAATATTTGGGGCAAGTGTTTATTTGAGGGCATTGCCAACATTTCGGCAAGCAGGGACTAAGAAAAATACAGGCTGTCAATGAGCGCGTTTGAAGTGCATTCACATGTGCATCAGAGGCTGTGGAGCGTGGACAGATGAGAAGAAGTCATATACAGAACCCTGAAAATTACAGAAACATCTGGCATCAGAAGAGTTCTTCACATGCACAGGGTGGGCACACAGAGAGTGTCTCTCAGCAACCGAGGCTTCAAGGTTTGTGTGTGCTGTAGTGATTGTGGAACTGGTCCTGAAATGGATGAGATCTTTTCTTAGCAACCGGATTCAAACAGTGTGGGCACCACCTTTCTCAGCCGAAATTCCTGTCCTGAATGTTGGGGTTCCACAGGGATCTATCCTTAGCACCACGCTATTCAATTTGTCCATTGCCCCCCTCGCCCGTCTGGCTGAAAAATACGGAGCTAAAATAGTATCTTACGCTGACGATACTCAATTACTATTCATTAGTGAAAAGGGTATGGAATTTGATGGGGAAGGTATTAAAAACTGTCTCGGGAAGATTTTTACTTGGTTTAATGATAACCAATTAAAATGCAATTCCGATAAATCAGAAATTATTTTCTTTGGCCCCCAAACTCATGAAGCCTGGCTCTCCTGGTGGCCGCATGACATGTCCCCCCCGCTCTCTGAAATGACACTTGTAAAGAACCTGGGAGTTAAAATTGACTCGGCTCTCACTATGAAGACGCAAATTCAAACTGTCACCGGCACTTGCTTTGGGATAATGAAGTTGCTGAAAAACTTCCTCCCTCTTCTTCTTATATCACACCGAAAAACTGTGGTACAGGCACTGGTGTTGTATAGACTTGATTATGTAAACTCTCTATACCTGGGTCTTCCCGAGTATTTATTAAGTCGGTTACAAATTATCCAAAATGTGGCAGCTAGGTCTATCTTTCTCACCAAGCCTAGAACTCACACTTCTCAATTGCTGTCCTCACTTCACTGGCTTCCAGTGAAGAAAAGAATTTATTTTAAGGCTTTGGTCCTGGTTTTTAAATCCCTTCACGGGATTGGGGCCCCGTACCTACGAGAAAGATTGCAGCCTTATACTCCTCAACGTTCCTTAAGATCCTCCTCTCAGTCCCTTACTGTAATCCCTAAATTTAGGCTCTCATGGGCCGGAGGAAGATCCTTTCAAGTTATGGCCTCTCGCCTCTGGAACGGTCTTCCTATCTCTCTCCGTCAGAACTTTGATCTTTTGTCCTTCAGACGTAATCTGAAGACGTGGCTCTTTATGCTCTAGCTTTCCCCCCTTTTTTTCTTTTCTGGGTTGGCTTTTAAGGGTATTTATTTTCCGCTTTTGGTGGTTGTCTGTGGTCAGCTGTAGCGCCGGGACACTCCTTGGAGTAGCCGTGCGCTGTATAAATCACGAATAACATAACATAACACATAACAAGACCATGGAAATGAGAATGAGGGGATAAGATTACACACTGAATCTAAGGAAGAAATTCACAGTGCGAGGAAACGAGTAAGGTTGGAAGCCAGGAATTTGCTGAAGAAATTGAGGATTTGGGAGGTTACAATGTTAATTGTTACCAATGTGGAAATAAAAATCACCTGGGCAGCGCCAAAACATTTCCAACTTAGTCGTACTTTTGTGTCGAATGTGAAACACGCATCGGCAAAGCTGTTAGGCCGGGGTTTGATGTGCTGACACGTGGAGCATATTTACATTAAAGCCTTCAATAGAGACCATCTTTCCTTTCTAGGCAAGAAGCAGCAGTCTGGGTCGCCTCTGGATTTCCTTGTCAGATTTCATTGCCTGCCACTTTGTTTGAGTGTTGTTTGTGTTAGCCACTGTTCAATCTAGTAATACCAAGAACAAGGGCAACCCAGTAACCACTTGGGTAACTATAACTGACACAAATGTCCAAGGGAATCATTTTCTAAGGCAGCACAGCAATTATTTGTCTAATATTCTTATGGCTATGTAAAAGAGCAAATAGATTCAATCTGCAGAGTAATCAGACTTAAATGTGAATAAGAAGAAGGTGGACAATCAGGTAGGCATTCTGTTAATGAGCTTTTATAAGTAAGTTAAACAAAAAATAGGAATGATCAACAAGGAGTACATTAACCAGCAAGAATCACACATTCATCATGTACAAACAGTGCTGTTGTATAGTCATGCACTCATAGAAACATTTGACAAATGTATGATTATCCACTCATTAAGGCGTCAGTCCATGTAATGTTACACTTAAGTTATGAATTATATTCATAGCTGGCAGACTTGTGACAAGAAGTGGAAACACAGTTGACGTTTCACTCTCTAATATACTCAGGGCCCGATTCACAGAAATAACTTAAGACAAAATCATAAACTTACTACTTTTGGTATTCACAGAAGGCATTTAGTAGTAGCAAAGTTAGGATTTTGTCTTAAGTCTGTCTTAAATCTGCCTTAAGTCTGTCCTAAGTTTATCTTAAGTCTGTTTTAAGTCTGTCTTAAGTTTGTATTAAGTCTGTCTTAAGTCTGTCTTAAGTCTGTCCTAAGTTTGTCTTAAGTCTGTCTTAAGTCTGTCTTAAGTCTGTTTTAAATCTGTCTGTCCTACTACTTTTGGTATTCACAGAAGGCATTTAGTAGTAGTAAAGTTAGGATTTTGTCTTAAGTTTGATTTAAGACAGACTTAAGACAGACTTAAGACAGTCTTAAGACAAACTTAGGACAGACTTAAGACAGACTTAAGACAGACTTAAGACAGACTTAAGACAAACTTAGGACAGACTTAAGACAGACTTAAGAAAGACTTAAGAAAGACTTAAGACAAAATCCTAACTTTACTACTACTAAATGCCTTCTGTGAATACCAAAAGTAGTAATTTTAGGATTTTGTCTTAAGTTAGTTCTGTGAATCGGGTCCTCAATGCTTGAGATCATCTTCAAGAAGGCAATGCATAGATATAAGTCGATGGACCACTAATAAATATGTTCATTAGTCTGGTAACCCAGCAGGAACACCTTCATTTTCCATAAGCTCAGGGAGGCAGGATGGCTGCTGCTTGACCACTGAGGGAGCCGCAGTCCATGCTCGCTCACTCGATTAACCTGAAGGACGAATCTTAGCCGGCAAAACTCCCAGGGCATGCCGCTGAGCACCTATCTGTTAGCGCGGCTCCTCACCTGGCTGTGAGGATCGAACCGGGGGCTGAGGAGACTCTCGAGCGGCAGTCAAGCTTGACAGGACTTGGAGTGCCCAAACCACGGTGGTTCAATGGTGCCTAAAAACACTCAAGGTCTACAAAGGCCGGGGCAGTGAAGGACTCCCCCGAAGGAGAAGGAGAATGGCGCTGCACCTAAGGGATCAGGGCACAATCGGCGCAGAGTGAAGAAAACAGAGGCAGAGGAAAATACGGCAAAGACAGGGAAACCTGGAGCGGATGGCCGGACCGGGCGGCGGGCTGTGTACGAGGAGAGTGGAATGCGCCAGCCTACAGTTGCAG
Source organism: Triturus cristatus (assembly GCF_964204655.1). NCBI lineage: Eukaryota > Metazoa > Chordata > Amphibia > Caudata > Salamandridae > Triturus > Triturus cristatus. The sequence continues at coordinate 305,232,164 of NC_140581.1, forward strand.
AGGAGTTCACAGCCACGCTGGCGGTGGCTGGAACTAGTAACAGCGCAAGCTTGACAGAAGAGCTTGACATGGGCGAGGGGCCCCCTCTCGGACCTGATCCATCTGGAGAAGTTGATCAGGATCCTATACCACTCCAGGAGATGCCGGGTTGGAAGGAGGTGCGACATGAGCCCGCCGTGCTATCGATAGCACAGACCCCACAAAGCGCCTCACAAGACGATCAAGGTAATCAAGCCAATTCGGGTGGCATTGAGAGCAATGCTGTGGGCAGCACTATGAATACTATGAGGAATGTGGGGGTAACTCTAGATACTGTAATGGAACCTGGGGCAACTGTGATTGTAGTCAATGACTCGAATGGGAACGGGACAGACATAACGGCTCAGGCGTGTGTGATGAGAAACTTGGAAAACGGCCCGCAGGAGTCTGGCGCTCATGTTTTGAGGGATGCTAGCGGGGAAAGGGAGGATCTAAACCTAATGGTCTTACGGTCTCCAGAGGGGGATACATTTTTTTCGCTAAATGAATATACAGACATAACTTCAACAAGCGATATGAATACATCATTAGGGTCTGAGTCCGAGTCCGATAATTCCTTTGGAGACGCCTCAAATACGTAAAAGACCCAACATGTAAAAACACTCTCCTGGAAACGGAGAACTAAGGCTAAAGCTAGCGTCAGCCCCTCTAAGAATGACACCACGAGGAAACTTGAATGGGACTACTCTGCAACAACTCAAATGTATATGGAGGAAGGGGAAACGGGCGTTCCGGAGAAGTTAGGACCGGCCGAGGCTCCTTCTGCTACCCCAGCCGCACCATCACTGGAATTAGTATACTCTACCCTAAAGCTGATGCAGGGAGAGGCCAGACTTGAGAGCCGCAGGGCACACCAGGCAACTAAGAAGCAGCAGGGCTCACTCCAAAAAGTCAATAATCTGTGCTCAGATATGGCCGATAGGGTAACACATGTTGAGGAGAGAACTGGAAATTTGGAAGATGAAGTGGCCAAACTACAGAACTTTAAAGAGTCGCAAGAGAGACCATCCGAGGACGTAATGTGGAAACTCGAGGATTTCGAGAACCGCCAGCACAGAAATAATGTGCAATTGCTGGGCATTGTGGAGAAAACGGATGGCGAGAACATAATGCTCTTTGTAGTTAAACTTTTGAAGGGTGCATTTCCAGTACTGGCCCAAAGAAACTGGGACGTCGAGGTCCAGAGAGCGCATCGCTTCCCCTTTTATCAAAAGAAAAATAGCGTTGGGAGACAGGGGGAGCATCCAAGGACTATTCTTGTGTATATTGGCAACTTTCTTCTGCGGTAGGCAATTCTGGACAGAGCACGACCTGATGCTAAACGATCATATGAGGGCCACACATTTTTCGCTCGTCCAGATTTTTGCCATGCAACTGTTGAGAGGAGATGGAAGCTCCGACAGCTAATAACCCCCTTTCAAGGGTTAGGGTGTGAGGCTTATCTGTTATTCCCTGCTCGACTTAAGGTTGTTGTAAAAGGGAAGGTGCGGATGTTCTTCTCCGAGATAAATGCACAGGAATACCTATCTGAGATGAAGGGAACAAAGGAGGCAATGGGGGGGGTCTAAGATTTCTCTCCCTTTCCGGCAGGAATTAAATGAAGGGCACCCATTGGAGCTGGTTATAATATTATGTCTTTTCACTTTTTTGCTTTTTAAGGTTCACGTCTGATGCTGGTATGCTTAGCCTCACTTAGGGGCACTCAGTCAGCTTTCTTTTTGCTGTAACTATGGGCAGGGTACCTCTACCTCTTTAAAAGCAAAGATATGTTGTCGGCTTATGCCATTTTTTCTATTACCTTTTTTAAGATTATTAGAAATATGAGCAGGGCACCGGGAAGGGGGTTAAAGAAAAGAGGGGAAAGCAAAGGAGAAGAAAAAAAGGTGGGGGGGGGAAAGGAAAAATATATATATATATATTTTTGGGGGTTATGGGGAGCTTGCTTTTCTTTAGTGAGGAGTTTTTTGGTGAATGTGGAGCTGGGTTATTGGGGAGGGTGAGCCGGCAGCGGCGCACGTTGGAAGTCATGGCGGTCACACATAGGTCATGTTTGACCTATTTGCCTGGCAGGGGGATGGGGGTGGGGACACCTTGGGCTGTGTGGGAGGGAGGTTACGGTACTGTATAGTATGTTTTACTACTTGAGGATGAAGGTAGGGAATGCAGGGTGCATCGAAGAATAAACAATTATAGAGATGAAATGAAAGCACTTAAACAAGAGAGACAAAGAACCGATAAGGTAGGGACCATGCAGGGCAAGATGATCAATATTAAATAATGAATCTCCGGATTGCATCTATTAATATATGCGGCCTTAATGATCTGACTAAGCGACAAAGGGCTGCAGTGAATCTAAAAATAATGCGAGTAGACATCCTATGCATCCAGGAAACTCATATTGAGTACAGCCGGGCCAATCTCATGGAACATCTGGGATTTAAATTAATTGTTGATACCAAACAGGGCACAAGGACTAGAGGGGTTGCTATCCTATCTCGCTGAAACAATATTGTTTTTAAAAGGAATATAGCTGATAAATGGGGGTGCTGGGTGATGGTGGAATGCAAGTGGCAAGAAGAAACATTTACACTATGTTCTATTTATGGGTCTACGGGGGATGATCCTGAAGTGCTAGAATTCATTGACGTTGAATTAGCAACCTGGCCCTCCCCAGTTATTATGTGTGGGGACTTTAATATCAATGGCTTGGGGGGTCTTTGGGGGAAAGTGGGAGATGGTATTTGGGCAAGAAGAAAAGAGTGTACAGGGTACTTTCCAATCTTGTTCATAATAACGGGCTTATTGATATATGGGCTCAGCTAAACCCCACAGACTCTGGATCTACATTCTTTTCAGCACCTCACAAGATTGTTACCAGATTTTCGGCAGATGAGCAGTGAGGCCTGGCTGTGCAGAGGCGGGCATGACGGGTCAGGGACCAGTGGCCCGGGGTGCAGCAGGCGCACAGGTTCGCAGGCAACACAGCTCACGGTGTCGGCCTCATGGTGGGATGGGAGGCACTGCCCTGGCAGACACGTTGGGCATTCCGGAAGAGAACCATGACCAGGGCTGCGTGCTTTTTATTCGCACCCCTAGGCTGGCCTGGCACATGCCAGGCCAGCCCACTCTGCACACGCTTACTGGGGGGGACGACATAAGCTACATTTCTGGAATCTTCTCCACTGGCTGGGGTGACATGGTTGCGTCCACTGTCCACTACACTCCATACACCAGCAGTGTATGTGGATATGGATATGTCTGTGGTCTGCATACTGCAGTCTGTCCAGCACATCTCCGCCACACTTGGCATTGTGTACCTTCTCATTCATGGGTTACTTGCCTCTATCGCACACGCCTAGTTCCCACCTCTCCCCACATCCCACCATTGTGTGGCTGAGGTGCCATGCCGTTGATGGCTCATGTACATGGCTAGCCCAGGTTGCCGCAGTAAATTATGCTGTCTTGTGTGGTGGATGGGCATGTTGTTTGGCATGTTGAATGTGAGTCTGTGACATGTGCATTCCCAGAGTTGTGATTTTCATGATTGTGGATTTGGGGGGTGTGGTGAGTTTATTTGGTACTTGCCAACGAGCAGGGCATTTCCATGGGTGCCATCCTGTTAGCGCTGGTTGATGATGGACTGTCGTTAGAAGTAGGAATCATGCACACTGCCTGGGTAGTTGGCGACAACGTTGGTGGCAATTCCCAGGTGGTCCACTATTGCCTGCACATTGATGGAATGCGTGTGCGTTCTTTTGAGATAATTGTGTGCAGTGTTACCAGGGGGCACAAGTAGGACATGTGTGCAGTCAATTGCCCCCTAACACATGCGGGAAGCCAGCTATGGTGTCGACGCCTTGCTTGGTCTCCAGCTGTTCATGCGCAGTGTGGGGTGAGTATGGGTGCAGGGGTACCAAGCTGATGATGGCATCCAAGACAGTTGTGATGAACTTTGATAGGGCTGGCTGTGAGACTCCTCCGACTCTGGCGGTTGTTGGTTGGAAGGTCCCAGAGGCCAACATGTGCAGCACAGCCAGCAGCTTTGTCTGCAGAGGGATGTTGGTTGTCCACTGTGCTGGTACCATCAGCCTGTGGGCAATGGTGGTCAGGATGCGTAGGATGGTTGTCGTTTTGAGCCTATAGTAGGCAATGACATTCTCTGGTATTGGGTCTGTGAGGTTGGGGCATTTTATGAAGGTTCGCTGGCTTGGTCTGCGCTGCCTCTGTGGTGGTCCGGGGGGCGGTTACGGGGGGTGGCAGTCCTGGGGGTGGTGGCGGTGGGTGTTGTGGCCCTGTTGGGGCTCTGTGCTGCATGATCAGTGGCTCCATGGCATCTGTTGGTCTTCAGGTGTGGCTGTGGTCTGGGCTCCATTGTCTGGTGCCGGTTGTTGTCCGACTTTGCACCAGGTCAGAGCAGGTGTTAATTTCCTGCTGCTAACGCGCCTTATCGCATGTTTTGTGTTCCTATCGTAGATCTGGCTGGTCGTTGAGAATGTTGAGGTGTGGTGTTGTTGCGGCTTTTTGCTCGGGAACGCCTACTCTGCATCTCATTAGCAATACTTGCCGGGGTCATCCGTGGTGATGTTTTTTGAGGATGCTATCGCCGGAAAATGGTGATATCAGCTGTTAGCACCAGCTTGTGAATGGGTCAAAAAAGTTATTGTGACTTTGGCTGAGATAAAGTGCCGATAACTCGCCAATAGGTCCTTGAGAATATGCCCCTATTACTCTGATTGCTGAATATCAGAGAATAGGTGGAAGGACTGGCACTCACAGGAGATCTGACTCCTTCAATCTAGATTAACAAGCCTGGCAGCCCTAACTAGAAGCCTCCGAACGGTAAGGACGGTGATGGGTAATGAGAGGTACACAGAGCGGCAAGGGGAAGGGGAGGGAGGAAGGAGTGAGGAGGGGCGAGCAGTAGGAGCAAAAGATTGAGAGAGGGAGGGTGCGAGGGAGCCAGCAGGAGAACACAGCGGAGGGGGAAATGCAAATGGAAGAAATGAGCATTGATAAGCCAAAAGAAGTCCTCAAAGTGTACAATAACCAGTCGTGTAGATCAATGGAAACACTCCATTTGTGAGGAAGAAATACTGCTCTGGATAGACTCAAAATATGATTGACAAAATCTGAAGTCATTGGCCAAAAGAGGCGGGTTAAAAAAGTAAATGGTCGAAAGCAGCAGACCTAAAATCCATGCTTAGTAGATTAGAGACATCAGATCTGCTAATAACAGTGTTGTAAAAATATAGAACTAAAAAGAGGCATTTTGTCTCTCCCAAAATCAAGTGAATGAATATTAAGTGTGTTGGCAGACAAGACGAATAATAAGGAGGGTATATAAAATGAAGATGAATTTGCGTTTCAGATGAAAGTGATGTTGGAAGTGTGAAGTACTGTGAAGTATGCGCATGCATGCCTGTGATTGCAGACTTACCTTCACCGTACAAGGAGATAGGAACTTAATTTCCTGAAGCAATTGTAGAAAGGTATAAGGGACTCTAAATGTATTGCATCTGCATCAAATATATAGAAAAAAATAAACTAACTAAAAATATGTGCTAATGGCATCATTACCTACAGGGAGGACCGCCGTTTCTCTTGAATCAATCATTTTCTGCCTTTCATACCACAAGTCCTTGACAAAGCATTTATCTCACAAGTTTAACACTCCACTTAGCTATAGGCCTTACAACCATTACATTTATTTTTTATTTTTCATGGTCATTTTTTTATTTTATAAAACATGCTAAATTATTTTTACTTCAATGAATTTGTAGCTGTGGCAGCATACATTTATACACTGAGGTTTAAAACTTTCCTACACAATAAAAGATGTTATTGACTAAATACACCACTTGCATCATCCATAGAAAACACATCCTAATCCTATATCCAGTCTAGGTGAATACCCTGGGGGTTTACAAAACATCAGCCCAGAATTTTGACGGTATTTCTCAATATATATCAAACATAAGGAGGACTGGGGTTGCTTATAGGCCCAGCATCCATGCCCCCAAGGTATATGTATTAGAACAAAGGTATGCCGTTTCTTGGGAATGTTGAAAAGAAAAGAATAGTAGAAGACTGTTTGGTGTAAATAAATGTCCAAAAGGGGGAGAGGGTGTCTCCCATTTTAGGAACTAGGGCACCTCACACACCCGGCTGGGTGTCATGCTTTATCATAAGGCAGGTCCTTGTCACCCGGCGCTGCAATACCTGACGGGCACCCTACGAGGGGCTCTTTGTCAGAGATCTTTTATTCCCAAAGCCGTAAGGTGCAGTGCGAGTATAGGGCCTTGTGGTGTAGATGAGGGTAAAGAGTGTCAGCGATTCCACTTGTCCCAGTTAAAATTTAGAATGGCACACCACTGATGTAATGTTCAGCAATAGCTGCAATACAAAGGTCAACATGTTTCTTGCCTAGGTTTTCAAAAGATCAATTGGCAATTCTTTAGGACCATGGATAAAATAACTATCTACACAGTGGTTGGTTTCCTAATTAGTATCAAGGGTAAACCAAACACACAAGCAACCTAACAGTGAGCCAAGCTAGTGGAGCGAGGGTAGGTCAACCGGCTACTGAGCCACTGCTCAACTGATGTTAAGATATCTTACCATTCCCTCTGCCAGCAATCAATGCAGCCGGTGAGCCAACGCAGTTGGGTCGGAATTAGTACAAGGTACCTCACTGTTAGGTTGCTTGTGTGTTTGGTTTACCCTGGATACTAATTAGGAAACCAACCTCTGTGTGGATAGTTATTTTATCCATTTCAAGAGAGTGTATGTTTGATTTGTAAATGTAGGCCATATTTCAAAAAGTCTCTTTGTGGCATTTTTATCATATCTGAAAAAGGATCCTCTTTCCATATTTCAAAAGGGAATTTTTCATCACATCCCATATTAAACGATCAAAGAAAGTTGTTTGATAATCCCTGTTCACATTAATGCTTTTAAGCTTTTTACAGTCATCAGAGTGACCCATCATTTAGGAACATCCCCAATTATATTCCATTTCAACATTGCATTAGTGAATCGGACAGTGGTCCAACCAGTAACTAATCCCAAACCGATGCTGTCTTGTGTGAGACAGCAACAGGTGATGATTCAATCCCTTTACTAGCTGCAGCTTTAGAATGGTGGACCTGTTCAATCCAAATGGGGGAGAATGTCTGGCAGACCACTTAATGCTTTAATTTCTAGTTTTTTTCAATTTAATTTTCTGATAGAATAGTTTTTACTTTTTTGCAAACGTTTTCACACCACATTTAGACTGCAACATTTTTAGCTGAAATTATTTTTAGAATTTCAATGCCTATTGAATATGTTGGCTACAATAGAAAATTACAGGCTTACCAAAGCAAAGACCTTTTGGATTTGCCAATATCTGCTTGTCTAGGCTCTACTAAAAACAAGGGAAAAACAAGTTAGAAGATTGCTTGATCAGCGATGAAGGAAGCACGTTATGGATGTTTGAGAAAAGACAAGTAGCACACCAACGACATCCCGCCCTCGCAAGATCTGTGTGACTCACTGGCCACCATCTTCCATCGCAAGATCGCCGACATCCACGACAGCTTAAACTCCTCATCCGCCCCGACCACAGCAAACCACACCACGAACGCCACTTGCACCAACCAGCTGACCTCTTGGTCCCACGTCAACGACGAAGAGACACACAAGGTCATGAACTCCATCCACTCAGGATCTCCGTCAGACCCCTGCACACACCACGTGTTCAACAAAGCAGACGCAACCATCGCTCCCCAACTGCGGAAGATCATAAACATTTCCTTCGACACAACAACAGTTCCGGAAAGCTGGAAGTACGCCGAAATCAAAGCCCTCCTCAAGAAGCCCAAAGCGGACCCCAAAGACCTCAAGAACTTCCGGCCCATCTCCCTGCTCCCCTTCCTGGCGAAAGTCATCGAGAAAATTGCCAACATGCAGCTGACCCGCCACCTCGAGGACAAGAACATCCTAGACCCATCCCAGTCCGGGTTCAGACGCAACCACAGCACCAAGACTGCCCTCATCGCCGCCACAGACGACATCAGGCGCCAACTAGAAAATTGCGAAACGTCAGCCCTCATCCTCCTGGACCTGTCAGCCACCTTCGACACGGTCTGCCACCGCACACTAAGAACACGCCTCCAAGAAGCCGGTATCCAGAAGAAGGCCCTGGACTGTACCACGTCCTTCCTCACCGGCAGAACCCAGAGAGTCCGCCTCCCGCCCTTCCACCCCGAAGCCACCGACATCATCTGCGGCGTACCCCAGGGCTCATCCCTCTGCCCGACTCTGTTCAACGTCTACATGGCCCCCCTCGCACAAGTGGCCCGCCAGCACGACCTGAACATCATCTCCTTTGCCGATGACACCCAGCTCATCCTCTCCCTTACCAAGGACCCGCACACCGCTAAAACCAACCTCCATGAGGGAATGAAGGCCGTCGCCGAGTGGATGAGGAGCAGCCGCCTGAAACTGAACTCGGACAAGATGGAGGTCCTCATCCTAGGTCCCACCCCCTCTGCGTGGGACAACTCATGGTGGCCCACAACACTAGGAGCAGCTCCAACTCCCACAGACCTCTCCATGTTGAAACAGGTCAACGCCATCTCCTCCCCCTGCTACAACACCCTCCACATGCTTCGCAGGATATACAAGTGGATCCCAATCGAAACAAGAAAAACAGTGACCCAAGCCCTCGTCTGCAGCAGGCTGGACTACGGCAACGCACTCTATGCAGGAATCCCGGCCAAACACCGGTGACGACTACAACGCATCCAGAACGCCTCAGCCCGACTGATCCCCAACGTTCCCCGCCGCAGCCACATCACCTCCCACCTCAAAGACCTGCACTGGCTCCCTGTCAACAAGAGGATCACATTCAAACTCCTCACCCACGCACACAAAGCTCTCCACAACACCAGACCATCCTACCTGAACAACAGACTCAACTACTACACCCCGCCCGCCAGCTTCGCTCCGCCAACCTCGCCCTTGCCACCATTCCGCTCATCCAACGAACAACCTCTGGCGGCAGATTTTTTTCTTTACTCGCCACCAAGACCTGGAACACCCTCCCCACCCATCTACGACAGACTCAAGACCTGCTCACCTTCAGAAGGCTGCTCAAGACTTGGCTCTTCAAGCAGTAGCAGCACCCCCCCCGCCCCTCAGCACCTTGAGACCCTCACGGGTAAGTAGTGCGCTTTACATGTTCACTGATTGATTGATTGAAACCTGATTGGGTGAACTTATTAAGGAAGGATGGCTTACTAAAAGTCTGGTAAGTCAATGGGACAGAAACTGCCCCTAATTGCATAGGCACTAATACATGTCGACATCCAGTAGTTTACTGTATAGTTTTACATAAAGCAACAATAACATAATAAATTGTCCTACCCGATCTGTATTACTCCTTATGGGGCCAAAAGCGGTTCCCGAAGCTGGCCTAATAATGAATAAATCCATGAAGTTAAATAGTTATTTCCTTGTGTCAATTTCATTTTATTTCTATATATCAATAAATAGAAACAGAATATACAATATTTTGCAATTATGTACAGTGCTATACAATATAATACACTCAATAATACCAATTAATTTGTTTCATATATAGAGTATCTACTACTCAATCTTTGTGACACAAGGAACCGTTTCCACGTGTATACTCTTTTTCATAATAACCACATGTTTATATTAATATTTCAAGCCCACACAAACAACACTCATTCTTCATACTCACTCATATTCATTCCCTCATTTCAGCCATTTTTATATTATTCCAACGATGAGTTTAAATCATTATCTAAAACAATGGGGAAATGTCTATTTTCTCTGTGCTGTTGTAATGTTGTAGGTTCGGAATCTGATATAGTCCGGTCTACGATCGTTTCGGTGGATAGTACATAGATGACTCCACCTACTTCAGGACCATCTAATATGATTTCTAATGAAATGGCAGTTGAGTTTGGGGTTTAGTTTTTAGAACCGTGTCTCTGTAAATGATATCAGAACTCCTTAAAAGCCAGCTTAATTAATTCAAATAGTTTGAATACCTATACCCATATCCAGTGCTTTCACCAAGGTGATATACCAAAAAGTAAAAAGAAAAAATTTAAAAAAGAAAATGCATTAGGAAGAAAATAGATGCATTTGATATGTGTGAATGGAATCTAGTTTTCCTTATATCCCACTATAGTTCAAGACGGTGTCCTCAGTGTACATGCAAGATAGATAGATGATATATATCTTGTATGTACGAGGACCTATTTGGAGAAAATGTCCCTCCACCTAGATGAGGACAGTAAACTGAAAAGATTATACTTATTTTCAGCCTCGTGTAGTTATACTAAGTCTCCAGAGTTCGCAACATATGGAAACCCTAGAAAAAGGGGACTGGATCCTCATATAAGGGATGGCTGTTAATGACATAAACACAGCAATCTGATTTTAATACTGGTAATATATACATTTATTAAAAAGCTTCTCAAGTTTCCCTAAACGTAATGTTACCTTTGCTTGAATTTTTTTTCCTGTACTTCTTATATGTGTCGATTTTCATATATATGCCATTTTCTGTTTGTGAAGAAGACCACTTTGGGGAATTGAAGTCGGATTCCTCATGGTGCGTTATTAAACCAGCAGCTGATCCTGAAAAATGAAATGTACATTTTGGTCACACTCTCAGTTGCATTTCAGTATCTAGGAATAATACTTTATGTTGTTAATACCCTCAATATGCACAGTACCCATATAAGATCACTACTACAATCTTGCAGTATATAAGGCTAACCCATTGTGTATATATTGCAAACTGAGTTTCCTTGACGGTATACCACAGTTGTTATCATGGATGGAGAGCCCGTTAGAATTACAACAATCTCCTATGTAGTCATTTAAAAAAGGGGACTGAAGTGTCCAGAAATACTGCTGTAAATATTGATAACCGAGTCCATACATATTATTATGTGTGTGTGTGTGTGTGTGTGTGTGCGCGTGCGTGCATGTGTGTGTGTGTATATATATATATATCGGTTACTGAGTCCTAGTGGGGATCCTATGCTAATACTATGCAGATTTTTTAAGGTCTTAGCTACCAACGCAGAACAGCTGGCTCCCGGCCATTTCAAACTGTTCAGCGAGCTCTTATCCGAAAGGGATTTTAAAACACAGACGCTGCTTTAAATTGATCAAGTGGTGCTTGTGGCACTCTGGCTGAATCAATGGAGTGAGGAAAACAAAGTCATACCTAGACAAGAACAAAGGACTCAACGATAGTATAAACCATGGGCACATTTTGTAATTGCTAGAAAGAGAGAATTCCAATATAACATCTTGAAATGCCTAAATGTAGTGATGATTTATTAGAATAGTTTGTGCGGAGAAATCACCAATTAATATTGATAAATACAGGATTGCTAGCTGCATGCTATTTATTTCTGTTTTTCTGCTTATCCCCATTTCCCATACCTACTGAATGCATGCAAGAGCATGGCACAATAGAACTCTAATCCGTATTCCAATAGTCTTTATTTTACTGAGCTTTCAAAAATGAAGAGTGCTCCTCCCAGATGTTAGGTATGGTAAAATTTAATGATGGAGAGAACTATGAGTCCAACGGGGCCATTCAAAGCCAAGATGAAAAGTGGGAAATATTGTAAGATACTTGAAATGATGATATGAGGTGGACAGAAACATTCACTAATATACTCCAAATATAGGCGGGCTACATGAGGTGGTCAAGATCATGTGAGTTGCCATATCATGTCCTCATTTAATCTTTTCTTTACTGTATCATGGGACAAAATCCAATACGTTTCTCTATCTTTACTTGTATTTGTCATGGCTTGTCCTCATTTGCATTTGACTTTTTCTAAAATGACCCACTTAAGTAGATTTTCTGTGTGGCCTTTATCATAATAATGTGGACTAAGGGTGCTTGGAGTTTTCTAGTTCTGAATTCAGACTTATGTTCCGCGTAGCAAATTCTAAATTTCCTACCTGTTTCCATTGTGTATCCTAGTTCGCATGGACAGGTGATAAGATATATGACATTAGAGCTTCTGCAACTGACCATGTCTTTTAATATACATTTCCGTTCTCCATATTCCCATTTATCTGAAGTCAGAGCATCATCATAGGCATGACACGTACAGCAGCGATGGTTCCCTTTCATCAGTTTGGTTCCCACTATGGAGCCTTGTGTTGTATTCCTTTTTAGGTTTTAGCCTGGTGTGGACTATTTTATCTGTTATATTAGAATTTCTTCTATATCCAAAGATAGGTCTATCTAGTGTAATATCAGCTTCATTAGTATTTAGGATTTTCCAGTTTCTGTCAAAAATTATTTTGACTTTATAGTTAATGGTCAAGTGATTTATGACGCGGACAAGTTTGTTTTCTTTCTTTCGATTTGCTCCTTGTAAGTGAGCATCACGGTAGTAATATTTTGCTCACTCAAATGCTTGTCGGACAAAGAATTTAGGGTACCCTCTTTTGAGAAGTCTCTGCTTGTGGAGCTCTCCATGCGTCATGTATTCCCTGATTGTAGAGCAGATCCCTCCTAATTCTAAGGAATGCCTTAAAGGGGATTGGGTCTATTTGACAATTGGGATGGTAACTTGAGTGTTCGAGCACTGTGTTCTTAGCTGTAGGTTTTCTTTACAAGTCTACTTGTAGCATACCTTGGGTACCTGTAATCCAAATATCTAAAAAGTCTACTTTTTCTAAGTTGTATTTGGCTATAAATTTCTAATTTGTGTCACTGAGGTTTAAACACTGTATGAAGTCTATAAGACCGTCCTCTTCTCCTGACCATATAAAAAAAGATGTAATCTATGAAGCGATGCCAATGCTTTACATTTCCAAAAATGGGGCAGCTTCATTAAAAATGTGTTTACATTCGTACTCTCCCATATAGGTATATGCTTCGCTGGGAGCACATGATGCGCCCATGCTTGTCCTTTTGGTTTGATGATACATGTTACCATTAAATTCAAAATAGTTTTGGAAGAGAACTATTTTTAAACATTCTATTATGAATGTATTCGTACGGTCACCTGGGGATCTTTTTAGAAGGGCTTCTACTTCCCCTATAGCTTCTAGTTGGGGAATGTTTGAATAGAGAGCCTCAATATCTAGCATAACTAGAATTTCTTGGTCTAAATTATAAGACATATTTTCTATCTTGACTATCATATCACCAGTATGTCTTATGAAGGATTGCTATCCTTTGGTCACGGGGCACAGAAATGCTTCCACATACATCAATAATGGTTCTGTAATTGAATTTATGGATGAAATAATGGGACGCAAAGGGGGATCTGTTGTATCTTTGGGTGTTTAAGGTACACAATAAATGGCCAGAATTACTGGATCTTGTATATTCAAAAACTCACATTCTTTTTTACAAATATCACCATCAGATAATGGTGTATGAGTCAATTTTTCAAACTGGCTTTTTACTTTTTCTAGTGCTCCCAAATTAGTCTTTTGATAATGCTGAGGAACATGCATCATGGAATGAATTTTGGCGATGTAATCATCAGTATCCATTATGACAATGCCACCATCTTTGTCACCAGGGTTTATAGTAATGTTAGTATTCTCTTGGAATTTCTTCAAAGCTTCTATTTCTCTTTTAGTGAGGTTTGGAGTGGCCTTCATAGTATGTTTTGTGATCTTATTGAGTTCCTTGAGAACTGTTTTTTTTTCAAAATGGACACCTCTTGTCCCACAATATCTAAAGTGGGAATAAATATAGAGGTAGGTTTACAACCTGAGACGTTTTTACCTGGCTCAATAGGGGTCTGTCCTGAGAAATATTTTTTCAGTCAAATGTTTCTAAAGAACGCAAAGACATCTTGATTAAGTTTATACACATTGTTGGTGGTACTTCGCACAAAGGATAAACCTTTTGTTAAGAGAGAGCATTCTTCCTCAATCAATGTAATAGAAGACAAATTGAAAACAGGCATGTTATCTTCTTCTGTTATGGTCTCCAATATTGTTGGTTTCTGTGTTTTGAGTACTGATGATGAGGTGGAGGTTCTTGTTGGAAATATGCCTGCCTGGTCTGTCTCGTATATCTGTTTCGGCCCTGTTGCGGCCTCTGGTTAAAAAAGAGGATGAAGATGGCTATAAATAGTTCTCCCTTGAGGACACTGTATCAGAAAAGGATATGGGTATAGTTATTCAAACTATTTGAATGAATTAAGCTAGCTTTTAAAGAGTTCATATATCATTTACAGAGACAAGGTCCTGAAAACTAAACCCCAAACTCAACCGCCATTTCATGAGATGTCGTATTAGATCGTCTTAAAGAAAGTGCAGTCTTCTACGCACTATCCATCGAAACAATTGTAGACCGGACTATATCAGATTCCAACCTACAACATTACAACAGCACAGACAAAATAGAAATTCCCTGTTGTTTTAAATATTGATTAAACCTCATAGTTGGAATAAGAAAAAATGACTGAAATAAGGGAATAAATGTGAGTGAGCATGAAGAATGAGTGTTGATTGTGTGGGGTTGAAATATTGTAAACGTGGTTATTATATAAAAGAGTATACACATGGGAAGAGTTCCTTGTGTCACAAAGATTGAGTAATAGATACTCTATATATGAAACACATGAATTGGTATTACAGATTTTTTTTCTATTGTATGGCACTGTACATAATTGCACAATATTATATATACTGTTTTTATTTATTGGTATATCTTTTCTATCAAGTAAAGTTCAGTATAAAAAGAAATGATAGCAATCATAAAAGAATTAAAATGAAATTGACACAAGGAAAGTATGGTTTAACTTCATAGATGTATTCATTGTTAGGCCCGCTTAGGTAGCCACTTTTGGCCCAATAAGGAGTAATACAGGTCGGGTGGGACAATTTATTGTGTTATTGTTGGTTCTTTCCCCCTTGTCCCAGACCTCATAAAGTATTCTTTCAGGAGGTGCCTCTAAACAGATAGTAGGTTTACTTAAAGTTCAATGGAACAAATGCAGCCTGAATTGTTCTGCTCCAGGATACCAGACAAGACATTGAAATGCTGGTAAATGTCAATATGTTACAGAGGATTGTTGTTGTATGGTGACCTGGGAATTAATATGGCGTCTGTATACTCTCAATCCGCAAGGACTCAGGTAAGACATTTCATCCACTCACTAAGCATGCTTAATCAGAACTAAATACAACGAATTGAAATGAAGAAAAAGTGAGCAAAATACAAAAATTTAAGGCACTCTAAGATATACTGATTTAGGTTTTCAAGCTTTGCAAATCACTTGCATCAGTACTAGTTGATGGTGAATTGGGGCTCAAATGTCTTCTCATATACAAAGCTTCCACAGACCCAGGCTCTGCAATACCATCTGCCCTGCCCATGGATTGCTGGCCAGTCTCCTGACAAATGATATTTGCATGAAGTGAACAAATAGAAGACAGAGATTTGCAAGATAGCAGTTGATTTTAGAAAGAGGATTTATGTCACAGTGTGTAGCTGTGGGGCAGCGTACATCTGTGTGGTTGTATTTGCATTCAACATAATACAAAATATAGAAACAGGCAGATAGGGTAGTGAGAGAGCAAGAAAAAGAGAGGAAGATGAAACACGAGAGAGAGAGAGAGAGAGGATGTGCCTATTTGTGAATGTATCCTTGTGTGTGTTTCTTTGAATATTGTGCCACAAAACGAGGCTGTTGTTGACTCATGTTATATCTTTGGCTATACTGTGATGTTTCGGTTCATATTCATGGTCTTATCATTTGGTTAAAAATAAATTACTCCTTGATATTTAGAAACCGGTGAATAATAGTTCCAAATTAATACAATATGGATGAGCATTGTTTCTAGAAACCGAAGAAGCTGAAGAAAAGTGTGCCATTAGGTAGGGCCCAGAAAGGAAGTCAATATTCCATTGACAAAGCTTTTGATTTTGATATTTCAGAACAGCCAGGAGACTCATTTTCTTCCAACAGGTGTAGATCATAAAAGCTTCTGATGAATTAATTGCATTTGTTCTCTTGATCACGCTAAATTATTGTTTCACTAAAAATGCGTTAGGGCTTGGAGAGCACTGAGGGAGGGCCTGGGCCACAGAGGCTGGAACAGCCTACTGTCATCCACGATGAGGGGAGTGTCAGGTATTTCATCTCCCTAAATTAGTTCATATGCCAAAGTTATTGAATTGAAGGCATTCCTACAATCATGCAAGTGAACAATGTTCTCTCACTGCATGTGTGTGCAATTTAATTTTCCAGCTCGCGTCTGAAATAATGGAAGGCTACGAACCAACAATTCATGATACAGCCTTTAAATATTCAAAATACTTTCCATAACATTTTTCCTGATACAACATTGCTGGTTGTGTGTCAGAATATGGCATGTCAAATATTCATGAACAGAACTATCATGGCCTAAATATCGACTACCAAAATATCATGAAGAAAAGTGTACATAGGTAATTAAAGATTTACTATTCTTAACTCCATATCAACATGCGTCAAGGTACACATATCTAAGCTAACACCCATCCTTGTCCCCATCAGACAGAGAACACTGCTGTGCTGCTTACCCAGAATGCCACGGGAAATGATCCAAACTCTAGAATAATTGAGAAACTGACATGCAACCTGTATTTGTACACAAACATGTTGGGTATTGTCCCTGTTTCTGGTTTGTGGATTCACACAACAAGATACTACTCAGTTCTGCTTAAGATGCACTCATTCCTCTTGTCGATTTAGCTTCAACCCAATCTGGTATGGGAATTTGACAAAAATGTTCGCTAATAAAATGGCTTAACTTATCCAACTGCTGATCATAACTGTGAACACCAATGCTCCTTGTCCTGAAATGTAACAAAAAAAAAGTTCAATCACCTTCAAAATACAGATCTCTGCAAATATATCTCCACTGCTCTTTGCAGATCCAAAAATGTTGCCATTTATACTTCTCGAGGGATTACAGGGATGGGCAGAGAACAGGTAACCAAACCATTAGGACGTCTGAAACATGGATTAAACTTTAAGGCAACAGGCTGGATCAGGCCTGGATTTAAGGCATTAGTGCAAACTACCCAAAAAAGTTCATAGGCCAACAATGCACCCAAGTCATTTGACATTCTTGCAGAAGTAATAACGTCTACAAACACCATCTTATTTATCAAGTATCAAAAGGATTATGTTCTCAAGACCAATGTAAGGATGTCCCAGTATTCTACCAGAGAATTGGGTGCACGCCGAGATATGAAAGAAATAAACTTGTCTGATCATCACAACACAGTTACTGACCGGCTTGTATTGCCATCCAATGGAGTTGAAAAGAAGCCACCAACTACCAATGGAGAACCCATCTTGAAGAAATTGGAGAACATCAGGAATCTTGTATGATATTGGAAATAGGCCTTTTTTCAAACAGCGCACATTAACAATTTTCCAATGACTAACACAAGCCTTCATCAAGGATGAACTCCTAGGTTGGGCTCAGGTGCTCATTGTCCGTAGCCCCGCCCACTCAACCTCCAGACCAATTGTTACAACTTACGGAGGAACAATGCTGGGAGGAACGGACTAACCTCTAGTCTGTGACTACAGACAGCTGATGTAGAAAGAATAACAACCCTCTAATAAGCAAGAATGACACCAGTGAAACTGTCTCTACTGGTTCCCTTCTCATCTTGACAAGGGCCCAGTGTATGAAAGGAAAAGGATGGAAAGCAAGTACCAGGCTTTTTGGAAAAGACAGAGTATCTAATCCAAAGTCCTTGAAATCAAGAAAGAATGTGCACAAATATATAAATTGTGCCAGTATCTGATTCATAAACACCATCCCATCTGGAGTCACACATTTCTGGCACATACTTTTGAACAGTATGTGACTCAGGAATAACTGTCTGAAATATGGTAAAATTCTGCTGAGCCTTACCACCTAGGCTTTTTCCACCCTACAATGATGAAGACCTGATAATAGCAGCATAATGTTTTTCAGTCACCTTTTCAAAGGAGAAAGCTAGCTCTGACAGATGAAACATCTGGGTGCCACACATACAATAATATACTATTACTTCATCATCTGTCTCATCCAAGACTAGCTTCTGCTCAATCTGTTGCATGAACAAACAAAGGAAATGAAACACTTCAAGTGCTTTGAATCCTTATAGTGCAATTTCTTGAATGCAATTCCTCCCTCAACCAAATGATTATCAACCATTGGTTTCCTTAGATCATCGCATCCACACATCTGTGGCAGCTGGCTTCTGTTGCAATTCGCATTTGAGGAGGATTCAGTAATGTTCACTTTTCAAAGGTTGATAGAAACATGGCAACAACAGATCACACCCATGAGTTTCTTATGTCACTGTCATTACTTAGGCAGATACTGCCTAAATATCTTGTTATTTGGAAGACAATTGGGAACATATGCAACCTGGAAAGTGGCACTTGGACTGCACATGATGGCATGTGCCTTTGGACTCCAAGACAATGCTTTATTACTGATCAAGATATTGAACTGTGTGGTCAATGTGTTCTGAAACAAGAACACTTTGGGAAGATAGGACACAGGGATTGTAGATAAAACGTATTTATTCAGTACACAGAATCAGCCACTGGTCAGTCCCTGATACTCAGCAATTGTCTGCCTCACAGCTTCTCAGAATCTACAAACCAGTTTCCAGAAGTGGAAGCATGCAGCTGCCCAGGAGCAGCATTAAGTAACCAGGCTACATAACATAATAACATAACGCATCTCCCTTCTTCGATTTAAATCAAACTATATGCCATAACCTAATTTACCCAAAACAACTAAGCACATACATAAGCTTCCAGACCCTTGGGTCTGGATTTAATGTACGTGCTAGGTTCCCTCTTGCATTGTATCACATCCTTGACATTTTCCATTTCTCCTTTTCAAACATTTTCTTCCTTCCACTTCACTACACATGGCTACTTTCCTTGTATTCTATCACTTTCCATCAGACAACTTGATAGTATTACCCCTTACTTCTATCACCACTGTCATGGGGAAGATAACTTAGGTCTTCCTTTCCTCTTCAAGTTGTCTGCACATACTGTGACTAGCATTCCTTTGATGAATTGCTTGTTGTTTTTCTTTATCCTTTCATTGTGTCTTTGTCCATACTTGGCTTGATAATCATCTACTCTCCTGTACACCTTGTCCTAGTCTACACAGCATGGACCTGATCTGGTCATCCAGGTCGGAACAGCCACAGTAAAAGGTACTCTCCCTTGAATAAGGCAGAATGGGGTCTCACCCATTGAGGTATGTGTTGTGACACAATTATCCCACAGCATCTCCTTCACTTGATTTTTCCAACAAATGTTACAAGCTATGGCTAATTGAAAGCTCTCTCCCAAAACTCAGTTGAAGCGTTCAATTAAACGATTTCCTCTAGGAAGGTACACGGGAGTCTTGCAGTGGCTGATTCCCCATTTCTTTCGGAAAATGTTAAATTCTTCATACACAAACTGTGGTCCATTGTTGGTCAACAACTCTGCAGGACAACCCTGTCCTCACAAAATGCTATTACATTGTTGGCTTTCACTTCTTTCACAAACCCCACCTCGGGCCACTTTGAGAAATAATCCTTCAGTGCTATAACATATTTCTCACATACCCCCAAACCTTCAAAAGATCCACAAATATCCATAGCCACCCTTTCCCAAATGTGTCTTGGTAAGGCTACCGGGCTTATCATAGTCTCCTGAATTACATGCGACTTGTCACTGCAAGCACATGAGATGCAATCATGGACATACATTTCCACCTGCTTATCCATCTAAGGCCACCAGAAGTCTACCCAGGCTTTTCTCTTCAATGCTGACATACCTCCATATCCCTTGTGGAGCAATCATAAAACTCTATCTCTCAGGCTCATAGACACCACCAGTCTCACATTCCTTCTCACAATGCCGTCCACTACTAATAACTCCTCCCACACCTTTTTGAACAACTCAAAGTCTTCATCACCCTTCCACCCACGTACGCTTGGCATGGCCTCTATACGTTTTACCAATGCAGGATAGCCCTCTTCCAATCTTCTTCCTTTATGGCACCACATAATTCAGATATCTCTGCCACCATCCATTACTCATCCTCCCCTTCACTTTCACCACCCAATGGCAACTTGGATAAACAGTCTGCTTTTATATTCTTCACCCTAGGACATGTTTTAAAGAAAACACATATTGCTGAAGATGATACAACCATTTAGCGATGCCGAGTGGGGCCTTCCCGGCACCCGCTGTGGTGAACAGATCCACTAAAGGTTTGTGGTCTGTTTGTAATTTAAGCTCTGACGCCCATACAAAAATCTGAAAGTGTTGCACCCCCCACCCGCAGGCAAGAGCCTCCTTCTCTATTGTTGAATATGTGCTTTGCGCTCCCTTTAAAGTGCATGGTGCAAAGGCAACCACTCTTTACCTTCCTTTGTGACCTGCATAAGGACTGCTCCAAGACCGCAGTTGCTGGAATCCGTTACAATAAAGGTTTTGTCTTTTGGGTCAAATCATTTGAGGGTAACCGCTCTTACTGTTGACTCCTTCACTTTTTCGAATGCCAGCTGACACTCCTCAGTATGAAACCTTCCTCCTTTCTTCAGGATTTCCCTCAATGCATGTACCTTGTCTGTGAAATGATGTACACATTTGGCATAATATTCCGCCAGACCTTAAAAGGATCTTAATTGATCTTTATCTTGAGGAGCAGTAGTCTTTACAATTGTTTCAATTCATTTTAGTTTGGGTTTTACTCCTTCATATGTTAGTGTGTGCCCTAAATACTCCACATTTTTGGTGCAAAATTTGCAATTTTTCTAAGCCTATGATGAGCCCGGCCTTTTCCACTCTTTGCAAAACCTCCTTCAAGATCTCATCATGCTGACTCTCATTTTCACCACAAACCAACAGATCATCTTGGAACACCAACACGTTTGACATGTTCCTCAACACCCCTTACATGACCCTTTGAAATACAGTAGAAGCTGAAGCTATTCCAAAGCACATGTGAAAGAACTGGTAAGCCCCCACAGGTGTTATGAATGATGTCAAGTATCTTGATCCTTCTTGTAAGTGCACTTGGTGATATGCATTGGATAGATCCAACGTAGTGAAGCATCTCCCCCCCTTCACACTGACCAGCATCTCATTTATCTTTCAAAGGGGATGTCGGTCAATCCATATGCAACCATTAAGGTCCCTGAAGTCCACACAGCTGCAGATTTTACCATTAGGCTTCCTTGCCATGTGGGCGTCACCAATAATGCCTGATGGATGTAGTAGTCCATCAAAAAAGTACCGGACTGTAGTCTCCTTAAAACCCAGGTGGGTGCCACTGAATCCTGCAGAGTTCATATAATCCCCAATAGGTGTGTGCAGTAACCCCCTCGGATCTGATTTCTCCTTGAGGGCAACCTTGGTTATTTGATAATTACGGCTAGTCCAGCCGTGGAGACGTCCCGCCGCCGGAGAGGCGGATCTTGGTGTTTGCAAACACGAGCGCCATACAAGAACGAGGGGGGCCTCGCCACCGGATTATATTGGTGCGCCTAACTGCCTGTTTCTACGTACCTTGACCCACTGTGGTGATATTTATTTTATTATTTTGCTATTGGGGATTATATGAACTTTGCAGGATTCAGTGGCACCAACCTGGGTTTTAAAGAGACTACAGTCCGGTACTATTTTGATGGACTACTACATCCATCAGGCATTATTGGTGACGCCCACATGGGCGGGACTGTGCTACCAATAAAATTGAAAGTTTCACCTGAAGTCCGCTGTTTCCCGCATTTCTGTTGCCAGTGATCAAGAGCATACCAGCGCTCAAAATGTGTATGGCGAAGCAGAACGAGGCATGGGGGCAGGCTAGTGACGGCAGCTGCCGGAGGTGTATGTGCAGTAACCCCCTCGGGTGTGATTTCTCCTTGAGGGCAACCTTGGTTATTTGATAAATACGGCTAGTCCAGCCATGGAGACATCCTGCCGCCGGAGAGGTGGATCTTGGTGTTTGTAAACACGAGTGCCGTACAAGAACGAGGGGGGCTCACCACCGGATTATATTGGTGCGCCTAACTGCCTGTCTCTACGTACCTTGACCTACTGTGGTGATATTTGTTTTAATTTTCCTATTGGGCATTATAAGAACTTTGCAGGATTCAGTGGCACCCACCTGGGTTTTAAGGATACTACAGTCCGGTACTATTTTGATGGACTACTACATCCATTAGGCATTATTGGTGACGCCCACATGGGCGGGACTGTGCTACCAATAAAATTGAAAGTTTCACCTGATGTCCGCTGTTTCCCGCATTTCTGTTGCCAGTGATCAAGAGCATACCAGCGCTTGAAACACGTATGGCGAAAGCAGAACGAGGCATGGGGGCAGGCTGGTGATGGCAGCTGCCGATGGTGTGTGTGCAGTAACCCCCTAGAGTGTGATTTCTCCTTGAGGGCAACCTTGGTTATTTGATAATTACGGCTAGTCTAGCCGTGGAGACATCCCGCCGCCAGAGAGGCGGAACTTGGTGTTTGTAAACGCGAGCGCCGTACAAGAACGAGTGGGGGCCTCGCCACCGGATTATATTGGTGCGCCTAACTGCCTGTCTTTGAAAATTTCACCTGAAGTCTGCTGTTTCCCGCATTTCTGTTGCCAGTGATCAAGAGCATACCAGCGCTCGAAACACGTATGGCGAAAGCAGAACGAGGCATGGGGGCAGGCTGGTGACAGCAGCAGGCATTATTGGTGACGCCCACATGGGCGGGACTGTGCTACCAATAAAATTGAAAGTTTCACCTGAAGTCCGCTGTTTCCTGCATTTCTGTTGCCAGTGATCAAGAGCATACCAGCGCTCGAAACGCGCATGGCGAAAGCAGAACGAGGCATGGGGGCAGGCTGGTGACAGCAGCAGGCATTATTGGTGACGGTAACCCACAAACTAGGAGGTAGAGAAACGGTCAACTTAATGTTTAGCATTTGCTTAGTTGATTGAGGGAAGCACACATACTCTGTAAAAACTGCCCTCACCCACAACAAGTTGTGGCATGCTTCATCATCGGGCTGCTACTAACGCCTCTGCGCAGACCAACGCTAGAGGCGGAGCAATAGGGAGGGGTAAACAATACAACAATGATACAAACAGACAAAAAGGCAGGATCCTTAAGTGCAGAAATAATAAATGTTAAAACTGACCCAGGGATATCACTATAACATTTTTATTCCTGGATTCCCTAGTCAGATTAAAAAGGTATATATCAAGAGACATATATACACCCAATGGATAGTGGTGGAATGAGTGTATTTAGGTGCTCACCACCCCTCCATCTGCATAGCGGTCAACATGTTTCTGCCGGTTCTAGATCAATTTTCCGGCATTCCTCAGGACAAGTCAGAACCCTATGCCTTTTTACAACCCCTCTTACTACCCACAGTTGTGGGTTAATACTCCACCTGTAAGTTTGGAGTCTGTGATGTCTCTTACTCTTTCTCAATGGGAACTGAAAGGTAAAAGACACAACAGTGACTCTTGTCGTCACAACAAAATACAGATAAAATATTATATGATGTGTGCTCCCAAACCAACAAAATCAAATGCCAAACCCCCAATTGGTGTGACCCAACATTACAACATATGTGGTGCAAAATTCACCTTCATCAATCAGCAGGCAAGCACTGGCCCTCGTAATGGTATATCCTTGAGCACATAATTTGTGCTTCATATCCATTCATACAAATACTCCACATATAAACAAAGAAGAGACGAACGCGCTGTGACAAGTGAGAAACCACTCTTTAAAGTGCCATTGTGCTGTTAAAAACATACTGGGTACTACTCCCCATTACTTAATCAAGGATTTCCATTTTTAAATCACAAAGGGCCTGAGATGTTTCCTTTAGCCCAATTCTTACCAGAGTTTATTATGTAAGACACTGGAACTGGCATCGGAGTAGAGAGCGACCATCTGTAGTCAAACACTGTGAGGGAAAACACATAGATGTGCGCCATCTTTACATTCACGTTCCACTTTCACAAGCGCCCATGGAGATCTTAGCCCTTAGTATACTGGTAACAGATGAGTGCCCAAGTATAACCACTCTACAAAAGTTTTTAGAACACCCGTAGTTACCAGTGTAGTCAAACGCGTGTATCTGCCCCCTTAATGGAAAGAGAGGCGCGTATATTTCCCACCATGATGGACTGGCAGGACTACTCCTTCTGCCACGAGTTATCTTGTAAAATTACACTATCGAGTATTAGGGTTACGTCCTCGAAAGAAGTGTAATATAAAAGCTAGCTCCCGTTAGTCCCTAGCTGCATCCCCCTTACTTCGTCAAGAGTGGTGCGCCACCAACGTGATCCGTCTCTCCTGGTGCAGTGTATTATTGGTGACGCCCACATGGGCGGGACTGTGCTACCAATAAAATTGAAAGTTTCACCTGAAGTCCGCTGTTTCCCGCATTCCTGTTGCCAGTGATCAAGAGCATGGCGAAAGCAGAACGAGGCATGGGGGCAGGCTGGTGACGGGGGCTGTCAGTGGTGTGTGTGCAGTAACCCCCTCGGGTGTGATTTCTCCTTGAGGGCAACCTTGGTTATTTGATAATTACGGCTAGTCCAGCCGCGGAGACGTCCCGGCGCCGGAGAGGCGGATCTTGGTGTTTGTAAACACGAGCGCCGTACTAGAACGAGGGTGGCCTCGCCACCGGATTATATTGGTGCGCCTAACTGCCTGTCTCTACGTACCTTGACCCACTGTGGTGATATATGTTTTAATTTTCCTATTGGTGATTATATGAACTTTGCAGTATTCAGTGGCACCCACCTGGGTTTTAAGGAGACTACAGTCCGGTACTATTTTAATGGACTACTACATCCATCAGGCATTATTGGTGACGCCCACATGGGCAGAACTGTGCTACCAATAAAATTGAAAGTTTCACCTGAAGTCCGCTGTTTCCCGCATTTCTGTTGCTAGTGATCAACAGCATATCAGCGCTCGAAACACGTATGGCAAAAGCAGAATGAGGCATGGGGGCAGGCTAGTAACAGCGGCTGGCGGTGGCGTGTGTGCAGTCACCCCCTCGGGTGGGATTTCTCCTTAAGGGCAACCTTGATTATTTGATAATTATGGCTAGTCCAGCCATGGAGATGTCCCGCCGCCAGAGAGGCGAATCTTGGTGTTTATAAAGACGAGCGCCGTTCAAGAACGAGGGGGGCTTACCGTCGGATTATATTGGTGCGCCTAACTGCCTGTCTCTACGTACCTTGACCCACTGTGGTAATATTTGTTTTAATTTTCCTATTGGGGATTATATGAACTTTGCAGGAATCAGTGGCACCCACCTGGATTTTAAGGTGACTACAGTCCGGTACTATTTTGATGGACTACTACATCCACCACCACCCAAAATGTCATCACAGGTCTACTACTGCAGCCTGGGTAAGGTGGTGCATGCACCCCTTACTGTGATATAGGTTACCTATATCACTATATATATATACACACATATAAACCTATAAGTCACTCCTATGGCAGGCCTTGACAATCCTGAAGGCAAAGTGCTTGGTTCTTATGTGAGATGGTGCCTCTGCATGAGCAGAGCCCCTCTGCAGCGTTCGGAGACCCTTCTCTGATGCTGTTTGTAGTGCAGCCTGACCATATACACTTAAGTGCATTATCAGCAAACTGTAAATGCTAACTTTGGACTGGCTGCATGGAAACATGTCATGTTTAGTGTCAAGCCCCTTGGAATCATACCGCCACACCAGTAACTGGTGTGGGAGTATGATCCCACCTTTCTAGAGGAAGAGGGATGACAGCACACGTATACCCAGTATAAACTTAAAAGAGCCCTGGCATCACAAAATGGATGCTGCAGCCACAGAGACGTGTCTGGCCTCCTGCTGCTGACCAAAACTCTGGCAGGAGAGGCCTGGACAATAGGTTTCCTGTCACAGGGAGTTGTAACCACCTCCTAGACAGGCTTATGTGTATTGGGGCTGGGTAGGAGCACTCTCTGAGTGCTTTGAAGTCTAGCACTCGGGGCATATTTGGTGTCCCTGTGCATAGTCCAGCTCAAACCGGTTCAGGGGCTTCCAGCCCCTGCTCTGGCGCAAAACTGGACAAAGGAAATGGGTGTAGCTACCCCTCTTTCCAAACCCTCCATAGGTGGGTCCCCAGAGTATGTCCAACCCCCTACCTTAGTATAAGTATGGGACCCCTGTCCTTAGGACTTTAGATTACCCTGGACGAAACTCTGAAGCTGAATCCTGGACCTTCAACGCTCTGTTCAAGACCAGAGGACTGAAAGAAATCTCCCTTGGGGTCAAGGAGTGACTCCCCTGCTTGGCAGGCACCTACGAAGCAATTTGCCGGTCTGCATCATCGAAGCTCCCGCCGGACTCCGAAGTAATTGCAGCCCAGGAAGAGGATTTCCAGACATCTCAGAGGCCGACCTGAGTCTCCAGCAAAGCTGAGACCCGCAGCCCTCGTGAGTAGCGTGGAACTGGAACTCCTGGTCACCGTGAATTTCTGCAAGTGCATTGACTTCTCAAGGTCTCTTGAAGTTGTGCTTGGGCTGACTTTAGCCCCTACCTCGAGCACTGAATCCACCGAAGATTGTTGGCCTGGTCATTCCGAGTGACCGGTGGGCTGCCATTTTGTGTTTCGTCTTGAGGGCCCTTCGTGATACATGGTCCGTCGACTGGTGGGTCCCTGAAGGGGTAACTTTGCATTTCATTGGGCTTTCTTGGTTGCTCCAGATGTGCCCTGACTCCCCTCCAAGTGGTGAGTCCCTTAGACCTTGCTGGTCTGCACCGAACCATCTTTCTCGTTTCTGCGTGGGTTGCTGTTGCCAAGGCTTGTTGTGTCCAATCCAAGCACCAATGCTGCAGCACTCGATATCCTTCCTTGGACAGCTAGAATCCAGCTCTTGGTCATCCTCGACACCTCCTGGACCTCGTGGCTGAAGAGTCAAGGTTCACATCTTTCACCGGAAATCACCCGACATCGGTGGGCATCTGCTCATTGCCTTCCTGGTCACTGGCAAGTGACCCAGACTCTGTCCCCTCTGCTTTCAGGTTCTTCTCATCTTCGATCCAGGCTTGGATCTCTTCAGACACTTCGCATCTTCACGGCAGCAGCACTACTTCACCAGCTCCCATTGAAATCGACGATGCGACCCAACACCAAAAGACACCTATGCACTCAACTTCCCTGGGTGAGGTAACACAAGTACTCCGGTGCTCCCGTGGGTGCCAGCCCTAGAACTTCCTAAGTCCAAGAAGGTTTTGTTCTGAGTCATTTTTAAGTGTCCCTAATCTTTAAAAACAACGACTTTCCCCATAGAAGCTAACGGGAGCTCGCGGCTGTGTTCAAACACTGCACACGGCCTCCGTGTGTCACTACCTTGGGTGGGTTCTTGGGGTCCCAGCGATTCTACAGGCTCTAGGCCTTGTGTCTAGTTAAGTCGTGGTTCTTATACCACTATTTTAGTATATGGTTTGGCTCGCCTCTAGGGCCTGACGTGTATTTGTGCTATTTTACTGTGATTATTGAAGTGTAACTTATGTGTTTTGACCTCTAGTCTCATAAAGAGACTAGGAGGGTGCGTTTAGTAATAAATACATATATTTTATATATATACCTGGTGTGGATATCTTTCATATAGTGATTCAAGAGATTATAGACTGGTAAAACAAGCTGCTTTAAATTCCTTCAAGACTTAGCCTGAATGCTGCTCTCCATAGCTACCACTAGGATAGCTTTTAATAAAGGTTGTCTTTAACCAATAACCAATAAGGGGTTGTTTGGACTGATACAAGGTGCCCACTAGAACTAGTGGACAGCATATATCAGGCCAACTTCTCACACCGGCATTTCTGTTGCCAGTGATCAAGAGCATACCAGCGCTCGAAACGAGTATGGCGAAAGCAGAACACGGCATGGGGGCAGGCTGGTGCCGGCGGCTGATGGTGGTTTGTGTGCTATAACCCCCTCGGGTGTGATTTCTCCTTGAGGGCAACCTTGGTTATTTGATAATTACGGCTGGTCCAGCAGTGGAGACGTCCTGACGCCAGAGAGGCGGATCTTGGTGTTTGTAAACACGAGCGCCGTACAGGAACGAGGGGGGCTTCGCCACCGGATTATATTGGTGCGCCTAACTGCCTGTCTCTATGTACCTTGACCCACTGTGGTGATATTTGTTTTAATTTTCCTATAAGGGATTATATGAATTTTGCAGGATTCAGTGGCAACCACCTGGATTTTAAGGAGACTACAGTCCGGTACTATTTTGATGGACCACTACATCCATCAGGCATTATTGGTGACGCCCACATGGGCAGGACTGTGCTACCAATAAAATTGAAAGTTTCACCTGAAGTCCGCTATTTTCCGCATTTCTGTTGCCAGTGATCAAGAGCATACCAGCACTCGAAACGCGTATGGTGAAAGCAGAACGAGGCATGAGGCAGGCTGGTGATGGTAGCTGCCGGTGGTGTGTGTGCAGTAACCCCCTCGGGTGTGATTTCTCCTTGAGGACAGCCTTGGTTATTTGATAATTACGGCTAGTCCAGCCGTGGAGACGTCCCACCGCCGGAGAGGCGGATTTTGGTGTTTGTAAACACGAGTGCCGTACGAGAACGAGGGGGGCTTCGCCACCGGATTATATTGGTGTGCCTAACTGCCTGTCTCTATGTACCTTGACCCACTGTGGTGATATTTGTTTTAATTTTCCTATTGGGGATTATATGAACTTTACAGGATCCAGTGGCACCCACCTGGGTTTTAAGGAGACTACAGTCCAGTACTTTTTAATTGGACTACTACATCCATTAGGCATTATTGGTGACGCCCACATGGGCGGGACTGTGCTACCAATATTATTGAAAGTTTCACCTGAAGTCTGCTGTTTCCCGCATTTCTGTTGCCAGTGATCAAGAGCATACCAGCTCTCGAAACGCACATGGCGAAAGCAGAACGAGGCATGGGGGCAGGCTGGTGACGGCTGCTGCCGGTGGTGTGTGTGCAGTAATCCCCTCGGGTGTGATTTCTCCTTGAGGGCAACCTTGGGTATTTGATAATTACGGCTAGTCCAGCCGCGGGGACGTCCCGCCGCCGGAGAGGTGGATCTTGGGGTTTTTAAACACGAGTGCCATACAAGAGCAAGGGGGGGCCTCGCCACCGGATTATATTGGTGCGTCTAACTGCCTGTCTCTATGTACCTTGACCCACTGTGGTGATATTTGTTTTAATTTTCCTATTGGGGATTATATGAACTTTGCAGGATTCAGTGGCACCCACCTGGCTTTTAAGCAGACTACAGTCCGGTACTATTTTAATGGACTACTACATCCATCAAGCATTATTGGTGACGCCCACATGGGCGGGACTGTGCTACCAATAAAATTGAAACTTTCACCTGAAGTCCGCTGTTTCCCGCATTTCTGTTGCCAGTGATCAAGAGCATACCAGTGCTCGAAACGCGTATGGCGAAAGCAGAACGAGGCATGGGGGCAGACTGGTGAAGTCGGCTGCCGGTGATGTGTTTGCAGTAACCCCCTCGGGTGTGATTTCTCCTTGAGGGCAACCTTGGTTATTTGATCATTACGGCTAGTCCAGCCGTGGAGATGTTCCGCCGCCGGAGAGGCGGAACTTGGTGTTTGTAAACACGAGTGCCATTCAAGAACGATGGGGGCCTCCCCACCGGATTATATTGGTGCGCCTAACTGCCTGTCTCTACGTATCTTGTCCCACCGTGGTGATATTTATTTTAATTTTTTGATATTGGGGATTATATGAACTTTGCAGGATTCAGTGGCACCAACCTGGGTTTTAAGGAGACTACAGTCCGGTACTATTTTGATGGACTACTACATCCATCAGGCATTATTGGTGACGCTCACATGGACGGGACTGTGCTACCAATAAAATTGAAAGTTTCACCTGAAGTCCGCTGTTTCCCGCATTTCTGTTGCCAGTGATTAAGAGCATACCAGCGCTCGAAATGCGTATTGCGAAAGCAGAACGAGGCATGGGGGCAGGCTGGTGACGGCAGCTGCCGGTGGTGTGTGTGCAGTAACCCCCTCGGGTGTGATTTCTCCTTGAGGGCAACCTTGGTTATTTGATAATTACGGCTAGTCCAGCCGAGGAGACGTCCCTCCGCCGGAGCGGCGGATCTTGTTGTTTGTAAACACGAGCGCCGTACAAGAACGAGGGGGGCCTTGTCACCGGATTATATTGGTGTGCCTAACTGCCTGTCTCTATGTACCTTGACCCACTGTGGTGATATTTGTTTTAATTTTCCTATTGGGGATTATATGAACTTTGCAGGATTCAGTGGCACCCACCTGGGTTTTAAGGAGACTACAGTCCAGTACTATTTAATTGGACTACTACATCCATTAGGCATTATTGGTGATGCCCACATGGGCGGGACTGTGCTACCAATATTATTGAAAGTTTCACCTGAAGTCTGCTGTTTCCCGCATTTCTGTTGCCAGTGATTAAGAGCATACCAGCTCTCGAAACGCACATGGCGAAAGCAGAACGAGGCATGGGGGCAGGCTGGTGACGGCTGCTGCCGGTGGTGTGTGTGCAGTAATCCCCTCTGGTGTGATTTCTCCTTGAGGGCAACCTTGGGTATTTGATAATTACGGCTAGTCCAGCCGCGGGGACGTCCCGCCGCCGGAGAGGCGGATCTTGGGGTTTGTAAACACGAGTGCCATACAAGAGCAAGGGGGGGCCTCGCCACCGGATTATATTGGTGCGTCTAACTGCCTGTCTCTATGTACCTTGACCCACTGTGGTGATATTTGTTTTAATTTTCCTATTGGGGATTATATGAACTTTGCAGGATTCAGTGGCACCCACCTGGCTTTTAAGCAGACTACAGTCCGGTACTATTTTAATGGACTACTACATCCATCAAGCATTATTGGTGACGCCCACATGGGCGGGACTGTGCTACCAATAAAATTGAAACTTTCACCTGAAGTCCGCTGTTTCCCGCATTTCTGTTGCCAGTGATCAAGAGCATACCAGTGCTCGAAACGCGTATGGCGAAAGCAGAACGAGGCATGGGGGCAGACTGGTGAAGTCGGCTGCCGGTGATGTGTTTGCAGTAACCCCCTCGGGTGTGATTTCTCCTTGAGGGCAACCTTGGTTATTTGATCATTACGGCTAGTCCAGCCGTGGAGACGTTCCGCCGCCGGAGAGGCGGAACTTGGTGTTTGTAAACACGAGTGCCATTCAAGAACGATGGGGGCCTCCCCACCGGATTATATTGGTGCGCCTAACTGCCTGTCTCTACGTATCTTGTCCCACCGTGGTGATATTTATTTTAATTTTTTGCTATTGGGGATTATATGAACTTTGCAGGATTCAGTGGCACCAACCTGGGTTTTAAGGAGACTACAGTCCGGTACTATTTTGATGGACTACTACATCCATCAGGCATTATTGGTGACGCTCACATGGGGGGGACTGTGCTACCAATAAAATTGAAAGTTTCACCTGAAGTCCGCTGTTTCCCGCATTTCTGTTGCCAGTGATTAAGAGCATACCAGCGCTCGAAATGCGTATGGCGAAAGCAGAACGAGGCATGGGGGCTGGCTGGTGATGGCAGCTGCCGGTGGTGTGTGTGCAGTAACCCCCTCGGGTGTGATTTCTCCTTGAGGGCAACCTTGGTTATAATTACGGCTAGTCCAGCCGTGGAGACGTCCCTCCGCCGGAGAGGCGGATCTTGTTGTTTGTAAACACGAGCGCCGTACAAGAACGAGGGGGGCCTCGTCACCGGATTATATTGGTGCACCTAACTGCCTGTCTCAACGTACCTTGACCGACTGTGGTGATATTTGTTTTAATTTTCCTATTGGGGATTATATGAACTTTGCAGTATTCAGTGGCACCCACCTGGGTTTTAAGATTACAGTCACCACCATATTCTGCCCCTTTTCCGCCTGGTCGACTGGTCAAACGGCGGACGGCCTTTCTGTCCGCTGGGGTCCCCCCCGGCATACTAATATGGCGGGGGGAAATGGGTGGCGGGTGAGGTATGATATAGGGCGGATCGCCACCACCATGCGGGCGGTGGCTATCCACCCTACATCATAATAGACCCCTTAGAAGTCTAAGATATGAAGGTCAAAGTGAGCACCCTTTGAAGAGGAGAGATCAATTATGAGCCGAAGTCTTCATATCATAAATACCAGGTCCTATCTTCTTTATTCAGAAAAGCATTGAATACAAGGCCAACCTTTACTCCGCCTTTGCTTTGTCTTTTGTGACAAAACAGGTTACGGGTGGAATTTCACTGCCAAACTGCCACCCTGCAATCTGAGTATTATTTTATTTTGGACGCCATGAACTGTCACTTTGTGGTACTGCAAGGTTTAAGAGATTGTGGCGCAGATCTGGATGGTGTGGTAATGGTTTCATTTAAATCAGGGACTCAGTGAGTTATGTGCTTGCAGCTGACATCAGTTAAGAATTACAGAATCATATCTTGAAGTCGTTTTCTGCACCGCGTTTAAGCACAATTGGTCTGTGACTTTCTTTTTGGTGCCTTGAGCTCATACATTTCCACGAAGGGACTTGTATACAAGCCCCTTTCGCCGCCGGTGCGTCACTTTTTCCCATAAAAGGCGCAAGGGGCTTGTAACTAAGCCACGAAATATCTCTGAGGTAGCGCATGTTTTGCTAACAGTAAAGCTGGGAAACCTAAAGAGACAACTACTGCTCTGCATTCGTAGTTTCATTGTCAGAAAAACATGCACTAACTTTAGGCATTTTGAGTTAATGTATGTGCAATACACGGATCTCTCCTGTTCGCGGCACAGCAAAGAAAACTGAACCCTGGTCTGACCCAAAGTCTCACCTTTGATTTACGACAATGCTGATCAGCCTGTCATGACCCAGAGGCCAATAAACGGACTCCCAGGAAATTGGTTATTAGCACACTTATTATTTATAGCGCTTCAAAACCGCAAGAACTGTGGCAGCAAGCGCTGCATAAAAAGGTATTATGACAATGGTCGATGACATCGACTTATTTATGACAGGCTGCCCATCAATCAATCAATAAATCAATCAATCATGGCATTTATATCGCGCACTACTCACCCAGAAGGTCTCAAGGCGCTTGGGGAGGGGGGTCTGCTACTGCTCGAACAGCCAGGTCTTGAACTGTTTTCTGAAGGCGAGGTGGTCCTGGGTCAGCGGCAGGTGGACGGGCTGGGAGTTCCATGTCTTAGCCGCTAGGTAGGAGAAGGATCTTCCTCCGGCGGTGGCTCTCTGGATGCGAGGCACGACGGCGAGGGCGAGGTTCGCCGATCGTAGCTGGCGGGTGGGCGTGTAGAAGGTCAGGCGGTCGTTGAGGTACCTTGGGCCCAGGTCGTGGAGGGATTTGTGTGCGTGGGTGAGGAGTCTGAACGTGATCCTCTTGTTGACAGGGAGCCAGTGAAGGTCTCTCAGGTGGCTCGAGGTGTGGCTGCGTCGGGGGACGTCCAGGATGATTCGGGCGGAGGCGTTCTGGATGCGCTGGAGTCTCTTCTGAAGCTTGGCTGTTGTTCTGGCATAGAGGGTGTTTCCATAGTCCAGTCTGCTGGTGATGAGGGCCTGGGTGACCGTCTTCCTCGTCTCGGTCGGAATCCATTGGAAGATCTTGCGGAACATGCGGAGTGTGTGGAAGCAAGATGAGGAGACGGCGTTGACTTGTCTGGTCATCGATAGGGAGGAGTCGAGGATGACGCCCAAGTTGCGTGCGTGGTCTGTTGGCTTGGGTGCAGTGCCTAGGGCTGGGGGCCACCAGGAGTCATCCCATGCGGAGGGCGATGGTCCCAGGATGAGGACTTCTGTCTTGTCCGTGTTCAACTTTAGGCGGCTGTTGTTCATCCATTCGGCGACGTCTTTCATCCCTTCGTGGAGGCTCGCTTTGGCGGTGTCGGGGTCTTTGGTGAGGGAGAGGATCAGCTGGGTGTCATCGGCGTAGGAAATGATGTTCAGGTTGTGATTGCGAGCGATGGCAGCTAGTGGTTTCATGTAGATGTTGAAGAGAGTGGGGCTGAGCGATGATCCTTGCGGGACGCCGCAGATGACTTCGGTGGCCTCCGAGCGGAACGGCGGGAGGCGTATTCTCTGTGTTCTTCCGGAGAGGTATGAGGTGATCCAGTCCAGGGCCTTCCCTTGGATGCCGGTGTCGTTGAGGCGTTGGACTAGGGTGCGGTGGCAGACAGTATCGAATGCAGCGGAGAGGTCTAGGAGGATGAGTGCCGCTGTTTCACCGTTGTCGATCAGGGCTCGGATGTCGTCAGTGGCTGCGATGAGGGCGGTCTCGGTACTGTGATTGGCTCTGAATCCGGACTGCGATGGGTCGAGGGATCCGTTCGTCTTGAGGAAGGCGGCCAGTTGCTTATTGACGACCTTTTCGATGACTTTGGCCGGGAAGGGAAGGAGCGAGATGGGGCGGAAGTTCTTGAGGTCGGTCGGGTCCGCTGTTGGTTTCTTCAGTAGTGCGCTGAGCTCGGCGTGCTTCCAGCTCTCCGGGAAGGTGGCTGTGTTGAAGGAGGTGTTAATGATGTCTCGGAGGTGGGGTGCGATGGTGGGGGCCGCTTTGTTGAAGACGTGGTGGGGGCACGGGTCGGTCGGAGATCCGGAGTGGATGGTGTTCATCATGCTTGTCGTGTCTTCGGGGGTCACCTCGGTCCATGTCTGGAGGATGGCGGCTGGGTGCGTAGGTTCGATCGATGGGTGCGGGGGTTGAGCACCGAAACTGTTGTGGATGTCAGCGATCTTGCGGTGGAAGTACGAGGCGAGGGAGTCGCAGAGGTCCAATAGTGTGTAAATTAGCAATTTTAGAATTAGCCTATTTTTTTACTCTTTTAATTGGAAAATTATGAGAAACAGATATAGGGGCAGATTTACATGAAAGTGACGCATCTGTAGAGATGCGACCCTTTCCCTGCGCCAACATGCCAAATCCTTGCGTCACCATGGATGCGCCATATTTACAATACGACGCACCATGGCGCAAGGATTGACAGATGTGTCAGAAATTCTGACGCATCTGTTGACGGAAAAGTCACGCATTGCTGGAGTCGTGTCGCAAGCACGATGCATCTCCAGCAATGCTCAGGGCCGCCCTATGCCTAACATGCTGCGTCAATTCTTACGCCTGCTTCAAACAGGCGCAGGGTTTTGACGCAGCATGGACGTAAAAGTGACTCAGTGACATCTTGTAGATTTCACTGCGTCACTTTTACGGGGCTTCCTGCGACGGAACGCCCACCCTGCATACATTAAACCTGACGCAGGTTTAATGTGGCGCAGTGCTTCACAACGTGACGCACCTCCCTAGATGCATCACGTTGTAAATGGGCCGCAACTTTTACGCTGCCGCTGCGTCACAAAAGTGACGCAACGACGGTGCAAAAGTGACACAAGGGGCTTGTAAATCTGCCCCTCAGTCTTTAAACAGTGGTGGCTGGCACAGGTAAGAGTGGTGAGACCGTGGGAAGTCGATATACAATGGGATAAGTTAAATTTAAAGAACAAAATAACACTTGCCTTGAACTCACTGCATCGCTGAGTCAGCGCTGTGGCGAGCGCAAGGTAAGTGTTAAAAAAAAAAATGTATCCATTCGTATGTCGACTTCCCCAAACCCTACCCCGCCCCGCCTCGCCCCCCACCCCACGGCTATTACCTGTGCCGGCCGCCACTGTCATTGAAATGTCAACTATGATTTGTGTGTACTCTAAGGAGTGGTCTGAACAAGTTAATCTATTCTGTGGTGGTGACCGACAGATAAAAATAGGTTACAGCCAATAATGCAATAACAACGGGAAGTTACATCTGTTACAGCAACTGTGGGCGCCTGTGCTTTATTGAACCTGTTGCTTGGAAAACCAACAGTTTTTTTTTCTTATTCTCTTGAGCTGGAGGAGGGCTGTCAAAGTTATTTAACTCATGTTTTAAACCTAAGGGGCCATTTAGTATTAATTAGACTTAGATTGGGTATTGCCGACCACTTAGTTGCCTTTCCTTTTATGAAGACTTGTCCTCCAGTTATGACCCCCTACCCCGTGATGGCCAAAGCACGATGTACTTTTTGATATTTGGTGATTTTTATTCTAATTTTAGGCGTCATTATTTTAAATCGCTCATTCGTGTACAAAATATCAGATTTCATATTGCTGCCCTGAAATGCATGTTCGAGCTAAATGATATTAGGGTTTGTATTAATGTCGCACTTTTTAATATCAAAGCAATCAACATACATAAAAGTATCATTTTCTGATGTCACAATGAATTTATGGAAACTGGATGGGAGTTTCCCCCCAACAAATGTAAGCAATGTATTCTTTCCACTGCTATTGAGGTATATAGCTATATGTAAATGCATTACATACTGAATAAAGTTTTTTAATCAAATCAAACCTGTTGCGTGCTGGACCGGACTGGCTGCAGCAGTTGTTTCCCCGGGAGGCTAAAAGGGTGGCGGATGGTTTTGCAGTGGTGGGAGCCGGTTTAGCTACTGGGGGGCGGTTTTGCAGTGGTGCTGCAATATCGGCCCCCAGTAACAAAAGCTGCAGTGCTCCACACCTGCAACTCTCCTCCCCCCAAGGGATCTGGTCCAACAAAATTGGTCAGGGCTGCTTTGGGTTCCCAGTCCGGCTCTGGTTGCTTGATACCTTACTTTGCTTGGTGGCACACAACAACTGCTAATATGTGTTTGTTCATTTTTACACCTACTGCACACAGGCTAACAGAAATTGCTAACCATTCTAATAATAACCTAAATCCCAATAAAGTACTCCAAAACGCATCTGTGTGGTGGTGTATGGAATTGGAGAACTTCAAGGTGGACAAAGAAAGTTGTGTTGGAAAACGTGAAGAAGAACTCCTAGCCTAGGGATGTATCATTAAGAGCTGAACAGACCTGGGTGTAACACTAAGGGGCCAATTCCGATTCCGGCCGCAAAACTAACCGACCGATACGGACCCGGACCGAATACCGACCGACATGGACCAGCACCGTACGACCCGTGCAGTACTATGCAATGCGTGTGAATTACAACCGATACGTACGGAATACAAGCTGTACGACCGAGCCGTAGGGAAAATAGTGATCCGGACGGAAAACCGACGCGATTATCACCGACTGACACGAACCCGGAATGAACCTGACCGACCCGTACCCGTGATGTATGATTCGCACAGTACGATGCAATGCGTGTAAAACCAGACCAACTCGCACGGAGACCAAGCCGCACGACCGACAGGCAAAGACAACCTGGCACACAAGCAATAGAGACCGCCGCGACCGACGCGTACCAAACACAGAAGATAGGCAGCGTGAACGAGGCGGAGAAGCCCGCACGAGACAACAGCAACGTTCATTTCCATCACATGAACGTCTCCTTCATGCCTACAAAACCCAAAGGAAAAATGCAAAAAAAGGACCAAACAAGCAATGAAAAAGCCAATATATACCAAAGAAACAAACATGGGACAAAGACACACCCACAACTCCAACTATATAAAGGACTACAATCACTACCATCATCCCTTGCAAACAGGAGACACAGCCAGCAACAAACACCAGTACACAGCAACCACAGACACACTCACAACTCGCCCATCACACAACTCACACACCATCAGCACCTCATACAAAAGCACACACACATACACCCAGCAAAACCAACACCAAACCACCCTCACTTGCACCCTCACACACACATCCCTCACCACCACCACCCATCACCATGCCCCCAAAGAAAAATCCAAATTTCACAGATAGTGTCAAATTAGCTTTATTCGACGATTGTCATAAAAGCATACAATGATTAATACAATTACAAACAGGACAACATATTAAAACAGTTAAAAAAATAAATAGCATTACATAATTCATATTTCAAGTGATTAGACAATCTACCCGTCCAACAGTTTACTCCTAATTACCCAGGCCCTCCCAAGGAATTTAGCAACAGATATATAAATACATGGTATTTCAGAAGAACGTAAGATTCTAAGTACTACCTTAGCATTCCTACAGCCCAGCTGTTGACACAAAGGTTTAATCCAGGCCCGTCTCGGGATTACATATGAGGGGCATTGAAACAAGAGGTGGTTAATTGATTCAGAAAGTGCCGTACAACCTGGGCAAATAAGTGTGCAACTCGAAGACCATCTAGATGTAAATTCTCTAACTGGGAGACTACCAACTCTAAATTGGAAATATAGCTTCCTATCCAGTGGATTGGTAATATCATCCCAGAAAGATGCCTGTGAAATTGAGTCCTTAAAAGCGAGGAAAACACCTGACAGTGAAAGTGGGGCCGTGGTTCTATAAACTCGAATAGCCACCACTTTCCAATATAGGGCTTTCAGTGTTTGTTTCGACGGGAACCTGGAATTTACTGGGTCATCCCACAAATCTTTTAGACCCAACTCTTTGAGCATCTCATGTATCCTATGGAGCCACTTGACTTTGTGGAATTTATCGATTTTAATTATATCCATAAGACCATGGGCAAAGAGCCCAAGTTCCGGGGTGACCCATAGTCGTCGCCAGTATAGGACTGAACGAAACGAGGCAATTGATGCTATTGGTCTTACTCCTAGGTCGTAAAACAAGGGGCACAAGGGAGTACTCTGTGGTAGTCTAGTAAGATTACGTAAAAACCTATTTTCAGAGGTAGACATTTTATGTAAGTTCTCGAATCCCCACAGTTCAACTCCATAGAGCACAGCACCAACCACTTTTCCCTCATAGACACGAAGTGCCGGGTTGATTGGTTTTGTTAGAGATTTTGAATGTTCTTTGCTCAGCGCACCAGAGAGTTGACAGTGTTTAAGGGTAGCCATATCTACCTGCTTTTTCCAACCCAAATCATGTTGAATACAAATACCTAGGTAAATAAAATCTTGGACTTGATCAAGTGGTAATTTGTTCATAAATATTTTTCCCTTGAAAGATTTAGACTGGTTAAAAGACATAAATTTGGATTTTAAAACATTGATTTCTAGCCCGCGAGCTGAACAAAAGTCCTCAAAAATATTTAAAGATTTCTGGAGACCGCTCGGGGTTTTAGCTATGATCAGACAATCGTCAGCAAACATTAAAATAGGAATTTTGGCACCTGCCAACATAGGGGCATCTACGCTTGCTTCAATTAACAATTTAGCCACATCATTAATGTACATGGAGAATAATGTAGGCGCAAGAACGCAACCTTGTCTAACCCCCTTTTGAATGGGGAACTGAGTGGTCACTTGTCCTACACAACCCCACCTAACCTGGGCAAAATTGTCCGTATGGAGTCTAATAATTAATGAAAGTAACAAAGGTGGCATGCCCATTTCGTCAAGAACGGCCCATAGGGATGCCCGTGGGACAAGATCAAACGCTGCCCTTAGATCAATAAAGGCAGCATATAGGCTGCCCTCTCCTAGGAGTACAGTCTTCCAATAAAGCATGGCAAAATGGAGAACTTGATCAATGGTACTTATTCGAGCTCTGAATCCTGCTTGCAAATGGGAGAGAATTTGATGTTCGGAGGCCCAATCCAGCTCTTTGTTCAAAATCAACCTACCCAGAATTTGTTGTGTGGTGTCAATCAAACTAATTGGTCGATAGTTGCCGGGGAGGGACTTATTCCCTTTGGTCGATAGTTGCCGGGGAGTGAGTTAGACGTGCTGGTAGACGAGATCATCAGAGTAGAACCACATTTGTTTGGTACATTGGTCCAAAGGACCCCCATCTCACACAAAACCAAGATGTGGGCGAGGATTGTGGACAAGGTGAACGCCCAAGCACCAGCAAGGCGCACAAAGGACAATATCCAGAGCAGGTGGTATGACGTGCGCAGGAGGGTGCCAAACCAGTCTACTTCAGGACCTGGGAGGAGAAGGTGCGGGACATCCTACCACCAGAGAGCGTCCATGGCCTAACAGACATCCCAGAGCCTGGTGAGTACACAAACAACATACCCAAGATTGTGTGGCAAGGGGACAGCGAAACCATGCACCGCAAGCAAAGCTACACTAACCAGTAGATAATCAGCCCAAGATGTGTATGCCAGTCAGACAAACACAATACCTGCCATCTCATAGTGACTGGGAACTGTGTCATGACATGCACCAACCTACAAACAAATAGAGCAAGCCAGTGGCACAAAGCCAAATAGACCCTGCCAGACAGTTTGCCACCACAAACACACCACCTCACAGTGCAGCTGACTGTCAGGAAGGAATAGTGGGGATGCAGGTGAAGTGCGTGTATCCAAAAGCATGATGGGGCCTGTAGTCACAGATAATGCTCCCCCTCCTGATTGGCCCATCAAGACCTCTCTGAAACATGCCCACATCACAGGAAGTGGAAAATGACTGACAAGATGTCTGACACTGGGTCCTGCTGTGGGGAGCACAAGGCCCTGCTCGGGGTTGTGTGCAAATCAGAAGCAGGACACCACTGACTGTCATCCTGAAAGACAACTTGCACGCCCTACAATGGAAGCACGTTTCATGATGGGATGGAGGACTGACAGCCCTGACCATACTTACCAGCATGGGGAGACCCCCCTCAACACAAACTCCACACAACTCACCGGGTACAATGCATTGACACACACTTCATTGAAATATCAGCAAAAGATACCCGTACTGGGTGCTGCTGTGTGAAGCACAGGGGCTCACTTTGGACTTGTAGCCAAACAAACACCAGGATTTCACAGTCAGCCATCTTGCCACTGCTGTCACACCCCCTCACAGGGAAGCAGAGTAAAGAGGGAGGAAGTATGGGCATGGTGGGAAGGGGGTGTAGCCAAGAGTATGATGGGACTCGCAGTCACAGACAATCTACACCCACCCACTTGGCCCAGCAAGGTCAAACTGAACCATACTCGCCTCACAGGGAGTGGGAAGGGACTGACAAGATGTCTGACACTGGGCTCTGTTGTGGGGAGCACAAGGCCATGCTGGTAAATGGCCAACAACAATATCAAACTCTGTCCGTGACAAGCTGGGAAAAAGCAGTGTACAGGAAGACATCTGTTCGAAAAGTAGAAAAAGTCATGTTTGTGAACCATCGATGCATGTAGAAACATAACTCACATTGTGGTTCTCTTCCAAACACAGGTGGTGCTGGGCACCCAGCACCAAATTATGAGGATACCCAGTCCCAGACTCTGGCGGACACTGAGCTCTCTGCTCTGACTCTCTCACTGTCTCTTCGAATGACGACGACCAACCTGGCCCCTCCGGTGTGAGCCATCATGCAGCACCAGCAGCATCAACATCTGCACCACCTGTACCCATGCCTCCAGCATCTGGACACTGACAGGGCACCCCCGCCAACATGAACAGACCAAGGTCAATCAACACCCACAGCACAGGGACACAGGACCCCCTGGAAGCTACAGCAAACACCACCAGCAACACCACGCAAGGGGTCACAGTGTCAACTGTGCGTCCCGCCGCTGGTCCTGCCCGTGTGGCTAGGGATGCTGTGAGGGGTGGGAGGCAGAGGGCGCGCCTTGCAGAGGGGTCTGAACTGCATGATGACCCCCACCTGGCACGCATCTTAGATGCGTACCAGGATAGCACCGGAGGATTTGGCCAGGTAGTGGGGATCCTCAAGGACATGCAACACGAGCAGGTCGCCCACCATGCCCGCATGGAGGCCAAGTGGGATGCCATTACTGCGGTGCATCGGGACATACTCCAATGCCTCCACCAGATCAACACCAACCTGTCCACATCTCCCTGTGTGGCCACAACATCTGTCGCAACACCATCTGCCAGCACCACAGGGAGGGAGGAGGACTCTGGCGGAGAGTCCCCTGCCTGCACCTGAGGATCCCCTCCCCCCGGAAGAAGAGGGGTCGTCCAAAGAAGGACATGTGAGAGGCAGATGTCCCAGCACATCCCCCAGGGCCTCTAAACCTGTTCTGGACAATGTTCTTTGTGAGCAAACCCATTCACCTTGTCCAATCGCACACAACTTGCCCACATTTTATTTATTTATAGCATTTGTAGAGCGTTCTGCAACCCTACGGGCATCCTGGCGCTAAAGTACATATAGAACAGGAGGAAACAGTGAACAGGTACTGATCAGTTAGGTTTTTGAGCTTTTTTGGAAAGAAATTTTGGGAAGATTTTTTTTTTTTTGGGAAGAGCCATGTTTTCACCTTTTTACGTAAGGCCATCAGTTCGTTTGTTTTTCTGATATCAGTAGGAAGATTATTCCATAGGTGCGCTGCGGCAATACAGAAAGCTCTTCCCCCACACGTCGCTTTCTTGATTCTGGGGATGCTGATAAGGTTTAGGGAAGAGGATCGGAGAGACCGGGTCGGCTCATACCAATTGAGTTTGTTTTGAAGTGGTCGAGGGCCTAACCCATGGACTGCCTTGAAGACAGTACATAAGGATTTGAAACAAATCTTCTGATGTATGGGCAACCAGTGAAGATCGGCCAGGGCGGAAGTGGTGGAAGATCCTAGTTCCCGAGAGAGTGCCAGTTTAGCTGCAGCCGCTTGGATACTTTGGAGTCTGGAAATGAGATAGGCAGGAGATTCCAGCAAAAGAGCATTGCAGTAATCCAAACGGCTGAGGATGTTGGCTCTAGTCTGTGGGGGCAAGAAAGGTAGCAGCTTTCGCAGTCCACGCAGCAAGGCAAGGCAGCAGCTAACCTGCTTGTTGACGTTAGTCTCAAGGCTCAGAGTGTCACTAATAATGACTCCGAGATTCCTTGCTGAATTCACGGGGCTGGGCGAGTCTCCTAACAGCTGAGGCCAGAAATCTGTAGGTAGGTTTGTAGGGACTTTTCCTACTGCACAATGCAGTATTTCAGTTTTCTCGCTGTTAAATTGTAGTGAATTCTGGTTTAGCCAGAATGAAATTTGCAACATGCAGGTGTGGAAAGTCTCCAGTGAGTTTGCGTGGGCTCCATCAAGAGAGATCATCAGCTGGGTGTCATCAGCGTAATTTATCACGCTGATGCCATGACTTTTTATGATCATCATCAGGGGTTGCATATAAATGTTGAAAAGTATAGGACTGATAGCAGACCCCTGTGGGACCCCATGCGGAACTTTGATGAATTCTGATTGATATGGTGGGATAGCTACTGCCTGCCATCTATCCGTCAAGTAGGATCGGAACCAGTCAAGCGCAATTCCTCCAACTACGATGTTCTTCAGTCTTTTTAACAGGATGACATGGTTCACCATATCAAAAGCGGCGGACAGGTCCAGCAGAATGAGAATTGCTGATTCTCCCCTGTCCGCCCGCATGCGTAGGTCATCCATGACTGTCAGCAGGGCTGACTCGGTTCCATGAGCTGGTCTGAAACCAAATTGCTCCTCTTCCAAGATGTCATTGGTTTCCAGGAAGAGGGCTTGGGATCTGCTGACCCATCGCTCTATGATCTTTATCGGGTATGGTAAGAGGGATATGGGTCAGTAGTTCTTTTGGCTGTTAGGGTCCAGATTTGGCTTCTTTAGTAACGGAGTCACAACCGCCAATTTCCAGTTTCTTGGTACGGAGCCTGTATGGAGGGATTGGTTACAGAGCTGATGCAGAGCTGGAAAGATATCAGCCTCGAAATTCTTAGCCATTCTATGGGGAAGAGAGTCTAGAGGGGATCCTGATGACATGTTAAGGGCTGTTCTAAGAAATTCCTGTTTAGAAGGGATCACAAAGTTTTCCAAGCTAGCGTTTGGAGAGAGGTTTCTGGCAGATTCCACCAACTCATCTCTGTTTGCTTGGCTGCTATTATCCTGCGATGTGGAGATGGGCTTACTATTCATTGCCTCGATTATTTTATTGATTTTTTCTTGAAAGAATACCGCTAGGCCGTCACAAAGTTCTTGTGAGGGCTTGATTTGGCTGTCAGCACAAGCAGGATGAGAGAGCTCTCTAATAATCTTGAAGGTATCACGGGACTTATTAGAACTTTTGATGATAAGGTCTGTGAAGTGGCTGGTTTTAGCTATAATGATTTCCTTCTTATATTGTAAAATAGTGAGCCTCCATCGTTCTTTCTCCTGTTCTGAATAGTTTTTCCTCCAGAGCTTCTCTGCCTTTTTGCAGATGTTTTTCAATTCCTTCAGTTTGTCCGTGTACCAGGGGGCGGAGGGTTTACCCCTTCTCTTGATTATTTTCAGCGGTATGATATCGTCCAGTTTCTTAGTTATCTCATTGCAAAATGAGAGATAGTTTGTCGTAACATCGTTCTCAGAATTGAACGAGGTTCCGACGTGACAAAAGTCAGATTTACCTTCCTCTTTCCTTTTCAACAGGTTCCTCCAGTCCCGACCAAGAAATTTTCTGGTCTGTGTCCTTACGTGCCCTGTATATGTCAAGATAAGTATATTAAAAATGAGTAGGTGGTGATCTGACCAACCTACTGGAAGAATTGTGTCCATGGTCATTAAATCTTCTGCCGCAAATATTAAATCCAATATGTTTCCCTGTATGTGTGTGGGGGTAGTTATCCACTGTTTCAGCCCTAGATTTTGGCAGGATTGGGTGATGTTATACAAGGCTGTGCGTAATTGGTCGATGTCCCATAAATTAAAATCACCCAATATCAGCATTCTGCTGTGGGTGATTGAAATATTGTTTATGGCAGTGATTAATTCCTGCTGTTGTGAGGCATTGAAATGCCCTGGTGTTCTGTAGCAGATGAGGGCGGTAAGGCATTGTTCGGCATCATGTTTTATGGAAATCCCGAGGATCTCGACGCAAGAGATAACGTCGATATCCAAAGTTGTGATGTCTAACTTCTCCTTAAAGATAATCCCCAAGCCTCCTCCTCGTCCAGTATTTCTGGGTTTATGAA
The DNA here is from genome assembly GCF_964204655.1 of Triturus cristatus. Classification (NCBI taxonomy): domain Eukaryota; kingdom Metazoa; phylum Chordata; class Amphibia; order Caudata; family Salamandridae; genus Triturus; species Triturus cristatus. The sequence goes on from NC_140581.1 coordinate 305,277,084, forward strand.
TAATCTTGTATCCTACTGGACATGCTGAGCCTAACTCTGATTCTGATCCCGCAGCCATCCATGTCTCAGTTAGAAAGAGGATGTCTAGTTTATTGGACTCGATTAAAAGCTGTATTTCCAAGGCATGTTTCGGGAGGGATCTGACGTTTAATAGTCTGCTGGTTAGTTTAGGTTTTTCCTTAGTGCTGGGCTTAGGTCCCACATAGGTTGATAGGGGACCGGTCTTGTCAAAGGTTAAAACGGGTTTCAGAAGAGATTTAGGGGGGAGAGGATTAATATTTGGTTGCCATCCTTGACAGTTGATGCATACATTGTTGTCTTTATGTATTATATTGGGGGGTAAACGTGGGCATTCGGCTCTATCTGCCCGAGGGTTCAGCAGCATGAGCGTTTCCCTACTGTATCTGAGCACCTCGAGGGACAGAGTAGGACATGAAAGGTGGGGTGCCCTAAGCCCGGCCTCTGCGCGGACGAGCGCAGATGAGCTTGTCTTAAGCGCGCCTTCGGCGCGCAATCGTCGCGCTCGCTGCGCTCCTCCGCTGCGCTTCCGGTGGAGACACATGCTTTATGGTGGTGGAGGGTAAGAACAAGGGAGCGTGGCTATAGTCGTGGGCGTGCCTCTGGCGACCGGCCAATAACGCTAGTGCAACTGGGAATCCCTGCCCACGTCAGCTGCGTTAGGTCTGCTGAACGACATGGAGGGTTCATGTTGGGCCAATGTAGCAGATGACTGGGGACTTTACTCTGGACATTTCATCTATCAGCACTTCCAACGTGAACTTTGGATTCCCAAACCTATGTACAGCACCCACCATCCTGTGCACTTCCTACACACATGTTTGTAAATAAACTCACCAGTACACCATACTTGCCTCTGTTGTGATTCCAACTTGTCATGTTCAGGGAGATGCCGATCTGCTACACAATACAGTGCATGTCAAATACTGCAACAATGTGACCAAAGTAAGGTGAGTCATGGTGTTGTGACACATGTGAGGGAGACACACCACTATGGCAACACAAAACATACTCACCATGGCCATGTTACTCATCACACAAAATGATGTTGACCTGAAACACATTGGCATGCACAGACACAACACCAACCCCAGTCAGTGCCAACAAGTCCACAGGTGGGGTAAGCAGATGTCACTCAGATGTGGGAAGACAGACAACGCACATAACAAAGCGTAGCACAGGTTCATTACACATCAGCAACACGTTTATTCCACAATAGTTGTACGGTAATTCTACATAACAGTGGACACACGCTCTCATTGTGTTGGAGAATGGAAGTCCAGGGATGTGTGGTATATCAGTTGATGAGAATTGTCAACTTCCACACTGGTGTTGGCTTCTGGGTGTTGGGGGTCAGTGTTGACCACACAACAGGCAAAGTACCCTAGGAAGGACAGACAAGATACAGTCAAAAGCACAGAAGAACAGGAGAGAAATGCAATACACATGCACAAAACATGTTGCAAGACACCTACACAAACACTAGTTAGCAGTACTACCCTATTGTGGAGTGCACACCACCTGAATGGACTCATCACAGCACGCATCCAGTCAAGTGGCACACAGACACACTCAGACAGCAACAGAGCTGGCGCAACACATTCCAGGCTACCTCCATACATTCACATAACAACCCTGGAAACTCACATTCAGGTGAAGAAGCTGTCGGGATCCTCCACAGGTGCCGGAGATTGGTCATCGTCATCCTTCCGCACCGCCATTGTTGTGTAGCATGCAGCAGACAAGGATTATTTTGCATACCTTTGCAGGCTCATATGGGAGGGCCCCTCCGGTCTTGTCCAGGCAGCAAAAGCGGCTTTTCAGGAGGCCAAATGTCTGCTCAATCACCCTCCTGCTCTGACCATGTGCCTCATTGTAGCGCAGCTCGGCTGGTGTCACAGGGTTCCTGAGGGGTGTCAGCAACCACAGCATTTTGGGGTATCCGGAGTCACCTACACACACAAAAATGAACAAGTAGCTGAGGTTTGTAGGACTGCGGAATACAACATTGACAAACACACACAATGAGAAACAGTCAGTACACACCGACAAGCCAGGCGTTGCAATGCGACTACTCCTCATAATGTAGGCATTGTGCGCAGAACCAGGGAACCGTGCACACACACGTGTGATCGACATGTCAGCAAGACAGACCACCAGAGCATTAGTTAGTGCTTCCTGTTACGGTATGCCTGCTCATATGCCTGTGGTGGTATCAGGGCAACATGTGTCCCATCAATGGATCCGATGACGTTTGGCATCCTCCCCAGTATATAAAAGGCATATATTTATTTCAGGGAGTTCAGCTGGGCTCGGGAACTTGATATACAGGTCTGGGAATTGCAACATCCCCTCCAAGACATCGCGTAGCACCCGACTAAACATCGTTTGTGACATCCCACCAGCAGTAGCCACAGTGTACTGGAAGGTACCAGTAGCAAAGAAGTGCAGGACTGCCATCACCTTCACCTCTGGGGTCAGTGCTGTAGGGTGTATCCGGCCAGGTAGCAGATGTGGCGCCAACTGCTCCGCCAACTCCGCAATCAGTGGCCTGGTGAAGCGGTACCGTCTGATGCAGTAGCGTTCCTGCATGATTGCAAAGTTTGGGAACGGTCGATGGACAGCTGGTGCCCTGCAGCACAGAGATGCACAAAGGAAGATTGTCAGTTCATCCACCCATGTGGCCATGACCATGATCACTATCACATGCTAGTTCATGACATTACACAATGTACTGAGGTGTGTGCTGTTGGTCATGGACACATATGTCACCTACAAGACCACCACCTCACATCTCAATTCCACATGTCCACATGAGTCCCACGTCGTGCAATGGCCAATCATCTGGCTGTGTCACCCAACCTATGTGCTGCTGCAACGTTCCAAACACACACCACAGTGACAAGTGAGGCCTCATATCTCCCAGGTATCACAGATCTGTGCCATGCAGAAACCCAGGGTCCCTGTATTGCCACATCAACACAGCAATGGACATGGCGTAGCACGTACACATCACAAGGCAAGGTAGTGGCCACTGTTGTTCCTGCCGGCCCTACATGTACGTCTCTTAGACACACACCCCATCAAGGGAGATGCATATACCACATGGATGTGGAGACTGTCACCCAATGGGCACATTTGATCAGACACATCAGAGACACAACATGTACACAGACTGTGGGTGCACATCAGTATTGTGGCTACAGGTCTCACTGTGATGTACATGCCATCACCCCCAGGACTCTGGGTGTATGAGACCTGTCCTAAACATATCCAACCTGACACTGTGTCCGTAACTCATGCCCATTACTGTACAATTGCACATCACAGTGGTCATGTGCACAATACACAAAGGATTCTGCCCCCATGTACATGTGCACAGCCTGGGAGTGGCTGCACAAAGTGCCAGCCAAAAAAACAGATGTGGCCCCCCCAAACACCCAGGGAATGCAGCCTTACATGCCATGGGACACTGTGTGGCCAATGCTGTAGTGTGGTAGGTGTGCACAGGTGTCCCTGGCCAGTATATGTGTGTTGCATCCGTATAATAGTCACACTAATGAGGTCCGACGTGGGTGACAATGCGTACGCATTGCACGGGTCATGTCCGAGCCGTGTGTATGCTTTGTCATTGAATGCAATGAGGTCCGACGCGGGTGACAATGTGTACGCATTGCACGGGTCATGTCCGAGCCGTGTTTACGCTTTGTCATTGCCTGGAATGTATGTCATTACATCGCATAGTAATACCACGCATGCCATTACAATGCGGGTATTACTACGCTATGTCAATGACATCGCATGCCATTACATCGCAAACTATTACCACGAATATGCCTTTACCACGCATGCCATTACAACGCAAAGGCATGCGTGGTAAAGCTATATTCGTGGTTAGTTTGGAAGGTAAGTGACTACCCTACCCCTACACAACCCTTCCCGCCCCAGTCCTCTCCCTACAATTACATTACAATACATGACCCCTTAACACTACACAAACACTACCCTAAACCGTAAAACACTACACAAGCACTACTACTCTACCCCAAACCCTAAAAAACGACACTATCCTTTACCCTTAAAATACTACACAAACACTACACTACCCTAAACCCTAAAACACTACAGTACCCTAAACCTTACAACACCACACTACACAAACACTACACTAAACCCTAAAACACTACACTACGCAAACACTACTACTCTACCCTAAACCCTAAAAAACGACAATAGCCTAAACCCAAAAAAACACTACACTACACAAACACTACTACACTACTCTAAACCCTAAAACACTAAGGGCCTCATGTAGGTAAATAAATTTTACCGATTCTTAAATACCGAGCCGTACCGAATCGGTAAATTAGAATCGGCAAGTTATATGTAGGTAAAAATTCGGTAACAGTTACCGATTCGGTAACATTCGGTAATCACGAATCGGAATTCACCGAATCGGTAAATACCGAGGTGGTATTTACCGAATCGGAAAATACCGAGGTGGTATTTACCGAATCGGTAAATACCGAGGTGGTATTTACCGAATCGGAAAATACCGAGGATACTACCACCTTCCCTTCACTAAAGCTAAAATTAGTACCATGCCAATAGAAGGTCTCTCAGGCTTGAATAGGGGACCCCATACCTCAAAGATCAGCTTAGTGAAATCACATCACAGGAGCATCAGGAGTCTTCTCGCAGGAAGCCTCGTCTTCGGTCTGAATAATAAACATGATGTCTGTGACATTAAAAGCACCAACTTTCAGGTGTTTGCAGCTGCGCGTGTGTCATGGCTAAATAGTGGGTCGATCAACCTAGAGTGGAAAACATGCATTGCGTAATATTCCAGACTGTTTGTCACACCATGTACAGACCAAGGTCGCTGCGCAGAGCTTGGGATGGGAACAACAGATTGCTCTCGTGTGAAGCAAGTCTCGAGTCAGCAGTTTATTTAAGAAATAACATGTAAACGTAGTGTCGTGTGCAAAGACAAAAAGATGGCTTGCAAACATTTAACGTGGTCATGCTAACTGAACAATGTATGTACGTATTCAGGGAGAACTCACTACACGGCCCCTTGATCGAAGCACCATTTAATAGGCAAGAAAAGAGAGAACGCAGAGTTCAGTTTAGTCAGCGCAGAACAAGGCGTAACCAATGCTGTGCCAAAGTCCGAAACTACATAAAATAGCATCATAGAATTCTATCAAAAAAAGCAAGTATATAAAAAAACTCAAAACGACCATCAGGAAGAGAAAAAAGATGATTAAAAGAAATAAATGTTGCGCCAGGGTGCTGTCCAGTTGCACAGGCGCAATGGACGACAGTCCAGTTAATCCATGAATGTATAGGCAGCATATGTGGCCACTGCTTCCAACAAAAAATCGTTTGCAGGGCCACTAAAAGTCTCAGCCATCCAATTAAGTAAAGAAAAGGAACATACGTGTTCTCCAACCATCGGAGCCTCTAGCACAATCAGAGGGCAACCGGAATGTTCCTCCAAATAGCTCATAGCCAAGAAGTCGTAGGCAGCAGTTGATATGTCCCAATTACCCAGGATACCATGCGCCGCACCACAGGCCATAATCCGGACACCAGAACAGGCCAACTCGTGAGACACTAAGGGCCTCATCAGTCGATCGAAATCCGGCACCGGAGACACCGTGTTGGTCAGGCACAAATCCAGAGGCCATTCAAAGGGACAATCCAGGCAGTGAAATACAGGTTGCACGCAGGTGAAGTAGGAATACCTGAAGGATAATCCATAAGCCAGGCTCAAAGTCGCCAATGGCAAAGTACCATAGAAGTCAAGCATCCTATCACGCAGAAGATGCAGACGGGACAGGTGCTCGTGTGGCACAGAAACAGCAGCCATTCCGGAGTAGAAAAAGGAAATGCAGCACACCTGCCACTAGCGCCAGAAGCAGCGGGACACCTCCAAAGATGCTCGAGAAAAGTGAATGAAAAAATGCCGGAATCACACCAAAAATAGTTTGGAAAGAGGTCACGAGACCCGAGCCCACAAGTTAAAAAAATGAGCCAGGCCGGTCGTGGCCGAGGCATTGGAAATAGTTTGGATCAAAGAGCCGAAATGTAGGGGGAGGTCAGTATTCAGAAGCGCCTGTACCTCAGTGCGCGTATTAGCAACGTGAAGGACAAATGTTTCACGAGAGGAAGTCAAAGGCACCTCTTTGTGGGACAATAGCGCTCTTCTTCTGCTCCACTTGTTGAACTCTGCTTTCAAGGTTGGAATCGAAGGCCAGATGGAAACATCCAGCCGCCCATGCGGGGGTGGAAAAGAACATTAATGCAGCAGACAACTTTCTGCGAGACAGTTAGGTTTCCCACTAACATCCCGCAGCAAGCTTCATTATTCAAAATTGAATAACTACCGTTTGCAAGCAGCGTGAAAGGAGGTGTAATCACAGGCACTGGGATACCTCGTAGGACGCACGCCAAATTCGGGGCTTGTACATTGCATGCGCCGTGTAATTGAATGTGCCTACATACCAAGGAATGGTCTGGTGTTGTGGTACATTCCTCGCCTGTCACATAAATAGCATACGCCCACCTTTTGGTTCTGCCACCCACAGGACCCTTAACAAAATCATTCAAATCGGTATGCACATTGATGGAGTGGGTGGACTTCCTGTTCCTGTAGATGTGCTCTGTGTCAGCTGGTGGACAGATTGGGATGTGTGTACCATCAATACAGCCGATGACATGGGGGAACTGTGCCATGTGTTGAAAGTCTGTTTTTGTTTTCTGCAGTGCAGCCTGTGTGTTGGGGAAGCTGATGTAGTGGTGCATTCTCTGCATCATGGCATCCAGGAACTTCCTGAAGACACGTGACAGGCAACTCTGGGATACACCACCCAATGCAGCTATCACCACCTGCTACCTGCCGGATGCCAGCAGATGTAGGCTGCAGAGCACCTGCACATGTGGGGGTATGGCGTGCGCCCTTCTCATTGGCTGGTCCAGGAGTGGGTGCAGGTCCCTGAATTAGTCCATGATGGTTTCGGGGTGTAGCCTGTACCTCTCATGTATCTCTGCATCAGTCAGCTGGAATAGTGTGATGCGCTGTCTGTAGATGCGTTCCTCCCGTCGCCAAACCCTCAGTCCTGCTGCCTGGAGACGTAGGCGCCTTGCAATGACATACATAGCGGCCATGTTGTCCACGCTGTTGCATTTTGGGATTGCTAATATGCACTGTTGATGGTTACCACCTGCTTTCAATCCGTGTTAATTACCGACTCTTATTTACCGATTTTCTTGGATTTCTTAATTACCGAGTGCTCCTACATGTCATTTAAATTTTTACCACTTCATATTTACCACTTCATATTTACCGATTCGTTAAGTATGTATTCGGTAAATCTGATTCGGTATTTTAGAATTCGGTATATATGATTCGGTATTTACCGCCTCATATTTACCGAAAGGTGGTTTTTGGACTCCTACATCTCACTTGTCTGAATACCGGTCGGTAACGGCATATTTACCGAAAATCGGCCGTTACCGACCGGTATTTGGCTACCTACATGAGGCCCTAAATCACTACACTACAAAAACTCTACAACACTACCCTAAATCACTACAAAAATACCCTAAACCCTAATACACTACATTACACTACAAAAACACACTAAAACGTTAAAAAAAACACACAGAACACTACTTTTACACTACCCTAAACCCAAACAATTAACTCCCACCCCAAGCGCAAATCCCCTTACCTCTCTCCTCTCCAGCGTCGCGGTCGGATCCTGCTTCCTCCTTCCTGCTTGCTTCACGTCGTTGTGAAGAAACAGCCTGAGTTTCCTCACAACGACTTGGATAGCCGCCACATTACATCGCATGCGTTGTAAAAGCGCATGCGATGTAATGGTATGCGTGGTTTTACCACGCGTTGTAACATCACTAGCGTTGTAATGCATGCGATGTAATAGCAACGCGTGGTAAAAACCCGCGTTGTAATGGCTGTTCCCCCATTTCCTGTAATGAGGTTCGACGTGGGTGACTATCATGCATACTCGTCGGACAGGCATGGTCCGAGACAGGCGTACGCCTTGGCCATTGAATCGTATGGAGACGGGTGCATGTGTATATTCAAAATACGCGTTGTACAGTCAGTTGAATGAGCCGGGCGCACCCATTGGCTCCAGACTGTCATGGAGACGGATGCGGATTCAAAACTTGTACGAGTTGTGCACTGTAAATTCAGCTGGATGCCTACAACAATGTTGCAATTTCAAGTGTTCCATGAAGGTGAAGATTTGAACAATGCGGAAGGCGTGTACGAGTCGTACTTTTAAATGGATTGGCCAGATTCATAGAATGCAACAGTGTTGGAACTATCATTTGGGACACATGGCACAGATTCTGCCTCTGCAGCAGAGTTATAAGGCTGACTGGCCCCCAGGGAGCTCACTTGCCTGCACTACATGCTACTGGACCACATCCCTGCTACCACTGCTGCTGTCTCTGCATCCTCTGGCTCCTGCTATGGCACGTACTCTGGAGAGGGCCCCAGCCTTCACTGAGAAGGAGAACCAGCCCCTGCTGGATGGGCTCCTTCCACAGTACAGCAAGCTCTATGGGAAACCAGGGGATCAGGTGAGTGTGCAGTCCACTGCCTTCCTAATTATGCATGTTGTCTGACTAGCAGTACTAGCAGTGTGTACACCAGTGGCAAGCATTCTCACTGACTACTTTCATCCCCCAAAGTGTGTAGGTACATGTAATGAATAGGTTTCCTGCTGCTAAAGTGCATTATTGCAAGCTTAAACTATCCAGGCATTGTTAACATGTCAGACATGCTGGTGATTCCTCCTTCCCCATGGTTGCACTACCTGTGTAATTCATTTCCCTTTGTGATGATGACATGTATATCCAAATGTGTGCTGCACAAATCTGGGGCATGTGTGTTAATGTACTTTTCACTTTGTCATTCTCACAGGTTGATGCCCACCAGAAGCAGGAGATCTGGCTGACCATCCCCCGGGCTGTTCGTTCTGTGGGGGTCTACAAGCACCGGATCCGCAACTGCCAGAAGAGGTGGCAGGACCTTCAGGGCTGGACCCGGAGGATAGCTAGAGTCCAGCTGAAGCGGTCACCTCCACGCAGGAGGGGCGGACGCCAGACCCTGACTCCCCACATGCTCCGTATCCTGGCGGTGGTCTTCCCGGACCTGGATAGGCAGATGAAGGCCAGACAGCAGCAGGAAGGGGGTAAGTCCATGCCTGATCTGTGTACTATGTCTGACATGCTAATAGCAGTCGTTTGGCCTGGTCACACTTCCACATTACGTAGGTCTTGTAGTCCAATACTCATGTCCCTCAATTGTGTGATGCACCCTACTCATCTGTTCCGCAGGTGTGGCCCCTACAGTCTGTTGCTTGTGTCACTAGGGCACTGTGTCCCTGCAGTCAGCTATGCTTCAGCTACCGGTCAGCATCTGTTCCCGTGACTCTGTTGTGTGTTTCATGGGTGGGTCAATTGTTTACACAATGCCTGATATCTGACATGTGATCTGTGTGTGCCCTTTAGATGTGTACCAATTGCTGGTCTGACTCACAACATGTGGCTGGGGTATTCCAAACAAACCCATGCAGCAGGGGACTCCAATTTGTGGGCCTCAGGAGTAAGTATATCAAGTATGTCACACTTGCTTAGCCACCTGACTGCTGTCCAGGGCCAAACACTGTTTCATGTAGATCTGGCTAGTCATGCCTCCTCAAGGGCATTTAGAAACACTCTGTAATCCCACTACTGTGTATGAAATTGCAGGTTGTGCTTAGTGACATGTGCCCTCAGGTGTCTGCCTCTGTGTCATTAGGGTGTGGCTTGTTGTTACTTACAACTGGGGTGTCCATGATTCAGAGGGTCAGCATGACATCTGAGATGTGACTGTGAGAGACAAGACCTGTGTGATATATAGGTGTGTGATCATCTGAAAGCGCACAATGGTGTATGCAACTGTGTCCTTCATGCAGCTGGGTTACATGCATGGCAGACTGTGATGTGTTAATGTACAGGGATTTGTGTTTGCAGAGACTCATATGTATGATTTGCATGATGTGGGGTCTTCTGGGTCCTGGGTATTTTTTTTGCATGGGATGGGCAAGTGCGCGGGTCATCTGCAGAGTTAGCTTTACCCCTGAGCTAGGATTGTGAGTCAGTGCATACTGTTGTTGTTTGGATGCCCTGCCCCTGTGACAGGAGACTCTGACTTTCAGGGCATCCCAGTGCCATGGCATTTAACTTGCTATGAGTGATCCTGCATTGTGTTCAAGTGTGCACCATGCATCCCATTGTGGCATTGTCCATCAGGACATGAGTACATCATAGTGTGTGTTGCTGGCATGCATCACAAGCATGTGAAATGAGTCTCTGCCCATCCCTTCATCCGGACACCTGTACTGAGTCAGTAGCAAGAGATGTGCTCTGTGTATAGTGACTTTCACTTGCATGTCCAACTAATGTGTGGGTGGTGCATGTTGGCACATTGGGGTGTTAGCATCCAACATGCAACAGACATATGTGTGAAAGTCAAGGAGGGATATGTGTGCCATGGTGATGTTGAGAATGACAAATGGCTTATCCTAAACAGTGTTGGCACTTTGAGCTGTGTTCAGCTGATGATGCCTGGGCTTTCCCTGTGATGTGATGTACTCACTGTGGTGTGTGCAGTCGGTGCAGGTGACTGATGTTGTTCTCATACTTCCTATTCCTATCCAGATACATCCATGGCCACAGGAGGGGACAGCTCCACGGACCAGGAGGAGCCACAGAGCCTTACAGGGACAGAAGGAGAGGAGTCAGGTGGACCCAGTAGCACGGAGGGAGAGTGGAGCCACACAGAGGAGTCGTCAGCACTAACCCCCCAGCTGAGGGCCACAGCAGCTCTGAGGATGACTCCCTTGTGGAGGCGGGTGTCAGCAGCCACCAATCCCCAGCTAGTGAGGCTGTCCCCACCACCCTCCCATCGGCTCCCATCCCAGAGGTCCCTGTGGGCTCCAGTGTTCGTGAGCATGTCTCCTTTGTGCCAGGCACTGCACCCCCTGCCCCTGTGTCCCCTGCTGCCCTGAGTGAGGAGTCTGTGGACTTACTTAGACAGATCTATGTAGGGCAGACGTCGATGCTGAAGGTCCTCCATGCACACACAGGTCTGTTGACACAACTGGTGTCATTCATGGAGGGCATTTCCTCGGGCATGTCTGCCCTACAGAGGACCAATCAGTCCGTGGCCTCCTCCCTGACGGCAGCAGTGTCCCTCCTCCAACAGTCCCGCACCCCTCCTACCCCTGCACCACCCACGATTCCTAGCACCCTACCTGTCCCAAGCACAGAAACACCCAAACCAAGGTCTAGACGTGCACACAAGCAAGCGCAGGGGACTGATACCACACTCTCAGGGGCTGTTTTGCAGACACACACACAGTCATCCACAACCACTCCGCAGTGCTCCGAGACCTCTCCCTCCCAGCCCCCTTCCCTTGCATCACCTGCAACCCCATCTCCCCAGAAGCTCTTCCTCTGTGACCTTGGCCTCTTCCCCACCGCCCCAGCAGATCCTGATTACAATGGGAAGAGGAAGTCCCCACAAACAGAGGGGAGTGCCCCTCACACCCGGACACCCTCCCCCAGGCCCAGTCAGACAGAGACCCCCACCCGCAAGTCCCCCCGGCGCCAGAAGAGCAAGTCCCCCCCCCGCCACCATGCAGCTCCAAGGCAAAGTCTCCATCCTCCATCCCCCAGGCCACCACTCCAGAGGTTCCCCGCCACTCCCTGCCCCGGCCTCCCCCACCCACAGATACACCATCCCCAAAATGCTAAGGCCATCCCCCCTAGCACTTGCTCCTCCACCTCTTCACTGCTTTCCTTCTGCTGCACCCTGATCCTGCCCCTGCGGTGCCTGGACTGCCCCCATGTATGCCCCTCCGAGGGGATGACCCCGGTCCTTAGCAGTGCAGGCAAGCAAGGTGTGACAGTTGTCACTCTAATCCACTCCTTGGCATTTGCACATGGACTGGCCATTGGCCTTTTGTTTGAACAGACGTTTAACTTTTAATATGCTGAATAAAGCTTTTTTCTTTATCCCTGTGAACTAGATTTAGCTGTACATTATGTTGATGATGTTTAACATGCCCTTGCACCTGTGATGCTTTGTTTACAATGTTGACTACTGTTGTGTTGCTGTGAGGTACTCCCTGTGGTCCATGAGATATGTATCCTATTCTGGTGGGTATCCATGTCATCCTTTGCAGCTACCTGGATATGCCCGGATCAACTATTTGTGGACATCTCTCTGTGAGCATTTCATTTGCATGGTCACATCTGTGGCTTGCACCCCTGCACATATGATGTGCTTCCCATTGTCCAATTTGTCACTTCCACAGACTTTGTGCTCATCAACACTGGACCTACAGGTGTGGGCATCATTGATATAGGAGCAACTGGGTCCTCTGTGCAACTTGCTATACATATGTTTTGGGTATGTGCACATGACTTAGGAGAGACTCACGTACCCAGGCTGTTGTGACCAGAGCCTTCATTGTGTGGTAACTGATGGCTGACTGACCAAGTGTTCTGCAGACATGAGTGAGACTTGCGGTGAATATATTTGGCACAGCTGGTTCTTCCACAGGAGTTGGGTCCCCTCAAGTAAGTGTGTTGTTCAGTAACATGGCCTGGGCCCATGGTGTGTGTTGTATGAGCATGTGTGTGTCCACATCCCTGTTCATACACAGACAGTGTTCCCTTGATATGTTCCTGTTGTTGATGCTTGCTGAGTGGTACTGGGTTCATCCCACTACTTTTCCAATGGGCTACCAGATGTGTGGGTGCATGACACACGCTACGGGTAATTGGTGTTTGATCTTTGTGATTTGTCAGTTCTAAGTGGTGATGATGCTGTCAGACACAGATGGGACACAGTCAGGGTTCCTCAAGGCACCTGTTTATTTGCTAAATCATGTAGTTGTCCCTAGGTGGTACCTTTCAGTGATTGAGACATTTGTATGTGTGTGTGACTGCTCCCACTTGTCGGGTTCATGGCTGCGATGCTGGCAGGTGTCAGCATGTGTGCCTTGTGGTTCTCCTTGGTTTCTGCATTGTCCTGGGACTGTGGCAGTGATTCTGAAGGTTACGTGAGCTTTGAGGTTATGGCCATGTACCGCGTACTGTGTAATATGTCTGTCATTCCCCAGGGTTGTAAACTGTCCTTGTGTGATGTGTCTGTGCACCTTAGTTCCTCCCAACATTCCTGTGTTTGTCATGGGTGCATGTGCAATGTCACCTGTCCATGTGGGCTTCACAGATTCACATTGTTGCAGTCCAGGGTGTGTGGTGTTGAGGGTGGACTGATGTGAATGTTTGCATGGATGGTCCCCTAGCTCCCGTTTGTCCATGGATGAGGGGGCCATGCTGAGTGATTTGCGATTGTGTATGTGTGATGTATGTTGGTGGCAAAGGACACATGTCTGGGTTTCCCAGTTTGTACGACATCTGCCTTTGTCATCACAGTGGAGGTGTCATGCATGTATGTGTCACCCCAATGTCTGGTCCCTGGGTGTAGTGCTGTTGTGTATCAGTCTCTTGCTGTGTTAGTTGGTTTACATTCCAGCTTGTGTCACATGTGTCTGTTGTGCTCCCTCTCATCTCCCAATGCCTGATTGCCCACTGAGGGTGTCCCAATGATGGTTTACTTTTGTATGGCACTGTGTCCACATCTGTGTCACTGTTGTTCTGCCCCCCTGATGTGTTGTGTAGTTGCCTGGGGATACTGTGACACACACACACACATGCTGTGTCAGCTGTGCAGTGCCTGTTTGGGTTTGTGCATCTGCACCAGTGCATTGGTATTGCTGTTGTGGGCCTTTGTCTGGATGCTGTTTCTGTGATTTTGTCTACTGTCCCTGTGAGTCATATCACATCATTGTGTACATTCTTCCTGGTTGTTAGGTGCCATTGCTGACATGGAATGTGAGTTTGTGAGCTGAGACCTACAGTCTACACATGTTGTTTTGATTGGTGTGTCTATTTTCGAGATGTGTGCATGCTTGGTGATGGTCACCTCTGCTCTTGTGTTATTGTACACTGTATGTATTGTCAGCCCCCATGTGTGGTGCTTGTCTGCACATGGCCAAGAGTGTGTTATGTTTTCACAGCACTGTTAGCCTCACCACATCTCTGTGTGTATGGGACACAACCACTAGTCTGCCCCAGAAGTGTTTAATGTGTTGGGAGCAGGGATCATACATGCTGTTTGTTATATGCAGCTTTGACCATGATGACACTTACCTTTTGGTCACTGTGATGAGGGGGGGTTTAGTCCCCATCACCACAATGCTCAACATCTGTTGCATTTTGGAAGCCCACTCTTAACTTCTGTTCTACAAAGTGAGGGGGTGTTCTTTTTACATTGCCACAGTGCTATGGTTATGCTTGACTTGTGTATGTCACACTCATGTGTTGGTCAGACATGTGCTGTTACTTACATTGTATGTTCGTAGTCATAATCACTGTTGTGGGCATTTGTCACAGACTACACACTGTTGACATGATGTTAGGGGGGATGTATTCTGACATACCTGATGTTGGAGTATGCTGGATGTGTTGCGCATCACCCATTCTATGGCTGGGGGTGGCAGGGGTGATGGGCAACATAGTCCCTATGGCTGGGGCTGGCAGTAGTGATGGGCAACAGGTCCCCTATGGCTGGGGGTGGCAGGGGTGATGGGTAACCGGTCCCCTATGGGTATGGGTGGCAGGGGTGATGGGCAACAAAAACCCTATGGCTGGGGTTGGCAGTAGTGATGGGCAACATACCCCCTATGGGTGGGGGTGGCAGTGGTGATGGGCAACATACCCCCTATGGGTGTGGGTGGCAGGGGTGATGGGCAACATAAGCCCTATGGCTGGGGGTGGCAGTAGTGATGGGCAACAGGTCCCCTATGGCTGGGGGTGGCAGGGGTGATGGGCAACAGGTCCCCTATGGGTATGGGTGGCAGGGGTGACGGGCAACATAAGCCCTATGGCTGGGGGTGGCAGTAGTGATGGGCAACATAATCCCTATGGGTGTGGGTGGCAGGGGTGATGTGCAACATAGGCTCTATGGCTGGGGGTGGCAGTAGTGATGGGCAACAGGTCCCTTATGGGTGTGGGTGGCAGGGGTGATGGGCAACATAAGCCCTATGGCTGGTGGTCGCAGTAGTGATGGGCAACAGGTCCCCTATGGCTGGGGGTGGCAGGGGTGATGGGCAACATGAGCACTATGGCTGGGTGTGGCAGTATTGATAGGCAACATAAGCCCTATGGCTGGGGGTGGCAGTAGTGATGGGCAACATAAGCCCTATTGGCTGGGGGTGGCAGTAGTGATGGGCAACATACCCCCTATGGGTGGGGGTGGCAGTGGTGATGGGCAACATACTCCCTTTGGGTGTGGGTGGCAGGGGTGATGGGCAACATAAGCCCTATGGCTGGGGGTGGCAGTAGTGATGGGCAACAGGTCCCCTATGGCTGGGGGTGGCAGGGGTGATGGGCAACAGGTCTCCTATGGGTATGGGTGGCAGGGGTGATGGGCAACATAATCCCTATGGCTGGGGGTGGCAGTAGTGATGGGCAACATACCCCCTATGGGTGTGGGTGTTAGGGGTGATGGGCAACATAAGCTCTATGGTTGGGGGGTGGCATTAGTGATGGGCAACAGGTCCCCTATGGGTGTGGGTGGCAGGGGTGATGGGCAACATAAGCCCTATGGCTCAGGGTGGCAGTAGTGATGGGCAACAGGTCCCCTATGGCTGGGGGTGGCAGGGTGATGGGCAACCGGTCCCCTATGGGTTTGGGTGGCAGGGGTGATGGGCAACATGAGTCCTATGGCTGGGGGTGGCAGTATTGATAGGCAACATAAGCCCTATGGCTGGGGGTGGCAGTAGTGATGGGCAACATACCCCCTATGGGTGGGGATGGCATTAGTGATGGGCAACAGGTCCCCTATGGGTGGGGGTGTTAGTGGTGCTGGCAATGCAACCTCTATGGTGGCCTGTTGTTTGTGGCCAGGATGTGGATCCCCTGTGTGTGTGTGCCATTTTGCGGGTACGTGTTGTTTGTTTATGTGGTAGGTGTCTGACTTACCGCCTGCGCCGTCGGCGTCGGTTCCTGAGCCGGTCATAGATGTAGAGTACTGGTATGACCTGCGCGATGGGATTCATGATGTGTTCGTGTCATACATGCTGCTTGTTGCTCTGTCTCGTACCCGCTGCAAGCTGGTCCGTCTCGTAGCCGTGGATTGAGTTGTGGCGTGAATCGTAGCTGATATGCTTGTTTTCCGGATGCTGTGATGTCCCGTACGTGGCGACCCGTCCGGCGCGTAGGAAGTACGCATCGTACTTGTCATGCCGGAAACTGCTATGGATACTGCTTCCGGGTGACCCGGTTCCGCGTTAGGAGTTACGACTCGGATGGAGAATGGAGCTTCAATCACAGCCTACGTGTCGGTCGGGTTTTTGGCAGTTATGCGCATTGTACTTACTCTGCAGGACGGACCGGCTGGTGTACGTGTCGGTCGCACGGTATGGCTACAGACAGCTGTCCGACCGGCTATCGGAATCGGCCCCAGAGTGGTGTAATACATCTTGAGGCCCCTCCTTCAAAGTACATGAACTGGGCCCCCCATGCTCTGAAATCAGTCAGGAGCTCTCAGGCCAGGGACCCCACAGCTGCCAAGGTTTGAGATTATGTATGTGGGACATCTCCGTGTACTATGAGTGACATTCAAAAGGAAAATGTGTGACACTTAGAATGACACTTTCTCGTGAGCAAAAGTAAACGGTAAATTCCATTGCCCATCCTCCTCACATCATTGACATGATTTTACACCTCCTTTGACCACTACAGCTGAGTTGCTTGCAGTAAATTTGCCAGGCGATTGTAACTTGGCTACACAAACACCTTTTATCACAACTTAGAAGTTAGAAATCCAACTGCTGTCCTCTATTTATACAGTACTATTACATTAGTATGCTATCAGTCTCAAACTGCACAGTGACAGATATCACTCTCTCAGATCCAGCATTAGATCTGGTGGCATCAGGTGGTACAATGACCACCTTGTCCACAGATTCCCTCACTATCATGCTTCACCAGTGCCCCTCATCTCTCCTCAGCCCCTCTCTCACATCCATTAATTTGTTTTATAGCACTAATCATACCAGTGTGGGGTGTCAGTGCACTTTACTTCACACACACATTATGTAGAAACAATGAATCATACATGTTTAAATCAGTCTAGGAAATTGTACATACCACAAAGAGCATTGCAAGGTGTGGGAATCACATGTAATCCCTACTAGTAGGCTATATATTAAGAGTATTTGACTGGAGAAGCACAAACACAGGAATTAATACCAACCACAGTGGTTGAGATTGTCTTTGCCAATAGGAATGAATTTCTACCCAAACAAACTTCTTTTTAGCAACATTAGGATAAGGATAGAATGGGGGAAAACATAACATTCCAATCCATACCATGCAGCGCTTTGATGACAGTGAATAGGTCACTGTGTTTTTTAGCTGATTGCAACTAATGAACTTCAAATATCAAAGGGATCTCTGTGACAGTGGTGAGCAGTCAAAATCTCGACTTTTGTTTATCTCAACCTACACTAATATCGGTTTTTTATATCGTAGGGACAGAATATCGATTTCAAGAATATCGGTGACCAGAATATCGACCTTAAGGTAAGTAATATTGTTTTTTTTATATCGAAGTAAGTAATATCGAAGTAAGTAATATCGTTAGCAAAAATGTTGTTAAATATATCGATATTTATATTAGTGTTATGTATTTTAGTATGTATTTTAAATGTATGTTTAAAAATTTTTGTAATGTATTTTTATTATTTTTAAATATATGTATTAAATGTTTAGTAATTAGTAACTTTTTTAATGTAAATTTTGTGTTTTAGTATCAGAGCGGGTTGAGGGTTTATAGGGGAATAGGGTGGGAAGTAATTTAATTATAATTAATTAATTGATATGTTTTTATTTATTGTTAATTAATTCGTTGTTAATTAATTATATGTAATTAATTGATATGTTTTTTTTAATTGTTATTGATTATTAATTTATTGTTAAATAATTATTAATTGGTAATTAGTTTTTATTAATTGCTAAATGTATCATTATATGAATTATAATTAATATATTATTATTTTTATTTATTGATAATTAATTTATTCTAAATGTATTATTAATTGGGAATTAATTTGTATTATTTGATTAATTGATAATTAAGTTAATTGTGTTGTTTGCTTATGTGGCCAGGATATTAATCCCGCTGCTGGCGGGATTGATATCCTGGCCCTCACAGAAACCTGGTTAGGTCCTTCATCCACACCAGATATATTGGCGGCACTCCCTCCGGACTATGATGCGCTATGGCACAATCGCCCTAATAACTGTAGAGGGGGGGACGTTGCCTTTCTGTTTAAAAAAAGTCTTAAAGTAACACAAGTGGTGGCTGAAAATTGTGACGGTGCAGAGCTTCTTGGGATAAAGATTTCACTCAAAACCTCTTGCATCCTGCTGTTGCTTGTGTATCGTTCACCCCAGAGCTCGCCAGATTTCAATGATAATTTTCTCGAACTCATGGTTAACTTGTCCTCTAGATACAAATCCCTTATGGTGGTAGGGGACTTTAACTACCACTGGGATAAGATACCTAGGGACCCCACAGTGGCCTTTCCTCATTTAACCTACAGCAATTAGTAGTAGGACCTACACACGAGAAGGGCCACACACTTGACTTAGTTTGGTCCTCTATACCCCAGACAGAAATACTTGAAGTTAGTCCCTGTATATGGTCAGACCACTTCTTGATCAAGTGCTGGGTCCCAGGAGATCTCCCACCCGCTGGGACGAGCCCATTGTGGAGGAAGGTCCGATCGTGGAAAAAGATAGAGGCAGATTCCTTACTTGCCACGCTGTCTTCCACCTCACCTCCCATGGTGAAGGAACCAGATTTGGACTCGGATACCACAGCCTTCATGGCCTGGATCCGCGCCGCCCTAGACAAGCTGGCTCCCGAACGACTAGAAAAAACTAGAGCTAAAGGAAAGGGAGCATCATGGTTTGATACTTCACTCAGAGAACAAGAACAAGCCCTTCGCAAGGTGGAAAGAAGGTGGAGACTTAATTATAGTCTTGCGGATGCAGAAAATTATAAAAAGTCTCTTTCAAAATACAAGGCGGAGATTCTGGTGAGGAAGTCAGCCTTCTATGAAAACAGGATCAGAGCAGCCACAAATAAACAAAGAGAGACCTTTGCTATCTTAAGGGAACTAACGCAGCTGGCTGGGAAGGTCTCTGCTAGTAACCAGCCTGACTGCAATGCCTTCCAAAGGTTCTTTCTCCAGAAAGTACAGGACATCATTAGGGATATCACAGCGACCTCAGTTGAGCCTTCGCTGTCTTCCTGCCCGGCCAGTCAGGAATTATCAGGGACATTGAGCGATTTCCCATGCATCAACTTGGAGAGCCTGGCCATGTTAGTTGGCCAAGTTAAGTCAGGGTCCAGCACGGACCCATGTCCCCCAAGGTTCTTCCAAATGGCTTTGCCGGCCATTCAAACTCAGTTGCTGAGTCTCCTGAATGAGTCATTAAAGGTGGGTTATCTCCCAGTCCAGCTGAAGGAAGCCAGGGTCTCCCCTCTGCTAAAGAAAGCAGGCACAGATACCATGGCCTTTAATAACTATCGGCCTATCTCACAACTGCCTTTCTTGGGTAAAATCCTGGAAAAACATGTCTTGAACACTTTGGCTAGCTACCTGGAGGATCATGGCCTACTCCACCCCAGGCAGGCGGGCTTTCGACCCCAACATAGTACTGAGCTAGTAATAGCCGCCGTCACTGATGAGTTGAGAATCAGGGCGGATAACAAACAGCCTTGTGCCCTGGTTCTCTTAGACTTGTCAGCAGCCTTCGATACGGTCAGCCATTCCATCTTACTGAACCGTATCGCAAGGCTGGGAATTTCAGGACAAGTGTTTAAATGGCTTGAGTCCTTCCTGACGGGTCGCACCCAAAGAGTGCAGTTGGGGGACCAGGTATCCGAGGCATGTGCTGTGACCTGGGGTGTGCCTCAAGGGTCCGCTCTTTCGCCTCTACTTTTTAATATCTATCTACAACCCCTGGTGGAGGAGCTAATGCATAGGAACTGTCAAATCTTCAACTATGCAGATGATACCCAGCTTTTGTTCCAGTTGGAAGACTCAGGGGAAGCACAGGAATCAATAAGGAACGTGCTTCGATTCACTGTAAACTGGATGACCATTAACCTGCTGAAAGTAAATGCTGAGAAGACAGAGGTTCTGGTCATCACAAATCAAGCAAACCCCTGGTGTGACCTGTTTTGGCCTCCAGAACTTGGTCCAACTCCCATTCCGGGTAAGGTTGTGAAAAGCTTAGCTGGCTGGTTTCACTCCTATCTAACAGACAGATGGCAGGCAGTAGCAATTCCTCCGTACCAGTCAGAGTTTGCTCCAGTTCCTTTCGGGGTCCCACAGGGGTCCGCAATTAGTCCAATACTTTTTAATATTTACATGCAACCCCTGATGGGCATCATCAAGACTCAAGGCATCAGCGTGGTCAACTATACCGATGACACGCAGCTGATGATCTCCCTTGACGGTGCCCAGGCAGACTCACTCGAAACTTTTCACACCTGTATGCGGGAAATGGCATCATGGCTCAAACAGAACTCTTTGCAATTCAACAGTGATAAAACTGAAATAATGCATTGCAAAGCAGGTAGAATCACCAGAAGTCTACCTTTGGACTTCTGGCCTCTGGAGCCTAGGGAATCGTTAACCCCGGTAAAGTCAGTAAGGAACCTCGGAGTCAGTTTTAATGAAAATCTGAGTCTTGAGACTAACATCAACAAGCAGGTAGGTAGCTGCTTTGCTCTAATAAGAGGACTGCGTAAGCTGCTGCCTCTTCTACCAACACAGGTTAGAGCCACTATAGTAAGAAGCACCATCCTCAGCCGCCTAGATTACTGTAACTCTCTGTTCCTGGAGTCACCTGCCTACTTGATCTCTAGACTTCAGACCATTCAGGCAGCTGAGGCCAAACTGACTCTCTCTCGAGGGCGAAGAGCC
Source organism: Triturus cristatus (assembly GCF_964204655.1). Lineage (NCBI taxonomy): Eukaryota > Metazoa > Chordata > Amphibia > Caudata > Salamandridae > Triturus > Triturus cristatus. The sequence goes on from NC_140581.1 coordinate 305,298,266, forward strand.
TCCACTACCCTTGCCTTGGCAGATCTTCACTGGCTACCTATACACCAGAGGATCCTTTTTAAATCCCTATGTACTGTCTTCAAAGCAGTACATGGGATGGGCCCCCGTCCACTTCAAAATAAATTTAAATGGTACGAACCCACTCGGTCCCTTCGATCCTCCTTTTCCAACCTCATCGATATCCCAAGGATCAGGAAAGCCACCTGTGGTGGGAGAGTCTTTAGTATAGCGGCGGCACATCTGTGGAACAGACTACCTATTGATATCAGGAAAACAGATGAATTGATGGCCTTCCGAAAAAAGGTGAAAACCTGGCTTTTTCCTAAAACTTAACCATCTAGACTCATAAGCTGTCCCCCCCTGCTCCTCCCTGATGCACAGGGTTCTCAGCTAGGTACATAGCGCCAGGATGCCCGTAGGGTTACAGAGCGCTTTATAAATGCCATAAATAAATGAATAAATAAATAAATAAATAAAAGTCTAGGACTAAAGATTGATGCAGACCTCTCCTTGGCCCCCCAAGTCTCAGCAGTGGTGGGGTCATGTACGGGGGTGCTGAGGCAACTGCGCAAGTTAGTTCCTATTCTTTCTGCCCCCTCCCTGCAGTCCATTGTGTCTGCCACAGTTGTCTCAAGGCTAGACTATGGCAATGCCTTGTATCCTGGCCTGCCACAGAGGCTGCTGAGGTAACTGCAGATAGTGCAAAATGACGCTGCCGGGTTAATTTACTCATTACCTCGGAACTCACACGTCACCCCTCTCCTTCGGAAGCTACATTGGCTGCCTGTTAAATCCAGAGTGCAGTTTAAATGTCTTTGCATAGCTCATAAGGCAATCTTTGGCAAAGCTCCAGACTACATTAAACAGCGTCTGAGGAAGTACATTCCAGCCAGAACCCTGCGCTCGGGTACGGCCTCCAACCTCTGTCAACCTCAATTTAAGCTAAAATCAGAAGGGGGCAGAGCTCTATCTGTACTCCTTCTGCAATTGTGGAATGAGCTACCAGCTAGCCTGAAGGCAGACCCGCAGCTACTGTCCTTCAGGAAGAACTTGAAGACTCATTTGTTTAACAAGATAATCTCCTCATCCCAAGTAGGGCGGCTGGCGGAGTGATTTAGGCGCAGTTGGTTATGTTCTCTCTGTGTAAGCGCTTAGAGACCGATGGTGATAGGCGCTCTACAAATTGACTATAACATAACATGTGTAGTGGGTTGTGGGTTTATAGGGGAATAGGGTGGGAAGTAATTTATTATAATTAAGTAATTATTATTGTTTTTTAATTGGTATTGATTATTAATTTTTTGTTTGTTAATTTTTCATTGGTAATTTTTATTAATTGATTAATTGTTAATTACATCAATTGTATTATTTTTATGTGTAGCGGGTTGTGTGTTTATAGGGAATAGGGTGGGAAGTAATTTAATGTTATTTAAGTAAATATTAATTTATTTTATTGGTCTTTATTATTAATTTTTTGTTTATTAATTATTAATATATTATTTATTCTTCAAAAATTATTTAATTAACAAGTATGTTAATTTAACCCCTATGCTATCCAACAATTTACCTACTGTTGTACTCACTGGAGTGGGAATAGTAATTTTACCTCTATGCTATTCAACACTTTCCCTACTGTTGCACTCAATGGAGTGAGAATAGTAATTTTTACCCCTACGGTATCCAACACTTTCCCTACTGTTGCACTCACTGGAGTGGGAATAGTAATGTTTACCCCTACGCTATTCAACACTCTCCCTACTGTTTCACTCACTGGAGTGGGAATAGTAATTTTAACCCCTACGCTATCCAACACTTTCCCTACTGTTGCACTCACTGGAGTGGGAATAGTAATTTTAACCCCCACGCTATCCAACACTTTCTCTACTGTTGCACTCACTGGAGTGGGAATAGTGTATTTTAACCCCCACGCTATCCAACACTTTCCCTACTGTTGCACTCACTGGAGTCGGAATAGTAATTTTTACCCCCACGCTATCCAACACTTTCCCTACTGTTGCACTCCCTGGAGTGGGAATAGTAATTTTAACCCTTACGCTATCCAACACTTTCCCTACTGTTCCACTGTTTGGAGTTGGAATAGTAATTGTTATCCTTACGCTATCCAACACTTTCCATACTGTTGCACTGTTTGGAGTTGAAATAGTAATTTTATTCCCTCCGCTATCTAATATTTTTTGTATTATTGTAGTTAATGTAGTATATAATTAATTTTAAAAATAATGTATTTATTTTTTTATGTGTTCTTTATATTTATTTAAACTTTATTTATATTATTGTTTTATGTGTATAGATGTATTTATAATTTATAAGATTTTTTAATTTATAAGTTATTAAAATAAGTACTAACAATATTAAGAAATAAGTATATATATTATATGTTTAATTTATTTTTACATTATATAAATATAACTTATAATTTTGAAACATTTTGAAATATTTTTTAACTATGTTTATTTTAATTATATGTATCATTTACTATATTTTACATTATTTTTTTAACTTACATAAAAAACGATATTTTTAACAACGATATTTTTGACATCGATATTTTTTCTCTCGACATTTTTGTACTTACCATAATGTAGATAGGATGTCGATATTCTTGACTTCGATATTCTTGCTCCGATATTTCAGTAGGTCATTATTCTGACCTTCGATATTCTGTCAGTGATTCCATCAATCACGACAGTTATCCCTAGACATATTTATTGATGCCTGAAAACTGCTGGGCACACAACGGAACTCTGCAGAGTTTTTTCCACAGCAGCACCCAGCAGCTCAGCACGAGGTGCAGCTTCATACCTCCAGTCACATTTGATGTCTCTTAAAGGTTGACTCCTGCATGCATTAATAGTGCTGCCTTGCCCTGCGGCCGGCACTCTGTAGTTTGAATTTCTCTCTGTCCAGCAAAGGTAATTGGTGACAGTTAGACTTTCATTAACACTTACCGAAAGCTGTTTCTGAAAAGCCTTTTCTATTTTAAAATGAATGCATTATTTTTGGTTTCATGTATTTGCCAATGTTCCTACACATAATAGCAAGTGCGCTGGGCAATGATGGTCTTAAGTTATTATACAATAAGGCTGCTTTGCAAAAACATATAGTCAATTTATGGAGCCGCACAGAACATGACAACTTTATATTAATATAGCACAAACCAGCCACAAAGTTTGAAGGTGTGCAGCTTGTATTGAAATCAGTAACCAGTAGAAACATAACGCTTACGATCTAGCATTCAATTAGAACCAAATTTCCAATTTAAGACATCATTCTCGCAGCTGTATTGGGCTCGTGAGGCGGCTGCTCCTGGCTGAGTCATTCGGCGGCTGCCAAGGACAAGATTTGCAGAGCAGGTTGGTGGCAGACTGTCCCATCATGCTGTTCCCGGGGTCCCTGCTGGCAGAGGTGCCGCAGGTCATAACCCAACACACACAATTGCCATATGCGTGACCAATGCATTTTAATGTGGTGATGCGACTACCAACATTAAAATGCGTTAGTCTAACACCTGATAAGTGGTACTTGGCAGGGCGTCTGCTGCCTGTGCACAGTGCCTGAGGGAACCCCTGGAGCGCAGGTTCCCCCGCATCACAGGGCTGCAGGGACTATTGTTACACCACTGGTAAACAGGCCCCTGGAGCGCAGGGTCAACTCTTCAGGAGAGCCACACTCAGCTCAAGGCTACAAAGTATTTGTGAGTTATGGAAGACTCAAGAGGCCCTCATTAAATTCTGCAGGGGGGGCATCATTTTGCCATCAGTTTTTTTATTGAGGTGTCATACATATATCTATATTATAATTCCTATTTGTAAAGCACGAACATATCACCCCTTAATGTTTCTAGGCGCTGGGGGACATCGGGGAGATTAACTGAGCTAGTTCCAAGAGTCACATGATGCTGAGCTGAGCTGCCGCCGGCACCGGTGATCGAACCGCAATCCTCGCGCTCTGGTGTCACCCACTCTGGCTGCTGCGCCACACCTTTCCTGTCTAATTTTAACTCGGAAATCTTCCTAACTAATGCACAAACATTGGACAGCATTAGTCCCTGATCACTGTTTCTTACTTGTGCTGCCTGCATTTCATTAATTAATTTTGAGAAAATCCAAGTTATGGGTATTACCTCAAGACAATGCAAGCACAAACAATACAGGCACAGTCAATATGTCTCCCCTCTGTGGGAGCTATTGGTTTAGTTTACTTTAGCAGTGTTGTACAGCACTGTGGTTTTACAGTATCTTTAAAGTTTTATTTTAAAATACTATGAAACAGCCATTATTCTTTTTTTATTTATTAATGTGTGAGGGATGGTATGAGCTATAAATTAAAATGGGAATGGAAAGGAAGTAGAAACACGAACAACTCCTGTCTCAAATGCATTATGATACAGTGAGCACTTTTTAAGGGGGGATTGGCTGTGCTTAATACTGAGAATAGGATGAGTAGTGGTGGTCAGGTAGATAATGGGTAGTGTGATAGTAAATATGCATCGTGTTTATTTGAAAACACTGTTTAATTTTAATTTATGGAACAATTTAATTTAAATTGAAGGAAATGGTGCGACTTAATTCACAGATACATGTAAAAAATATTAATGGAATTTTCCCTATAATATTACAAGTGAAGAGAGGCAGGAATCACATATTCTTAGCTCAAAGGAAACTGAATGTGACAGAGTGTGTGTATAGCAGGCAAACAGTTACCCAAATGTGATAACGTGTGCTTGAGTTAAGAATGAATGCTATTTGTTTTGAAAAGCACAGCAAAAGTGTGCCATTTAAGCTCGTTATTTGACACAGTAAAGTTTATAATAAAACTTAGGGGGATATTCTCAAGAACGTGTGATAACTATTGCAAGATTAGCTTAACGCAACTTTGCACATCGCAGTCTATCACGAAAAAATAAAGCTGTGTTAACGTTGTATTCTCAACCCGGCGGCACCATGCGATAGTCTCACGATAACGTGCCAAATTACTCTGTTAAAATGAACGCGGCGCAGGAAAAACGCGAAACTTGAACGCAAAAAAAGTTGCAATGTGGCCAATCGCATTACAAAAATCAGTGATAACCAGCAACAGGCCTGCAATTCCCATGCGTCATGCGGGAAAATGCACTATAAAAGAAAAACAAATAAAAGGCCAAGAAAAAGAAACTGCGTAGCACCATGAATGCACCCGGACCGAGTGCAGAGGACAACGCGAACCCCACAAGCCCCACAGAAACCAGCAAGGAACCTCAGGGTCGGGGAAGGCCAAGGAGAAGAGGAAGAGGAAGAAGCGTTTCATTCCGCAGGAAAACAGGATCACCGTTACGGATGTGATAGAACACTGCCAACAACTGTTCGGCAGCGCAAACGTGTCATTGGCAACAAAGACGCAAATATGGCAGACTATCTTGGGCCATGTGAATGCAGTTGCAGCATTGAGGAGGACAATGGAAGAGGCGCTGGAATGATGTGAAGGCCAAAACCAAGAAGAAACTCGATGTCAACATGAAAGCAGCAACGCTCATTGGAGGTGGGGGTGGGGGTCCAGCGGCACACCAGGAGCTGAATGACATGGAGAAAATGGTGGCCTCAGTCATCAATCGGGACACGGTGCCAGGAGTTGGGGATACGGACACTGCTCAACATGACCTGACACAACATCAACAGGGTGAGTACTGACCAGGTACTGGGGGGACGGGGCAGATGGGCACAATGGCACATATGCACATGTAAGTAGAGCACACTGCATACCCACAATGACTGGATCATGTCCCTGATCCCCGTGGCAAACCGCAGCACACACACAAACACCAAGTATGCCCCATACGCCATGTCCACAAAGGGGTCCCACACCACACATCACCAATCTCACCAACACATGCACACGTGAGAAACCCAGGAAAGGTGCCCATTTGTGTGCCACACTGACAATGCAAGTGACACTACATGACGATCAGCATGGCTGCAGGCCAATCATCATGACATTGTGCAGTCCACAACACTGAGGTGGCTGATTGTGGACCACATCTTGAAAGGAGCAGGTCACACTCTGACACATCCATGTGCACAAACAACCCCTGACGTCAACAACACTTCTGCAGACAAACCATGCCCAAGAGTCACAACTCAACCAACAGCCCTAAACAACCAAGTCCGCTACAAAATCAGAGCTGCAGGGCTGACTCACCCACAATGCTGCACACACATATAAGAATAAGAGCACCTCAATATTGACAACAATGTGGTACAAACTGCAACACTTTCACAACAGTACACAGGACACAACTGGTGCTGCATGGGTGTACAAAATGGCCAATCACTCCTTGCATAGCAGGAAGCTGTGAGATGACAAGGTATGAGTACAACCTCACATCCCTGATGTCGTACAAATGTCCACTGTCCAGCATCAAATAGGCAACTCACCACAAACAGTCACAATGTACATTGTCATGCAGTCTGTATGTAAACTTAGCCAATGCGTCAACATACATGTAGCACACTGTGAAACTGCATCTCCCCTTTACATTGCAGAGGCACAATCAACATCTCCTGCAGAGCAGACCCCACATCACGTCAGTGATGATGGAGACGACTACCAGGACATCAACCTGGACGAACTCCAATGGTTCAAGGACACCCTCCGCACCCCACCTCCAGTAGCAGGTCAGCCCAGCACCATTGAGGTGAGCCCACCCCCTGCACAGACCACACAGCAGGAAGCACCCACCCCCACGTCTGGCTCCCAGCACCGAAGAACACATGGCGTTCCAATGCCGTATGTTAGACTGCCAGAGGGGGCTGGCTGAACAGGTGCGGCTGGGGTTCCAACTCATGGCAGCCAAACTGGATGCCATACGTGGGTGTCTAAGTCCCATCAGGGACCACTTACACTCCCTAACGGACACCCACATTCAACCCCATGCCCTCCAACATTCCATGGCTGGCGTCGCTAGAGTCATGACTCGGAGACGACAACAACTGACCAGTCAGAGTGGCTACAGCGATGTCATCCGTGATTTGGGAAAAATGAGGAGGGTCATGGAGTACATGGAGCGGATAAAGGCGCTAAGAATGGCTACCACGGCTGCACACGAGAAAGTTGTAGATGAGATCTTCCATGCCCTGCAGATTCTCATCATGGAAGTGATGCCACAAGACATTGCGTAGATGAATGCTGCTGCTACTTCTACAACCACATCTCCGGCCCCTGATGTGTCAGTGTCACAAAGTGCTGCAGACCAAACACCACCACCCACATGTGAGGCACATGAAACGTCAGAGGCTGAAGATGAGGATGAATCGGCCTCAGTGGTAAGTAGGAAGCAGTACCATCCATCTCCATATGGCTTCTCACTGCTTGGTTCTGCACTCTGCATCGTGCTCTGGAATAACACCTTCCACTGTCCCCCGATACACCCAGCCACACTAACCTTTCACCTCGATAGGGACTGCCACATTTTGCAAAACAATGGTACAGCAATGAACCTGGTGACTGGACTCTTTCCCTTCCCAGTAACTTGTCAATGCCTATAGGACTCTGGCTGGCCCTCCACGGGGTAACATTGTAAAGCGCTGTCTGCATGTTCCAGTATTAAGACAGCTTCAACGCTCCACTGTATGTGAATAATACCTTCCAATACACACAAATGTGTCATGTACATGATAAATCAAGTATGAAAGCATATACGAATGTAGGGGCAGTGATTCCCCCTTACGTCCATGTTGCACATGTTGTGGGACTTGAGTCACAGGGTGCATCCCTGCATCATGGTGGTAAATATCTGACCCCAAAAGAAGCCCTGTTGTCAATTTTAGGTCATAAATTACAGCCTATATGCAATTAAGTAGGACACATGTGAGACGCTGATGTGTGGGATTCCATACTATCCCTGACACAAAGAAATGGCTTTTCGAATACGTGACACCCCAAACAGCCTCTCTGTACAGAGGTGACACCCCCAAAACCTATTCCAAATTTTCGAAATTGTTAGCACTACATGTTGCACTCACACTTGTTAGAGTGATATGCCTGTACACAGGAGTGACATGCACTCAGGTAATGTGTGTATGAAAGAATTTATTTGCACATGCTTTGCCTGTGCTCATTTTGTACTGTCCCATGTCTGCTAAGGACTGTAACAATGTGACGTGCTCATGTGAAGAAATTGTCAATGATGGTGTTCCTACGGGCTATTCCTGCTGCACCTAAAGTGGGTGTGGTCCAGATGCCTCATCTTCCTCATCATCGTCCGGTGCATCTAGCACTTGCAGCCATGGGGCATTGGTGCGTACACATATGTTGTGCAACACACAACATGCAACGATCATCTTGCACACAATGTCTGGGCTGTACAGGAACCTTCCACCTGTGATGTCCAGGCACCTGAAACGTGACTTCAACACACCAAATGTGCGTTCCACGATGCCCCTGGTGCATTTGTGGGCCGGATTGTACTGCCTCTGGGCTTGTGTGTTCGGGGCTCGGAGGGGTGTCATCATCCAAGGGCAGAGTGCATATCCTTTTTCACATGTGACAGTGCAGAGAGACACGAGTTAATAGTTGGTTCAGCATGATGTGTTGGCAGGCTCACTGGTTCATTCGTGTGTGATATGTGTGTCTTAGTGATTCCTGTTTGACATGTACTGCTTGTAGCAAATGAGTGGCATCAATGTGTATTACGTAGCCACACTGCTTCTCCTCCCTCCCCCGAGCCTATTTACTACTGTGCGCAGCACGATTGCTTCACTTGCACTCCTACGGCACACCATTGTCATGCCTGTCTGTGCATGTCCACAAGCCTGACTACAAAGCTGTGATGTTGTGCGTTGAAGGTGGGCAGCCACGTGTGTGTAGGCCTATGGTAAGGACAGGGCGGAAACAGATGCAGAGTTCATGGCTGGTTGAACTCGCAATGCGGTTGAGGGTAGACATTTGGCTCATGCTGCGGAAATGGCAGCACACACAACAGTTGGCATGTATGATCCCGGACCCCTAGCGGGCTTGTGCTCCCTCATTTACCACTTCGGCCGAGCCCGCACTCCGAGGGCATGATACATTGCAACATTGTCCATTGCGTGACGGGTGGCGCCGACACCACAGCAGAGACACACGCATTAGTTACTGCCTTGGCAAGGCCATAACTTAACCACGCCCAGAGTCCCGGTGTCCCTCATGCATACATAATGACCACACAGACACACTTAGATAGTTTGCGGAACTGGCTACGGGCACGTGCGCCCGGCAATTTATTGCCAGGGTCACATGTACAGTGATGCCTGTGCTGGATGGGTGTGGGGTGAGTGTAAGCCAGCCCACATGGAATGGTTGCTGCTTTCAACAACTTGAACTGTGATCACTATTTAAGTGGAAACCGAAAACACCAACATAACACAAACAACTGTGAAGCATCATGATGGTAGCCGGAGCAAGTACAAAGGTCACCCAATATGCAATCAGAAGGGTCAGTGAGTCAAAGTGCATTGATGTTGGGGCACCAGAGCCAATCGTGCTCATGTTAAGCGATTGTCTAGGGTTGTGTCCCTTCGGGATATTCATGCTGCAGATGCAGTGGGGTGTGTTCCACCTACCTCATCTTCCCCATCATCGTCCCAGGTCTTCCCCACTGCCTGAGGTAACATTGCTGCGTGAGCTGTCCACAGCACAAAACTCAATCAGAAAGGGCCCATGAGTTGTGGTGCACTGAGTCAGTGGCACATGAGGAGCTGAGCATGGTATCAACCTGATGATGGCATCCACGATAGGTGTGAGCAACTCTGATAGTCTGGCTGTGGGACTCTTTCAACTCTAGCAGTTGTTGGTTGGAGGTGGTCCTGGCGGTGGTGGCATGTGCCTCCTGCGGTGATGCATCTTACGGGCAGGCCAGAACTCGATTTGATGTGTGAACCCTGGTGGACTGCAGTTGAGGCCAGTGGCAGCTGTCAGCGCAGGGCCGCAGACACATGGCATTGAGGACCCCCAGGCCATCAACCCAGAGGCCATCCAATATTCAATTAGACAGGGTCCATGATTTTAGCTGCACAGAGTTAGTGGACCCGGATGAAGTGCGGCCAGCACAGGCATACCTGCAAGGGAAGGTGACTTATGGTGCACTGAGGTAGGACCACGAGAGCTGAGCGGGTCCTCGTCGATGTCCAAGGTGAATGTCATGGAGTGTTTCGGGGAACGGTTGAAGGTGTTCTTCCAGGGCATGATGCAGAGGACAGTACCAAGCAGAAACAGGCAATGTGGAGGAGATGATTACTACAGACTCATTCTTAACACCAAGTCAGTATCAGCTACATGATGATGAAGACAACCCCCAGACCATATAATCAGACGCCACCAAAGTCCAAACAGAGAGTGTCCATGACTTTTGGGGCACAGAGTCAGTGGCACCAGAGCTGGAAGGGGATGCAGTCTGCGATGATGCCTGTACAATGATGTCAACTCTGCCATGGACAAATCAAGACTCAGTTCCAAATGTGTGACCTACAGGACCGCGGTGTAGGCCCGAAGCAGCAGTCAGCATGGGCCCACAGCCATGTGTCGTTGGCTTGCGATGCACAGAGTTAGTGGCACCAGAGCAGTTGTTGGTAGTGTTCAATCACCTCCATAACGAGGATCCTTTTTTCCTCCGAAATGAACCACGTCTTCCTCTTACTCCTCTCCTAGCGTACAATGATATGAACTTTGCCATACAGAAATCAAGACTCAGTTCGAAATGTGTGACCTACTCGACCGCAGTGTAGGCCGAAGGCAGTCGTCAGCAAGGGACCACAGACAGGTGTCATTCGGATGCTATGCACAGAGTTGGTGGCACCACATCAAAGAGAGTACAGTGATATAAACTCAGCCATGAAGTGTGTACTCTGCCATTGCATAATCAAGACTCAGGTCCAAATTTGTGACCTACTTGACTGCAGTGTAGGCCGGAGGCAGCGGTCAGCGTGGGCCAACCGCTGTTCAGAAATGGCATGTGGAAATGACTTGTGGTTAATGGAGGTAGAAGCACCAGAGCTGAGCGAGTGAACAGCCTGCGACGATGCTGTGTCCTGCCTGGTACGGACTGGATTGGATTGGTGTGAGGCCTGGTGGACCGCAGTGTAGGCAGCACACAGGTGACCCCGCGGTGCTGGACCGCAGTATAGGCCGAAGGCGTAGTCAGCAAGGACCCACAGACACGTGTGGTTGGAATGCTATGCACCGAGTTGGTGGTACCACATTGAAGGGAGTATAGTGATTTAAACCCTGCATTGATATGTGTACTCGGCCATTGTTTAATCAAGACTCAGTTCCAAATGTGTGACCTACTTGACCGCTTTGTAGGCCGGTGGAGTATGTCAACGAGAAAGGAGTACTGCGAGTCTGTCTCGGACAGCGATGGTCTGAGGAGGCTGCCAAGGGCGTGAGCCTCGGTCTTGGAGCGTGCACAGGCATGTGGTGGGCCCTCTTTGACACACGACGGTGTTGGACGGTGAGCGGTGTGGCCTGGTTGCGTAGGGGCGGCAAAGACGGGTCCGGGGACCTGCGGCCTCAGGTGCAGCCAGCGCACATGGTCGCAGGCACTGCCGCTCATGGTGTCAGCCTCGTGGCATGCTGGGAGGCGCTGCCCTGGCAGACACTTTGGCCATTCTGGAAGAGAACCACGCCCAGAGCTATGGGCTTTTTATTCACACCCCTACGCTGGCCTGGTGTACGCCAGGCCAGACCACTCCGCTCACGTTTACAGGGGGGGACGTATTGAGCTACTTTCTGTGCTCTTCCACACTGCTTGGGGTAACATGGTTGCGTCCACTGTTCACTATACTCCAAACACCAGAAGTATATGTTGACATGGGCATGTCTGTGGTCTGCATACTGCAGTCTGGTCAGCGCATCCATGCGACACTTGGCGTTGTGTACATTCTCATTCATGGGTCACTTGCCTCCTTCGCACAGGCATGGTTCCCACCTCTCCCCACATTCTGCTATTGTGTGGCTGAGGTGCCATGTCATTGATGGCTCGTGTACATGGCTTGCCCAGGTCACCACAGTAAGTTGTGCTGTCTTGTCTGGTAGGTGGGCATGTTGCTTGGCATGTTGTGTGTGAGTTTATAACGTGTGCATTCCCAAAGTTGTGAGTTGCATGATTGTGGAGTTGAGGTGTGTGGTGTGTTCATTTGGTACTTACGACTGAGCACTGTATTCCCATAGATGCCAGCCTCAAAGCGCTGGTTGACGATGGACTGTTGGAAGATGAAGGAATCATGCACACTGCCTGGGTAGTTGGCGACGACATTGGTGAAGAGTCCACAGTGGTCCACTATTGCCTGCACATTGATAGAATGCGTGTGCTTCCTGTTACGGTAATTGTGTGCATTGGCAGCAGGGGACACGAGGAGTACATGTGTGCAGTCGATTGCCCCCAACATGTGCGGGAAGGCAGCTATGGTGTAGAAGCCTTGCTTGGTTTCCAGCTGTTCCTGCACAGTGTGTGTGAAGTGAAGGTACTGGGGTACCAAGCTGATGATGGCATCCAAGACAGGTGTGAGGAACTTGGAAAGGGCTGGCTGTGAGACTCCTCCGACTCTGGCCGTTGTTGGTTGAAAGGTCCCAGAGGCCAACATGTGCAGCACAGCCAGCAGCTTTGTCTGCGGAGGTATGTTGGTTGTTCGCTGTGTTGGTACTGTCATCCTGTGGGCAATGATGGTCAGGATGTGTAGGATGGTTGTCCTTTTGAGCCTGTAGTGGGCAACGACGTCCTCTGGTGTTAAGTCTGTGAGGCTGGTGCATTTTCTGAAGGTCTGCTGTCTTTGTCTGCACTGCCTCTGTGGTGGTCCGGGGTGGGGGTGTGGCGGGCCTGGGGGTGGTGGGTGTTGTGGCCCTCCTGGGGCTCCGAGCTGCATGATGAGCAGCTCCATGGCATCTGTTGTTCTTCAGGTGTGGATCTGGGCTGCGCTCCCTTTATGGTGCAGGGTGTCGTCCGACTTAACACCAGGTCGGAGCAGGTGTTAAATCCCTGCTGCTAACACACATTATCACATGTTTTGTGAACTTATCGCCAATCTGGCTGGTCGTTGAGAATGTTGTGAAGTGGTGTTGTTGCGGCTTTTTGCATCGGAACGCCTCTGCATCTCATTAGCATTAGTTGCCGGTGTCGTCTGTGGCGATGTTTTTGCAGCTGCTATCGCCGGAAAACTGGTGATATCGGCTGTTAGCAACAGCTTGTGAATAGTGCGATGAATTTATCGCCACTTTGGCGGCAATAAAGTGTCGCTAACTCGGTGACAGGTACTTGAGAATATGCCCCTTAGTTTATGGGTGAGGTGCAGTTGCAAATATTGTTTAAAGCTGTCTAACTTAACAAATAAAAGGCAGCATTGTCCAAGGTGGAATAAAAGTAAATTAAAGCTGAATGTGAATGTTGCCCTCTTGATCGCTTTTTGGACACCCATGATATAAAATAAGTGAAGGGTAACATTTTCCCATGTATATTGCACACATCCTGTGTTTTTGCAGTGACAACTATTGTGTAAAACTGTCTAACAAAAGAAATAAAAAACAGCATTGTTCAAGGGGAACGTGTTTGAGGTGCAGTAGCAAATATTGTTTAGAGCTGTCTAACATAACAAGTGAAAGGCAGCATTGGCTGACATAGAATTAAGCTAAATTTAAAGCTGAGTGTAAATATTGCTCTCTTGGTCACTTTTTGGACACTGGTAAGCTAAAATAAGTGAAGGGTAACATTTTCCCGTGTACCTTGCACACATTTTGTGTTTTTGCAGTCACAACTATTGTTTAAAGCTGTCTAACAAAAGAATTGAAAGCAGCATTGTTCGAGTGGAATAAAACTTAGTTTGTGGTTGAGGTGCAGTAGCAAATATTGTTTAAAGCTGTCTAAAATAACAAATGAAAGGCAACATTGTCTGAGGTGTAATTGAGGTAAATTTAAAGCTGAATGTGAATGTTGCCCTCATGGTTGCTTTATAGGCATCCATAAGCTAAAATTAGTGAAGGGAAACATTTTCACGTGTACCTTGCACGCATTCTGTGTTTTTGAAGTCACAACTATTGTTTAAAGCTGCCGAACATAACAAATGAAAGGCATCATTGTCTGAGGTAGAATTGAGGTAAATTTAAAGCTGAATGTAAATTATGCCCACTTGATCGCTTTCTAGACACCCATAAACTAAAAATAAGTAACGGGTAGAATTTTCCTGTGCATCTTGCACACATCCTGTGTATTTGCAGTCATAACTATAGTTTAAAGCTGTCGAACATGAGAATTGATAGGTAGCATTGTTTTCAAGGGGAATAAAACTGAGGATGTAGTTCAGATGCAGTCCCAAATAATGTTTAAAGCCGTCTAACTTAACAAATGAAAGGCAGCATTGTCCGAGGTAGAATAGAGGTAAATAGACAATCCTCAAATGAAAGATGGCTTTCATTTGAGATAGAAAAATGTACTGCCCATACTGCTTTCACTTGCAATGTTAAGGTGGTAGAGGGGGGCGGAAGATTCTGTTTCTTACACTTCCAAATTAGTTAATTTGCACCACAATCACAAGAAGTAGTGGTGCTGCAGGGACTTGAATTGGGTTCCCCAGCTTCAAAGGCCACAGCTCTGCACATAACAAAACACACAGCAATGCGGAATCTCAAGAAGATTAGTGGACTCTGAAGCTGGGGAACCCATAAAAGTCCAGTAAAAAAGATGATAGAAATATTTCCCCATAACATTGCAGGTGAAGAGAGCCTTGGAAGCACATTTTCTTATTTCAAAGGAAATGGAATGAGACACACTGTGTGTACAACAGGGAAGCAGGCCCCATAATGTGATAGGGCATGTGCTTGAGGTAAGAATTAACAAACACTCACATGCAAGGTCCTCTCACAGTCAGCCTTAAACACATTAACTCAGGTAAATTAAAATTGCTTTAGAAACACAGTAACGATGTGGCTGAGATGCAGTTGCAAACAGTGGTAAAAGCTAAATAATCAAGGGTGGGGGCATGGCACAGGGAGTGAGGGATGGGGAAGAAGCAAACAGAGACAGATAATGGGATGGAGCAGACAACAGAGCCAGTTAGCAAAGATGCACTCTGTAGAGTGGCTCAATATAAAGAAAAAAATAGATCCCAAAAGTGCGAGCAGTGTAAGGACACAAGTACTTGGGCCATGCTCTAAAGGAGGGTCACATGCAAGAAGATAGAAGTGCTGACCAAAGAACTGACCAGCAGGAAGCAAACAATTGAGATCAGCTTTGAAGCCCACCAACTGTGTGTAATAGTAGAGGAAAAGTAAACAAAATGTTTTGAAGAGACAGCGCATGCATTGTCTACGCGAGACCTAAAGAAGTGCTCAGTTCTCTACCAAGCTAGCACAGCTCTTCGTGATATGACCCCTGCTGCCTATTGCAAACCGTCTCTCTTGTTTGCACAGTTTGACGGAGGCCCGATTAACAACAATCGATTTCGAAAAGGCAGGCTCCAAAAGTAATCAGAAAGCTGGGGACATCCCATTTGAATTTTTCAAAATGTGATAGAAAATTGGATGTGGTTTGTGAAGGGACAGACAGTACCTAGACCTGATGTTAAGACTAAGGGTGGGTGGAATTTGCGTAGTGGTGCTACGCAAAGCTCCGCGAAATGGTAAAAAATCTCCGTGAGCACGCAGAATTTCGCGAAGATGCGGAATTGCTTGTTCCACCCGTTCGCGATGCGTTTTTCTTGTTCGCGAATGCTGTTTGCTTGCTCGGGGGGAAATATCTCACGAATTTGCCAATGCGGTCGCCAATTGGCACGGCCATCTTCTTTCACTTGTCTCGCCCGCTCCCGATTCGTGTTTCCTGTTCGCGAACGCAGGCTCGTCCAATGACGTGTTCGCGATCTCACTCTCTCGTGGGATTGCGTGACCGGCTACCAAAATCTCGTGGCGCACGGGGACGGATAGGAAAACTCGTCGGCGAATGCAGGGATCCCGGTAAGTCGCTCCCGCGCGCGCGAACACACATTTTGAAAGCGAGAACAAGGGAAAAATTCCATGACGCCGCAGATCACGGAATTTTTGGCAATTCCCGCTCTCCGCGAAACGCGGAATTGCCCAAATTACACACATTTCACAAGCGGAACGGAATTTACCGCCAAGGCCTAGTTAAGACTACGCAACCCCCTTCTAAATGTAGAGTCGAATGAGATGTGGAGATTGTCACAGGAAGGGTATTGTGTGCACTTCTACCAGCTTGTGAAGGAAGTTATTTGACTGACAGCTGCATCATCAGCCCAAAACTTTACACTATGCTATTCTGAACATTTTGATATTAAAGCACCTTGGAGAAATTCAACCAACAGGAGAGGTTGAGCTCATCGGTACATACAATACCTACTGGTCTCGTGGCTGAACATTAGAATTATGGAAACGAGGGCTCTGGGTTGGCAACGCCTATTTGACTTAACCCTTCCTTGACTCGACAGTGGTACTGTGCCACCTGGCTCAGTGAATTCCTCGAATGTTGCTCTTCATTGGCTGCTGGTGATGCCTGTCTGAGATGAGTGCTTTGAGTCAATAAAGAGTTGCTGGGTAAATACTAAACTCTCATAGGCAGTTGGTGAAGGAGTGCCTGATTTTATTTAGGAGAAAGGAGGAGAGAAGTATGTTATGCTATGTTAGAAAAATGACCAGAGCGCGCGTATACTCGTGAGTATCTTGGCGCCTGCTGAAACCGAGCATGCTGAGATTGGACCAATTAGTTGCTAAAGAGCCTCGATTTCAGCTCCCTCCTAAATGTGAGCAGGGGTGAAATGGCTCTAAGATGTGGATGGAGACTGTTCCAGAGCCTGGCCGTACAGGAGACAAAACTCCTTCCTCCCCAGTTCACTTTCTTGAATCTGGCAGTGGTGATTGTTCTAGCCGTAGCCAAACGCAGGGGTCTATTGGGGATGTGCACCCTAAAGTAGTCCCATAAGAATGATGCAGGGCTTTGTGAGCCACACAGATGGCCTTGAAATTAACCTGCTTATGCATCTCTCGGATTCCCAGGGCTGCATATGCAGTTTATTGTTTCCCTGTTTATTTATGATTGCACCTTAAAGAGGAGAATAGACAACATGTGGAGCAGCTGCGTAAAGTCCCATAATCCTGCTCCCCAGACAGGAAATGACAACAGAGGAGACAATCAGCCTATAGTATGAATAGGATAGTCCATATGTAACTTCTTTCCTTATAAACCATGTGTGAAATGAAATGGCAAAAACAGTAGCAGAAATCCAAGCAATAACCACGTTAATTCCTTTTCTCCTTGACGAATTTCCTCATGAAATATGCACTCCGTCCTAATATCTCAGCTTGTCTGGTTAGTTGAAAATGGAACTAGAGGTAACCAAAAGATATGCCTTACTGATCAATCTCAGGGTGGTCTATCTTAAGTGGTGGGACAATGCTCACCTTCTTTGTATTTAATAAAATCATGACTCTCCTTCACCACCTGGCTAGGAGAATGTGCAATTTCATTACAAGATAGGAGGCTCATATTATGCACGCTCAAAACCTATTAACAACCACTATTGCCGTATGTTCAACACACTTTCAATAAAAGGTTTTAAAAGTTGACACCCTAGACCAGTCGGCGGACTTTGAAATGTCCTCTAGCCTACCTCCAGTCCAAAACGCTGAATGTGCCCTAAAGTGACCAGGATCAAAGCCTTCAACTATTTAACCAATGTACCCAACATAGTCAATGTTACTGGAGTTAATGCCTTGTGCAGAACTATTAATATTTGTGAAACAGATGTCTTCATATATTTTGTTACCTGCTGTTGGAAATGATCATCTTTTGTGGGGTATTCCACTAGATTTATTGCCTTCGCTGACCCATTTTTGCTGAACCTATTTTATGTTGGCATTAGGACTCTGCGCACTTTATTCCTGCTAACTAGTGGTAAAGTGCTTGTGCTATCCCTGTTAAACATGGTAAAACTGGTATACTCTTAATTGGCACATTTAATTTATGTACAAGTCCCTAATAAATGGTACTACATGTACCCCGGGCTTGTCAATCAAATGCTTAAGTGGGCTGCAGCACCCATTGTGCCTCTCACTAAGGTAGCTCTGTAAAAAGTCTCAGGGGCGTGGCCGAGATGGCGGCTGGATAGGACGTACATTTGTGTCCCTCCAGCCTCGCTACTTTGAAGCCTTGAATTGGAGCCCATACCTGGTCCCAAAGCTCAAGTAGGAAGACTCCGGGAGCAGAGTGAACCAGATGAGTACCCGGACTGCACCTAAGGAGCTTCGATATCAACCCCGGTGGCCTGGCCTGCGAAGCTGGGAAAGCGGAGACCTGGCCGGACACGCAGCTGGTGGGCCTCTGGGTTTCGGCAGGGCCTGAGGTAGCGGAGCGGCGGACCCTCGCTGCGAAGCCGGGGTCACCCGATGGCTGGGACCGATTGGTGACTCGTGAGACAGACGGCGACACTCCAGGGAGGCGGAAGACCAGCAGACGGGGGTGACGCAGCACCCGCCGTTTTGACTGTCGACGAATCGGCAGAGGATAGATCAGCAGTGGGAGGCAGTGTCCCCCTTGTACCTTTGCAGCCCAGACTTGGAGATTGGCAATTGCATACACAGCCTTGGGGTGGCCGCTGCTGAAATGACGTTATGATAATGGGGATTGAGGTACCCAGGCACTGCGGCATACGGACGGCCTTCCTCGTTCTGCAGTCGGGTATAGCAGGAGCCCCGGAGGTGCGGCAACGACCGGATGACCAGAGCGCACAGAGCCCGCTGCGCCCCGTGGTCTCTGAAGCCGGGAAGCAGACTGAGCCCAGGCTACTAGGAAGTGAAGGCCCAGGGACCAGGAACGAGGCATAAGATCTTCAAGTGCCTGCGAAAACTGTAAGTGGGGCTCAGCATAGCTCTTGGTGGCCGTCACTCTGTGTATTGAGGGCGGGCCCTCGGAAGCAGAAAAAGAGGGGTCTCAGGGCCTGGGGGCCATTCTCTTGCAGCGTAGTCAGAGAGTAAGACACACAACTGCCCTGCCTCCTGTGAATAGTGTTGGGTAGCTGACCCCTTCACAAGCCTTCCACAGACAGGTCTGAGGACTCCTGTGGCCTCCAGTCACCCACCGGAACGGTCTAGAAGCCTAACTATAACCCTGTATGCACTGGCAAAGATCTTGCATTGCTCATGCCAACACACTCCTGCGAGTCTTAAACACTCTGAAGCTGCATCTTTATAAGTACCTTGTGGGCACAACTGATGCTTCCCGGCAAGCCGCAGCATAGAAGCACATGAAGGGGCTCCAGGAACAGCACCGCCTGCTTGGAGGTCCCTGAAGAGGGGTACAAGGGTGGAACACGCAACGGTTTCAGGTCTGCTGCTGAGCCAGGCAACTGACAGACCCCTTTCCGAACACTGATTGTGCTGAGTCGGTTTCATGTCTGCAGCACGCATGAAGGACAGGACTGTGAAAGAGATGCTCCTGAAGCAAACTGGAGCCTCATGCTCAACAAACACCACACACGCAGATGAGAGCCCGTCTGAAATGGTTGAGGGTGGTGATGGGCCACCCACCAAGACCCTTATGTCAAAGCTGTTCTCCTCCCTCAAAGACGAAATTCAAGAGCTGAAGGGCCAACTCTACGCTGATCTAAAGGAGATTAGACACGATTTAGAGGATGTAGGCGAATGGGTGGCCACTCTAGAGGAACACAACACGAGCAGAGAAGAGGAAATCCACATGAAGTAACAAGACCTAATCCATCTGCAGGAGCAGCACCTTAATCTACAGGCGCACGCCAAAGAACTTGAGAATCGTTGTTGAAGAAACAATGTACGGATATGGGGAGTGACTTGGCGAGCGGAGGAAGATAATCTTAGGTCTTACGTCCTGGCCCTCTTCTGACAGGTCCTGGGGGAAGACACTAAAGATATTCAGATGGATCGGGTGCACAGAGTGGGCCTGCCCAGAGGAGATAAGGCACCGCCACCGGGCATTCTTGTCTGTGTCCATGATTTTCAGCTGAAGGAGCTGATAATTCGCTAGGCCCAAGAGTCTCAGCCCATACAATTCGGGGGTCAGACGCTCGCACTCTTTCAGGACCTAGCAGCGTCTACCTTGTACAAGCGGTGAGAATTCAGAGCAGTGACCTCCGAGAGAAATTAATTCCGTACTCCTGGGGCCACCCCTTCCATATCATCTTTAAGTATCAGGGGCGACTGAGGCAGCTCCGTTCCCTCAAAGATGCGCTTGAAGTGCTGGGGCTACAGAGTCCTTCACCGGCAGAGCATGAAAAGGGGCCTCGAAAAATCTCTACGCGGAGGTTCTCACGCTGGCAGCAGGTCGTCAGGCCTGCATCTAAGCATAAACCGGATTCAGAGACGATGGCCAAAGAAAGAAAGGCAGTACTCACCTCACTGTCTCAGCCCTTGGAACACCCCCTCTCCCCTTGATCTAACTGGTAATGAAACTCCAGGATGGGCTACTTGATATGAAGCCGGGGGGGACAGGTGAGGTCAATCCATGATCCCCACTGAAGATCTACTCTTGATAATCTGCTAAGATCAGGTATCTTGTCACTTGGTTCAGCAGTTGTGGCATGACCTCCAAGGTTTCCCTGTCACAGACGATCTTTTGTCTCTCTATGTTACAATTGCTCGGGGTATTGGGGGGCTCCTGTTGCTTTTAAATGTTGTTCTTTTTCTTTCTTGGGGTCTCCACACAAGTCTCTATAGATCTTTCGATCTACCCTCGCCAGATAGCACCTGCCCACGGAATCCTGGGAGACTAGAGGGGAGGGGCTGTAAGCTAGTTGACGATGTGCCTTCATCCTTCCACTATGAGTAGAAATCTGAAGGTCATAAGCCTTAATGTTCTTGGATTGAATAATCCGGTAAAGAGATCGGCTATCCTTTCCCTGCTAGAGATTTCAGGTGGTGACATATGTCTCCTACATTGACGTCCCTGGATGCAGCGGTATTGGTGGGGGGCTTTTAATTTAGTGATGGATATGGATAGGTCGGGGCAGAGGTCGGTTCAGACTGGGGCCTTCTCCTCTAGGGGACTGGGATGGTTGGTAGACAATGGGTTGCAGGACGTTTGGCGCGCTCAAAATCCCGAAGTAAAAGATTATACTTACTACTCTGCGGCTCACAAATCGTATACACAGATAGACAACCTTCTTGCTTTCAACACATTGGCCCGTTGGCGCATGGACGCTTCTATCGAGCCAAAGTCTTTGTCTGATCATGCAGTAATAGCGGTTAGCATACATGCACAACTGGCCCAGACAGCCCCCACAGGATGGCGCTCAAGAGAGGGTCTCCTGCACTCGCCAGAGACTGTGGCAGCGATCAAACGTAAATTAGTTGAATATCTGCGGCTCAATGATGTGGGATCTGCATCCCTGTCGGCGGTCTGGGAACCCTTAAAGTTGGTTATGAGGGGAGAATTTATAGCAACCTCGGCAGTGGAAAAGAAGGCCCCGAAAGAAAAGCGACAAGAGCTAGAGCAGGGGGTATCAGAGATGGAATACCTACACAAAAGAACAGGGGCACCGAGGGTATGGAGAGAGCTGGGAAAGAAAAGGTTGCTCTTGAAGCGATTAGACCTTGATAGGGCTGAGCAAACGCTTCTCAGACTGCGTCATAAATTCTATCTTAGCAGTGATAAATGTGGCAAGTTGCTGGCACAACGACTAAGGGCTAAACGCAGACATCCTTGATTCAGGTGATTAGAGGACCTGCGGGGCAGGAGGTCAGTGCGGATTCACAGATAGTAGAAGCCTTTAGAGCTTTTTATCAGACTCTCTACACAGGACAGGACCCACCGGTGCTGGACCCTCTCTCTTACTTAGAAAACTGCACCATTTCCCCCCTGCCAAAAGCCAAGGCGGAACAGCTTGACCACCACATACACATTGAAGAGGTTATCTCAGCAATTTATCGCGTAAAACTGGGTAAGTCGCCGGGACCGGATGCCTTCTCAGCCCTTTTCTATAAGACCTAGTGTCAGGACCTGGCTCCCTTCTTGACAAAATTATGTAATTCATTTCTAGAGTCAGGGGCGGTGACTGATTCCATGTCAGAGGCGGCCATCTCTGTTATTTTAAAACCCTCCAAGGATGCGTTGGATTGTGGGTCCTACAGACCCATCTCTTTACTAAATATTGATGCAAAAATATTCGCCAGTATCTTATCAGTGCTTCTTAACCACCTAATGGCAGACCTAGTCGATCGTGACCAGGTGGGTTTTATCCCTACCAGGCAAGGGGGAGATAATACAAAGTGCCTTTTCCTCCTCGTGGATAGTGTGCAGAGGTCACGCAGGCATGCACTGTTTCTATCAATCGACGCAGAAAAGGCCTTTGATAAGGTGAGCTGGGCCTATTTGTTTGATACACTGCGATATTTTGGGCTTGGGAGAACTACATTAAATGGATTAACTGCATCAACAGGGCGCCAAGGGTGTTTGTACGAGTGAATGGAACAAAGTCGGCTGCCTTTCTGATCTCCCGGGGGACGAGGCAAGGTTGCCTTTTGTCTCCCCTTTTATTCGCTCTGTACATGGAGCCTTTCGCTCAATGACTGAGGGTTAACCAACAAATTGAGGGTCTGAAGTTTGGAAAGGACATTCACAAGATCAGTCTATACGCTGATGATGTGATCCTATCGCTCACTAACCCTCAGACCACCGTGCCTGCTTTACTTGGAATTAGCCAGGGTTCAAAGTCAATTTGACTAAATTGCACATCCTGAACTTGTCGACCTCTCTATCTGTAGTAGACAGTACCCGGAATCAGTTCCCATCTCAATGGACCCAGCAAGACATATCGTACCTGGGCATTAGTCTCGCCCCGACCATATCCCAAACTGTGGCCCTAAATTACACCTCCTTGCTTGAACACACCGCTAAAGCACTGGACAGTTCGTCGCGCCTGGTTCGGGAGAATTGCAGCCGTCAAAATGACAATACTCCCTGCATTCTGTACCTATTCCAAACAATACCAATGGCACCAGCTCCGAAAGCATTAGACCAACTGAAGACATTAAACAATAAGTTTGTCTGGGGGGAAGACACCTCGTATATCGTTACCCCAAATGGCACTCTAGAAAAAAGATGGAGGAATTGGGCTTCCCTTGATCCACCGGTACTATCAGGCGTCGTCCCTCTGGTACATCACAAAATGGAACAGGCCGCTGTCTGGTAAGCACTGGAACTTCATGGATCAAATGGTCACCAGGGTTAACATCTGGTGCGAGATATGGATACCCCATAAACACAGAGCTTGGGTCTGTACTCCTCCCCAGTTACGTCCCCAACTATGAAGTTCTGGGACGTGGTAGCTTGCAAAAGTGGCTGGACCACTTTTCCTTTGACAATGACCCCGATAGTGGACAATCCGGACTTTCCACTGGGCCAAGGTCTCTGCAGTGTTTCAACGATGGAGAGAAGAGGGCTAATATAATTTATCGCGCACACCATGCAGCACATAACACAGCAGGTGCGGAGTCCGCTTTTAAGGGTTTTTTGTACTGGTATTATACTCCGGCACGAATATACAAATGGGACTCTAGCAAATCCGACTTATGCTGGAGGGGGTGTGGGATTGTGGGATGACAGGTTTCTTAGTGCATTTGCTGTGGCACTGTCCCAAATTGCAGCGGTACTGGAATGGGTTCCTAGATAACATTGATGAGGCTTTTTATACATCTATACCTAGATTCCCGGCTTACACCATATGAGGGCTCTCAAATCCCCTAAACTTTCCCCTTCGCTCCTTGAAGGGCAGGCAAATCGCGCTGGCGCTTTTAGCGGCACATCAAGCAATACTAGTCCACTGGGAACCCCGACGATTCCTGAATTCACTGCATGGCTTCAGGGACTCTGGATTGTGCTAGCCATGGAACAACTGTCGTTGGTGGCAGAGTCATATGCTGATCTATGGACCCCTTTTCTGCATTTACTATCCAAGCAACTACGTGAGATTACATGCCCCAAATACCTCCAAATTCTTAATCTACTGCAGCAAAACGCACCTGCAGCAAGGTTATAGCTGTCATCGAAGGAAACATATAAGATGCTTTCTACCCTGGCGCTTAGGAATGGGGGGGGCAGGTAGAATGTTGCAGAGGGGTGGTGGGAGGAGGGGGGGTGTTTTGTAAGTTTCCTTTTCCTCATCCTTACCTTTTTTGTTTAGAATTTTAAAGTCTGAGCTTGTTTTGATTTGACACACCTACTAAGACGCTGCCGGCCCCAGTGTTGTAGGCATACAGCTATGTAAATATGCAAGATATACGTTTTGCCGGCCGGTGGATGTAGGCATGAAGCTGTGCTATTTTCCTGGGACTCTTTATAATGTTAATAAAAAGATTGGTTCAATAAAAAGTCTCAGGCCTTCCACTGCAGCCTGTAATGTAGTTTAAACCTGCCATTTCGACCTACCAAAATAAATCATTTGCAGGTCTAATGCTTAGTTTTTATGCTTCTAAGTCACCTCTAAGGTAGGCCCTAAAGGCTCATTGGGCAGAGTGCACAGTATTTAAAAAGTAAGACATGTGTACTAAGTCTTACCTGTCCTGCCTGTGAAAATCCCACAAAGTCATTTAGTCATTTTTTACTGTAGCAAAGCTAGCTTTCCCATAAACTAACACTGGGTTATCTGATTATCGTTATTATGATTGTTATTATTATTATTTTACTGAAAGCACGATTACCCGGAGGTATCCTGGCACTAAACAAAGTTAGATGAGAGTCTGTCTAGGTTATATAAACAGATGTGTATTTGGAACCATCTGAAATGATAAATGATTTGGCTCCATTGATTACACAGTAGGAAGTTTGTTCCAGGCTTGTACAGTAACAGAGAAGGCGCCACCTTCAAATCTAACCTTCTAAAATTTAAGCATAACATGAAGATTAAGAATTCTGAACTAGGATTCTAGTTGGAGTGTGTTTTCTTTTAACAAATTGTAGATGTAATTAAAACGATGCATTAAGAAAATAACATTGCGACAAAGACATGGGTACTTGAATTTGCATCTTCATTGAAGAGGAAGCCAGTGAAGCTTCCTAAAATGTATAGGGACTTTTACAAATTTACCAGGAATAAAAATCTGTTTAGCAGCTGCATTCTGAATTAGTTGCAATTTATGAATCAAATATTTAGGAAGACCAACATACAATGTATCACAATAGTTCAGTTTACTTAGGTTCAGGGCTTGAGTCAGAGGTTCCCTAGCCTGCTGCGAAATAAATGGACAAATCTTTTTTAGTTTCATTCACAGCTAAAAAACAAGTGGTTGTGATTTTCATCACATGAGATTCAGAGGACAATTTGGAGTCAAATACAACCCCTGGGTTGCGAGCAGCTGTATTCTACTTGGGGCACATTCCAAATGATTGATGCAACCAATCCAGACACCAACAAGAAGCATTACTAAACAATGATATGTATGTTATATATCATTATTGATTCAGAGAGAGTTGTCGTTCATACATGTAGTCACTTCAAGACAATTTGGTGCCAATTCCGATCCTGTAGAAATATTCCCCGTACGAATCGTATCCGGATTTTTTTACGTACGAATCGTACAAGTCCCGTACAAACTGGCAAGTACGATTCGTATGTAAAAAACTCCATACGAATCGCATTGGGAATATTCCCCGACACGTCCTCGGGTCGGAAAAAGTGTCCGACACGTCCCCGGACAGTTTGACGTACGAATCGGTAAACCGAAGTCCGAACGCGCAAGTACGATCCGTCCCGTCCGTCCGAATGCACAACTGTATGGTAAAATCACCGTACGGAGCGAACCTCAATAGCAACCATGGAGACGTCCAAACATGTGCCCGCATACGCGCCGGACACCCAGCCCCCCCGCGGATGTACGCACTGGACCCCCAGCCCCCCCGCGGATGTACGGTGCATACCCCCACCCCACCCGTGTATGTACGGTGCGGACCCCCACCCCCGTATGTACGGTGCGAACCCCCACCCCACCCGTGTATGTACGGTGTGGACCCCCACCCCCGCGGATGTACAGTGCGAACCCCCACCCCACCCGTGTATGTACGGTGCGGACACCCACCCCCGCATGTACGGTGCGAACCCCCACCCCACCCGTGTATGTACGGTGAGGACCCCCACCCCTGTATGTACGGTGCGAACCCCCACCCCACCCGTGTATGTACGGTGTGTACCCCCACCCCCGTATGTACGGTGCGGACCCCCAGCACATAGCGCTGGGGGTTCACACCGTACATACAGGGTGGGGGTCCGCACCGTACATACGGGGGTGGGGGTATGCACCGTACATCCGCGGGGGGGGCTGGGGGTCCAGCGCATACATCCGCGGGGGGGGCTGGGGGTCCGGCGCGTACATCCGCGGGGTGGCTGGCGGTCCGGCGCATACATAAGGGGGGGCGCGTACCAGGCCCCCTTTTCCTCACGCTTCGCGGCGTACTTAGCTTTTCCGGCACTTTTTGGGTGCCGTAAAAATATTGCCGTCCGGAGTGCTGTCGGTATGAATCGTACTTGCTGGTACGTAAAAAACTGCCTAACTCCGTCCGCATGTCGCGTATACGCTGTCCCGGTTCACATTTGTACGTATTTTTGTGTCGGTCGGTGTTTTGTACGATTCGTACGGAAATGGTGTTTCCGTATGAATCGTACTTGCATGTTTATATGGTGGTTTTCCCGGGTACGAGTCAGATGGAGAAAACGCTCCGACCGACGGTTCGTACCCGGTTTCTCCAGGATCGGAATCGGCACCTTTGTTTTTTAAACCAACTTTTGAACCTGCTAATTCTCCAAACTGACGATTTATTCCTAGCAAAAGTCTTTTCCTCCTTTCATAGGAAATACCTGCAGTCACATTCCCTAAGAAGCACATCGCCCTCTGAGCCCACCTAAATATCACATATTAACAATCCCCAGCACATGTTAAAATATCAATCCTGGACAGTTGTAGCACATGTAAGTCCAACTTCAATACACAATTGGTAGCACAATAAAGTTCCTTGTTTCTCAATGGATCATCTCGTTCCTCGCCGGAAGAACTCAGAGAGTCTGCCTCCCCCCTTCAGATCAACAGCGACCAAGGTCATTTGCGGCGTCCCACAAGGATCCTCCCTCAGCCCTACCCTCTTCAACATCTACATGACGCCCCTGGCAAACATCGCACGCAAACACGAACTCAACCTTATTTCCTACGCAGACGACACTTAACTCATCCTCTCCCTCACCAACGACCCTTCCTCTGCTAGAACCAGACTACACGAAGGAATGAAGGAAGTAGGGGACTGGATGACGGACAGCCGGCTTAAACTCAACACCGACAAGACGGAAGTCCTCATCCTAGGCCCTACTCCCACCGCATGGGACGACTCCTGGTGGCCCCCGCCCTAGGCAGCACTCCCCAACCCACCGACCACGCCCGCAACCTGGGCTTCATCCTGGACTCCTCCCTCTCCATGACCAGACAAATCAACGCAGTCACATCGGCATGCTTCAACACCCTTCGCATGCTCCGCAAGATCTTCCACTGGATCCCCACCGACACAAGGAAGACCGTCACCCACGCCCTCGTCACCAGCCGCCTGGACTACGGCAACACCCTCTACGCCGGCACCACGATCAAACTACAGAAGAAACTGCAACGAATCCAGAACGCCGCCGCACGCCTCATCCTGGACGTCCCGAGCCACCACCACATCTCCGGACATCTGGAAAAGCTTCACTGGCTCCCAGTCAGCAAGAGGATCACGTTCAGACTCCTCACCCACGCACACAAAGCCCTTCACAACCAAGGACCCAAACTCATCAACCACCGCGTCTCCTTCTACATACCCACCCGCACCCTGCGATCGACCGGACAAGCCCTGGCAGCCGTCCCCCGCATCCGCAAAGCCACCGTTGGAGGCAAATCTTTTTCCTACCTCGCAGCGAAGACCTGGAACTCTCTCCCCAGCCATCTCCGCTTAACACAGGACCACCTCTCCTTCAGAAGGCAGCTCAAGACCTGGCTGTACGAGCAATAACCCCCCCCCAGCGCCTTGAGACCCTTACGGGTGAGTAGCGCGCTTTATAAATGCCAATGATTGATTCAATTTCTTGTCTTCAGGTTCTTTTTTTATTCAAACAAGATCTTAGCCAGCCAACACGTGTTTCATCACCACAGTGGGAATACAAGCCTGCGACTTTTTTCAAGGCTCTAATGATGCAGGGCTTTTTCACTTTTGAATAATAAGACACACGAATGACACACCGGTGGTCCTTTTCTGAACAACTGCGAAGTTTGTACGTTTGCCCACGCCGGAGGGTCGTGTGGGTTGGAATTATCACCACACATGAAATTTGATAACAAGAGTCATTAGAGCCTTGAAAAAGTAGCGGGCTTGTATTCCCACTTTGGCGACGAAACACGTGTTGGCTGGCTAAGATCTTGTTTGAATAAAAAAAGAACCTGAAGACAAGAAATTGAGAAACAAGGAACTTTATTGTGCTACCAATTGTGTATCGAAGTTGGACTTACATGTGCTACTGCTGTCTAGGATTGAAATTTTAACATGGTTGGGGATTGTTAATACGTATTTCTGTAGCCTATGGCCACTAGATTTTGGGAGGCAGTGGTTCTCTCCACCCTACAGCACCGTTCAGCTATATTTAGATTAAGATATACTGGGGCATATTAACAAGGGCTTTATCTCCGCTTTTTTGGCTTTAAAAGCCAAAGAAGCGGAGATAAAAATATCGCTCTATCAACAACAGGGTGCTAACATGCAAAATCGCAAGTTAGCACCCTTCTTCTCTACGCTTCCCTTTGCATCTCTAATGATATGCAAAGTGGGCGTTCCAGAGCAAAATAATAGGAGAAATGTCGCTAAGTGACATTTCTCCTATTATCAAGCTTCACGCTAACCCTGTTAGAGACAAAAAAAGCAGCGCTAACCACGGTTAACGCTGCTTTTTTATGTCTGCTAATTTTCAGACTCAGCCATGTAATCCAATAGGAGGTGGATAACATGGCTAAATCCACCATGGGCTATCAACAAGGATTTCCATATCCTTGTAGTTTTGTCGCTGCATTACCAGCGATAACCTCCCAAAATGCCACTATCGCTGGATTTTTTATCGCCTAGGCGGTTAGTGTTGTTAATAACGCGATAACCAGGCGATATTATCCAGCGATAGCGGAAGTTAAAAAAATTAACGCTAAGCGCCCTTAGCGTTAATTTTCCCTGTTCCTTGTTAATATGCCCCTAAGTGACTTCACCCTTAGTGAGCCGTGATCCCTATATTTACACCACCGATTTGTGTTTCTGAACCCACCTAGATATTACTTTGTCATCAAGAGGTTGCCACGTGTTCATCAGCTGCTCAGCCGAAAAAAGGATTTGTGTTAAAGGCCCAAGGGTATCAGCAAGAAGCCTGAGCTCTTTTTACCCCTTTTCTGGGGTCCTTACCCCCCTTTGCTAAGGAGAGTCACAAATTTTGGATGAGTTGTTGGAATCAGGGCAGCTTTGTCATTATTGGTTGAACTAGGACATTCTGCCCTTATGTTAACCATAGTGGCCTCATCAATAGGGTTTCTAATCCTGGTCTTAACATAATCATCCACGAAAAGTGGAGGGACCCACTCCGTAGAATTTTGGTGCTGTAGCAATCCTGATCGAACATCGGGTTACCTTCTGTGTCAAAATCATTGTTTCTCGCTTATCAGCCTTCGCCTTA
Source organism: Triturus cristatus (assembly GCF_964204655.1). Classification (NCBI taxonomy): domain Eukaryota; kingdom Metazoa; phylum Chordata; class Amphibia; order Caudata; family Salamandridae; genus Triturus; species Triturus cristatus. The sequence continues at coordinate 305,327,980 of NC_140581.1, forward strand.
ATTTGTTACATTAAGACCATCATCATAGTATGCCTCATTTTTAAATAGATCATCCCGACATAAATCATTTAGATCTCAAAATGGTATTTTATTTTGGCCATCATATATATTTACAACAGAATTCCGCCAGAGGGTCTTTAATTCTGCTTCTCCTTGGGGAATTGAACCGCCTCCAAATTCGATATGTTCATGTACATTGTCTAGCACAACCATTTGCTTGTTTTTGCTACTTTATTTTTCTTCCAGATCGTGCAGTTAAGGAATTTTTTATTGTGGTTGCTGCTGAATTACCTGTATCTGTGACTACATTCTTCAATGACAAAGAAACAACTTTTTTGATTAAATTGAACAAACTGTGGCAATACATTTGCAAATGTTTCTTTTAAAGATATTTTCCTCTTCCTCTTTCTTCCTCGATATGGTCTTTGTTATTATCATTATTCATAATGACCAATACCCAAATTAGGGAATTGAACCACCTTAAATACTGGTTAGAAAAAACCTTTAACCACTCAAGAGTATAATTCTCTATCCTCATTAGTTCAGTAAACAACCAGCTAAATCATCAGCAAATATTATCATGAAAAACAGTGCATGTCAAACTTAAACACATATAACATCACTTTCCAGTTGCATTTGTATTTTAAAAAGTAATGAACAAAAATCACAGGGCCCGATTCACAAAGGCGAACAGAGTGGAAAGTCTAACTTTACGACTTTTGGTATTCACAAAAGGTATTTACTACTCGTTAATAGCCCTTTGTGAATACCAAACGTTGAACTTTACGACTTTCGATTGTCACAAAGGGCATTTACAAGCAGTGAAAGCCCTTTGTGAATACCAAAAGTTGAGCTTTACGACTTTCGGTATTCACAACGGGCATTTACGAGTAGTAAATGCCCTTTGTGAATACCAAAAGTTGTAAAGCTAGACTCTTGTCTTATTTTACCTTTGTGAATCGGGCCTGTGAGAAGGTGGCCTGATATATGCTGTCCACTAGTTCTAGTGGGCACCTTGTATCAGTTCAAACAACCCCTTATGGTGATAGGTTAAAGACAACCTTTATTGAAAGCTATCCTAGTGGTAGCCATGGAGAGCAGCCATCAGGCTAAGTCTTGAAGGAATGTAAAGCAGCTTGTTTTACCAGTCTATAATCTCTTGAATGATCAAATGAAAAGACCACCACACCAGGTATATATTTAAAATATATGTATTTAGTATAAAACACACCCCTCTAGTCTCTTTATGAGACTGGAGTTTGAAGTACTTAGTTTACAAGTCAGCAATTATCTGTAATAGCACAAATACACGTTTGGACCCTGGGGCGTACCAAACCAGATACCAAAAAAGTGGTATAAGAACCACGACTGGAATAGACACAAGGCCTAGAGCCTGTAGAATCGCTGGGACCCCAAGGGACCACCCAAGGTAGTGACACAGGGGACCCACGGGGACTGTATGCAGTGTGTAAACACAACTGCGGATTCCTGTTATCTTCTATGGGCAATGTCGCGGTTGGAAATTTAAAGATTGTGGACACTTCTAATCAAGTCAGGACCAAACCCTTTTAGACTTAAGAAGTTCTAGGGTTAGCATCCATGGGAGCACCGGAGTACTCGAGTTACCTCACCCAGGGAAGCCGGGTGCATAGGTGTCTTTTGGTGTTGGGTCGCGTCCTCGATTTCAATGGGAGCCTGACAAGAACTGCTGCTGCCGTGAAGAGGAGAAGTGTCCAAAGAGATCCAAGCCTGGATCTAGGATGGAAGGAACCTGAAAGCAGAGGGGACAGAGTCTGGGTCACTAGCCAGTGACCAAGTGCAGGATGGATCAATACCCACAGATGTCGGGTGCTTCAGGGGAGTTGATGGGTGTCTTGACTCTTCAGCCACAAGGTCCAGGAGGTGTCGATGAAGTCCATGAGCTGGATTCAAGCTGTCTCACAAAGTCTGTCGAGTGCTGTGGTGTCGGCGACCAGAATGGACACAACAAGCCTTGGCAATGGCAAGTCACTGGAATTCAGAGAAAGGACAGCGTTACAAACCAGCAAGGTCTGAGGGACTCACCCAGTGAGGGTAAGTCAGGGCATGTCTGGAGCAAACAGGAATGCCCATTCAGAAAAGCAGTTGCCTTTGTGGGGACCTGCTAGCCAATGGGCTAATGATCACAAAGGAGCCTCAAGCAGTCGCACTTGAAGCTGGCCCACGGGTCACTCGTGGAGTGGAGGCCAACAATCTTCGGTGCAAGAAATGCTCATGGCTGGGGCTACTCGGAGCCCAAAGGACAACTTCAAGGAGGACCAGGAAGTTAGTGCTGCTGCAAAAGTTCACATTGTACAAGGGTCACGGTTCCACATCACCCACGATTGCCACAGGCCTCAGCTTTCCTGTGGCCTCAGGGTAGCCTCGGGGAAGTCTGGAAATCCACCTCTGGTGATGCAAAGACTTTGGCGTCCGGCGGGAGCTTCAGCGATGCAGACCGGTCAGTTGCTTCTTTGGTGCCTGCCAAGCAGGTGAGTCACTCCTTGACCACAAGGGAGATTTCTTCAATCCTCTAGTCAGGATAGAAAATCGAAGATCCAGGATGTACGTTGCAGAGTTTCGTCCAGGGTAATCTGAAGTCCTAGGAACTGGATTCCTATACTTATAGTAAGTTTAGGAGATGGACTAACTCTAAGGCCCCACCTATGGGTGGGCCTGGAAAGAGGGGTGGTTACACTCATTTCCTTTGTCCAGTTTCACGCCAGAGCAGGGGCAAGAAGCCCCTGCAACCGGTTTGAACTGGGCTATGTACAGGGACAGCAAACGTGTCCCCAGTGCAGGACTTCAAAGCACCATAGAGTGTTCCCGCCCAGCCCCAATACACATCTGCCTGTCTGGGGAGGTGGTTACACTTCCCTTCGACAGGAAACCTATTCTCCAGGCCTCCCCTGCCAGAGTTTCGGTCAGGAGCAGGAGGCCAGACCTGTGTCTGTGTCAGAGGCATCCATTTTGTGATGCCAGGGCTCAGGAAAGTCCTACCGGATTTAGCCAGTGTGAACATGTCTCTCCCTCTAGAAGGGTGGAATGCTACCCCCCCCCCCGCCAGGACTAGCGGGGGGGGGTAGCATTCCAAAGCGTTTGACATCAAACACGACATGTTTTGATGCAGCCATTCCAAAGTTAGCATTTACCGCAAGGTTATAATGCACTTAAGAGTATATGGTATGACTGTATCACAGAACAACCATAAGGAAGTATTTCCAAAAGCTGCAGAGGGGCTCAGTTCATGCTTGGGCACCCTCTCACATAAAACCAAGCACTCTGCCTTCATGATTGTCAAGGCCTGCCATAGGAGTGGCTTATAGGCTTATATGTGTCTCTATACAGGTGTGGATATAGGTAGCCTATACCACTGTAAGGGGTGCAAGCACACCCTTACCCAGGCTGCAGTAGCAGACCTGTGGTGCCATTTTGGAGTGCTTCCCAGGGGTGGCATAATATATGCTGCAGCCCCTGGTAGGCCTCTGAGGTACCTGTGCCCTAGGTACATACTATACCATATACTAGGGGCTTATAAGGCACTCCAGAATCCAATTAAATATGTACCTAATGTACATGCAAACCATTTTAGAGAGGAAGCAGCTAGGCTGTGGCCCTGATTAGCAGGGCCACAGCCAGACTAAGGTCGAAAAACAGTGAAACACCAGCAAAAAGTGGGGGTACCCATGTGAAGCAGATCCTACTCTCCTACAGGGCCCACAGTGTTTTATATCTCAAGGTAAGAAGACCTGGTCTCCAAGCTCCAATGTTTGAATGAGAAGCACAGAGCCTCCACGTTAGGCCGCACACACATTCAGGTAATTGCCGCTGTTGGAAGCAGAAAAGACCTTATTACAAAATGAAACTGGCGAGCTGGCAGGACACGCTACCTCCATGCTCTTTCAGCACGAGTACAACTGATACAAAGCAACATGGTGAGTGCTGTGGCTCCCTTCAGCTGCAGCTGACAGCAAAACCCAAATCACCCTCTCGCTTCTCTCAAACTCTGCAACAAAATTCTCAATTGTAGTAAAAAATATCACTACGCACACATGGCACTTAACTTAAAGGAACAATAAAGGAGGAATTTACATATGAGCTGCTTTGTTTATACTATAGGTTGACTGTCTCCTCTGTTTCATATACTGCTTGGGGGAGTAGGATTGTGGTATTGCAGTGCTATAAAGTGCTGTCAAAAATACACAGTGAGAAAAGAGACTGCCTAATATGAGCACTGGGTCTTTTAATAAAGTCAAGGTGGAGCAGTGAGGCTGTCCTCAAAGTGGCGGGATCTGTTGAGCTTGAAGGGCATCAGTAGAAGATCCACGCAGTCTCTGCAAAGCACACCAACAAATTATAACTGCATTGCCCCGTTTGTGTGCATCTCCTCCATAGTGGCGTGCACTTTGCCGTTCTTGACTTGCTGAGCTGTTTTGTCCAGCAGGAACCATGGAGGATGTGTGGGACATGCTTCTTGGTGCACTTGACAGCAGGATTTTAATTCAGGAAATGGTGACACTTTCATCACCAAGTGGAAGCAGTTTCCTAATCCCATTTTAACCGAACTTCACGTAAATGATTGCGGATGTGAGTCCATTAATGTGCATGGTAAAGACACTACTTTGCATATTTGGGGCTTCTGTTGAGACTCTGCACCTGATGGGCTGTGGGCAGGCAGCAGAAACGAGGGAGAAGGAGGGAATTCAGTGCAGCCATAGGTGTCCAGGTCTATACTTCAAACTGCAGCTATAGGCTTGATTACAGCAAGACACAGACTTCATTTTCAAATTAGCTGCAAAATGTGAACATCAGCAAAATGGTGTGGGCTGTTCCTAAAAGCGAAAAACAGCCCATCGAACCAATGCCTGAAAGGAGCACCCCCACTGAAGCCAATGACTAAAGACGACTGACCAAAAGAAATTTCCTACATGTCATCTGTTTATGTGTTGTAGATCTACTGTATGTTGCGTTTGGTGTGTACTGGTGACGTGAGGTCTTACAGACATCTGCACTGTCAACCAAGACCTAAACAGCCTTCAGTGTTTTGAAATTACTTTTGTTGGAGCAGTCACATTCAAAAAAGCATTAATGTCTGCATTCTGACTAGAGATCCAAGGAGGTAACCAGGTTGGTCCAATGTTTTTGCACCAGCACTTGCAACTTGAACAATTTACTGGACCATTACTCTGATTCTAATAATATGACTGAAATTTTAAAATGCACTTTATTAAATACGAATTAATTGAATTAAGATACAGCTGATTAGGTTTTAAAGTAAGGTCACTCAAACCGTTCAACAGTAGACGTTATGAACTCTTAACACTGTGGACCAAATTTACATAAGCTGCTGACAATAGTTTACAACATTGCAACCGTTAGTTGTACAATTATGACTGTTTAGGAATTCAAAACAGACTGCAGGAATACCTGTGGCATTCTGTGACTGTTGCAGTTCCATTAGTACTCAAATTTGCAGATATTTCTGCATAGGTGTTAAACCAAGCGGTTTTCAGCTGGCTGAGACGCATCGAAGCCAGTCAGAATCCACTGCCCTTGATAGGATGAGTATGACACACATGTCCGTTAACCTGTGCTCACCCTTGGGTAGCTTGGCACCAAACAATCAGGCCTCTCCTCAGGGGTCAAGTACAAAGTATTGGCACAACACCACCATCGCAGCACACTGTGTATGCCACAGAAAGACTCCTCACCGTATGTATAAAACACTGGTCTTTGTATTACACACACATTGAAATCAAAATGAGATACACATAGTATATACACTTTACATTAATATGCAATTGTCGAACTTTCCCATTAGCAGCAGAACGGCATAAACATATGTGCCCTAAGCAGAGGTATTCATCCCACACGACATTACCCAATATCACATACCCCCAACAGTTGCAATGGTCAAGCAATCAAGCAATCACAGGTCTTTGAGTATGCCTCGTGACCCAGCCCCCCGGTCACTCAACTACACCAACCAACAATACATGTAGCCCCTGCTGGCACTACATTGATTAGATTGTTGGAGCCACCTAAAACAGAAAAAAACAGTTTCCTAATTTTATCCATCTGACTTGGACCTCCAAGCGCCCAGCGGCACCTGCACGAGTGCAGGATCACTATCCCTCCCCCGTAGACAAAAGGTTGTGACCCAGAAAGCTGGTGCTGTTCCAAGCCTGAAGAAATGTTTCCCCTCAAGCGAGGGGCGAGCTGCCGTAGCTCCAGACAGCCAGCCATAGGTGTCCACCAGGCACAAGGAAACCCCTTGAGCCCCATTACGATGTTCTCCGCAACAAAGTACCTTGTTGCATGGGTCCAGGGAGTGGGAGCCAGTGATCTCGGATGGAGGCCGCGATGTCAGGCACTGTCGTCCTCCTGATCTGGAGTTTGAAGACAGTCTCATCTCCCAGCTCAGGTCCCCCAACACCCCTCAGACACCGTATACTCCAGAGTGCAAGCTGGAACAGGTCACCTGGTTGTAAGCATGGGTCACTCGAATTCTGCAAGCTTCCCTCGCACTCCTCGAACTCCTCACATCCCAGCCCCTCAGGTGGGCTGTTGATCTTTACGAGCACACTCCTCTACACATTGTGATGATGGTGTACGTCAGGACGGTCCTTGTCCCAACTGACAATCACTTTCACCCGTTTCTGCCGCACCCTGCGCAGTCCTTATGATCTTATGGAAGCAGGGAGATTCTTTGTGTTCCTGGGATCTCATGGACAGGAGGCCAGCCAACCGGCCATTGGAGAGTACAGGGAGGTTCGATCACTATCGTTAGTGGGCCAAGACCCTACTCCTTGGAATGCAGGTCCCAATTCCACCCCCATGTAATCGTCCCAAAACGGACCCTCAGAGTCAGAGATCTGCAGTTTCCCTTGAGTCCCTAGTTTCTGGCTGTCTATCAGGAATGCACAGATGTAGCTGTCCCTCCAGAACCCAGATATGACAGGCCAAAAGGCACAGAGCCATTAAATGTCCACTTTCCCAAAGTTACATAAGCAAGATTACCCCTACGACCATAAAGTCAATAAGTTCAATTAATACCCAGGTACTTATCGTCACCCGAGTATCTGTTCACTAAAATGAACTATATTACATTCAAACAATTCTAATCCTGTGACTCTGTGGGCAAACAAGCAATCAACAGTAAATTGAAACTCTTCAAAGCAAATACATTTACTTTAATTTACAAATATTATAGATTTATATATATATATTCATTATGTTCACACTCTCTTTTTTTTGTTGTGATTTTCAACAAAAATTCATCCTAATAAATCTTATTACAATGTATGTACATTGTTTGTGAACTCTTCGTCAATATACAATCAGAGTCGCTTTAAATCTGTACATAGAACACAATTTCTCACATCTTCTTGGTCCTAAATATTATTTACAAAGTACAATAGCGTATGGCGAGAAAATATTATTACATTATTCCACAAACATCACTCAATACATGGTCCAATTAAAAAATAGAGGGGTCAGAGTCCGCAATAATATAACGTGCATCACAGTGAACCTCAGTCAATAAGTTCGCCTACGCATTTAACCCCTTCAGCGCTGCGCGGATTCCCCCGCGGTGCTGAAGGGTTCGAGCGCGGGCGGGGCCATGACGGAACGGTTCCGTCATGAGCACAGCTCAACTGAGGCTCATGACGGAATCGTTCCGTCATGAGCATGGAAGGGGTTAATGTTATCTTCAACTAATTATAGCATGTTGGAACTCTTGACCACGTGCTGGGAAAAAGAATTAAGTGAGGAAAGGGGGGGTTTTTGCCGACGCGTTTCGACCTTCAGATGAGGACCAGATAAATTCATGGAAGGTCTTCCTCAGGGCTGGAATATTTAATGAAGAACACTAAAAAGTGAAAAGTGTAAGAAAAATTAATCTAGTGACTGGTATGTTTTATTTTACCAAGTGACAGCGGGAAACCCATTGTGATCGTACCTGTACGATGGGGTAGAGTGTATCAATTTCAAAAGCTACCAGTTAATTACTTCGATTTGGGTCAGCAACTGTTGCCTGTGGGTACTCGCTCTCTGAAAGTTAAAAAGAATACATCTTATAGAGTGATAGCGAGAGCCCCTAGGTTTGCTGCTTATCCCTTCGCTTGCTAATTTCCAATCTCATATTCAATGGTATTATCCAAAAAGCCTTTTTCATTATCCATAAAGGCATGCAATGTTAACTCATTCGCTCAAACCAGAGCTGCCGTATCTAATAAAGGCTGCCGTACGCTGAAAAATTATGCTGCTCAAAGCTCCCAACCAGCTACTTATATATTTGAATTACAAGCACCTTTGTTGGAACTGACGGATTCTATATCATACATTGCTATTATTTTTTCATTTAGAATCGCATTTTATCACCTCCAATATTGAACGGAATAATTATGCCCGTCGAAGTGACAATAAAAAGGACGAAAGAAAGGTGCACTGGGGGCGATTCGTATAGATACTTTAAAAATACCAAATTCTCTACCTTACAATGACGAGGATCTCGAGTCGTGTTTTTCTTTTTATTTAGATGCCAGCAATACTCCTCTTCATAATCGCAGGCAAATTTTATATCCATTGTCACAGGCCGGTTCTCGATCCCGTAACCTGCGTTATGTGTTTTGGCAGCTTCTTTTGAAATTGATCTTACGGCCACTCGGCGGCATGACATCACTTCCGGGTACCTGTCTTCCTTCTAATTTACATGCCTGACTTCTGTCCTTATTATCAAAAACTTTATAGATCGTATGTTACTCGTCTGCCTGGCTTCCAATTTTCGTTATTTCTGTTCAACTTATCCCACTTTCGTTCTTAAAATCCTGCAATTCATTAAAAGACTTAATGGATAGCATGTCTTTTGGGTATATCAAAGCGGTATTCGAACACATCTAAAACTTTATAAATCATATGTTACTCGGCTGACTGGCTTCCAATATTCATTATTTCTGTTCAACTTATCGCACCTTCATTCTTAAAATCCTGCAATTCATTAAAAAACTTTATGGATGGCATACCTTTTTGATGTATCAAAGCGGTATTCGATATCATTAAATAAATGTACCTATCTAAGGATACTCCCATGACGGGGATCAGAGAAAGGGTAACCTAGATGTAATAATTGTCCCTTTATAGTGTGTTCTAACTGGTAATCACATATGTGGCATCAACTAAATACAATGCATAATTTCTGAAAGTTCATTTAATCCATATACTGTCGTGCCTAATTTTAGGATAAATTTTGCTTCGTAGCTTGTTAGAAGTGTGTCGATCATACAGCCTTTTATATGTTTCAATACTGTCCATTTCATTTCTTGGGGTCCATGTTTTTTTTCGATACAGTGTTTTACCATAGAGGCAGTAATGACTGCATTTGATCCGGGATCTGAATAGTTCGCAAAGTGACATTTCCACATACGTAATGTCGGATCCACTCGCATGACCAGAGAGGATTCGCCATTACTCATTGATATCAAACACTATACTGCTGCTATTCTGCACATAGAAAATACTGCTCAATAGCCTTTCCCTACATTCCCCAATGCTAATCCAATGCGAGAAGCAGGCCCTGTTGTATTGAACACATCATCTGGTGCTATTCACAACCCTTGCATGTTTCGCACACGTGCACCTGTCCTTCCTCTTCCCAACACCATACCCTGTCCCCAGGGAGAACTCTGATATAGCAAGAGACATGCAGAATCTTGGCACATAGCTTTTTAAATAGCATGGCGAGTCACAGTACCCTGCGCACACAGGGCCCACCAGGGCAAACCTGGGGCATGATCAATGAGCTACCTCTGTGGATGGCACAACTAGTGCTGCATGCCCTCGGAGCAGCATTCGAGGTTCATCCCTTGGGTATATGTATTACCCCTAGACTAGGGCCTTAAAGCTAACTTGAATTATTCAGTCATGTATGCACCAATCACCAGTATATATATGATAAGCACAGTGATTAGGCACTGAATGCCAGTGTCAAATGCACTCAAAGTCCTAAGGCTAGCACCTTCATCAGCGGAAAACCGAGAAGGGGAACCGCAAAACGTCGAGGGAAAGCACCCATTTACAACAATAGGGAAATGAAGATGATTTACATCCCTGTGTATAAATAGGCAAGAAAATTGTGTATTTTAATTTTGTGAGCATAACTAGGGGTGGGCTTTGGCTCTGTTCACATGTTGGGAGTCAGGAGTACATTTTGATTGGGCAGAAGTCATGTGCTTCCACAAAAAAGGGCTTGCCCTCCTCACGGGATCATTTTGTTTATTTAAGCAACAGCCTGAGGTTGAACTTTCAGGGGCACGCACATGGTATTGTAATGCTGTTAAAGTGACTGAAGATAACTAGAAAACAAGGGTGTTTCCCTTTCTCTGGCAGCAGCAGAGATAAGAGAAAAGCAATCATTGTCCTACATGGATGTTTATGTCTGGCTTGTCAGAGCAACTTACCTTTTAACTTGCACCAATATTATTCTACCATTTAGAGTAGAGTGCAGAGGCGTAGAGTGTAGAGGCATAAAGTAGAATGGTGCAAAGTAGAGTGCAGTGGTGTAGAGTGCAGTGGTGCAGAGCAGAATGCAGTGGCGTAGAGTACATGGTAGAGGGGGAGAGAAAGCAACGTGGAAGGGGGGCATGATGGAGAGAATAAAACCTACATGGAGAGGGATATGGGAGACGGACTGAAAAACACAAGTACTCATCTGGAAAAGTGCTTGTACACATGAAAGAAGTAGCTCCAAAAACGGAAGTAGTGGATTAACACAAGTACTTGGTTCATGCTCCAGGGAAGGGTCAAACACTAGACGAGGGAGGACATGAGTCCTGCTTGCCGTGAAAAACAGGGACGAAGGAAATGAGCGATTCAGAAACTAACAAATGGAAACCTATGGGTGAGCTATAAGCACACTGACTGTAAACAACAAGTCTCGCAGAGACAGCACATGCACTGTGTAGGTGAAAACTAAAAATGGCACAAAGCTTGTGATGTATCACATGTTTGTAACATTGTAAATGGGATAAAGCATCGAAAAGTGCATGTTCTGCATTTGTAAATGTAGACGGATTATACAGGCTACTCCCACAAGCTGAATTACTCAGTAAATTAAACAGAGCATTAGATAAGGTATGTCGACATTTCGACCCTTTGAGGGGAGCTTAATGGGGTCATCATCAGGTCAAGTTTCGAGGGACACTGGAGGAGCGGGGTAATTAAAAAGTGCGTGGAAACTGTACAGGAGTCTTTAAAGGAAGGCAGTCAAGCTGAACTAGGATAGGCAGCAAATAGGGTCGTGTCCCTGTGGGGCGATGAAAACGGCAAACAAGCTGGTAATTAAAAGCAGCATGGAGCAGAAGTCCCAGGAAACGGGAGGGCAGAGATTGTGTCCTATTCTGAGAAAAGAGCAGAATGCTGTGCCAGCTGGAGAGAGAGTATATTAAATAAAGCATCCAGGCCCGCGTTAGGAACTAACCACAATCTTCAGTTCAAAAGCAACAAGGAAAAGACGGGGAGCATGACATGGTAGCGTCCTGGCGTAGGCGCCTGTGAGGAGGGGGTGCTGTGCTTGTCATTTCACAGAGAGCGTATTTTAGCCAGGGACCTTTTCTACGTGTGAACCCCCCCTCCCGCCTCCCAGAAGAAAGACTGTTCCTTGTCCTCTGATAGACTCAGTTACACGTTTCTGGCAACAACCATGATACTACATGATACAGAAAAGAGCGCCACACCATGATACACATCTGGGCTGATGTCTGCAGAAAAGAGACCACTAGGGAAGAACATCAGCCAAGTAAAAAAAAAAATCGACTGAGTGACTCCCCATGAGCTATGGAGCACCCTTAAAACAGAGAATGGGAACACTAACTCCTTCATCTTACAGAAAACATGGCTTGGGCGACGTTCAATATTCGGTGTCATTCACGGTGTGATGAGAGTTTGTAGCGGCAGGGCTGCTGCTGGTTTTGAAAGACACCAGTGACCTTTGCCCCCCTTGTGCACATTACTTCTCGTGCGCTTTTCCATTCATAGATAAGTAGAATCCAGTGTTAAAGGGCACTGGAGTGTGTTTTCGGCAGCAGCATTGTCACCGGGACCCCTGGAGGGGAACACTCCGGGGATTGAAAGAATTTCAAGCGTTTGGCTGTAAAACGGTGGCCTCGTCACCACAGCATTGGCGCGCAGATTTAGCGCTCAAGGAGGCAGATTTACAAGCCCCTTGCGACACTTTTGCGTCACTTTTCCCATGTTAAAAGTGATACAAAAGATGCGCAAGGGGCTTGTAAATCTGCCCCAAGGTTTTTAGAAGTAGTGGGGAGGCTCGCACTGAGGCTGGAGTCATCCAATCACAAGGCAGCCCAGCTTATGACAAACAGTGATATATTTGCTGCTGACTGCGGCCCCCGCAGGGGGCCACTAGAGCGGTCGGCGCCCTAGTGTCGCCTGGGCACTGGTCACCCCTCCCCGCCCCCCCCTCCCGGTGGGCAGGGACTCCGGCCGGTGTCCCCCTCCTCTTTCCTGCCCGGAAGTGACGCGTGGGGGCGTCACTTCCGGGGCTCCTCTGGGTGTGGGGGGAGGCTATATAGCCCTTGTTAGAATCCGGGGTCTCTGGTTGGCGCAGGTATGCACTTGCGACAAGCAGGGACCCTTTCCTCTAAGTCAGGGCAAAGGATCACCTCTTTAAAAATAACCCCTGCTCACCCTCTAGGTAACGTGGCGCGAGCAGTCAGGCTAAATTTCGAGAAGGCATATAGGTTAAGCGTTCAAGTCGTCCCACACAATAATCACCTCCCCACCACACAAAGACACAAGGCTGTATTTATATCCAAAATATAATTCTTTATATAGAAGGCTTTCTTTCAGGCAGGTTGCATAAATACAGTTCTCTTAGTGAACGGTCAATCCATTTACTCTTTAAATGCTCAAAGGTAGTCCACAGTTAATAAAAAGGGCACAGTTCTCTGTAAAATAAGTTCTTTAGGTCTTCAGGGCACTTCGTAGCGCCTTTGGGGTGCTCTGGGCAAGGTTTTGAAAGGACCTTGCCGTCTCTCACGCTTCCCGCGTGAGCCGGAGTACGCTTGCCGAGTACCACGCTTCTCGCGTGAGCACTGGCAATGGTATTCAATGCGGGTACGGTCCGGACTGTTAGGGACGCTCCATACATGGAGGGAAGCACCGGTACGGTGCGAACTCAGCGTCCTCAGTACGGTGCGAACTCAGAGCGGGTCAAAAGGCAGTACAGTGCGAACCAGCTTATTGGTACAGCGCGAACCAGGCTATTGATACAGCGCGAACCAGGATATTTGTAAAGGCAGTACGGGGCAAATGTACGGGGCGAACCAAGTTCGTCAGAGGCCAGTACGGTTCAGACCTCGTACCTGGCAGGCAAGTACGGCTAAACCAACGGGCCCAACTTCACGGCTTCACAAGTAGGTACGGTCGGTACAAAAGCAAGTACGGGCCGTACTTCTGACGCGCTGGGCACAATACCTTTCAGAGCTTGGCAGGGGATGTTCGTGGCGGACTGTAGAGCGGTACACGAGTGTCCCACGTCGCGTCTGGGTCCCGGCTCCTCCGTAGACATGGATGCTTCGTGGGGGGGGCACTCCTCGGCTCACAGCACACCATCGAGGGCAGAGGCAGGAGGGGCAGCCTGGGGGCGAGATTTCAGCGCAGCGCGCTGTCGGTTTTCTCCAGATGGGGCGAACAGTGCCCAAATCCTCACGGTGATTTCTGCGGCCCGGGGGTCGCAGAGCTCGATGTTTAGACAGGGGTCTCCTCCTCACTTTGCGAGCGACGGCTCACGGGGGTAGTTGCTCACTTTGTTTAGGCTGGTGGCCCTCACGATGTTTACAGTTACTTCCAGCGGCAGATGGTCGCGTTGTTTAGGGAGATCAAGGCACAAGGTTCTCCAGAGTCAGCAGGGCAAAATCGCCCACGGCAGTCTCTTCTTCCTCAAAAAGGGGGGGGTAGCGCCCAATGTTCCTGGGGCGCAGTTCAGGAGGCCAGTTCTCTAGCAAGCCCTTGGAGATAGTTCAGCACAAGTTGATGCAAAGTCTTTTTTTTAAGTCCTTTTCCTCTCCTTCCAGCAGACAGGCACCCACTGCAGGCCAGTCTCTCAGGCAGAGAGACAGTACTCCTCCTTCAGCTTCTCCAGGTCCTTCTCCTTCAGGCAGAGGTTCGTCGTAGTGCAAACAGGATCTGATTTCTTAGGAGCCAGGCTCCTACTTTTATACAGTGATTCTTTTGTTCTTTAGCGCCAGGGGGCCTGGGCCTGGCTAAGTCCAGTTTTGGAGCACTTTGTTGTGGTGACTCTGCTCTTTCCTTTCAGCAGCAGGGCAGAGACATCAGCCGCTCCACAGGGGGCGGAGCCGGCTTTGTGCTGGCAGGGCACAGGTCTATTCAAGAGTCAAGGTGTACTCCTCCCACCCATCCTGGTGTAATCTCTCTACCAACCACCTGGCAGCCAGCCTGTCTCTTGGAATTCCCCAGCCCTGCTCCTTACTGTTGCTAGGCAGAACACACACACACAGCGCAGAGGCGGACTGAATGGCCAGATCAGTAAATACTAACTTTCTAAAAGTAGTATTTACAAACGCAGGATATTAAAATAAACTTTACTAAAAGAAGTATTTTATTATTCTGAATTCAGGCATACTAAACATAACTTTCTACCATGCTCTATGAGTCCACTGGGATTACAGGGTGTAGTAATTCCAGTAGCCCATTCTGGCCTATGGAGAGCAGGTAGCCTTCAATAGTGAAAAACGAAAATGGCTGTAATTCACTATTAAGACATGCCACACACATCAGGGCATGTCCTACCTTATGCCTACAATGCACCCTGCTCTTGGGCCTACCAGAGGGGTGACTAATATGTAGTTAAGGGAAGGTTTAGGGACTGGCAAGTGGGTGCACTTGCGCAGTCAGTGCGACAGTACCAGACTGCGCGCAGGTTCTGCAGTGGCAGACCCTAGACATATTTTACTAGGCCGCTTCTGTGGGTGGCACAACCAGTGCTGCAAGCCCACCAGCAGCATTTGTATTCACAAGCCCTGGCACTCCTGGTGCACTTTACTAGGGGCTGACAGTAAACCAAATAAACCAATCATGGACACCAATCAATGTATACACTTTACAAAGGGAGCACTTGCACTGTGGCACTGATTAGCAGTGGCACAGTGCCCTGAGCAGCTAACACCAACAAAACACAATGAGGCACATCAGCAAAAAGTGGAAAGGAAACTCACGCCAAGGTGCCAGGTCTAACAGCCCTCCACCGTCATGCTGGCGTCCTTTAGGGGTTTGCCTCTCTTCGTGCCGGACATGCCGTCTCAACTCGTTGTCTGTACTTGTCATCTTGCATCGTGCTTGCTTTGCCCCAGGACTGCAGGAGCACAGAGGGAGGTTGCCGGTGAGTCGTTCATGCCCCCTTCCTACCCACATGCCTCCGCCACCCACCCCACCCGAGTGGTCGCGGGTGACACTGGTGCTTGCTCTGGGCTGCCCTGGGGGGCGCGGGCTCTGGATTGCCGGCCAGCTAGCAAGCTGCGGCCTGGCACTCTGGTTTAGGGGTGCATGGGCCTTTAGCTATCTAGAGTCCCTTGTCCCCAGCACTCTCCGGTTCCCCCTCAGGGGTCTTGCCATGTGCGGCGCAGTGGCTGTCCGAGCGTGAGTCCACCTTGGGCCCTGGACTCGCTGAGCGCATGGGCTCGGGGCCTGGGCGGGTATCACAGCACGGAGAATCCTGCGCGCAAAGTGTCTGGGCACCGTCTCTGTGGGCAATTTGCACCCCGTGATGTCCAAATTTTCAAAATAAATAGATACATGCGTGATCTCTAAGACTCGCTCTTTTTCGTTCTACCATATGTGTATACGGGAATTTACCCCTTGGGAGGCCTCACGCGGGCCACGCATCAGGCAGGATGCACCCGATTTAATTAGCACAGCTTGGGCTTAGAGGGTGCAGCTCACACTGATCGTGTGAGAGGGGAGGTCAGGGCTGCACTTCTGTGGGGTGCGGTTAATCCACACAGCTCCTGCACACATTGTCTGCCTCCAGTCTCGCACATGAGTGCAAATTTCTCTGCTGAGCAGTTGAATACTTCCTTCGGTCTGCTGAAAAGGCCTCCCTGGGGGGCTCCGGCAACTGCAGGGCGTAGTTTTGCCGCTTCTGCCCGGTGGTCGGGCATGTAGGGGGTGGCATATAAGATTGTGGGGCCGCTGGGGGTCATCATTATCATGCATGAGTGTGCGTCCCCCCCCCGACTCTGAGAGAGGCCGCCGTCGCCCCAGTGATTAGGTATGCCAGGGCGGCACTTTTCATCGATTCGTTGCGGCCACTGGGGGGGATGTGAGAGGGTGCAAGTTAAAATGCTGGGCAGCCGTGCGCACCCATGTTTGCACGGGTGACTTAGGGGAGAACCTGCCCTACTGGGGTTGGCGGTTCGAGCGCGGCCCCCCTCTAAAGTGCCCAGGGGCAGTGTAATAGGCAGTTGTGTAGGGTAATAGTAGCGTAATTTTGTCCTTGGACATGGTAGCACAGGCTTGGTGCAGCATCGGCTGGCTAGGTGCGTGGCGCACGCAGTTCGAAGCCAGGGTGGGGCGCTGTGGGGGCAACACGGGGTTTTGCCTGCAAGGGGTTGTCGCCTGCGCACTGTGGGCTCGGTGGGATGAAGGCCGATGTCCAGTCAGAGAGCCCCCCCCCGCCCCACCCGAACATGGAGCAGGCCCGAGCACCGTGGCGGCTCCAGGTCAGCGTAGCAGCGCGTCGGGACCGCAACCCCACCTCCTCCCTCCCCGTCTAAGTTACGGTGCTAGGAACCTGCAATGGCCCAGCGCGTTAAGCGCTCCTCGCTGGAATGTAGAGTGGTTGGGCTGAGCGGGAGTTTGAGTCCTGGCACGTCCAAAGACTGTTTGTCTCGAAGGAGGGAGAGGTTGCGCTCCATCGGTTTGGACTGCCGGCTTTGGTGCTGGGAACCAGGGTGCGAGCCTCGGGGTCGCGTCCACGTCCGGTGATTCTGGGCGGGTCATTTGGTCCTCTCCGTGTTTACCCGAGTGCGAGTGTGGCACGGTGCTTATGTTGAAAGTTCCGGTCCTTCGGATCGAGACCGCGCTGTATAAGTGTGCAGGGCATTTGCGGTCGGGTTTGTTGCCGCTGCGGGGTCTTCGGTTCGAGTTTGCGCTATGAAGGATGCAACAATGAAGGAGTCTTGCTGTTGCGGGGGTCATTTCATCCCGTCGATTTCCTGGTCACCCCCCTTTTTGCAAATGCAGGCACGGTGCTCAGGCTGGCGCTCCAGTGCAGTGGGTCGAGACCGCGCTGTATAAATGTGCAGGACATTTGCGGTCTGGCTGATTTCGCTTTGGAGCCTTCGGTTCGCACGGACATGCCACCCTGAATGCGCCCGATCTTGTCCGATTTCCGAAGCTAAGCAGGGTCGGGCCTGGTTAGTTCTTGGATGGGAGACCGCAGGGGAATGCCAGGTGTTGTAGGCATTTCCAATACCTGCGGTTCGAGTCGCGCTATATAAATATGCAGCAAAAAAAAAAATAATAATCTTGCTTTGGCGAATCGCACGGGTCCTTTCATCCCTCTGGGTTTACTTAATCCCCCCTTTTGGAATGTGAATGCAAACACGGTGCCCACGTTAAGCGCGCCACTACCTTCGGTTCGAGCTCGTGCTATATAAATAGGCGTCCGGGGCTACTAGGAGTCGCGCGGTGGGGGATACAACTGGACAACTTGTGTGCACCTGCGGTTTCGAGGTTTTCTTTCTTTGAAAGACAAAGCGCCGGCACACCAGGTGCTTTTAGCCGCGGCAGTTAAGGTACCTAGTCCAGGAAAAGGACACCGCACGATTGGCGGCCCAAGCACAATCCACGGTCGCCAATTGAGTTGTTTGCTAGAGCAAAGGTAGGACATGGTTGAGCGCAGAAAGAGAGTCCCCTCTTATTTGACGCTCTTGGCGGTCCCAGCATTCGGGTAGGTAGTCTCCAGCACTATGCCCACAGTGTGGTCACTTGCACATCACTGCGGGGGCACTGGAGGGCGAGGCCGACCACGCTTTGCATGTCATGTCCCCCTCCCCCATGCCCACGTGGGGCAGGTGGTAATTAGGACAGGCGCCCTGCTGTATGCGTTTAGTAGGGTGAAGTCCCAAAGGTTACTAATGCATATGCACCAGTTTCACCTTTCCAAATGGATGCACTTTCTATATACAATGCACCACAGCCATAAGTGCTGCCCAGTATCATATGCAACTACAAGCATTGACAAAGCCAATAGAAGGGATTGCGTTGGTGCAGTGCTCCTTTGGTAACATATGTTGGGATGCATCTAACAATGCGGCAAATATCAGGCAACGGTAAAGCGCTGCATCCTTCAGGATGCGTGGGGGTCTCTGACCAATTGGTTTAAGATTTAGGCTAGGTCGGAATTAGGGCCAGCAGAATGGCAGTACCCAGGGGCAATTCCTTAGGGACCAATGGCCAGCTGTTTAAGCTCAGAACCCCCCCTGGCGGCAGGCCATGTGTCCAACCTCTCTGGAAGCAAGGCCCTCACAGCGAGGTAGCCCCCATCTCCCAGTCGCGGCCAGGTCTTATGGGCCTTCAGCCATGACCATTGGCACTAGTTGGGCAAATGTTAATTTTAAAAGGGGCGTAGGTCGGGTGTGTGCAGTTACGTTGTGCAACTTGTATGTCCACGGAAGAGTGAGCGCAGAACAGCTCGGGGGTTGTCAGAACAGGGGACACGCTTTGCATCCGGGCACCATGACACCAGGTTAGTCGGGGCCAACTGGCTGGTTGGTTGACTCAGGCAGGCGAAGACTTAACACAGTTTTTGCCCAACCCGTCATTCCAGAATTGAAGCGTACCTGAGGTATTCCTGGGCCTATCCCTGATAGGGCATAGGATAATGGTTCGGCTCTAGGAAACTGGGACCTTACGCCCTGGTTCCGTCTTCCTCTTGTGCCGGCTATTTGCACATTGCCCAATTTATACTTTCCATGGCTGCCCCGATGCTTGGCAGCGCTGGAGGTCCTAGGTTTATGTTGAATCTGTTTACATGCTTCCATGTAGGCATGGAGCCCACCGCGGGACAGCCATGTTGCGCTGTTGCGCTCCAGCCCACTCGAGGGCATCGCTACATTGTTGTAGTCTCTGCAACGATGCCCAACAGCCTGGAATCCGGGGCAAATTACTTAACATCCCTGTGCCTTACAATATGTAGGGTCCCCAGATTACGGAATTGGTGCTCATGTAAAGTGCTCGGTGACCCGATGTCTCGGGTCGCAGCTCGCGCCATATAAAAACTCTATAAAGAATTTAAATAAATAGTCGTAGTCCAGCCCTGCGGGAATACTAAGATCCAGTGACCCAGCTGCCCACAGAAAAGGCAGTGCCAGCACACAGTGGATACATGCTACCGATAAAATGCAGGGGCTTTTATGGCTCTTGTCAGGGACCCTAACGCATGCTGCAATTTTGCACTGGCCAGTCGCAAAGGGGGACTAAAAGCAGCTACTTTGGCTCAGGTGCGCTTACCATGGCATTTTAAGGTTAGAGTAGGAATGCCTACTTGCGTCCTACAGCACAGGCGGTAGTATTAGCAGCTGCCCTTGGTAAACACTTAATTGAGGGCCCCTGTTTGGGAGCAGTGTTGGTTTTGATAAAGCCCAGCACCCCCTTTTTAGGCCCACTCAAAGGAAGGTATTGCCAGTACACGGGCAAACCCTTCCAATTGCTAAAAATGAGTTTGCATACAACATTCAGGGTGGTGGCGTGTTTTCAACATGGTTACACAGCAGCAGCTCACTATTAGTACAGAAATAACAGGTGCCCTCCCACTTAGCATACAGGAGGTTCTGTTTTACAAGTGAAACCGGCTAGTGATGGTAAGTGTGGAACACATGGCCTAAGCAGCGCAGGGGGAAGCTGTGCAGGTAGGCATACCAGGGTCGATAAGTGAAGCGCTGTGGGTCGGTATTGTGACCATTGACATTCGTTTGCTCCCACAGGTGAGAGGATCGAACTGAAACCAGTTCTGGGTCAGCACCAGCGGATAAAGGACGGCGTCCTTTGGGAGCAATAGGAGTTGGCTAACCAGCAGGTTGCTACAAACAATTAGGGGGCCATCCACAAGGGGGGTAATTCAAAGGGTGGTCCAAGCAGACCCGGGCATCATAGGTTTAAGGCATTCAAGAAGGATATTAAGGGACCAATTTGAACATCCCCGATAACCTAAAGGCGTTGGTGTTCCCAGGACCCAGCTTTGCGAGTACGAACTCCCGGAGCTGCCCCGGTCCACTGGTCTTCGGCTAATAAGCTTTCATGGCTGCAGCTCCAGGGGTTTTCAATTTCTGTTAGGTTCAGAGATAGCTCTCCACCAGCCAGGTCACATGACCGCAGATTATGCGGAGGCAGGTAAAGAAAGCACCTTATGTTAGTCAGCTCCAGATACCACCGGGGAAAGGTATTCAATTTGTCAGAAGTGGAAGAGTGAAGGTTTTGTTCCCACTAGCACAGGAGCTTTTATGCATGGGTGCTGTCATTCACCAGGCTAGGAGGTTAGCTTCTCTATTTCAGAACACGTGCCGAGTATGTTACTCCCTGTCCTTTCTTCCAAGTACGGGCTAACTTCTTGGCATGTTGGGATACTGTAGCAAAAGGGTTATGGGACACATAGGCTGGGTAAGGGACGTACTCAAGATCAGTTTTCATGCCCAGGGCCTGCCTGCATTGCCACTGGTTAACAGCCCTTCAGTGGGAGGTATAATTGCACTCTCACCCTGGTAGTTACAACCCAAAGAGAGGCGCTACGAAACGCTGAGCGGCAGCCGGCCCGAGGGCCTTATTCTAACATCGGCTGGCACCAAATAGACAAATACCAAGCACTTGGGTGGGGCATCCCTCTGCAACCAGGGGTAGGTTTGGGTCACCCCCGTAAGACATAATTACCCGCGCTTTAGCCAGGACAGCAGGCGGGTGGTGGTCGTGCCATCTAACAGGGGTGCTGCCGCGTATAAAAGTCAGTATACACTGCGTTAGAGTCTAGTGGCAACGGGGTACGAATGTCCTGGCATTACCTTATTCCGGAAAAAGGACAAGTAGTTGCACAGAAGGTTCCCCGTCTGTCTCCCACAGGCTCGCCTGCCCCCCCTGGGTTCTCCTACAAGGGGCTGAAGATTGGAAGGGGCACCTCCTGTCACCGTATCACTAACACAGGGATAGTCAACGCAGGGGTAGATATACCATGAAGTGCATGTTTACTACTTTGGTTTTCCATAAGTTTTGGGGGTCAAACTAGATTGGAGCTTTAAATACTCAGTCCTTAGGAAGCACCTAGCATTCCGCCAATCCAAGTAAGGGCAGTTGGCGATAGATAAGTAACAGCAAGGCGGTTAACAGACACCGGCTGGCTTCACCACCACAGAGAGGCAACCAGTTGGGTACCAGGGGGTACGCACAGGTGAATACGGTGTGCTTCTCGAGGTTCTCATGACCAAGACGGTTTGTGGTAGCACACTGAGCTGATGGTTTAAGGTCATCCTGGGCCGCAATTACACAGCCCAGTAGGAGCACTTCATCTGGGGGGAGCCAGGCCCATGTAGAGGTCACGCCTGGGGGGAATGCGGGGCTCCCTAAGATTCCCATGATCTAGGCGGTGCGTGGCATCGCCTGCAGCGAAGGTTAGGCACCATAGCACAGACAGTGCGCCCTGTATTGAATCAGACAGTCTCCATGCGGGTATGCCTAGGGGGCTCCACCAGAGGGAGTTGAGCGGGCGAAATTCCCTGCAGGGAGAAGGGTTGCAGGGCAAGTGCTGGGGGCAGCCTGGCTCATTGTCGCAGGACGCCTAGTCATGGACATTCCTGTGCGCCTTCATTGGGCATGCACAGGGACTGTTCAAAGTTAAGTATAATCCTCCTTGCCTTAATAGCCAGAGTAGGCAGGCGGGTCGGGGAGTAGTCACCTAGTGAGTGGGTGCTGTCCCTTAGATGGGCACGCTGGTGTTCAGACACACTCGGCGCTAGTAGGACGGCAGCTAGGTGAGAGCAGCAAATAGATGGGGCTTTGTGAGCCTAGGGTCGGCATCGCCCCTGCCCAGACTTGGCTCGGCGCTGAGGCAACTGAAGCAGTGGAACTTTCCCTCATGGGGGTGGATAGTTCTTGGCACAACTTCCCAGGCCTAACTGGTCTTTTGTTTCATCAGACACTATCTGACCCAGGCTAGCGTCAAGGGCTTTTGTATATAGATGGGGCCATCTAAAACCAGAGGGAGGGTTCTTTTTCATCTAGAGTGCAGGAAGCTCCAGACAGGAGAGAGGCAGGTAAGACTATAGCTGCTTTGGTGGGGGGCTCTGGCGGCGACGGTGGCCGCCTCCAGAGCTGTGCCGGAGTTACAGGGCGATCTGGAAGCAGGCCGGTACCAAGGGTACCCCTGCACTGCACCATAGGGGGTGCCAGAGCCAAATCCGAGGAGCCTCAGGGGAGGGTCCCGGAAGCCGTGTCGGCGCCCCGCTAGTCCTTCGGGCGGTTGTGGGCCTGCACAACCGGGGTTTGCTATGCTACGCTCCGCCCCAGGAAGGTGCGTGAGTAGAAGGTACCAACGGTCACGTGATCCTGGAAGAGAATCACTTGGACGGCAGCAAGGCGGGGTTCGCCCTAGTGCTGCCCGGCTCATCAGGCGGGCAGGCGGCCCAGTTGGTTGCCTGCCCTTGGATCGCCCGTAAGGTAACCCACCTATATTACATAACGTGTATGTAATAAACCTGCAGCATTTTGTACCCAATCAAACAGTCTGAGTGTGTGTTATTATTGGGTAACGTATTTTGTTGAAGGGGGGACTGAGGGGTGCCAATGGCGATACTATACCGCTGACCGCGGCCCCCGCAGGGGGCCACTAGAGCGGTCGGTGCCCTAGTGTCGCCTGGGCACCGGTCACCCCTCCCCGCCCCCCCCTCCCGGGGGGCAAGGACTCCGGCCGGTGTCCCCCTCCTCTTTCCTGCCCGGAAGTGACGTGAGGGGGCATCACTTCCGGGGCTCCTCTGGGCGTGGGAGAGGCTATATAGCCCTCCACCACCATGCTGGCGTCCTCTTGTCGCCTCGCACGCCTCATCCCTCCCTACCGCTTACCCGGCGTGGTTGGCAGGTGGGGGTGAGAAGATTCTAATATTTCCTTTTCAAGTTGCAGGCGGAGTTGCAGGGCGATCTGGAAGCAGGCCGGTACCCAGGGTACCTCTGCGTGGCACCATAGGGGGTGCCAGAGCCAAATCCGAGGAGCCTCAGGGGAGGGTCCCGGAAGCCGTGTTTGGGCCCCGCTAGTCCTTCGGGCGGTTGTGGGCCTGAACAACCGGGGTTTGCTATGCTACGCTCCGCCCCAGGAAGGGGCATGAGTAGAAGGTACCAACGGTCACGTGATCCTGGAAGAGAATCACTTGGACGGCAGCAAGGCGGGGTTCGCCCCAGTGCTGCCCGGCTCATCAGGCGGGCAGGCGGCCCAGTTGGTTGCCTGCCCTTGGATCGCCCGTAAGATAACCCACCTATTACATAACGTGTATGTAATAAACCTGCAGCATTTTGTACCCAATCAAACAGTCTGAGTGTGTGTTATTATTGGGTAACGTATTTTGTTGGAGGGGGGACTAAGGGGTGCCAATGGCAATACTAGAATTCCCCACTGGGCCCTGGTGCCACTTCAGCAATGACGGCGACTCCCTTGCCATTAGCCAGGTCACCAAGCAGTTACTCTAACTTGCGACCCTGGCCTTCTAACAGCTACCTCATTCCGTTATCTTTTTTTTTTTACATGTGCAATAAATGGCTTGTTTTGCCTTCCATCTTTCGCCTTCCCATGGATTTTCTGGTGGCTTTGGGATGAGGCTAGTGTGCCTTTCATATCCGGTTGTACAGTTTAATATTCTGGTCCACGGTCACATAAAATTTTGAAATTCAATATTTTGGGGCCTTAAGAATCACACAGGGAGGCAGAAACATTAAAAAAATATTTACTAGCTGCACCTGCTAATAACGTTTTATTGTACATTCCTAATTTTTGAAAATTGTTTCTGTGTCTTTACGTGAGTTTCTATTGTACTCACTTTCAGAATTCCTTTGACTTTTTCTGAAGTTTCACCCAAAGTGCAGGACATGTAATATGTCAGAAAAGCCTGCAATACCTTCATGAGATTTGCGTCATATCCTAAGCACCAAGAGCAACCCATTATAAAACTATATTTAACTTCACATATGCTAGAAGAGATCAGTTAGGATGGTTACATGGAATACCCGAGTGTTAGAACTGGGGGTCTCTAGTTGGCTGAGGCAGTTACCTTAGTCCAAATAGGGACCCTTGCATCTAGTCAGGGAAAGGAGGGACACCCTCTTTGATAACCCCTGCTCACCTGCTGGTTGCTTGGCACAAGCAGCCAGGCTTATCTTCAAGGTAATAAGTAAAGTATTTGCAACCACACTCCCAGTGACACAGTAATAACACCACAAATGGACACCACACTGATGTATGAAAACAGCAGTATCTTTATCAAGAAGAAAAATACGGTAAGACCAAACGATAAATATCCAACATATGCGTATTCGTAATATTTCACTTTGCAGGTTATTAGGCCAACACACACTTATAGGTTCTTGCGGTATTAATGAGCAGTTCACGATGTTCAACTGCAGTCCTAATGTAATGCTTTGCAGTTAGTATCATCAGTCTAATGCAGTTCGTAATACAAGAATAATGCAATCCTCAATGCACGTAATCAGGCAGTTCGTAATGCAGGTATAACGCACTCCTTAATGCAAGTAATAAGGCAGTTCGTAATGCAACAATAATTCTATCCTCAATGCACACAATCAGGCGGTTTGTAATGCAAATATAATGCACTACTTAATGCAAGTAATAAGGCAGTTCGTAATGCAGGAATAAAACAATCACTAGTGCAAGTAATAAGGTAGTTCGTAATGCAGGAATACTACAATCCCTAATGCAAGTAATAAGGCAGTTCGGAATGCAGGAATACTACCAGGCCAATCGACGCGATTAGCACGGGCACCACGAGGCCCCAACCACAGACAACAATCCTGAACTTCCGAAGGCTGCCCCGGTACTGCCGGGCAGGTCCGGGCCGCTCGTGGACTCAGCGCGTCTAATGCAATGCAGCGGGAGAGAGACGGGAGCACTCTTGTACTCCCCCGGCACTCCTCCCAGGCCACACACGCTTGCGGCTCCTGACCGGAGTCCAAGCCTTACCTGGGGGAGGGGCTGCCTCGCTCTCTCGCTCCCCGCTCGTCGGAGGTCCTGCTGGGCGCTCCCGATGACGACGCAGCTCCGATGCAAGGCGACGCTGTAGTCGGACAGGTTACGGCGCTGCCTTCTCCGTTGCTGACGATCTCGGAGAGATTCTTCTTGCGAACAACGTTCACGATTACCTCACGACTTCCTTAGAGGCCCATTAGGATGGTGGTCGGAAAATCACTCTGACCGCCATGGTAGCGGGAAAAGACCGCATAACCGCCGGTCCAACTAGTATGCTCCGCAGTCGAAATCCGACCGCGGTGGTCGGATTCCGGCAGTTAACATTGCGGCGGTTGCTGCTGCTAGCAGCACCGCCGTGATGTGAAAAGGAGCATGTCCTGCAATTCCCTGCACAATTTGGCAGGCACTGGACAGTGACTTTACAACGTGCAATATTATATGCTGAGCAATGTGAAGGATTAGAAGATTATAGTCTCATTAAATTCCCGGACAGGGGGAGATCCCTTTCAGGATGAAAACCCTCACCCACCATAGGTGGCATGCTTCATCATATGGGTTTCTCCTCCCAGTGGGAAAAACTAGTCCCACTGAGGGCTACAACCCCCTCTCACTGTGAGGAAGGAGCTCTGGGATGTTTTGTTCGAGTGGTAGAGAACTTCTCTGGATGCTAAAATCCCATATGTGAATCTCAGGTGTGGTAAAGGCGCAGCGCAAAGGAAGTAAATGCGTGAATGTGCAGTGGTGAGATTAAAACTACCTGGTGGGGCAAAAAACCTTTTATTGGCTTGCTCGCACTGGTAGGAATAAAAAGCAGTGCAATTAGCAGTATGGATTTAAAACTGCTATGTATCGTAAACGGTCAACATGTTTTAGCCTGAGTGATCTGAACCAAGTATCAAGGCTTTCTTCAGGACCAGACTTAAGGGTAAAGCTGCTGCTCGTGATCAAAGTGATGGAAATATATATATAAAGAAAAAGATACACAACCACTAATCCTTTGTTTTGTTGATTTGGGATTACTGGAGCCATCTGTATGGTTGAGACAAAGGCAGAAAACCATAATCTTTAAATTATAATCCAACATAACTGATGTAACACATATTGCTCATGCCGAAATGGCCACCTGTCCATCCGCGGCAAACATCTTCAACTTATGTGGGAACATTTTTCACTTACCCAAAGTTATTGGATAAGTGGTCACACATCTACCTGGCAACAGCTCAGGGGAAAGTGGGCCCCGCTCTGAAAGAAATAAGATCATGTGTCACTCACTAGTAACGGGGGCACCGATCTGAAAACGTGTGTGTTCATGTGCAACAAACTTTTACAAACGACAGTGTGAGGAAAAATATTTGTACTAAGTACTCAAGTGCTACAGATAGTGATATGCCATTCCATCAGGAGTTTAATGTATCTTTTAAAATCTACACTCACCAGATAGACTGTGATACGAAAAATAGGTGTCTAGAAATCATATGCATATGCTTGATGCCACTCATATTTGATGAGCAAAATCTCTGCGCCAACTGGGAAACAGAAGTTCTTACAGACCATTGAAGATGGATCCCACTAAACGACTCTCCGCTGAGATAAAAAGGATGGTAGAAAAGGCAAACGAAGAAGGATGGATCACTGACCATGAGGCAGCTTATCTGGTCACAGCACATCCCATCATACTTACTTATATGTATTTCCTAAAATACATAAAGAACAACTACCTCCACCAGGGAGGTAGCTCATCTCAGGCATAGGGTCTCTACTCAAACCACTGTCAACTTTTGTTGACTATTTTTTAAGTCCTCTTGTAGGGAAGATGCCTATGTACATACAGGACATGAGAGACCTGCTATGCCTCATGGTGGATACGACCTTTGACATAGAACAAGGCTACCTAGTCTCGTTTGACGTGGAGTCTTTGTATACGTGTATACCTCAGGATGAGACACTAACCACTATTGAGTCTTTACTTGAGTCAAATCCTGTTGATACTATCACTCATGTACTGTCAGAAGCTTCAAGTAACACTGGAGTCGACACTGATTCCTATGCCCACTACCTCTGAAAAAGAATTCAAGAAACACTCTGGACAATTGCTGTGAATTAATTGGAAAATAACAGACGAAGTCTCTTACCCTCAGTATAATCTGTACAAGCCCCAGGAGGTGATTGATGACAGGCAATGTTCTGTTTATCCTCACAAGAGTCAAGCGAAGGAATAATGGAGAATGGTCTGACAACACTCTTGAGGAATTGTAATGGAGTAAGTCCCGACTCAAGGAATGAACTTTGAAGTAGACACTAAATGACTTAAAACCTAGCTATGAGTAAACTAATATTGTCCTATTGAACTGACTGAACTGTGAAGGAGTACTGACCCCAATTCTGATACCAGCGATAACTAACTAGAATTTCGTGAAGTGGCACCAACTAAATACATACTACGAATTCTTCAATTAAAGTCACTTGCCAGAATCCCACGTTGCGCATGCGATAAGAACAACCAAAACAGAAGCGCTGACAGGAATCCCCTAGAACAAGAACTTCACTCAGAGCCGCGCTGTGACTCCGGTGAAGAGGTCAGTTGAAGTGCGCAGATTCCAGAGCGGCTGTGCGCTTCATCTCCACAGCTGCTCGCGCGCTCTCGAAGACTAGAGCGCTCACTCCTCGCTGTTTGTAATCCCCTTCGGCGGCCATGTTGGGATACTCGCTTCTTCAGGTTCTGTACACAGCGCCGCAGGAACAACGTGGTGACTCTATGCTGCCTTCGCCAACATGGATATTTGGAGCCCTGCTTTAATGACCGTTGAGTTTTTGCTGGCACTGATCTAATGCTGGCTATGGTTCTGGAAGTCTTGACAGTACCCCCTTTCAAGAATGGTCCTTCCACAGCGGGCTTGTTGGGGTGTGCCTGATGAAAGGCTTCAACTAGTCGTGGGGCATTTACATAGACTGCTGGTTCCCACGACCTCTCCTCAGGTCCGTACCCCTTCCACTCTATCAAGTAATACAGTTTGTTTCTCGCCACCTTGGAATCTAAGATTCTGCTGACTTCGTATTCTTCGCTCGATTCTACCACTATGGCGGGTGGAGAGTTTTTTAACCTGACCTTGTCTGGACTTTTCTTCAGAAGGGAAACATGGAAGGTCGGATGAATTTTCAATGACTTTGGTAATTGTAACTTCGCCACTACAGGATTTATGATCTTCTGAATTTTAAATGGCCCTATGAATCTAGGCTGAAACTTCCGATTACCCTTTAATCTCAAATGTCTTGTGGATAGCCACACCTGGTCACCTTTTTTAAACTGTGGGCCTTGTCTTCTCTTTTTGTCTGCCTGCTTTTTATAGGATTGTTTGGCCTTGATTAAATTGCTCAAAGCTCTTTTGTAAGAGCTCTGTAGCTCTTCCATTACTCTAGCCACGGCAGGGACCTCCCCAATCTGTTTCCCCAGTGTGATAGCTGGATGTCTGCCTGTGTTCAAGTAAAATGGAGTGAACCCTGTGGAATCATGAGTTGCGTTATTGTATGCGAATTCTGCAGTCCACAGTAATTCGGACCATTCAACATCCTGCTCTAACAGATAGAGGCGTAAATATTGTTCTAGTTCCTGGTTCAACCTCTCGGTCTGACCGTCTGTCTCGGGGTGATAACTAGTTGAATAACGTGCGTCTATGCCTAAGTTGTGCATAAAGGTCTTCCAAAATTTCGACATGAATTGTGACCCCCTATCTGAAATGATTACTTGTGGAATTCCGTGTGCCCGAATGATGTGTTGGTTGAATGTCTGTACTAATTGCGAAGCTGTGGGTACAGTCTTGAAAGGAATGAAATGTCCCATTTTGGAAAATGAGTCCACCACCACCAAAATCACTGTGTTACCTTGACTAGAGGGCAGATCCACTATTAAATCTAATGTCACGGTGTGCCAGGGGTAGGGTGCGTTAGGTAAGGGTTGCAATAACCCTTGCGGGGCCTGACGACTGGGCTTCCCTTTGATGCAGATTTCACAGGTCGAAACATATTGTCTTACTTGGGCTGCCAGATCTGGCCACCAAAAGTGTCACCGGACCAGTTCTTCGGTCTTCTTGACCCCTTTGTGGCCTGCCATCCGATCATCGTGACAACCTCTCAAAGCCTCTTCTTGGAGTTTTCTGGTTGGAAGATATAGCTTGCCTTCATGATATGGGAGTCCTTCGACAAGGTTTCTTTTACCATCTGCCTCGGCCCACTTACGAAGATCCTCTTCTGAGCAGACTTGCTGAATTTGTTCATCGAATTCTTTCATTTGCATGGCTCCGATTATTTGTTTCAATGGAACTATGGGTTCTTCGACTGAAGGTTTCTCTTCGGCTGCTGGGTTCATGCGCGAAAGAGCATCGGCCTTCCCGTTTTTCGCACCTGGTTTGTACGTGATCACGAAGTCAAATTCTGAGAAGTACAAGGACCATCTCAATTGACGTGGCGAAAGTGTTTTAGCAGACTTTAGGAATTGGAGGTTGCGATGGTCTGTAAACACAGTGACAGTATGCTTGGCCCCCAGTAAGTAGTGTCGCCAATCTTGGAATGCTTCTCGAACAGCCAGTAATTCCTTGTCGGCGATGGAGTAATTGCGCTCCGTGTCCGACAGCTTCCTGGACCGGTAGGCCACCGGATGCAGTTGTCCCGTCGTTTTGTTCCTCTGTGACAAAATTCCTCCGGTTGCGAAGTCTGATGCATCAGTTTCAACGAAAAAGGCTTGTTCCGGATCAGGGTGCATTAGAATGGGGGCGCTAATGAAGGCCGTCTTCAAGTCCTGGAAGGCTTGTTCTGCAGTTGCAGTCCACACAAATTTTTGTCCCTTCTTTAGCAGGTGAGTGATGGGAGTGACCTTAGACGAGAAATTAGGAATGAACCTCCGGTAAAAATTGGCAAAACCAATAAAACTTTGGATTTCCTTCACACTTCCTGGCGATGACCACTCCTGAATGGCACGGACCTTTGAATTATCCATCTCGACCCCAGCTGCGGACAACATGAATCCCAAGAACTCCACCTTCTCGGCATGAAAAGAACACTTCTCCAATTTCACGTACAAGTGGTTATCCAAAAGCTTCTGGAGTATAGCTCGCACATGCTTGACATGATCTTCCATGTTGTCGGAAAAAATCAATATGTCATCAATATAGACGACAGCCACTCGGTCCAAGAATTCTCTCAGAACATCATTAACGAAGTTTTGAAATGCTGCTGGGGCATTGCTCAACCCATAAGGCATCACTTGATACTCAAACAACCCATACTTGGTCCGAAAGGCTGTTTTCCATTCATCACCCTCGGCCACTCTCACCAAATGGTAAGCTCCACGCAGGTCAAGCTTGGTGTAAATCTTTGCTCCTTTGACTTGATCCAATAGTTGATTGATTAGTGGCAATGGGTACCGATTTTTCACTGTAACTTGGTTCAAGGCTCTGTAATCGATACACGTGCGGAGAGTCCCATCCTTCTTTGGCCGGAAGAAAAGCGGAGACGAAACTGGAGACTGTGATGGCCTTATGAATCCCATCCTGGTAAACTCTTCCAAATACTCTTTGAGGTAGATGTTCTCCTTTTCAGTGAGTGCGTAAACTCGACTGCAGGGCAGGTTGGCACCGGCTTCCAATTCGATCTTGCAATCATAGCTTCTGTGTGGTGGTAATTTCTCAGCATTCCTTTTGTCGAACACACTCGCCAAATCTTGGTATTCTTTTGGTATTTCCACTGCGCTAACAGTGCAGATGTGGAGCGACAACTTGGCCAACTCCGTAGCCGGCGATCCCTCGCACTCTTCTGAGTTCTTAGTAAAACAATTCCTCTGACAAAATTCCGAGTTCATCTTGACTGTTCTCCTCTCCCAATCAATAATCGGGTTATGCGTGGTCAACCATGGTAACCCTAAAATCAGCTGGAACTGGGGTGCGTCTATGAGGTTAAATCTAATAAATTCTCGATGACCCTGCAACCCTTCCAATTCTAAGGTCTCTGTTTCTTCTGCTATGGGTCCTGAAGTCAAATTGGAGCCGTCGACTGCCTTTACGACTTCGAGATTCTTCTTCTTGATCGCCTTTATGCCCATTTCTTGCGCATATTTCAGGTCACAGAAGTTCCCAGTGGCCCCCGAATCAATCATGACTGAGACTTCTTCCAAATTCTGGGTTCCGAATTTGACTGTAAAAAACACTGTAAGATGGGGGGCCGCTGACTGCAATGTGTTAATCAGTTGCTGAGGTTCATGAGTTGACTGTTCGGAACATCCCACCAGGGCAACTCCTGTTACTGGTGGGATCGATCTTTTAACCCCTGGTTACTCTTGTTTCTCTTCGGACACTCCCTCACAAAATGTCCCGAGGTACCACAATACAAACACAACTGATTTGCTCGCCTTTTATCTTTTTCTTCTTGAGAGAGAGGGCCCCTGATGGAACCTATTTGCATTGGTTCCTCTCCGGTACCCGTATCAGGTTTTGAGGGTTCGGGTCTCATACGGTCTAGGCGTGGCACAAACGACTTGTAGTCTCGCTTCTTTTCTGACCTTCTTTCAAACAATCGATGCTCGATTTGAAGAACTAAATCAATAAGTTCTGAGATTTCCTGAGGACGTTTCGGGATCTGCGCCAATGCATCTTTTATTTCATCTTTGAGACCACGATAGAATATCGCCGCACGTTTACTGTCGGGCCAATCTGTCTCGACGATTAGTTTGTTGAACTGAGCTATATATGCTACCAATTCTCGATTGCCTTGCTTAAGGTCTAGGAGTTCGTTGTCGGTGGCTTGATTGGCCGTTCTTCTGTCGAATATTCGTAGAAATTCTTTCTTGAAACGATTGAAATCGTACAAAGCTGCGTCGTTTCGAGAGACCAACGGCATAGACCAGGCTGCGGCGTCGCCGCTCAAGTAAGACAACATGAATGCGACCTTGGCTTGATCCTCTTTGAACACTACTGATCTGCACAAGAAATGTAGAGAACATTGGGTCAGGAAAATCTGGGCCTTATGGGGGTCCCCGCTAAAGCGTTCTGGGTTGGCTAAGGGGACAATAGGTGCCACTGAATGAATTACTTGCGTGGCCACTTCTGCACCAGAGTTCTGAGAGGAGTTGAAGCTAGGTAAAGGAGTTGTTCCCGCTAAGAGTTCCTCTAATTTCTGTTGAACGTGACGAGTTTCTTGTTGGGACCTTTTTACCTCATCCCTCAGGACTCTATTCTCTTCTGTGGAACGTGTAAGTTGGGCCTGTAACCCTTCTAGGATTCCCGCCAAGGAGTTCATATCAAATCCCTCAGCCATGTCGACTCGAGTGAAAGGTTGGCACTTCAATCTGTCAGAAGCTTCAAGTAACACTGGAGTCGACACTGATTCCTATGCCCACTACCTCTGAAAAAGAATTCAAGAAACACTCTGGACAATTGCTGTGAATTAATTGGAAAATAACAGACGAAGTCTCTTACCCTCAGTATAATCTGTACAAGCCCCAGGAGGTGATTGATGACAGGCAATGTTCTGTTTATCCTCACAAGAGTCAAGCGAAGGAATAATGGAGAATGGTCTGACAACACTCTTGAGGAATTGTAATGGAGTAAGTCCCGACTCAAGGAATGAACTTTGAAGTAGACACTAAATGACTTAAAACCTAGCTATGAGTAAACTAATATTGTCCTATTGAACTGACTGAACTGTGCAGGAGTACTGACCCCAATTCTGAGACCAGCGATAACTAACTAGAATTTCGTGAAGTGGCACCAACTAAATACATACTACGAATTCTTCAATTAAAGTCACTTGCCAGAATCCCACGTTGCGCATGCGATAAGAACAACCAAAACAGAAGCGCTGACAGGAATCCCCTAGAACAAGAACTTCACTCAGAGCCGCGCTGTGACTCCGGTGAAGAGGTCAGTTGAAGTGCGCAGATTCCAGAGCGGCTGTGCGCTTCATCTCCACAGCTGCTCGCGCGCTCTCGAAGACTAGAGCGCTCACTCCTCGCTGTTTGTAATCCCCTTCGGCGGCCATGTTGGGATACTCGCTTCTTCAGGTTCTGTACACAGCGCCGCAGGAACAACGTGGTGACTCTATGCTGCCTTCGCCAACATGGATATTTGGAGCCCTGCTTTAATGACCGTTGAGTTTTTGCTGGCACTGATCTAATGCTGGCTATGGTTCTGGAAGTCTTGACATGTACGCTTTATCATGTGTTGTGCACGTATGGCTACGAAAGAAATCTTTTTTAAGTTTGAGGAGGATCTGTATTTGCAAACGTCTGGTACATCCATGGGCAGTGTTTTTGCCCCCAACCTGGCTAACCTCTATGTGCATCAATTTGACAGACAGTGGCCCTGCACAGAATCCTTACAAGAAACACATTTGTATTTGGAGACGTTATATCAATGACGTTTTTGTGATATGGAGAGGGTCACCAGAAACCATGAAGGTTTTCCATGAATGGCTCAATGCCAGGAATGAATTTCTCAGATTCACGTTTGAGTTTTCTAAGACGAGCTTACCCTTCCGAGACATCAGGATATTTCCTGAAAGAGATGGGTTGGGTACAGAGCTGTATAAGAAGCCCATGGCTCGGAACTCATTATTGTCATACCAGAGTTATCATCTAAAAGCACTCCGTGAGAATTTGACCTTTGGGCAATTCCCTAGGATCAGGAGAAATTGCTCTTCTGTGGAGAAATACAAAGAGCATGCGGGTAAACTCACTGACTATCTGAAAGAAAAGAAGTACTCTCTGAAGATCATACGGGAATCTAGGAAAAGAGCCGCCAACAATAACAGAGAGGCTCTTATTGAAGTGGCACCACAAAAAGAAGAGAACTCCAGGTTGACATGTGTAAATGCCTTTTGTAGCTACTCGAACTAAATCAAGAAGAGTATCCTCAGACATTGGAGCATATTGAACATTGGTAAAGAACCATTGCCCCATCCTTGGTTCGCTTTTAAGAGGAGTGCAAACATCAAAGACCGAGTGGTTCATACTCAACCTGTGCATAAGATCACTTCGGATCAGGAGTCTCCGTGGGGATTACCTCCTATTAAAGGACATTTTCCTTGCGGGATGTGCGCAGTTTGCCCTCAAACCAAATGTGCAACTGAAATAGACATTGGAACAGATAGGCCTTGGGAGCTGTCCAAACACACCAACTGCAACAGCGATAAGCTCATCTACCTAATTTCCTGCCCATGTGGCTTGCGCTACGTTGGGATGACCACGCGCAAGATCAAGACGAGAATCCTTGAACACAAAAGCACCACTCGGTGCAAGAAAAGGTCGACCAAAATGACCAACCATTTTCTAGATATGAATCACTCTGCCGAAGACCTTCATTGGACAGTCCTTGAACAACCATGGATTATGGCGCATATTACGGACATCTCCAAATTTCTATTAAAACGTGAGCAACGTTGGGTGTTCCGTATCAAAAGTGATACCACTGGATTAAACGATGAGATTCCATGGTTAGCGCTCCAATAACCAGTCAGTAGCAGCTCGAGTACCGAGACGGGGTACCGACGGAGAGGTAAGTGTTTGTGTCCCAGAGGGGAATGCCCTGCTGTGTGCGAGGTCTTCCCTCGATATACGCACTCTATTCCTTATTATCTATGACCTTAAGTTTTGTGGGGTAGAAAGATATGAGAAAAGTAGCGTTTTGTCTTAGACACGTCCTCTTTTTAAATTCAGTTTGAGAAACGAGTTACCTGTGCCTTTTCAATTGTAAATATTATCTTACATTGATAAATTAAGGCTACAACAGCATACTTTTTATTGTCCAGCCTCTTAGCAAGAATCGGGATGCCTATCTCGACGGGGAACTGAAATGTTTGTACAGTCTATCTATGAAGATGATTTCAGGATGCTCGTAGACTTGCCATAAACGCTTCTGGACACTCATATAATTTGACAACCAGATAAGGCACAGAGAGCTCATTACTATATACTGCTATGCTTATGAGCCCTAAAGCGGAACTAAGCCAATGGAAAAACATCAAATATGAAAAACATCAAATATGAGTGGCATCAAGCATATGCATATGATTTCTAGACACCTTTTTTAGTATCACAGTCTATCTGGTGCGTTTAGATTTTAAAAGATACATTAAACTCCTGATGGAATAGCGTATCACTATCTGTAGCACTTGAGTACTTAGTACAAATATTTTCCCTCACACTGTCGTTTGCAAAAGTTTGTTGTACATGAACACACACGTTTTCAGATCTGTGCCCACAATGTATGTTACTAGTGAGTGACACACGATCTTATTTCTTTCAGAGCGGGGACCCCTTTCCCCTGAGCTGTTGCCAGGTAGAGGTGTGGCCACTTATCCAATAACTGTGGGTAAGTGAAACATTTTCCCACATAAGTTGAAGATGTTTGCCGCGGATGGACGTGTGGCCATTTCGGCACGAGCAATATGTGTTACATCAGTTATGTTGGATTAGAATTTAAAGATTATGGTTTTCTGTCTTTGTCTCATCCATACAGATAGCTCCAGTAATACCAAATCAAAAAAACAAAGGATTACTGGTTGTGTATCTTTTTCTTTACATATATATATTTCCATCACTTTGATCACGAGCAGCAGCTTTACCCTTTAGTCTGGTCCTGAAGAAAGCCTTGATACTTGGTTCAGATCACTCAGGCTGAAACATGTCGACCGTTTATGATATATAGCAGTTTTAAATCCACACTGCTAATTGCACTGCTTTTTAATCCTACCAGTGCAAGCAAGCCAATAAAACGTTTTTTGCCCCACTAGGTAGTTTTAATCTCACCACTGCACATGCACGCATTTACTTCCTTTGCGCTACGCCTTCACCACACCTGAGATTCACTTATGGGATGTTAGCATCCAGAGAAGTTCTCACCACTCGAACAAAACATCCCAGAGCTCCTTCCTCACAGTGAGGGGGTTGTAGCCCTCAGTGGGACTAGGTTTTCCCACTGGGAGGAGAAACCCATATGATGAAGCATGTCTGGGGATTTAATGAGACTATAATCTTCCAATCCTTATCATTGTTCAGCATATAATATTGCGTGGTTGTAAAGACCCGAGGAGGTTTTGTGGTATAATTGTATTGTATTAGTGGATATTCTCCTCACAGGTCTGTAAACTATCTCCCTTGGACCCTCCCCCCTTGTTGTTGTGTTAGCACTGGACAGTGCCTGCCACCTGGTACAGGGAAATGTAGGGGGTACCATGGGTACCCCCCAGTGCACCCACAGCCCCGCAAACACATTGGGGGCCCGCATTGGGCCCCCGGAACCAGTCTCTGCTAGCCTTTCAATGGCAGTCCAACCGCAGGGGAAAGGCTGGCTACCGCCGGCATCCTAATAGCGCCGGCGGTGCTTGGCCCTGATCCGCACCAATTGTAGTTTTCCCGCTCCGCCCACAAGGCAAGCGGGCGGATTGCACCTGGCGGGAATGTGGCGGGTGGAAAATCCCACCGCCGTGGTCCCGACCGAAATACTAATCAAACCGGCGGTTTCCCGGCTTTTGGCGGCAGGCGGATGGCTGCCGCTGGACCTACGGTTGCCACTGCCGACCCGGCGGCAGTCATCCGCCCGCCATCCTAATCGACCCCATAGCTTTACAAAATCCTTCAGCACGTTTCGGCTCGGGCTTGTGGCACCAATCTTGATCCACAGCCTCCGTTACGATGACGGCTCGGGCCATAAACGGCTACACAGCAGCATGGACGATGATTCACGCTGCGGGGGCACTGCAGTCATGGGCCACTTTCCAACCAGCACCACGGACCCCCACCGGCAGTCTCAGGCTGCACACACACACGCACCAAAGCATCGCTGAGACTCAGTTGGGTTTCGGGCCCCTCAGTCCCGGGGTATTGCTTACGAAGGTCCCATGCTGCAAAAAGCACACACATACAGCATTGCTGAGATACACTTGGAAACTTTGATGTTCCTGAGTTTCCACAACAGGGATCCAGCTCTCCTCGGGCCCTTGCAGACAAGTTACTTCGGGACACAGCACACAGCAAAGTCCTTTCAAGCAGGGGGATATAGCACACAGCAAAGTCCCTTAGCCTCTTCCTTAGCTAAATCAACAAACTGCAGGTCAGCCCCAAAACACACAGCAAGGGTCAGTCCTTCTCTTCAGTCTCTTCAGCTGTTTTTCCTTGGCAGAGGTTCCTCTTGACCATGAAGTAGATTCAATCTTTTTCAGCCTTGAACAGTCCAGCGTTCAGGGGTTACAGCACTCATAGCTATGCCCCTCAATGTCTTTGAAGTCTTTGTCTTCAGGGGGCACTGACCCCTGTCCAAACCAGTTCTGGGTGTCTCTCTGCCAGTGACGCCTTCTTCCTTTGCTAGTGGGGGGTCTGGTTCCTCAATCACTCAGCAGGAGGTGGAGCCATTCTTTTCTGGCAGTAGCCCAGGCCTCTTCACATCCAGGGAGCTACTCCTCCCCCTACAATCCAGATGCAGGTCAGCCTGTTGCTGTCTCACCTACTCCTTCCCTGGGGCAAGACATTTCCCAGATCCTATCACATTCAAATCCAGACAGTCAAGCCACAACCAGGCAGAGACACACAGAATTGTCAGAACAAATAAAACAGCCACTTCTAAAAGCGTGGTTTCTAAACACACAATCCAGAAACCAACTTCACAAAAAGATGTGTTATTAAATTGTGAGTTCAGGCACACTAAACTTCACCTCTCCATCTTAAGCCCGTGGGAAGATAGGTGGAAATATATTACACAGCCTTCCCCATTCTGTCATATGGGCAAGATGGCCTTGCAACAGTGTAAAATGAAATGGAGAGTATTTCACTGTTAAGACATGGTACACACCTCAGTACATGTCCTACATTTCACAGACACTGCACCCTGCCCAGGGGGGAACCTTGGGCCTACTATAGGGGTGTCTGATGTGCATGGAAAGGGAAGGGTAAGGCCTGGCAAGTGGGTGCACTTGTCAGGACAACTTGGTAGTTAGCAAACTGTGGTCAGGTACTGCAGTGGCAGGCCTGAGTTCTCTCTTTAGGGCTACTTGTGTGGGTGGCAGAATTAGTGCTGCAGGCCCACTAGTAGCATTTGCATTACCAGCCCTGGCACACATAGTGCACTTTACTAAGGGCTTTACTAGTAAGGCAAAAATACCAATTATGTAATACCAATTACCATAACACTTTATACAGGGAGCACTTGCACTTTGACACTGATCAGCAATGGCAAAGTGCCCAAAACATCTAAGTCCGCAACATAATGTCAGAAAAAGGTCTAGGAGGAAGGCAAAACGTTTAAGGAACTTTAGCCACAAAGGGCCAAGTCCAACACAACCCCCTCCCAGCCTAAAGCCAGGATAGGCCAATCACTACCTTGATAGACTTCCCTGCTTGGGGCGATACAACCCAGACACGAGCCCACTACCGCAGGGATACCCTCCTGCTCTATGCCTTCCTGACCCCAGGGGGTTTCCTTGGTCACTACTCCCTGGGCCAACTATGCTACTCCATGGGTACTTCCTGGCAGTGGATGGCCTCTAGGGGTGCTGGTCCCTCGCCAACTTCCTCCTAGAGTGGTCCCCCTGGAAGACCCATCAGCCAGGACACTGTCTCCAGTTATCCTGCCCTCCAGGTTAGAGATGGGGTTACCCCGGTCACTTCTAGGGGACCTAGCCCTTCTGGCTGGGCCCTGACCCATGGGTTTTCCCACGGGGAAACACCTCCCCCATTAACCTTCCATTTAGATTTCTGTGCCTGCCATTTAGGAATGGAACCCACAAACGTCTGAACCGTGGGAGCTCTGGTGAAAAAAGCCCCACATTCTCCTGATGCTAGGTGTTCTTCCTCACACAGCTGGCAAATAGGAGCTAGGCCTCCACCTGGTGCTCCTCTAAGGACCCCTCTAGTCTCTGGGATGGTGTTGTGGA
Organism: Triturus cristatus; assembly: GCF_964204655.1. Lineage (NCBI taxonomy): Eukaryota > Metazoa > Chordata > Amphibia > Caudata > Salamandridae > Triturus > Triturus cristatus. The sequence goes on from NC_140581.1 coordinate 305,367,179, forward strand.
CCCCTGGGGATGCTGCTCACACTCCCCCCCTCTCCTTTGAGATAAGGCTCTAGCCCACATCCCCCCCCACTACTCTGGGACCTAATTGCTCTACTTTGCTTCTCTTCCCTCCCTAATGCCTCTTCAGACCCTTGGTCCCTTGACCAGGGGTCAGGCTCTTGTGCAAGCTCCCAGGAATCAAAGAGCTTGCACTCTAACAGGTGTTGGCACAACTCTGAAAAATAATTACCGAGCCCAGGCTCCCTGGGGGCCAAATTGAGCAACCCATTCAAATCAGCCTCTTGAAATCTTTCTTGGCTGACAGAATCCAAACAGTGGATCTTGGGCGTGACAAATCTAAACCTTTTGCTCTCCCATGCGGGGTGCCGCAGGGGTCCTCCCTCAGTCCCACGCTTTTTAACATTTATGTCAGCCCGTTGGCGGCACTGATAAGATCCTTCGGACTGCAATTAACATCCTATGCAGATGACACACAAATTGTGTTGTCCATTCAACGAGGGACCAAAGAAGCTATGGCCTCCAGATGCCATGACTGCCTGAAAGATATCTCTGGCTGGATGGCCTCCAACTGCCTGAAATTGAACGCAGGAACAATCCCAATCTCTGGACACCTGACCTGTGGCCTGAAGTACTGGGAAAGTTACCAGCTCCCACAGTTAAAGCCAAGAATTTGGGTGTGATAATGGATCACAAACTTGATTTTGGTGACCAGGTCAGCGGAGTCGTATCTACTTGCTTCTACCTACTTAGAATATTGAGGAAAATTAAAGTTTTCCTTCCAGTTGACGGTTTCAGGACAGCAGTCTTAGCCCTCATTTTGTCTCGGCTAGATTACTGTAATAGTCTGTACCTGAACTTGAAAAAAAAACATCTGTACAGACTACAACTAGTACAAAATGCGGCGACCAGTCTGCTAATAGGTATTCCAAGGTTTGCCTCTGCTCGAGAGGGAATCTGGCAACTTAATTGGCTGCCAGTAACAAAACTCGCACAATTTAAAGCACTGTGCACTGTTTTTAAGTCACTGATGGGCAGTGGCCCGGAATTTCTGAGCAGATGCTTTGAATGGTACGTTCCGGGCAGAGTGTTGCGCTCATCCGAAGGAAGACTAGTAGCTGTCCCCCAAATAAAAAAAGCTAGCTGGAGAGGCAACAACTTTTCCTTTTGCGCTGCGAAAGCCTGGAACAGTCTGCCGTTGCATCTCAGAAATGCCTCGGAGCTCCTTTCTTTTAGAAAGGGGCTGAAGACATGGTTATTCACGGTATAAGGCACCCCTCTTTTGTTTCCTACGAGTCAGAGCTTAGCGCCAGGACACCTTTGGGTATAAGTGCGCTTTACAAGTTTCTATAACATAACATAACATAACATTTGCCATGCTAACCATCACCCAATCATCCATTGCACTGTGTAGGCATCCCCCCATTCACCCTGTGGGTATTCTTGCACTAAGCTTTGGGGAATGTATACCTTACTCGCTGGCACTGGTTGTGCGCTGCCACCATTCGAACTGAACTCCACCTATTTAGCCTCAATGTCCAATTCCCTCATGCTTAACTCATGAGCTAAGAGAATCTTCTTCTCATCTGAGAGACCTGCATTGGCTCCCCGTCAACAAAAGAATCACCTTCCGGCTCCTCACCCACGCACACAAAGCCCTACACGATCAAGGCCCGAGCTACCTCAACAACCGAATCAACTTCTACGCTCCCAAACGCCACCTCCGATCAGCCAGCCACGCCCTCGCCGCCGTTCCCCGCATCCGAAGAGCAACAACAGGAGGAAGGTCCTTCTCCTACCTGGCCGCCAAGACCTGGAACTCCCTCCCGACCGACCTGCGCCTGACCCAAGACCACCTCTCCTTCAGGAAGAAGCTCAAGACCTGGCTGTTCGAGCAACAACGGCTGTTCGAGCAGTAACGGCACCCTCCCCCCCAAGCGCCTTGAGACCCTACGGGTGAGAAGTGCGCTCTATAAATGTCTTTGATTGATTGATTGATTCCAAGGCGAGAGCGTTCTTGCTCTCCTCTGCTTGCTTTTCACTTTCAATGAGCAGCTTCTTCTCATCTGCTAGAGCCTTCAGTTTCAAAACCTCCAACTCATGCGCTCTGACCCATTGCTTTTGCTCCAGCTCCTCTGGGGAAAGACTCTGCCCGGAATGGTCACTACCAGCGCCTAAGGCTGGCCTTCCCACTGGTAAATCCTGTATGCCAAATCCATTCCCTGGGTCATCCTTATTCACCTCAGCATCACTGGTCTCTTGAGCCTCTTTGGCTTCCCACCAGGCCCTCAAGGCCGTTTGCAGCTCCTCCTTCTTGGCGCTACTTTTCATGGGACATCCCAAAACTCTGCAGAATTGCCTCAATTGATCAACTTTGTAGGTAAGCAATGCCTCAATATCAAATTCCAATCCTGCAACCTCACTGGCTACTTGACTCCTCTGAGACATGATGTGTGGCTTAAAGGGCATTTAAAAATAGAACCAAAAATCAAAAACACGATATGTGGTTGCGTCGTGGTCTGCGCTAAAACCAGTGATGTACACCAATCACTGTGAGTGAATTGCAAATACTCATTCCAATCCCCTACCGCTGACCACCAATGTTAGAACTGGGGGCCTCTAGTTGGCTGAGGCATTTACCTTAGTCCAAATAGGGACCCTTGCATCTAGTCAGGGAAAGGAGGGACACCCTCTTTGATAACCCCTGCTCACCCCCTGGTAGCTTGGCACGAGCAGCCAGACTCATCTTCAAGGCAATGTGTAAAGCATTTGCAACCACACTCCCAGTGACACAGTGATAACACCACAAATGGACACCACACTGATGTATGAAAATAGCATTATCTTTATCAAGAAGAAAAAAACGGTAAGACCAAAAGATAAAGATCCAACATACGCGTATTTGTAATATTTCACTTTGCCAGTTATTAGGCCAACACACACTTGTAGGTTCTTGCGGTATTAATGAGCAGTTCACGATGTTCAACTGCAGTCCTAATGCAATGCTATGCAGTTCGTAATGCAGTTCGTATAATCAGACTAATGCAGTTCGTAATGCAAGAATAATGCAATCCTCATGCAAGTTATCAGGCAGTTCGTAATGCAAGAATAATGCAATCCTCATTGCACGTAATAAGGCAGTTCGTAATGCAAGTATAACGCACTCCTTAATGTAAGTAATAAGGCTGTTCGTAATGCGAGAATAATTAAATCCTCAATGCACATAATCAGGCAGTTCGTAATGCAAGTATAATGCACTCCTTAATGCAAGTAATAAGATAGTCCGTAATGCAGGAATACTACAATCCCTAATGCAAGTAATTAGGCAGCTCGTAATGCAGGAATACTACCCGGCCAATCAACGCATTTTGAGCGGGCACCACGAGGCCCCAACCACAGAACACAGTCCTGAACTTCCGAGGGCAGCCCCAGTACTGCCGGGCAGGTCCAGGCTGTTCGAAGACTCAGCGTGTCTTACGCGATGCAGCGGGAGAGAGAAGGGAGCAATCCTGTACTCCTCTGGCACGCCTCCCAGGCCCCACACGCTTGCAGCTCCTAACAGGAGTACAAGTCTTACCTGGAGGATACGCTGCCTCGCTGTCTCTTTCGGCCCGCTCGTCAGATGTCCTGCTGGGCGCTCATGATGACGACGCAGCTCCGATGCTAGGTGACGCTGTAGGTGGACAGGTTACGGCGCTGCCTTCTCCGTTGCTGACGATCTTGGGCAGATTCCTCTTGCAAACAACGATCGTGATTACCTCACGACTTCCTTAGCTTTACGAATACCTTCAGCACGTTGGTAATCTTGATCCGTAGCCTCTGTTACAATGACGGCTCGGGCCACAAACAGCTACACAGCAGCGTGGATGATGTTTCACGCTGCAGGGCACTGCAGTCATGGGGCACTTTCCAACCAGCACCACGGACCCCACGACAGTCTCAGGCTGCACGCTCACCAAAGCGTCGCTGAGACTCGGTTGGGTTTCGGGCCACACAGTTCCGGGGCAATGCTTACGTAGGTCTCAGGCTGAAAAAAGCACACACACACAGCGTCGCTAAGACACACTTGGAAACTTTGATGTTCCTGAGTTTTCACAACAGGGAGCCAGCTCTCCTCGGGCCCTTGGAGACAAGTTACTTCGGGACACAGCATACACCAAAGTCCTTTCAAGCAGGGGGACACAGCACACAGCAAAGTCCCTTAGCCTCTTCCTTAGTTAAATCAGCAAACTGCAGGCCAGCCCTAGAACACACAGCAAGGGTCAGTCCTTCTCTTCAGCATCTTCAGCTGTTCTTCCTTGACAGAGGTTCCTCTTGACCACGAAGTAGTTTCAATCTTTTTCAGTATTGATCAGTCCAACATTCAGGGGTTTCAGCTCTCATAGTTAAACCCCTCAATGTCTTTGAAGTCTTTGTCTTCAGGGGGCACTGACCCCTGTCCAAACCAGTTCTGGGTGTCTCCCTACCAGTGACACCTTATTCCTTTGATAGAGGGGGTCTGGTTCCTCAATCACTCAGCAGGAGGTGGAGCCATTCTTTTATGGCAGCAGCCCAGGCCTCTTCACATCCAGGGGGCTACTTCTCCCCCTACACTCCAGATGCAGGTGAGCCTGTTGCTGTCCCACCTACTCCTTCCCTGGGGCAAGACATTTCCCATATCCTATCACATTCAAATCCAGACAGTCAATCCACAACCAGGCAGAGCCACACAGAATTGTTTGAACAAAAAAAACAGCCACTTCTAAAAGCATAATTTCTAAACACACAATTCAAAAACCACCTTCACAAAAAGATGTGTTATTAAATTGTGAGTTCAGGCACACTAAACGTCACCTCTCCATCTTAGGCCTATGGGAAGATAGGCTGGAAACATATTACACAGCCTGCCCCATTCTGTCCTATGGGCAAGGTGGCCTTGCAACAGTGAAAAACGAAATGGAGAGTATTTCACTGTTAGGACATGGTATACACCTCAGTACATGTCCTACCTTTCACAGACACTACACCCTGCCCAGGGGGGTACCTTGGGCCTACTATAGAGGTGTCTGATGTGCATGGAAAGGGAAGGGCAAGGCCTGGCAAGTGGGTGCACTTGTCAGGGCAACATGGCAGTTAGCAAACTGCGCGCAGGCACTGCAGTGGCACGCCTGAGTCCTCTCTTTAGGGCTACTTGTGTGGGTGGCACAATTAGTGCTGCAGACCCACTAGTAGCATGTGCATTACCAGCCCTGGCACACATAGTGCACTTTACTAGTAAGGCAAACAAATCAATTATGGACAACCAATTACCATAACACTTTATACAGGGAGCACTTGCACTTTGACACTGATCAGCAGTGGCAAAGTGCCCAAAGCATGTAAGTAGGCAACATAATGTCAGAAAAAGGTCTAGGAGGAAGGCAAAAAGTTTAAGGAATTTTAGCCACAAGGGGCCAAGTCCAACACAGAGGATAAGGGAACACCAAAAAGCGCTGGGTAACTCTGGCATACCTGGGTGGGCCTGGCATTGAAATAGCCATGCGGCTGGACACTCATCTGCTAGACGGAGCACTTTGGGCCTTTTGCCGTCTCTTATGCTTCCAATAGATTTTTTGCTTCATACAGCTCATACTCATTTGGGGAGGTGATTCTAATAAAAGCGTCCCTTCTGTTTTAAACCCTCCAATACATATTTAGACCTGCTGGGCAGACATATTCCTGACAGGCACCATACATGACATTCCTACTAATTTAATAAATACATATGCCCTGAATACTGACTCCCCAGACTTTTTTGAACAGGTCATTGTTGATTATCAGGCCCAAAATATCCTATGGGGTGGTGAATTTAATCTCACTGGCTGGCATCAAAAAAGGAGATACTCTGATTGTCTACAACCCATTATTTGCCCTGCTCCCTGTCTGACCATTCGAGCTCACTATTCGAGCTTACCCTACCCAGCCCAACCAAACAGCAGCACATATGGCAATACCCTTCCTGTGCCTTAAGAGAACTTGTCTTTCAGGAGGAGCCGCACTCAAGGAGCTTTTCAATAATAACATGGGGTTGTGGATAGATTCAGTCGTGTATGGGAAACATTCAAAGTCTCCATCAGGGGTTGCTCTGATCTCTGCAAACACAACATGGTGGACTTGGGACTGTATTGTCGGCCCTAGAAACTAATTATGAACACACAATCCAACACTACTAGCGAACATAAACAAGACCCTAATAGAATACCAAGAGATGGTGGATGCAGAAAGAATTGTTTTGGGGAAGGAGCCTTGTGCCCGTAGATACCCACGTAGGACATTGGCTTGAATAGAGGAAAAAAATCAGAAACCAGGCCGCGAGGGACGAAGAGTGACTGAGGATGTAGCTATTTTGGAAAATATCTGGGCTTACTACCAGCAGCTTTATAGCCCCCACAAGACAGTGGAGCCCATTCAGATAGAGGAATACCTTGACTGCATAGCCCTGGTGTGGCTGGAGGGTGAGCAATGCTCCTTCCTACTGAAATCAATAGATGTTTCTGAAGTATTGACTGCTATCTGGGGGTATGCCTGGAAGCAAGACATCATGCTTGGACTGCCTAATGGCCATATTTGAAGGAATATATAGTACTCTTAGCTCAAGGGCTGGTTGACCCTGTGGTATTCTGCACCTTCTCTGCAAACCTGGTGATGTGGTATTCTGTACCTTCTCTGCTAGTCTCCGATTCCAGACCATGGAATGTTGTGAGCGTTGCCTAGTACTGCTTGAACTTGTGAGGCAGTTACTCCTGACTAGCTGCTGGATGGGGTCTCCATACTTGTATCTACTTGAATAAAACTCCCTCTCACCTATTACAAGTCTGGACCATCATTTGTAAAGAATTGACTTCTACATTTTGGCGACGATTTACTCACCCAAAGGAAGAGACCCCAGCAGACTACTTTTTAAAAAAAGAGGTAGAGAGAACAGCTTCACAAGTCAACACGATGTGCAAGTCTCCTACCTCCTGATGATCTACAGCTTCTTCTGCTGCCGATGAAGAGGTGATCGTCTTTCTGGTCATCTAATATCCTTTCACAGCAAAATTCAGAGTGTTTGGATTCTTCGCGATCCTTGCAGCTTTGCTCAAGGGAAGAAGGACCATGTCAGATGAGTTGACTTCGGAGGGAAGGTTTTCTGTCTCTGTGGGCTGCTCCAGAAGGTATGTGCACGCCACTCTGTTTTCTTTAGAAAAGCTCCATCTCTCTTCCTTTTGCCTGACTTGCCTGGTCTTTGCGTCATCACCTTGACGTGTAGCCGCCATCTTAAACATCAGCATCTTGTCATCACGTTGACTTGCGGCGGCCATCTTGAGTGTCTCACACTCAGTGCTGTGTACTTCCAGCTGACTGCCTTCCAGTGATGTCATCGCGCTAAAGCGTGACGGCCATCTTATGTGTTAAAAAAGAAAGTACTATGCAAAGTTGAGTTATCTGTCTATGCTTCATCTCAACTTTCGCGGAGTCTGATTGCCGGTACGGCTAACATTTCTTTATGCCGTATGTATCCAGGGCGGCGTCTGCATTCTCGCAAATGGTGTGTTCTCCGCTGATACACACGGCTTCAAAATAAAGTTCGTATACGCTCTGGTGGTTATCTAAGCACAACTTGAACAATTTCATCATTGGTGCGCGCTGATGCACACAGCTCTTTTCTTCTGGCATTTGTGTTTCAATTAAGTTTTTACTCGCTGATGCTTACAGCCTACCTATTTTCATCAGTCTTCTGGCATTAGAGCTTCACCTTCAAAAGAAGTTTGTTTCTACGCGCTGATGCGCATAGCTTAGATATTTTCATCAGTTGTTGTGTGCTGATCTTTTTAGGCCCTTTTGTTAGAAACTTACATAATTTCATCTGTTTTTTTTTTTTTGCGCGCTAATGCGCACAGCATTCAGGCACAGTTTCTTTTAGTAAGTGATTTTCACTTCTCCTGTGTAACTTAAGCTGTTTTTTTTCTTGCCAATTTTATTTAATAGCGTATCTTCATTTAAAATAAATGCATAATGTTCTGGCACCTCCATTTCTTCTTTCTTCTCCAGGTGTACCTCCCATACTCTGGAAAAAGTGGAAGAAGTTATTTAACCACTATGCTCGGGTCTGTGGTACCTCCCTCAGTGCAGAGAGGAAAACTTCCCTTCTCATGCACTGTTTAGGTTCTGAGGGCCAAGAGGTTTTTGAGCACCTGCCAGACCTTGCTGATAGTGACGCTGCATCTCTTAATGAGTATGACATTTGTATTAAAAAGCTTGACTTACACTACCTGCCTAAGATTAGTACTGTGCTAGAACGCTATCATTTTGGTAGAAGGATGCAGAGGAAGGATGAGTCCATGGAACAGTACATAACAATTTTATGTAAATTAGCTTCAACTTGCAACTTTGGTGCCACATTGGAAGAACGCCTGAGGGATCAGTTTATGTTGGGTTGTGTGCAAGACAAAACTAAAGATGCCCTATGGAAGAAAGACAACCCTTCTCTACAAGAAGTTATAACTATTGCTAAGAGTAAAGAGCACTCAAAGGCGTGTGTTGATGTCATAAAAAAAGAATCTTCTTTTGAGAAAAACGTTCACCCTGATGTCAAAGTCGTTATGGATAAGCTGTTAAATCTAAACATGTTTTAGATCAAAAGCAAGCCAGTCAACCTCAGAAATGTATTTACCATGACCAAAGGTCTTATTTTCAAAGTCAGAAATCTTGGAATTCCAAACAATTTCAAGGCAATTATGAAGGTGTGGTGATTCTGGTAACATGGTAGATTATAAAAATGGTCCAGGTTGGAAAGTAATTTGCAAAGTTTGCGGAAAAAAATGTCATGTTTCAAAATGTTGTAGGTCAGGTAAAGTTCACAAGTCTGTCGAAGAGGTTTGTCTATGATGATGATACTGAAGAATTCATTATTTGTGAAGTTACTGGGAATAAGCCTGATGGCCCTTATGAGGATGTTTTAACCTGTGATTCATCGGTCAAAATGCTATTCGACTCTGGGGCAAAAATTACACTTGTTGCCGAAGTATTTTATAAAAGCAATTTACAAGATATAGTTGTTCTCAAAAAACCTGACATCAGACCTAAGGGGTATGGTGGTGTCACTATTGACCTGCTTGGTTACTTTTGGGGGTCAAAGAAATTTCAAGGGAAGAGTGATCACTGGGAAAATGTATGTGTCAATGAAAGGTGACTCAATTATAAGTTGGGTTCACCAAAGAGATCTGCATGTGTTTCTTGACCCCAACGAAGATCCTCAGGTCTGTCTTAAAAAGTTACCTTCTGTTAGAGTGGTTGACTGTTTGGTTAATGATTTGATCAAAGATTTCCCTGCTGTGTTTGCAAACGAATTAGGATGCTTCAAGAATGATGTGCACCAAATAAGGCTTAAAGAAAATTCAATTCCCAAAGTTGCCAAAGTTAAGAATGTTACTCTCTTAGTAAGGGAAAGTATGAAGAGTGAGCGGGACAAACTCCTCGCCAAGAGGTTGAGGCAACAGAGTGGGTCTCTCCAGTTGTTATGGCATGCAAGACAAATGGGGAGGCCCGACTCCGTGTAGACTTGAGGGAGCTCAACAGAACGGTGGTCGTTGATCACTATCCACTACCCAATATTGCTGAAATGTTGTGTTCCCTTGAAGGTGCGAAGCATTTTTCCTCTTTGGACTTAACCTCAGCTTACCACTAGGTTAGGCTCCATAGTTCTTCTCAGGATTACACAACTTTTGCTATGCCCTTTGGTACGTTTACATTTCTGAGGATGCCCTTTGGGCTGATTTCAGCTGCAACCATTTTTCAAAGGGGAATGGAGGGCATTCTTAGAGATTTAAAAGGTGTAAAAATGTATCAGGACGATGTGCTCATTTTTGGAGCTGATTCGGAACAGCTTGATTTGATTTGATTTGTCAGCCAATTCAGGTAATGAAAGTGTTTAAAAATGCAACAAAAGTTTGGAATTTGGGCAGAGTGGCTAAGTGCTGCTCAACATCTGCATGTCCTACCGCATCTTCCTCTTCTCATCTTCATCAGGTAGACAAGAATCTGTGGTTCCGGAGAGGAGTTTAAGGCCGCTGCGTTTGAAGCATGTTCCTCTTCGTTTTCAAGATTGAGATTTTATAATGCTTTGATGTCATTGTTAACTTATCTTCTCTGTGTTATCATTTTCATCTTATGTTAGTTGTGTAGTTGTTCTGCTGTTTGTTTAAGAAGTGGGAGGTGATGTGGTATGCTGCACCTTCTCTGCAAGCCTGGTGATGTGGTATTCTGTACCTTCTCTGCTAGTCTCTGATTTCAGAACATGTCATGTTGTGAGCGTTGCCTAGCACTGCTTGAACTTGTGAGGCAGTTACTCCTGACTAGCTGCTGGATGGGGTCTCTATACTTGTATCTACTTGAATAACACTCTCTCTCACCTATTACAAGAGTCTGGACCATCATTTGTGAAGAATTGACTTCTACAGACCCCTATCAGGAATCACCAGAAGCCTAGAGTATTTTTCCCGCTTCAAGGGAAGCAGTGGTCAATGTAATTAGCAAACCCGAAAGGATGGTAAAGAATACAAATCCTTCCACCCATTCTTACTGATGAATGTGGACAATAAAATCATAAGAGAGAAACACATATACAGGGACATTACATTCTCATGTAGACAGGTTCTGTTATTCCTATATGCATATGGCATTGCACTATTTGTTAAGAACCAGAATAAAGCATAAACGCAGTTGTTCATAAGATCATGGGATATGGCGGCCTCTCTGGCATCCATGTTAATTGGTCTGAAATGTTCCCACTGACAGATGCCACTACCAGCGCTGGTGTAGCTCTTCCCCTACGGTGGTCTGAAGAGTAGATTAAATATTTGGGACTCGGAGGAGGAGCCAAGATGGCGACCGAGACGGCAGCGTAGACTCCCGGCTCCGTGAACCTCCGCATCCTGCACGGATATCCTGCATGAGATCCTCAGCCTGCGCGATGCGATCGTGTTTGTGAATGAGAGTGGCAACCGATCGTGTGACTCCGAGGTTTCTGGCTGCGGTACCGCCTGAGAAAAGTGCATTTTAAATTTGCGGCCCGTGCAGCCCTGGAGCCTGGACCTCGAGTGGACGCCTTGGCCGAGTGGCAGTTCAACAACAGCGGCCTGTGGTGACTGGGTGGAGTCGGTCCACCGGAGCGGTGCCAACCTCGGCCTACATTTCGCCGTGGCCGTTCCTGCTGCTAAGCGAAGCATACCGAGTGCCTGCCCGGGGGTGCAACTCTCAGATTCCCCGGTGATAGCCCCTGCCCTTGGCGGCGAGCTGTCCGGACGCCGCCCGTAACTCGCCCTGATTCTTGCAGGCGGCTCCCGGATTTTCGCGGGAACTGGTCCGTGGTGGGGACGACTGTTGCCCGTGCCCACGCAACGGATACATTTTTGCCTGCCCCCGGACCCTGTTTCCAGCGCCGTGGGCCTCGAGGCGCTTGTTCCTGGGTCCCGGCCCCCATACGGGTCGGGCCTACCCGACGGCCATTTTGTTGCGATGAAGCCTACCATCCTGTCCACTGGGTCACAGCAGGATTGGGAGTGTGTGACTTTTGGGAGTGTGGCGGAGCGATCGCAGAGAGCTATGCTGGGGTACGGCGACCTCCTCGAGGCCCTCGGTGCCCTTCATTCCTCCCTGGTTCATGGCGTCGCGGTCTTGGGGAGTAAGCTCGATGGTGTGGCATCAGCGTTGGGACAGTGGCGGCCTTCCTGTCCTCAGGTACACAGGGACTTCCCACACTGCACACCGGAGGACAAAGTCGCGGCCACCCCTGAGATTGGTGCACAGCTGGACACTCCGGACAGTATGCTACAGTGTGATCGGCTGGCTGTGGGTCTGATCTGTTCCGGAGGTATTGGACCTGAGCGGGAGGTGGTGGCCTCGTTCCGTGCACGGCCTCCGGTGACCCAGGGACAATTCAAGCAACAGTTGTCTACTTTGACTGCTTCCGCCTTCCTGGACCCTGTGTGCAGTGCAGACTCTGGGGCAGCACTGGGAAGGCCGTCCTTCCATGATGTGGACTGTGTTGGTACTCAGAGACTTCCACCCCACCTGTGTGTGTCGCTTCCCGGTCGTTTTTGGACACTCCTTTACCTTGGAACATCGGACATGGCGCTGGGTCGAGGGGTAGGCATGGGCAGAATTGCAAAGAGTGGTCAAGGATAAGGCTGATCCTTCAGGGGTGGTCATCTGGTAGACGGGCGGGCTCAGGGGTTGCGTGCTCTCATTGTATAGCTATTAGCATAATCGGTGCATAATGCTCCCCATCTTTCTTTGATATGGTCGATTTTGTGCTGTTCACTGTTTGCTTTGGGGAAAACTTACCGTGCGGGAGGGGGAAGCCGGGGGTATGTTTTGAAGGCCCTCCTCCAGTTTATTAATACTTTCTCTACCCCCCCGTCCGGTGGGGTTCTTTTCTTACTCCTTTTTTCCCTGTTTCTTCTATATTTCGGGTCTGGTTCCGGGGCGACAGGCACACTGCTGGGGGGAGGGGCCGTACTCATCTGCAGAGGTGCAGGGTGGGGGGTTGGGTTCTTTAGTCTTCATCTCCTTTTTCCATGGCCTCCTTTTTCTTCTCTGATTCTTCTTGTTTTTTCTTTTCTGGGATCAGCGTGGTACATCTCCTTTGTTGTGAATCGTCGCCTTTTCATGTGTGCCACAATTTCCGGGGTGTTCCCTGGGCTTTCGGGCAGGGGACTGCAGGCGCAACTGCTCATGATATTCTTCCCCATCCTGAATTTCCTGTGTCTGCGCCATTGATCCAATAGATTGCTGATTATTGCTTATGTCATTATTCTGCCTGCCTCTTATCGCTGTTGGGAAATTGTTCGGCACCTGATCCTTCTGTCTTTTTCATTATAAAATGAAAACCCTTTTTATCCTGGTGTCCTACCTGCGCTGTTCACTGGTCAGACTATATTAGCATGAAGATTCTGCTCCCCGAGGTGCTGCCTGTGTTCACACTTGATCTTTGTTGCTCTGATTGCTTAGCGGCCGGCCCCGGGGGGTTGTAGGCCCATACTTGTTATTGATTGAAATGTCAATAAAGGTTTTTCAAAAAAAAAAAAAAAAATATTTGGGACTCTTTATTCATAAAGATCATCTTTACACAGTACCTCAGGATAACTGAGGCCTTGCTATGGACAGGATCTTTGGCCAGATTCACAGATGGATCACCCTCCCACTCTCACTTGCGTGCAGATAATCTATTCTTAAAATGATAGTGCTCCTTAGGTTCCCATACCTCTTCATGGATATACCAGTTCCCCTCAATGAAACCTTTTTTCAAAATCTACACTCTCAAACACTAGAGTACTCTGAGTTGGGAAAACTCCTACGTTAAAGTGGGATACCCATGTACTCCCTTATGAAAAGGGTGGATTCGCAGTCCCTGACTTGGAGATCAGCACAATTCCACTACAGCATTTATTGGTATGATCCCAAATTTGATGCCCCACACCCATCAATTGAATGTGGCCAAGTGGAGTTAGGCTCCCTGGATACGGCCCTCGTGATCAGACTCCCAAGACCTGGCCAACTCATAAAAGCAGTCATATGTACTTGTTGGTCTTTCACACCTGCAGCTAGACACCTGAAGCCTCCGTTCGGTTAAAGGACGCGGACACCAAATCTTAGCCACCCATATCTAGGTGTCGTGACTTATGGGGCCTCCTCAGGGCCTACTTGGCTAGGATGTGGAGATAGGCAAATAAAACTTTGCCCACACACCGGACCCCTATGATTATTAGCCATTAAATGTGTATTATCGCAGTCAGCATCTAGCTGTTTACTAAATTGTGCATTCTTTTGGTCATGCAATTGCACGACTTTCTGGCAAGAATGTTGGTTGTTTTAGTTTTTCTTAGAAAATCGATAAAAAAAATATTCTTAAAAAAACTTCACATATGCTAAACAAAGGTATTCAGCGATGGTCTGCACAAAATCCTTCATGGCAAGAGTATTGTGTAAATTAGACCTTGAAAATCCCCACTCAGGCCTTGCTGGTTATGATTCTAGGATGCCTCACCATAGGATACCCCACACCACATGCTCTCAGTCAGCAACTCTCCTGGCATGTCCCCTCCCTCCCTACTCTCCATAGCTTGTGTTTTTTGTTTTACAAACTGCTCCTCTTCAAGTTTTTTTCCTTGCTCCGGGAAGAGCGGATCACCATGGGGACGGGCATGTTTGGGAGCTTCTTTGGTTTCCATTTCTCGCCACTGTTTTTTATGTTTTCATTTTCTGGATAGGCTTCTCCTTCAGTAGCCCCGTATTTTTGTATCTTTTCTTTTGGAGGAAGGCGGCTCCCTCTCAAGAGAAATTTGTGGCCCCCAAATTCGTCCCGCTTTTATTGTTTTTTAATTCTCCTCCCACTTCAACCGCGCTGTTTCATGCGGCAATGAAGAGCAGGTGGAAAATGATCCAGCAGTTCAGGACGGAAAGGCGAGGCCCCATACCAGTTTAATGAAAGGATTGATAGCTTTTTTGATAAAGAAGCAAAACAATGGCTAAAGATGAATAAAAGCAACAAAACGGTTGAAAGCTAGCTAGAGTGGAAATGGTGTAACAATTACATGATTGACAACCAGACTACTTTCCAGACTCAGTGCAGGAGAGATAGACATTTTTTACCCGAATGTAAAGATAGTGGCATTCATGACTAGACTCAGTAACATATAGAAAGGATGTTAACCATGACGTTCTTCAGCTTGCTAAAGCACTGGAAACCCAAAGGCATTAGAAACTCAGGTTACCGTTTGGGATGAGGACATTCACTGCATGGCTTTGAAGGATGCACCCCTGGTCAGAATCACCCACCTGCAGGTGTCTATGGTGTATTGCCATTTTTGTGATCTGCAGGGGCGCACCGAACAAACCTTCCTTGCACATGAGCTAGTAACCTCATGGAGCATGACATTAGCTTCCTATTCTTGAATCATAGGTACAGGACAGGCTTTTTTCCTGACACCTGAACTGGTGAGTGGCCTACCAGATTTGACCATAAGGTTCTACCCTAATTAAGTAGCCAAGGGGCATATTATCAAGCCAGACGATAAAATTATCGCCGCTTTATCAGCAGATAATTCCAATTGAAGCCCATGTTAGATGTCCTTCACATCCCCAAGTTTTTTTTCGTAACATTCCGCGGCATTAATTGTATCAAGTGCAGCGGCGGTCCGTGGAGGAAACAGCAGTGAGGCTGGGTAAGGGGGGATTTTGTGGGACGATGTCAAGGGAAAATTAATTATTTATTTAATTTTCCCTCCGCATCATCTCTCGAAATGCCCTCTTACTTGACCCCACCACCCTACCGCTGTTACCGGTACTGACCGTGGCTGATCATGTGTAATATTACGTTGATGGTAGTGTTAGCCTGCTGGTTTGCACTGACTAAGTGCTGCACAAGATGGGGGCTTGAGGTTTTTGTCAAACTAGCATTACCTATGGTTAACATTCCTGAGGTGTTTTTGAAACAACAGACTCTGACATGTGGGAAGATAGAGATAGTGTTCCCGATGAAAGCTCAGGAGAACAGTTTGTCTTTTGTTAAAGCCCTCCCATTAGTATGGATGGAGGTTGTGGGGAAATGAAGACAGTTATCTCTTTTGCAGGACAGGATGAGCCTTTCAGGGGAGGATCTGCTTTTTGTCCCCCTAGAGGGGCTTGCTCCAAATGAGGCTGGTAGCTGTCAGGTGTAAGGGCTTCACTCCTGTTTATGCTTGTTTTATGGGTGATGTCCTTGAAGATTCAATCAATCATAGTATTTATAAAGCGCACTACTTACCCGTGAGGGTCTCAAGGTGCTGGGGGATGGGGAAAGCTGCTACTGCTCGAAAAGCCAGGTCTTGAGGAGTCTTCTGAAGGTCAGCAGGTCTTGGGTCTGCCGTAGGTGGATGGGTAGGGTGTTCCAGGTCTTGGCGGCGAGATGGGAGAACGATTTGCCGCCGGAGGTCGCGCTTCAGATGTGGGGGACTGTGGTGAGGGCGAGATCGGCAGAGTGGAGCTGGCGGGTGGGGGTGTAGAAGCTGAGTCGTCTGTTGAGGTACACTGGTCCGATGTTGTGGAGTGCCTTGTGTGTGTGGGTGAGGAGCTTGAAGGTTATCCTCTTGTTGACGGGGAGGGTATGATGTGGCTGCGGCGAGGGATGTCGAGGATCAGGCGTGCAGAGGCGTTCTGGATGCGTTGAAGCCATTTCAGGAACTTGGCCGAGGCTCCTGCATAGAGGGCATTTCCGTAGTCCAACCTGCTGCTGACGAGGGCCTGGGGACCATTCTTCTCATTTCGGTGGGGATCCACTTGTAGATCTTGCGGAGCATGCAGAGGGTGTTGAAGCAGGAGGAAGAGACAGCGTTGACCTGCTTAGTCATGGAGAGGGTGGAGTCGAGGATGACCCCTAGGTTGCGTGTGTGGTCGGTGGGTGTTGGAGCTGTTCCCAGTGTGGTCGGCCACCAGGAGTCGTTCCAGGCCCAAGGGGTGGATCCGAGGATGAAGACCTCCGTCTTGTCCGAGTTCAGCTTCAGTTGGCTGTTCCTCATCCATTCGACAACGGCCTTCATTCGGTGTGGGGGTCCTTGGTGAGGGAGAGGATCAGCTGGGTGTCATCAGCATCGGAAATGATGTTGAGGTCGTGCATTCGGGCGACGTGGGCGAGCGGTGCCATGTAGATGTTGAACAGCGTTGGGCTGAGGGATGAGCCCTGGGGGACACCGCAGATGATCTTGGTGGCTTCGGAGCAGAAGGGGGGGAGGCAGACGCTCTGTGTTCTGCCAGAGGGGAAGGAGGTGGTCCAGTCCAGGGCCTTCTCTTGGATCCCGGTGTCGTGGAGGCATGTGAGTAGTGTGCGGTGGCAGACCGTGTCGAAGGCGGCTGACAGGTCCAGGAGGATGAGGGCCGTAGTTTCTCCGTTGCCTAGCATGGTCCTGATGTCATCGGTGACGGCGATGAGGTCAGTTTCGGTGCTGTGGTTGCTGGGGAACCCGGACTGGGATATGTCCAGGATGCTGTTCTCCTCGAGGCAGCGGGTCAGTTGTTTGTTGACGGTCTTCTCGATGACCTTCGCCGGGAACGGGAGCAGGGAAATGGGCTGGAAGTTCTGAGGTCCTTGGGGTCCGCCTTGGGTTTCTTGAGTAAGGCGTTAATCTCGGCTTGCTTCCAGCTCTCCGGGAAGGTTGGTGTCTCGAAGGAGATGTTGATGGTTTTCCAGAGATGGGGTGCGATGGCGGTGCAGGCTTTGTTGAAGATGTGGTGTGGGCAAGGGTCTGACGGAGATCCGGAGTGGATGGTGTTCATGATCTTGATGGTGTTGTCGTTGTTGATGTTGGTCCAGGAGAGCGGACGGTTGGTGCGGATGGTGGTCGTGGGGGCGGAGGTCTCAGTAGTTGTCGGGGCAGTCATGGCGTTAAAGCTGTTGTGGATGTCTGCGATCTTGCGATGGAAGAAGGTGGCCAGTGAGTCGCACAGGTCTTGCGTAGGTGGGATGTTGTTGGTGTTGGAGAGTTCCTTCACGATGTTGAAGAGCACTTTGCTGTTGTGTGCGTTGTTGTCTAGGTGGTCTTTGTAGGAGGCTCTTATGGCTGATCTGATGAGGTGATGGTGTCTGCGGGTGGCGTTCTTGTGGGCTGCGTAGCTGTCCGGTGTTCGTTCACGGAGTCAGTTCTTCTCCAACTTTCGGCAGGTTTGCTTGGAGGCCTGGAGGTTGTCAGTGAACCAGATGGCTCTTTTGCTGGTGTGACTGTTGGAGGGTGTCTTGAGCAGGGTGAGGGTGTTGGTGCAGTCGTCGATCCACTGTCTGAGGTTGCGGGCGGCGGTGTCGGGATTGGTGGGGTCGGCGGGTGTGCTCTGGGTGAGGGTGGTGGTTAGCTGGTCTTCGGTGACTTTGCTCCAGAAGCGGCAAGGCATCTGTTGGGTGCGGTGGTGCGTGGTGGGTTTCCGGAAGGTGAAGTGGATGCAGCAATGGTCGGTCCAGTAGAGTTCGGTGGTGTGGTTAAAGGAGACGTGGGGTCTTGCCGAGAAGATGGGGTCGAGCGTGTCGCTGGCGGAGTGGGTGGGTGTTGTGATGAGGTGTTTGAGTCTCAGGTTGGCTAGGTTGTCGATCAGGGTGGTGGAGTTGGTGTCATTGTTGTTCTTGAGGTGGAAGTTCAGGTCCCCGAGGAGGATGTAGTCCATGGAGGCGAGGGTGTGTGTGCTGATGAGGTCGGCGATGGAGTCGCTGAACTGTGGTCCGCGCCCGGGGGGTCTGTAGACAAGGGTTCCTATGAGGGTGGTGTTGGGTCGGTGTGGATCTGGAAGTGCAGGTGTTCGGCGGTGCTGAGGGTGTCGTCGGAGTTGGTATAGACCTTGAGGGTGGACTTGTGGATGATAGCGATTCCTCCACCAACTCCATTGGTGCGGTCTCTGCGGGTGATCTTGTAGCCGTCTGGGATGGCTATGGCAATGTCGGGTGCCGAGGAGTCGTTCAGGCAGGTCTCTGTCAGGAAGGAGACGTCCGGGGAGGACGTGTCGAGCAGGTCCCAGAGTTCGACGGCGTGTTTGCATGCGGAGCGGGTGTTCAGGAGTATGCAGCGGAGGTGATTGAGTCCAGTCCTGGTTGGCGTATTGGCGGCTCTGGTGCTGGTAAAACTGCAGTTCCGGCAGGAGAAGGGTCCTTGGGTGCGCTTTGGGGCGGCCTGGAAGCAGGTGTGTTCTCGTCCGGTGTTGAGTGCACCAAGGGTGCTGGCATCGTAGCAGAGTCGGGCATCGTGGCGTTCGCGGGGGCCAGGGGTTCTGGCACTGGGCGCGGTCCAGGCGCAGAACAAGCATAAAACAATAATACAAAATACAGTGCAGATACAAGTAAAAAACCAACGGCCTACCACTGGCCACCAGGGATGATGAGCAGGTGGTAGCCTGTGAGTGTACGAGAGCAGGCCACATTGAAATATTTAGCCATCTCACTGGAGGTTTTCAGGATTTCCTCTAGATTAGTGCAATTGACTTAGCGAGCTCACAATGAATGACAATATGAAACACAAAGGTGCAAATTTGCCAAGCGGTCATGTAATGAAGTGCAGCAACTAAAGTTGCACTGCGTTGCTTGAAAGGGAGGAGTAGAAAAACACAGTGTCGTCCTCAGCAATTCGGAAGCCTCAGGCCCAAACATATTGTGAGATTTGGGGGTCTCTAGTTGGCATAGGTAGGTACCTGTGACAAATAGGGGCCCTTGCGTCTAGTCAGGGTAAGGGGGTACACTCCTAAAATAACCTCTGCTCACCCGCTTGGTAGGTTGGCACGAGCAGACAGGCTTATCTCAGAGGCAGTGTGTATAGCATTTGTGAACACATACAGCAATCAAGTGACAACACTACAGATGGACACCACACAGGTTGTAATATAAAAATTAGTATCTTTTATATAGACTTATCACAAGACCACAAACGACAAACATCGTTCAATGTACCTTAAGATGCGTAACGTAAGACAACGAAAGTGTTGCAAGGACGGTGATGTGTTGAAGATCTGGTGCAATGAAACAAAGATGGCGCTTTCTTCTTGATGCGACACGCTTCCTGGTGATGCGGCGGCGTCTGCTGCGACGTCGATCCTCTTCTCTGGCGATGCGAGATGTTTCCTCACGATGCGAGCCGCGACAGACCCTGCAAAACGCTTCCCAGTGATGTGGCGGCGTCTGCTGTGATGTCGTTCCTCTCCCCCAGCGATGCGAGTTACTTCCACAATGATGCGATCCATGACAGGCCCTGCGACACTCTTCCCGGTGATGCGGCGGCATCTGATGTGACGTCGATCCTCTTCTCCGGTGATGAGCCACGACAGGCCCTGCGACACGCTGCCCAGAGATGCGGCAGCGTCTGATGCGACGTCGATCCTCTTCTCCGGCGCGAGCCGCGACAGCCCCTGCGACACGCTTCCCAGTGATGCAGCGGCGTCTGCCACGACGTCGTCCTCTCCCCATGCGATGCGAGGCGCTTTGGTGGACCTGCGATAACTCAATGATTCTTCTGTGACACGCTTCCCGGTGATGCGGCAGTGTCTGCTGTGACGTCGATCCTCTTCTCCGGCAATGCGAGGTGCTTCGTGTTGTGAAGCGGCAGTTTGGCAACACGCTTCTTGTGTGTGAGTCACACTTCCAGCTCCTTGCGACACGCAGTCCCTCAGAAACCCTTGCAAAACAGCAGGCACTTCCAAAGAACTCTTGGGGAGCTGGTGGGTGAAGTCTGTTGTCGCTGAGACTTCAGCAGGAGGCAAGATCTTTTCCAAGCACTTGGAGATCCTTCACAAGTTGAATAAAGTACACACAAAGTCCTTTCTCCTTTCTTTGGCAGTCAGGCAACCACTGCGGGCCAATCCCTCAAGCTTAGGGATAGTCTCTCCTCAGTCTCTTCTGGTTCCACTCCTCAGCAAAGGTTTCTTCTTGTTTCCCAAAGTGATCTAAAGTTCTTGGGTTTGGGTCTCAATATTTATACCCAGTTTCTCTTTGTTCTCTGAAGGCAGCGAGGCCTTTGCCTAGTCCAAACCAGTTCTGGTCAGTCCTGGAGCACTTTGTTGACCAGACTCCTTCTTTCCTTTCAGAGTGCAGGGCAGAGACATCAGATGCACCACAGGAGGTGGAGCCAGCATTGTAGAGGGAAGGCACAGCCCTATTCAGGTCCCAGGTGCAACTCCTCCCACATATCTAGATGCAGATCTCTCTATTCAGCCCTGTGCTGACTCACCTTGTCTCCTGGAATTTCTCCAGCCCCTATAACTCAAACTCCAGACAAGGAATACACAGCCTAGCAGAGGCAGGTTTGTATGGTGAGACAAGAAAATACCTACTTTCTAAAAGTGGTATTTTCAAAAACAGAGGGGACGATTCCGATACCGGGTCGGACAGCTCTCCGAGAGCTGTCTGTAGCCTTACCGTGCGACCGACACGTACCCGTTCCATCCCGCAGAGGAAGTACGATGCGCATAACTGCCAAAAACACGACCGACACGTAGGCTGTGATTCAAGCTCCATTCTCCGTCCGAGCCGTAACTCCTAACGCTGAACCGAGTCGCCCGGAAGCAGTATCCATAGCAATTTCCGGCATGACAAGTACAATGCGTACTTCCTACACGCCGGACGGGTACGGTACGTCACAGCATCTGGGAAACAAGCATATCAGCTACGATTCGCGCCACAACTCAATACACGGCTACGAGATGGACCAGCTTGCAGCGGATACGAGACGGAGCAACAAGCAGCGTGTATGACACGAAAAATCATGAATCCCATTGCGCAGGTCATACCAGTACTCTACATCTATGACCGGCTCAGGAGCCGACGCCGACGGCGCAGGCGGTAAGTCAGACACCTACCCTATAAACAAACGACACGTACCCGCAAAATGGCACACACACAGCGGATCCACATCCTGGCCACTAACAACAGGCCACCATAGGGGTTGCATGGCCAGCACCACTAACACCCCCAACCATAGGGCTTATGTTGCCCATCACCCCTGCCACCCCCAGCCATAGGGCATATGTTGCCCATCACTACTGCCACCCCCAGCCATAGGGCTTATGTTGCCCATCACTACTGCCACCCCCACCCATGGGGCATATGTTGCCCATCACTCCTGCCACCCCCACCCATAGGGGACCTGTTGCCCATCACCCCTGCCACCCCCACTCATAGGGAACCTGTTGCCCATCACTACTGCCACCCCTACTCATAGGGGACCTGTTGCCCATCACTACTGCCACCCCCAGCCATAGGGCTTATGTTGCCCATCACTACTGCCACCCCCACCCATGGGACATATGTTGTCCATCACTCCTTTCACCCCCACTTATAGGGGACCTGTTGCCCATCACCCCTGCCACCCCCACTCATAGGGGACCTGTTGCCCATCACCCCTGCCACCCCCAAACATAGGGCTTATGTTGTCCATCACTACTGCCACCCCCACCCATGGGGCATATGTTGCCCATCACTCCTGCCACCCCCAACCATAGGGGACCTGTTTCCCATCACTACTGCCACCCCCAGCCATAGGGCTTATGTTGCCCATCACTACTGCCACCCCCACCCATGGGGCATATGTTGCCTATCAATCCTGCCACCCCCACTCATAGGGGACTTGTTGCCTATCACCCCTGCCGCCCCCACTCATAGGGGACCTGTTGCCCATCACCCCTGCCAAACCCACTCATAGGGATCTGTTGCCCAGCACCCCTGCCACCCCCACTCATAGGGGACCTGTTGCCCATCACTACTGCCACCCCCACTCATAGGGGACCAGTTGCCCATCACCCCTGCCACCCCCACCCATAGGGGACCTGTTGCCCATCACCCCTGCCACCCCCACTCATAGGGGACCTGTTGCCCATCACCCCTGCCACCCCCACCCATGGGGAACTGTTTCCCATCACTACTGCCACCCCCACTCATAGGGCATATGTTGCCAATCACCCCTGCCATCCCCACTCATATGGCATCTGTTGCCCATCACTACTGCCACCCCCACTCATAGGATGGGTGATCCGCCACACATCGATCATACTCCAACATTAGGTATGTCAGCAAAATACATCCCCCCTAACATCATGACAACAGTGTGTAGTCTGTGACAAATGCCCACAATAGTGATTATGACTTTGAACATACAATGTAACTAAAAGCACATGTGTGACCAACACATGAGTGTGCCCTACACAAGGCAAGGATCACTATAGCACTGTGTCAATGTAAAAATAACACCCCCTCATTGTGTAGAACAAAAGTTAAGTGTGGGCTTCCAAAAAGCAGCAGATGTTGAGCATTGTGGTGATGGGGTCTAAACCCCCCCTCATCACAGTGACCAAAAGGTAAGTGTCATCATGGTCAAAGCTGCAAATAACAAACAGCATGTATGATCCCTGCTCCCAACACATTAAACTAGGGCAAACTAGTGGTTGTGTCCCATTCCCACAGAGATGTGGTGAGGCTAACAGTGCTGTGAAAACCTAACACACTCTCGGCTTTGCGGAGATAAGCGCCACACATGGGGGCTGACAATGCATACAGTGTACAATGACACAAGAGCAGAAGTGACCATCACCAAGCATATACACATCTCGAAAATAGACACACTAATCAAAACAACCTGTGTAGTCTGTAGGTGTCAGCTCACAAAGCCACATTCCATGCCAGCAATGGCACCTAACAACCATGATGAATGTGCACAATAATGTGATATGACTTACAGGGTCAGCAGGGAAAATCACAGAAACAGCATCCAGACAAAGGCCCACAACAGCAATACCAATGCACTTGTGCAGATGCACAAACACAAACAGGCAACCTCACACTGCACATCTGACGCAGCATGTGTGTGTGTGTGTGTGTGTCACAGTATCCCCAGGCAACTATACAACACATGAGGGGGGCTGAACCACACAGATGTGGACACAGTGCCATACAAAAGTAAACCATCATTGGGACACCCTTAGTGGGCAATCAGGCATTGTTCGATGAGAGGGAGCACAAAAGACACATGTGACACAAGCTTGAATGAACACCAACTAACACAGCAAGAGACTGACACAAAACAGCACTACCCCCAGGGACAAGACATTGGGGTGACACAAGCATGCATGACACCTCCACTGTGATGACAAAGGTAGATGTCGTACAAACTGGGAAACCCAGACATGTGTCCTGTTCCACAAATGTACATCACACATACACAAACACAAGTCACTCACCATGGCCCCTCATCCATGGACAAACGGGAACTAGGGGACCATCCATGCAAACATTTACATCAGTCTACCTTCAACACCACACACCCTGAACTGCAACAATGTGCATCTGTGAAGCCCACATGGACAGGTGACATTGCACATGCCCACATGACAAACACAGGAATGTTGGGAGGAACTAAGGTGCACAGACACATCACACAAGGACAGTTTACAACACTGGGGAATGACAGACATACTGCACAGTATGCGGTACATGGCCATGACTTCAAAGCTCACATACCCTTCAGAATCCCTGCCGCAGTCCCATGACAATGCAGAAGCCATGGAGAACCACAAGGCACACATGCTGACACCTGCCAACATTGCAGCCATGAACCCGACAAGTGGGAGCAGTCACACACACATACAAATGTCTCAATCACTGAAAGGTACCACCGAGGGACAACTACATGATTTTGAAAAATACACTAGTGCCTTGGGGAACCCTGACTGTGTCCCATCTGTGTCTGACAACATCATCACCACTCAGAACTGACAAATCCCAATGATGATACACCAATTAACAGTAGTGTGTCATGCACCCACACATATGGTAGCCCATGGCAAAGTAGTGGGATGAACACAGTACCACTCAGCAAGCATCAACAACATGAACATATCAACGGAACACTGCCTGTGTATGAACAGGGATGTGGACACACACACATGCTCATACAACACACACCATGGGCCCAGGCTATGTCACGGGACAACACACTTACTTGAGGGGACCCAACTCCTGTGGAAGCCCAGCTGTGCCAAACATATTCACAGCACGTCTCACTCATATCTGCAGAACACTTGGTCAGTCAGCCATCAGTTACCACACAATGAAGGCTCTGGTCACAACAGCCTGGGTACATTAGTCTCCCCTAAGTCATCTGCACATGCTCAATACATATGTACAGCAAGTTGCACAGAGGACCCAGTTGCTCCTATACCAATGATGCCCTCACCTGTAGGTCCAGTGGTGATGCGCACAAAGTCTGTTGAATTGACAAATTGGACAATGGGAAGCACATTATATGTGCATGGGTGCAAGCAAGAGATGTGACCATGCAAATGAAATGTTCTTAGAGATGTCCACAAATTGTTGATCATGACACACCCATGTAGCTGCAAAGGATGATGTGGATACTCACCAGAATAGGATACATATCTCATGGACCACATGGAGTACCTCACAGCAACACATCAGTATTCAACATTGGAAACCAAGCATGTTAAACATCATCAACATAATGTACAGCTAAATCAAGTTCACAAGGATAAAGAAAAAAGCTTTATTCAGCATATTAAAAGTTAAACGTCTGTTCAAACAAAAGGCCAATGGCCAGTCCATGTCCAAATGCCAAGGAGTGAACTAGAGTGACAACTGTCAAACGTTGCTTGCCTGCACTGCTAAGGACCGGGGTCATCCCCTCGGAGGGGCATACATGGGGGCTGGCCAGGCACTGCAGGGACAGGATCAGGGCACAGCAGAAGGAGGCAGTGAAGAGGTGGTGGATGCAGGTGAGACACTTGCAACTGCAGTGGAGCTGACTGAAGTGGTGGGTGCTGTCACAACTGTGGGGCACAAGTCAGATGGGGTGGTTGCCGGCACAACTCCAGTGGGCAGGTCAGATGGAGTGGATTGGGTCCCCAATGCAGTGCCCAAGTCAGACGGGGTGGTCGTGGACTCCACTGCAGTGCCTACATCCATGAGAGCGGAATGGGGGGCAGGTGAGGTCGGCAGGACAGGGGGGGACACGGTCCCCACATCAGTGGTACTGACCATCTAACCAGGTGTGGAGGAGCAAGTGGCAGGGGGGATTGCCTTAGCATTTTGGGGATGGTGTATCAGTGGGTGGGAGAACCCGGGGCAGGGAGTGGCGGGGGAACCTCTGGAGTGGTGGCCTGGGGGATGGAGGACGGAGACTTTGCCTTGGAGCTACGTGGTGGTGGGGGGGTCTTGCTCTCCCGGCTCCGGGGGGGACTTGCGGGTGGGGGTCTCAGTCTCACTGTGCCTGGGAGAGGGTGTCTGGGTGTGAGGGGCACTCCCCTCTGTTTGATGTGACTTCCTCTTCCCCTTGTAATCAGGATCTGCTGGGTCGGTGGGGAAGAGGCCAAGGTCACAGAGGAAGAGATTCTGGGGAGATGGGGTTGCAGGTGATGCAAGGGAAGGGGGCTGGGAGGGAGAGGTCTGCGGAGTGGTTGTGGATGACTGTGTGTGTGTCTGCAAACCAGCCTCTGTGAGTGTGGTATCAGTCCCCTGCGCTTTCTTGTGTGCACGTCTAGACCTTGTTTTGGGTGTTTCTGTGCTTGGGACAGGTAGGCTGCTAGGAATCGTGGGTGGTGCAGGGGTAGGAGGGGTGCGGGACTGTTGGAGGAGGGACACTGCTGCCGTCAGGGAGGAGGCCACGGACTGATTGGTCCTCTGTAGGGCAGACATGCCCGAGGAAATGCCATCCATGTGTGTGCATGGAGGACCTTCAGCATTGACGTCTGCCCTACATGGATCTGTCTAAGTAAGTCCACAGACTCCTCACTCAGGGCAGCAGGGGACACAGGGGCAGGGGGTGCGGTTCCTGGCACAAAGGAGACATGCTCACGAACACAGGAGCCCACAGGCACCTCTGGAATAGGAGCTGATGGGAGGGTGGTGGTGGTGGTGGTGGCGGGGACAGCCTCACTAGCTGGGGTTTGGTGGCTGCTGACACCCGCCTCCACGAGGGAGTCATCCTCAGAGCTGCTGTGGCCCTCATCTGTGGGTGATGGTGCTGACGACTGCTCTGTGTGGCTCCACTGGGTCCCCCCGACTCCTCTCCTTCTGTCCCTGTCAGGCTCTTTGGCTCCTCCTGGTCCGTGGGGCTGTCCCCTCCTGTGGCTGTGGATGTATCTGGATAGGAATAGGAAGTAAGAGAACAACATCACTCACCTACACCGACTGCACACACCACTGTGAGTTCATCACATCACAGGGCAAGACCTGGCATCATCAGCTGAACACAGCTCAAAGTGCCAACACTGTTTAGGAAAAGCCAATTGTCATTCTCAATCTCAACCATGGCACACATATCCCTCCTTGACTTTCACACATATGTCTGTTGCATGTTGGATGCTAACACCCCAATGTGCCAACATGCGCCACCCACACCTCATTTGGACATGCAAGTGAACATGTTGTAGTATGTCACTATACACACAGCACATCTCTTGCTACTGGCTCAGTACAGGTGTCCGGATGAAGGGATGGGCAGAGACTCATTTCACATGCTTGTGATGCATGCCAGCAACACACACTATGATGTTCTCATGACCTGATGGGCAATGCCACAATGGGGTGCATGGTGCACTCTTGAACACAATCCAGGATCACTCATAGCAATGGCACTTGGATGCCCTGAAAGTCAGTCAACACTGTCTCCTGTCACAGGGGCAGGGCATCCAGACAACAACAATATGCACTGACTCACAATCCTAGCTCAGGGGTACAGCTAACTCTGCAGATGACCGGCACACTTGCCCATCCCCTGCAAACAACATATACAGGACCCAGAAGACCCCACATCATGCAAATCAGACACATGAGTCTCTGCAAACACCACTCCCTGTACATTAACACATCACAGTCTGCCATGCATGTAACCCAGCTGCATGAAGGACACAGTTGCATACACCATTGTGTGCTGTCAGATGATCACACACCTATATGTCACACAGGTCTTGTCTCTCACAGTCACATCTCAGATGTCATGCTGACCCTCTGAATCATGGACACCCCAGTTGTACGTAATAACAAGCCACACCCTAATGACACAGAGGCAGACACCTGAGGGCACATGTCACTAAGCATAACCTGCTATTTGGCACACAGGAGTGGGATTACAGAGTGTTTCTCAATGCCCTTGAGGAGGCATGACTGGCTAGGTCTACATGAAAGAGTGTTTGGCCTTGGACAGTAGTCAGGTGGCTAAGCAAGTGTGACATACTTGAGATACATACACCTGAGGCCACAAAATTGGAGTCCCCTGCTGCATGGGTTTGTTTGGAATATCCCAGCCACATGTGGCGAGTCAGACCAGCAATTGGAACTCATCTCAAGGGCACACACAGATCACATGTCAGATCTCAGGCATTGTGTAAACAATTGACTCACCCATGAAACACACAACAGAGTCACGGGAACAGATGCTGTCCGGTAGCAGAAGCATAGCTGACTGCAGGGACACAGTGCCCTAGTGAGACAAGCAAAAGACTGTAGGGGACACACCTGTGGAACAGATGAGGAGGGTGCATCACACAATTGAGGGACCTGAGTATTGGACTACAAGACCTACGTAATGGGAAGTGTGACCAGGCAAAAAGACTGCAATTAGCATGTCAGGCATAGTACACAAATTAGGCATGGACTTACGCCCTTCCTGCTGCTGTCTGGCCTTCAACTGCCTATCCAGGTCCGGGAAGACCACCGCCAGTATCTGGAGCATGTGGGGTGTCAGGGTCCGGTGTCCGCCCCTTCTGCGCGGAGGTGACAGCTTCAGCTGGACTCTAGCTATCTTCCGGGTCCAGCCCCGAAGGTCCTGCCACCTCTTCTGGCAGTTGCGGATCCGGTGCTTGTACACCCCCACAGAACGAACAGCCTGGGCGATGGTCAGCCATATCTCCTGCTTTTGGTGGGCATCAACCTGTGAGGATGACAAAGTGAAAGGTACATTAACACACATGCCACAGATTTGTGCAGCGCACATTTGGATATACATGTCATCATCACAAAGGGAAATGAGTTACACAGGTAGTGCAACCATGGGGAAGGACAAATCACCTGCATGTCTGACATGTTAACAATGACTGGATAGTTTAAGCTTGCACTAATGCACTTTAGCAGCAGGACACCTGTTCATTACATGTACCTACACACTTTGGACGATGAAAGTAGTCAGTGAGAATGCTTGCCACTGGTGTACACACTGCTAGTCCTGCTAGTCAGACAACATGCATAATTAGGAAGGCAGTGGACTGCACACTCACCTGCTCCCCTGGTTTCCCATAGAGCTTGCTGTACTGTGGAAGGAGCCCGTCCAGTAGGCCTGGGCGGAAAATTCCGTTCCGCTCGCGGAATTTGCGGAATTTGCGTAATTTCGCGTTCCGCGGAGAACGCGAAATTGCTCAAAAGTCTGCTTTCCGCGATTTCGCGAAATTTTTGCTTGTTCGCGTTCTCAAAATGCGTGTTCGCGAGATATTTCTCCCCGAGCACGCAAACAGCAATTGTGAACAGGAAAAAAGCATCGTGAACAAGCAATTCCGCGTGTTCGCGGAATTTCTGCGTGTTCGCGGAGATTTTTTACCGTTTCGCGGAGATTTGCGTAACGCAACTACGCAAATTCCGCCCACCCCTACCGTCCAGCAGGGCCTGGTTCTCCTCCTCAGTGAAAGCTGGGGCCCTCTCCAAATTACATGCCATAGCAGGAGCCAGAGGATGCAGAGACAGCAGCAGTGGTAGCAGGGATGTGGTCCAGTAGCATGTAGTGCAGGCAAGTTAGCTCCCTGGGGGCCAGCCAGCCTTATATCTGTGCTGCAGAGGCAGAATCTGTGCCATGTGTCTAAAGTGATAGGTCCAACACGGTTGCATTCTATGAATCTGGCCAATCCATTCAAATGTAAGACTCGTACACGCCTTCCGCATCTTTCAAATCTTCACCTTCATGAAACACTTGAAATTACAACTTTGTTGTAGGCATCCAACTGAATTTCCAGTGCACAACTCGTACAAGTTTTGAATCCGCATCCGTCTCCATGACAGTCCGGAGCCAATGGGTGTGCCCGGCTCGTTCAACTGACTGTACAACGCGTATTTTGAAAATACACATGCACCCATCTCCATACGATTCAATGGCCAAGGCATACGCCTCTCTCGGACCATGCCTGCCTGATGCGTATGCATGATAGTCACCCGCGTCGGACCTCATTGCATTCAATGGCAAAGCGTACGCACGGCTCGGTCATGAACCGTGCAAGGCGTACGCATTGTCACCCGCATCGGACCTTATTGCATTCAGTGACAAAGCGTACGCACGGCTCGGTCATGAACCGTGCAAGGCGTACGCATTGTCACCCGCGTCGGACCTCATTGCATTCAATGAACCGTGTAAGGCGTACGCATTGTCACCCGCGTCTGACCTCATTGCATTCAGTGACAAGGTGTATGCACGGCTCCGTCATGAACCGTTCAAGGCACACGCATTGTCACCCGCGTCGGACCTCATTGCATTCAGTGACAAAGCATACGCACGGTTCGGTCATGAACCGTGCAAGGCGTACGCATTGTCACCCGCGTCGGACCTCATTGCATTCAGTGACAAAGCGTGCGCACGGCTCGGTCATGAACCATTCAAGGCGTACGCATTGTCACCCGCGTCGGACCTCATTGCATTCAGTGACAAAGCGTACACACGGCTCGGTCATGAACCGTGCAAGGCGTACGCATTGTCACCCGCGTCGGACCTCATTGCATTCAATGACAAGCGTACGCACGGCTCGGTCATGAACCGTGCAAGGCGTAAGCATTGTCACCCGCGTCAAACCTCATTGCATTCAGTGACAAAGCGTACGCACGGCTCGGTCATGAACCGTGCAAGGCGTACGCATTGTCACCCGCGTCGGACCTCATTGCATTCAGTGACAAAGCGTACGCACGGCTCGGTCATGAACCGTGCAAGGCGTACGCATTGTCACCCACGTCGGACCTCATTGCATTCAATGAACCGTGTAAGGCGTACGCATTGTCACCCGCGTCGGACCTCATTGCATTCAGTGACAAAGTGTATGCACGGTTCGGTCATGAACCGTGCAAAGCGTACGCATTGTCACCCGCATCGGACCTCATTGCATTCAGTGACAAAGCGTACGCACGGTTCGGTCATGAACCGTGCAAGGCGTACGCATTGTCACTCGTGTCGGACCTCATTGCATTCAGTGACAAAGCGTGCGCACGGCTCGGTCATGAACCGTTCAAGGCGTACGCATTGTCACCCGCGTTGGACCTCATTGCATTCAGTGACAAAGCGTACGTATGGCTCGGTCATGAACCGTGCAAGGCGTACGCATTGTCACCCGCGTCGGACCTAATTGCATTCAATGACAAGCGTACGCACGGCTCGGTCATGAACCGTGCAAGGCGTAAGCATTGTCACCCGGGTCGAACCTCATTGCAGTCAGTGACAAAGCGTACGCACGGCTCGGTCATGAACCGTGCAAGGCGTACGCATTGTCACCCGCGTCAGACCTCATTGCATTCAGTGACAAAGCGTACGCAAGGCTCTGTCATGAACCGTGCAAGGCGTACGCATTGTCACCCACGTCGGACCTCATTGCATTCAGTGACAAAGCGTACGCACGGCTCGGTCATGAACCGTGCAAGGCGTACGCATTGTCACCCGCGTCGGACCTCATTGCATTCAGTGACAAAGCGTACGCACGGCTCGGTCATGAACCGTGCAAGGCGTACGCATTGTCACCCGCGTCGGACCTCATTGGTGTGACTATTCTACGGATCCATTAGAGACCCAACGACGGAGCGAAACATGTTGACCAGCGCACTTTCTTTCACACATGGGCACTAGGAGCAGACGAGTAATACCCCGTCCTCTATGCCATCTATTAATAGAGGATTGCCTATTGCCTTTGTACATATATACATTTTTAATCCTACCCCCGGACCAACGAATAAAGATAGCCCCACGGCACCAGAGGGTAATTTTACGACCCCACACCCCCCCCTTTTTTCTCAGCCCACACACCCGCATGCACAACTGCGGCATCTACAAAAAAGATTTCCGACAAAGAGCCCTCTCGCGGGGCCCGTGGGGGACTGCAGCACCACTCCACGAGGAGCAACGCCCGATGATGAAGCATGACACTCGCAAGGGTGTGTGAGGGCACTAGTATCAAAAGGAGAGATTCCCCACCTCACTCTGATAGGGTACATTTCCTCTAGAGACTTTGTTTTCTTTATCTACTTCAGCGTCCTAATTGGCCTCTGAGCCTGTCTTCTTCCTAAGGAACAGTTACCACAACGTGATATAACTATATTCTACGGATGCAACTCACATTTACTGGCCAGGGACACCTGTGGACACCTACCACACTACAGCATTGGCCACACAGTGTCCCATGGCATGTAAGGCTGCATTCCCTGGGTGTTTGGGTGGGGGACACATATGGTTTGTTGGGTGGCACTTTTGTGCAGCCACTCCCAGGCTGCGCCCGTGTACATGGGGCAGAATCCTTTGTGTGTTGTGCACATTACCACTGTGATGTGCAATTGTACAGTAATGGGCATGAGTCATAGACACAGTTTCATGTTGGATATGTTTGGGGCATGTCACATACGCCCTGAGTCCAGGGGGTGATGGCATGCACGTCACTGTGCGACCTGTAGCCACAATACTGATGTGCACCCACAGTCTGTGTGCATGTTGTGTCTCAGATGTGTCTGATCAAATGTGCCCAATGGGTGCCAGTCTCCACATCCATGTGGTATATGCATCAACCTTGATGGTGTGTGTGTGTCTAAGAGACGTACATGTAGGGCCGGCAGGAACAACAGTGGCCACTACTTGTGGGACTTACGCTTGCCTTGTGGTGTGTACGTGATACGCTATGTCCATGCCAGTGTCGATGTGGCAATACAGGGACCCTGGGTTTCTGCATGGCAAAGGTCTGTGATGCCTGGGAGACATCAGGCCTCACTTGTCACTGTGGTGTGTGTTTGGAACGTTGCAGCAGTACATAGGTTGGGTGACACAGCCAAATGATTGGCCATTGCACTACATGGGACTCATGTGGACATGTGGAATTGAGATGTGAGGTGGTGGTCATGTAGGTGACATATGTGTCCATGCACAACAGCACACACCTCAGTACATTGTGTAATGTCATGATCTATCATGTGCGATTGAGCCTGGTCATGGCCACATGGGTGGATGAACTGACAATCTTCCTTTGTGTATCTCTGTACTGCAGGGCACCAGCTGTTCATCGCCCGTTCCCAGACCTTGCAACCATGCAGGAACACGACTGCATCAGACGGTACTGCTTCACCAGGCCACTGATTGAGGAGTTGGCAGAGCAGTTGGCGCCACATCTGCTACCTGGCCGGACATACCCTACAGCACTGACCCCAGAGGTGAAGGTGATGGCAGCCCTGCACTTCTTTGCTACTGGTACCTTCCAGTACACTGTGGCTACTGCTGGTGGTATGTCGCAAACGATGTTTAGTCGGGTGCTACGCGATGTCTTGGAGGGGATGTTGCATTTCCTAGACCTTTACATCAAGTTCCCTAGCCCAGCTGAACTCCCTGAGATAAAGGATGCCTTTTATACACTGGGGAGGATGCCGAACGTCATCGGATCTATTGATGGGACACATGTGGCCCTGATACCACCACAGGCACATGAGCAGGCATACTGGAACAGGAAGCACTACCACTCCATCAATGCTCTGGTGGTATGTCTTGCTGACATGTCTATCACACATGTGTTTGCACGGTTCCCTGGTTCTGCGCTCGATGCCTACATTATGAGGAGTAGTCGCATTGCAACGCTGATGTCACAGATGCCAGCTCAGCATGCCTGGCTTGTCGGTGTGTACTGACTGTTTCTCATTATGTGTGTTTGTCAATGGTGTATTCCGCACTCCTACAAAACTCAGCTACTTGTTCATTTTTGTGTGTGTAGGTGACTCCGGATACCCCAACATGCCGTGGTTGCTGACAGCCCTCAGGAACCCTGTGACACCAGCCGAGCTGCGCTACAATGAGGCACATGGTCAGAGCAGGAGGGTGATTGAGCGGACATTCGGCCTCCTGAAAAGTCGCTTTCGCTGCCTGGACAAGACCGGAGGGGCCCTCCCATATGAGCCTGCAAAGGTGTGCAAAATAATCCTTGTATGCTGCATGCTACACAACATGGCAGTGCGGAAGGAGGTGCCTCTCATCCAGGATGACGATGACCAACCTCCGGCACCTGTGGAGGATCCCGGCCTGGGCTAAGATGCAAGTTATGATGAGGATGAGGGTGACGTCCGCTCACAGCTTATCAACAACTTCTTCACCTGAATGTGAGTTTCAAGGGTTGTTATGTGAATGTATGGAGGTAGCCTGGAATGTGTTGTGGCAGCTCTGTTGCTGTATAAGTGTGTCTGTGTGCCACTTGACTGGATGCGTGCAGTGATGTGTCCATTCAGCTGGTGTGTAGTCCACAATAGGGTAGTACTGCTAACTTGTTTTTGTGTAGGTTTCTTGCGACATGTTTTGTGCATGTGTATTGCATTTCTCTCCTGTTATTCTGTGCTTTTGACTGTGTCTTGTGTCTGTCCTTCCCAGGGTACTTTGCCTGTTGTTTGGTCAGCATTGACCCCCAACACCCAGAAGCCAACACCAGTGTGGAAGTTGTCAATTCCCATCAACTGATGTACCACACATCCCTGGACTTCAATTCTCTAACACTTTGTGAGCGTGTGTCCACTGTTACATGGAATTACCGTGCAACTATTGTGGAATAAACGTGTTGCTGATGTGTAATGAACCTGTGCTATGCTTTATTATGTGCGTTGTCTGTCTTCCCACATCTGAGTGACATCTGCTTACCTCACTTGTAGACTTGTTACCACTGGCTGGGGTTGGTGTTGTGTCTGTGCATGGCAATGTGTTTCAGGTCAACATCATTGTGTGGGAGGAGTAACATGGCCATGGTGAGTATGTGTTGTGGTGCCATAGTGGTGTGTCTCCCTCACATGTGTCACATCACCATGACTCACCTTACGTTGGTCACATTGTTAAAGTATTTGGCATGCACTGTGTTGTGTAGCAGATCGACATCTCCCTGAACATGACAAGTTGGAATCACAACAGAGGCAAGTATGGTGTACTGGTGAGTTTATTTTCAAACATGTGTGAGGGAAGTGCACATGATGGTGGGTGCTGTACATTGGTTTTGGAATCCAAAGTTCACATTAGAGTTGGAAGTGCTGGTAGCTGAAATGTCCAGAGTAAAGTCCACAGTCATCTGTACATTGGCCCAACATGAACCCTCCATGTCACGTGGGCGAGTTGTGTGCGATTGGACAAGGTGAATGGGTTGCGCACACAGAACATTGTCCAGAACAGGTTTCTAGGCCCTGGGGGACGTGCTGGGACATCTGCCTCTCACATGTCCTTCTTCAGACGACCCCTCTTCTTCCGGGGGGGGGGGGATCCTCATGTGCAGGCCTCTACGGTGCAGGGAACTCTCCGCCAGAGTCCTCCTCCCTCCCTGTGGCACTGGCAGATGGTGTTGCGACAGATGTTGTGGCCACACAGGGAGGTGTGGACAGGTTGGTGTTGATCTGGCGGAGGAATTAGAGTATGTCCCGATGCACCGCTGTAATGGCATCCCACTTGGCCTCCATGCGGGCATGGTGGGCGACCTGCTCATGTTGCATGTCCTTGAGGATCCCCACTACCTGGCCAAATCCTCCGGTGCTATCCTGGTACGCAACTATGATGCATGTCAGGTGGGGGTCATCATACAGTCCAGACCCCTCTGCAAGGCTTGCCCTCTGCCTCCCACCCCTCCCAGCACCCCTATCCACACGGACAGGACCAGCGGCGGGACGCACAGATGACACTGGGACCCCTTGGGTGGTGATGCTGGTGGTGTTTGCTGTAGCTTCCGGGGGGTCCTGTGTCCCTGTGCTGTGGGTGTTGATTGGCCTTGGTCAGTCCGTGTTGGTGGGGGTGCCCTGTCGGTGTCCAGGTGCTGGAGGCGTGGGTACAGTTGATGCTGCTGCATGATGGCTCACACCAGAGGGGCCAGGTTGGTCGTTTTCATCCGAAGAGGACAGAGAGAAAGTCAGACTAGAGAGCTCAGTGTCTGCCAGAGTCTGGGACTGGGAATCCTCATCATTTGGTGCTGGGTGCCCAGCACCACTAGTGTTTGGAGGAGACACATGTGAGTTATGTTTCTACATGCATCGATGGTTCACAAACATGACATTTTCTACTTTTCGAACAGATGCCTGCCTGTACACTGCTTTTTCCCAGCTTGTCACGGACAGAGTTTGATATTGTTGTTGGCCATTTCCCAGCATGGCCTTGTGCTCCCCACAACAGAGCCCAGTGTCAGACATCTTGTCAGTCCCTTCCCACTCCCTGTGAGGTGAGTATGGTTCAGTGTGAGCTTGCTGGGCCATGCGGGTGGGTGTAGATTGTCTGTGACTGCGACTCCCATCATACTCTTGGCTACAACCCCCTTCCCGGCATGCCCATACTTCCTTCCTCTTGACTCTGCTTCCCTGTGAGGGGGTGTGACAGCAATGGCAAGATGGCTGACTGTGAAATCCTGGTGTTTGTTTGGCTACAAGTCCAAAGAGAGCCCCTGTGCTTCACACAGCAGCACCCACTACGGGGTATCTTTTGCGGATATTTCACTGAGGTGTGTGTCAATGCATTGTACCCGGTGAGTTGTGTGGAGTTTGTGTTAAGGGGAGGGTGTCTCCACATGCTGGTAAGTATGGTCAGGGCTGTCAGTCCTCCTTCCCATCATGAAACGTGCTTCCATTGTAGGGCGTGCAAGTTGTCTTTCAGGATGTCAGTCAGTGGTATCCTGCTTCTGATTTGCACACAACCCCTAGCAGGGCCTTGTGCTCCCCACAGCAGGAGCCAGTGTCAGCCATCTTGTCAGTCATTTTCCACTCCCTGTGATGTGGGCATGTTTCAGAGAGGTCTTGATGGGCCAATCAGGACGGTGAGCATTATCTGTGACTACAGGCCCCATCATGCTTTTGGATACACTCACTTCACCTGCACCCCCACTATTCCTTCCTGTCAGTCAGCTGCACTGTGAGTTAGGGGGTTTGTGGTGGCAAACTGTCTGGCAGTGTCTATTCAACTTTGTGCCACTGGCTTGCTCTATTTGTTTGTAGGTTGGTGCATGTCATGACACAGTTCCAAGTCACTATGAGATGGCAGGTATTGTGTTTGTCTGACTGGCATACACATCTAGGGTTGATTATCTATTGGTTAGTGTAGCTTTGCTTGCGGTGCATGGTTTCACTTTCCCCTTGCCACACAATCTTGGGTATGTTGTTTGTGTACTCACCAGGCTCTGGGATGTCTGTTAGGCCATGGACACTCTCTGGTGGTAGGATGTCCCGCACCTTCTCCTCCCAGGTCCTGAAGTATACTGGTTTGGCAGGAAGGCCACCGCCGGAGCACTGACTCAGGGCGTGATCTTTTTCGATGAGCTTCTTGACCCTCCTGCGCATGTCATACCACCTGTTCTGGATATCGTCCTTTGTGTGCCTTGCTGGTGCTTTTGCATTCACCTTCTCCACAATCCTCGCCCACATCTTGGTTTTCTGTGACATGGGGGTCCTTTGGACCAATGTACCAAACAAATGTGTCTCTACTCTGATGATCTCGTCTACCAGCACTTCTAACTCATTATCTGTGAACTTTGGATTCTTCTTTGGGGGCATGGTGATGGGTGGTGGTGGTGAGGGATGTGTGTGAGGGTGCAAGTGAGGGGGGTTGGTGTTGGTTTTGCTGGGTGTATGTGTGTGTGCTTTAGGATGAGGTGCTGATGGTGTGTGGGTTGTGTGATGTGTGAGTTGTGAGTGTGTCTGTGGTTGCTGTGTGATGGTGTTTGCTGCTGGCTGTGTCTCCTGTTTGCAAGGGATGATGGTAGTGATTGTGGTCCTTTATATAGTTGGAGTTGTGGGTGTGTCTTTGTCCCATTTTTTTTAAATTGCTATTTATTGGTTTGGCATTGCTTGTTTGGTCCTTTTTTTGTCTTTTTTCCTTTGGGTTTTGTAGGCATGAAGGAGACGTTCATGTGACGGAAACGGGCGCTGCTGTTGTCTCGTGCGGGCTTCTCCGCCTCGCTCACGCTGCCTATCTTCTGTGTTTGATACGCGGCGGTCGCGGAGGTCTCTATTGCTTGTGTGCCCAGTTGTCTGTGCGTGTCGGTCGTGCGGCTTGGTCTCCGTGCAAGTCGGTTTGGTTTTACACGCATTGCATCATACTGCGCGGATCGGACATCGCGTGTACGGGCCGGTCGGGTTGATTCCGGGTTCGTGTCAGTCGGTGAAAATCGTGTCGGTTTTCCGTTCGGATCACTGTTTTCCCTACGGCTCGGTCGTACGGCTTGTATTCCGTACGTGTCGGTTGTAATTCACTCGCGTTGCATCATACTGCACGGGTTGTACGGCGCTGGTCCGTATCGGGACTGGCAAGTGGGTGCACTTACCCAGTCAGCATGGCAGGATCAGACTGCACACAGGCTCAGCAATGGCAGGCCTTAGAAACACTTTTACAGGCTGCTTCTGTGGGTGGCACAACCAGTGCTGCAAGCCCACCAGCAGCATTTGGATTTACAAGCCCTGTGCACTCCTGGTGCACTGTCCTAGGATGTGACAAGTATACCAAATCAGCCAATCATGGAATCACTAATTCATACATTAATTTACAATAGGGAGCACTTGCACTGTGGCACTGGACAACAGTGGCACAGTGCCCAAAACATCTAACACCAGCAAAAACACATGAGGCAACAGCAAAAAATGGAAGGGAGACCCACGCCAAGGTGCCAGGTCTAACACATAATTTAGGGATGAAGGTACAGAACAAAGTTTAATTTTATTACCCATTGCATGCCCACATGATGCTGAACAATAATAAATTATATGTTAAATTTGAACACATTCATACAAAAGCAGTTGAAATGCTTCTTGCCCAGTAGCCCAAAAATCCTTAAGATGACACTGGTTTTGAGAGTCATAATTAGAGGTAATGGATAAAAGAGAGGGAGAAAGAGGTTTAGATAGAGAAATAGAATAGACAACCTTAAAAAAATCTCTCGGATAGTGCCATATCTACTAAGATGAGAACAGGATGCATCATGTTTTAACGGTTGGCTTACGAAGGCTATTGACACCATTGTGCCTCGGAAAGCCCACCCTTGAAAGAGGCTTACGCCCTTTGCACCTTGGTACTCTGACAACCTTAAGGCACAGAAATCACTATATAAAAGATTGGAAAGGTACGGAGGTCTAAATATTACAAGGGTGCTAAATTGATCTATCAATCGCTCTAAAAAAATACCACAAGGCTATTCGGATGGCCCAAAAATCATTCATTGCCTTATCCATTCAAGGGGCATACAAACATATCTCAGGAGTTGTTTAAATTGGTCAACTCTTTTCTTGACCCCTTGGCTACTAAAAACATCCTCACTCCTTCTTTGTAGCTTTCATAGACCCTCTCAGGCTTCTTTTATCGGAAAATCCAAGACACCAATGAGAAATTTCCAGTACGGAGCTCCACTAATCAAAGAGCAACATCTCAGGAATTTTCTGGCCTGTTACTGTGTAATTCTGCCCACATAACATATGCGGAATCTGCAACTGAACTTGGAAGTCTGGTTCTCCTCTTGACCCCTGCCCTCGGCTATCCTCAAACTTGCTGCCCTGGTGGTAAATCCCTGCTTGGATAGACTGCTCAATGAATCTCCCTGTTTCCTTGCAGCTGGAAACAAGATCTACTGCCCCCCCTGCTTAAAAAGGCATCAGCTATAAGATTTTTGGCAACTTTAGACCCATTTCAGTCCTTCCTACGGTTGCTAAACTTCTTAAGAAAAACATAGGTAGGCAGCTATCAAACTTTCTGGAGCCGAACCATCTGCTCCATGATTTGCAATCAAGATTCCAAGCTAGTTACAGCACTGAGACTGCCCTACTCAAACTCTCTGAATGCATCAAAGTTCATTTAGATTTTAACACCCCGGTCATGGTAATGCTCCTTGATCTCTCCTCGGTATTCAATACGGTCTCTTACGCTATTCTGCTGGAAAGACTTTAAAAAATCGGTAGTAGAGACCAAGCCCTACTATGAGTTAAATAGCGGGTGCTCCCAGGCTGTTTTTCTTCCTCCCTTTACCTCAAAGGAAAAATCCTTTTGATATATATCTGGAGGCTCTGGCAAAATTAGTTGAATCTTGGCAAATGAGAGTTGTATCCTGCACAGGTGGCACTCAACACCTCTTGGGTTTCTAGGAAAACGCACGTACATCCCTGAGCTCCTTCAAACTCTGCCTTAAATCAGTGGTGGACGGGATGAACGCAACCTGTTTAAAGCTTAACTCACATAACACTGAGCTTCTTTTCCTTGGCATTAAGGCCACTCCTTCATCCAGTCTTTGGTGGCTATTGGAAATAGGTGTTTCCCATTCCTTCTCCTTTGGTACAAAACCTTGGGGTGAAATTTGACTCCGAACTTACCTTCAAGCCCCAGATCAAGGCTTTATCTGCCACCTGCTTTTTCACTCTTAGGCACCTGAGAAGGATGCTGCACCTTATTCTTGTGGAGCACCACAAGACATTTGTCCATGCCTTGATTACCTCCAAGATAGATTACTCCAACAGTTTGTAATTGGGAGTCCCAACCTTTTTGATTCAGCGTCTCCAAATCACTCAGAATTCTGCGGATCAGCTGATTTTCAAAATCCCCCCCTTGGGTTTTGGTGGCACAATACTCATGCCTTTTTCAATGACTAACTGTGAATAAAAGGATCCAGTTTTAAGCACTTATTTTTGCCTTTAAGTCTTACAACCACAAGCACCCTTTCTACCTTAGGCTCCCTTTGAAGCCTTATGTACAGGAGAGATCTTTGAGATCCAACAATCTCAAACTTTTCCAAATCCCTTGTATTCACAAAACCAGAAGAAGGGGCAGATCCTTCATTGCAAGCTCCCTTGGGTCAGAGTATTCACACTCCAGCACGTGTTGGCGTAGCTCTTGAAAACCCGTCACTGAACATATGCTCTCCCACAATCAAATTGTACAGCCCCTTGTGTGTGTTCACCGCACTACCCTACACCCAACCATCCAGTGCTCTACAAAAATAATTAACACACTCAAGCCAGGTCTAATATTCAAGTTTGGCACCCTTCCTAAACTTGTCGCTGTGACTCTCTGGGGTAAAACCATACGTAGTGATTAGGGCATCCTTCATGGCAGGGTAGATAAGCTCACTTGCTCTCCTTAGTGCCAACAATGTGTCCTTCTCCTTCCCTGTGAAGTAGTTCCACAGACCCACCCCCCCAATCTCTTTCAAGGACTGTGTTCATGTGGAGCGCTGGCTCATACCCCTGAAAGCACCTATGTATGTCATCCTCCCTTGTAAACTCTTTCCCTGGGTTCTTGGGTATGTGCACTTTTCCTTTAGACTGCACTTTAGAACTACTGTCACCATCTGCGCTGGACTTTGCCTTCAAATCCAGCTCCTTTAAGCTCAGCTCTTGAGCTAACATCATTTTTCTCTCCTCCATTTGTACCATATCCTTCTCAATAGCCAAGTCATCCTTCTCTGCCTCCGTTTTGAGTTTATCTAGCTCCAACTGAAGCTCCCTCTCATGCTCCATTTTGAGATTATCCGGCTCTGGCTTGAGCTTTCTAGCATTCCGCCTGTCCTCTAGCTTCCCTGGGGACAAGCCTTTGGAGGACACACTGTTGTTGGCCCGGGAGGGTGCTCTCCCCCAGGTTGTCCTGATCCACAAAATTTCCAATGCAGGCTCTGCTCCTCCATATCCACATTATCATTCCCATTCTCTGTGTGGTCACCAGCCCCCCTGGCTGCCAACCAGGCCCTAAGCACCTTTTGCAGCTTTTCCTTCCTTTTGAGGCTTCAAAATTACATTTTACCTCATTGCAGATCTTTCTGAGCTGAGGCACCGTATAGGTTTCCAACCTCTACTGCTCAAACACTAAATCTGCAGCAATAGCTGATGGCTCACCAGGCTGAGACACGATTGTGAAAACTTAAAAAGTTGCAAAAAACAGAAAGAGAAAAAAACGGTATGCTGGAGTGTAATGGTCTGCGATATGGAAGTAGTTTACACCAATCAATGTATATAATATACAAATATAAGTCCTATCCTCACCACTATTCACCAATGTTAGAAATGGGGTATCTGGTTGGCTAGGGTGTGCACATAAGCCAAGCAGAACCCACCTCTCTAATCAGGGTAAATTACACACCTAAGTTAACCCCTGCTGACTTCCTTAGTAGCTTGGCAAAGAGCAGTCAGGCTTATCCCAGAGGGAATATGTAATGTATTTGTAAACACACAGTAACACAGTAAAAACACTACAAAAGGACTCCACACCAGTTTAGAACAATAACCAACATTTATCTGAACCAAACAAGACCAGCAGAACAAACATTCAACATGCACAAATCAAGATATCACTTTTTAAAGATCAAATCAAGTATAGCTCTTAGAAAGCAAAAATAGCTTCAACCCGGGCTACTTAGTCGCAGTCATTGTCAACAACTCCACAAAGTCAGTCCAACTGCAATGGAGCGAGGTTTCAGTTCTGAAGTTGGGCAGCCCCAGTAGAGTACCTTGGAGGTGTAGTGAAAAGCAAAGACATTGCAAAACACAGAGGAAGTGAGGCGTTGCGGAGGACGGTGATGCTTCTGTTCCTTACTGTTGCAGGGGAGGTGATCCATCAGTTCCTTACTGCCAGGCAGGGGAGGTGATAATTCGGTTCCTTACTGCTGCAGGGGAGATGATGCTGCAGTTGTCGGTGTACCACGGTCCCTTACTGTGGAGCGGCGTCAATGAGGTGTCAAGAGTCAAGCTGTGATGCTTTGTTTTTCCGCGGAATCAATGTCAGACCAGGCCACAGGCGTCGGAGTTGGAGTGGTGCGCTACAGACTTTGGTGGTGCGCGACTCGAGACCTTTGTATTATTAGAGCTTCGGAGGCCCTGCATCGGAGCCTGTCTTGCTAGCGGCACCACGGCTCTGGTGCAGGCAGTGGCAAGGCGTCAGAGTTGATCAGCGTTGATGCCTTGGTTTCTGCTTAGTAACATCCACAAACTCGGTTCCAAGGGCCCAGGAACTGGAATTGGTAAGTAGGACTCCTTAGCAGGGGGACCAAGGGTTGCAGATGAAGTCTTTGATGGCCCTGAGCCTTCTTGACAGGGGGCAACCTCAATTCAAGCCCAGAAGAACTTTGGAAGAAGGATGTAGAAAGCAAAGTCCAGTCCTTACACTCCCAGAAAAGAAACAGCAAGCAGCAGGCCAACACAGCAAAACAAACAAAAAGTGGCAGTCCCTCCTGACAGCTATCTGGCTCTGCTTACTGGCAGACTGTCCTCAACCCAGAATTGTTCTGAATATAGGGTGTCACAGGCCCAGTACTTATACCCATTTCAGCTTTTGAAGTAGGGAAACTTTAAAGGAAAGTCTTTGTAGTGCACAAGACCCTGCCTTTCTCTGTCCTGGCTCCTGACACACTACAGGGGGTGGAGACTTCTTTGTGTGAGGACAGGCACAGCCCTATTCAGTTCTCAGTGTCAACTCCTCCCACCACTCTAGCACAAGAAGACCCATCAGCCTGGTGATGAGCCATCAGGATATGCAGGGCACACCTCAATTCCCTTTGTGTGACTGTAAAGTGAATGCACAAACAGGCCAACTGTCATCCTTACCCAGATGTGTATTCAGTGCCAGAAAGAGGCAAAACAGGGTTAAAGTAAGAAAATGCCAACTTTCTAATAGTCTGAGCATAAACCCTCTTCTTTTTGGAATCAAGGACAAGAAATTTGATTCATCTTGGTCTGTGAATTTAATCACATATCTTGTATTAACAGTTCAACATTTTTATGGTAGATTTTCAACCTGTCATGAAAAGGGACCACTTAAACATTTTCCAAATACATGTTTTACCCCACAGCCCTAGACAAGGCTGCTCAGAACTGAACGATTTCAGTTATGGAGTTCGGGATGCACACCTGTCTTTATATATTCATCCAAACATTATCCTGTAATCCAAGAATGCGTGCAAACTGGCGTGAGTGCCGATTGCCCAAACGGCACGAAAGTGAACACGGTTATGAAAGTGGGGCGTTCTCTACGCCCCTACCAGATGCACTGCTGTAAGCGCCATTATGGCAATTATATTTTGTAGTCCTTCTTCATCACTTGATCATCATTATTCATTTTCTCAACAATCTTTTTAAGTTAAACTGTAAAGGTTCCATTTGTATTTCGAACCACACGTGGAATTATTTGCCATTTTTCCAAACTTCTTATGCTCCAAACGTGACCATCCGGTCCTCAAAAAGGAACATGACCAATGCAACAATTCATCCAAGGCACTGCTTTTATTAAAAAACCCAATGCATTTCGGGCAATCAAGTGCCCTTCTTCGGGGGTCACTGTAAATGACAATGGAAACAATGAGTAACAATTACCATTTTAAATCCATGATTATAAAACTTATTTCAATATAACATTAACATATTCTTATTTTCTATATACCATTTACGGAACAGCCCTTGCTTATGCACCCAGAGTGACTTCTCCATGTTTAGTCCTTGAACAATACCCACCCTGCCAATGCTCTATACTGAAAAGAGACATACCCTGCTATTTCATAAACAACCCGACC
Source organism: Triturus cristatus (assembly GCF_964204655.1). Taxonomy (NCBI): domain Eukaryota; kingdom Metazoa; phylum Chordata; class Amphibia; order Caudata; family Salamandridae; genus Triturus; species Triturus cristatus. Next base: position 305,411,423 of record NC_140581.1, read on the forward strand.
TGCTGAACAGTCAACTTTCCCATCCTTTCCCACAAATGCCATGCGATATATCATCAATCTCCCTTCCTCCACGTCCCCCTCAAGCTCACTTTCTCCTTTATTTGATCTCACTTTCAACTTTACCCAAACACACTTTTTCCTTGAGGTTCCCCCCTTCAACCCAATCCTTCGTTTCTACACTATTCCAGCCACCCTTCTCCCTTTCACTCGTTTTTTTTAGAAAACACTTCAGCTCCTCGACTTCCCTATTTCTACTGCATAGATCTTATCCACCTGACCTCCGTTCGTCCCACCATACCTCTGTCACTATTCACGCCTTCATCCCTCAGTTAAACTATGCGACCCTTCTCTACCCGTACCTGCCGTGAGCTTTTAAAATTCACCCAGCCTCTGCTCCGTCCCAAACTGTCAGTACTCCCTGTGCCCCTCCCTTATTTAATCACGTGTGCGCCTCTTTCCAACTTCCTAATAGGCTAATTACATTGATTTTCCCGCGGACAGTGCTCCATGCAAATAGGCCTGAGCATTGTCAACAACTACATCACCCATAATGCAGTGAACAAGCATAAACTGAGACTGAACTGTCATAATTGTATTTGCCATAACACATGAAAACTGAACATGCAATGAAAATCCTCGCCATCATATAATGTTCATATTTATCTTAACACAAACATTTCTCCATAAATATCAGCACCGGCTTGTAAGATGAATGAAGATGTTTCGCCGCGTATGGTGTCCAATGTTCTATCTTTACTTCTTGTTCATTTTTAATCATTTTTAAACTGGTGGGTGCTACCCCGATGCAGGGCAATGGTTTATACAACTTCAGTTATGGAGTTCGGGATGCACACCTGTCTTTATATATTCATCCAAACATTATCCTGTAATCCAAGAATGCGTGCAAACTGGCGTGAGTGCCTATTGCCCAAACGGCACGAAAGTGAACACGGTTATGAAAGTGGGGCGTTCTCTACGCCCCTACCAGATGCACTGCTGTAAGCGCCATTATGGCAGTTATATATTGTAAAGTAAAGGTAAACTTGAAAGTGAGATAAAATAAAGGAGAAAGTGAGCTTGAGGGGGACGTGGAGGAAGGGAGATTGATGATATATTGCATGGCATTTGTGGGAAAGGATGGGAAAGTTGACTGTTCAGCAGGTCGGGTTGTTTATGAAATAGCAGGGTATGTCTCTTTTCAGTATAGAGCATTGGCAGGGTGGGTATTTTTCAAGGACTAAACATGGAGAAGTCACTCTGGGTGCATAGGCAAGGGCTGTTCCGTAAATGGTATATAGAAAATAAGAATATGTTAATGTTATATTGAAATAAGTTTTATAATCATGGATTTAAAATGGTAATTGTTACTCATTGTTTCCATTGTCATTTACAGTGACCCCCGAAGAAGGGCACTTGATTGCCCGAAATGCATTGGGTTTTTTAATAAAAGCAGTGCCTTGGATGAATTGTTGCATTGGTCGTGTTCCTTTTTGAGGGCCGGATGGTCATGTTTGGAGCATAAGAAGTTTGGAAAAATGGCAAAGAATTCCGTGTGTGGTTCGAAATACAAATGGAACCTTTACAGTTTAACTTAAAAAGATTGTTGAGAAAATGAATGATGATGATCAAGTGATGAAGAAGGACTACAAAATATAACTGCCATAATGGCGCTTACAGCAGTGCATCTGGTAGGGGCGTAGAGAACGCCCCACTTTCATAACCGTGTCAGAACTGAACCATGACACAAATAACAAAATCAATATGCATGAAACACTAATCGTGAATATGCTTTAAAAGAAAATATTAGTGCATTAAAAAATGCCAGTCAACACATTTTGACCTTGAGGTGACTATCACTGTCATTCTAACATGAACCTCTATTTGCTAATGTCTCTTGTGGCATTCGTCAACGCGTTTTGAACCTCATGTGGTTTTTAGGGTTCTCCACAGGACCCTGACAGGCTGGGATCTGTGGGAAAGCAATATATAAAATCTATTAGGTGATGAACCTCTCACTCCTTTTAATTAAGAACTCCTTGAGCCCCACAGCATCACTCAAGCAAGTCCCTGGTGACTCCTGAACTTGCATGCTGTTGTGAAATTAATTTGAGTGTCCTTCAGGCGCACAGCTTCAAGGTTCATTTGACTGCTACTCAGCAGCAGTAGAAATGGATGTGTTTTAGCTATGAAGCTGACTGGACAAATGTTTTACTTAAAAAAAATGTTTTACTTGAAAAACCGATTTCTGTATTCACCTGACATGTTGCAAACTTGTTGACAATGAGGTTAACTAAAAAAAATGGAACTTCAACAATAAGATTTCAATGTTGCCTGAAATGTTAGGCACAGTCATTATGTCAAGTGAATTTTAAATGTCAAGTGCTCCAGAACTTGAATGCATCCTGTAGGATAGTTCACAGGAATACCATTGTTCACTTTGCTTTTTAAATAGAGTTCTGAAAGTGGCATTTTCAGACCTGCAATTTAAAAACTACCTTTACTCAAAGATGTATTTTTAAATCACCTCCCAACTGGCAGATACACTTGTAAGATGTTACAAGGCAGCTCCAATATTAACCTATGGAAGAGATAGGTATTGCTGTAGTGAAAAACGAAATTAGCAGTAAAACACAACAGTACATGTCCTTCCTTTCAAACACACTGCACCCTGACCATGGGGCTACCTAGGGCCTACCTTAAGGGTGCCTTACATGTAATAAAAGGAAAGGTTTGGGCCTGGCAAGTGGGGGCACTTGCCAGGTTGAAATGGCAGTTTAAAACTGCACACACAGACACTGCAGCGGCAAGTCTGAGACATGTTTGAAGAGATACTCATGTGTGTGGCACAATCAGTGCTGCATGCCCACTAATAGCATTTGATTTACAGGCCCTGGGCACACATGGTGCACTGTACTAGGGACTTACCAGTAAATCAAATAGCCAATCATGAAGAAACCAATTACTAGTACATTTTATGGGGAGAGCATATGAACTTCAGCAACTGGTTAGCAGTAGTAAAGTGCCAAGAGTCCTGAAGCCCAAAAAACAGAAAGCCAGAAAAATAGGAGGAAGACGTCAAAAATTGTGGGGTTAACCCTGCAAAAAAGGGCCAGGTGCAACACTGGGTGATCCTTTCCGCTAGTGCCGGGATGCCTCTTCGGAGGTTGCTGTGCACTTTACAAATGGATTGTAGTGTATGGTATAGGGCACTAATGCTATTTTCCCTACAGCTGGCACACTTTAGGTTGCTTAGGACCACACATTCTCCCTTGCACCATAAGCAAGAGAGTTTGTATGATGTCTAGCGTATGCTTTCTACTGGATGGGCACCCTTACACTACAAAAAGCTATCCTAAGACATATTTAACACCCCTTCCTCCTTTGCATATGTGCTGTACTATGCAGCACAGATCCAAGCAATGTCCAATTTTACTCTTGCCTCAAGGAGACATAATTGTTTGCCCCAAATCCCTGGTTACCAATGTTAGTAGATAAGGATCTGGGTCAAAACCCATGGATGGTTGCATGGAAACGCCCTTGTAATACTCATATGACACCCCCTTGATGCAAGTATTACAAATCACTAGTTGGAGTTATTTACTTTAGATCTACTTTCCAGCCATAAACATGTTTTGTTTGAAAAGATTATATAGTCAATCAAAATGAATAAATACAATTGTGGAATAAAGTAATTATGATTTTCTTCCTTGGCATGTCTCATTAAATGAATATGTAAGCCATGTGATTTATTCCAGAAGATAAAGAAATAGAGGTCTAGAGGGAGGTTTATTATTCTTTGTATATATCCTGTATTTCTCCATTCCTGGGTGAGGTGGCAGCCCCCTAAAAGGGGATGAATAAAGCAAGAGTGGCACATGAGCAGGGAGAGTGAAATAGAGAGCTCCCGAGGCCACGGGAACACAGAGAGGCAACCAGAGAATTAACCGCATGCCGCTGGCCCGAGACGAGGAAGGCAAGGGAGAGAAGCCCCACGTGAGATCCCGCTTGGCCTAACATTGAAATGGGCCAGTCTGCAGCGATCCAGATGTTAGGCGCTTGACGGAAGCAGAGATGTCCGGAGAGAGGGGGCCGCAGAACCGACAGAGAGGCTTAGAAAAGAAGGCACTCATAGGGGTGCGTACTCCAGGTGCAAAGGGCAGTGTCAGTGCCAGCCCAAAACTAGGAGCTCGGCCCCAAAGCACCGGGAAGATAGGAGCTCGACCCAGCGGGACCCGGGAGGCCAGAAAGCTGCGACGGAGAAAGTGAGAAGTTGAGAGACGAGGCTTGGATCCTCACGCCCCCTGAGACCTCCACCGGGGTGAGTCTGGCGGCTGCAGGCTAGGCGCATGACCCACGGGAAAGACAGCAACTCTGCATGAGAAGGAGGAGAGACAATTATGGAAACAGAAGCGGCAAGGTGGAAACAGAAGCTGCTGAAAAGATTTTAGGTCACACACGGGGGGCCTGTGGCACAGGCGAGCACTGAGAAGGCCTGGGTGAGAGGAAGGGGCCTACGTACTGCGCAGTAAGGCCAGATTAATACTGGGCCCAACTGAGGGAAGGATTGAGCCCGACAAGCAGCACTAGTAATCCTCTATCTCCGATGCTCAGGAAAAAGGCAATCCAGGTGCTAGGAAGAGGAAACGGACCTGGAATTAAGAAGGGAGTGAGTGGGCCCCCCTGGGAACAGCGCGCCTAGTGAGGGAGAAGAGGCCAATACGGGAGGGGCAATTGAGATCTGCAATGATGGGAGAGGTGCTAGGGGCAGTGGAATGAAGACGATGGGGGATACACACACAGGATAATGCGAGTCCTGGTCGCTGGACGCCTCAATAACTAAGGTCCCTTGAACCGTCGTCGACACTTGCAATAAGTACCCAGAGATCCTTTGACTGGCGAAGATACAGAAAGTAAGGAGGGACTAGCGAGAACTTGAACCTTCTTCACATAGCCTCACACTCATTAGCAGGTGGCAAGATGCCGAAACCGAAGAGCAAGGCCAGGAACGCCCAGCCCAACACACGTGAACCCTACCCACTGTCCAGAGAGAAAGATGGTGGAGAACCTGCAGACACAGAATCCTCACTGCACACAAACCTAGAAAAAGTACTTGCGTTGATAGCAGATACTAAGGCGGTGCTACAGCTAGATATAGGGGCAGTACCAGTGGGACTGGGACTGTTGCAGTCCGAGCACCATAGCTGCGTGACAGGTTTAAAGAAGCTGAAACCACAATTGCCTAACTCCTCCCAGAACACAAACAAGGTGCTTCGCGCCTGGACGACCTCACATCAAGAGTGACTGAGATGGAACGACAGGCTGAAGACGCCGAAGGGGGAATAGAAGAAACAACATCAGGATAGGGGGCATTCAGGAGGGCACAGAGGGCACGGACATGCTGATGTTCCTAGAGAAATGACTGAGAGAAGTAATACCTCCCCGACTCCTTCTCCAAGTTCTTCACTCTTGAGAGAGCACACCGAGTCCCTGGGCATGTGCCTGTTCTGGGGAGGCCTCAGCGACCCGTGGTCGCTAAACTCTTGCATTAGAGGGACAGGTACTCAATCCTACAGTAAGCATGTGCTCTTGGGCCATACCTCCCTTGAAAATAGGAAAGTATTGATGTTCCTGGATTTCACAGCTCGGGTGCAAGCACAGCGAGCATTCTTCATTGAGGCCGAGAAGGTCCTCCGAGAGGCTGGCTTGCAGTACTCTTTGATCTTCCGGCGAAGCTCAGGATTATCCTGGATGGTACCACGCATTTCTGCAACTCACCTGAGGAGACATTTGGCTGGAGGCCCAAACCACAGCAGGGCCCCCGAGGGATGAAACGCGTAGCCAGTAACAGATAACGCTGCACCAGCAAAGTGAGTGCACTCCAGAAGCCCACAACCTCTCAGACGCAACAGGACAGAAAAGTGGCACTGCAAGCAGTGGTTTTGCTTATGTCGCCTCAAAAGTCAGACACATCCTTGGAACAACTAGCACAATCCATGAACTCGGAGGACAACACACGCAATTAATCAGATTTGACAAAAGCTAGTGGACTAATTGACAAGGCATAGTAGAGGAATTCAAGCTGATATCCTGGAACATTCGGGCATGGGCTCACCCTCCAAGTGCTATAGTATCCTAAATCATATTAGACATAGAGGGACACAGATAGTAATGCTTAAGGAAACCCACTTGACGACAGAAGAAGTCAGCAGACTTAAGCGTAGATGGTGAGGCCAGCTGTTTGCGGCGACCTATTCAGCATATGCCAGAGGGGCCCTTATATGGATCAAACCCTGCACCCCCTTCCATGCAACACACAAAATCAGAGACACAGAGGGACGATATGTATTAATGAAGGGGAGACTGAAGGGGAGAGAAATAACACTGGGGAGCATATACACCCCAAACCAGTACCAAACTCAGTTTCTGCTGCAGCTTTCTAAACCATTGTTAGAAATGGCATCATGTGACCTGATCCTGGGGGGATTACAATAGTGTGGTTGACCTGGACATGGATAGATCCATGCCACCTCTAAGGGGTACAGCTGCAGCCATGATAACTAAGGGCCTACGGGAGTGGATGTCTGGGTGGGAGTTTTTAGATATCTGGAGGCTACAAAACACACAACGGAGAGAATACTACTTTTATTCGCCTCTTTATGGCCTACATACCAGATTAGACATGTTTCTCTGTCCTGGGCAATTGGCATGTACTCTGGCTGGGGCAGAATACTTAGGGCATTCTATATCTGACCACAGTCTTCTCCTTTTGAAATTCACACCAACTCCTGAAAGTGCCCATACCCCATTATGGAGATTAGACCCCAACTTACTCGAAGATGACTATTTCAGGCTGCAGTTGTCTGCAGCCATCTCATCTTATTTTGAATGAAACCGGGGCACTGCAAGCACCCCCTTGATAGAGTGGGACACCTTTAAGGTGGCGATGATGGGGCAATGCATGGCGCAAACAGTGGGCGCTAGACAAGAGATCAATCAGGAGCTTTAGACATTGGAAGCACAAATACAGACACTGGATAGAGTCACCAAGAGAGATGAAGAAGACAAGAAACGACTATCAGAAATAAAAAGCAAATACAATGAAACTTGGGAACGACAGAGACTCTTAGATTCTCGAACATATCAGGAGAGGCAGCATGTAGAAGGGGGGAAGGCTGGGAAAATGCTAGCATGGTTGATTCGGCCTGAGAGCAGGGACTCCCAGTCTCCAGCATATTAACACCAGAAGGGTAACAATCTCCTCCCCCAAAATTATTAATAACACTTTCAGAGACTATTATGTTGAACTATATGGCAGACCAGGGGAAGTACGGGAAGAAAATATAGTGGCTTACATGGAGGACTTGGGATTACAAGAGGTAGACCAGGATGCACGGAAAAGTCTAGAGATGGTGATTACTGCACAGGAAATTAGTTCAGCAATTAAGGAAATGGCCAGAAGGAAGACACCAGGGCCGGACGGTCTCCCGGAGCACTTCTAATACACTTATGTAACGCTTCCCATCTTGAGAAAATGTACGCTGCGGCCAGATAGGCGCTTGTGGTTCCACTCCCCAAGAATAGATCGGACTCGGTGGATACAGCGGTCTTTCTCCCGCTGTCAATGCTGAATCTCGATTTTAAATTGCTAAGTAGGGTTTTGGCCACTAGACTTATGCCGCACATGCACATGCAGCGACTAGTCCATGCAGACCAGAATGGATTCATCTCGACAAGATCGACCTCTAACAACCTGAGTAGACTGTACCATGTCTTATTCCACAAAGACCTGACGACGTACCCAGATGCTGTGGTGGTAGCGGTCGACCTTAAAAAGGCCTTTGACTCACTACGGTGGGACTTTCTCCTACACGTGATGAGGAAAATGGGTCTGGGAGATAAGTGACTGTGAGGGGTTCGTTTGTTATACTCGGACCCAACAGCAAGGGTACGCATGGGCGGAGTGGTGTCCTCACTTTATTCCATATACAGAGGACACAACAAGGTTGTCTACTGTTGCCACTGCTCTTTGTTCTGGTGATGAAGCCCCTAGCGGAACGATTCAGACTTGAGGGAGGGAATCATGGAATAATGCTGGATGGATAGGCGCATATGATTTCATTATATGCAGACAACATTTTACTGTACATCTGGGATGGAACGCAGGATATACAACTTATAGTTTGCGATGGTATCGTGGCTCCGTGTCAACACTCGGAAGACATATCCCAGGTGAGGTCTACAATGGCAAGGCCCACTGACCTGCCAGTGGGACCTACTTGGTCACCGAGTTCCATCAAATACCTGGGTATTCAGGTGTTCCATAGCCAGACAGACCTACTGGAGGGGAACCTGGGAAGGGCGCTTCGTGCATTTAAGGCAAATGTGACCTTCTGGCGATCCCTCAATCTTTTGGTTATGGCCAGAATAGCGCTTTCCAAAATGGTTATATTACCAAGGCTGTTATACTTTTTTGTAAATCTCCCTGTGATGATCCCCAAGAGATGTTTCAGGGACATGGATGCCTTACTGAAAGAACTAATCTGGGATGGTGGTCGGAACAGAGTGTCTCATGGTCATAAGACAACCCTTGAGAATGGGGGGATTAGGTGCTGCAGAGTTTGAGGCTGATTACCTAGCGGCACTACTTTAGTGGTTAGCACATTGGCTGGACGGGAGGGGGCTGGAGACACTGGCATTACCAGGGCAAACCCCTGGGATACTATTACCCAGGATGCTGAACCCCAAATATAAGATCAAAAATATGGGAGTGCTGTTAAAAGTAGCCCTGCAATGCTGAGATAGATGTACAAAGCACAGAGTAGGTATGCCCCTCTATGCCCCTGACCTACCAATCATAGGACTGCCTCAGATGCAAGGCTAGTAGAGAGTGGGTGGAGGCGGGAGTGATCACAGTTCTGTACTGTTATCAGGATAGAGAATTACTCCCCCTTCCAGAATTTCTGGAATATCATGAACTGGCGCTGGGCCAGTCCCTAACTTATCACAATGTCCGGGGAACTATGGCCACCCTCTGGGGCAGAAACATACAACAGCCCAACATGCACCCGGCCCTACAGGCAATGGTGAAGCTGGGATCTGCCAGACATCTAGTAAAATGGCCTTTTGTAGCAATAATTAAAATGACGAAACTGACCCTAACTCAATTGCAAGAGAAATGGGAAGATCTGGTTGATAGAACGTGTGTGGAATGGTGGAAAACCTTGGGGAGTCTTAAGAAGATCTCCAGGAACACCAATTTTAAACTTATACAGTTCAACATACTACATATGATTTACCTCAGACCACACAGGCTTAACATTATGTATGGGGTGGAGGATCAGAAATGTCCTAGATGTGAGGAACCAGACGCCGATTTTGCACACATGATTTGAAGTTGTACAGTTATACAGACATGCTGGCACAAGTTCACAGAAATGCTGAATGGTGTATTAGCGAGTGGCGGCTATCATAGGAGTGCTGCGGGTGGTGAGGCGGGTGGTGAGGCGGGCGGAAGAGGGGCAGGGTGGACGGTAGTCAACTCCAGCATAAGGCCGAACGGAGTTCAGTTAATAAAAATATAAATAAAACACATTTCATTGTGTGCGCTGCATTGCATCGCTGCATTGCATCCCACGCAATGAAATTTGTTTTATTTATTTATTTATTAACTGAACTTCGGTCGGCCTTATGCCGGAGTTTACTACCCCCCACCCTGCCCCTCCCCCGCCTCACCAGCCCGCAGCACTCCCACGCGGAGCCGCCACTGGTACTAGCACTCTCCTCGATGTGCTGCCCTGAAATTTGCCTGTTACGACTATTCCCCAAGGCCTAAAGCAAAAACAATTGGGCACAGGTTCGTTGATCTAGCCTTGCTTTTAGTCAAAAGGCGAATTGCCCTTAGATGGTGTACGAATGTGGGCCCAACAGTGTCTGACTGGCAGAATGATGTTTCGATTTGGGCCAGAGCTGAGGAAAGAGCGCTGAATCGAGAGGACAAAATAACCAAGAGGCGTAAACCCCTGGCTGAACCATGGGCCGAAGTAATGAGGGCTTCGGAGCTCCGAGGATCCAGGGGCGATGAGAACCCTGCTGGGGATCCCTGCCCGCAGTAGACAAAGGGGTCCATCACCAGCCACGTCCCATCCCCATAGGCCGCGAGAGGCATGCTACACAAAGGAATAGTATACACAGATGGCGGAGGTGTCTGCGGGGGACCCTCTCTCTCTCTCCCCTCCCCCCCCCCACCCCTGTTCCTCCGTTGAGGTGGGTAAGAGACAGGACTCATCAATAAAATAGGCAAATGAGAAAGTGAGTGTTGACCCCAGGAAGAAGTAGCTGTTATTGGTTTAATACGTTTATTATAAACAGAAAAGGCTAGACATCAGAGGATATTAGCAATCACTACATACTCTCCACACACACCAGTACTACACCAAGAGCATGCTTAAAGTTTATAAGGCATAAAGGATTAAGTATTGTGTATGAAAGCAAAACACAATTTTGATGTCTCCGTCTTTTGTTCTCCTGCTTTCCTTTCTGTGTGGTGAACAGTTATAATGAACAAACAATTAATGAACATGGTCCGGAACTTGTACTGAAAGATGTTAATCAACAAAAAATGCTAATAAAAATGATATTTAAAACAAAAAGTAAATTAGGGCCCTAGTTTTGCCCCTGTGCTGCCCAAGAGGGACAGTCTAGCCCAAACTGCAAGGGCAGGTCCTCTCTGTGCGGGAACTGTGGTCAGCCATTGGAGTATAGTGGTGCTCCCAAACAGAACGATCTTTGAACCATATGACATTTTAGTCAAAATGTATCTGTATCCTTTTCACCATCATAGTTAAAAACACCCACCGCCTCCCTACAGCACTTCGGAATGTAAAGAGCTATTTTCTTCTGGGCAGAATGCATGTTTGCATCAATTATCCCTCCAAGGTCTACCTCGTTTACTCCACAACTCTCATTTCGTTAATCTCTCTGCATGAGCTCTCATCTCAAGGCATCTATTTGTGCTTTCTCAAATGTTCATGTGACTCATGCAGTGTGGGGCAGTGGAGGGCTGAGACTTGGGAAGGGCTGCTGTTACAGGATTGAAGGACTCGTTATCTGAGCAAGTCACAGCAGTTCTCACATATGACAACTAAAGCTGCATTCTTCGGCATGGAAAGAGAAATATAAAATACGAGAGTTGGTGAGTTTGTTATTTATTGCATGACACTTCTAAAAATGTCATACATTTTATAGGTTATGTGTGCATTACTCATTAAAACTGTCACGTCTAGTATACCCACTCATTATTTTTGGGCACAACATAACTACATAACAAAGTAAACGAATCAGATAAAATCTGAAAAACGATGTATGTTATGTGTTGAATAAATAAAAGCTAAGATGCGATTTTCAATCTGCAAAAGGGTAAATCTAGGACGCCTCTTTCGGGCTGTTTTTCCTTGGCATGAATTAAACATGGCTTGATGGTTGGCGCTTGCCATCTCCGTTAGTAATCCGCATCTGGCACTGCGCGGCACCTGCTTGTGGGACGAGTTGATGATCTACAGTCCCTGAAAATATTGTAATTATGTGGTACTGCACAAACTGTCAGATGCGTGCAATCTACAGCTCCCAGCACAGGGGGAAATCAGCAATGTCATGGAAGGAAGGATTTATTCCTGCCCTGCGTCGCAGGCATTAGCATGCTGCTTAACATTTAAAGAGCAGGGCACAGACTTGTGTCACTCTCTTTCTCGCTCCTCCTAAATCCTCTCTCCAGCGCTCTATTTCTATCTCTCTCCATCGATTTCTTTCCCTCTATATGGCACTCTCCCTCTTTCTTCCTCTAGCTCTGTCTCCCTCTCGCACTCTCTGTCTCGTGTTCTCTCTCTGTCACTCGCTGTATGTATCTCTCTTTTGTCCATAGAATTATCTGTCATGTCCACATATCATACATGACCTACTTTATCTACCATAGCAATTACAACCAGGCGCAGCCGGCACAGGTAACATTGATGGGGCGGTGGGGAGGGGCGGGTGGGGTAAAAGTGGACAGACAACGGGATAGGAAACGTAAAATTAAAAAAAAAAAAACACTTACCTTGCGCTCGCCGCATCGCTGAGACGGTGATGCGGCAAGCGCAAGTAAGTGGTTTTTAAAATTTGTTATTTTTTCAATTCAATTCAATGAATCTTTATTCGGATTCAAAAATGTATCCATAAAAGCACAGGTCAAAATAAATCAATACTAAAATACATAAAATCGGTATAATAACAGCATCGTACAAAATAGGCCCATAAAAGTCCAATAAATACAGAATGGCATTACAATATAGCTATAAAGTGCAGTTAGTTACATTTGTTCATTACAAAATGCCTCAATTTCATTTAATCCTAAATGGGAAATAATATATATAGTGCGCCCCTAAAAAATGAACCTTCATTAAGTACTCATAGAGGTGCGTGAACGGACTACCGCTTACAAGGAACCTACGCGGAAAACCAAAGCATCCTCTTCTAATTTAAGAATTTCTGTGTAGGCTGTTTTATAATCAATAATGGCAATTTCCTTAAAAAAAAGGAATCAAAATCAATTTTGCATACATTTTTGCAGAAATTACAGAAACATAGAAAATGTGGCATTGTTTGTTTACTAAGGTTATCACATGGGCATAACATTTCATCTAGCTTAGCGTTAAACCCTAGGGGGAAACAGAGCATATATTTAACAACAATCCTCTTTCCAAACGGCTAATATTCTTCAGAAGGTAACTAGATGGCAAATAAGATGGCGGTAATCGTACATCTTCTAAGGACATATACCTTGCTACTGAAGATTTCTGGAGCTCTTCATCATGTCTAGCCCTGTTATACTTATCATATAACACTTCCTGAAGCGATTTTTTATTTACACCGTCCATATTAGTTGGGTTTAAGAAGATATGTTCGAGGTTTACACTGATTAGACTTTCCCGTATGGCAGAAAGCCACGGTATGTCTATCCCCTTTTCACATTTCAGGCAGTCGGAAATTATATTTCTTGTAAGTATTGCTGTTGGATTCTGACAAATTTTAAGCCAAAAGATACTAGACCACGCCCTAATAAAATCCTCAATATATGGCAATTTTAGCTCTCCATGGCAGATATACTGTGATGCGGAGATTGGGGCCCCCAGCAATTTCCTACAGAATCTGTTTTCCTCACCCTGAATGCCACTGCAACCAGTGAAGCCCCAAACTTCCGCCCTGTAGGTTGCAACAGGGATACACTGCAATTTTAAAATTTTGGTAATAGGTAGTACCACCTCAACTTATTTCGGTTGGGGTAGTGACAATACCTAATTATTTGATTTAGCTAATTTTCCCCTGTTGTGTGCCACATGAGTAGTCCAGGAACCATTGGCTGCAAATATCAGCCCCAGATAAAGAAAAGTGCGGGTGCTTAGTAAACGTTCGTTGCCTATGGGGATTGAATTAACAAGGTGCTTTTTTGGGCCACATGCTATTATAAAAGATTTGTTAAAATTTGTACTAAGATCTAGAACTGCCATAAAATCAACTAAACCCTGTATTAAAGTGCGCAGTGCATTTGGTGTGCGGCCCATCAGGACCGCATCATCCGCATATAATATGGCGGGTAGGATATTACCATTAATGATGGGGGCATCATTAGTGAGCTTAGACAGGGAGTCATGCAAATCGTTAATATATAAAATGAATAAAAGTGGGGCCAATACGCACCCTTGACTGACCCCTCTGCCAATAGTAATATCCTGTGTGACCTCACCGCCTTTACCAATCTGCACCCGGGCCTTTAAGTCCCTATGGAGGTGCGCCACAAAATTAGCTAAAACTTCGTCCAACCCATATTTTAAGAGAATAGACCAAAGGTGTGACCTGTTAATAAAATCAAAAGCTGAAGTAAGGTCCATGAAGGCTAAATAAATAGGGGATTTTCGTGCTACGGTATATTTACCAATAATTGAGTTAAGGTTTAGGCACTGTTCTACAGTGCCTATTTTGCTTCTAAAACCTAACTGACAAGAATTTAAAATATGTTCATCCTCGGCCCAGGACCTAATCTTATTAAACAGGATTCTCCCAAGGATTTTTAATGTGTTATCAATCAGGGAGATTGGTCTATAGCAGCTAGGGTTGGAACGATCGCCCTTTTTAAAAATAGGAACAATAATACCAGTAGACCGTGTGCAAGGAATTGGTGCAACAGTTAGATTATTAAAAACATTCAATAAGAGGGGTGCCCAGAAAACAGGTTTGTGTTTAATAAGATCTATCGGTAGCCGTCGGGACCAGGTGTTTTATTGCCCAAGCTTTGGTGTATGGCTTCCTCAACTTCAGATACGGATATCTCAATCCTAGAGGGTCTTTGATAGTTATATGATTCCTCATTCCTTGGTGTGGCTTGATTGATCTTTAAAAAATGGGATACCCATGCTTCGCTGGAAATTGTACAGCTTATAGAAGTTAATGTATGGCCTGCAGTTCTCATCTCCTTCACAGCTAACCAAAAACCATTCCCCTTGTTAAGTTTGGCAGCGCACGCAAGGCTATCCCATCTCTCTTTTAGGACCTCTTGTTTCTGTTGTTTCGTGATGCACTTGTATTGGTGTCTCAAGGATTTTACTAATACCGGGTCCCTAGGATTCATCACAAGGGCCTCGCGAAGATCTCTATTTGCTCTAGAGCAAGCACTATCAAACCAACGAGGACCCCGGTTAGACTCAGTTAGTGGTCTAGATAATATTTGTTTAATGCCCCCACACAGTTGAACAAAGGCATCAATTACCGCAGGGTTGTGATCAACTGGTGACAAACAACTAGCAATTAGTCCTAGAAAAGCTTTTATCATTCTAGGAAATAGGTCGCTGTTATCAACGCCTTGCCAGACCAGCCTTAGATTGTCAGTGGAAGGCACTAAGTTGCTAGCCCCACTTTTTTCCACACATTTTGGCCTGGGGGCCACTTTTAGTGTTGTAGCAATAGGGTTATGATTGCCCAGAAAAGTTCGTATGACCACAGCCCTTAACAGACAATTTTCCAGTGAGGCAGATATAAACACAAAGTCAATAGTGGAGGCACAGCCTCGCCCGCTATATGTTGGTATAATATGACTATCTTTGTGGGATACAGCCGCAATTTCCATTACATTTATTAAATTGTAATTAGACAAATGAATCAACAGTTCTCCCCGCCCAATGCACAGGCGTTTATCTGTAGGGGGTTCCTTCTCTAAAATGTTACTGCTAGGAATCCTCACTTTGAAGTCACCGCCTAGACAAATACCAGCTAACTTGTCAAACAACCTCTGCCTTTGTAAATTTGAAATATAATTAAACAAGTTTATAAAATTCCCATTTGGAATGGTATAAAAATCATTATTATAAAAATTAATCAAACAAATTGAAACACCCAGAGTATAAATTAATGCCTGAAACTTGTCATTGTCAGTTGTTAGGACCCTAACACTGCCACCTGCGGAGATTTTCATCCAAATAGGAAGACCCCCTGATGGGCGGCCGATCTTAGGAATGGGGGCAGTTATATTATAACATTCGAACCCTTCTTGATGTAATTCCCGTGTTGCCCAGGTTTCTTGCAGCATAAGGATGTCATATGCTTGAACTGTTTTTACCCATTCATCCAATTCAATTTTTGAGGCCAAGCCGGCAATATTCCAACTCAAGATATTTTAATTTTAATTGTTCTCAACAGCAGATTGGAGATCTTGGCCTGGACTTACGGACATAACTGGTGGGAGAATGGTCGGGTTAGGTAATGGTAAAAGGGCCAGTCAATCCTGGTTATCAAGGCCGGACAGGCTAGAAAACCTATTATGCGTGGTCAATGGAGGGGCCTCATAAGCTACCGTCCCTGACACTGGTTTGTAAAAGTAACCCAGCGGCAATGACCAAATAAGAGTAGGGTTCACTGTGTTAGGCTTCTCCATAGTTAATAATAATTTTTTTACCAACTGTGGTTTTCTAAAGTTGATAACTATGCAATCACCCCTGATGTTCTTTGGGGAGATACCAACCCATCCTACCCTTCGTACCATGATAATATCATTAATGTTTGCTGCCCGCAGTCCTTTATGTTTTCCAAGCCAGTCAGCGCATTTATTGCGCAACTGGACCGAAGATTATTTTTTCTCTTTTCTGAGTGGAGGTACTCCAGCTAACACCAGTACATATGGGCAGGCTGCCGGGGGGAGACTGAGGACTACCCTGCTGCCTTCTGTCAATTCCCTACTTGGGCAACTAGGGACTTCACCACATTGTGTGTTCTGCATGCTATGTGGGCTAACCCTCAAACTCCACGAATTTACTTGCACTGCAGTGCTCACTAGGGCATTTTGTTTCACTGATGGCCCACATGGTGGAATGGCGGGTGGGTGACTCATTGGCCCTATGGTAGGTTGTTTATCATAAGTAACAATAGATTTAGATAAAAAACATTTTTTAACTTTATGGCAAGTGACACAGGTTTCTAAAGGGGCACTGGCTGTTATAACTGGTGCCTGTGATTGCTGACCACTGGTAAATACACCAACAGGATTAGAATTCAGTCCATGTAGTGTAGTAGTTTTAAGGGCAATTATTTGGGAATTTAACTTGTCTGACAATGTCTCCAAATAATCTAATTGTCAGTAGAGAGCGGAAAAGTTCTTGTCCACAATGTCTTTAAAGCGTTCGCATACAGTGTCCGTTATGGAATTGATTGAGGCCTCACCCGGTCCGCAGCTGGTAGAGAAGGGCACGACAGCATCAGTGTGTGTACTGATGGAGCAAGTTATTACATTCGTTTGTGTTGGCGCCACTACTAAATAAGCCGCAACACTGTCAGGAGCGTTTACAGAGCTTTGGATCCATGCGCTAATAGTAGTGCGGGGATGGATTACTCTTAGAGACAATTGGTTTGGTTGGCTTCCTTTTCCGTATTGCACCTGTTGATGTAATTATAGGAAGGGCAACACCATCCGAAGCGCCAGTACAAGGTGCCGCCAATACATCCTCATTATTGCAGTCATTAGATCTTATTAGCGGCTGGCTACTGGGCGTTGCGGTCTGTGTGTTAAGTGCCATTAGATTATCATCATTGTCACCTAGGGCTTCCCCAACAGCGAGGCTGCATGGTGGCGCTGTCAGACCCAATGATATGCACCTCTCAGTTAGTTCTACTTCGTTTACGACTATGTTGACTGCTCTCTCCAACATACTTTCAATGCTTGTCGTAGTCTGTGGGTTTAGGCTTGATCCTCCGTTATGTTTCCCCATGCTTATAAGCTTATCGGTGCTTGTAATAGTGACAAGTACAATAGATTTTGACTCACCTTGATGTATTCGGGGTTGCACATCAACGAGGGATAGCCCAGCCCGGCATCCTCTGGGCTCTGACGGGTGCAGACGGGCCCGCCCTTGGCCTGGGCTTTACCCGGGCACGTTTTTAACCACCTCCTAGCGCTTTGCGGCGTGCGTTGGCGGCGTTCACGCCGCTAGGAATGCTGGGGCTTGTAGTCCCGGCCGGCGACCTCCGCTCACCGCCGGAACCGGGACTGTGGACTGCCCAAATGACTCTCCTGGCGGTGGCCGGCAGGAATGCGCAAGTAGTAGCACCAAGTGACCAAGTGAAAAGGAATTTGTTATTTTACTTTCCGTGTCCCGTCGTCTGTCCATTTCCGCCCCGCCCATCCCCCCACTGCTGTTTCCTGTGCTGATCATGCCTGCCTACAATGCTTAACGCCATACCAACCTGACGTACATCTGTAGTGCCTAGCATCTCATAACTACCAAACTGCCACAATTACCTACCATACTCACATAGGGTGACCAGATTCTCAAAACAACTGAGCGCAGAACCGCTCCCTGGCAACTGAAGAAGCCTCTGTGACACATCCAACCTTCATGTAAGCCCCACTGCAGCATCTTTGTTAAAAAAAAAGACGCTCAGCAAAAAGCAGAGTTGCTTTGACCTATCCATGTAGCCCGGTGGAATCCTCCTGGTGTGCGCCAGTTCCTAATTATAGTTGCATTTTTTTCTTCTTATCACCATAATTGTTTAACCCCTTACGTCTGAGTAAAGTAAATAAAGATAGCATGGCAATGTTAAAAATTATAGCAGATGTTTTTGTTTAAAGTAAATGTAAAATGTGATGAAGTTGCCGATATTTGTCTCTGGGGAAAAATGGCAGCCCTCAGGACCCGCATCCAAATCTGACTTTTTCCCAAGAAAGTGTAAACAAATGGCCGATATTTTTTGGGGAGGGGTGGAAACATAACCCAGGCCAAACAACAAAGAGAAAATGACTCACTACCTTTTAAATTCATAAGTTGCAACTCCAGTGCTGGTTTGTAGGCTGGGAGTGCACATCTCCTGTGGCTGCTGATGAAGCCTGGCTGGAGCGGCTATGACATGGAGGTAGGTTCCTTACTTACTGGTGCTGTCAGGGCTTGGGAAGGATTATGCAGGTTGGCTTCAATCAAAGCACCTTCCGCTTCTGACTGCTGCAGTCCACATGCTCACTTTAAAGGGCAGAGCAGGGTCACAATGATGGCTGGATGGATCTTGGTGCAGGCAGAGACATCTGACTCCAGTGAGCAGAGCAGTGTTGTGCTGGTGGTTCGGAAACACTGTTGTTCCAATGGCTGGAACAATGACATTATTGCTGCTTGCAGAAAGAAAAGGGAGATCCAGAGGAAAAATGTCTCTCTTTGAAGGATTTCCCTTCCCATTACTCAAAGAAAAACCGGGACAGTTCTGTGACACATTGTTATGAAAAGTTCATATTCTCTATTTCAAATTATTCTGGTAGTACCTCCACAGCTCATCGTAGTACAGTACGTCATAGAATTGGCCTTGTAGTACAATTCTTCACACAAAGCAGCCAACACGTGTTTCGTCGTGTGCAAATACGCACCAATGACTTCTTCAGGGCTGCAAAACCCAAAAGAGAGTATAAACAAAAGCAATATGTTTTTTCCCATGTCCTGTAAGCTTAGTCAAGCCATCACCAATAGTAACGGTTAACAGATTCAATCACCCAGTGATAGAATCAAGTTAGTGTATGAAAGAGAGAGCAGAAACACCATTTACCCAAAGGGTAAAGAAGGTGAATAATTGTGTGACCAGAAAATAAAATCAGCAAACTAAACCAAAGTGAAAATGATTAAGTCATCAAAACCTCCTATAGTTGAAGTAATTTACATCACCTGATAAAGAAATTATTGTAAAGCTCCATGAATAATGCTCCAAAAAAGATAATTACTCATCATCGGTACCTACGGGTGAAAACATAACCCGTTATCTATAACTAAAAAATAGTGCCAGAACCTGAACTACATAAAAGTTATGAATTATTGTATACCTTCACACTTGCTAGGTCACTCTTTGCAAGTGAAGATTTGTCTAATTAGGTCAGACTCCGTGATTCATATCCAAAACTAAAATAAAATTCACATAAAGAATTACAAGGAATAATTATACTATGCTCTCTTAAGACTACCCTGCGGGAGCTATAGTAGTTACCTGATAACGTAGATAAATATCTTCACACTTGCTGATTCATGCTTTGCAAGTGAAGATTTGTTAAATTAAAACAGATTCCGTAATCCACTTCACAAAACTGAAATAAAATACGCGTAGAGAGCTAGAAAGAATAGTATTACTACAAGCGCTAAAACTACCATAAATGGACTGTCAAAGTTCACCTGATGACGTAGGGTAACATCTTTGGGTCGTTCCACTTCTATTTTCTATTGAAGAGTGATAAAAATGTAAAAATCACCATCTAGACACGAGTACATGACCTAAAAGAAAACGCAAGGAGGTTGCTATAACATTAAAATCAAGCAACCATCCGCTCATTAGTAACTATATTCTAGCACCAAGTATTCATAAAGGGGGAGTTTACCCACACTGGATATGCTCTATGCCAACAGTGAATTAACTAAGCGCCTAACAGGAAAAGAAAGTATATGGGAAAAGGGGGAAGGCTCGATGCCCACTAACAAGCCTATCCTATGTTAGCCTCCTCTCAATTAAACACAACTTGATCAGTAAAATAATAGCTAAAGTAAAAACGGAGGAGTTAGCCAATTCACCTTTCTAAGATGGCCGAATACATTAGGGGTACCTGTCACATGACGTATACCATGTGACAAGGGCCAACAGAATATAGGTTACTCCCAAAATGGTCTCTATGCTGATCACCACTTTGCGGAGTCCCGGACGGAGTGCTCCGTATTTTGTTTTAAGGATATGATTGGGCAGGTGGGCCATATTCTGTGAATTTAATCCTTATCACAGGGATAATTATTACCTTGAAGTTATGAGTTACCTAACTCCTCCGTTTTTACTTTAGCTGTTATTTTACTGATCAAGTTGGGTTTAATTGAGAGGGGGCTAACATAGGATAGACTCGTTAGTGGGCATTGAGCCTACCCCCTTTTCCCATTAATCACCGTTGGCATAGAGCATATCCAGTGTGGGTGAACTCCCCCTTTATAAATACTTGGTGCTAGAATATAGTTACTAATGAGCGGATGGTTGCTTGAGTTTAATGTTATAGCAGCCTCCTTGCGTTTTCTTTTAGGTCATGTACTCGTGACTAGATGGTGATTTTTACATTTTGATCACTCTTCGATAGAAAATAGAAGTGGAACGGCCCAAAGATACGTCATCAGGTGAACTTTGACAGTTCATTTATGGTAGTTTGAGCAATTGTAGTAAATACTATTCTTTCTAACTCTCTATGCATATTTTATTTCAGTTTTGTGAAGTGGATTACGGAATCTGTTTTAATTGAACAAATCTTCACTTGCAAAGCATGAATCAGCAAGTGTGAAGATATTTATCTACGTTATCAGGTAACTACTATAGTTCCCGCAGGGTAGTCTTAAGAGAGCATAGTATAATTATTCCTTGTAATTCTTCATGTGAATGTTATTTCAGTTTTGGATATGGATCACGGAGTCTGACCTAATTAGACAAATCTTCACTTGCAAAGAGTGACCTAGCAAGTGTGAAGGTATACAATAATTTATAACTGTTATGTAGTTCAGGTTCTGGCACTATTTTTTAGTTATAGATAACGGGTTATGTTTTCGCCCATAGGTACCGATGAACAATTATCTTTTTTGGAGCATTATTCGTGGAGCTTTACAATAATTTCTCAATCAGGTGACCTAAATTACTTTAACTATAGGAGGTTTTGATGACTTAATTATTTTCACTTTGGTTTAGTTTACTGATTTTATTTTCTGGTCACACAATTATTGACCTTCTTTACCCTTTGGGTATACGGTGTTTCTGCTCTGTCTTTCATATACTAACTTGATTCTATCACTGGGTGATTGAATCTGTTAACCCTTACTATTGGTGATGGCTTCACTAAGCTTACAAGACATGGGAAGAACCATATTGCTTTTGTTTATACTCTCTTTTGGGTTTTGCAGCCCTGAAGAAGTCATTGGTACGTATTTGCACACGACGAAACACGTGTTGGCTGCTTTGTGTGAAGAATTGTACTCCAAGGTCAATTCTATGAAGCACTGTACTACGATGAGCTGTGGAGATACTACCAAAATAATTTGAAATAAAGATTATGAACTTTTCATAACAACGTGTGAAGATTCTACATTAAACTGTAATTGTCATAGTGTGCTCAGGGTAGATCTTTTTTCTGACCTAATCGATCATACCCACCTACCATACTCACTGGACCTATCATACCTAACATACCATACGTACCAATCACCTGCCATACTTACCCACTATACTTAACCAACCTATCATCCCTAAGCATCTTACCTTGCCTAGTCCATCCATGGTAACTGACCTACATCCACCTCTGCAGTGTGTATATTGTATACCTGCCCTAAGCTAACAATTTGTGAAAAATGGGCAGTTAGGCTTTACAGGGCTCGCTAGTAATGGTCTGAGGCACTAGACCGGGTATCGGGAAAGCACCAATTACAGCCTTTGAATAGCATGATAATGTGACTTTTACTGCTTCTTTAAAAATAGTGTAATCTATTGAATTTGGCAGTGGTTGTTTAAATAGCAGATGTGTCAGCCATACTATAAGTTTGCTTTAACTAGCTTTGACCCATGTCTGTCTTCAGAGCCAATTTGAGGTACTGCCCAGTCTCGATTCAAATGTTAATTGTTTTACAGCAACATATTACATTTAATCAAACACCATCAAAATGTTTGTCAATAAACTCCGGAGAACCCTGAATTTCAGGTTCCTTGAGGTGCAAAAAACCAATATTTGTATTCAAGAGAGGAAGTTCCATATAAGATATTATAATTCATACCAGCCCCAGTAGGGTTAGTATCAACCCTTACATGGGTATCAGATCCCTGTGGAATCGTTACCGAGCTACAGGTATTTTTCTCTGTCGAAACTGCAATGTCTGTCCCTTTACAAAAAGATTCAAGCTACTTGACTATGGACTGAACACTCCACAGGTAATGAAACTTCATAGCAAATGCCATTTTCAGAACATCATATATACCTTAACCAACCCTTGACACTTAAGATATACTGGTATGACCACCAGAAAGATAAAGTATGATCAGGTGTAGAAAATACAACACCAAACTAACCAGACATTTCTCTACTTCATGTCATACAAAAAAATCATAGAGAGGCTAGACAGGAACACCAAGAATATAACCCACAAGCAACTGTATTATGAACACTGCTGGATATGTCGACTCCGGACGTCCAAACATGGTCATGACATCTGGAGGGGATCATCCTGAGTCCCTGACATGAATAATAATTAAGATGAGAACCAATAAGACCGTTTAGTCATACATCAGTGTTTGAATTGGTCCTTAGACCAACACAAATACATTAATATTAGTCTTGACTTTCATTTCTTTCCACCATGTCTTGTGAAAACAACAGAAAATGCACTTGAAAAACACTTCACACAAGTATAATAAGGGATACTTAAACATCAGACGCCCCAGCATAAACTGTTGTAGCAGTTTTAGTAACTCTTTTTCCTTCACTCGTAAAAGTAACCGTCTTATTAGGCAGGTCTTTTCCCCATCAGGTTAATGCCACAAGGAGCAGGAAAAATTCAAAAAATGCTATGCTCCATCCTTCAGTTGTTCAAGCCTTCCGCCATCATTCTGCAACTCACGTTCCTTCCCAGAAGAGACACAAACCATTTGCACCTGCCGCATCTGAAAAAACTTGAATATTCCATGCAAAATTAACATCCAAGGACCACATAGTCACTCCATTGAAATGCTTGAGAAACATCAAACAAACTTAAAGATCAGCACTTATTGCTGCCAAAATGTGAATTCTATGTTGAGGCAACTTGCTCCAGACATAGCAAAACTTAGCTGTCTACAAATGTCCTACCAGCCCCTCACTACTCTACAAGCAAAAATCAAAAGTCCTAAAGTCCTTCCTCAATTCCAGTTTCTTAGATTAAATTGCTCCTCCCAGCAAGCACACCAATTCTTCAGTTTTTGCTGGTGGGAGTTTAGCTTATATGAGCACCTTATCAAGTTCAATACCAAGAGAAAACAGCTTGGTACTGAGACCCTCTGTCTTCTCAGGAGCTAAAGGCATTTGCAGCTCATGGGCTAAATGTTGAAAATCATGCAGAGGAGTTGCACAATCAACTGAAGCCTGTCTTTGCATGAAAAGGATATCATCAAGATAAAGGAGTGACCAATTCATGACCAGACTTAGCTATGAAACCCCACTGTAGGAAGGTACTAAAACTTTCAAATAGCTTGCTGGAAATAATACATCACACCAACAGACCCTTATCAACAAACATGTTGCCATCAAATTGATTACCCAGCAAAGCAAAGTAAGCAATCGAAAGGCTGACTTGATATCACATTTAACCAATTCAGGCCCTATGCCACAATTTGTAATCAACTCAATAACCACATCCATTCTAGCAAATGTAACTGCTGTGTCTTCTTTTGCACTGAATCATTAAGAGAGTAACCCTCAGGCCAAGACAGATGGTGTGTCTTACGGAACTCTCCTGCTGTCTTTTTTGGTACAACACCCAGAGGGGACATAATGAGATCCTCCAGTGACCAGTAATCAAAGGAGCCTGCCAACCTACTGTTACAATCAAGGATGTCATCTCAACAGTTATAAAAGATGTAGGTCCATTAGGGTCATATCAGGTTACAAGTAAATCATGCAAAGCCCCACCAGGAGCAGCATCCTGCTGTTCAGCCTTTCTCAAACCAATTGTCCACTCATCAAACACAGTAGGGAGAATGCATAAGATATCAAGAGGCCACAACACCTCTCTCCCCCTATGAAACAACAGGAAATTCAGCAAGATGGAGGACAGCAAAACACTCTCCCACAAAACATTCAACAAAACGATAAATGCCACCCCACGGAAACAAACTGAAAAGATCAAATAACACTCTCTGCAATAACGTCAATGTTACAATGGGATGTAAGATGGTTAAATACACAGACAATAGATATGTCACACAAATTCATAATGCAAGTGTGCAGATAACCCAAAAACTGAACACAACTACCGATTCCTCTCACAGCACATACACTCTAACAGGACCAGCCCATTACCCTCCATAACACAACACTGAAACCTAAACAGGACCAGGGTTTTCTCTCCTCTGTACTGCATAGGGGTGTAATAACGTACCCCCATTACATTGGCTAAAAACTGCCCCATCATCCTAACCCCATAGGAAGGATGGTAATTACCCACCGGGCTTAACACAATGCCCCTACATCCTAAACCCCTTAGGAAGGATGGTAAAATCAACACTTCGCAAAAATGTCACTCAATCTACTCTCTTAAGGGGTTATGGGTGTAGGGGCAGTGCATCAGCTCAAGGTTCCACTCTTCCTAAGGGGTTAAGGATGAAGGAGCATGTGTTTCATGCAAGGTTGTACAGATGTACGTTTTCTCTGTCCTGTTTACTATGCAGAAGGAGTAGAGTGGTTTAGGTGGCATTTTTGTGAAGTGTGATTTTACACAGCAGCTGATTGGATCTATTGATTTAGCCACTATTTGTTTGATTCCTTTGGCAGTGGTTGGAATAGTTGCTGCCAAGGCATTCGACTGAGTATTTTGGGCATATTTGTGGGAGGTCCTGGCAGTGTTTGGATTTAGTCCCTGCTTATCGCTACACTTCGGAGGTTATATGAGAATTCGTCGGCTAGAATCTTGCTTAATGGGATATTGACTAAGAGCTTTGGCATTCACAGAGGCACTAGGCAAGGTTGCCCCTTAGCTCCCCTTTTGATTGACATCTACATTGAGCCATTCGCACAGTTACTTAGAAGGGATGGCCAGGTAATCCTGTTTCGTACTTCACACTTTTCTAATAAGAAATGACCTGGTAATTTATACATCAGACCCCATTCAGACTATAAATAGGGTGGAGCATCTGGGGGGAGTTTGGGGCTCTATCAGGAAATCTGGTGAACAATTCTAAGTTGCAGGTAATGTGTTAAAATGTGGAAGGCTTGACGTGGGAAGTTAAAAAAGAGATGAGATGTCTGAGTATAGTCAGTGTTAATCCCCTGGACGCAATACCATCACATAACTTGGTCAGGGTGGCGAAGGAGGTGGATGTACTCGCTAGATGGAAGAATCTTAACAATTATTGGGCGAGTGAATTTGATTAATATGTTGATTCTTCCTAAATTTATGTATCTTTTTAATTGTATCCCTCTCACATTCCCAAGAGTGGCAATTGATAACATTCAGAGAAAAATAACTAGCTTTATATGGGCATTAGGAGGGGCAAGGCAATGGTTGGAAGAAGTTGAGGCTTAGTTTAGAGAAGGGGGACTTGCCCTCCCGGTTTTGAAACTTGTACTGCATGGCTTTTCAGTTTAAGCATTGTACCATGCTTCTGGGTAAGCCAGACAGCTAAACCTGGGGGATGCTACAAGCATAAATGATCAGTGAGTTAGGAGCCTTCGGTTTCTTATACAAGTTTGGCGCCTGAAATTCTTTTAAAAAGTACGAATTAAGGTTTTAAAGGCAGCACTAAGTCTGTGGTTTCGAGCCAGGAAGATCATGGATCTCGGCTATTACTCAGATTTTGCACCTATTTGGGATTCCCTGGTTGCCCAACAGTACTTGAGGGAGGGGTTGTGTCTTCCATTAAAAAGGGCCGGGATAAAGGGGGGCGTGCCAAAGTGGTCCGAAATGGTGGACACGCTTTAGTGTAGCTCCCACAGACACAATCATGCCAGTTTATCACTTGCCACAGACATCTTACCACATCCGGATGATCCCCAGGTGCCCTGTAGCAACCCCCAGAACCTCGGCGACTAATGGACGACCCCCAGAGCAACTGCGAGACCACACGAGCATACCAGAATGCGCAGCCTATGGTGCACTTGGAAGCAGCGTCATGCTGTAACATCAGCCCAGAGGTGGGAAGGCTAGTTAGAGCCTTGCTGCTCAAATGCAGCACACCCTCCGACCCCATACAGGAGAGGAAATAAATGAAGGTGAGACACGCTTAGGTCTTAAAGGGGTCCAGCTAACATACACCCCTTTGGAGGTGCCACAAAGGAATTGTAGACAAAAGACAGTTCCGGAGGCGGGTGATTGTGGGTGCAGTGACTGTAGCGCGACAGAACAACTTCAATGCTTATTGGCTCAAGACCAGTCCCCGGCTGACATTGGCTGAGATACACCTCTGGCACCGCGGAACAAAAGGTTCATTATGCAGATTTTAACTTACAGGAACACAACCACAGGGCTCTAGACCCCCAATCTGCCCTACTTAGAGCCATCATAAATGCACCACAGAGACGCAGAAGAGGCGAGTGAGGACAAGTGAAAAGCACCCATTAGAGGGGGAGGGGTAACCTCTTTCACGGAAGCAGCCAGGCTAGGTCCTGGTTAACTCTGGGCGGAGTTTTCAGAGTCGCACTACGCTGAGTTCCGCATAGTGGTAAAAAAACTCCACGAGCTACGCAGAATTCCGCGAGCACGCGGAGTTGCTTGTTCCGCCTGTTCGCGATGCGTTTTTCCTGTTCGGGAACGCGTATTGTGTGTTCGGGATGCTGTTTGCGTGCTGGGGGGGAAATATCTCGTGAAATTGCCCAAGCAGTCACCAATGGGTGTGGCCATCTTGTTTTTCACTCGTCCCACCCATTAGCGATGTGTATTTCCTGTTCCAGAATGCGTATTGCGTGTTCCCATCCATACGCAATGCGTATTTCCTGTTCGCCAACACGTTTTGCGTGTTCACAACGTTTTTTGCATCCTCGGGGGGGAAATATCACACAAACTTGCCCATGCGGTCGCAATGTGCGCGGCCATCTTGTTTTTCACTTTTTTGCTATGGTTCTGGGCCTGCTTTTCTATCCTCCCTCTATCTTTTCAATCCTTTGTTTCTGGAAACTTTTTTTTGATCTTTTTATTTATTATCTATCTCTCTATTTTCCTTCTTTTCGTGTGTATTTCACTCTTTTTCTATTACTTGTTTTTTTTATTTCTTTTACTTACTTCTTTAATTCCTACCTTTTCTTTTCCGCCCTCCCGGAGTACCAGAACCATGGCAAAGGGCAAGGCTCGTAGCCGCAGCCAGAGCCGCGACTGCCTGACAAAAAGGGGTGCAGGCACGGGCCTTATTTGGAGAGGCGGAGTTGGCCGCACTTGTTTTATTTTTGTGCAGCTCCACCTCCCCTTAGCCCTGGCTGCAGCCGGCAGGCCTGGGTCCGGGTATGGGCTCCGGGAGCATCTGCAGCAAGGGGTGCAACGGGCAGTGTTTCACTACTGTGGAGTCCGGCACACCCCTAACCAGCTTACGCACAGGTGGTCCGATATCCTGGAGCGAGAGCAAGACCTGCTGGGCCTGCTAGGAGTTGAGGTCCCGGGGCTTGGTGAGTAGCTATTTAATATTACTACTTTGTGTTCTTCTGCTCTGTATTATACATTGCGAATATAATTTTTTTCTGAGTAGCAAGAATGCTGCTGTTTACATTGCAGGTAAATTACATTTAAAAATCTTCTGTGATTGTTATGCCACAGGTGCTCGGCACTACTAATCTTATTTGTTTGCAACTTTGCTCTAGCTTGGGCTGATTATGTAAGAGTTTACTTTAGAGAACTTAAGTAAGGTAATGCTAGAGAGACTCTAGTCCTTCCTTTGTCCTCCTGTCACTAAGAGATAGGGGTGGATTGATAGGTTTAGTTACTTATTAGTATGAGTTGGTAATTTTTTAGCGGTCTGCGTTACGCATCCTCTGTTACATCACATGCTGCTGAGTGCTGCTTACCCCAGTCCTTAGTAGAATCTTTTGTAGTTTGTTTAGTGAGTGGTAATAGGCTTAGCACTAGCAGAACATCAGCAGCAACCAACCAACAATTTGGTGAATGCAAAACTTTATGCATGTGTCCTCTACCTATGCATTTTTGAGGACTAAAATAAATGGAAATGCACACTTGGAGAACAAATGGCCCATTTGGAATAGGTGGGCTATGTCAGGTGGTACTTAGGCATACTTAGTATTCTGGAATCAGGATGGAACACTGGATTAGTGTTCATAAACAATACCTAGACGGTCCGCGAATCCCGCGATACTACTAGTCGACCAGATTAGATAGGTCCATTTTATTGCAATTGTTGTTTCCATAAATGTTTTTTAAAATACTGTATTTGTTTCACACCAATCATCAATGTTCGTCTCTTTCTTTCTTATACCTTTCATGATCAGCATCCAGGGGCAAGAAGATGGGGTCGTTGGAGTCGGCGGGAACAGCTGCAGAAGATGCCGGCCAGGACCGCTCCTCTACCGAGGGCTCTGATGCTTGCCCCAGTAAGTCCTCCTGTTGGTAATATTAATAATTATACTTCCCTAACTTTTACTGCACCTTATTTTTTCGGAACCATTATTTCCGTTTCCTAATTCTATTTTTTTACCAATTCTTCTTGGATCTAGACTATCTGTTTCGAAATTCTTGTTATCCCTGCCTCTAACTGCCTCTGCTATGACTCTCTGTGCTACTACTATTAGTCTGTCTGTAGCTAAGCTTGCCCAGTTGGCCACTCTTTATTTAAAAGGTTTTAAAAATCAGAATCACCAATAGCTCTAGTCACTGAGTCCAGTCTGTTGGGTTGTTCTCTTCTAGTCTTCTTAATTTTTAGGCTTTTCGATAATTCTCACCAACAAAATGCCCAGCCAGATATTTTACTATTTTTGATAGGATAGAACATACTACTACTAGTCTACTCTACTCTAGTACCCGATTTATACTAGTGATGTATGTTGTATATGTATATATTAACTTTTTTTTTCAATCTTGCTAGTGAAAAAGAATAAATAGGGGGAGGTGTATATGATATCTAAAAAATATGTAATGTTTTTTCCAGGCATACCGACCACCAGTGCCGGGGCCAGCGGCAAAGGCGACGCGGCCTGTAAGGAGGAAGCAGAAGATGCGGCAGCTGCAGGGGGTGAGCCAGTAGCAGTGGTGGGTAGTGGTGAGTTATATTCCTTACTTATTGACATTACACTCTCTGCAAGGGTGTACACTGTACTGTTGAGAGAGACTAAGTTGTTGTTAACAACGGTTGAGGAAGACACCCTTTACCTAGCATTAGCAATAGCATTAGCGGCGGGAGTTGAGGAACTAATGGCCTCTTCTATCTGACTTCAACTCAGCTTTGAAAGTTTTATGGAGAAGACTAAGAGTCAGATCAGATGATCTTGATGGATGGGTTGAGCGAAAAGGGAAAGAAGGGTGGAAGCCAAGGAGGAAGGACGGGCGAGATGTAATATTTATGACTGGCAGAGAAGGATACATGGGATCCATGCATAGGAATCAGATGCATGTGTGGTTGAAGGATGGTTGGAAGGTAAAAGAAAAGATGCCTGCCTGGAAACTGTATGGGTGGATAGCAAGAACCCTCTGGGGTGTTTCATGGGTCAAACTCAAAGCCAAGGCAAGCAAGGAAGGAAGGAAGCATGTGTGGTTGTTTGAAAAAAAAAATGTTGGTTGTTGGTGAAACAAACTAAGGTTTGTAGCGAGATTGGATGCCTGGATGGTATTCATCATAGATAGCATAGATGGAGACTATCACTGGATGATGAGTCTTAGTATGAAGAGAATGTAAAAGAAACCGCGCCAGAGTAGCAAAGCCAAGGAGAATATAAGTTGTATTTTCAGAATACACCCTTGACTCACAGTAGTTTGCAAGCACACCATATATATTGTGTCTGTATGTTGTTATCAAGCACCTCCCTCCAACTCCGAGGCCCACTCCCTACCTATGTTAATTTATTTTTGACTGTGTCAGCCTGCCATGGGTGGCCTATCGGGTGCATGTTTATTGTTTACACAATCAATCAAAACAAAGTACCTCATGCCGTCCCATTTATAAGCAATGATCATTTGGATCAGATATCATCTGCCTTTATGTAGTAGTCAGGGCAGGGTGAAAGTGAAATTGAGCAGTTGCCCTTGATGTAACAGAGTATGGCCAGTGCCACCCGTAATAGAAAAATACGATGATTGTGTAGTCAGCTTCCCCACCTATAGACAGTAGTAAATTAAACTAACTTGAGTCTGTGTCATGAGTATGTTTGTCTTGGGCACAAGCTGACTGAGCTGGCATGCCGGCTACAACAAGGTTACATAATTTTGCTAAACAAGAGAGAAGAAGAAGGCTAGTGTACTGTGTACTTGAGTCCATAGTGCTAGTATAATGCCTGAAACTCCAACAAATGTTAGAGGCCGAGGAAGTGGGAGGATAGATACATACCACAAATGTTAGTACTGTGCTTGCTAGTGCTACTGTGCCACTATGTGTAGAATTAATTTGTCGTACTGTTTTTCTAAGACTATATTGTTACAATAGTCTTTTTTTAGGTCTCGCCTGACCCAGCGCATGCGCTGGTCTGGCGAGACATTTTGTGAGGGCTCAAAAAAGTGCTACCACTGTAGCCCAGAGCTACAGTGCATGTGCGCGGGCGCCTCACTTTCGCGGCCGCACGGCCGCTTTGATGTTTGATCGCGATCTCTCCCACTTTTGCGGCCGCACGGCCGCTTTGATGTGCTTCGTGAGCCTGTTTATTACTTTTATGTAGTAATGGTTCACCCGTGCGCCGCCATTACTACAGAGCAGTAATAAACAGAAACAAGCATTGGCATAGCCAATAGGCCTCGCTTTTGGGACCTTATAAGTATTTAGTTATGCAACTGTTGAATGACTAAACACTTATAAGGTCCCAAAAGCGAGACCTATTGGCTATGCCAATGCTTGTTTCTTCTTGATATAGCTGCTCCTTCCAAAGGAAACTGTAAACCAGACAGGAAGGAGTTGGCAGCCATGGCCCAGCGCCGGAAGCTTGAGGCCATACAAACCGAATACCGGCGGCTGGTGGTTCTGGCGGAGGAGGCGGCAGTAGTTGTAGCCTCCTCCAATGCCCGAGCCCCAGCCAGACCCAGTCCCCTCCAGTGGTACGGCGCTGCAGTCAGGCAGCCACCCGCCACCGCACTACATCCAACTCTGCTGCCGCCCCTGTGGATGCAATTGTAGGGCATTCAAGGGCCGCATGCTGTTCCAAATGGCACGCCTAGAGGAGCAGGTAAAGGTCATGGTGGACAAGCAACTCAGAGCCCGCCAATAAGAAAGACCCCGTTGGATTGCCCCTTTTTTATTCCTTTTTTTGGTGGGTGGGAATTGGGCGTTGAGGTTTTATTATTCACCACACATTGGTTGGACTTTTTCTTGTTGGACATTGGTTGGGGTTAGGTAGAGGGGTGGGTCAGGTGTTGTGGGATTTTTGACATAGTTTATTTTTGTTAGGCGATTAAATTATATTTATGCTTAAACTTTATATACGATGTTAATGTTTTGTGGGGGGGGTTACTGTTTTACGTCACACGGTTTCCTTGCTGCTGCAGGGCCGCAGCCAGCATTTGATTTAAATAATCTGCCCATTTTGTAACACACAAACAGATAGATGCGATACCCCTCACTGAGTGGCATGTCCTACTAGTACTGGCAGTCTCTCCTCCTAGTCTATGCATTCTGCAAGAGGAGGACTCAAGGGGTGTGTGAAATTAATTAATTAATTTCCATTATTAATTATACCTCCCCCAAACTTCTTCTCTTACCTGTGATTGATGTTTAACTTAGGCACAGCTATGGCTGCATGGCGATGATGGTTTGGTTTCCCAAAATGCCATGGTTGTGGTGGTAGTAGTAGACACTGGCAGTAGCATTTGCAAAAAAGAAAATGGGACAGTCAGTCGTCTGAGAGAGACTCTGGGGGGAGGAGTAGTAGAACGAAGTACAGTACAGTACACAAGAAGACTGCCAAACAATAATAATAATAATGCTGATTAGCAATGCTAAAGTAAAATAAAACATAATGGTGGTGAGATAGCCTAGTACAACAAGCGTAACCTTTAGTGCTGTGTAGGAGGATGATGAATCCCATCGATGCCGGCAATTAATTATGATGGATTAGGTTCCTTTGGACAAAAAATTGACTTTCAAATATACTGAGCATGGGTGGGCAAGCAGAAGAAGATCCTCGCCCTACCTTGAAATTTATTCAGTGTTGCTTTCACCACATCCGCCCAGCAAGTGTGTGATCAATTATTGGTGTACATTTAATTTAGTCACACCTCAATATAAATCACACAGACTGGGGGAAGAGGGATAGGGTTTGATGAATGGTTGGGAAGGGAGGTTTGGGGAAAGGTTTGACAAAGAAAAACACTACGCATGGACAAACAACAGAACACAATCTTGGCAGACGACCATCATATCCATGAATCTGTTAAGGGAGAAAAAGGAAATGCATGCATGATGATGATGACTTGATGGTTAATGATAAGTAGTACTTTCTAACTAGACTTGTAGACAGTACAGGGCAGCAGTATATTATTAATTATTATGCAATTTGCCATGCCTGTCTGCCCTCAGAGAGACCCAAATTACATACATTTTTACTTCTGTTGTACCGGGCTTACTTATTAAAGCTAGCAAAGAAAATTAAAAAATAGCTGTAGGGATCAATTATAAGCAGAGAGCAAACAACAACAACACATAGTCATAATGATTGAAGAGAAAAAATGAATCAAATTACTTAAAAGATGATGAATGTTGATAATAAAGTGTTACTGTATGTTATCCTGGCCAAATTGGGGAGTTGCATCTTGGCATTCCTCTTGGTCCTCCCTTCCATGGACGCTGCGTCTGTCAATCTTGGGTGCCACTGCCTGCCTGGCGTATGCGGATTGGTAGGTAAGTGTGAGTTGTATTTCTCTGTTTAGCACAGGGTAAAGGCCTGCCTGTAAGTGTAGATGAAAAAACAAAAGGGATATTTAAAAATCAAGGAGAAAAAAAAAGCATAAATTACGGAGGAGTGAAAGCACTTTCAGAGCGGCATGGCTAAATCATGTCTACTCTGTTGTCTGTTTTCAGCATTAACCTACAACATTAACAGGAGAGAGCATGCCCACAGCGCACACCCAACCAACACTTAGCTTAGATTTTGACTGAGCCGGACAGAGCACAATTGTCACATATACAGCAACATAGCATTTTCCAAAGTAAGTAACTAAATCAATGGCATGCACAGCTGTCAGTCATACCACCACTACTACACTCGTGACTTGACTCCACCACTACACGGACATGTAGGTCTGCTGTGGTTGTTGTTGACTTTGTGAGAAGTTGGCCTGGCATATGCTGGTCACTAGTTATAGTGGCCAGCTTGCACCAGTCCAATTTGACTCTTATGGTAGATAGGTTTAAGACAACCTTTTAAAGAAAGCTATCCTAGTGGTAGCTGTGGAGAGCAGCCTTCAGGCTAAGTCTCAGAGGAATGTAAAGCAGCTTGTTTTACCTTATAATCTCTTGAATTACCAAATGAAAGGACACCACACAGGTATATATATCAAATATATATGTATTTATTACTAGACACACTCTACTAATCTCTTTATGAGATTAGAAACCAGATACACATTCAAATATCAACGTTTCACAATAAATTAAGCACAAACATGGCTGGAGCCCTAGGGGCGTACCAGACCATATACTAAGAAAGTGGTATAAGGATGTCAACTTGCAAAATAACAGGGCCTAGGGCCTGGGGAATCGCTGGGGCTTCACTACTGCAGTGTTAGCAGGTAAGTAACAGGCCCACGGGAGACGCCTGCAGTGTGTGAACACAGCCGCGGGTTTCCTATTGGTTATAATGGTGCAAGATTTTTACAGTTCTAGGGTACTTCGAGGAAGACTACAAGCAAGCCACTTACAAGGTAAGTACTTCGAGGGCCAACACACACTTGGGCACCGGAGTGCACGAGTTACCTCACCCAGGGAAGCCGGGTGCATAGGTGTCTTTTGGTGTCGGGTCGCGTCGCAGTTTTCTATGGAGACTAAAGAAGACTTGCTGCTTGCGTCGACTGAAGAAGTGTCCGGTGGAATCCGAAGGTGGATTCAAAATGGAGGAGACCTGAAAATTGAAGGGACAGGGTTCAAAGTCACTTGCCAGTGACCGCTGGCCAGCAAGATGGATGACCACAGATGTTGCGTCGATTCAGGTCGTCGATGGTGTTTTGACTCTTCGCTCACGAGGTCCAGGAGAGATCAAGGATGACCAGCAGCTGGATTTGGAGTGTCCCACAACGTCTGCAGCTGATGGCGGTGTTAGCAACCGGATTGGAGCCAACAAGCCTTGGCAACTGCAAGTCTTGTGTAGACTGAAGAAGTCGATGGTGCAGACCAGCAAGGTCTGATGGACTCACCCAGTGAGGGTGAGTGAGGGCTGGCCCGGAGCAACCAGGAGAGCCCTTTGAGTTGTCAAGAAAGTCTTCGGGTGACCCACTAGCCAACAGGCAAGTGATCGCGAAGACGCCACCTCAAGAAATGCTTCACAGGAGCCCGCGTACACTTGGGACAGGGTAGGCTGCTGATTTTTGGTGGAAGACCTGCTGGGGGCTTGCGCCACAAATGGTCCAATGCACAAGTTCGTAGAAGGTTGTTTAGGGTTTGCACTGGACAATAGTGCACGTTCCCTGGGTATTGCTGTTCCTCGTCACTCGTGGGGTCTACTCGCCACAGCTTCACTGGAGACTCACAATGGCCGTAGAGAAGTCAGGAAATCCACTTTAGGGGCAGCAGGGACTTCGAACTCCAGCAGGAAAGTCCCTAGGTACCTAAGGTACCATATACTAGGGGCTCATAAGGTACCACAGTATCCAATCACTAGTGCACCTAATATGCACACCAAGTTGTTTAGAGAGAACAGAGAGACTAGGGCCCTGATTAACAGGGACCCAGCCAGACTATAGCCAGAAACCAGTGTATACATCAGAAAAAAAGTAGGGGCAGCATAAGTGCAGATCCTACTCTCCTACAGACTTGTTTACCTTTTATGCCACTCATGAAATGCCCCGAGTTATTCCATCAATCAGCTCCGATCCTACTGACTGACTGCGAAGATATTATGTCACTGTGGTCATCATCATGGTGTTGTCAAACTCAGTCTGCAGTTTACCGAGTGAGTCTAGATTCCATATTCAAAAATGCAATGGATCTGCCAGCAGTAGAAGGACAACTTTGTTATTAAACAACAAGAAGGGAAACATTGACTTGAGTCACTTTTAGTGTGTTGATTAAATAATAGTACACAATGAATTCACTTTATGCACAATAAACAACAACAACACAAACACCAATCACTCGGAGCCAGCGTCCAATGCATGCCATCATTACCTGTTCCTTGTTCTCATCTTAAGTTAAGGGGCATTCTCTCTCAGTTTGGAAAGGAGGATAGCTATAATAGTCATCATGTTTCACTTCTTTTGGAGGGACTTGACGAGGCAACATTGTCTTGTACTATTCTCCATCCAATCATCATCTGGCTTGAGGGAAATGGATTTAGCGCGAGTCAGGAGGATGGAGCAGGATTCAGGGGAGTGGACTTAAGTTAAATGCACACAGCTTCAACTCCAATGTGGCAATAAAAAGACTAGAAGACGGTGGTGATGGATTTGTTGTGATTCGAAGTTTTGAACCAGAAAGACAGAGACACACAAATAAAAGTAAATAAGGAAGAAAGAAAGTAAGAAGTTCAAAGCCTAGTTGTCAGGGAAGTATAGCTCGTCCTCAAACTCTGGTGGTTCAACCAGAAGTAGGTAATCATCTAACACACTACTTCCGTCACCTAAAACGCTGGAGGTCGTATTGGTGCCACCTGTGTTGGTGGTATCCATGCCACATGCTTCACAGCAATTTGGGATGGGGTGATAATTATGTTGGTCTCCATCTCCACTGGGGCAGGAGTGATCTTCATGATGACTGGTTCGTCATCATCCTCCTCTTCTACATCTTCCTCCATAACTCTAAGGCTTTCTGTAACCTTTCTTTTCCTTAGCCTTGTTGTGTGGCGTGCCTCACTCTCAGACTGAGCTGGTGGGTTCCAAGTGGTATCTAGATCATCAGAAGGGGGGCTTGAAGAAGAGGTTGATGGACTAACCCTCCTTTTCCATGCTGGGGATCTGGAAGACAATGGATCTTCTGAAAGAGTGGCTTGCTCTTCACCCTCTGCAGGAAGATCGATTTCCTGAACTGCCCCTCGTTCGGGAGGAACAACTACTATTGTGGGCTGTTGTTGCGGCTGTTGTTGCGTCTGTTGTTCCGGCTGTTGTCCGGCTGTTGTTGCACACTTATCTGCTGAGTTTCCGCCTGCATTGATTGGGTTCTACTTTGCGATAATGACATTTCAACATCACTGCTCGTTTGCATTTGCACAACTAGACTGGCTACCTCTGTCACACTCATGGGCTTGGGCCTATGTTGGTGGGGTGGGACCACTGATGCGGAGGTGCTGCTCCCAGCTTGGTCCCCGGACACCGCTGATGCAGACGTAATTTTTTGTTTCCCAAAAAACATATTGGGCGGCACACCAGTCTTGGTAAGTGGCAGTGCCACTTCCTTCTTCTGTTCCTTCTTCTCACTAGCAACTTTCTTGGTCCTGGAGGACCTGGTACCTTTCTTTTGGGCCATCTTCTTCCGATGTCAGTAGGACGCAGGTGCACAAGTTGCAGAGATGTGTGTGGTCACATGTCACGTGACGTGGTGCGCAGCAGGACTTCTGTCTGGCATTACAACGGGTGATCATGACACCTCCTCCTCAGTCTTTTTGTGCACCTAAAAGCAAAGAAGCCAGAAGAACATCAGTGAAATGTTGCATTTGTTGTTGTGGTTCAATTACTACTAGTACAAACAAACAAATATAACATATAACTTAGTGTGTGGTGGTCACACTTGTTAGTGTTATATTATTACATTTTATTAACTCAGATTAAGTTATAAAAAAAACATAACAGTCTAGCCATTTGTGAGACTTTGACAACAATGGCTTTCATGGTATACTGTGTACACTCAGGAAGGATAGGAAAGAAGAAGAACAAAAACAAAAATACAAATGTAATGGTAGTGGAACCTGTTTGGCATTAATTTGAGCATCACATCATTCATGGAGCTGCAGCTGGTAAAGGGGATGGAAGCAGTAAGCCAAGAGGAACAAAGGAAAGACATGCAGGCCTATATGGCAAAAGCAGCACACCACTCAACTACCGACACAAAATGGCCGCCAGTCACATGGTCACTCACAGTCACATCAAGCAGGAGGCCTGGAGAACAATGAACTCAATCAGGCCTATATGGCCAGACAAAGGAGGCATGCTAAACAACACAGCTTTAATGCAAAAATGCAAAAACGAAAATCCACAGGGCTAAAAAAGGTTGGAAAGTTATGCAACAACCACACCACACACAGGTCCGACCTAAGATTGAGCGGCATCTAGACCTCTACACTTCGCGGTCCTGTGAGGAGCGCGCTAATATGAGCACCTTCTCAATTTTTAAATCAGTTGTTCTGGCAATGATTCCTTGTGGCTAGCCTCTGGCAATATGTTCAGGCATGTGTATTGATAATGAATTCATTTTTGCAGTATTCCCTACCCGGAGTTTACTGAGTAGCAGCGGTTGTTGACCGCGTCCGTAAGTCACCTTTGCAGGCACTCAGGTCCCACAGCTTACATGGTGTGTCCTGTGGTGGCAGCTTGTATGATTAAAATGTGTCACATTCAGCATGTGGCTATTAATTGGCATTTACTAAGGTACCCCATGTGCTAGTTTGTGAGTCAGTAATATTCGCACCTACACGCACTCTATATCCCATACCAAAGGTTGCCTAGCATGCCAGTTTGGAACTGACAGTTCACAGGAGGCATTCATGTCAACCACACGCTTGTCAAATTAACAGCATTACCGGTATCATTTTGAGCACTTGCACAATCTTTAATACTTCGTAACTAGTGACTTGCGGCAGAAACATTGTAATCAACTTGAAGGGACACACTGCATTACTGATTGAGCAGTTTGCATACATGTGACCGGAGACTGGAATGATTAATTTTACACACAGTCACCCGCATACTCTTCATAGCATGAGCGTGTCTAACTTTTGAGCGCAATCACGGCACTCAACAATGTTTATATTAGTAAGAGATGGGGACACAACTGAGTTTTCCAGCATGGGCATCACCTTGTTAGTGCCAGTACAGGTATACATGTGGGAGAAAACTGGGGAGTGTATTTATACTTAGCAAACTTCTTTTGCCTCTTTGTGAGGTTGTGACACTTCTTGGGTCACATGAATAGGAAGATAGTAGCTGGTTCACGGTGACAATCCCTTCACAGGGTGGACTGATCGGGGCCTATTTTGGACCAGACTTTGGATGGAGATATTCACCATTACATGAAATATTACACTAGGTCCTTTACACGCTCAATGGGGGGTAGTGTTTTATCTTGAGGACTGTCGCCTATGTAATTCCCATATGGGAAATATCCAGTGACTGACATTTGGCTTTTGGGTTTCTGTTACCATGTCTGGTAGGTTCTAGCCAAGCGACTTAGAGCCTCATTTCTGAGGTATTGCTGTAGGGCAGCGCCGCTGGACTTCAAATTGTGCTGCCCTACAGTAAAATCTATTAGATACGGTGCTTTCCTGTCCTTTTCCTTGTGCCAGCACACAATGGCTGCCATGCCCCAACACAGGCACCTGTGCTCCAAGATACAAGGGTGCATGTGTTGCAGGGATGATTATTTTTGTGCAGGAAGGCAAACCTTCCTGCACAGAAACAATCACAAGTGGCTTTTTCCTCTTTCTGTGTACTCTGCAGAATTCAGAACCCATAGAAAAAGGAAAAATTAGGAGAAATAAAGATATTTTTCCTCGTTGTGTCTCCATGCTCACGTGAGACACTTGTGAAAGTCCATTATTATTCAGAAGTTCAACTTGTAATGAAAGAATAGATTTATTTAAAGCTTGGGCCCATATTACCATACAAGGAAAGACTACGACTGACTACTAGTTTAGCACTTGCAATCCCAAAGTCTCATAATTAGTATTCAAGTCCTGTGCACAATGCTTCCGGAGTGCGTCGTAGAGCAACTCCACTGAAGATCAGATGAAGATATGAAGAACAAAGGAGGAAGGTGCACCAGTCAAAAGAAGTCCAAATCAAATAGGTATCTTTAGGTATTCTCTTTATTTTCTTAAGGAAACTCAGCCAACGTATTTCGTTCCACACAGGAACTTCTTCAAGGCTGCAGACAATTGACATGACAACATAGAAAAACATTTATAATATATAAACAATAAACATATATAACTTAGAACATACCAACGTATTCCACAGACAAAAATGCACATATTTGAGGAATTTCACAACCACACAGGTCAGAGAAAACATAGAAACCAGTCATAAATAATAAACATATATATAAAAAATCCAAGACAATATACAAATGACACATTGATGACCACGCTATAGGTTGCAATGTTGCTGCAAGCAATAATTTATATGTGTTCTAATCTACATCTAATCTCAAAAAGTCTGGCTAGTGAAAAGGATACAAATAATCGGACCTAAGGCAAGATAAATCCGTTGTACCATCCACTAGTGCAAAAAAGGCATAGGTATCCATAAGCACATTCATGAGTTAACAATAAAAACAACAAAGGAAATAAAGTATAAATGCAAAAGAAAAGAGGATTAAGTACAAAAAAGTCCAACACTCACCAAATTCAAATCTTTATGGCAAAAAGATAGCACAATGCCCACAGTCCCACATGCATAGAAATTTTCGAAATAGGAAATCTAGTGGGAAAATATATATATATATAAATATAATAAAAAATATTAATATTTAAAACCTCTAATATTGGTATTGCTATTAATAAATCTCAGAAGTGCAAGTCCTATTGTAGAATAGAAACTCAATACTAATAGGTGTCCTTAGACGAACCAAATATGAGTTCACAAAACAGTGTAGGAAAACCCTCATTCAAACAATATGTAATTTGCAGTACAATATCCACCACAAAAACAGAGTACAGGAGGGCTTAGTAGTCTCAACGAAGTATAAGAGACAAGAACATTTATTTGATAAAAACCAAGTTGAATATATAAGTCTTATGGGGTCAATCACTTGATAAAGTTGCTGCAAATTGATAAGAGAAAAGACTTACCCCAAAAAATATAAAATGGTGTGTGTCTTAGAGTGAGGTAGTCTTGGGTGGCCAGAGCTTCAAGTACATATTTGACTTGTGCTCCACAGTTAGAGCCAAATATAAGCGGGTTCCAGTGATCTAGAAACAAATAGAAATATAATGACCAGCTATATGCTAATATGACGACAAGTCTAAGGACTGCAAGAAATTAATGCAAAACAATATTAATAAAGTACATTTCAAGGAAATAGGAGTACGCTGTGACCCCAATTGTATAACCTGCACATGATATGTATTCAAAGCAAGCAAATTATAAGTCCAAAAGTGGCTTGATCCCCAGATATATTAAAAAGTATTTTAAAAGGTCCCCGGTGATGCTGGTAAATATACACCAATGTATGGAGCACACCTGTAAGTCTTGAGGTGCGTAAGAGAATGGAAAATCCATATGATTTGCACACAAACATGTGTAAGGTACCGTAAGAGAGCAGTGTCCTTGAGATATTATGCCCTCATAAATCTAACGTAAATAAAGTTTGATAAGAAACATTTGCTAGTATAATCACTGAATATTCCACGTATTGAGAAACTTGTCCAACAATAACAACGGCGTAACTTCACCAAAATCACATTAAAAAGTAACCCATCACTCCAGTCCAGTATGCAAAAGGCAAGCATACGAAGGAAGATCAAGGACAAATTTCCTTAATTTGGCATCTACACATTTGGAAAGGTTCTCTGTGCATGGGTTCCGGGTTTGCTCCCTTGTACGCCTGCCTCTTCATGGGGTGGTACGAGAAGGAGCATGCCTGGGCCCGAAGTACCTCCCCCTGGACTGAATTTATTGTTTTCTGGGAGAGGTACATCGACGACATCATTTGCCTTTGGTCAGGGTCTGTAGAGATGTTACAACAATATTTTGAGTATCTGAATGATAACGTTTTTAACATCAGACTGACGATGTCCTATCATAAGGACAATATCAATTTCCTGGATATAATTTTTTTTATTGAGGATGGAGAAATACAGAGTAAACTGTACAGAAAGGAGACAGCATGCAATGCTGTTTTGCATGCTTCTAGTGCCCATGCTAGCTCAGTCATCAACAATATTCCCTTTGGCGAAATGATTCGCATCAGAAGGAATTGCAGCACAGAGGAGATCTTTCGAACCAATATTAAGGCAACTAGGAAAAGATTTGAAAATAGAGGATACAATGACAAAATATTGGACAAGGCAGAGGAGCGAATTATTTGTACAAATAGGAACTCCACACTAGTTGATAAACTAATTGAACAAGGGAACTATGAAAATAAAAAGAAAATGAGGTTTATTACACAATACACAACCTATAGTAGTGGCATTTTCAATGCTCTATGTAAAAACTGGCATCTCCTCTCCTCGATCTCAGGACTAAAGGATTGTAATACCAAAATACCTGCCATTACATACAGGAGAGGTACTTCGTTAAGAAAACAACTGTGCCCTAGTTATGTTGTTACTCCGCAAGGGAATGATAATTGGCCACCCAAGAAACCCAAGGGCTTCTTTACGTGTGGTTCTTGCAATATTTTCAAAAATGGGAAAAATAAAACTAAGTCTTTTTCCTATAATAGCCCTCGTACCTATCATATGAACCATTTCATCAATTGCAACACTACCCATGTGGTATACATCCTGGGATGTGAATGTAACACCATATATGGAGGAAGCACCACGAGATGTTTAAAAATGCGCATACAGGAACATAGAAGAGCCATACTAAATAGGGATACCAGATACCCTATCACTGATCATTATAACAACAAACATATCGGCAGTAACAGTTTCTGGTTCCATGGTATTGACCATGTCCCCATAGGCAAAAGAGGTTCAAATCGGGAACTGGCACTCAGGAAGTTAGAATCCAAGTGGATTTGTCGTCTACGTGCCACCATATTAGGGCACAACTCTGACTCTGAGATGCATTACTTCCTTTAATAACACATTCTGCCTATTGGCCAATTCCTGTATCAATATAATATATATTATTTATCAATCCGGACTTCTGCATTACGACTTGTTTGCGTTTTTTGCTCTTTCCATCTAGACCTTTTAGGATATCCTCTTTTGTGTACCATCATATACATTCTGGGTCAGACTACTTATCGATCAGACTACATTTAGGGTCCCAACTTTATTATTGTTAATGTCGTTTTTGACATTGATACCATTTATCCTCCTTTAATGGCATATTGGGGCCCTCCTGGAAAGAGCGCGTATTTCACACTCCTATATGTACTGGGTTGCATGCCTTTATTATCGGGCCACTTTTAGGGTCTATTTGCCAATGTTTCGGAAGTTTAGGTCTAAATCTATTCTCTTGTATGCATAGGTCCGCTTTAGCCGAGGAATATGGTAAAGCAGGGTCGTCCTGCAACTTTTATACCTTATCGCTCCTCTGTATTTAGATATAACATGACAATGATGGTCCCACACACCTTTCCATCATGGCGGTTACATTTCTTGGTCCTCTTTTTCTGTCTTTTTCTATGTCTTTTTCTATGCCTTTTTCCATGACATTGAGGATCACATGACTATTCTACGATAATATCGGCGTCCTTTAATGCATCGTTGGGCTAATTGCACATACAATTTTTTCTATACATACCTCTCTTTGTTATCTGCAATCGAGGTCAAAGTAGGATTGTGTTGAAACCGATGCGTCGTTTTTATATTCTATTGCCCCTCTCTACCAAGAGTTATTAATACCATGATGGTGTTTTACACATTTTCATCATGGCGACTGCATTTCCCTGTTCTCCTTCTCTTTCGCCGTCTATGGTATTGAAGATCACGTGATCTCATACCACGCTATGCGCGGCGTTCTCAAACTCTATAATGCTATGAGCACGACCTCGACAGATTGGTCGCTCATCATTTTTACTACCTTCGATCATTTGGGACCGTGGGACTTCCCAGGTATGGACTTCTTTTTCACATGATTTATTGGTCCTACACTTTAAAAACAACTTTTCGCTGCGTTTTCTCTGATATTGTCATGAATTTAACTATCTTAACTTGCGATATACTGTGGGCGCTTTAGTTTGCCTAGTGAGATGCTGTGATCCTGGATAGTTACATGTTCGTTTTTCGATTCATTGCGACTGTCCACTTAATTATTGTGCTACCACATGTGGCTTTTCTTAGTCGTATGCTTGCCTTTTGCATACTGGACTGGAGTGATGGGTTACTTTTTAATGTGATTTTGGTGAAGTTACGCCGTTGTTTTTGTTGGACAAGTTTCTCAATACGTGGAATATTCAGTGATTATACTAGCAAATGTTTCTTATCAAACTTTATTTGTGTTAGATCTATGGAGGCATAATATCTCAAGGACACTGCTCTCTTACGGTACCTTACACATGTTTGTGTGCAAATCATATGGATTTTCCATTCTCTTACGCACCTCAAGACTTACAGGTGTGCTCCATACATTGGTGTATATTTACCAGCATCACCGGGGACCTTTTAAAATACTTTTTAATATATCTGGGGATCAAGCCACTTTTGGACTTATAATTTGCTTGCTTTGAATATATATCATGTGCAGGTTATACAATTCGGGTCACAGCGTACTCCTATCTCCTTGAAATGTACTTTATTAATATTGTTTTGCATTAATTTCTTGCGATCCTTAGACTTGTCGTCATATTAGCATATAGCTGGTCATTATATTTCTATTCGTTTCTAGATCACTGGAACCCGCTTATATTTGGCTCTAACTGTGGAGCACAAGTCAAATATGTACTTGAAGCTCTGGCCACCCAAGACTACCTCACTCTAAGACACACACCATTTTATATTTTCGGGGGTAAGTCTTTTCTCTTATCAATTTGCAGCCACTTTATCAAGTGATTGACCCCATAAGACTTATATATTCAACTTGGTTTTT
Organism: Triturus cristatus; assembly: GCF_964204655.1. NCBI lineage: Eukaryota > Metazoa > Chordata > Amphibia > Caudata > Salamandridae > Triturus > Triturus cristatus. The sequence continues at coordinate 305,455,921 of NC_140581.1, forward strand.
ATCAAATAAATGTTCTTGTCTCTTATACTTCGTTAAGACTACTACGCCCTCCTGTACTCTGTTTATGTGGTGGATAATGTACTGCAAATTACATATTGTTTGAATGAGGGTTTTCCTACTCTGTTTTGTGAACTCATATTTGGTTCGTCTAAGGACACCTATTAGTATTGAGTTTCTATTCTACAATAGGACTTGCACCTCTGAGATTTATTAATAGCAATACCAATATTATAGGTTTTAAATATTAATATTTTTTATTATATTTATATATATATATTTTCCCAATAGATTTCTTATTTCGAAAATTTCTATGCATGTGGGACTCTGACACATGGCATTGTGCTATCTTTTTGCCATAAAGATTTGAATTTGGTGAGTGTTGGACTTTTTTGTACTTAATCCTCTTTTCTTTTGTATTTATACCTTATTTCCTTTGTTGTCTTTATTGTTAACTCATGAATGTGCTTATGGATACCTGTGTCTTTTTTGCACTAGTGGATGGTACAACGGATTTATCTTGCCTTAGGTTCGATTATTTGTATCCTTTTCACTAGCCAGACTTTTTGAGATTAGATGTAGATTAGAACACATATAAATTATTGCTTGCAGCAACATTGCAACCTATAGCTTGGTCATCAATGCGTCATTTGTATATTGTCTTGGATTTTTTATATATATGTTTATTATTTATGACTGGTTTCTATGTTTTCTCTGACCTTTGTGGTTGTGAAATTCCTCAAATATGTGCATTTTTGTCTGTGGAATACGTTGGTATGTTCTAAGTTATATATGTTTATTGTTTATATATTATAAATGTTTTTCTATGTTGTCATGTCAATTGTCTGCAGCCTTGAAGAAGTTCCTGTGTGGAACGGAACGCGTTGGCTGAGTTTCCTTAAGAAAATAAAGAGAATACCTAAAGATACCTATTTGATTTGGACTTCTTTTGACTGGTGCACCTTCCTCCTTTGTTCTTCATAGCTTGAGCCCATATGCCTATTAAATAATTGATGTTAGAACTTACCTATGATTAATTTCATTCCCTTATTGATTATGTGTATTGTTTTACGATCCCACAATCATTTCACAGAAGTCTGGTATCTAATGGAATACCCCGTGGTAACTCCACGTAGGCTGAAATTTACACACAACTATATTGTAAGTGAAACGGTTCCTTTTGTTTAATTTTAAGTATTGAGGTTAAGTAACTGAGAGAAATAATAAGCAACTTTTTAATATATAGCTAAAGAAAATAATTCCCTTTCACCTTTTTGCGGTCCTTCTGTGAGACGCCCGAGGGCATTATCAGACACAATAAAGACATTTCATTGGTTAAAATAAATCAAAGTCTCCACCTACTTGGAAGAAGCTCAAACCCCTTTTGCTTTCATTTATGCTATCCCCCGTGAAAGAGAGAACTGAAATGAAGAGCAGAGGATGTCCACAGTAAGATATATCCTTTAGTAGATGAATGGATTCACTCCACCCGTGGCAAGTAGCGTCCTCCTGGTCAGACGTCCGAACGGCAACTGATTAATGCCGCTCGAATGTCCTTCCAGCAGAGCGCCATGCCCCGAGCCCCAATTCGAAAGTACACAGAGCGTAAACACATCTAAGGCATCACACGCCTAACAATCTAACATGGCGCGTGATACCATTTAACCTCACTACAAGAACCCTTTTCCTGGGTTCTCTCTACTTTTTGTGTAAATGATAGTTTTTGTCCTGTGCAATACAGTGACTTCTGCTGAGGAGAGGGAGAAAGAAGACCTGGAGCACCAGAATGATGCAGCTTTAACACCAAAAAAAGAGTGTTTAGAGTGGTAGTTTTTTGCTCAGCCTCCTGGAGTGAAGAAGGTGTCATCCAGATTTGTGGCATGACGAATATGCCAAAAAACTGTTTTCCTGAGTAACCCAGAGGAAATACTTTCATAGCACAACAGGAATGTGAGATTCATGCTCCCAACATGACTTGCCAGAGCAGAGATGGAGAGAGATGCTGAGCAGCCATCAGCATCTGCTGCAAGAACACCACTATTGGCAGGAGAACCAGTGCCTTTGAGTATCCTGACAGACCAGAGATGCATAAATGAAAAGTACAAGAAAATAGTGAGTTACTGCAGCACCATAAATTTTGCAGGAGTCATCGGTGAATCTCTGTGTGAGAAGTTAGTTCAGGAACACAAAGAAGCAGTTTATTGTGGATCCAAATCAAAATGTCTATACCTTCTTGTTTTTTAGTTGATGTTGTTTTGCCTTATAGAAAAAAGAAATCACAAAAAACGTAAAATTAAAAAAAAAGTTTCTTTTCAGAACAGGATTTTTGTTAAAAATAGAATATAAAATGTGTTTCTTGTCTATTTATGTATGTTTACATACCATAACAGACTGTTACAGCAGTTTGATTTAATCAGTAAAAGGTACATTTAGTGTGTATGTGGAAATATGCTTCTAACATACAATAATACATTTATCTTTAATTTAAAAAAAATTCTGGGCTATCTTTGCATTTCTATTAAAATGCACATATTGCCTAAAGTTCTAATTAAACATTGGAATGTTGAGAACGATATTGAAGACAATGGAGCAGTAGAGGCCTCTAAAACCCGCTACAGGTCCATTGCTCTCAACATTACAATGTCCTAATCAATGTCTCTTTCTTTCCCTGCCTCTCCAAAATATATTGATTGGGCAGAGAAAAGTGAAAATAAGAGTCTTGCCGCAGGGTACACAGGAGCCTTCACTCCTCCTTCCTTACATAGCTCCCATTATCACTGGAGCCTCAGAAGAACAGAGACGGGAATTGTGCTCAGCTCCTGAGTCTACCCAACGTAGAGTATGAGAAAAAGAAGATTAGTTGACTCTAGGTAGAAGCAGAGGCTGACTTTAGCCATCAGTAAAAGCTCTTGCTGTGTGTGCTTGGCAGTTACAACCACACACACACACAGAAAGAGCAGTGAAAGTGGGCAACAGCAATCCCTTTCTTCCTCAGCTCTGCCAAATTTTCATTATTCAGTTAGGCTGAGGGACACGAGATCTGAGAAAAAGTACTCCCTCCCTTCTTGCAAGGCTTTAGTAACACTCTGAGCGCAATTGAAAGGCTTCAGGAAGTCTTTTTTTTATCTTTTTTTTTTTTTTTTTTTTTGCTCTTTTTTTATTTTATTTTCTTTGTTCCTCATTTACTGCCATGGTTCCAAACTGCTGAGAGCCAACTGCATGGGTAACAAGAGTTGCGAGTGTGCCGTTGCGCTGACACAGCCGATGCTGGAAGGGAAGTAGATGAAAAGTCAAATACAAGAGCCCTACAGCTGCCGCGGCCACCCCAGCAGCTCAACCCTTACTAGCCAGCTGACAGAAGTTAACCAACTTTAAGGTTATACATGCCGTTGCCGATGAAATATGCGACCTGGGCGAGAAAAGAGGAGACCATCGGAAAAGTTAAAGAAACAGCAAGACAGTACTGTGGCAGAATAATCATCGGAGCTGGGGAGAAAAAAAAAAAAACCCCAGCTACTTCAAAAGTTCAAAAAAGCTCGTCCAACAACTTCTAAAAGTTTCTCCTGTCACGGTTACCAGCCCTACCTATATCTAATACAGAGAACTGGAGCAGGGATCTACGCCACTCATAAAAAGATGGTACAGTGGGTTCTTTCCAGCGTTTGCAGATTTCTCTACGAGCCACCAGCATTGCATAGAATAATAGATTACCAGCCATAGATCGTGTACAGCCTACCGTTCCAAAAATTACTAGCTTCAGGTTTATTAATATCGGACAACCCAGCCTGGCCGAGCGTTTGCTCCTGATTGCGTCCCAAAATGGAGTTAAGTGAGGACACTTGAGAAACATGTGTGAATCAGCAGCCTCCATAAGTCCACATCTCGGGCAAGCCACCGGACCTCCAGCCGCGAATTTCGAAAGTCTTTGTGGGGAATAGTAAGCCCTATGTAGTGTAAACAAGTGATTCCTGCGTAGCCGAGCTGGTTTCACTAAGTCCCACAACAGTTTACAGGACAACAACCAGAGATCTACGATGTTGGAGGTCGGTATCAAAGAACTCCACAGCTGTTCTGGGAGAACAAAATCGCCATCCATTTCATCCATTATTAGGGAATACCATAGCGAGACCTCTTTTTTTACAGAAGGCTGATCAACTAAGAGGGTTTCCAAGTGACTTCCTCCCCCTAGAATGAACTTATTAAGTCATGTAGGTCGTGTTGTTACTGCTTGGGCCCAACTTACTATTTGTACATATTTAAATCTTGAAAGATTGGGCCCAACTTGAACTAAGTCCTCCCAGGGGAGCAAAGTCCCTTCCACAAAGAGATCCCCCCAGACAGCCATCCCAGATTCCCTGAGTGGTGTAGCAAGTGCATCATTTAGCCAGGTTGGCGCCTCTGGAAGGTCCCATAGAGGAGCTCTACTGGAGTAACACCCTAATTTAGTACAGGATTTTATTTTTGCCCAAGTTTTTGCCAGGCCCTGTAAGATCTTCAACTTGACCTTTTTGAAAAATTTGGGGTCTCCGAATTTAAACAGAAAACCAGACTGCCCAGCTCCTTCGCACTTCAACAGGGTGGCAAACAAATTGCCAGTCCCGACGCCAGAAGGTGTTTTTAACAGCATACGTGAGTGTGAAATCTGAAATGCCCAGGCATAAACCTGTAAGACGGGCCCTGCCAAGCCCCCCTTCTCTCTTCGACGCCTTCTCTTTTTCTAAGCTATCCTTGGGTTTTTGTTGCACCAAATAAAAGAACTTATCCCACTCTGGAGTTTAGCCAACAAAGCGGGTTCAAAGTAAAGAGGGATTGTATTAAACAAAAAGGAAACCCTAGGGAGAATAGACATTTTCACCAGGTTAACTCTACCAATTACAGTAAGGGGAAGGTGTACCCAAGCTCTCATCAATTTGCGGCATTCTTTTGCGATCCTAGCAAAATTAGTAGAGGCGATCAGAGAGATATCTTTAATAATGTTTAAGCCCAGATAACGAAGACTCTTATTTGAGCCATTACTAAAGCTGCTGCCGACATCGTTCCATACCAATGTTTCTGTTTTAGCTACGTTTACCTCATAGCCAGAAACATTTCCAAATTCAACAGCCAACCTAATGACTGCCGGGAAGGCAGAGTCGATGTCAGAGGTCATAACCATGAGGTCATCCGCGTATAACGCAACCTTCTTCTCCCATTCCCTATATACGAAGTGTATGATGGAGTGTTCTTCGCGTATTTTTTGAGCCAAAGGTTCAATGTAGAGATCGAATAGGAGAGGGGAAAGGGGACAACCCTAGCGGGTCCCTCTAGAGATTGCAATCTCTAGAGGCTTCAGGAAGTCTTGTTGTGTGCCCTGCTGCACAGCCTCTGACTCAGTCTTCCAGCTGATAATTCACATATTCTGGAAAGACAGGTGAAAGAGAGAGGCAGAGGCTCTGGATTAAGAAATTAGAATGCTGAGAACAGCTAATCTATCCCAGGATTTCCGTGTTTGATTGTGTATGCGTCAGATTGTGAAAGGATATGTGTGTCTATGTGCTAGCTGTATATACGCGTGAAAGTGTGTGCTTCTGCGTTTATATGTGTGAGTGTGTTTGGTTGTGAGAGTATACATATTTGTCAATGGTTTATTTGTGCATGTGCGTGAGAGATTGTGAGAGAGAGTATGTCTGTCTCTCCTAGTGTGTTTTTGTATATATTAGTGTGCATGAATATATGGGTGTGTCTGAGAATGTGTATATGTGTGTCAAAATGTGTGTGTTTGTGTAAGAGTGTTAAGGATAGGTGTCTCTATCTGTTAGTTTTGAGTAAGTTGTGCGCAGGGTTTGTGTCACAAAAGTGCAGTTCATTTTTATTTACTTTCCGGTGCAAAACTTGTTTTGCGATGGAATTTCTCTCAAAGTAACGCAAAGCAGTGCATAGCTCTGCTTTGCATTACTTTGCACCAAAGGGGCGGTCTATGGGTGGTACATGCAACCGCCCACAGTTTGTGGCTCAAAACCCTATCTACTAACAATAGTAGACAGGGTTTTGCACCCCAAAAAAACGCCACTTAGAAGCAGGCTTTAACAGAGAAATGTTTTAGATTAGTGATTTTACAGTCTTTTAAATTTACAGCAAAGAGCAGTATAGCTTATTTACTAATACAACCGGGTAAATAGTCCTAGACTTATTAGCAATTCTTTTTCACAAAGTCGTTTTTAAAGCGTCAGCACTTTTGAATAATTGTTTGATCAAAGTCCTAATAAGTGGGTCTTTCAGAAGCCTTTAGGAATTGCTTATTTCTGCAGACAGAGTTTTTGTGCTAATGTTTCGGTTACATTTATTATCAATTTATTGTACTTTCCAAAGAGGGTTCAGGTGATATTTTTTACACGTAAATTTCTAATGTTTATGGCCATTTCCTTAACACATATCAGGGAAATAATTGTATTTCACTGGTATCTTTATAGACAACAGGCAACTTTGCTTGATGACAGCGACACTAAATTACATGTGTATTAATGTAAAATGCCATTTTTTTAATGTTAAAATATGAAGGAAAATAAAATTGCGCATCTTTGCAACCAAAATAAAGGAGAACTGTTTTGATTTCTCCTAACTTTTCCAACTTTTCAGGTGTGCTGCACTGTACAGTTCAAATCTGAAGTGGGAAAAGTTTTAAAGTTAGTCTAAGCATTGTATTGTGTACTGGAAAGGTACCCTTCCAGAACAAAACCTATGCTAGACTGACGCAGACAGCCTTCCACTATGGTATGAAGGTGTGTGTGTTTGCCACATGTCAGCCTGTTTGTGTTCTGGTGCTAGGGAAAGAGAGGAGAGTGCCATAGCTTTTGTGCCTGTGGTGTTTCCCAGCTCTCAACTTTGGCTGCTTCACTGAGTTGAGAAAAATATTAATTTGGGCCTATATTTGTGTGTGTTTACATTTATTTTGGCTTTTTCTTAAAGTATGTAGATATTTTCAAAAAGTAAGGAAAGCAGACAGAGAGAATGTATAGTTTGATATAATCATGTTATACTATTCATATGTCTTCTTCAACATTTTATTGTTTGAAGCTCTTTAGGAAAATCACATACACATGATTACTAAATCTGTTTCCTTGTGTGTTATTGACGTTGTCACTTGTACATCTTTTCTGGAATGAAATATAGAAACATTTAATGTTATGAACATATACTTTTTTATTTATTTTTAGTTGAGGTGATGCGGTTATTCCTTTATAAACTGAGCACTTTGCTTGGTTAAGGAGAGGAACTGTCATCTGCATAAGTTGCTATCCTTAAGACAAACAGTGTGTGTAGTACAGGATTACCACATAATATAGTTTGGGTATAGTAAAGGACTGGTCTATCTATAAGAAAGTCTGTTAGAACAATCTCTCTGTAGAAGAGCTTGGCCACCCAATGGGCTACAGTGTAATTCATTAATACTGTAGTGTATCCCTACCTGTAACCTTGAGAAAATAACTCTATTGTCACAATAATTTAAAGTATCATGCAGATTTTAATTAAGCGCATTTACCTTAATTAGTAACAGCCATTATATAACAACATTTTGAGTAATATTATTTTCAATATCACTTATAAAAACCCAAATGTGTTCAGCTCTTGCAACATTTCAAGAAAATGTTTGTCATCCTTGAACTTAGGGGAAAGAATTACTTAGATTTAAACACAAAATACAATACTGTGCATGCCAGCCTATCATTTGTAAAGAGCAGGTGCTCCACATCATTATCAGCCAGACACCATATTTTCATTTTCTACATTAACAATGAAAATTAAGAAACAATTTATTGCATAAGCACTTAAAGCCTAAAGTGTTTGTCATCTTTGTTAGGCCACATGATGACATAGACGAAAAACATCTACAATTTCTTTCAGTGTAAAAATGCATGTAATTACCAGAACCTCATAACTTTTAGAACTTTGGTTCCAGAAACATCAAATATGAGTTAAGAAGTTTCCATGGTAATCTGTGTTTGAATGTTTGACATGTGTTATTACATTCAGACCAAATGACGCAACTGTGGTGTACATTTTTCGGTAGATTGATTTCTGACCACCTTGAACGTTGGTGATATCAGAATTTATTCTACTGCCCTCTGCTCTACACCTTTGATGCATCAGAATGACATGGTTCCTACTGTCCCTAACAAATAAAGTAGATAGAACTTCTACTCTACAGTCTGAACGCAAGTTATTTTGCACAGCTTGTGTAATAACATCAAATGACACTGATGTGGACTCTGGTATGGGTACATACAGAAAACTCTTTAGTTTAGTGTCAGTTCTTGATGCATGGTGACAATTTACTCACTCGTGTTCCCATGAATAGCTGTTTCCAAGCAATAGATTCAATGGAATATTCTCACTTTCTGAAATATCTAATACTACCATTAAAAAAGTTCCTGGGCTTCTTCTTTTGAATTTAAAGTTAATTATGTCAGTCCAGTACAGACATCAACAGTGTCACATATACCTGTTGTGGTATGACACATACTTGTCTGCTTGCACTGAACTCAGTATACTTCACAGTCCCTACATAATTGTTTCTCTTTGATTTCTTCGATGTTCTAAGTTACTGGAAATAACTGGAAAAGAACATTCACAACTACAGTACAATAACTGTTAATTTCATGAAGGTTTGCATTGTATAACACAAGAGCTGTCTGTATTTACTCTGCTGTCATGAAACTCAAAATGATACAAACGTGAAAGTACTCTAACGTGACAACTCAACCTTAGACATACCTTTCTTGAGCATTGTATGACTTATATTGACCATAGCTGCAACCAGGCTTCATCCTTGTGGTTTATGAATGTGACAGCATAGACCAGCCACAGAGGAAACTGTTTTTGATGCAGATAAAGATCTTTAACTAACATAAATCTAGCACTACATCACCCTATTTACTTTAGCTTTTGTATATGGTCAACTCTGATTAATAAATTCTCAAATTCAATTTTATTTGGATATGTGATGAAGTGTACCACATTTCCCATTGCCCCATTCATTAACAACTCCTCAATGTTTATGTTCTGTCATAATATTATCCTGCAATTTAAACAGAGGTTTAGACCTTTCTCCAAACTAGCTGTACTTGAAACATATCTTTCCAGTCCTTGAAGCTTCTTTACCACTGTTGTACAAAGTGGTAAGTTCATACCTTGATGTTCCATTTTATCTATGGGTGAAGAATTATAATTCTCTTTTTCTCTAACTGAAGCATTTCATAATTTAACTGTGTTCACTCATCCAATGTTGGCATGAGAACCCCAATCTGCTTGCTCCTGTGAAGCAGTTGTTGAATAACAATTGCTGAAGACTGTCTGCAAAAAGAGTAAATCATTTGCAGCTGTTAATAGCTTTCTTAGCATGTTTACTAAAAATTCCTTAAAAAAATATCACTATACTCCCCCTCTGCAGTCTTTTTCAATTTTTTAGTTGACTCTTCATATTGAAAATGTAACTATATGTTAACATTTCCAATGGTAACTAAAGATTTTTGAGTTTCTTCATGCAGCGGGTTGTTAAAAATAGCCTGACATTTGATAGGTGTCAGCTGTAGGAGGTCACTGAAAACGAACACTTCTTTTCCACAAAAAAGCCTTCAGATAACTTCCTGTATCCTCAGATGAGTGAATGCAAGCATTAATTTTGACACCATGCTAACCTCACCAAAAATTAGGACGTTCAATTTCTTTCGAACCATTGAGACTTCATGACAAGCATCACCAGATAATTTGAGGGACTCCAGTTTATAGTCATACTCAATTGGCAAGATCAGAAGATGATGTAAAGTAATATCTGTTATGTTCTGTGTGGCTAGTCCAGAAACTGCTGTCACAACACAAGGTAGATTGCAATCTGTCTTTTTTTAACATAGCAATAAACACCCTGTGTTTTCAAAGTGTCCGAGAACGGCATTACCAATTTTGGTGTAACACCGCGCTCCGACAGTTCCTTGCAAACATGCCCCTCAGTTTGTTGTGTCACAATAAACAACCATTAAAGGCAAAGACATCAAACTTCCATTCTTCAATGTTTTATTCAATATTATTTCTGTACGTCTAGAACTGAACTATTTCATACAGACACCGGTTTTCATCATAATCATCATTTGCTTTATTCGGTACAAAAATAGCCATAAAAGATCTACACATCAATAAAACATCAATAAGAAACATATAATTCATAAAAAAATTAAACAAATTTGGAAAAGGGGACAACCCTCTACTTATGTCACTGCCCAATCATACCTCACTCCATGGACTACTGCATCAATCAATTTGCCCATACCTTCAAGGATAAAGTCTAACCTTCCATCATTCTCCTGGATCTCACCACTGCTTTAAAAAATGCACTTACCATGTAACAACCCTCACTAGTACTTAAAAGTTTGAGATAAAACAATGCAACCCTGCATTTCCTAAATCCTGAAGGTTTCAAACTTGGTTTGAAAAAGGATTTAAAATACAAGGTAAAAAACGTGCAAAAGAACATGTAGTGCATGAATGATTGTTCTAAAAAGCCATCACAATGGGAAGCCTCCTCCAGTGTTCCACAGGTTTTCCTATTGAACATTAAGATTATGATAGTAAGTGTCCATTGTGTGGCTTGTCACTATGTCTATTGTATTAGGAGCAAGATTCTCAATCTCAGCAAATGATTTCAACACTCTACGTGTTGAAGCAAAGCCTAAACTAATCCAATTTATGTACTTGGATTTACCATATAAGCTTGGGTAGCTCAGCCAGTCACATACCTCAAAAAACCCTATCTCTCTGTGTGAAAACATCTCTAAAGTAAAGCTACATAGCTATTTAATTAAAGAGTTCTCTGCTGTGATCTCTTCCCACTTGTATTTTATTTAGGTGTTTTCATACTTTTTAATGTATGAAGTGATGTATCGAGCAACAGCAATGAAATTATCTGCTTCAAACTGAATACCTATGATTGCATTCCAAGAATACAAAATGACATGGTTATAGTCTTTTATCAGTTAAGGAGCCTCACTTCCCATAATATTGTATGTATTCTTGGAGATTTGTAAGCAATAGTATGCCTCACTACAGACATGAAACTGTTCACTCTTACTATAGACATAACATGCTTAGGAAATCAAAAGCGACATTTTGTGTAGTCTTTCCCTATAGCTCTGTATCTGTAAAAACAATATTTTCTGAATTTGTGAGACTGAAATTGCAAAACGTGGTCACTAAGGGTTCTGTTTTGAGACTCATTTGTAATCTTACATTTAACATACTTCTCAATGAGTGATATTACTGATTCAACAGTAGCTTGTCCAAACTTTGGTGCCCTTTTATCCATTGCAGCATGTAAATCTGTGGAGGACCTCTATCTTGATATTCTTTCCTCCAAAAGTAGTCAATTACCTCACCTAGAAAAGGATTTTGTTTTCTGACAGACAAAGTAAAGTAGGGCTTCAAATCAATGCATAAAGTATCTTGAAATATTTGTTGGATCCATTGAGCACAATTGTCCAAGGACTTTAAAAATAATTCCAGAAATGTTTGAATTAGCTTTCCTGAGAAATGCATGCAGATCATCCCAAGTAAACTCAGTACAGCTCAAAGTTATGAACTAGGTGAGTACACCTAGGTTATGCAACACACCTTCTAATGGAGCATGACGACGATAGCAGTATTAATATTTTCCACATTGACACACCATTAGATTCATGAGATTGCACTCAAGAATCTCATGTTTACCATAAACTCTATCTACAAAATCCCTAAGTTATATTTGCAAATCATGCTTTAGTTTTGACAATATGCAACAGCATATGAGAGCACAGACAGCTCACTTTCAAAAAGAAGATGAAAAACATATGGAATGTTTTTTCTGAAGCATGCATCTTCTAAATGCAATCTAGCTAATCAGTACTCAGAAGCAGGAATCTGTACTGGATGATCATAATACAGACCGCCTTCCATAGTATCCAGAAGTGGAAAACATTTGGCTTTCAAAGACTTTTCCCACACACAAATGAGTTCTCCTTTCGCTTGTTTGAATGCTGTTGTGTTCATATGTTTATTCTACTGTAGCAGAACCGTTTTCAAATTCACCACCATCTGTAGCCTCACAAGTTTGTCTTTTAACAGAACTCACATGTTGATCTATGTCTACATCTTTGTAAAGATTGATTTCTAGTTTCAGATATTGCAAAGCTTTTTTACATTTGTCAATTTCCTACCAATTTTGTCTTTGGTTGGCATTCTATTGCTTCTTCTACAACTCAAGCTACACATACAGTTTCAATGTTTCCTTCAAATCCAGTAGCAGATATATAATCTTTTCTTTCAGACCTTTTAATAGCTCTGTTGGAGGTAATTTGTGTTTTTTAGCTGCAATTGTATTTTGGATAGAAAACGGATTGAAACTAAATGGAAATACTTTCATAAACAGTGAGTTGAGAAAGCTCAGCAGGAACAGGAAAACCTTTTTACTCATTATGAATACCTTTTTTCAGGCATCTTGTTATCATACAGTTTGGTTATGCAATATTTGCATACAATCTGGCTCATACATAAATCAAAATAGTCCTCAGTTATTAATTAAAGAGCCATTTTAAACAACTGGATATGGTCTGTCTCTTCAGTTTTAGTACATGTTAGACCCGGGATCCCTGGTTGGCTGAGGTAGGTACCTTAGGCCAAATAGGGACCCTCATTTCCACGTCAGGGAAAGGAAGGACACCTTCTCAGTTAGCCCCCGCTCACCCCCTCGGTAGCTTGGCATGAGCAGCCAGGCTTATCTTCAAGGCAAATATGTAAAATATTTGCAACCACGCTCACAGCAACCCAATGGTGACACCACAAATGGACTCCACACGAGTTTCATAAAAATGAGTATAAATTTATATAAAAAGATGTAGGATAAGACCACAGGATATAAATCCAACATATACGTATTTGTAATATTCCTCCTGGCCGGTTGTGAGGCCAGCCAGCCAGCCCTTGTAAATTCTGGCGATATTAATGAGCACTTCTAAACGCTACACTACAGTCCTAATGCAATGCTATGCAGTTTGTAATACTAGAATCAGGCACTTTGCAGTGTAAAAATAATTGCAGTTCGTAATGCTAGAATCAGGCACTTTGCAATGTAAAATAATGCAATGCGTAATGCAACAATCAGGTACTTTGTTATGCAGAAATAATGCAATGCGTAATACACTAACCAGGTAGTTCGTTATGCAGAAATAATGCAATGTGTAATACAACAATCAGGTAGTTCGTTATGCAGAAATAATGCAATGCGTAATACACTCCAGCTCTGATCACGGTGCCTTAGGCTGGCTCTCCGCCACTCGTGCTGACTCGCAGTCAGCCTCTGTCAACAGTTGCCACCACACGGGTATGGTGTAAACAAAAAGTGCAGCTCTGCACTCAGGCCCCAGTACTGCCACACCTTTGGCAAGTATGGGCTGCGATATAAGCCGAAGCAGAGGCTTGCGTTGCAGGAATTGGAGAGACAGAGAGTGTCTCCCTCCGAGCTCGCATCCCGCTCCAGGTGTTGACACACGTTACTTGGGGGTGCGACCTCGCTCTCCTCTCCTCTTCCAGCGACTTGGGCCTCCGATGTAATCTTTGTGAATTCCCAGCAGTGGGACTTGGGCCCTCCCTCGGCGAAGTTGGTTTGAGGTAGGGGTGGGCGGAATTTGCGAAAAGCGACTTTCGCAAGTTATCGCGAAAATGTTAAAAATCTCCGCAAACACGTGGAAATATCGCGAAGATGTGGAAGTTTTTTTCCTGCCCGTTCGCGGTATTTTCTGCGTGGTTGCGGCTTGCCAACTTACCCATGCGGTTGCTCGTGGACGTGGCCATCTTGTTTTCACTCTTCTCGCGGTGCATGATCGCGAGAAGAAAGACGTGATCACGCGACCAATGACATTACTGCGGGCGCGAACTGTCGCGAGACAGTGCAAATGGCTACCAACAATCCAACATCTCATAGAGAACGCAACCGGATCTGGAAAACTTGTCGGCGAACGCGGGGATTCAGGTAAGGCAATCGCGCACGCGCGAGAGTGTATTATTTTACAGCGCGAGCAAGAAACAAATTATCGCTAAGCTGCGAAATGCGGAAATTTTGACATTTTCACGCTCTCCGCGGAACGCAAAAATGTCAAATTATCGCAATTTCCGCGAGCGGAACGGAACGGAAATTCAGCCCAGGCCTAGTTTGAGGTCCCGCTCTGGCAACGGCAGGCTCGGGCCGGCAGTTCAGCTCCTCTGGGGCATCCGGGCAGCTGATGCTACGAAGATCTCAGGCTGCCACAAGGCACACACACACAGCGTCGCTGAGACTCACTTGAGCTTCGGGTGCACGATCACAGAGCACTCCTCACGAAGGTCTCAGGCTGCACGAAGCACACGCACACAGCGTCTCTTAGACTCCCTTGAACTCCAGGTGCACGATAACAAGGCAATCCTCACGAAAGCCTCAGGCTGCACAAAGAACACGCACACAGCGTCGCTGAGACTCACTTGGACTCCGGGTATGCACGATCACAGAACAAGCCCCACGAAGGGCTCAGGCTGCAAAAAGCACACGCACATAGCGTCGCTGAGACTCACTTGGACTCCAGGTTCCCACGATCACAGGGCAACTCTTTCGAGGGTCTCAGGCTGCAAAAAGCACACACAGCATCACTGAGACTCTCCTGGAATTTTTTTTGTTCCTGAGTTTACACAACTTGGAGCCACCTCACCTCAGGCCCTTGGGGATAAGTTAATTCCGGACACAGCACACAGCAAAGTCCTTTCAAGCAGGGGGATACACTACATGGCAAAGTTCCTTTAGCCTCTCCTTGGTTAAAGCAGCAAACTGCAGGCCAGTCCCAGAACACACAGCAAGGGTCAGTCCTTTCCTTCAGTCTCTTCAGCTGTTTCTTCCTTGGCAAAGGTTCCTCTTGACCACTAAGTAGCTTCAGGCTTGTTCAATCTTGATCAATCAATTTCTACAAAGTTCAGGGGTTTTAGCTCTCATAGTTATACCCCTAAACATCTTTGAAGTCTTTGTGTTCAGGGGGCACTGACCCCTGTTCAAACCAGTTCTGGGTGCCTCCCTTCCAGTGACACCTTCTTCCTTTGATTAGTGGGGGTCTGGATTCTCAATCACTCAGCAGGAGATTGGACCATTGGTTTATGGCAGCAAGCCAGGCCTCTTTACCTCCAGGGGCTACTCCTCCCCCTACACTCCAGATGCAGGTCAGCTTTGTGCTGTCCCACCTCCTCCCCTGGGTCAAGACTTTACCCAGATCCTATCACTTTCAAATCCAGACAGTCAATCCACAACCAGGCAGAGAAACACAGAAATATTAGAGCACAAAAACCCACCCACTTCTAAAAGAATGGCTTCTAAACACACAATGCAAAAACCACCTTTATAAAAAAGATGTGTTATTACATTGTGAGTTCAGGCACACTAAACTTCACCTTTCCATCTTAAGCCTTTGGGAAGATAGGCTGAAAAACATATTACACAGCCTCCCCATTCTATCCTATGGGCAAGATGGCCTTTCCACAGTGAAAAACGAAATAGAGATTATTTCACTGTCATGACATGGTACACACCTTAGTACATGTCCTATCTTTCACATGCACTGCACCCTGCCATAGGGGTGTCTGATGTGCATAGAAAGGGAAGGGCAAGGTCTGGCAAGTGGGTGCACTTGTCAGAACAACATGGCAGTGTAACAAACTGCGCGCAGGCACTGCAGTGGCAGGCCTGAGTTCCCTCTTTAAGGCTACTTGTGTGGGTGGCACAATCAGTGCTGCAGGCCCACTAGTAGTATTTGCATTACCAGCCCTGGCATACATAGTGCACTTTACTAGGGACTTTATTAGTAAGGCAAACATACCAATCATGGACAACCAATTACCATTACACTTTATAGAGGAAGCACTTGCACTTTGACACTGATCAGCAGTGGCAAAGTGCCCAAAGCACCTAAGTTGGCAAAACATAATCCATCACAGCATCCAAAATAGAGGGGGTAGAGACAAAAAATCAGGGGTAATCACATCAAGAAATGCTAGGTCTAACAGTACAAATGCATTTTGTTTTGTTTTTTGCGTTGTAATGAGTTTGCCGACAACAAACATACTTTATCTGGAGTGATATTATCATTGGATATCTGGACTTCTACTTCATTTTTCTAATTCTATCTTCCCAAAGCCCAAAATATGTCATCTGGATATCATCTACAATAGTACTCACTTCACACGAAGTTCCACGTAGCACAGTATTTTTTACGACTTGTAGATGTAGTGCAGGAATTTTTACAAAGTAGGGGATGACTAGTTGACACATTTTTTGGTGGCACACATAGAATTTGTATGTGGTGGAATATACTGTCACAAACCTCCTTTAATAAGCAAGCCAATGAATGTCCTTGTACATTAGAGAGGTTTCTAGCTCTGCAAGGGTGAAAAGTTTCATTTTTTGCTTCACAGTTCCTTTGCTGTACCTAAACTCTTGTCTTATGATGCAAATGTTTCCACACTTCCACTTATAGACAGGAGCACGGGTTCAATCAGCCCTCAAGCATATTATCCCTTATGTCATCTGCTGTGTCATGAGGTACTATTTTCTATTTTTCTGATGGTGTCTCAAAAAACCCTTTCTGTGTATGTCTCGCATGTCTTCTCTTTAACTGTATCATAGGCTTCATAATATTGGTCATACTCATAACCCAATTGCGAAAAACAATCTGACGCAGTTCCTTAACTTTCTTGTCCTTCATACTACATTCCTATTTTGTCTTTCGCAAAACATTTTCTTTTCTCACAAAAGCACAAGATGACAATTTTTGTTTGGTTGCTTCTCTGTTTTCCTTATTACATTTATGATAAAAATTAATATGTTTAAATATTTTCCAACAAATGACTAACTATTCTTACCAGTGTTATCTGTTTGTCCATTTGCTTCTTTACAATTCTTCCATCTAATCTTCATTTACTTCAGTGGCTTAGTTGGCATAGTTCCCAATTTTAAAAACCCACATTAAATTAAAGAGAAACATTATCATTTTTGAGTGTGCTAATTAATTTAATTCCAATCTCTATACATTTTTATTTCTATACATGATAATATTAATTACAGCACCCAAAAACGTTTTTACAAATATTACTCCAGTGAAGTATTTCGGTTGTAGGCTTTATTCTGACGTGTGCATATTTGACTTAATATACACATTAGGATTATTGAGGGACTAGGCCTTCTACAAACATCTTTTAACATGGTGAAACCTGTACATAATTTGATTAATTCAGGAACTCCGTTTTTCCAAATACCTTTAAATAGGCTGAAAGCACATTTCCCAGTTTACTTAAACACTGGCCTTTCTAATAAGACCTCTGTAAAGGATGATTTCCGTGTGCAATACATTTAAGAGAGCAACTGCCCTCTCTGCTAACACCTTAGGAATTGGATTGTCTATTAAAATCTCTCTTTAGACTGAAGCCTATGGCTAGGTGAGTTTACTGACGCAGTACCCTCCGTAATAGAACCTCTGTACAACGTGATGCTTGTATATAGTACAGTTTGCAGAGAGCCTGGCCTCTCTGCTAACAGCTCTGTACAGTGTGAAGGCTGTGCGTGGAAGGGTTTCTCAGAGAGTGGTCCCTCTGCAAACACCATTCAACATGTGGACAGCTGTGGAATATATCATTTTACAGGACTGCGCTCTCTGATAACACCTCTGTACAGGGTGAAGGCTCTACATACAACAGTTTGCTGAGATATAGGTCTCTCAGATAAGCCCTGTATATATAGGATGATGTGTGCATGCAGGAAGAGTTGGCGAGGGATTGGCCTCTCCACTAACACCACTATACATGGTGAAGGTTCTGTGTAGAGTGGTTTCATGAGAGACCGACCCATCTGCAAAGATATTTAAACATGGTGAAATCTGCCCATAAAAGGATTTGTTCAAGAAGTGCACTTTCTGTTAAAATCTCTCTACAGAGTGATGCTTAAGAATAAAATATTTTACTGACACACTACCCTCTGTAACAGAACCTTTACACAACATGATATCCCTATGTAGTAGACTCTGGCAACAGACTGCCCTCTCAGGTGACAGCTTTATACAGGGATAAGGCTGTATGTAGAAGGGTTTACGAAGAGACTAGCCCCTCTGTAATGTGTCATGTGAGCGCTTTGACAACTTATATAGCATGTCATTGTACAATGACTAACATCTCTGAGACTAATATCTACAGAGACCATTGTTCATACTACAAAATTTACCACATATTTTACTTTCCATTTATGAAATCAATTATGTCCCTATAACCACCAATCCATAGAGTAAACTATGTTCAAATAAGAAACAGTGTCTCATCTCTATTGAAACCTCTTTTTCATATATTCATCATTCATTTATATAGTAAACTAGCTAACATAAGCTATTATTTATAGTTCGAAAAATAAAAATATATGTAACTTAATTATAGTTCCTACAAGGTCAATTAACATCCTTAAATTAAAAATTGCATACATACCACTTTAATTCAATATATCACTCTATATATATATATATCACTCACTTTGGCACAATAATCAATTTCCTTAGAACATCTATGCAATCTCAACATATTGTTTTCTGCAATATTTCATTATTTAATACATAATAAAATGCTTATTAGTTTTGACATAAACATGCACACAAGGACGGGAGAGATGGAGTCAGCGTGAGCTCTCGCGCTAATCAGCCGCTCACGCCAGCCGCGTAGACGATCGAACGCACCGATCGACAGCGGGAGGATTGCTAACGCCCTGCTCGCGGTCTCGAAGAAACACAGCGGCGCTGATAGTCTGCTTCCTAAAACCCGTGGATGACCGGGTGCTGCCTGCCTGGAGCCTGCTAGCTCGGCTCTTCTGGATTGTTTTACTCTTTGTCTTTGATCCGTCCGCTTCGATCTTCACGGCGCTTGGTCCTCCAGGACATGAGGGAAATCGCCGGTGGCAGCAGCTATACTACCGTAGCTCCCTGACAATGAGCAGCAGGGGAGCCAGGAAGGGCAATAAATCGAAAGCTGCCACCACTAACATTGAGCCTAGAGATGTGGATCCTACTGAAAATACTTTCAGATCCAGACATGAGGTTAGTGGGAACAAAAAACTGTTGGGGCGACCAGGGGGTGCTGGGGCATCTAAAGATTTAGCTGGCACTCAGCCGCCGCTTGCCAAAATGTTTCTATGTGCCAAAGGACAGCTATCCACTGCTAACACCAAGACCCCCTTATATGCCCGATCCTTCGAGACCGCCCCCCCTGGACCCACTAACTTCCCTATCGCCCGTCCCAATACAGCATCAAGAGACCGGCTCTGCAGAATCAAACACAGTGAGCGTGCCGCCACTTGGCGCAGGAATTATTGCGGACTTATAAGGCTCAGCTAAGATACTGAATGACTCCCCTTGTCTTTCTAAAAACAATAGCTGCCAAAAGGTGATCGAACTGGGAAATCAGCCAACCTTAGCTGACACAATGCAGAACTCTGAAGGTTGCCCCCATCCAAATAGTCCTGGTAATTCTTTCACAGCCCCAGAAACCGGGATTGCTAACTACATCCAGGGCCTGGAAGCTGCTGCTGGTGCACAAGCACCTTGGACCCCAGAAACTGGGCCTGAAAACTTCTACTCGGTATCTGACGGTACAGAGACAACCTCCGACGAGGGGGGGACTGACACAAGCGAAGATGACAGCGAGGAATCAATCAAAGACACCGGTACGGTGCAGCGGCCCAAGAGAACAAGAAGCAAGGGCAAGAGACGCAGTCAACTCAAGTGGGATTATTCTGATTCACAGATGTCTTATCCCTTGGATGAATTCGACTCTCAACTAGCAACCTGGGAAAAGACAAAGAGTTTACCAACTGAGCCCTCACTAACATCAATCCTAGCCTCAATTAAAGAATTCCAGGAAGAGGTTCGGGCAGACAATCGAGCAGCCAAAGGGGCTGCTAAAAAGTTGCAAGGAGGCTTAAGACGTTTGAATAAGACATGACCCGACATAAGTGATCGCGTCTCCATGATCGAGGGACACACCGAATGCTTGGAAATAGAGACCACGGCTGTTAAAAAACAGAGCAAGACCAACGCTGCCTGTCTAGTGGATATTATATCGAAAATGGAGGAGCAGGAAAACCGCCAACGCAGGAACAATCTTCGCTTGCTTGGTATTCCAGAGGGGAAAGAAGGCGAAGACCCTAGGCGGTTCATTGTAAAACTTCTACAAGAATATTTCCCTGAACACCCAGGCTGGTACTGGGACCGTGAGGTGCAGAGGGCATATCGCTTCCCCTTCAACATAAGGAGACAACACGACAGCAACAGCGCAGCAGGTGGACAACCAAGAGTGTTCTTGGTATACTTCGGGAATTTCCTTTTGAGGCAGCTGATTTACGACCAGGCTCTCCCAAACTCCAAGAAGGGGGCAAACGGAATAACCTTTTTTGCAAAACCCGACTTTTGCCATCAGACAGTGGAGCGTAGATGGCGTTTGAGACAGTTAATCTCCCCATTTCAGCAGTTAGGAGCAGAAGTTTACCTCATGAACCCCGCCAGACTTAAAGTAATCTTTAATGGGGGCTTTAAAATATTTTTGGCCGAAATTAAGGCTGGGGAATACTTAGAGGAGATTAAATCCAAGAAGGGTCCAAGATAGAGAGTCTACCACGGACACATGCACAGGCATGGCACGGGCACGGGTACGGGTAGTGCAAGGGAAGGATGGGGAGGGTTTAATAGGGATACCTATGTTTTTTGACTCTCTCCACTCCTTTTTTTTTTAACCTTCTCATCTTTAATTTTCTGGGGGTTCTTTATATCAGCTTGGTTTCACGCGAAGTATAAAGTCTGTCGATTTAGTAATGTTCTACTTTAAACACTTAACAGCAAACTAGCCGAACATACACCTAACTTATTTAGGCGTGGTTAGCAGCTGAGACTCACAACTGACCACCATCATCATTCAGGTCTTTCCTGATTGCTCCAAGAAAAGTGGGGGGCGGGCTGGGGGGGTTAGAATTGCACAGAAGAATCAAGGACACCTTCTCACATACAAACATTCACTCACTCATACAATGGGCACAACTAAGGAATTCACCATGGAAAGAATACTTAATGAATCAAGAAATCTCTGGCCTATTTCACTCAAAACACCCAAATGGCTAAAATGGCTAAAATAAATACTCTTAGGTTCATTTCTGCCAATATTTGTGGGCTAAATGATGCCTTAAAAAGGCAAAAAGTAGCGCAAGGTTTACGTTCTTTGGGGGGGCGATATTATCTGTTTCCAAGAGACACACATAGAGGGATCAAAAGACACCTATTAAATTCACTAGGGCTTAAGGTTATAGGGGCTACCACACAGGGAGCTAAAATGAAAGGGGTAGGAATTATGGTCGAAAGGAGACTTCCTCTAAAAACTCCGCGTGTTAAATCCGATTCACTGGGTAGATGGGTAATCTCTGAATGCCACCTCTCTCCTAAACCTGCTTTCACTTTATGTTCTATCTATGGCAGCAACGCTAATGACCCAGGGATCATTAATCTGATTTCTGGGGAGTTAGCTCACTGGCCCACTCCACTAATCGTCTGCGGTGACCTTAACATTAATTTGCTCTGTGACTGGAAAATAGACAGCAAGTGGAGGTATAAAGGCAGGAAACCTTTAGTGTTTCAAGCAATAATTAATTTAGCCAAAATCCATGGGTTGAGCGACGTCTGGTCTAAGCCTAACTCCACTCAACCTGGCTTCACTTACTTTTCTGCACCGCACCAGTCATTTGCTAGACTAGATTATTTTTTGATTTCATCCTCTCTATTAGGCAAATGCACCATAGACACGGCACCTCGCTTTATGTCAGACCATAATCCGCTTATTTTTAACATTGGGGGGCTAGAGAACTGGAAAGAAGCACCAAGATGGAGTTTCGAGAAAGCACTTTTGCAAAATGTAGGCTATCGGGCTCATATGCAAGCTTGGATCCAGGAGTTTCTAGAAATAAACACTGGAACCATGGTAATCTGGGATACACTAAAAGCGGGTATTCGTGGAGAGACCTTAAGGTTCTCAATTAGGAAAAATAAGAAAGATAAGTTACAAATGATCAATCTCCAGGAAAAACTAGAAAATGCAGAAATTAAATTAATCCAAATGGTTCATACTGGACAGGATGTTGAGAACACACAAAATAAAGTAATACTTATTAAGGCAGAAATAGGGGCTATATTTGTTGAAAAAACTGCAGCCAAGTGGGCGGCAATGCGAGAAATGAACTACGAATGTAGCGATCGCATCGGTCATCACCTTGCTGTCAAAACCAGACAGCAGGCCACAGACAGCGAAATACTTGCGATCCAACTGCCAACAGGGATAGAAACCAGCCATCCTATTGAAATTCAAAAGGGTTTTTGAGATTACTACGCCAAGCTATACTTAGAGGAGAAGAGCAGGTCAGCCGACTTAGGAGAATTTGAAACTACCAAATATATAAAAGAGGCAGAGCTAAGACGGCTCAACCAGGATAATTACGAACAGTTAGAAGTCACCCCGACCGGGGATGACATCTTAGAAGCCCTAACCAGCCTCCCAGATGGGAAAGCCACGGGAATGGATGGCATTCCCGTGGAGCTCTATAAAATATTTGCATCCCAAATCAAGTCCATATTTCTTGCTGTAGTAACTGCCATATTCAACGGGGGTCCCCTCCTGCCTCCTGGTCCAATGCCAACATTTCTATATTTCTTAAAAAAGGCAAATCACCTTTAGAGATGGGCTCCTACAGGCCAATTACACTCATAAATTGCAATTCCAAAGTCTATTCCAAAATACTTGCAACAAGAATATCTACTGTAATTGAATCCCTGGTGTCAGAATGGAAACACGGATTCATTCCAAAGAAGGGCTCTACCGAGCACATTAGGCGGGCCATTACTCTGTTTGACGCAGTGCAGGTGACAGGAGACCCGATGTCTCTGATTTTACTAGATGCTGAAAAAGCATTTGATCGGGTCTCCTGACGGTTCCAGTGGTGTGTCATGGAGAGGATAGACTTTGGGCCAAAACTCACGCAGGCTGTACGGGCTCAGTACCGGAGCCCGACGGCCTGTGTGTCGATCAATGGGAGGTTAACCGAGCAACTTAACATCTCTCGTGGCACTAGGCAAGGATGCCCCTGCTCCCCTTTGCTATTTGCCCTCTACATAGATCCCCTAATTAAGAAAATCAAAAAGAATCCAGCAATTCTGGCAGGAAGCATGCAGGGAATCGATACCAAAATTATGGCTTACGCTGACGACCTGGCCATAACCACTTCTGAACCTAAGAGCGCTATTTTGGCATTGGAACTGGAGGCACAAAAATTTGGAAAAATCTCGGGATATGCATTGAACAAAAACAAAACCCAAATAATAATGAACAATGAAGATAAATTGGGCTGATAGCTGGATTGTCACGCAGGCCAAATATCTGGTGGTCACTATTACTGCCAACATAGATGAAATTGTAACCGAGAATCTATCCCCCCTGATTACTGAAACAAGGAAAGCCCTCAAACAAATTGACAACTTACACCCGACTCTTGTAGGCAGATGCAACGTAATCAAAATGACCTACTTCCCGAAATTGCTCTACTATTTTCATTCCATCCCATTGGAATTTAGTAAGGCCAAGTTCCAGAAATTTCAACAACTTTTTACGCAATTTATCTGGGCTTACTCACAACCTAGGCGGCATTAAAGCAACTGTCTCCTCCCCGGGAGCGGGGTGGCTGGGCTTTCCCTAACATAGTACTTTATTACTGGGCCTCAGTTTTGCAATACAGCACTGAATTGGTGAAGGAACACTCCCTCTCTCCCTCAACTGGTCTTCCTTCTCCATTTCGGCTTCTATTGGGAGAGGAGACTCGCGGCTGTTTGTTCAGGCAAGTATCCTTCGGATACTACGAACGTGTTATGTTCAAGACGCTGATGAACTCCTTTAAGGTATTTTGTAATATCCGTAGAACCTCCGGGCTGGGAACACTCAACTACTATACTCCTATTAGTGAGAACTCTAATCTGCCTGCCATTTTTTGGCAGGTCCTATCTATTGGACTGGTACAAGGCCGGTATCACTAAGCTAGGAGACCTAATTTCCAGCGAAGGAGTTAAATCCTTTGCAGATCTACAAAGTAAATATAGACTAAAAAATCAAGACACCTTCAAACACCTTACTATTCATGACTTTCTCTCCCGAAAAGTCGGGGGACCTGCAGGATTTTTGGAGATTGAATTTATTAAAACGCTGCAAACCCCAATGACCCTCAAGATAGGTCTCATTTACTCTGCTTTAAACAGCCAAACCCCAGATGACCTGCCTAGGATAGCAGACAAGTGGCTCATGAAACTAGAGGCCCCGCATAGTATGTTCTACAACTCACTGGCACTCTCCCAAAGCGACCTGCTGTCAGCAAAATTACAGGCGCAACATTTTAAAACCATATTTTTTCTGTATATTACACCTAGCAAAATTACCAAATGGGGAGCAGGCATAGGGACACTGTGCCCTAGGTGCTCGGAGTTTGGTGCTGATGCAACGCAAATGTTCGCTACCTGCCCAAAACTTACTCCAGTTCTTCTCAGTATACAGGACTTTCTTGGGAGGGTGATTACACAAACTATAGCTCTGACTCCCATAACCATACTGTTGGGGACACAGAAAGAAGTCAACAGTGAAAAAGGTGGAGCGCTTATTTTTGTTGCTATGACAGTATGGAGGATTTGCGTTGCGTCAGCATGGATTCAGACCGATCCACCTTCTTTCCCCCAATGGCTGGCTAGGTTAGTTGCAATCTACCATCTTGAAAAGGCTGTGTATGCTAAAAAAGGACGTAAAGGGCGAATGAAGGGGCTAAATATTTGGGGACCTTTTACCACCTGGCTAGAACAGCCTGAATAGTCTAGACCACATGGCTAATCTGACTTCTTTTATTTTTTCTCCTTTGTCCCTTGCCCTTTCTCTCTCTCCTTTTTTTGTCTTTATTTCCTCTTTGCTCTTTCTCTTACCTTGCAAAATCTCCCTTGGTGATTCTGAACTCAACATTCCCAAATTGTATATTCTTCCGTGTCCTTGAAATTTAGTATCTACACTGCTACAGGGGGTGGAGGGTGGGGGAGTGGGAGTCGAAAAAGTCAAATCTTTGTATTTTCTGCATTTGTAAATAAAAAAAAAACAATAAAAAAAAATGCTTATTATTTTCCATACATACTACAGATTTTTTTAAGCAATGTTAGAAATTGGGTTTCTGGTTGGCAGAGGTATGCACCCTGTCCAAGCAGAAACCACAATCCTAGTCAGGGTAAGTTATCACACACTCTAAATTATCCTTTGCTCACCCTCTGGTAGCTTGGTGCAGACTAATCAGGCTTAAATTAAGAGGCATTGTGTAAAGTATTTGTTTTTATTTATTTATTTAAGAGTTTTATATAGCGCTGCTTTAACACTTCATACAGTTACACAGTGATAACACCACAAAAATACTCCACACAAGTAGAGCTGGAGTTATGAATTTTTTAAGAACAAGCTGCAGTGTAGTGGTTAAAAGCATAAAGCGCCAACCAGGGCTATCTGGTCACCTAGACCGTGTCAAATCCAGACGGTCAGTCGACCGTGATGGAGCACAGGTTGGATAGGGGGACCAGCCTTGACCCTCTGAAAAGTAACCTGTTTGAGTCAACGACGGTGAGATGGGGAGGCGATGTGTCATTGTCGATCATTAGGATTGAGATGTGTTAGCTCTGAGCTGCACAAAGTCGGAGGTCTGTTAGATATGGTGGCGATGTGCCGCACGGTCCATGATGCTAAGCAATTGATTCTCGCAGCAGCGGCGATGTGATGCACTCGATCCTTATAGCAAGAGAAATGCATCATCATCGATGAAGATGCACCGGTTCTGAGCGGCTCAACAGCGTTGATGCATGGATTTCTACTAGAGCACAGTCCTTTGGCCACTCCGAAGGTCCCAGAACTGGATTGACACCACTTGACAGGGCAAGACTCACAGATGGCAGAGTCCAGGTGCTGTAGCAAGTGAGTTGAAAGTCTTTTATGTCCCGGAGACTTAAATCAGGAGCCAAGCCAGCAAGCGCTTGGAATCACTCTGGTCCTGGATTCAAGTGATGTGGGTCCAGTCTTTCTCACCCAGGCAATGAGGGCAGCAGGCATGATGTAAACACAACAAGAAAGTAGTTCTCCCAGAGCAGCAGTCTAGCAGAGCCGCAGTCCTTCAGCAGTCATTCTTCCTGGCAGAGTATCCACAGGTCCAGAAGTGTACTGAAGTGATAGGGTCAGACGTCCAGTTCTTATAGCCAGTGGTACCTTTGAAGTGGGGGAGTCTTCAAAGAAGGCTTTGAAGTGCACAGAGGTCCTCCCTTCCTGCCCTGGCTCCACACTCACTACAGGGGAGTTAGGCAATCATTTGTGTGGGGACAGGACACACACAATTCAGGTGTAAGTGTGAGGCTGAACCCAGTTTCTCCCTCACATCCTCCAAGCGAGACCCATCAAGTCAAACGTAAGCTCCCTTTGTGTGTAGCTGTCTCGAGGGAATACACAAAGTCCAGCTTTCACCCACTCTGATGTGTATTGGAGACAGGCTTCAGGCACACAGGACAAAGAGTAGAAAAATGCCATCTTCTGAAAGTTTGCAACATTAGGGGGTGGGGCCTTTAACCACAACCACCATTGGCCTCTTGTAATACTCAAAACAACAAAACAGTAGGTGGCTGCGAGATTTGAACCAACATTACTTTTATGGCAGGACACTTTACTCATTAAACATGGCCTTTGTAATAATTTTCCATTAATATACACATTGGCAAAATGTGTTATACACAGAAAAGGAGGGCACCTCTGGTCTTATGCATGATTCATAAACACAAGTGATACAACATAACTCAACATTAAAAAATATATTTAAAAAATATATGTCTAAAAACAATGGTATTACATAGCTCAACCAGACCTATATTTCATAACCAAAGGGGTACATTTGCTGAGCCCTCTTGGGACAAACTGAGGGGTTCCACCACCATATAATATGGTACTACATAATAAGATCAAAGAGAGTGTGAATCTCCCTATCCATATTAATGTGATTTGTATGGAATCCACACTCTTATGTATCGCCAATGGGTTTCGAACCACTGATTTTTGAGGGTTCTCCTCAGGACCAGGGCTGGTAAGAGATTTTTCTGAGAGTAAACATATAAAAAATGTGTGTAACTAGCTTTCATCTCATCCACCTCTCTACTAAAACACTATTGAGTGACAAAACATCCTATGTAGGATTTTTAACTTAAGCCATGGTGAATGAATGTTTTCATGAATGTAACTAGTGGCCTCTGCAGGATTCAATTTTCTGTTATTTGGTTGCTGAAAAACTATCTCGACCGTCTGAAACGTTCGTATTTTTTAGCCATGCGAGAAAGCAACCCAGTTTCAATTTCTTCAAAGGCCACAAGTTTCATTAATGCACACGCCCTTCCTTGATGGAGTAAGGTAATAAACTTCAAGAATTCACTGATGAAAGCTAAATTACTGCAGCACATTTTACAATTATAAAAGCCTTGATTTTAGATGTCTAGGTGTAATAAGGAGATTTATTCTGCTTGTGGCTTTCAGACATTTGAGATCATATTTCAGTAACTAAAGGAGATGAAAGTCAGTTACACACATTTGTTTATATGGTGGTCGACCTACTCAGTTTGTCCCAAGAGGGCTGAACAAATGTACCCCTCTGGTTATGAAATGTAGCGCTGGTTGATTTATGTAATACCATTGTTTTTGTACATATATTTTGTAAATGTGTTTGTTCATGTTGAGTTATGTTTTTTCACTTGTGTTTATGATTCATTCATAAGTCGAGAGGTGTCCTCCTTTTCTGTATATAACAAATTTTGCCAATGTGTATATTAATGGAAAATTATTACAAAGGCTATGTTTATTGAGCAATATGTCCTGCCATAAAAGTAAAGTTGGTTCAATTCACGCAGCCACCTACTGTTTCGTTGTTTTGAATCTTTCTAAAAGTGGCATTTTTAAAATAGTAATGATAAATTTGACTTTAACAGTAAAGAAGATTTATCCTTACCATCCCAGCGGTATTAAACATGACAGATCCTCTCCCTCTCAATAAGGAATTATAGCTTATTAAGTATAATAAGGAATCCTCAATGTTATCCTATTAGGGGGTATCCCTCACAGCAGTGAAAAGGGAATTTGGGTGTTTTTCACTCCTAGGACATGTAAAACTTAAAAGTATATGTCCTACCTCTTGATTAGACAGTACCCTGCCCTAACGGCTACCTAGGGCCTACCTTAGGAGTGACTTATAGGTGATAAAAAGGGATTTTAAGGCTTGGTAAGGGGTTTAAATACCAAGCTGACATGGCCGTGTAAATTTCACACACAGGCTGTGCAGTGACCTGGCACACGTTTAAAGGACAACTTGAGTGGGTGGCACAAACAGTACTGTTGGCCCACTAGTAGCATTTAATTTACAGGCCCTGGGCACAGGTAGTGTACTCTACTAGGGAATCATAGGTAAATCAAATATGCCAATTGTGGATAGTTCAAACAAAACATGCTTAAGGGAGTGACCCCAAGCACTTTAGCATTGGTTAGCAGTGATAAAGTGCACAGAGTCATGAGGCCAACAAACATAATTCATCAAAATTGTGAAGTACTGGGTATTTTAGACCCAGCGGTGCAGGGGCACACACCCTATGACTTCTGGGTTCACCCTGTTCCAGACCTACAGAAACACAGAGTCTTCTAGGTGAAGTCAAAGATTCATTTATTGGCTGCAGACCAATTACAGGTATCCTAGAAGTACAACAGCGTGTATGTTCTCAGGAGACTGCTGAAAATCATAGAAACGGACTTCATCTTAAATACAGTTTTCCCTGCCTCAGGCATACATTCCTAGGTTTATGATACGGCAATAAACAAGTGTACAGTTCAAACGAAAGAGCAGAGTCATGATGACCATCCCACATTCCAGTTAAGCCAGCCCACCATTATTTACACAGCAAGGTTCAGATCCCACATTAGATAATCGATAGGCCCCAATAAACATGAGCATCTCCTGTTTTGGGAAACAAGCCATAAAGCAGGAACAAGCAGGTGCGAAAGTGATTAGCCGGAGGCTTGTGTGTGATGAAAGGACTTTATGGTGCGCTGAGCCCTGATGCTAATCACAGGTGGCCGGAGGAAGGGGAGCTCGTGAGACCAGTTTGACCTGGGGCAGTAGAACCGAGCCGCCCAGGTCACAGAAGAGTCATGGAAAGGCACATGGATTGCAAGGCCCGTAGTTGCTTCATTATAGCCTATGTGAGGGCAATCACAAGATGGCCACTGCCTCCAAAATGGAATCCGCGTAGTGAAGCAGAATAACGTGTACACAGTGCATTCATAGCTAGAACGATATATAAAGCACTCGTACATACCGCATTAACCATTTGCGGTTTGCTAATACCAGGATAGACAAGGGTGGGGCCCTGTCCCCTACGCGGTCACAGAGATTAAAGTACGACAGACCCTCCTTTTGCCCTTACATAGGCAATCACTATACTCATCTTAATCCGAGTCTAGGTCAATGTTCACAAAGTCATGGAGATGTTGCTGTAGCATCATCCTATTACTTAGCTCGTCCCTCGATACAGGTTTCCTTACACATAAGGTAGCACAGAGGCCACATATCGCAGGAGCACACTGTATGCACAGACAGAACAGGCAAAGAATGGCTAAGATCATTCCAATGACCATTAGAACTTTCCAACCCCAGGCAGATATCAGTTCCCAGAACCACCCCACCAGTGACCAGTCTCCCTTATCCACGTGTATGGATTCAGATATTTTATGGAGTTTGGAGATGGCTTGATAGACTGTTGGAGCGTTATCTGGTATGAAAATGCAACAACTGGATTGGATAACCTTACATACCCCACCGCGGTCTGCAAGAATAACGTCTAGAACCATGCGGTTCTGCAAAGTCATAAGGCGATCCACTTGGAGCTCAGCGGTCAGATTACCAAGGGCACCAGCCGTTACATTGACAGTGGATTCAACCACACGAGTCAGTTGTCTCAGGTTCCTACTATTTACCATAGGTCCCCAAAACGGCAGGAAACCCAAGAAGAAGTCTCCTGCTTCCTGACCGGCAGTATCCTCCTTACTAATCACGCCCCTCACAACTCTGGTCTTGTGATAGTCAGCGGCAGCAGTAAATGTTGGCGGTAGCAAGTTCGCAATATAACATGTGCCCGAGAAATCAGGGGGCAACCATGTGTATGCTCGGTCATTGCAGATGAAATATGTACCCTTGGCAGCCAAAAACGCAGGGGAAAACTGTGACGGGAAAGTGTACGTTTCAGTACAGTCACTTCTTCCCAGTTGGGCTCTAGGATTCTGACCATTACCCTGTAAGCAGAACCGACCTATGTGGGGTACGACCCAGATTGGAGATGAGATTTTTCGCTGTCTTTCACCCAGACTAATACTATACCCCGTCGCGTTCCACCCTACATAAGCTCTCAGCTCTTCTTTGGGAATGGATGAGTATGCATCAATATCCCTACTCATATCGGCAATTCCTCTCACTAAGGCTTTATTATTTGTACTAGGTCTGATGGAACGCGGTTGTCGCGGGGAGTAGGCATCTAGAGCGTAGAGGAACATGGTCTGGAATGCCCATGACGATCCATTGTAACTAAAGGGCAGCACCAAATAGGGAATACCCTTGTTAATGGTATGTGGCATTAACCCACAGACCCAGCAATTGGTTGTATTCATTACTAGTTGGTGTTGGTGCAAGAGCTGAATAAACGAGTTATTTACAAATTCTGATCGTCTGGTTTGTTCATGTTCAGGCAGAGGGTGAAAAGAGTGTGAGGAGGCAGTAGAAAGAGGTATAGGCTGTACAGTGGGTGCAATGGGCTCCTGGGAGGAGAAAAACACAAATCCCACAGTAAACATTATCATACTACACAGTATAAATAGGCACAGAAATACAAAACATTTACTTCTCATAATTTTACATATCTTTGCTTTAAAGTTCATTTCCTCAACGGGTCTCTCCATCTTAAAAAACTCCATCCTCTAATCGGGCCGCTCGCGGCGGATGAGTTTCTTCTGCTAAGGAGTACGCCTGTCAGTCCAGGGAAACGCCCTAGACCAACCAGAACCGTTGACCTGACGTCTTCGGCCTGTACCCCAGAGTCTTGGCACCGCGAACCTGCGGCTGAACCCGGATGGTGGTTCGAAAAACAAAAATCAAGAAAGTCCTTCAGATGGGAGAGCTAAAATGTCAAAAAGGAAATAGTAAGGAAATCTTTATTTGTCCATAGGCCTTGGTCTCAAATTATAGCGGAGACGGCCAGGTGCTGTTTGGTCTTGGAACAAAAGTTCAGGCTCTGTGGTGTCCAATCGATTTGACAGTGGCACAGCCTCTTGCAGAATATTGTCACTCTCTTGGTCTGAAACTGTGCCTTTTATGCGTGCATCACTGAATGATACAAAACGAGATACAGTGTCTGTCTCAGAGTCGGCGATACCCTCCTGGACCCACCGGTCATATGGCAGGGGCAAGGGAACTACCTTGCAGTGGGTGCCGTGGATTCAGTGTTTCTTCCCCTTCACTCGCACCGCTGATCTTGTTGATAAAAGTACAAGGTGAGGGCCGATCCAGCGAGGCTCGTCGTTGCTCTTGCGCTGGAAGTTTCTAATCAGCACCCATGTGCCAGGGTCGATAGGGTGTCCAGGAGTTTCAGAAGCTTGAGGAAGAGTATCATGCACCTGTTGATGTAAAACACGCAGTTTAACAGTCAAATCATACAAGTAATCGAGTAGTACTGGATGCTCGATCTCACTGAATTTCGCCGGTCTTGGCACGCCCCATACATTAGCCGGGCGGCCAAAGACGACCTCATAGGGACTAAGTCCCACTCGTGAGTGTATGGTCATTCTGGTGGACAGGAGTGCTAAAGGCAGAGCATCAGGCTATTTAAGACCGGTGCTCGCCTGGATTTTGGCCAGCTTAAGTTTTAGAGCACCGTTGTAGCGCTCTACTAATCCAGCTGATTGGGGGTGATTTGCAGCGTGGAACTTTTGCTTGATGCCTAAACCCTCACACACATTCTTCATTACTTTACCCACAAACTCACTTCCATTATCACACCACACCATTCTTGGCATTCCAAACCTGGGAAAAAACTCCTTCACAAGAGCTTTGGCTGTGGACAGGGCAGTGTTATCTTTCAGAGGATAAGCCTCTATCCACTTCGAGAAAGCACAAACAACCACCAGTACATATTTCAGGTTGTTGCACCTTTCCATGTGGATAAAGTCCAGCTGCAAAACTTCAAATGGGTATGATGGGGTGCAAAATGACCAGCTGGAGTTGGGGTTCCCCTACCAGGGTTGTATTTCAAGCATACCATGCAATTCTTGACCATATTCTCTGCACACTTGGGAATCCCAGCATTCTGCCATACTGGAGCCAACAACTTACAAATTCCTTTCGTACTGATATGTGCCATCCCATGTGCCATTGTAACTACTGGAAGCACATATGCATCGGGCAACAACCATCGCCTATGTTCTGTCAGATCAATCCAACAACCATTCTCATCTAACTTACCCACACTTTCTCTCCACTTGCTTAATTCTTTCCCTGTAGCTTCAGCTTGAAGCGACTTCACACTCTCTATTGTGTTTTCACACATCCCAACATCATCAACCCATCTTGCGGGGCCTGCAATATACATTCTAGTCTTTACATTCTGTGCTGTTTCTTTCGCGATCTCATCAGCAAACGCATTCCCACGTCCAACATCATCTGTGATTTTCCTGTGCGCACTGCATTTCATAATCGCAACTTGTAATGGTAGGGTCAGTGATTCAAGGAGATCATTCACCAACTTGCCATTCTGAATTTTAGCTCCATGCGACGTCAGGAACCCACGTTCTTTCCACAGTCGTCCAAAATTGTGAGCCACGCCAAAGGCGTACTGGCTATCGGTGTATATATTCACTCTCATTCCTTCAGACAACACGCACGCTCTCGTGAGGGCGATTAATTCTGCTGCTTGGGCCGAATTATGTGGCACTCGTGCAGTTTCCACGACCGTGTGTAACGTCGTGATAGCATATGCAGCAGTCGTATCACCATTAGGGAGCTTGAAACACGAACCATCCACCCATAAAGTACCATCACACTCAGCCAGGGGAGTATCTTTTAGATCTACTCTCCCTTTCGTCTCTTCTTCTGTTCTGAACAGACAGTCATGTTGCTCATTCTCATCTAGGTCTGCTGGATTTGGCAATAACGTAGCTGGATTCAGCGTGTTGCATCTCTTTATGTGTATGTGATTTGCTAACAGTGTGAGCTCATAGCCTGATAATCGCGCACTAGTCAAGTGTTGTGTCTTGGTTCTGTTTAATAATGTGTCTACAGCATGTGAAACCATAACGATCAATGTGTTGTCCATTACCAAACCAGCAGATTTTCGGATAGACATAGCTGCAGCAGCTGTCGCTCTCAGACAGCTTGGCAATGCCCTCGCTACAGGGTCCAAGGTTGATGAAAAATATGCGCATGGGCGCGGTCTATCACCAAAAGGCTGTGTTAACACTGATAATGCGCAACCATCTTTCTCGTGAACATACAATGTAAAAGGCTTGCTGTAGTCAGGAGTACCCAACACAGGTGCTGAACACAATGCATTGCGCAATTCCACAAAACTTTTCTGGCACTCTTCAGACCATGGGATAGGATTCGGTGTGTCTTTGCATGTTAAGGCTAACAAAGGTTTTGCCAACAAGGAAAAATTTGGGATCCAGTGCCTACAGTATGAGGTAATGCCCAAGAAAGCACGCACTTCTCTCTGTGTTCTTGGCACACTCAACTGCGCAATGGCTTGAATTCTTTCTGGGGTCAGTTTCCTTCCCTCCTTCGATAAGAGATGACCTAAGTAGGTCACTTCTTGTCGACAATATTGCAGCTTGGAGAGAGACACTTTATGATGGAAAGCAGATAAATGGCGCAACAATGACAATGTGGCTTCTTTGCAGATCTTTTCAGTATCCGCGGCGATTAGTAAATCGTCCACGTACTGAATCAGAATAGCGCCACGAGGTAAAACAAGTGCATCAAGCTGCGCTTTCAAAGCTTGACTGTATATGGATGGACTCTCACAGTAGCCCTGGGGAGCGCGTTTGAAGCGGAAGCTTCGGCCTCCCAGACTAAAGCCAAAAATGTCTCTGCTCTCTTCTGCAATTGGGATGCTAAAGAAAGCATTCTTTAAATCGATCACTGAAAACCATGCAGCAGAGGCTGGAATCATCGTTAACAAGGCAGTTATATCAGGGACAACTGGAAACTGTGGCACAACAATCTTATTAACCTCTCTAAGATCAATCACAAATCTGTAAACAGGTGGCTGTGAAGGGTCCGTTCGTTTTAAAACAGGTAAAATCGGGCTGTTGCAAACGTTGCCTCTTGTCTCTTCAATTACACCCTTATTAATCAAATCGCTGACAATGTCTAACAATACTTTCTGGCCTTCATTAGAGATCTTGTACTGGGGAATACGTGGCAGTCTGACATTAGCCTTTAAAGTTACCACGTATGGCGGTATCTCCAAGAGGCCCACATCATTGGGACCAGTAGCCCAAAGGACATCCGGAAGGGTTGACAATTCAGGCGGCATTGTATTTTTAGACAAGTACATCGGGGAAATCACTTTCCTGCCTAATGTAAGTTGTACCCCTGATGGTGAACAATACAGTGTAGCATGTAATCTTTTCAACAAATCTAACCCTAGCAAATTCTCACCACAACCTGTTGTTAGAATCAGGGGTGCTTTCAGCTCGCAAGGTCCAATAGAAAGTGACATGGGACTAGAAATCGGGTTTCTAACTGGGGCGCCAGAAAAACCTACTGAAACATTTATATCGCCAGACAAAGGTGCGCCAGGGAGTTTTGAATGCATGATTGAACTCTTTGCAGCACCAGTGTCTAGCAGAAAGGGCTCCGTTACATTTGCTGTAGTCACCTCAACATACGGTCCGCTCTGATCCACTGGCACTGAAACAACTCCCTCTCTCTGTCTACGGCTGTCCTAGTAATCATTATTTTCTGCATCGCCGTCCTCTGCATAATAATCATTATTGTAATACTGAGCTGTATTACTAGTTGTGTTAGCTTGCTGGTCAAAACTATTGATGGTATTTTGAGGCAGCAGAGGACGCGCGTTCTGGGGAGCATTTCCACGCCCTCTGCCTCTAGGAGCTTGCTGACCACCCCTACCTCTTGCGCCATACGCATTACCGTTCCGCTGCATTAATTTAGGGCAACTATATTTAAAATGACCTTCCTCTTTGCAGTATGAACATTGGTTGGGACCTACAGGGACACGTGGTTGATAATACCCATTCATTTGCTGATTGTTCTGAAATTGTTGGGGTTGGTGATAGACACCTTGGGGTTGCCTATAATTATTCTGACCTCCACGTGGCGGATAGGCCTGCTGCAAAAGGACCTTTGTCTTTAGTTCCTTCGTTTTCTTATCTGTTCTATCTTTTTCATCTTTATCTCTGTTTTCATAATACTGTGCAGTAGCCAGTATTTGCGCTGAAGAGGAAACAGCCCAAGAACTTTCTGAATCTTTTAACTTTTTACACAGGTCAGGAAGTAAATTCTGCACAAATTTATCCACAAATAACCGTTGGCCACCCTCAGTACTCATATCTTGCCCACTGTGATCAATAAACGTTTCTTCAAACCTGGTAAAGAAGTCTGACACTGTTTCATCTTTCTTCTGCTTGCATGCAGATAGCTTGTCCCAATTTACGCGCATCGCGGGCATTATTGTCTTCATATACGTGATGATTCTACCAGGGAGTTCTGCTATTAATGGCTCAGGTTTCGCGCCACCAGTTTGTCTAGCGTCAGCGGCAATAATGTCAGCCCATGTAGCACCTAGTTCTGCATCGTGATCTGCATTACGAATTGATCCCCATAGGGGCTGTGGAACAACATTACCAAACAACATGTCTATGTCGGCCAGATTCATAACGCATGACCCTGCCGTCTGTGACAACTCTTTATAATATCCTGCAGGGTTTTTACGGGGATCAGGCAATGTCTGCTTAAGCGCTAACACCTCAGAACGCTTCCATGGAACATGCACCCAAACACGCTGGAAATGCGCTGGCACAGCAGCGATACCGGCACCGGCATCAGCTGCAACTGCTTCCTTCCATACCGGGGGAACTTCTCTCATGGGGTATTGTCGCGCTTTTACCTTTTTCCCCACAAGGACATCTTGTTCAAACAATGACTGTTGACAATCATCATTCCTGAAGGACAATACAACCGCAACTGCTTTATCTACCTCGCGATCCACAATTGTACCAGTTCCAAAATCAAACCTCACTCTACACAACTCCTGCGGGCTCGGGTCTTTACCACTATCCTCCAATTCTTCACAGAGAATTTCGCACATTTTCTCAAACACATATCTCTGTTTTGGGGCATCCCATTGATGGAAAACGTTGACAACTGATTCCACATCATACAGTGAAGGGAAAACAATCCATCTACGCGCCATGCGATCTATTACCTTTTTCTCATCGGGGTTAGGCAATTGACTGCGCAATTGCTTACGCTGTAAACCAGGAGTCGCACCAGATGACTCAAAGAGAGGAGACATTAATGTAGTAACCACATTAGCTAAGCGCTGTCGCGCTGAAGGAGAAGCTGAGGCGAAAACAGGGGAATAAACAGAGGGGAGAAAAGAGGATGCAGAAACAGGTACTGGAGTGGTGCAAGGAAGAGTATCAGGGGAGGCAGTCAATATGCTAGGCAAAGTCGCAGGAAGCGCGGGGGCAGTTGGAAACACAACTGGCGGCCCTTGAGAAGGCTGCGCTATAGGGATAGGAGCCGGCTGCAAAGCAGCTGGCGGTAGCGGCAAGGTTTGCAGTATATTGACTGGAGGTGGCATATTCACAAGCTGGGGAGGCGCCGTGGCATTTTGAGCATACGGGGGTGGCGAACTCAACAAATGCGACATCAGGGGATCTTTCTCCTTTTCTTCTAACTCATTCTGTTTAGAGTGCGGTAAAGCTGGGTAACATTTGTCGATCCCTAACTTACGCTGCCTGTGCAATTGCTCATTCATCTGCTCCTCCTCATTGTCTTTGAATTGTACAGCTGCTTGCATTACTGTCATACCTCTCTCCCTTTTATTCTTTTTCGCTAGCTTAATTTCCTTCTGTTTGGCTTCCTTTCGCCACAAGCGGAAAGAATCAAACATCGCCGGCCGGGCTTTCTTTTTAAACAATTTAATTTCCAAATTATCTAAAATATCGGTATCAAAACTACCATTTTGGGGCCATTTTAAAACACCGTCTTTTCTGGTGTAGTGGATCCACACTTCGTTATATGCAATAGGGCCTACGCCATGTTTTACATAGAGCTCATAAGTTGGAGTTCCAACCGGAGGAACCGGACATGATTCCTCCAGCTGGAAATCTCTTCCACAACCCAAACAAAATATTCTACCAAATATTCTAGAACCAGGCATCTTCGCTCACTAGTCTAGATCTAAACGTCAGAGGATTATCGATTACGATAGTCTCGTGAATACACAAGTCCTCTGGCTTTGGCGTTTGCAAACTCCAAATTTCCAAATCAAAACGATCCCGAGGGATACCAAACAAATGGGAGACGCTCCACTTATACTTAACTGAATATTGCTGATCGATGGCGTCACCAGAAGACTCTCTCGATTGTTTCGCTCTCTCAAAACTCGTCAAGGGTCCAAAACAGGTCGATTAATCAGGGCAGCAGTCCTTCGTAGCCGTCGGGACGCGGAGAACCTCGCAGAAAAGACTTTCGGACCACGTCGACATGCAGGGGTCGATGAAGTGGCGGCCTTCCTCCAGAATTTCCACACAAGGCTCCTCACGAACCTCTGGCTTGGACTGGTACCGCTGAAATCGTCCCGAGTTGGGCGCCAAACTGAAGTACTGGGTATTTTAGACCCAGCGGTGCAGGGGCACACACCCTATGACTTCTGGGTTCACCCTGTTCCAGACCTACAGAAACACAGAGTCTTCTAGGTGAAGTCAAAGATTCATTTATTGGCTGCAGACCAATTACAGGTATCCTAGAAGTACAACAGCGTGTATGTTCTCAGGAGACTGCTGAAAATCATAGAAACGGACTTCATCTTAAATACAGTTTTCCCTGCCTCAGGCATACATTCCTAGGTTTATGATACGGCAATAAACAAGTGTACAGTTCAAACGAAAGAGCAGAGTCATGATGACCATCCCACATTCCAGTTAAGCCAGCCCACCATTATTTACACAGCAAGGTTCAGATCCCACATTAGATAATCGATAGGCCCCAATAAACATGAGCATCTCCTGTTTTGGGAAACAAGCCATAAAGCAGGAACAAGCAGGTGCGAAAGTGATTAGCCGGAGGCTTGTGTGTGATGAAAGGACTTTATGGTGCGCTGAGCCCTGATGCTAATCACAGGTGGCCGGAGGAAGGGGAGCTCGTGAGACCAGTTTGACCTGGGGCAGTAGAACCGAGCCGCCCAGGTCACAGAAGAGTCATGGAAAGGCACATGGATTGCAAGGCCCGTAGTTGCTTCATTATAGCCTATGTGAGGGCAATCACAAGATGGCCACTGCCTCCAAAATGGAACCCGCGTAGTGAAGCAGAATAACGTGTACACAGTGCTTTCATAGCTAGAACGATATATAAAGCACTCGTACATACCGCATTAACCATTTGCGGTTTGCTAATACCAGGATAGACAGGGGTGGGGCCCTGTCCCCTACGCGGTCACAGAGATTAAAGTACGACAATTGGAGGCAAGTAGGCAAAATGTTTGGGGGAGGACAACCCTTAGACTGACAGGTCTAATAAGTACCTTAAGTATACAACAACGTATTTCAAATGCAATTTACAGGCACTTACATTGTTAGGTTACCTAAAGATTATACCTATCAGCAACCTTCAACAACACTAGCCAATCAAACTCAAGCTTGAAGAGGGTATGTCAGTCATTTGTTGAACTTACATTAACCTCTCTGCACCTCTTTATCAAGGCAAAGCACTTTGTAGATCAGAAACATTAACACACATATCACTTCATAAACCTTTACCTCACCTCACTGATACATATGTAAGAAAAGTTTGGAAAGTAAGGGGAAGAACTTTCCATCTTGTTCTTGATTTTGGTTTGCCTGAACAAGTATTAGGTTAATAACTTAACACTCCCAAAATTATTCTCTACAACATAGAGAGTTTGGATAGCTGGGTTTCTTAAAGCAACTTACCTTTCCAAATAAATCTCTCTGCAAGATGTAGAACAACAACATTGTGAGTACATTTACTAATTCCAAAAAGATTTAGTGAACTGTCCTTCCGATCCTACCTAAAAGAGACTTCAATTAGATTGCAAGGTTTTTCTTGTGCAACAGTCTACTACCTACCTAAAATAACTTATCTTACAAGTTCTACACCCAATCAAATAATGTATTAATAATCAAATAATGAACGTACTAACTTGCATTTAATAGATTCACTTACTAATGAATCCATTTCCGAGTACTGTGGAGCAGTTTCCAATGTTACAAACTCAGACTTGACTAACCACAGGCCTGCTATACAGTGGAGTTAAATGTTTAAATTTGCTGTCTACAGACACATTCTGGTAGATATTGCAAACCAATATTGGTCAAAAGTAAGAAACAAATTAGAATCCCTGACCACATAACATACTATTCTGCTCTAGTCTCCATATCTGATCAGAGACCTAAAACTCAAACTTTTTTTCTCCTTTTGTAAATGCATCAGCTTCCAGAACATTTCTTAATTTTTCATTCTGCACCTCACTCTTCCTGCACTCTGCTGCTCACACAATCAGTATGTGTCATGTGTGAATAGTGAGTGGGACAAAGCTTTGTCTTCTGGGCTAGAGAGTGTGCCACAGTTGTGTAATTGACAGGCATTTGGGATCTCCCCAAGTGGACATTACATGGATTTTCCACAAAGGAATAAGGGCATTTGGAATTGTCACCACTCTGACCTTATGATTGTCCACTCTGGTGGCATCAGCTTGGGCACAATCACTGGAGTTGGATTTGCAATTCAAATTAAAAAGATCTTGGTGCACTTGATACCTCGCTTCCCTTATACTTCTTTC
Source organism: Triturus cristatus (assembly GCF_964204655.1). Classification (NCBI taxonomy): domain Eukaryota; kingdom Metazoa; phylum Chordata; class Amphibia; order Caudata; family Salamandridae; genus Triturus; species Triturus cristatus. The sequence continues at coordinate 305,496,228 of NC_140581.1, forward strand.
GTGTATTCTAACATACGCCAAAGGCGGAAGTGGCAGTAATCAAATGAGTATTACCAAAAGACAGAGAAATCCCAGAAACATTTCAACAAAACAATTTTGGTTTTTCTCCTTGAACAGGTCTCCATATCTCATAATTGACATGCCATGCCTGTCCCGCCATGATGGAGAGCCTTTCACAGCAGCAGGCAACTAGATCTTCCTTAATAACATCAAAGAGTGCATCCAGTTCACATCCGTTTTCTACACACTATTGACCTAACACCTCTTTTAGAGCCACCCTATATTCCAATATTTTATTTATTTTTTATTTATAGTCCTTTTAAATATAATTTTGAAACCTGCGGCCCTCCTGTGGGAGCAGAAGCAGGTAAACAGCCACTTTACATGGACATTTATCCGAATCCAGTTAGAGAACCCGAATAACCTTAGTAATACAACCGCTTTGATGGACATAATGCACTGGCATGGCGGTAGGGTGTGGGGAGAGAGTTGGCTTTTGGCACAGACCACTTCCTAGAGTGGCAGGAGTATTCTATCGAGTGTGGGGGGGTTGGCTTCTCCATACAGTCCACTTTTCAGAACGATTGGTGTGCGCTGTGGGTGTGGAGAGGGATTCGGCCTTCCACACAGACTACTCCCAGGGCAACGGACATGCACTGTGTGTTGTAGAGAGGGAGCAGATTCTCTGACAGACCACTGGCCAGGCTAATGGGTGTGCACTGTGGGGTGTGGGGAGGGAGTGGCTCTTTGCACAGACCAGCCCCCAGGGTGACAAACATGTGTTGTGGGGTTTGGGAATAGAGTGTGCTCACCACCCAGACCACTGTCCATGGTGACTGCCATGTACTGTAATGTGTGTCTACTAGACTTTTAAATATCATGTAATCCCAATGGTGGCTTGAGGGAGTCAGCGCTGCCCCTGTAAGGCTCCCGCAGGATTGGAGATACCCTCCAAAAGAATCTTCTTCTTTTTTTACATTTTCTTTTCTGCACTCTAAGCCTGCAAGGGGATTGTTTTGACATATACTGGGTGCTTCCTTGTGTTTGGACGAAGCTTAACCTCTCTGAAGAGCTGTAATAACAGCGAAACGTGTGTCAGGGGTAGCTTTTACTCATTTCAGGTTGGTTTGGATGGTTTTTAACCAATCCAAAGCTAAAACACTATGCCTGGAGTAGTAAATGGGTTTTGTCATTTTACAGCTCAGCCTGGATGGCACTGTGCTAATCCTATGCTTAAAAACTTTGATATAAAAGCAGACATTTGAGGTGAGCAAATTCAGAGTGTCGCTAGTGTTGCAATATATATATTATCTACTGGCAGTCGCCAGTAGATAGCTATAGTTAGAACCTAGTTTCCATATGAAAAGCCTTTTTTGATTTGCTTATAACTTTGGCATCGTTTGACGAATCTTTACGAAATGTTTAGGTCAGCTCCTATCCTGAAAGTTTGGGGGTGATTCCTGAACTGGGGCTGAGAAAAAAGGGGGGTCCCAAAACGTGCTTTCTCAATGCAATTTCCATTGGAAACTTTAGACAAGGCTACAGGTCAAACTGTTGAAAGGAATTACGCCAAATTTGGCAGGGAGAAAGGTCTTGGTCCAGAAAGCACGTTTTTGTTTAATGGTGTAAATCTGTTCAGTAGTTTTAGAGAAATATCAAAATTTACAGATATCAATATTTGAGAATTCTGACATCTGATTGGCTGAGGCGTTACGAGCTCATTGGCTGCGAACTGTTGAAACTAGGAAAGTGTTGGCAGCCAAGAGGGTATAGTAGGAACACTGTGGTCTTAGTTTAAGCAGTCTGTATGGTGCAGAGGCAGGGAGTTTGAATGTTGAGTAGGCCATGGAAATTACATCCGCAGAACAACAGTGCGCGGTATTGCGGTAAGGTTGCGTAGGCTCTGGAAATCCCGTCGGGAAAACAATGCGCCATATTGCAGCAAGCAGTGTGTAGGGTGCACACACAGGTAGTGTCAATGTGCGGTATTGTGGCAACAGTAAGCTGTGTAAATCATATTTGGAAAATAACAATGCGCCGTATCGCAGCTTTTCTTTAATATAATGCGCAGTAATGTTTACTTATAATGCGGTGTTCACTTTTATCATGGACAGTGTCACTTTCTTAGACGAAATTTATTATTATGTGGGAGGGCGTGTTCTGTTCCTGTGCCCGGAACAAAATTAACATTTTAATTGGCTGAGGTGTTCCAACAAGGTGCTCAATGTTCATTGGCTGCGAACCATTGAAAGTAGAAGTGTTGCCAGCCATTTCCTCCCCGTCCGCGGAGCAGCAGGGACATCTGATTGGCTGACGTGTTCCAAGCAGGACCTTCCCAAGCTTCATGTTCATTGGCTGTGAACCATTGAAAGTAGAAGTGTTGCCAGCCATTTCCTCCCCTTCCTCGGAGTAGCAGAGACATCTGATTGACAGACGTGTTCCAAGCAGGACCTTCCCAAGCTTAACGTTCATTGGCTGCGAACCATTGAAAGTAGAAGTGTTGCCAACCAATGCCTCCTGCTCTGCGGAGCATCAGGGACAGATGATTGGGTAATGTGTTTGTACTGTCTTACATGAGCTTACAGGGGCATGTGTTGTTCTTTAACATGGGATGGAATGTGGAACTCTTTGGTTGCTATGGGAGCTGAGCATCTGATGTGAAGACAGTTGCCAGTCCTGAGCGTTGGATGGGGTCTCTGATACCTTGTACTCAATAAAGGGACTTTATCTATTAAATCTGCCTTCTAAACTTATTGAAGACCCTTCTTACACTTGGCGACGAGGATGGGATAAGGGATGTAATTTTATTTGATGGTAGACAGAGGTCAAATCAAGGGAGGAGAAGTCTTTAGCACAATTCAGCAAGCATAAAATTTCGCTGATGTTCGGTAGAGGGTAATGGTCAACAATTACAGCCTTATTCAATTCTCTCAAGTCTACACAGAGCCTGGCCTCCCCATTGGCCTTGCGGGCCATAACTATGGGAGAAAGCCATTCTGTTGCCTCTACCTCTTGTATGATGCCATTGGTTACCAATTTGTCAAGTTCAACTTTCATAGATTCGTTTACCAAAAGTGGTACATTCCGAACCTTAGCGACTTTGGGTAGCGTATCGTGTTTAACTTTGATGTGATGGTAGTAGTTCTTGAGACATCCCAGTTTTGCCTCAAAAACCTCAGGAAATTCTTTGACCCATGATTTATATTCCACCCCAACTTGACTTACAGCAGGTAACTCTTTTAAACAGACAGAAGGATCCTTATTGGGATCCAAAATTATATGTAAGTCATGCTGATGTGGCAGAAATTGAATATCTGGGGCATCTTCTGTCATCCAAGGGTATTAAACACAAACCGGACCTGATTAGCACTATTTCCAATATAAGAACTCCCCAAGATAGGGATGAACTTGTGAAGTTCTTAGGGATGACTGAATTTTATCATAAATTCATTCCTAACTTTGCAAGGGTCACAGAACATTTGAGAAATCTGTTAAAAAAGGTGTCTGAGTTTGTTTGGAGTGACGCATGTGATGAAGAGTTTAAGAACATAAAAGATCTACTAAACAAAGCTCCAGAATTAGGTAGCTTTGATCCCAAGAAAACATCCTACTTGATGACTGATGCTAGCTCAAAAGGTCTTGGAGCAGTTCTTTTACAAAAAGGGGAAGGTGAGAACAAGACTATTTTGTTTTTGTCTAGACCTTTGAGAGATGCCGAGTTCAATTATTCGGTCATTGAGAGGGAAGCTCTTGCGATTTATTGGTCCATACGTAAGTTACATAAGTTTCTGTGGGGCTGTCAGTTTTCTGTGTTAAGTGACCACAAACCGTTGAAGGAAGTCTTTTCAAAAAAAGGTATTGATCTCGTGTCTCACCGAATTAGAAAATGGGTGGTAGCGCTACAGGAGTTCAACTTTGTTGTGAACTATCTTCCGGGAGCCAGCAATACGTTAGCAGATTGCTTGTCCAGATTGGGAAATGCATGTGATGAAACGGCTACGGCTACTGCCCAAGGTGGTAGTGATTGGTTTGATGGTGATGAACTTAATGAGGAAGTTAATATCTGTCTTGTTAGTGAGGGCATAGTTTCTGAAAAGGTCTGGAAGGAGTCATTGACCAATGACGAAGTATTGCAGAGAGTCATTTCTATGGTCTTGAATCGTTGGTGTGATAAAAAAGATTGCAGTGATGAACTTAAAGGGTTCTGACAGGTCAAAGATGAATTAGCTGTGGTAGATGGCATTCTGATGAGAGGTAGCAAATTGGTTCCTCCTCGGGAACTTTGGAATTACTTGCTTGAACGTGCTCATTCTAGTCACATGGGGATTGTTAAGACAAAGGAGAGAATAAGACAAGTTTATTGGTGGCCTGGCGTGGATACCCATGTGGAAAGGGTTGTTAGAAATTGCCTTGAGTGTGCCATCAGTGATAAGATCTTGAAATGCAGGACGCAGCCCATGGTCAAAAGGGAACCCTCTGAAGGACCATGGTGTGATATTTCCATAGATATTCTGGGCCCTGTAAGAAGGAATACTTGTGATCGGTATGTCCTAGTGTGTATGGATATGCACTCACGTTGGCCTGAGATTAAGATTGTAAACTCAGTGGAATCTCAGGTAGTAATTTAATTTCTAGATGAGTTGTTTGAGAGGGAAGGCTTTCCCTCTTCATTGTTGTCAGACAATGGGGTTCAATTCACTTCAAGGGTTTTTGAGGAGTTTCTGTCCTCAAGAGGTATTAGACACAAAAGGGCAGCTCTCTATCATCCCGAATGTAATGGGTTGGTCGAGAGGTTTGTAAAAGTCCTGAAAGAATGTTTACAGCAAGCTATTATATCAGGCAACAATTGGGAACAGGCTATAAAAAAAAGGTAAGGGAATATAGGTTTACGCCTCATTCTTCGACAGGTGTGTCGCCCTATAGACTTTTTAGGGGAAGAGTGCCTAATGTTGAAACTTATCCTTCATGGGTCTTAGCAAATAGAACCTTAGTTGATGAGAATGTTGGCTGTATTGAAGGGTGGAAGGAGAAGGAGAAGATCGTACAAGAGAAGCGTAAAGTTTGGTTTGATGGTCGCAAAGCTACAAAAGAAACAGTGGTGTCTGTGGGTGATTGGATAAAAATCAAGTCTCCCCGTCTTGATACAGGGTGCTCCAAATTTAGCAAACCTTTTAAGGTCATCAAGCTATTTAAGAATGCAGTTAAGACCAGTGACCATAGAGTATGGAATCTCAATAGAGTGTCTAAATGTCTTCCTATGGTGGTATCAACCTCACATCCATCCGCTACCTCAACCTCATCTATGCCCATTGTAGATGTGAAAGTGAGACCTCATAGGGATGTCAGACGTCCTGCTAGGTTGCAAGATTATGTTTAGTCTCACAGTCAGGTATTCCTGCAGAACACAAAAGTTTGAGTTATACTTGTGTTGAATTTTCTTACCTTTGTTTATTCATATGTTGGGGGGTATTATGTTGTTATATAAGGGGGTAGATAATGCAGTGTCTTACATGAGCTTACAGTGGCATGTGTTGTTCTTTAACATGGGTTGGAATGTGGAACTCTTGGGTTGCTATGGGAGCTGAGCATCTGATGTGAAGACAGTTGCCAGTCCTGAGCGTTGGATGGGGTCTCTGATACCTTGTACTCAATAAAGGGACTTTCTCTATTAAATCTGCCTTCTAAACTTATTGAAGACCCTTCTTACAGTATTCCAAGCAGGACCTTCCCAAGATTAATGTTCATTGTTATTGAATAGTCATTGAAAGCAGAAGTCCGAGTACATGTTTGCTCATTATTGGTTGGGAACGGTTAACTGTTGTGAACCATTTTGTGACGCACTTCAATGGAGTACGGGAAAAGAAAGTAGTAGTGGGGAGGGGAGGAACACTATTAACATGATATAACAGAGTGTGTTGCGGTCTTCTTTTTATTGAGTTAGTAGTTGGTTTCTTCCCAGGAGCACTATTTACTTATAATGTGGTGTTTACTTTTCTGACGGGGAGCTGTGGTTGCGCAGCAAAACTTTCAGTCTGGGTTTGAAACAGTTTTTATTAAGCAATTACAAATATACTTCCTTTGGAAACTGAAGCTGTATATATCAAAGGGGTGAAAAATAAAAACACAATTCATAAAATATCCCTTAATCGTGGCCACACCCACACTTTTTTTTGTCGCCTATAGCTTGTAAAAGTGTGCCCCATATTCTTGTTAATATAAAAGGGCATCAGTTACTTTTAGATAAAGTAGAAAAGAAGTGCTACAACAAATACTCCCGCACTACATCATCTAATGTCAGAACAACAATAATCAGTAAAAAACTGTTAAACAGAAATGACGTGATATTACATAGAAATTTATGCTTCTTCAAAACATTACATGAGGTACTATGTATACAATTTTTTTTTAGCAACTACTATTTCATGAAACATTGGCCATGTTACAAACTATGAGGTACTAAGTTATCAATGGAAATAACTGTAGTATGTATTGTAAATCTATCGCACAGATAGATCTCCAACCCATTTGAACAACTATAAACTCACAGTATTGAAATGTACAGGGTGAGTTTATAGTATTCCACAGGAGAAGAAGAATAAGGATCACAACAAAAAAAACAAAATGTATACAATATATATTCTGTGGAACTCGGGAAAGTTCTGTCGAAGTGCTTAGAGGTCGCCTAGTGCTCTGCTGATAGATCACCTACTCCTTTAAGAATATATAGGATAGTAGTATAATATACACTACTATTCCAATATATTCTATAAAGAGAAGGAGAATCGGAACCGCAATCGGATCAAGAAAGTTATAAAGGTCAGTAAGCTGTATTTCAGATGGGTTAATTCTGGCAGCGACAAATCTCCACTTCCTGTTATGTAGAAATATGACACTCTATTACAATATAAAGAGTGTCACTGATGTTACACAAAAAGGAAAAGGAGCATAAACTCATGGATACAAAAGTAGATCAATAACAAAATACTTTTCAGCGATAAGTATGTTCAGAGCTTCTTTTCTCCTGGACTTCGTAATCTTTCATCTTCGCGCCGACGGCTCATAAACTCCTCTGAGATACATGATCACACTATATGATCCCAAGGGGGAAACAGACTAAGACCAAGAGGCTGCTGACGTTACATATAAATCTGTAGTCTTTGCGCCGACGGGTCACCAACACCTCTGACGGCAAGTTCAGAGTCAATATTATAATATTCAAAGTCACACTACATGAGCTCAAAAGAACTAGAAAAGGAACAATGTTTGCTGTATTCTGTCTGTTTCTGAAAACAAGCTGCTGACGTTACATATAAATGGCAAAAACAATCAATAACACTATTTTCTAAATACAAGTGTTTAAATATTGACATATAGCTACATATTATAAATATCTACTATGCCATAATCAAACAACTTACAGCTCTGGATTATGTTTTGTGGCAGCAAAAGAAGAATCCGACTCTAGAAAAGGGCAACTGTATCACTGAATGGACACGCGTAAATAACTCGCAACAACTAAACTAATCTATCAACGGGTGTGGTTTATATAGTTTTTGGTTATTGAGTAGTCTATGGAAGGAAGATGCGGCTCGGCCCGTTTTAAAGTTGACACGTGCTCACGTTTTAGCTGTTTAACTTGTGCACGTGTTGGGAAAAGTTGTGAAGCGGTAAAGGTTTCGATTTCAAACCTAACACGTATAAGGTCCTTAATATGTACATATGTTAGAGAGCTTAAAAACTGTTACCCGGCAAACCTTGTCATTTCCATTCTCATGACTACATAAATCTATTAATTGCCGTAATTCTAAATAAAAGACATTAAAAAATCTCTTTCAAAATACTATTACAAAAAAAATTTGCTAATATTTCTCATCACTATGGTTTTAAATTCAAAAATGCGAGCATTGGTAAAGCATGCAGCTACCCCTGGAAAGGTGTGTCGGTGTTCGGAGGCATTGGAAAGATTAAGCAAGGTGTTGCCCACAGTGACACAGTGGTGGGCTAACGAACTGGTGGAGCCAGGAATCGAACTGTGAACGCGGTTTTTAGAAATAAGGTATCATAGCTGCTGCATCACACTTTTTAAATTATAACTTATAACAGACTAATGTACACTTAGTTTTTCACTACAAAAAGTATGCACGTCTTTTTAACATTTACCTAAAAACAATATAGGTTTCAGGGACATTGTAGTTAGAAATTAGCATTTATAAAACCTTTGAAATTCACTGAAAAAACCATAGGTTTTACAGACGTTATAGTTAGAAACTGGCATTTAAAAAACCTTAGAAATTCACTGAACAAACCCATAAGTTTCAGGGGCGTTATAGTTACCTGGACATTTCACACGTGCAAAACCATAGAAATTCCACTGTTATAGTTAGTTCAGCTAACTATAACTCGAGCCCTCGCAATGCACTGCTCATGATGTCACATATTACATCATTCATGGCATGGTAAGTGACATCACTGATGACATCACTGATGACATTTCAAATGACATCACTGATGACATCACTGATGACATCATCCACATGAAAATCAAATGCACCTCCTGACAGTCTAATATAACCTTTGATACACCCACTGTAAAATACAGACTACTATTTTCGAAACCATCGAGACACCAATATAGTTACTACATACGCACTCACTGATTCCTAGGTCAGTGATGTCATTTGAGATGTCATCAGTGATGTCACTGACCATGTCATGAATGATGTAATATGTGACGTCATCAGCACTGCATTGCGGGGGTGCGAGTTATAGTTAGCTGAACTAACTATAACGCCGGAATTTCTATGGTTTTGTACGAATGAAATGTCCAACTAACTATAACGTTCCTGAAACCTATGATTTTTTCAGTTAATTTCTATGGTTTTTTAAATGCTAATTTCTAACTATAACGTGCCTGAAACCTATGGTTTTTTCAGTGAATATATACATATATTATCTACTGGCGGTCGTCAGTAGATAGTTATAGTTAGGACCGTGTTTCCATAGGAAATCTGAAAATTCTAGTTTGAATAACTTTGGCGCCGGTTGACGAATCTTCGCGAAATTTTCAAAACTAATGGGGCGCTCCGCTCAGCTCCTACCCTGAAAGTCTCGGGGGGATTCGTCAAGCGGGGGCCGAGAAAAAAGGGGGGTCCCAAAACGCGTTTTCCCCATGCATTTTCCCGTAGGACCTTTAGTCGAAGGTACAGCCCGAACGGCTGAACAGAATTACTTGAAATTTGGCAGAGAGGTAGTCCTCAGGTCAGGGAAGTGCCTTTTGCATATATGGAGTCAATCTGTTCAGTATTTCCAAAGAAAATTGCATTTAAAAGCACATACATTTCTATAGCCGCGCACCGTGCGCGCACCGTGCGCGCACCCTAACGTGCACGAGCGTAATTCTGATTGGTTGTTACATGTCAGTCAACGTTCGAATCGGTCGAAATCAGGAAGTGTCGGCCGCCATTTTGTTTGCTTTCAGTGCGAGAGTGGAAAAGGAAGGTGGCGAATGTGAAAAGGGGGCAGGGTAGAGAGTTCCTGACCCCCTAGCCTTTGTCAGGGGGTCCCTGAAGGACCCCGAAGGCAGAAAAAAAAATTAAATTTTTTTTGGGTAAAAATCGTGGGGTGCTCGCACCGTGTGCGCGCACGGTGAAAAACCATTAAAAAAAATTACAAAAATTTCATACGTAGTTTATTGAAAATTAAATATATTAAAAAAAAATACATACATAACTTAGCATTTAAAAAACCATACAAATTCACTGAAAAAACCATAGGTTTCACACACGTTATAGTTAGGAATTAGCATTTAAAAAACCTTGCAAATTCACTTAAAAAACCATAGGTTTCACACATGTTATAGTTAGGTGGATATTTCACTCGTAAAAAACCAATGAAATTCCCACGTTATAGTTACTTCAGATAACTATAACTCGCGCGACCGCCACTCTATCACAAGGATGATGTCATCAGTGATGTCAAGAATGATGCCACTGACCATGTCATGAGTGATGTAATATGTGACGTCATGAGCAGAGGATTGCGGGCGCGCGAGTTATAGTTATCTGAAGTAACTATAACGGGGGAATTTCATTGGTTTTTTACGAGTGAAATATCCACCTAACTATAACATGTGTGAAACCTATTGTTTTTTAAGTGAATATATATATATATATACACTTTTGCACAGCAGCAGTCTCCACTTTGTAGGTATAGCTATTCAGAGGTTCCATAGGAAGTGTATTTTTTGTTTTGCTAGTGACTCTGGTGCCGTCTGAGGAATCTGCATGAAACTTTCCAAATTAAGAGTTCATCCACCTCACCTCCTGCATGGAGAGTATCAGCGTGAAATATCAAGAGAGGGCCCAAGAAAAAGAGGCGTACAAAACATTGATTTCCCATGTCAATTCCCATGGGAAACTTTGGGCCCAATTTAGAGTTTGGCAGAGTGGTTATTTCGTTGCAATTGCAAAGGAGTACCCTCTTCCCCAAACTGAATGGCCACCTTTCTAATTTAGAGTTGGGCGGATCTTCAGTATGTCAACGGCGGAGACTATTCCATCTCCACCGCAGACATAAAACTATGACAACCAAAAAGAGTAATGGCCCTCTGAGGTTTTCCATTTGCCCTCCCGCCCTATTTAGAGTGGGCAGACGAATTGCAAGTGTTGACTTTCCGTCACCACCAGGTAAAACCTGGCAGTAAGGGGCAAGGAAATCTGCAAAATGATTTCCAGCCATGGGAGAAATCCCATTGCGCCGGGGTCATTCTTTTTTCTCATTTAAAAAAAAAAAAATTCCCACTTTGAAATTTTGTTTTTGAAAATTAGTTTGACATACGGCTCCGCCATGTTGACGGAGGGGTCGATCAAACTTTCTATGCATTTATAGGAACTACCATGACAGAGGTTTGTGGAAGTCAAACTCTAAATCATGCCTGTTGCTTTCCGATGCAGAAAAAACTGCTCATCAGAATTACCCTAAATTTAGCAGAAAGTTAGAACTTTACTCGTAAAATGTGCTCTTCATCAATTGGTGTAGATCCCGTTTTAAAGAGGAGTTTGGGGTGGCCATGAATGGGGTTAACAACGTAGGTAAATCTGGATGGTTGATACCAGGGTATGGAAAATTAAAAACTAGGGCCCTCAGATTGTCAGGGCAAGCTTTTTCTCTCATTGGCCCTTTCAGTACTGCGGATGAGTACCAGTCCTGAAGGATTTGATTGGCTGGCTGCCATCCAGAGAAAAATGTTGCAGCTGCCATTTTAGGACTCTGGGCCTCGGTCCCGTGTCTTGAAGTTACAAATTAAAGCCTGTAAAGGGGGGAGGGGGGGTGTCAGGTAAAGGACACCCTAACTGGCACTTGTGGGGAGAACCTAGAGGCCTACGGGTCCAGATCGGCCCTCCCATGGGGTACCGAAGTGCTCCCACAGGATCCGTAGTACAAGCTTCAACCCCTTTGCAAGCATAACTTGGGAAAGCTTGCACACTACAATGGTACTGTGAGGGTGAAACTTCTGCAGCGGGTACCCTTGGAGTACTCCCATTTCCGTAAAAAAAGAAATATATATATTTTAAAAGCAATGTGGATTGGGTGACAATGGGGGCTGGCCACCACCCACAGGGATTTGGGCACTGGGTTTGGCTACCGCCTGCAATACGTTTGGCTGACTCTGGCTCTGTGTCTCCACAGTACATACACAGCCAAAAGCTGCACCCAGCTGGGGAGTTTCCAAGGCGATTTTAGAGGCTGGATTGTCAAGGGCCATCCCATTCGTGATCGAGCAGAGCATAGTTACACAGGGATGTAATTGGGGTCCCTGTAGGATAACTGGAGGCTGATCCAAAAAGTGAATGACGCTTGAACATAGCGAAGGCAGAAGAAGACTGACCCAGTGACGGCCCTTTATCATTATTTATTAATTATTCGTAATTTTGCCTTATTACACAAGGCTTGAAGACAGGCCAGATCTAAAAAGAAAGTCTTGAAGCTTTGAATCCTATCTGGATTCCCAGTAAAGAAGGGATAACAGAGTCACAGTTTTTATCATTTACAGACGTTCGAGGACATTCCTATTTCTCCTAGATTGGCCTGTAGCCCTTATACTAATGCGTATTTTATCTTCGCGTTCACATGTGTGCCCCTTTAATCTAAAATGAAAAGCAGATTTATATAATACTTAATTTTAAGACAGAGGCAAGTCTAAGTTGAATGTTCACACTTATTAACCGCGTGGACTTTCGACACTGCCCCAAAGGAAATAGCTTGCCATTCCTTTTAGTGGCAGTGCCAGCGCGTGCGCTCCCGAATGATTGCATTTCTGTTGGACTTACACATTTCTAATAGGCACAAGACTGTCTCCCCTTCCTCCCGCCTAAAGTCTCTCATAGGAAACAATTCCATTTAGTAATTACACTTCTTAGAATGTGGCCTCTGGCTGTTCTGCAGTCTGTATCTCAACTGTGCAGTGAGCACCAATTATTCATGCGAAAAACATGTCTGGAAAATGCAGCTTGATTCTTGTTGCCTCAAATTGGGTCCATGCGCACTTAGAGATGATCCGAGGCCTGCGGAGCCGCGGTTGGTATTTCAAAAGGAATAAATTTACAGTTTTGAATAAATGATTTTGCGCTGTAATATAAGCATGCATTTCTGTGTGGTCGAGCAGGTTTTTCTGCCCCCAGCGGCTTTGGGATTTCAGCTGTGCGCTATTCACGTGAACGATGCTTCTAGAGGTGTCCAATATCCGCGCGGGAGGGCCAGGTTTTCATGCTATCCGCATACGGTACATTATCCTAGCTGTAGGTGGGGATATTCCCATAGTAAAGGCAACTCCCTTACAGAAGAAGAAACTCTGGAGGATATTCTCAAGAACGTGTGATAACCACCACAAAATTAGCTTGACGCAACTCTTCGCAGTCTATCGAGGGAAAATAACTCTGTGTTAACGTGGTATTCCCAAGCCGGAGGCACAATGCTATAGTCCCACGACAATGTGTCAAATGACCGAGCTAAAATCAACACGACGCCGCAAAAATGCGAAATACCAACACGAAAATAGTAGCGATGAGGCCAATCGCGATACAAAAATCAGCGATAACCAGCGATAGGCCTGCAATTCCCACGCATCATGTGGGAAAATGCAGCATAAAAGCAGAGTACAAAAATGGTGAGATGACAATGTACAAGCACAACCCCACATCCGTGACGTAGAACAAATGACCATTGTCCCGCATCACATAGGCATCTCCTCACAGTCACAATGTATATTGACATGCATTCTGCATGTAAACTGCGCCAATGGAGACACATGCATGTAACACACAGTGTAACCGCATCTCCCCTTCACATTGCAGAGGGACATACAACCACTCCTGCACACAGACGTGTCATGCCCATGATCAATCAATTATAACAGCGCTAACTAATGTAGGGGCAGTGACTCCCGCTTACGTACATGTTGCCCAAGTTGTGGGACTTGAGTCACAGGGGGCACCCCTGCATCATGGTGGTACATAACTGACCCCAAAAGGAGCCCTGTTAGAATGATCTTCGACACATGTGAAACGTCGAAGAGTGGGATACCCTACTAACTGTGACACACAGAACTGGCAGTTTGAATACGTGACACCCCAAGTAGCCTCTCTGCAGAGAGGTGACACACCCACCATCCATGAACACATCATAAAATCGTTATCAACACATATCGCACTCACACTTGTCTGAGTGGTGTGCCTGTACAGATGAGTGACATGCACTTAGGGAATGTCATTTTGAAATGCATTTATTTGCACATGCTGTGCCTGTGGTTATTCTGTACTGTCCCATGATTGCCAAGGACTGTCACAATGTGATGTGGTCATCTGAAGACATTTGTAATGATGGTGTCCCTGCGGGCTATTCCTGCTGCGGCTGCAGTGGGGTGTGGTCCACCTGCCTCATCTTCATCATCATGGTCCGGTGCCTCTGGAACTGGTATCCATGGTGCCTGGCTGTGTACACATATGTTGTGCAACACACAACATGCAACGATCATCTTGCACACGATGTTTGGGCTGTACAGAAACCCTCCACCTGTGATGTCCAGGCACCTGAAACGTGACTTCAACACGCCATATGTGAATTCCGCGATGCTCCCGGTGCGTTTGTGGCTGCATTGTACTGCCTCTGGGGCTGTGTGTTCGGGGCTCGGAGGGGTTTCATCTTCCAAGCGCAGAGTGCATATCCTTGGTCACCTGTGACAGTGCAGAGAGACATGAGTCAATAGTTGGTTCTGCATGATGTGTTGGTGGGCTCACTGGTTCATTGGTGTGTGATATGTGTGGCTTTGTCATTCCTGTATGATGTACCGTGTGTTGCAAATGAGCGGCATCAATGTGTATTACGTAGCCTCACTGCTGCTCCTCCCTCCCCTCGAGCCTATTCACTAGTGTGCAAAGCACGGTTGCTTCACTTGCACCCCTACGGCACACCATTGTCATGCCTGTCTGCGCATGTTCACAAGCCTGACAATAACACAGTGATGTTGTGCGCTGAAGGTGTGCGGCCACGTGTGTGTAGGCCTATGGTAAGGACAGGGTGGACACAGATGTAGAGTTTATGGCTGGCTGAACTTGCCCTTCGTTGAGGGTAGACCTTTGGCATATGCTGCGGAAATAGCGACACACACAACAGTTGGTGTGTATTATTCCAGACCCCGGGGCTGGCTTGCTCACACTCATGTACCCCTCGGCTGAGGCTGCACTCCGTGGGCATGCTACATAGCAACATTGCACATTGCGTGACGGGTGGCGCAGACACTACACCAGAGACACACGCATCAGTTACCTCTTTGTCAAGGCCTAAACTCAACCACGCCCAGAGCCACGTATCGAATGACCATACCCCTTCGCCATACTGCCGTATGCCGGTCCACTCACTTATGCTCACAGAGGGGTCCGACACAGCCACATGTCCCAGGTCTACCCTACTGCCTGAGGTGACAAGGTTGAGCACGCTGTACACAGCACAATTAGATGTGGTATGGCCCGGAACCCTAATGCATACATAATGACCACACAGACACACTGAGATAATTTGTGGAACTGGCTACAGGCACGTACGCCTGGCACCTTTAATTGCCAGGGTCACACGTCCAGTGACGCCTGTGCTGGATGGGTGTTGGGTAGTGTAAACAACCCCTCAGGGGTTGGTTGGTGCTGGCAACAAACTACAACAGTGATCAGACAATCAGAAGTTCAAAGCACACCCGCAAGGGACGGTGACTTGTGGTGCACTGAGATAGGGCCACGAGCACTGAGCGGGTCCTCGTTGATGTCCAAGGAGAATGTCGCAGAGTGTTACGGGGGACAGTGGAATGTGTCCATCTAGGGCATGATGCAGAGGGCAGAAGCAAGCAGAAACAGGCAGTTTGGAGGAGTTGAATGGCGAGTCTCCTTTTTGCCACCATGTCAGCATCAGCTACCTGATGAAGACAACCCCCAGGTCATAGACTCAGATGCCAACAAAGTTCAACGGAAGAGTGCCCATTACTCCCGTGGCACAGAGTCAGTGGCACCAGAGCTGGAAGCGGATGCAGTTTGCGATGAGGCCTGTACAATGATTTTAACTCTACAATGAACAAATCAAGACTCAGTTCCAATTGTGTGTCCTACTCAACCGCAGTGTGTGCCAGAGGCAGCGGTCAGCGTGGGGCAACTGCTGTGCCGTCAGCTCCTTCTGAATCTCTAACACACGGCGTTGAAATGGCAAGTGGAGAAGATTCCTGGTTGACTGAGGTGGAGGCACCAGAGCTGAGCGGGTGTGCACCCTGTGACGATGTCGTGTCTTGCCTGGGACGGACTGGATTGGATTTGTCTGAGGCTTGCTGGACCGGTGTGTAGACCTAATGCAGAAGGGAGTATAGGGATTTAAACGATGCCATGAATATGTACTCTGCCATCATGTAATCAAGACTCAGTTCCAAATGTGTAACCTACTTGTCCGCTGTGTATGCCGGTGGAGTGCGTCAACGGGAAAGGAGTACTGTGGGCCTTGCTCGCGGAAGCCGCGATGGTCTGAGGAGGCTGCCAAGGTCGCGGGCCTCTGGTTTGGAGCTAGCAGAGGCACGTGGTGGGCACTCTTGGAGACACGCCGGTGTTGGCAGGTGATATGCAGGGGCAGAAGAGACTGGTTCGGGGAGCAGCAGTCCGGGCTGCGGCAGGCACACAGGATCGCAGGCACCGCCTCACACGGCGCCTACCTTGTGGCAGGGTGAGAGGCGCTGCCCTGGCAGACACATTGACCATTCTGGAAAAGAACCACGACCAGGGCTATGTGCTTTTTATTCACACCCGTACCTTAGCCTGGCGTATGCCGGGTAAGCCCACTCCACACACATTTACAGGATGACGTAAACAGCTACATTTCCGTGATCTTCCCCACTTTCTGGGGTGACATGGTCGCGTCCACTATCCACAACACTACCAACACCAGCATTATATGTCGACACGGATATGTCTGTGGTCTGCATACTGTAGTTTGTCCAGCACATCCATGCCACACTAGGCAATGTGTGCATTCTCATTCATGGGTCACTTGCCTCCTTCGCACATGCCTGGTTTCCACCTACCTCCACATTCCGCTGGTGTGTGGCTGATGTGCCATGATGTTGGTGGCTCATGCACATGGCTAGCCTAGGTTGCCACAGTAAGTTGTGCTGTTGTGTCTGGTGGATGGGCATGTTGTTTGGCATGTTGTATGTTGGTTTGTAACATGTGCGTTGCTAGAGTTGTGAGTTGCATGATTGTGGATTGGAGGTGTGTGGTGTGTTCATTTGATACTTACCAACGAGCACTGCATTTCCGTAGGTGCCATCCTGGAAGCACCGGTTGATGATGGACTGTCGGAAGATTATGAGTCATGCACACTGCCTGGGTAGTTGATGACGACATTGGTGAAGAGTCCCCGGTGGTCCACTATTGCCTGCATATTGATGAATTGCGTGTGCTTTCTGTTGCGGTAATTGTGTGCAGTGTCGAAATGGGGCACAAGTAGGACATGTGTGCAGTCAATTGCCCCCAACACGTGCGGGAATCCAGCTATGGCGTAGAAGCCTTGATTGGTCTTCTGCTGTGCCTGCGCAGTGTGGGGGAAGTATAGGTACTGGGGTACCAAGCTGATGATGGCATCCAGGACTGGTTTGAGGAACATGGTTAGGGCTGGCCTAGAGATTCCTTCGATTCTAGCAGTTGTTGGTTGGAATGTCCCGGAGGCCACCAGGTGCAGCACAGCCAGCAGCTTTGTCTGCAGAGGGATGTTGGTTTTCCACTGTGTGGGTACCGTCAGCCTGTGGTTAATGATGGGTGCGGAGGAAGTTGTACTTTTGAGCCTGTAGTGGGCAATGGCATACTCTGGTGTAAGTCTGTGAGGATGGTGCATTTCCTGAAGGTCCGCTGTCTTTGTCTGCGCTGCCTCTGTGGTGATCCGGGGGGGACGTGGGCTCAAGGGGGGTGGCGGTCCTGGGGGTGGTGGCGGTGGGTGTTGTGGCCCTGTTGGGGCTCTGAGCTGCATGATGAGTAGCTCCATGGCATCTGTTGTTCTTCATGTGTGGCTCTGGGCTGGGCTCCCTTAATGCTGCAGGTTGTCGTCCGGCTTTGCACCAGGTCAGAGCAGGTGTTAATTTCCTGCTGCTAACGTGCCTTATTGCATGTTTTGTGATCTTATCGCCAATCTGGCTGGTCGTTGAGAATGTTGCAGAGTGGTGTTATCGCGGCTTTTTGCTCGGGAACGCCTACTCTGCATCTCATTAGCGATAGTTGCCGGTGTCATCTGTGGCGATGTTTTTTTGAGGATGCAATCGCCGGAAAACTGGTGATATCGGCTGTTTGCACCAGCTTGTGAATGGGGCGATAAAATTATCGCGACTTTGGCTGCGACAAAGTGCCTATAACTCGGCGATAGGTCCTTGAGAATATGCCCTTCTGAGTATCTAAGTTTCCAACACTGGATGAAGAAGCCTCTACCGGTTACTGCTGGTGGCTGAAGCAAGGCAGCACACATTTCAGTGGGGGTAGTTCCCATGTAAACACCGTCCTGCTTCTTTCCGCCAGATGCAATGGTGGGATGGCACGTGGTACAGTAAAATGCTTTAAGTTTTTTCATTCTAATTCGGTCATTCCCTGCAGGGGGCGCCATGACAGCTGTGCAAGAAACCTGGCTAGACTTCCCACATCATCAATTGGGAAGGATACAGAGAGCTCTCTCCAGTGAGTTCTCTGCCAAACGGAGGCCTTTTGGCTGGCAAAGCTCTGTCTTGGTCGTACCCACACATTATGAGGTAAGTTCTCTAGGCCCAATGACCAAGTAGTATAAATGTAAGAAATGTAATTTAGTGATGGTGTCCCATGTCACTCCTCTTAGGTAACCAAGTTCTGCCTGTGTACACTGTACTCCCCAGATAAGAAAGATGGAACACTTACGACTTGCTGATAGAAGTAGTAGAGGATTTGTCACTCAGATCTTGAATTCCGCAGATTGCTACGATTTAATGCCCAGGTTTACTAACTGCCTTGCATGACTCTGCATTGGGAAGGACTTGTATGGGTGGAGCGTGGGCATTCACATGCATCCTACCATAGATTTTAGCGCATTCCCAGATTTACTAGGACTAGTAAACCTGGATGGGGCGTCGCCGAGGGACCAAGATGGCGGTTGCAGTTTAGCGCCACGCCCAGACTCCTTAGGAATCCATGCACACCTTGGCCTCTGATCCTGTCTGGGGCTGCCCCCCGACCAAGACATTGGTAACCACTGGGGGGGGGGGTGGAAGGTTGACATTTGGAGCATCCATAGTGCTTTGTGGCCACGTGGAGCACCGAGACTAGCGGAGCAGCCTGTAGTGGATTGCGCCCTGTAGTGGCGGAGACTGTACGCAGTGCCCCTGGTACATGCAGGTGCGGAGGAGTGAGGTGTGCGAGCGCTGCCCTGTGGAAACGAGTGGGGGCAGTTGTGCCAATGATGATTAAGCGAGCAAGTTGGTGAGTAACAGGCAACTGGCTTATGGTGGTTGCTTACATGAGGCACTTCCTATATATTCATAGAACTTTTATGAACTTTTTGATTTAAATGTCCCTTGTCAGGGGGCTTGATAAATGTTTCACACCTAGGTATAGGGTCTGACACTGAATGGGTGTTGGAGTTTGACCTCCCCCTGATAAAGACTTAGACTTTAGGGTGTTGCCCTTAGAGAAACATATACTGTGCGTGATAAATAGCGAGGACTGTGTTGTTCTTATGTCTTCTGGCGTGGGCCTGCCCTGATGCCTGCAGAGCCTTGTTCCCCCTCTCACCAAGAATTGGATCCAGAGGCATGGGTGAGGTAACTTAGTAAGTGGGAGGCTGGAGTTTGGGTCTGGCTGTTAGTGCTGCCCCCTGGGGCAAGTGGGCCAGGACCTCTGAGCATTTAGCTTATGATTTGTGGTCAGCAGAACGGACCTAGGTTGTACTGTGGGGGTTCCTCCATGTGTACATTGGCTTGGGGGACTAGTGGGTTCCAGTGCCGGTGGAGGCTGAGAGACTTGTCGTTGGCTGCACTTGCTGCTTATAGGGCAATCGGGCCAGGTCTCCTTGTGCCTCGACTTGACCGATCTCGGCGCAGAGCGGCTCCCACAAATCATCCTATCTTGTCTTGTCTTATCTTATCTTATTTGATCCGGATTGATTTACCATGTAACTATCCAAAAGACTTCCAGGCGCTGTGTGAATCTAAGCATACGCCTTCAGGTCTGTAAATCCAGTAAGGCCAAAAATTAATAGTTTAAGCATAGCCAAGTTTTAAGAAGTTTTCTTGATTTGGGTTAATGGGTGGAGAAGCCACCGCCGCCTGCGCAGACATAAACTAAGATGAACAGATTTACCTCCATAGCCCTGGGGGACGCAAAATCTGCCCCTGCTCCTCCCATTCAGCAGGTGGCCAGAACTTTCCCTGACCTTACTACTGTCCTTCAGGCTATTCAGGATTCCAGAGAGGTGGTGGAGGCTAGGGTGGGGAGGTTTCTCTCCTCTCCCAGGACCTTTGGATTGTGGCTCACCGGGTCACGAAGGCTGAAACCCGTCTCTCTTTGGTGAAAGATGAGGTGGCCAAGCTTAAGAAACAGGTCTCCAAGTTACTTTCCTCTTCAGCAGTCCTGGATGCATGCACAGGGATGCTGAAAACAGGTCGCTCAGGAGCAAGTTATGATTTGTTAGATTTGTGGGGGCATGGAGGTGTCCGATGCTGAGAAGTTTCTGGAGAACTTGCTGTGCTCATGGTTCTCAGGTTACATGCTTTCTCCCTCATTCATTGTGGAGAGGGCCCATAGGTCGCTGGTCCAGAGGCCTCCTCCTAGGGCTCTAGTGCATCTTGCTAATTGCTCGACTGTTTCCCTATGAAGATAGTGACGCCATACTCCTCACAGTCAGGAAGCACCCTGAACTGCTCTTTGATAACACCTTTATCGTGATTTTTCCAGACTAAACGAGGGCCGTTTAGCAGAGGCAGCATTCCTTTGATGAGGTTAAGCAGAAGCTCCAAAGCCCTCAGCCTCCCAATATGTTTTTGATCCCGGCAAGTTAAAGGTGACTTTAACTCCATTGCTCATTTTTTAAAATGCCCAAGCAGGCATCGGAGTGGCATCAACAGTGGCAGGCTGAGACTGCTTAGACTGTGATGCTGCAAGGAGTTCTCCGTCAGGGCCCAAGGCTGCCATGGAGGAAGCGCACAAGGTCTCAGAGGACCAATGCTGCTGCCTGCGGTTGCGGTGCCTCTTAGGAATCTGAGGTTAAGCAGGGGGCTGTTGGAGGTGACTGTATGGCTGATAGGACCCTGGGCATGATGAAGTTGGCAGTGCCTCAAGAGGACCCTTTACTTGCCCCACTGTGATCATACTTTCACATGCTGTTGTATAGAGTGGTGGTGTTCACTTCGGGGGAAACTTAAGAAATTTTTTGATGCCACTTACTGTTTTGATTAGAGGCCAACTTGTGATCCTGGACTGGAGGAGGCCCTCTGGCATGGACTACCAATTTTCTTTTTTTGTTGGTTGCTTGCAGTGTCTGAGGTACTGAAGGGGGAGACTGTGTTGCACGCATGGGGGGGATTGGACAACGAATCTTTATCAAGTTGGGGAAGTTGACTGTTCAAAACCCTTGTACAAGAAATCTGGGGAGTGGAGGACGGTTGAGGTTTTTTATTCTGGTTGTTAGAGTTTGGTTTAGAAAGTCACACAATCGCACAATGCCACCTTGGTGGGTGCTGGGGGGGGGGAGACTGAGTGGGCCACCCTCTGCCAATCAATAAGGGGAGACACGGGGGAATCCCCTTGGTGGAACTAGAGCTCTCACACACCCAGCAAGCTAGGTGTCATGCTTCATCATATGAGCACTGCCCCTCGTCAAGTCGGCGCTGCAATCCTTGACGGGCTCCCGAAATCGAGGCTCTTTGTCGGGGATCTTTTGTTCCTGCCGATAGATGCTTGGGGGTGAGGGGCCTAGTGAAGGAAGATGTAGCAGAAAGTGGATTAAAAGTGGGTCAGTTAGTCCTAATTAACTATTTATTCCAGAGGTAAACTGCCCTATTAAAAATGGTGCAGAGTGGGTAAGTGCTAGGGATTAGGTATCTAGACATGTAGCTCTACTCTATAGGATCGACATGTTTCTTGCCAGTGGTGTCAGGAGGATCTAGGCAATTCATCAGGATCAGGGAAAAAAACTGTCTACATAAAGTGGTAAAGTGACAATTACATACCACGTCCTAAGGTCTGTTACCTGTTGGAGATGAAAATAAGGAAATTAAAAACCATCTCTTCAATTACTGCATAATTATAAATAGTGTCATAAGAATCACCATGCTGAAAGTTTGTGGAAAAACAGTTTTAAACAGAACAGTGTCTCAATAAAGTGGGAGTGAAGGTCGGGGATAAAAACCACTAATAGGCCAATTTGGAAACTATGGAACAGCACAAGGACACTCACCTAATCGGGTTGCTACTAATGTTAGCAACGGTACTGGCGGCTAAAAAGGAACACCGATTGGGTCCTGTTAAAAAGGAAGAAAATTACTGTCATTAGGTGGACCTTACGTAATGTTAAAGCGGAAAGCAAAGTGCCATCCACGAGGGTTTGCGAAGGCCATGGCCGCCAGATTGCCGGGGGTGGAAACCACCCATAACGAACCCACAACAAGCCGACCAAGGCACAGAGAACCGGGGACCAGGCAAGCGTGTCATGGCCTTGGTAACCGGTAACCAGCGCACTAAATCAGCGAGGGGAGGGCTCGGCGAACGGGAGGCTCCAACTGCCAACAGGTCAGTGCAGACCAAGGGAGGACGAGATTTAATCAAGTTACTCACCGACGTGAAATCACGCAAAGCAGTTGACCTACCCAGACCGCCAGGAACCGGGGTGGTGAGGAGGTCGACGGAGCATGGCAAGATATACTCTGCTTCCAGGTGATTCACGGGGTTTGTCACGTAATGTCACGATGACTCTCATTGGATGTAAGAGTCACGTGATGTTCCGTGACGTGGTGACGTGACTCGTTCCTAGGTACCGAGAAGTAAACTATATAGGGATTCTCGTTTGAGCAGTGGAGTTACGTGATGTTACGTCGAAAGATGACGTGTCTAATTCCGAGTAAATAACGTCTGTCATAGTGTTATGACGCGTGTAGACGGTAAAAAAGGGGGTATTAAACTAAAAGGACTCATAAGCAGAGCGGCAGACATTGGAGGTGATAATCCATATTAACCGCAAGGTAGATCATGGAGTCAAAATACATGTGGAATACCAACTTGCGGATGCCATGTAAGCAACTAGTGTTGTTTAAACAGAGTTTCAACGTATGGGGTTTGTCACGTAATGTCATGATGACTCTCATTGGATTTAAGAGTCACGTGATGTTCCGTGACGTGGTGGCGTGCCTCGTTCCTAGGTAACGAGAAGTAAACTGTAAAGGGATTCTCGTTTGAGCAGTGGTGTCAAAATACATGTAGAATACCAACTTGCGGATGCCATGTAAGCAACTAATGTTGTTTAAACAGAGTTTCAGCGTATGTGAAAAACCATCTTGTGTCACATAAAAGTAAGTTCATTATATCAGGGGAGCTGGATATATGAAGATTATCTCCTTGAAGTATCTCCACGTAGGGGTGTGTTGTATCATTAATCATGTAGCATAGTAGCCAATACATAAACAACTGGATATCGAGTGTGGAAGAGGATGCCACTAATCATATTACTGTACTGTGTGGAGCACGATAACGTACAACACGAAGGATGTGATCCTACCCTACTAGAGCCAATGTTTATAGCATCGATCAGAGTGAATCCGAGGTTGAATTACCAGTTAGGATAATGAGCTCCAGGGGATGTCGTCATTAAGACCATCGGTATGGCAAGATAATCTGTGTACCCATCTCTGTTCAAGCCTGAATAGAGCCGATTTGGAGATCCGAACATGGGATTCCAATATGACCCAATGGAGTGCATCAGGGGAATGTTGAACCTCCATAAAGTGTTTGTAGAGCCTTGTTATTGTGCGTAGGCAGCGTATATTACTCCTATGTTCAGTTATGCGAATCTTTACTGGGCGCATGGTCATGCCTATGTATTGTAGATCACAAGGGCAGGTAATCAAGTAAATACACTGTTTGGTATTGCAATTGGTGTGTTTCTGAAGACTCCACTTAAAAGTGGATCGTAACATGATTTCTTTGGTGGCTGTGGTGAATTTACAAACTGTGCACATGCCACAAGGGAAATGTCCTCTGACAGGTGGTAAGCCCCAAAGGGTGGTTTGTGGTGAGTTGTTATGTTTTGTAGGTCGTGTGTGAATCAAGATGTCTCTCAGGCTACAGGTTCTCCTGTAGGCAAACCTAGGTTTAGTTATCTGTAGGTCACCTGTGTTGAGAATTCCCCAATGTTTAAGGATGGTCTTCTTGGTTAGAGCAGAGTTGGGTGTGAATGAAGTAACACATGTGATGACGTCCTCAGGTTGTTTATGATGTACTTCTAGTAGGGCCTCTCTAGGGCTATTTAAGGCTCTCTTCATAGAGTCCTTAATCACCTTGGATGGGTAGCCCCTGGTCTTAAGGTTTTTCGCTAGAACTGAAGCTTCTGATTTGTAGTCATTGGTGGATGTACAGTTACGTCTGTTACGTAAGAACTGTCCCACAGGAAGATTGTCTTTCAGAGCTTTAGGATGATGGCTCTGGTACAATAGAAGGCTATTGCGGTCTGTAGATTTTTTATACAAGCTTGTAGAGAGTTGTCCCCCTGATAACTTGATGTCAAGGTCAAGGAATGCAATAGTCGTGTCTGAGATGGTGTGCGAGAATTTCAAAAAGGGGTTCTGTTGGTTTATCCATTGGACAAAGATATTACAGATATCGACAGGGCCATGCCAAAATATCAGAATATCATCAATAAATCTTTTCCAAAGAATTAGATGTTGTTGAAACGGGTTGTGTTCAGTATTGATGATTTCTTTCTCAAAGGTCGCCATATATAAACAGGCCAAGCTAGGGGCAAAGGTACTCCCCATCGATGTAC
The DNA here is from genome assembly GCF_964204655.1 of Triturus cristatus. Classification (NCBI taxonomy): domain Eukaryota; kingdom Metazoa; phylum Chordata; class Amphibia; order Caudata; family Salamandridae; genus Triturus; species Triturus cristatus. The sequence goes on from NC_140581.1 coordinate 305,520,792, forward strand.
CTTGGCACTGGTGGTATAGATGACCTTGGTACTCAAAAAAAAATTCGGTTAGTGCTATGGATGCACAGTCCATTATAAATGTGACTGGGGTTGGAGAAGTCCACTCCAGCGAATTCAGGGCTGCTTCCACTACTGTCAGGGTGTCTCCCTGAGGAATGTTGGTGTACAAGGCCTCCACGTCGAGGGTAATGAGAAGGTCAATGTGGGAAGAGTCCTCAAACGAGTCAATTGTTCTGAGTACATCAGTCGTATCTCTGATAAAAGATGGTATATCCCTCACCAGAGGTTGCAGGAAGTGATCCACAAATTTGGAGAGTGGTTCAAGTATTGAGCCGATGCCAGAAACTATTGGTCGGCCAGGGACCGGGGTTATACCTTTGTGTATCTTAGGTAAGGTATAAAAGTAGGGGGTCCTAGGTTCAGTAGAAACCAGAAAAACTGCTTCTTTCTTGTTTATCCACCCATTGGTTAGTGCCTCATTAACTAGTATTGAGATAGTGTTGGAGAGACGAGGGGTAGGGTCAATAGTGATTGGAGTATAGTATTTATCATCATTAAGTTGTCATTTACACTCTTTATCATAATCATCGCTGGACTGAATAACAGTCGCTCCACCCTTATCGGCTTGTTTGATGATTATAGATGAATATTTTGCAAGGGCATTTGCTGTTTCTGTCTCTGATTTGGACAGGTTGTGGAATGGAGTGGTGGAAGGTTGCAGGGCTAGATCTTTCAGAACCGCCTTCTCAAAAGTTAGAATCTCGACTGGGACCATCGCATTATTAGGAGTGAAGGTAGAAGGATTACTCAGTCCTGAGTCATCCTCTTGGGTGTAAGTTCTGTCCCTAAAATACGACCGTAGTCTTATCTTACGAAAGAGTTTTTGTACCTCACAGATATCCCTGAATTTGTCAACTTTGGGTGTAGGTACGAAACCTAGCCCCTTCTGTAATATTGCTATCTCGGAGTCTGTGAGATCGCGTGGTGATAGATTGACCACTAGTTTCTCTTGTTCAATGTTTTGCTCCTTGTGTCCATCCCTCCAGAGGGGAGGTCCTGCCAGTGAACCTGTTTCTGTGCGCCTCTTCTGTTGCGCCCTCTTCCTCTGCCCTAGCCTCTGTCTAAAAAAAAGGGGGGGAAGCGTTGTTGAAAAATTGGGGAGGACCTTGCTGAAATGGTTGGTAATGCCAATAGGGGGGTGGTGGTGGAGGTCCCGGGAACTTGGGGGGTCCCTGAAAGGTAGGGCCAGTGTATTGATAATTGGTGCGTTGATTGCGGCGACCATTATTACTGCCCCAACTACCCGTACTCGAGTTGCTATCAGTAGAGCTTCTTCTGTCAGAGTTATCATCGGATGAATAACTATTCTTGACTGATGTGTAATCTGCCTTCAGGTAGGGATAAACCTTTTCTTTGTCAAATTTCTGGATATCTTTCTGCAATTTGGTTATTTTTGGTTTCATTAAGTATTCCTTATTTTCAGAAATTTCCGCATTAATCTCAGCAAGCTTCTTCTTATATGCTGTAATTTGAATGGTGGTCTTCAGTGCTCCTTCCGCAATTTGTATCCTAACAAGGAGAGCATCTGCTAGGCGTTTTGCTGTATTAATAATGAGTAGCAGGAGGTCCCTGGTGCACTTCCATGCAATAAGGGACCATTCCTTTTTAAAGGTGGCATCATCTAGAAATAATCTAGGAAAGTTGTTGACAATCAAACCTGTCGGTGCGATATTCGCACGCAGGTATTCTGTCATGAGGGTGCCGTGTAGTGTGATTTTTAACCATTCCCTTTTCAATAAGGTCAATGAATTCCAGTCATCTGACTGAGAGCCTGATGCAGAATTGCCGTCATGCCCTAGAAGTGATGGTGTTCTATCAAGTATATCGGAAACAACTTCGTCCCCGAAGCTGAGGCCTTGGTTATCCATAGAGGGACGGAAGGGGGACGAGAATAGACAAAAGTTGACTATTAAGCGGTCCAGCAAGAATAGCAATGCTAATCTGCTGGTAACCTGAATGTTGTCCCACGGGGGTACCCGCGCAAAATCTATTTAACAAATAGTAGGGACCAGGGGTAATTTAGTTTAGAGAGGTCAAGTGTACATACCCCTAAAGACTGTACAACAAAAAGGGTACAAAGTTCCTCGTATACAGTGGCGAAGAGAGTGAAGTTGGTGGAGGAGATGTCTCAACCAATCAATAAGGGGAGACACGGGGGAATCCCCTTGGTGGAACTAGAGCTCTCACACACCCAGCAAGCTAGGTGTCATGCTTCATCATATGAGCACTGCCCCTCGTCAAGTCGGCGCTGCAATCCTTGACGGGCTCCCGAAATCGGGGCTCTTTGTCGGGGATCTTTTGTTCCTGCCGATAGATGCTTGGGGGTGAGGGGCCTAGTGAAGGAAGATGTAGCAGAAAGTGGATTAAAAGTGGGTCAGATAGTCCTAATTAACTATTTATTCCAGAGGTAAACTGCCCTATTAAAAATGGTGCAGAGTGGCTAAGTGCTAGGGATTAGGTATCTAGACATGAAGCTCTACTCTATAGGATCGACATGTTTCTTGCCAGTGGTGTCAGGAGGATCTAGGCAATTCATCAGGATCAGGGAAAAAAACTGTCTACATAAAGTGGTAAAGTGACAATTACATACCACGTCCTAAGGTCTGTTACCTGTTGGAGATGAAAATAAGGAAATTAAAAACCATCTCTTCAATTACTGCATAATTATAAATAGTGTCATAAGAATCACCGTGCTGAAAGTTTGTGGAAAAACAGTTTTAAACAGAACAGTGTCTCAATAAAGTGGGAGTGAAGGTCGGGGATAAAAACCACTAATAGGCCAATTTGGAAACTATGGAACAGCACAAGGACACTCACCTAATCGGGTTGCTACTAATGTTAGCAACGGTACTGGCGGCTAAAAAGGAACACCGATTGGGTCCAGTTAAAAAGGAAGAAAATTACTGTCATTAGGTGGACCTTACGTAATGTTAAAGCGGAAAGCAAAGTGCCATCCACGAGGGTTTGCGAAGGCCATGGCCGCCAGATTGCCGGGGGTGGAAACCACCCATAACGAACCCACAACAAGCCGACCAAGGCACGGAGAACCGGGGACCGGGCAAGCGTGTCATGGCCTTGGTAACCGGTAACCAGCGCACTAAATCAGCGAGGGGAGGGCTCGGCGTACGGGAGGCTCCAACTGCCAACAGGTCAGTGCAGACCAAGGGAGGACGAGATTTAATCAAGTTACTCACCGACGTGAAATTACGCAAAGCAGTTGACCTACCCAGACCGCCAGGAACCGGGGTGGTGAGGAGGTCGACGGAGCACGGCAAGATATACTCTGCTTCCAGGTGATTCACGGGGTTTGTCACGTAATGTCACGATGACTCTCATTGGATGTAAGAGTCACGTGATGTTCCGTGACGTGGTGACGTGACTCGTTCCTAGGTACCGAGAAGTAAACTATATAGGGATTCTCGTTTGAGCAGTGGAGTTACGTGATGTTACGTCGAAAGATGACGTGTCTAATTCCGAGTAAATAACGTCTGTCATAGTGTTATGATGCGTGTAGACGGTAAAAAAGGGGGTATTAAACTAAAAGGACTCATAAGCAGAGCGGCAGACATTGGAGGTGATAATCCATATTAACCGCAAGGTATATCATGGAGTCAAAATACATGTGGAATACCAACTTGCGGATGCCATGTAAGCAACTAGTGTTGTTTAAACAGAGTTTCAACGTATGGGGTTTGTCACGTAATGTCATGATGACTCTCATTGGATTTAAGAGTCACGTGATGTTCCGTGACGTGGTGGCGTGCCTCGTTCCTAGGTAACGAGAAGTAAACTGTAAAGGGATTCTCGTTTGACCAGTGGAGTCAAAATACATGTAGAATACCAACTTGCGGATGCCATGTAAGCAACTAGTGTTGTTTAAACAGAGTTTCAGCGTATGTGAAAAACCATCTTGTGTCACATAAAAGTAAGTTCATTATATCATTATATCATATATGAAGATTATCTCCTCGAAGTATCTCCACGTAGGGGTGTGTTGTATCATTAATCATGTAGCATAGTAGCCAATACATAAACAACTGGATATCGAGTGTGGAAGAGGATGCCACTAATCATATTACTGTACTGTGTGGAGCACAATAACGTACAACACGAAGGATGTGATCCTACCCTACTAGAGCCAATGTTTATAGCATCGATCAGAGTGAATCCGAGGTTGAATTACCAGTTAGGATAATGAGCTCCAGGGGATGTCGTCAACTGCTTTGCGTGATTTCACGTCGGTGAGTAACTTGATTAAATCTCGTCCTCCCTTGGTCTGCACTGACCTGTTGGCAGTTGGAGCCTCCCGTACGCCGAGCCCTCCCCTCGCTGATTTAGTGCGCTGGTTACCGGTTACCAAGGCCATGACACGCTTGCCCGGTCCCCGGTTCTCCGTGCCTTGGTCGGCTTGTTGTGGGTTCGTTATGGGTGGTTTCCACCCCCGGCAATCTGGCGGCCATGGCCTTCGCAAACCCTCGTGGATGGCACTTTGCTTTCCGCTTTAACATTACGTAAGGTCCACCTAATGACAGTAATTTTCTTCCTTTTTAACAGGACCCAATCGGTGTTCCTTTTTAGCCGCCAGTACCGTTGCTAACATTAGTAGCAACCCGATTAGGTGAGTGTCCTTGTGCTGTTCCATAGTTTCCAAATTGGCCTATTAGTGGTTTTTATCCCCGACCTTCACTCCCACTTTATTGAGACACTGTTCTGTTTAAAACTGTTTTTCCACAAACTTTCAGCACGGTGATTCTTATGACACTATTTATAATTATGCAGTAATTGAAGAGATGGTTTTTAATTTCCTTATTTTCATCTCCAACAGGTAACAGACCTTAGGACGTGGTATGTAATTGTCACTTTACCACTTTATGTAGACAGTTTTTTTCCCTGATCCTGATGAATTGCCTAGATCCTCCTGACACCACTGGCAAGAAACATGTCGATCCTATAGAGTAGAGCTACATGTCTAGATACCTAATCCCTCGCACTTAGCCACTCTGCACCATTTTTAATAGGGCTGTTTACCTCTGGAATAAATAGTTAATTAGGACTAACTGACCCACTTTTAATCCACTTTCTGCTACATCTTCCTTCACTAGGCCCCTCACCCCCAAGCATCTATCGGCAGGAACAAAAGATCCCCGACAAAGAGCCCCGATTTCGGGAGCCCGTCAAGGATTGCAGCGCCGACTTGACGAGGGGCAGTGCTCATATGATGAAGCATGACACCTAGCTTGCTGGGTGTGTGAGAGCTCTAGTTCCACCAAGGGGATTCCCCCGTGTCTCCCCTTATTGATTGGTTGAGACATCTCCTCCACCAACTTCACTCTCTTCGCCACTGTATACGAGGAACTTTGTACCCTTTTTGTTGTACAGTCTTTAGGGGTATGTACACTGGACCTCTCTAAACTAAATTACCCCTGGTCCCTACTCTTTGTTAAATAGATTTTGCGCGGGTACCCCCGTGGGACTACGTTCAGGTTACCAGCAGATTAGCATTGCTATTCTTGCTGGACCGCTTAATAGTCAACTTTTGACTATTCTCTTCCCCCTCCCGTCCCTCTATGGATAACCAAGGCCTCAGCTTCGGGGACGAAGTTGTTTACGATATACTTGATAGAACACCATCACTTCTAGGGCATGACGGCAATTCTGCATCAGGCTCTCAGTCAGATGACTGGAATTCATTGACCTTATTGAAAAGGGAATGGTTAAAAATCACACTACACGGCGCCCTCATGACAGAATACCTGCGTGCGAATATCGCACCGACAGGTTTGATTGTCAACAACTTTCCTAGATTATTTCTAGATGATGCCACCTTTAAAAAGGAATGGTCCCTTATTGCATGGAAGTGCACCAGGGACCTCCTGCTACTCATTATTAATACAGCAAAACGCCTAGCAGATGCTCTCCTTGTTAGGATACAAATTGCGGAAGGAGCACTGAAGACCACCATTCAAATTACAGCATATAAGAACAAGCTTGCTGGGATTAATGCGGAAATTTCTGAAAATAAGGAATACTTAATGAAACCAAAAATAACCAAATTGCAGAAAGATATCCAGAAATTTGACAAAGAAAAGGTTTATCCCTACCTGAAGGCAGATTACACATCAGTGAAGAATAGTTATTCATCCGATGATAACTCTGACAGAAGAAGCTCTACTGATAGCAACTCGAGTACGGGTAGTTGGGGCAGTAATAATGGTCGCCGCAATCAACGCACCAATTATCAATACAATGGCCCTACCTTTCAGGGACCCCCCATGTTCCCGGGACCTCCACCACCACCCCCCTATTGGCATTACCAACCATTTCAGCAAGGTCCTCCCCAATTTTTCAGCAACGCCCCCCCCCCTTTTTTAGACAGAGGCTGGGGCAGAGGAAGAGGGCGCAACAGAAGAGGCGCACAGAAACAGGTTCACTGGCAGGACCTCCCCTCTGGAGGGATGGACACAAGGAGCAAAACATTGAACAAGAGAAACTAGTGGTCAATCTATCACCACGCGATCTCACAGACTCCGAGATAGCAATATTACAGAAGGGGCTAGGTTTCGTACCTACACCCAAAGTTGACAAATTCAGGGATATCTGTGAGGTACAAAAACTCTTTCGTAAGATAAGACTACGGTCGTATTTTAGGGACAGAACTTACACCCAAGAGGATGACTCAGGACTGAGTAATCCTTCTACCTTCACTCCTAATAATGCGATGGTCCCAGTCGAGATTCTAACTTTTGAGAAAGCGGTTCTGAAAGATCTAGCCCTGCAACCTTCCACCACTCCATTCCACAACCTGTCCAAATCAGAGACAGAAACAGCAAATGCCCTTGCAAGAGATTCATCTATAATCATCAAACAAGCCGATAAGGGTGGAGCGACTGTTATTCAGTCCAGCGATGATTATGATAAAGAGTGTAAACGACAACTTAATGATGATAAATACTATACTCCAATCACTATTGACCCTACCCCTCGTCTCTCCAACACTATCTCAATACTAGTTAATGAGGCACTAACCAATGGGTGGATAAACAAGAAAGAAGCAGTTTTTCTGGCTTCTACTGAACCTAGGACCCCCTACTTTTATACCTTACCTAAGATACACAAAGGTATAACCCCGGTCCCTGGCCGACCAATAGTTTCTGGCATCGGCTCAATACTTGAACCACTCTCCAAATTTGTGGATCACTTCCTGCAACCTCTGGTGAGGGATATACCATCTTTTATCAGAGATACGACTGATGTACTCAGAACAATTGACTAGTTTGAGGACTCTTCCCACATTGACCTTCTCATTACCCTCGACGTGGAGGCCTTGTACACCAACATTCCTCAGGGAGACACCCTGACAGTAGTGGAAGCAGCCTGAATTCGCTGGAGTGGACTTCTCCAACCCCAGTCACATTTATAATGGACTGTGCATCCATAGCACTAACCGAAAAAAAATTTGAGTACCAAGGTCAGCTATACCACCAGTGCCAAGGTACATCGATGGGGAGTACCTTTGCCCCTAGCTTGGCCTGTTTATATATGGCGACCTTTGAGAAAGAAATCATCAATACTGAACACAACCCGTTTCAACAACATCTAATTCTTTGGAAAAGATTTATTGATGATATTCTTATATTTTGGCATTGCCCTGTCGCTATCTGTAATACCTTTGTCCAATGGATAAACCAACAGAACCCCTTTTTGAAATTCTCGCACACCATCTCAGACACGACAATTGCATTCCTTGACCTTAACATCAAGTTATCAGGGGGACAACTCTCTACAAGCTTGTATAAAAAATCTACAGACCGCAATAGCCTTCTATTGTACCAGAGCCATCATCCTAAAGCTCTGAAAGACAATCTTCCTGTGGGACAGTTCTTACGTATCAGACGTAACTGTACATCCACCAATGACTACAAATCAGAAGCTTCAGTTCTAGCGAAAAACCTTAAGACCAGGGGCTACCCATCCAAGGTGATTAAGGACTCTATGAAGAGAGCCTTAAATAGCCCTAGAGAGGCCCTACTAGAAGTACATCATAAACAACCTGAGGACGTCATCACATGTGTTACTTCATTCACACCCAACTCTGCTCTAACCAAGAAGACCATCCTTAAACATTGGGGAATTCTCAACACAGGTGACCTACAGATAACTAAACCTAGGTTTGCCTACAGGAGAACCTGTAGCCTGAGAGACATCTTGATTCACACACGACCTACAAAACATAACAACTCACCACAAACCACCCTTTGGGGCTTACCACCTGTCAGAGGACATTTCCCTTGTGGCATGTGCACAGTTTGTAAATTCCCCACAGCCACCAAAGAAATCATGTTACAATCCACTTTTAAGTGGAGTCTTCAGAAACACACCAATTGCAATACCAAACAGTGTATTTACTTGATTACCTGCCCTTGTGATCTACAATACATAGGCATGACCATGCGCCCAGTAAAGATTCGCATAACTGAACATAGGAGTAATATACGCTGCCTACGCACAACAACAAGGCTCTACAAACACTTTACGGAGCCTCAACATTCCCCTGATGCACTCCATTGGGTCATATTAGAATCCCATGTTCGGATCTCCAAATCGGCTCTATTCAGGCTTGAACAGAGATGGGTACACAGATTATCTTGCCATACCGATGGTCTTAATGACGACATCCCCTGGAGCTCATTATCCTAACTGGTAATTCAACCTCGGATTCACTCTGATCGATGCTATAAACATTGGCTCTAGTAGGGTAGGATCACATCCTTCGTGTTGTACGTTATTGTGCTCCACACAGTACAGTAATATGATTAGTGGCATCCTCTTCCACACTCGATATCCAGTTGTTTATGTATTGGCTACTATGCTACATGATTAATGATACAACACACCCCTACGTGGAGATACTTCGAGGAGATAATCTTCATATATCCAGCTCCCCTGATATAATGAACTTACTTTTATGTGACACAAGATGGTTTTTCACATACGCTGAAACTCTGTTTAAACAACACTAGTTGCTTACATGGCATCCGCAAGTTGGTATTCTACATGTATTTTGACTCCACTGCTCAAACGAGAATCCCTTTACAGTTTACTTCTCGTTACCTAGGAACGAGGCACGCCACCACGTCACGGAACATCACGTGACTCTTAAATCCAATGAGAGTCATCATGACATTACGTGACAAACCCCATACGTTGAAACTCTGTTTAAACAACACTAGTTGCTTACATGGCATCCGCAAGTTGGTATTCCACATGTATTTTGACTCCATGATCTACCTTGCGGTTAATATGGATTATCACCTCCAATGTCTGCCGCTCTGCTTATGAGTCCTTTTAGTTTAATACCCCCTTTTTTACCGTCTACACGCGTCATAACACTATGACAGACGTTATTTACTCAGAATTAGACACGTCATCTTTCGACGTAACATCACGTAACTCCACTGCTCAAACGAGAATCCCTATACAGTTTACTTCTCGTTACCTAGGAACGAGTCACGTCACCACGTCACGGAACATCACGTGACTCTTACATCCAATGAGAGTCATCGTGACATTACGTGACAAACCCCGTGAATCACCTGGAAGCAGAGTATATCTTGCCGTGCTCCGTTGACCTCCTCACCACCCCCGTTCCTGGCGGTCTGGGTAGGTCAACTGCTTTGCGTGATTTCATGTCGGTGAGTAACTTGATTAAATCTCGTCCTCCCTTGGTCTGCACTGACCTGTTGGCAGTTGGAGCCTCCCGTACGCCGAGCCCTCCCCTCGCTGATTTAGTGCGCTGGTTACCGGTTACCAAGGCCATGACACGCTTGCCCGGTCCCCGGTTCTCCGTGCCTTGGTCGGCTTGTTGTGGGTTCGTTATGGGTGGTTTCCACCCCCGGCAATCTGGCGGCCATGGCCTTCGCAAACCCTCGTGGATGGCACTTTGCTTTCCGCTTTAACATTACGTAAGGTCCACCTAATGACAGTAATTTTCTTCCTTTTTAACAGGACCCAATCGGTGTTCCTTTTTAGCCGCCAGTACCGTTGCTAACATTAGTAGCAACCCGATTAGGTGAGTGTCCTTGTGCTGTTCCATAGTTTCCAAATTGGCCTATTAGTGGTTTTTATCCCCGACCTTCACTCCCACTTTATTGAGACACTGTTCTGTTTAAAACTGTTTTTCCACAAACTTTCAGCACGGTGATTCTTATGACACTATTTATAATTATGCAGTAATTGAAGAGATGGTTTTTAATTTCCTTATTTTCATCTCCAACAGGTAACAGACCTTAGGACGTGGTATGTAATTGTCACTTTACCACTTTATGTAGACAGTTTTTTTCCCTGATCCTGATGAATTGCCTAGATCCTCCTGACACCACTGGCAAGAAACATGTCGATCCTATAGAGTAGAGCTACATGTCTAGATACCTAATCCCTAGCACTTAGCCACTCTGCACCATTTTTAATAGGGCAGTTTACCTCTGGAATAAATAGTTAATTAGGACTAACTGACCCACTTTTAATCCACTTTCTGCTACATCTTCCTTCACTAGGCCCCTCACCCCCAAGCATCTATCGGCAGGATCAAAAGATCCCCGACAAAGAGCCCCGATTTCGGGAGCCCGTCAATGATTGCAGCGCCGACTTGACGAGGGGCAGTGCTCATATGATGAAGCATGACACCTAGCTTGCTGGGTGTGTGAGAGCTCTAGTTCCACCAAGGGGATTCCCCCGTGTCTCCCCTTATTGATTGGTTGAGACATCTCCTCCACCAACGTCACTCTCTTCGCCACTGTATACGAGGAACTTTGTACCCTTTTTGTTGTACAGTCTTTAGGGGTATGTACACTGGACCTCTCTAAACTAAATTACCCCTGGTCCCTACTCTTTGTTAAATAAATGGGCCACCCTCTGCCCATAGAGCAAGGGGAGGATATTTGCCTACTGAACGGCCCCGTCACAGAGCGATGCACTGGCGGTCTTCTCGTGGATCATCAATGGGTTAGGTTGTAATATCAAAAGGGGAATGGTTATGCAGTATATCCGAAAACATTTCCCCGATCTTGTGCTTTCAGCCTCCTCCCAAGCCCAGGAACATGTAAAATGATCACGCCACACATGAAGCTCGGTACTACGTGTCTTTATTCTTAAGAGCGTAATCCTTAACTGCCCATACTGCATCATGACTTTTCTTGACCACACCCAATTACTTACATCACTATTCTACGTTTCCACAAGGGACTAAAGGAGTCCCACTATCTCTAACATATATGACACTACATCTCTCCCCTTGTTAAATAAAAAGTACCCAAATAAATACATATATGCATAATATCTTCTCAATGAGTCGTCGTGGTGCTCGAAAAAGTCTTCAAGATCTCGTTGCGTGAGGTTGAGGAGACATAGGTGAGGTATTGGCAGTAAGCAAAAGTGACACAGACACCAGTGCAGTCTTTGGGCACCCCGGACTCCCAGATGGAAAAGTCTCACTCTGAATGTCTGTGGTCAATAAACCTTGAGGCACGTGTCTGAACTAAGAAGAATCTCTTGTGAAGGACTTTCCAGGACGATGATCAGCCACCATGTGTCCTTTGCTAGTCACAACCCTTAGTGGGTCAGCATCAAAAGGAGAATCGGACTTGCTGTCATAGGGACATACACCATCATATATGACACTTGTTGTGGTGTGCATTCCTGGATAGGCGCTGTGCGATCTTGGAGGATGCACTCTGCATAAACACTCATTTATAACCCACATGCATCTGTCTGGCATATCTGTGTGCATCTGATTGGATGTGTGCTCTCATCCTATATAGTTTGTGTGTAGTTGTTGTGTTGACACCATTACGCTATGGTCTGGGCCTGATGATTATACAATCTGGAAATGAGTCACCAAGACTGGGCCTGATGATTATACAGTCAGGAAATGAGTCATCCAGAACACTCCTGGTATGAGCCTGGTAATAATATAATCAGGAAATGAGTCACCTAGACTGGGCCTGATGATTATACAATTAGGAAATAAATCACCCAGAACACATCATAGTATGAACCTGGTGAATAAATAATCAGGAAATAAGTCACCATTCAGCAGCCATTTTCATTGGACTGGGACTATAAAGGCATTCCCCGCCCGCACCCGGTCGGTATGTATTCAGGAATTTGTGTGGCCCAGTCGCATCTTCAAAGCAGCTTTAGCCACCATTGGACTTCATGATAATGGCATCTAGTGGATCCTAAGTCGCAAGCCTGCAGAGCACATCAGCGCATCATTCTGTGTCACAAGTCTGAAGTTGAGGTCGTCATCCTGTGTCACAAGTCTGCAGTGAAAATCAGCACGTGATCCTGTGTCACAGACTTACAGTGGACATTGGCATGTCTGAACCTATACAGTAAGTCACGCCTCCAGTCACGCACTCCCAAAGGGGCATCTTTACTGCCCTACAATTGAATCTCACCTCTCGGCAAAGGTAACATGTCAGCACATACAGACTACAACTGCTAGTGCATATGACACTGCTGCCCTCAGCATCTCATACCCAGCTCGCTCCAATGTTTAGGGATAGCCACCGGGGATAGTTGAAGGGTAAAGTAACCCGAGCATTCACCTGGTTCAGGACTGGACAGGTCATTATTGTGGGGCATTTGTGTAAGGTGCCTACTTTCAGATTGGCACCATTCCTTTAGGCGACTATTCAGTGACTTAACTAAAGGCAACAGCCTGCGGTCCTCCTGAGGCAAGATACTAGGCTACCTGGTGATCTAGTTGTGTGAAAAGGTAATACATATACTGAAGTGATTGTGGTGAGATGAGCAGGGGAGTGTGTGCATTAATTGTGATGATCTGTGGGTAATTCTGTTTATGTTTATATCATCGTGTGCACCACATCCTCAACGCCCACCTGATATTACGTCAAAGTCAACGCCATCCGGCAACCACAGAAGAGGTTGTCCAGTATGCTAAGGGACCAGATCTTCTTTCTTTATTGTTTTGTCCCACACCCTCATTCCCTCCATTGTGACACAGGCTGGCGGAAATGCGGTCCGCATTGTAGTGAGGAGCATGGTAGGACAAGCATGAACATCGCTCCCTCTCAGTTCAGAATTTCTCAGGTTAGTGCATCTGACACTTGCACTTCCATTTCTGACTGACAATGACTTGGTCTCCTCTTTTGTACACAGTACTCTGAGCACAGTGACGCCTATCCGCTTAGGTCTTCATTTTGTGTTCGTGAGACAAATCAGTAGTGCGAAATTTATCAATGTCAATAGATCTTTCAGTGGTCTCTTGTGGCAATTTGGTTTCTATGGCTCTAACAAACATTAAGGTGGCAGGGCTTTCGCCTATTATAGAATGGGGATTGACCTATATGCATATAGAGTGAAGTACGTATTTGAGTTTAAGTCTTTCCAGCACAGCGCTCTATGGTCTTCATGAGGTTGCTCATAAATAGTTCAACAACACCATTCACCTGGGGCCAGAGAGAGGTATGCTTTTCTGATACTTGACACTTAGGTGAGTCAGAAAATCTTTAAATTCTTGACTATTGAAAGGTGGCCATTGTCAGATTTAAAAATTGAAGGAACATCCAAAGTTGTGAAAATACATTCTAATCTCTCAATGACTCTATCGTAAGTGTTTGACAACGGATCTTCCACATGGAAAAAACTGGAATATTCATCAACAATTACTAGCAGATGATGACCATTGTCAGAGAGTCCACAGAAATCAATTGCAATCTTCTCCCATGCATGCTTTCTGTAGATAAGACATGTTTAACTGATGCGGGGTTGTTTCAGATGACAAACTGTAACACAAATGAACATGCCCTTAATTCCTTTTCAACTCTTTCATTAAGACAAGGGAACCACACTCAGTCATGTACAACTCATTTGTATTGTATTGTATTGTGATTTGTGTAGCAACAACTCCATGATGTCCCTCATGTGCTAGTTCAATAACTTATTGTCTCATGCTCTTAGGTATAACAATTCTCGACCCTCGTAATATAATGCCTTCTGGGGTAACTGAAAGTTCTTTCTGCACATTTTAGAATTTCTGGTTTTCAAGATCATCATGAAGAGGTTCTCCAAGATTGATGTGCAATAAATAAAGTCTTTGAGTATTAGCAAATCTCTTTCAGTGCTTGTGGCAGCAATGATTTATTCCACTGATATGGCAGCATGTGTTCTGGAATTTACGATGAAATTAACATGAGCATCAGCCTATTTAGAAGTGGTGCGATGACACGGTATTGGTACACATGAGAAGTAGTCAACAGGGTTTTGGGTATAGTCATACTCCTGCAGTTGCAACCCCCACCTCTCAATGCTAGGAGGCATCTTGGCTTTAGGATTTTCCAAAATGATGGGTAATGCTTGGTGGTCAGGGACAACCGTGAAGCAGGGGTGGTTCCTCCTTCAGGGCGGTGGAGGGTCGCCCCACCTGCTGTGAGCGCAGCGGCTGCAGAAAACAAAAAATGGTAATGGTCATTACCATTTAAAAGTGCACGTCTTCTTCGAGTATGCGGGTGTGGTCGAGGACGTTACATTCTGACAGGTCACAGTTGTCTAAAGTGCGCATGTCAGATTGGCCGACTGGTTTGCACCGGCAAGCCGGACATGCGCACTACATCAATTGCTAGCTGTATTAACAGCGGACGGACTGCAAACACAGGCTCCTAGTCATAGTCTGCATCAGTCTGCTCCGACCAATCATGGAGTTACTCATGCTGAAAACATGCATGAGAGCAGTTCCATGATTGGTTAGGTTCTTTGGCTCTGTCTTCAAATTCTAATGAAGAAGATCTGCGTCTGTGCGCTAATGCACATTCTTATTTCTGTTGACTGGCAGTGTGTGGGGAACTGTAGTGGTGACAACTGATGTCGGTAAGTCATACTTTTGTTCTTTCATGTACACTCATTGATCTCCAGTGTCCTCCTGTCCATCTCCCTTCTCTTCCTTTCTCGCTCAGCACAAATATACTGCACTTCTCTTCCCTCCCGACGTACTCCTGCAACGCTCTCATTCCGTTACGCTATTTCCTCTTTTATTCCCACTACCAGCAAAGGTATATTATGGTAGTTCCTTTTCAGTGTGCAGTTATATTGTGTATTAACTGACATTACACTGGTTAGTGGCCTCTGCTGGGCTGTGGGGTAATGTTTCTAGAGTAGTCATTTCATGTGGGATGCTGCTGCACAACTTGATTATTTATAAGTTATTGTGTGTGATGGGGTTGTACAGTTGCTCCCATCCCCTCAGCTGAAACATGGTGATATATGGTGCATACAAATGGAGCCATTAATTGCAGGATTGTTGCAATTGTACCTTGCCTCTATTATGATGTATATCAGGACTTGAACACACAGCAATTATTATAGCTGCGTGGCAACTATCTTTAATTGAGGTGGCAACATGGACGTTAAAGGTGGGCACGTTTACTGAACATAATCAAAACTCTCCTGAGGATTTTTATCAACCTCTTTACTAGAGGCCGCGGGTCTCTGAATGATTTATGATTCATTATTCTGCAGCTGATACTGTGCATGAGGATAAAATTAATAGAGTACGCAAAAATATAATTTATTGCTTTCCATGATTACAGCCAACTAGGCTTAATTTCAACATTTAAAATGATCTATTGCCTTGCATACTCTGTTGTTTCTGAAATTAAGCTTGAGAATTGCATTCCACAGATATCATATTTGTGATTTAAATATATTACTTGCTATTAAAGATGAGAAATGTTACCCAAACTGAAAGGCTCCCAGAAAACCAATGCAAATGGAAATTTATCCCACCAAACCTCCTCTGTCTCCATGGCATGTATGTGTTAGCCCCAAGACCTGCTCGCCCACCACTTTCAGATTTCACTAGCCGCCACTGCCGTGACTTGCTTTCCATAGAGGGATACATGAAAATGCTCACAGGCCACACCACAGCGAGGCTTTCTTTTTCAGGTTGTGAATTAGCATGTTCCGTTGGTGAGGAGCTCCTTCTAGCAGAAGCTACACTGGGGCATATTTACAAGCCCCTATCACCACCACAACACCATTTTTAGTGACGTTGTGGTAGCGATAGGGGCTTCACCTTATGTACAAGGCAGCGTTGAGCCACTTAACAACATTTCCTTCACTTTGCAGACCATTACAAAATGGTTTTCATTCCTGCAGCCTTTGCATAGCTGCCCAATGGCGATACATTTAACTGCATGTAGAAAGGAAAACCTACAATGAAAACACAACTTCTTTTTCTTAGGTGACATTACTTTGTGGCATTTTACCTTCATTTTCGGCCGTTCCAGCCTTCATGTTAATGGATTGTCTATCAGCTCTTTCCTGCCACTCTGGCATCCATGAGTACTCTCTCAAAGCTGAGTGTCTCTTACAGCATTTGTCATCTGAAGGAATCGGAGAGACAACCATCCATTATTCTGAGTCACATGGCCTCTGCATCGTTGAACTCATTGTGCTTGTAATACTTGATGAGCGAGTCAAGACTTTTAAAATTTTAAAATTTTGGGCATTCTCAATATCAAAGTGGTATTGCATCTACTGTCCCCCACTTCTATGTTTCCCGCCCCTTGAACACAAAAAAACCTATCTCTATCCATCCCTGTTCTGTTTGCCTTTCTACCTCGATCTGCTGCTCTGAGGCAAGAACTCAAAAACACTTGAACAAAAACGCCCATCCCCAAGGGAAACATCAGGAGGGGACCTATGTTGAGGATATACGTTCATTGTCAGAGAACGGGAACTGGTGCCTCTGTGTTCCAAGGAGTCAGGTTGAGAGAATGAGCGGATCAAACTAAGTAAGGTAAACCATCCCTCACAGCTATTAACATAGGATAAAGGCATAGGCAACAAGTTCTCACTTCGATGCGTGACAAACCACACATGCAACATTTCATTATGTTATATACAGCATGCGTTTGATGCAGCGTCTGAATAAAAACATTGTCCTTATAGGACTTCCGGTGGGCTTCTTTGTGGGGCGCTAAGGTACCAAAAATCTGCTCAGGAGGGGCTGGCATAGTACTTATCCAAGCACACATTACATATTTTTCTTCCAGGAAGACCAGCACCCCAAATACAAACATCAAAGAAAGCAAAATTATTACCACAAACACTATTTTAGTGTTGGGGGACCAAGAGGACCAAACAGGACCATCTGAAGTGGGACGCGGAGCTGCAAAGGGCTGCTCCTCATCAGGGATAGGACAACTAAAGGGATACATTTAAAACACTTCAAGGGCAACTTATAGGTATCACAAGGCAAAGAAAGGGCTAGAGCCACTATTGCAACAACAGGAGCAGAGGGGCACAAATCACCCAACGTCCGTCTAGAGCACCGCTGGCAGGCTCCTATTGTTCATCAACGACGGTGCTCTGAAGCACTCTCACGGATGAGCTGCGCAATAGCAGCCCGTGCAGTAAAAAAAAAATCCTTCTTCTTTCAGGATAGGGCAACCTCCCTCCTGGGCAAATACCCTCAACTATCCTGTCCAGTGTCCAGGGCAGAGCACCAGTATTGTTCACCCTAGTCTAACACAGGCACCTTAGGCACAGCAAATCACAAAAAATACCCCACAAGACCATGGGATGGTCAAAGAATGAGAAAGGGAAGCTACAAATGTGAAGACATGAGCCTATCCCCACCAGGGAGTGGGAAAGGAAATAATTCCTTTTGTTTTAGTTACCCTCACACACCCTAGTGGTGTCATGCTTCATCATCGGGTCACCCTGACGCCTAAAAGTCAGGGTGGGCTCGACCATATTCCAGGGAGCTCTTAGTGAGAATATTGCCCTGGGAGAGATAAAGATTAAGAATCCTTAGACAGATCCTGTTATCCCTTTATTGGTGGTTCTGTCAGGGATATTAAAAATGAATAAAAAGGGTCAATGGGAGTGTTATGGTCCTATGACTCTAGTGCCAACATATTTCAGTCCAGTGAAGGCCGTGTAGGTCCCAGACTTTCTTCAGGGCAGAGAAGCAAATCCTCACTGGAAAAAGCAGTTGAAAGGAAGTCCCTATCCTGCTATTACATAAGGGCAGATAGCTGCTCCTTACATCCAAGTACACAGATAATTAATCTGATAATAGGTTATTTTTCCATCTGTGAAGATAAAAGAGAAGACACAACAAAATAATCATAGTTCATCATTGTATAACTGACACGTAGCTTCCCAATTGTGTATGTGCTTGCCAATGTGCCTGTGTCAATGAGCCTGGTGAGCGTGCAATACACAACAATAAACACACCATTTGGTATGTGACAATATTATTCCACATCTTTACCTCACCCTGTTAGGTGGTAAAATATTGTGTGGTGGCGAAATAACTTGCATTCTGTCGCTATCCAAGTACATGTGCGTGCTCAGTCTCTGTGCAATAACCTCGTGTTACTCACATCAAACAGCGCAAAGCTGCTATCAAACGTCATGGTTAAACACACACTAACACCATTCATCCATAGTATTACATTTTACCCCTAGTTGGGAGGGGAATTACGTCACTGGGGCCCTCCAGAGGTAATGGGGTAGCCCTTTAATCACACTCTGTATTGTAGAACAGATGCCAAAAGAGGTGGAAAGCATGCCCCGCAGGAGGGAATTAAAAGAAACAAACAAACATACCGACATCAGTGTAAAACTGGAATAGCAGCGGAAAAAGTTGTTGCAGCACATACCTGTGTTTGGTGGTAAAAGCGTGTCTTTTTACCTACTGCATCAAGGGTCCTGCCCCGCAGCATAACCTAGTAGGTCTGGGTCCCCGGGCTTGTGCTCTGAGTAACCGGGAATCTCAGTATAAATACACTGGATGAGCGCGGGAGACTCTGTCTGCAGGCTCGCCCCCTCTGTGAGTGGGAGGTCGTTTGCAGTCATGCGGCACGTAGTGAAAGCATGTGCGAAGCTTGCTGGCAAATGTAGTACCAGTTAGTATTACCTAAATCCATGTTTCCGTCTCGTTGCGGTACAATTTCCATAGCATAATAAAACAAGGATAAAATGAGAATTTGAAAACTGCAGTGAGTGTATATGAAAATAAAAAGAAAAATAAGATGCACCAAGCTATGGTGAACAATCATGTTTGAATTCGTAAAGGGATGCGAGATTCAAACACTGTCAACTTTACTGACAACCGCACTAACGGATGAAGAGCGCTCGAGAAATGAACCTATATAAAGACGTGCCAGGTGACAAGGAATGGGTCTGTAAATGGTACATCAAAGGGAAATGCTATCATTTGTAAATAAGGCATTGTGTTTTCAAACCAAACAGAATTGTGTCCTTGATGGACCATGATCAGTCCATAGTGATATCCCAGTGTGGGGTTAGATGTTAACCCGTTCGACGCGCATGACGGAACGGTTGCGTCATGCACGTCGGTTGCGCTGTGCGCATGACGGAACCGTTCCGTCATGGCCCCGCCCGCGCACGGAACCTTCAGCGTGGCGCGGAAATCCGCGCCGCGCTGAAGGGGTTAATGTAAGATGGGCTATATATAGATTATTGTGAGAGGATGACACACACGTGTGTAAATTGAACTATAACCAAATGAGATAATGTTGCAAACACAGGGCAACTGTCTATAAGACGTCCCATCCTGATTATCTCCTATTCAACTGATTCCAAGGTATGGAATCATTCAGGCCAGTTTTGTGGGTCCTCAGGCGATACACCCACCGTTGCTTGGGTTCTAGTAACATGTTGGAAAGATTAGCTACTCCCTTCACTTTTTTGATAATAGTCCACCTGATGTCAGTGTCTTTGTGTCCTTTCTCCAGGTAGTGAGCAGTGAGTTTTGTTGCCATCACTGCTCGCCTTATCGTGCTCCTATGCTCGCATATGCGCACCTTGATCTTCCTCCTAGTCATGCCTATATACAATAAATTGCACAGACATTTAATTGGGTACACAACATTTGCGGTGTTACAATTTGTTTGTGTCCTTTATTCCCAAGGGTATGGTAAGCCAAGGTCAATACTTTTGGTATGTTCATTGAGGGGGCATACCACACACGACCCGCAGGGATAGTGTCGCATGACTGGTGGGTTATTCCATAGTGTTGTTTGATTCGTGTTCTTAGGTTTCTGTGTGTCAGTATGGATCAATGTGTCCCTCAAGCTCTTATTTCTCCTGAATGAGAACATAGGTTTCTCAAAGGTAAGTTTGTTAGACGTTAGGATAGACCATTTCTTATTTATGATCTTTTTAACATCGTTGGATGAAGAATTGTATGTTGTCGCGCATATCATGTGGTCTGTTTGTGTCTTCTGATGAGTTTCTAGGAGTACCTCCCTGGGGGTGTTACGTGCCCTTTTCTTTGCCCTTTCTATGATTTTCTGTGGATATTCTTTATGGCTCAGTTTTGTGGTTAGTATTTCTGCTTCTTTTTTGGTATCTTTAAGGTCAGCTCAATGTCTGCGAACCCTCAAGAACCGACCAACAGGTAAGTTTTCCTTGAGGGAACACGGAGGTGCGCTGTCAAAACGTAACAAGCTGTTTCAGTCCGTGGGCTTGGTGTATAGTGAGCTGACCAAAGTGCCTCCTGTAGCCTTAAGACTGATGTCTAGGAAGGAGACCTCATCGCTGTTCATGTTCATAGTAAAGCGGAGGTGTGGATTTAGTGGGTTGATCCAACTAGAGAAGTTATTGAGGTTTGATTTGTCCCCCTTTCAAATGATAAGGATATCATCAATGTATCTATCCCACTTACAGATGTTCTCAGTGTAAGGGTTCATGGGCCAGATGTATTGGTCTTCAAAGTGTCCCATGTAAAGGCATGCTAGGCTCGGCGCAAATTAGCAGGGCACCCGTAGACCACTTCATACTGTGACAACCCTGTTCTAGAATGCGCTGTTGCTCTGGTAAACAAAAAAGCAGAGGGTAACGCATCTGGCCATCACAATCCTGTGCTTTCTTGAATCTTTGCTAGTTTCAGCTTGAGAGTACCTTTGACCTGCTGACTGGGAGTGATTCGCTGCATTCAACTTAATTCAATTTAACTGTGGCTTCTTTGTAGCCATCCTCCTCATCCAAAGCCACAAGGAGGTCGTCAACGTACTGCAACAGCACATTACCAGGGGGAAGCTCCAAAGAATCCAATTGAGCTTTCAAGGCTTGGCTATAGATACTCGGACTTTCAGTATAGCCTTGTGGAGCACGGCAGAATCTAAAGCTCCGACCGGCTATTGCAAATCCAAACAGATATCTGCTATCTGTGTGGTTTGGTATGCTGAAGAAAGCATTCTTTATGTAAATTACAGAAAATAATTTTGCCGATGGGGGGATCATTGTCAGGATCGTGGTAATGTCTGGGACCGTAGGGTACTGGGGAACTATGATCTTATTTACCTCTCTGAGGTCGATCACAAAACGGTAAACATCAAGGTGGGCATCAAGAGAATCCAAGGGTGTCTTTTTAAGAATAGGAAGAATAGGCCTATTACACACATTCGCCACAGTCTCTTCAACCACACCAGACTTAATCAAGTCCTGTATTATCTGCAATAGGGCCTTTTCATCTGCCTGGGATATCTTGTACTGGGGAATACATGGCAATTTAGCATTGTCCTTGATCTGTATAGATACTGGTGGGATCTGGAGTAATCCCAAAATTGTGTCTCCCATAGTCCATAACGTACATGGCACATCTTTGAATTCAGCGGGAAGGGGGGCATCCTTTGCAAAGCACTGTTTGGCACAGGCTGCATGCGGCCCAACAGTCATGTAAACAAAGTCTGGGGAACAAAAAATTGTTGCGTGGAACCTTTTTAACAAATCCAGCATTAACAAAATGTAACCACAATTTGACGTTAGTAAAAATGGTGAATCAACCGTGAAGGGACCAATAGTCAAAGCAAGAGGCCTGGAAATAGGGCTAATGACCGGCATGCCAGAGAAACCCACCGAAACATTGTTTCGGCCAGACAGAGCTGCCCCCGGGACCAGTGAATGGGAAACAGGGCTATTCATAGCCCCTGTATCAACTAAAAAATGTTGGGTCGTAACCTTTTAATCAGCAGTGATGTAAGGTCCGTGGTGATCTATAGACACCGGAACTGGTCCCTCGCCCTGTCCTTGGCTGTGCTAGCTGTGAGACAACCCTGTCACTTCGTCCATGTCATAGTCCTCATAGTAGTACTGTCTTCCTCGGGGGTCGTCAAAATAATTCCCACTCTGCCTATTGTGCGATGTATCCTCTGACTGCATCTCCCAATACCTACTGCTCCTCGTCCTCGTCCGCGTCCTTGAAAACCCTTACCTCTCGGGCCTCACTTTTCTGCAACAACTCCAGACACTCATTCTTTCAATGTTCCTCCTGCTTGCAGTACACACATTGGTTGGGCCCAAGGGGCGCACCCAAAGTACCACCCCTCTCAGACCAGGGAAGACGTTGAGCCGATCCCAAACCTCTACCTCGTCCACCTCCTCTCGCAACTTGCTGCATCAATACCCTCGTCTTCAAATCCTTTTACTTTTTCTCTATCATTTCCTTGTCCTCATTCTCTCTATGTTCGTAATACATACTCAATATCACAGACCGGGATGAAGTCGTCCAAGTACTTTCCGAAGCCTACAACCGTGTGGCAATCTTGGGGAGCAAGTTAGTGACAAATCTGTTAACAAACAACCGAACACCACTCTCCTGAGACAGGTCCTGACCACTAAATTCTAAAAACACTCCTTCAAATCGGGTAAAGAAATCCAACACACTTTCATCCTTCTCATGATGATACTTAGTCAACTTTTCCCAGTCCACTTGCTTCGGCGGGATAAGGGATTGCATGTAAGTAATAATACGCCCCGGCAAAGCTAGGAGTTCCACTTTCGGCTTATCACCGGGCTTACGCTCCTTATCCCAAGCTCTGATCTCATCCCATGTGCCCCCCAACACTAGTACATGATCCTGCGTATGAACCTGCCTCCATATATCCAACGGTACCAACAGACCAAAAAACAACTCTATATCAGCTAGCGTCATCACTGTGGAGGAGGCCACCTCCGTCAATTCTTTATAATATGCAGTATGGTTTTCCCGGGGGTCCGGCAACTGTCTCTTCAGGGATAGGAAGGAGTATAGATCCACTGCTCCTGAAACCGAGCATTGGCATCGACTCGTGGTCTGATTACAGTATCTGTGCAGGTGTGCAATTCTGGTATCTCAGGGTGATAAATGGGATGGACTTCCCTCTCGGGATGCTGTGCCCCCATCGTCGGAACCTTCTGGAGCAATCTGCCTCGGTAACCCACTAGTGTCGTTAGATTGCTAAAAACCTCATTGGGAGCCATACCTTCAGCATATACCCTGTCCCGTATGTCATAGATGATTTGCGGTACAACACCTTGAAAACACTGTTCCCACAACAATGTCAGCGTGGCTGACATGTGCTTAAGGGCATGCTGCTGCATAAACGGCTCATAATCTTTCATCACACTCCACACGTCCTCCACACTATAGATCGGGTTACGAGCCCACTGAGCTGCCTGATTCGCCACCATTTGCTTTTCCTCATCACCCACTGCAGAACGCACCAACACTTTATCCATTCGGTCTCGTGCTGCTGCCCAGTTCGCTGCATGTACCCCACGTGTGGGAGTTTCGGCATTCAACAGTGTTTTGGGTGTCACACTCACGGGGGTAAGAGCAGACGCAGAGACAGGTACCATCATGTAAGAAGACAGGGCTGTAGGGGTGAAAGGGGGAGTAGCAGACGATTGGGCGGGGGAGCTAACAGCACCCTTGAGTAGAGGAGAAGCAAGTGGGGCTGAGGCGGTAGCACCAGAAACAGGAACACTAGGCCGAGGACTGAGATGTCGGGACTGTTGGGTATATCTTCAGGGGCATAAGGAGGAGGAGGAGGACGGCGAGAATCCAATATCTCTTCAACAAAATCATCACCTTCCTCTCTAGAAACAGAATATTTATCTGTCTGTAACGGAAAATGTCTATCTGTGCAATCTATGCCCTTCTCTATCTTCCCTCTTTCATAGGCTACTGCTTTCTGTGTTATACTTTGTGTCTGTCTTTTCCGAGCCTCTTTGCGTCGCTGCTTTGCTTCTTTCTGTCATACTCTTAGAGAATCAATCATCGACTGCCTGCTCTTTTTAGCAAACAATTCATCCAGCAAGAAATTCAATTTTTGTTCATCGAACGAACCTGTAAGTGGCCATTGTAACCCAGCATTGTCCCTCGTATATTTATGCCACAATGTGCTAAACATAATAGGGCCTATACCATGTTTAACGTATACATCAAAATTCAGAGAACCCTCCGAAGGAGCAGTCTGGCTCTCTTCCAATCGAGCATCAGTAGAACAACATCGACATCCAAAACACCCCAATTTGCATAAACAAGGCATCTTAATATAAGACACATGCACTGTCCTCACGAACCAAACCAAACGGTCCAAAGACCATTTCCTACAGTCCAGGGTCTGTACCAAATTCAAGAAGACAGGCTCCAGCCTAAGACCTTTCCAAGCATTAGCCAAATTACCAGTTGGTCTGGCTGATTGTTCGTGAACAGCCTCGGATCTTTTCAAACGCGGGCCAAATTTCCAGGCGGTCCAGTAGACTGCTCGCAAACACTCTGTGCCTTTTCAAGAGTCCGCAAACCCACCAAATTCAAGACAAGACAGTCCGGAGACCATACCGAGACACAGCCCGTCGATTCGTGTTGTTCAAGCAAGGCAGTACGAAAACTGCGGACAAGACAGTCCGGAGACTGTATCAAGACACACAGACTGTAGGCTCGTACCATCCAAGAATGGCACCATTTTTCCAAGGGTCAAATCACTCACCTGGTGCACACAGGTCAAGTCAAGTTATTCTCCACTGCTGACTCTTCGGACAAAACGGTCAACTCCAAGGTTTCACCTTCTCAGGATCCCAGCTGGTGACCACTAGACGAGGAGATGCCCGAATAGCTGGGCGGGGCAGCTGCGAGAGCCAGGCTCGATCATGTGGGGATCCCCGATCCGCCCATCCGACCAAACTCACCCCGACCATATAACCCGATTACGGGCGAGTCGGATCACCTTGCGGGGTCCCTGTTCAGCGCCAACTGAAGGAAGGGGCCCTCTAGGGCCACTTGGGTTTTCTTAAAATCACCTGCTATGCCTTCTCAAGAATGAAGAGTTGGTCAGACAGTAGAGAATACAAACTTACATGTTTATTAGAAATACTCTGCAGAGGAGTCCATCATGACCTGCACCCTAAGATGTCTGCCGAGAGACTGACCCCCCCAACCATCTACAGTGAATAATAATTTATCCAGAGAGGCCTCCAACCATGCCCATAATGGAAAACTACCGGCCTGGGCCGAACATGAACAAAGAGGCACAGTAGGATGAGCTAACACCTGCCAGATGGGTACATTTTATCAGGAGCCCAAGGCCACGGTGCTGGGTCTCAGCTTCTCCTAACGTGGGAGCAGAAGCTACACATTCAGATAAGCATGCGAGGGCGAAATGGCCCGTTTATTAGCAAGTCGAGAAACAGCCTTGAAAAGAAGGAAAAATAATAATGAAATACAGTGTTCTGTTGAGGCAAGCAATACGAGTAATAAGGCTTGACTCATGGACAGTCTAAGCAGCCCGGTAAGGATTACGAAATGCAAAATGGAGCCACACTCGCTAACTGAAACCTGCGCATTATGGGGATAACTCAGTGGGTTGCATAACGTGAATACAAATGTCATCTATTTAGCCACACATTGCTAACCTATTATAGCATAAAACGAGTGCGTTGTAGGGATGGGAATTTGAAACCTAACACCGGTTAGCCTCTGCTCTTCCTATAGACCTATTTCATTGCTCAATACGGAAATATGATTCTGTACAATATCCTAATGACTCAGCTTATAGGGGTGCTATCCGGTTGTGTGCAGCCAGATCAGACAGCCTTCATGCCGGGAGGGTTGATACTGTTAAGCCTTCAGCGGTTGCAGCTGTGGCTAGATAAGATTAGGGCCGACAGTGCACCCCGAGCGATATTGTTATTAGATATGAAGAAAGCATTCAATGCCATAGATTAGAGGTACTTGCTAGGAACTCTGAGGCAGTTTGGTTTTAGGCCCTCGGTTTTGCCATTGGGTGGCCCTACAGTGGCAGTGCGAGTGAATGGGGTAGTTTTGGAGTCTTTTGCACTGAGGCGCAGTACGAGACAGGAGTGTTCATTGTCGCCTCAGTTGTTTGCACTTTGTCTGGAATCACCGGCTTGCTTGGTGCACTGCAAAGTAGATACAGTGGGTTCACCTCAAGTGACAGATACCCTAGAAAAATTGTTCCTAGATACTGACGATGTGCTGTTGTATGCGGTGGATCCGTAATGGTCACTTCCGGTGATACTATTGATGTTCCAGATGTTCTACCCTTATTCAGGGTACTGCATCAACTGAGAAAAGTCAATGCTTTACCAACTGGGGGATTGGGAGGGCCAGCAAACTCCACAGGGTGACCTCCAGCTTACCAGGACTGGTTTACAATATTTTGGCATAGACGTTATGACTGAGGAAGAGTGCTTCCTGGAACTTAAATTTAGGGAGAGTACTTGGAGGTTTCTGGGCAGATGCTGAGAGGTGACACCTGACCCTCATGGACAGAGCCACCCAGTGCTAGATAATCATCCGATCCAAACTGCTTCACGTGTTCACGTGTTACAGAACAATCCCTTTCCAGTCCAGGATAGCTACTTTCTCAGCCTCGGCAAAACACTATGGGACACATGTATCAACCAATTTTGCATTCTGGGCTGATTTGCAGAATTGGCCTGTTTGCAAATGCAAAAAAGGCGTTTCACATGTATCAAACCCTATTTTACGATTCAGTAACCTGTTACCGAATCGTAAAATGGGTTAGTGATTCACTATTAGGAAGGGGTGTGTTTAGAGCGTCCCTTCCTAATACCGAATCGCATCGGTATGTAGGAATGTTTTGTGTCCGAAATGCTGCTGCAATACATTTACATTTTCCCATTCGCAAACTGTGAATGTATGCCAAAGCTTTTTTTAAGAGCAGGCAGTGGTCCAACGGAGCACTGCCTACTCTTAATAAATTAATAAAAACCTTTTCATTTTTTCTAAACGCAACCCATTTTCCTTTAAGGAAAACAGGCTGCATTAAAAAAAAAATTGCTTTATTTAAAAGCAACCATGGGCATGGTGGTAGGCTGACACCAGCAGGCCACCACCCCGTGATTTTAGTGATTCCTCCCATTAATGAGGTAGGTTGATTTGTGACACCTTACAAATCGATATATGAAACTCTTGGAGTTTCATACATTTGTGATAGCAATTACCTAATTGCGATTAGCAGAAAATCGCAATTAGGTAATCGCTATTGCAAATGTTGATACATGTGGCCCTATGAACTTTGAACTGGAATGGGGACACCCCTAGAGTGGTGCTGCAGGCACTGTACCACTCAGTCTACAATGGGGGACTGGCATTATCCGGCATGCGAGCATATCAAGGGGCTGGGCTGTTACCGATTATTAATGCATGGGGACTTAGCTCATATGACGAGCCAGCATATCAGGTGGGGAGGGCAGCAATGAGGGTGAAGACTTATGTCCATTAGATATATGGGAAGCAGGGCAGGCG
Organism: Triturus cristatus; assembly: GCF_964204655.1. Classification (NCBI taxonomy): domain Eukaryota; kingdom Metazoa; phylum Chordata; class Amphibia; order Caudata; family Salamandridae; genus Triturus; species Triturus cristatus. Next base: position 305,548,462 of record NC_140581.1, read on the forward strand.
GTCCCTGCCAGGGCCGACCCGGCCGACGTTGAGGGTGTGGGAATAAGGCTACGAGGGTGGCAGGGTACACTTCCACTGACTACCCTTCTGTGGAAGGGCACACTCTTGTCAAAGATGGACAGGCTCACAGGCTTCTACCGCTGGGAGCAGATTGGTATAGAGCCAGTGGGGTATGTGTTATCAGGGAGAGAGCTTAAGAGGTTTGAAGTACTACAGCAGTTCCGGTACCTGCAACTTTTCCATTCCTTGAGAGCAGAGGGGATCCTGAGGAAGGACCTACCAGAGGATGGCCCCCTTGAATCCTAGGTTCAGGGAAGCAACATTACTAATAAGGCGGTGTCTCAGTTATGCCGGGTTCTTGTTAATAACACCCCAAATAACCTTGGAAAATTCCTGGAAAGGTAGGAGTCGGATGCTGGGCCACAAGAGGATATTGACTGGGAGGTGGCGTTAATACACTCCAGGGAAGTGGACATCACCACTAGGCTGTGATGAATTCAATTCAACATCCTTCACAGGTCCTATTACAAAAGATCATGCCTACACAAGATGGAGAGAGCTGACAGTCCTATATTTTTTTGCTGCAGTGCAGTGCGGTGCAGCAGTGGTTACCTTCCTGCTTATAGTGTGGGACTGCCTCAGGGTGAGTGCCTATTGGGGTGAAGTTGTCACTGAACTAGAGTTGATGCTGGCAGTTGATCTCCCTAAGACTCCCCAACTGATGATACTAGATATATCTAATGAAATGGATATCCCTTGGAAGCAGCTGTTGTTCTGCATCTTGGGTTGACTGTGGCAAAAAGAGATGTGGCCAGGGTTTGGGGATGGGATCAAGCCCCCATGAGGGCTGAATGGAGGGTGGGGATGAACAGATGCTTGGAGGTGGTGCATGTGGTATATTTAAGTATATGACAAGGTGTGGGGGAGGCGGAGGTCATAACATGGTTTGATGGAAGATACTGCTGTTGCGATGGAGGAGGTGATCCCACTTCATGAGGAGGGTAGGGAAGGCATATATGGGAGGGGGGCAATGAAGGAGGTTGAGTGCCAATGGCATGTGCAAGTTTAACTGTTATTGTACTGTTCCGGAAATAAAACTAATGAAAAGACATTTATTTAAAAAAAAGTATAGTAAGCCTGTGAAAGAGCTAAAATGGTACCCCAACCCAACAGAGGCGTAACAAGGAGGAAATGTTTATTTCTCTCTGTTATTTCCTCTTTCTACTTTTACTGCATTTTGCAGCACATGTAGAAAGAGGATAATGTGTCTGAGAATTGTTTCTGTGCAGTAAGATTTCCCTTCAAAACAGCATAACAGTTAAAAAATAAAGCACATAAAATATCCAAAATAATTTAATTAAAATATAAAAAGATATTTATTTAAAAAAGAAAAGGAGTATTAAACATGGGAATGCATCAAAATGGTACACCAACCCAACAGATGTCCCTTCAAAACAAAATAACAATAAAAAAATAACATAAATAAATATCCAAACCAATATAATAACAAAAAAAGTTTAATTAGTAAAAATGTCACAAAAAAATTTGACTTAAGCTTCAGGAGCAGCCTCTGCCATGAAAAGTCAGAGTGAAAACAGAAAGTGTTCTATTCAAAACATAAGCAAACTGCTGTTTATCTATGAAGTGTAATAGACATGGTCCTAGAAAACCCTTGGGGCTAACTCATTATAGATGGTGATGTGGTAAAAGTTGGTGGCTTGCCCGTGTCAAAAGCTTCTGATTTGTCATAGAGACATTTATGAAGGTTGAGGATCATCAGTAGGGAAAGGGTTCCACAAGGTCAGAAATGTTTAGTGTGTGGTTCTGCTATATCCTTAAACTCAAAATCAAAGGGAAGGAGCGTTAATTTCTGAGCAACCTGACCCCAGGGTATGCAGGTGACTTAAACATCAGGTAAGAAACAACAACAAGCCACAAACTCCTATATATAACGTATTTTAATCTTCCTGTAAACATGGGCACAGAGGGTGAATCCTGCAGTTCAAATGCAACACCATGCCACCTTTTAACTTCTGCTCATTACCTGGGTAGTATGCTTAATCCTAGTTACTTCCAGTAAATGTTTTTCCTACAGATTTCAAAGTGTTTAAAGAGCTGAACAATCTGGGTAGATGGACTAAAAAAGTAATGTTAACACTCTAAGGGGCATATTTCCAAGGAAATGGCGGACCGTGGCGTTGCTAACACCACACTCTGCCATTCCTAAAATGCACAAGAATTCACAAGAATGCGGCGCACCCCAGCGTTTCCACTATCGCTAAACTAGCTGCCTAGTACCAATGCAGACACCCTTGCACTGTGTTGGGGGGAATGATAGTTTGTGTGCAGAAAGGTGTCCCTTTCCACACATAAACAATCCAGAATGGCAAAGTGTAACTTCTATGTGTGCAGCACACATAGAATTAGCAAATTGTCATTTTTTTGTGATTGTTATGTAAAGGAATTGGCACCTTCCTGCACATAAACAATCATTTTGCTGTTTCTATGTGTGCTGCACAATGCAGCACATATTGAAACAGCAAAAACAAGGAGAAATAAAGCTTTTCTCCTCGTTTTGCCATGTTAAAAACAGATTTTCTCTGGTCTTAATTTTGGCGCTGCTCCGATTTACGCAACCCTTGTAAAATAGGCCTGGATGTAGTTTGCGGAGTTTCACTCTACGGAATTCCGCGGAGTTGCTGGAAAATTCCGCCAAATTTCACAGAGTTGACTAGCAGGCAGAGTATTGATCGGCCACCCATTAAGTACTAGTACACTACCTGCGGGGATGAGGAAACAATAATGACAAACAGCCCCCGATTTATCCGGGGTGTGTTTAATTCCCCAGTTTGCATATCCTCCCGGGCCAGGCCGTAGGCCTCGTCGGGACCGCTCCAGGTATGTCCGATGATAGCCACTTTTTCCTGGGTTCAGTCTCCATGTGGTGGGCCCTGCGTTACTGTGCCGCGTGGAATGGGCAGGAGGCCTCACGCTCCTCTCTGCAAGCAAGGGGGGTATGCATCTATCAAGTGCAGCTCTAATGGGTGCTGTGATATTGAGGCCCAGTTCAAGCTTTCAGGCGAAGGCCTCAGAATCAGCTGCCCCCGATCTCCAGGTCGCGATCTCCATTGCAACCTAGATGCCAAGCCTCTCCTCGGTAAGGGCTCTACTCCGGTATAGCCGTTGGCTCTCGTAGTCAGGAGCCTCCTTGTTCTCGTGCGCCGTCTACTAGACCCTTAAGGTTGGGTTGTCGCCGATGAGCCCTCACTCCTCAGAGCCATCGTGCCGCCTGCCGCTTCCTCAAAGCTCCAATGCGGGCAACTTCGGTGCACCGGGAGGCCCAGCACTGCCCAGAGGCACCCCAGCTCAGTTTACGATGTGTGTTGCGGGCATTTGCAGGTATTTAACAGGATCTGTTGCAGAGCTATCTACAAAGCGTCCGCACATCTTGGCCATGCCCCCACAGATAGGAATGCTTAACCCGGGCTTCAAACAAAGCATATAAAAGATTTATACACATGTCAAAATGTACAGGTGATTGGGCTTCAAGACTTCACAAGCCAACATTGACACAGGAGCAGGTACTCCAACTTTGAATAACTAGAAGTTTAATTGAAGAAGAAAAACCTGCACCCCTGCAAGGAAGGAGTGGACACTCCAGCAATATGGTGTAGATCAGGAGGTTATTATCCAGTGAGTATAAGAGGCCACAGAGTGTTGCAGGGATTCTGAGGAGCCACAGAACTATGCTTGGGATTATGGGACCTTAGTAGGTATGGACTGAGTTATCCTACCACCTTAGTACCCATGAGACCGCAACCGACTAGCTATAGTGTCTCACTTGCCCTCCTACTCACTCTCAGGAATCGCAGTTGCAGGGCACACCTTTTCACTCACACAATCGCACTAGCCCACAATAAGTTCTGACGAAGACACGAGGAAAGTTTAAAATGTTTATTTTAACTATTGTGCTCTAGTATGCAGTATACGTGCCACAATAAGTAGAAAAATGCCTAACACAAATACGGTTAGTATAGCAAGTATGTCATTTGAGATGTCATCATTGATGTCACTGACCATGTCATGAATGATGTAATATGTGACATCATCAGCAGTGGATTGCGGGCGCGCGAGATGTAGTTAGTACAACTAACTATATCGGAGGAATTTCAATGGTTTTGTTCGAGTGAAATGTCCAGCTAACTATAACACCCCTAAAACCTATTGTTTTTTCAGTGAATTTCTAAGGTTTTTTAGATGCTAATTCCTAACTATCTCAGGCCTAAAACCTATGGTTTTTTCAGTGAATTTCAAAGGTTTTATAAATGCTAATTCCTAACTATATCAGGCCTGAAACCTATGGTTTTTTTATTGAATTTCAACGGTTTTTTAAATGCTAATTCCTAACTATATCAGGCCTGAAACCTATGCTTTTTTCAGTGAATTTCAAAGGTTTTGTAAAGGACAATTTTTAATGTATTAATTGTTATACTGATTTTTTTTATACTGATTTACTACATTGTTTAAACTGTTTATTTTTAGATATTTTATTTTTTTATTTACATTATACATTACAATACAAAATATACTTTCTCAGAACAAATTACTTTAGTTTAAATACTTTGCAAATAGGCAACAGACTTTTAAGTACAGAAGTTACATTTGTTGCAATGGGCAACACAACTTCAAACACAAAGCAACATTGAGCTCAATGTGAATTTCTAGTCAAATGCAATTAGTTACTTTATGGATTACTTTTCTAACCACAGGCCTGGATGCTAGATTCAGTCCTTGTAGTGTTATCGTTACTTTTTCTTACTCAGTGGTGGATCCTGGATCCAGCACAGGTGAATCTCCTGTAAACAGTTGAAAGAATGTGTTTAAGTTATACAGACGATTTTTCAGGAATATTTTTAGTTTGTGAAAATAGACACTTCTGCTGAAAACCACACAATGGATTCCTATGGAAGAAATACAAGTTACTGGTAAGTACGCTTAGAATTATTTTTCAGGGTCAGTGCTGGGCTAAAAGATGCAGCCCTGGGTTCTCTCCTGAGAACAGGTGAGGAATTTGTAGTTCGGCTGATTTCAGAGGAAGATTTGTACAATGGTAAAGGAAGGGGGCGGGGCCTGAGGTGACGTGTGCAAACACGCCCTGTGGCACGTTTTAAGTTGGGGAATTAATTCCTTTTCAATCCTGCGGTCCCCTGGGGGCCAACTAGCCCACCAGGTACCTCCAGTATGCGTCAGGGAGCTGCGTTGCAGAGCTGTGTTCAGAGGCCACGTCCCTTTTTACAGCACTCTGCAACGCAGCTCTGTGGCGCTTTCTGGAGGTACCTGGTGGGCTAGTTGGCCCCTAGGAGACCTGTCGATTGAAGAGGAATGAATTCCCCAACTTAAAACGCGCCACAGGGCGTGTTTGCACAGTATCACCGAGGCGCATTTTAAGTTGGGGGATTAAGTCCCCTTGAATCCTGAGGTCCCCTAGCGGCCAACTAGGCCACCAGGTACCTCCAGTAAGCGCCACGGATCTGTGTTGCAGAGAGGTGTAAAAATGGGAGTGGCCTCATTACACCTCTCTGCAACGCAGCCCCCTGGCGCATACTGGAGGTTCCTGGTGGGCTAGTTGGCCCCCAGGGACCCCCAGTATTCAAGGGGAATTAGGTCCCCCTCTGCAAACTCGCCAGGGGACGCGTTTGCAGAGTGGTGTAAGGAGGGGGCGTGGCCTCCGGCCCGATCCGGTCTTTTCTTTTTTTTTTTTTAGAAGGGGGGCTGTGTAGCCCCCCTTCTTTTTGCATTTTTTTTGGCCCTGGGGACCCCATCCCCCAAGGTCTGCCCCAATTTTTGATTATAAAAAAAAAAAATTCCCTCCCGAGGCCATAATTTGCCCCGAGGACCCCATCCCCAGGGGCATGGCCCTTTTTTTTAAATTTTATTTTTTTTATGGAGGGGGGCTGCGCAGCCCCCCTCCTCTGGCCACTTTAAGGCCCCGGGGACCCCATCCCCCAGGCCGGCCATTGTTTATTTATTTTTATTTTTTTAATTGGGGAGGGGGGCCAGGTGGCCCCCTCCCAGGCCACTTATGGCCCCGGGGACCCCATCCCCCAGGGCCTGGCCCCTGTTGGGGGCCATGGGGGGGTCCCCAATCCTCCCATGGTCCCAGCCGGCTCCCCGTGTCCTGCGGGAGCTGGCATTGCTTTTCCACATGGGGAGCAGCGAACATGCTGCTCCCCATGCATACGCACTAACTGGTGGAATACAACACAGAGGTGTGTGGCACTCGGCGGGCACCGGTGGGTGTAACACAGCATTGGGCTCAGCCAGGAGCACGCTGTGACTCTCAAGTGAGGTGGATGTGTGTTTTATTAACCGTGAGGGGGGTTTCTTGCATAGTTTGGTCGAATTTTTGTTGAATCCCCTTTGAATGGCTTGGTGTGCGTCTGTATTAAATGTGCCCGTCAATAGCTACCCATGTTTGTATAAATAAACAACAAGGGTGTCTACTTGGAGAGTACCCACCGGTGGGGGCGCCGGGATTAGTCACGGTAGGGCGTCAGACAAGTCAGAGCTTCACTAGCGGTGTAAATACATTCCACGTGGATTCATTTTATGCATAGTCGCCTTTTAATGAATATCACGCAAATCGTCATGGTGATAGGTACATACGGTTTGTCCAGCATGTCCTAGGTGTTTCTATAAATATACTTTTTTTTAAAATAATAAAAAATAAAGGCCGGCCCCATCGATGGGGTCCCCGGGGCCATAAGTGGCCTGAGGAGGGGGGCAACGCAGCCCCCCTCCTAAAGATTTTTTTTTAAAAGGCCATGACTTGGGGTGAGGTCCCCGGGGCCGATTAAGACCTTGGGAGGGGGGCCACGCGGCCCCCTTCCAAATGTATTTTTTTCAACAAAAAAATTAGGGTGCAGGCCCTGGGGATGGGGTCCCCAGGGCCAATAAATTATAAAAAGAAGGGGGGCCACACAGCCCTCCTTCTTAAAAAAATAAAATAAATAAAAGACCAGCATTGCGCCGGAGGCCACGCCCCCTCCTTGCAGCACTCTGCAAATGCGCCCCCTGGCCAGTTGTAAGTTGGGGAATTAATTCCCCTTCAATACTGAGGGTCCCTGAGGGCCAACTAGCCCAACTGGTATCTCCAGTATGCGCCAGGGAGCTGCGTTGCAGACAGGTGTTCTGAGGCCACGCCCCTTTTTACACCTCTATGCAACGCAGCTCTCTGGCGCTTACTGGAGGTACCTAGTGGGCTAGTTTGACCCTAGGGACCCTTAGGATTCAAGGGGACTTAATCTCTCAACTCAGCGTATTCTTAGGCGCCTTGATACCTTCGGGTTATTGTTTTGCGCGATATAAATTTTTATCAATCAAATCAAATCAACGGCCACAGGGCGCGTTTACACAGTGGTAAAGGGAGGGGACCGGGCCTGAGGTGACGTGTGCAAACACAACCTGTGGCGCGTTTTAAGTTGGGGAAATAATTCCCTTTCAATCCTGAGGGACCCTGGGGGCCAACTAGCCCACCAGGTGCTTCCAGTAAGCGCCACTGCTCTGCGTTGCAGAGAGGTGGTGCAGGCCGTGCCCCTCTTTACACCTCTCTGCAATGGCGCTTACTGGACGTACCTTGTGGGCTATTTTGCCCCTAGGGACCCACAGGATTCAAGGGGACTTAATCTCCCAACTTAAAACGGCCACAGGGCATGTTTACACAGTGGGGAAGGGAGGGGACGGGGCCTGAGTTAACGTGTACGAACGTGCTGTGGCGCGTTTTAAGTTGGGAAAATAATTCCCCTTCAATCCTGAGGGACCCTGGGGGCCAACTAGCCCACCAGGTGCTTCCAGTAAGCGCCACTGCACTGCGTTGCAGAGAGGTGGTCTAGGCCGTGCCCCTTTTTACATCTCTCTGCAACGCAGCTCTGTGGTGCTTACTGGAGGTACCTAGTGGTCTAGTTGGACCCTAGGGACCCTCAGGATTCAAGGGGACTTAATCTCCCAACTTAAAATGGCCACAGGGCGTGTTTACACAGTGGGGAAGGGAGGGGACGGGCCTGAGGTGACGTGTGCAAACACGCCTGTGGCACGTTTTAAGAGGTAGTTTTAATCCCCTGCCCTATTAAATACTAGGTGCTTACAGAGGAGGTCATGCTAATCACAGGGGGACCCCAACGCATAGTGTTCCCTAGTGTATGTAGGTGTTTTCACTGTATTTTGAGTGTCTTTTAACATAGCATTGGCGTTCCCAAACAACAGCTGCATTTGCGTTTATTGTGTGGGGGGCAAGGGCCTGACCAGAACAGACTAACAAGGGTCATTGTTGTTCGACCAAGTCAACATGTTCCAACTACACCCCAGGAAAAGAACAGAGCGCAAAACAACAGCGTGTTTTGTGAGAAAGTACATTGTGAAAAAATATGGCTGTAAGGTAAGGTGAGCAAAGCAGGGGACAGTCTACAACATGCTCATGCTAACATAGCGAAAACAACAATGGCCTGCACGGGACCTATGACACTCTCTGACAAGAGGTCAAGCAGCACTAAAAGTGATGTAGACCCTTTGGTCACTCTTATGAACATTTGTTCATGAATGTCTACTATAGCAGTCTCCTTACTGTGGTGTGGTAGAATTTTAGGTCTCCCAAAAGGTGGTTAGCCTCTAAATATTCAGACAGCTATCTCTCTTAAATTATATACACAGAAAAGAGGTCCTGTTAACCCCTTTTGTGCTCATGACGGAATGGTTCCGTCATGATTACAAGTTCTAGTGTGCTCATGACGGGACCATTCCGTCATGAGCACATGCTCAGGAAATCCCTCTGCTGCAGACAGCAGAGGTTTTTTTTTTGCCTGGGGATTTGGGAAAGAGCTTCTCCAACCTCCTCAGGCATTATTTGGTACTTAATTGCAATGACGATCGCGCGCATGGCGCGCCATCGTCATTGCAACAAAATCGAAATGGAAACTTAGTTTCAGTTTCTCAGTTTCAGTGCTTGTGTGGCTATCTCAGCCCCCAGAGCACTGAAAAAGATGGGAGAGGTATCATTGGAAAGGGGAGAATCTCCCCTTTCCAATGGTACCCTTCTCTAGTGGATCCCTGCTTGGGGATCACCCCAGGAGAGCGATCCCCAAGCAGGGATCCACCCACTGGAGCCAGGGAGGAGGGAGCAAAGGCCCTTGTTTGGCCACTACAGACTTTCTGCCCCCCACGGGGCAAATGGGAGCAGTAGCCCCCAATCTGCCCCTTGGGGGGCGGAACGCCCACTAGAAACCAGGGATTACTTTTTTTATTTATTGACGTTGGGGTGGGGGCTTCCCAAAAAGGGCATGGCAATGCCCGCCCTAAGAGAAATGTAAATTTTTATGCCCCCCATGAGGGGAGCTGGGGCAGTAGCCCCCAATATGCCCTCCGGGGTGGCAGAGAGCCCTCTAGGAACCAGGGATTTTTTTTAATTTACGTTGGGGTAGGAGCTGCCCAAAAAGGGCACGGCAATGCCCCCACCCCTCCAGAGAAATGTCAGCTTTTCTGCCCCCCTAGGGGGTATGGGGGCAGTAGCCCCCAATCTGCCCCCCCAGGGGGGGTGGAAAGCTAACTAGAAACCAGGGATTATGTTTTTTTATTGACGTTGGGGTGGGGGCTGCCCAAAAAGGGCATGGCAATGCCCCCACCCCACCAAAGAAAATGCAACAGTCTTTCTGCTCCCCCCCAGGGGCAGATGGGGGCAGAAAGCCCACTAGGCACCAGGGTTTTTTTTTCTCCATAATGTATTGGTGGGGGCTGCCCATATTGGGCATGATAATGTCCTACCCCAAAAGCAATTACCACAGTCTTTCTGCCTCTTCCCGGAGGCAAAAGGTCCAGGGAGGTATGGCTTGCATGGGTCCCCCAACGTTTTCCTATCCAGAATCCCCTGCACACCTCAAATGTTTTGAAAAAATCCCTTTTTTCTCAAATTTCTGTGCGACATCAAAATTATCTATCGCAAACAAACCTGGTTTTGCAATGGGGGTCCCATGAGTTTTTGGCCCTAGGCTCAGCCGCCATCTTGGAAAACTACCAAACCCACACATTTCTAAAATTTAGACACCCGGGGGAGTCCAGTGAGGTATGGCTTGCGTGGGTCCCCCAACCTTTTCCTACCCAGAATCCCCTGCAAACCTCAAATATTGCTGAAAAATCACTTTCTTCTCAGATTTCTGTGTGGGAAAGTACTGGAATCTACGTGGATCCACAAATTTGATACCTCACTCGTATGGGTGGGTCAAGTACCCGCGACAAACAAGCGCCCAAAACATGTTGAGGAGACATCAAAATGTCCTATCACAAAACAACCCGGTGGCCATCTTGGAAAACTACCAAACCCACATATTTCTGAAAACTAGACAACCGGTGGAGTCCAGCGAGGTATCTTTTTGGGTGGAACCACCATGCCGACACAAATGTCCTACCCCACAGTGTTCCCCTCAGTCTCCTGAGTAAAATGATACCTCACTTGTGAGGGTGGGGCAAGGGCCTGTGACTGGGAAGAGACCAAAACATAGGGAATAAGGGTAAACCACTGAAAATTCTAAGCGCTACATTTCTTTAAAGTACGTTTTCAGCCAATTCTGCATTAGACACCCACACAAGTGAGGTATCATTTTACTCGGGACACTAGGGAGAATACTGTGGGGTAGGACATTTGTGCCACCACGGTGATTCCACCCTAAAATATGTGGAAAATGTGATTTTTTCAGCTAACTTTGAGGTTTGCCAGGGGTTCTGGGTAGGGAAACGGTGGGGATCCACTAAAGCAATACCTCATTGGACTCCCCAGGGTACCTAGTTTTCAGAAATGTGTGGGTTTGGTAGGTTTCCCTAGATGGCGGCGAGGTCGAGACCAAAACCCCAGCTGCACCCCCCCCAAAACCAGGTAGTTTTGTTTTAGGTAATTTTGAAGTCTCAGCAGTACGATTTGGGCCATTACCTGTTGCAGCCACTATGTCTATCCACACAAGTGAGGTACCATTTGCATCGGGAGACCTGGCGGAACGCTAGATGGTAGGAAGTTTTGTGGATATTTCCGCCAAATTTCACAGAGTTGACTAGCAGGCAGAGTATTGATCGGCCACCCATTAAGTACTAGTACACTACCTGCGGGGATGAGGAAACAATAATGACAAACAGCCCCCGATTTATCCGGGGTGTGTTTAATTCCCCAGTTTGCATATCCTCCCGGGCCAGGCCGTAGGCCTCGTCGGGACCGCTCCAGGTATGTCCGATGATAGCCACTTTTTCCTGGGTTCAGTCTCCATGTGGTGGGCCCTGCGTTACTTTGCCGCGTGGCATGGGCAGGAGGCCTCACGCTCCTCTCTGCAAGCAAGGGGGGTATGCATCTATCAAGTGCAGCTCTAGTGGGTGCTGTGATATTGAGGCCCAGTTCAAGCTTTCAGGCGAAGGCCTCAGAATCAGCTGCCCCTGATCTCCAGGTCGCGATCTCCATTGCAACCTAGATGCCAAGCCTCTCCTCGGTAAGGGCTCTACTCCGGTATAGCCGTGGGCGCTCGTAGTCAGGAGCCTCCTTGTTCTCGTGCGCCGTCTACTAGACCCTTAAGGTTGGGTTGTCGCCGATGAGCCCTCACTCCTCAGAGCCATCGTGCCGCCTGCCGCTTCCTCAAAGCTCCAATGCGGGCAACTTCGGTGCACCGGGAGGCCCAGCACTGCCCAGAGGCACCACAGCTCAGTTTACGATGTGTGTTGCGGGCATTTGCAGGTATTTAACAGGATCTGTTGCAGAGCTATCTACAAAGCGTCCGCACATCTTGGCCATGCCCCCACAGATAGGAATGCTTAACCCGGGCTTCAAACAAAGCATATAAAAGATTTATACACATGTCAAAATGTACAGGTGATTGGGCTTCAAGACTTCACAAGCCAACATTGACACAGGAGCAGGTACTCCAACTTTGAATAACTAGAAGTTTAATTGAAGAAGAAAAACCTGCACCCCTGCAAGGAAGGAGTGGACACTCCAGCAATATGGTGTAGATCAGGAGGTTATTATCCAGTGAGTATAAGAGGCCACAGAGTGTTGCAGGGATTCTGAGGAGCCACAGAACTATGCTTGGGATTATGGGACCTTAGTAGGTATGGACTGAGTTATCCTACCACCTTAGTACCCATGAGACCGCAACCGACTAGCTATAGTGTCTCACTTGCCCTCCTACTCACTCTCAGGAATCGCAGTTGCAGGGCACACCTTTTCGCTCACACAATCGCACTAGCCAACAATAAGTTCTGCCGAAGACACGAGGAAAGTTTAAAATGTTTATTTTAACTATTGTGCTCTAGTATGCAGTATACGTGCCACAATAAGTAGAAAAATGCCTAACACAAATACGGTTAGTATAGCAAGTATGTCATTTGAGATGTCATCATTGATGTCACTGACCATGTCATGAATGATGTAATATGTGACATCATCAGCAGTGGATTGCGGGCGCGCGAGATGTAGTTAGTACAACTAACTATATCGGAGGAATTTCAATGGTTTTGTTCGAGTGAAATGTCCAGCTAACTATAACACCCCTAAAACCTATTGTTTTTTCAGTGAATTTCTAAGGTTTTTTAGATGCTAATTCCTAACTATCTCAGGCCTAAAACCTATGGTTTTTTCAGTGAATTTCAAAGGTTTTATAAATGCTAATTCCTAACTATATCAGGCCTGAAACCTATGGTTTTTTTATTGAATTTCAACGGTTTTTTAAATGCTAATTCCTAACTATATCAGGCCTGAAACCTATGGTTTTTTTCAGTGAATTTCAAAGGTTTTGTAAAGGACAATTTTTAATGTATTAATTGTTATACTGATTTTTTTTATACTGATTTACTACATTGTTTAAACTGTTTATTTTTAGATATTTTATTTTTTTATTTACATTATACATTACAATACAAAATATACTTTCTCAGAACAAATTACTTTAGTTTAAATACTTTGCAAATAGGCAACAGACTTTTAAGTACAGAAGTTACATTTGTTGCAATGGGCAACACAATTTCAAACACAAAGCAACATTGAGCTCAATGTGAATTTCTAGTCAAATGCAATTAGTTACTTTATGGATTACTTTTCTAACCACAGGACTGGATGCTAGATTCAGTCCTTGTAGTGTTATCGTTACTTTTTCTTACTCAGTGGTGGATCCTGGATCCAGCACAGGTGAATCTCCTGTAAACAGTTGAAAGAATGTGTTTAAGTTATACAGACGATTTTTCAGGAATATTTTTAGTTTGTGAAAATAGACACTTCTGCTGAAAACCACACAATGGATTCCTATGGAAGAAATACAAGTTACTGGTAAGTACGCTTAGAATTATTTTTCAGGGTCAGTGCTGGGCTAAAAGATGCAGCCCTGGGTTCTCTCCTGAGAAAAGGTGAGGAATTTGTAGTTCGGCTGATTTCAGAGGAATATTTGTACAATGGTAAAGGAAGGGGGCGGGGCCTGAGGTGACGTGTGCAAACACGCCCTGTGGCACGTTTTAAGTTGGGGAATTAATTCCTTTTCAATCCTGCGGTCCCCTGGGGGCCAACTAGCCCACCAGGTACCTCCAGTATGCGTCAGGGAGCTGCGTTGCAGAGCTGTGTTCAGAGGCCACGCCCCTTTTTACAGCACTCTGCAACGCAGCTCTGTGGCGCTTTCTGGAGGTACCTGGTGGGCTAGTTGGCCCCTAGGAGACCTGTCGATTGAAGAGGAATGAATTCCCCAACTTAAAACGCGCCACAGGGCGTGTTTGCACAGTATCACCGAGGCGCATTTTAAGTTGGGGGATTAAGTCCCCTTGAATCCTGAGGTCCCCTAGTGGGCAACTAGGCCACCAGGTACCTCCAGTAAGCGCTACGGATCTGCGTTGCAGAGAGGTGTAAAAATGGGAGTGGCCTCATTACACCTCTCTGCAACGCAGCCCCCTGGCGCATACTGGAGGTTCCTGGTGGGCTAGCTGGCCCCCAGGGACCCCCAGTATTCAAGGGGAATTAGGTCCCCCTCTGCAAACGTGCCAGGGGACGCGTTTGCAGAGTGGTGTAAGGAGGGGGCGTGGCCTCCGGCCCGATCCGGTCTTTTCTTTTTTTTTTTTAGAAGGGGGGCTGTGTAGCCCCCCTTCTTTTTGCATTTTTTTTGGCCCTGGGGACCCCATCCCCCAAGGTCTGCCCCAATTTTTGATTATAAAAAAAAAAAATTCCCTCCCGAGGCCATAATTTGCCCCGAGGACCCCATCCCCAGGGGCATGTCCCTTTTTTTTAAATTTTATTTTTTTTATGGAGGGGGGCTGCGCAGTCCCCCTCCTCTGGCCACTTTAAGGCCCCGGGGACCCCATCCCCCAGGCCGGCCATTGTTTATTTATTTTTATTTTTTTAATTGGGGAGGGGGGCCGCGTGGCCCCCTCCCAGGCCACTTATGGCCCCGGGGTCCCCAATCCTCCCACGGTCCCAGCCGGCTCCCCGTGTCCTGCGGGAGCTGGCATTGCTTTTCCACATGGGGAGCAGCTAACATGCTGCTCCCCATGCATACGCACTAACTGGTGGAATACAACACAGAGGTGTGTGGCACTCGGCGGGCACCGGTGGGTGTAACACAGCATTGGGCTCAGCCAGGAGCACGCTGTGACTCTCAAGTGAGGTGGATGTGTGTTTTATTAACCGTGAGGGGGGTTTCTTGCATAGTTTGGTCGAATTTTTGTTGAATCCCCTTTGAATGGCTTGGTGTGCGTCTGTATTAAATGTGCCCGTCAATAGCTACCCATGTTTGTATAAATAAACAACAAGGGTGTCTACTTGGAGAGTACCCACCGGTGGGGGCGCCGGGATTAGTCATGGTAGGGCGTCAGACAAGTCAGAGCTTCACTAGCGGTGTAAATACATTCCACGTGGATTAATTTTATGCATAGTCGCCTTTTAATGAATATCACGCAAATCGTCATGGTGATAGGTACATACGGTTTGTCCAGCATGTCCTAGGTGTTTCTATAAATACACTTTTTTTTTAAATAATAAAAAATAAAGGCCGGCCCCATCGATGGGGTCCCCGGGGCCATAAGTGGCCTGAGGAGGGGGGCAACGCAGCCCCCCTCCTAAAGAATTTTTTTTAAAAGGCCATGACTTGGGGTGGGGCCGATTAAGACCTTGGGAGGGGGGCCACGCGGCCCCCTTCCAAATGTATTTTTTTCAACAAAAAAATTAGGGTGCAGGCCCTGGGGGATGGGGTCCCCAGGGCCAATAAATTATAAAAAGAAGGGGGGCCACACAGCCCTCCTTCTTAAAAAAATAAAATAAATAAAAGACCAGCATTGCGCCGGAGGCCACGCCCCCTCCTTGCAGCACTCTGCAAATGCGCCCCCTGGCCAGTTGTAAGTTGGGGAATTAATTCCCCTTCAATACTGAGGGTCCCTGAGGGCCAACTAGCCCAACTGGTATCTCCTGTATGCGCCAGGGAGCTGCGTTGCAGACAGGTGTTCTGAGGCCACGCCCCTTTTTACACCTCTATGCAACGCAGCTCTCTGGCGCTTACTGGAGGTACCTAGTGGGCTAGTTTGACCCTAGGGACCCTTAGGATTCAAGGGGACTTAATCTCTCAACTTAGCGTATTCTTAGGCGCCTTGATACCTTCGGGTTATTGTTTTGCGCGATATAAATTTTTATCAATCACATCAAATCAACGGCCACAGGGCGCGTTTACACAGTGGTAAAGGGAGGGGACCGGGCCTGAGGTGACGTGTGCAAACACAACCTGTGGCGCGTTTTAAGTTGGGGAAATAATTCCCTTTCAATCCTGAGGGACCCTGGGGGCCAACTAGCCCACCAGGTGCTTCCAGTAAGCGCCACTGCTCTGCGTTGCAGAGAGGTGGTGCAGGCCGTGCCCCTTTTTACACCTCTCTGCAATGGCGCTTACTGGACGTACCTTGTGGGCTATTTTGCCCCTAGGGACCCACAGGATTCAAGGGGACTTAATCTCCCAACTTAAAACGGCCACAGGGCATGTTTACACAGTGGGGAAGGGAGGGGACGGGGCCTGAGTTAACGTGTACGAACGTGCTGTGGCGCGTTTTAAGTTGGGAAAATAATTCCCCTTCAATCCTGAGGGACCCTGGGGGCCAACTAGCCCACCAGGTGCTTCCAGTAAGCGCCACTGCACTGCGTTGCAGAGAGGTGGTCTAGGCCGTGCCCCTTTTTACATCTCTCTGCAACGCAGCTCTGTGGTGCTTACTGGAGGTACCTAGTGGTCTAGTTGGACCCTAGGGACCCTCAGGATTCAAGGGGACTTAATCTCCCAACTTAAAATGGCCACAGGGCGTGTTTACACAGTGGGGAAGGGAGGGGACGGGCCTGAGGTGACGTGTGCAAACACGCCCGTGGCACGTTTTAAGAGGTAGTTTTAATCCCCTGCCCTATTAAATACTAGGTGCTTACAGAGGAGGTCATGCTAATCACAGGGGGACCCCAACGCATAGTGTTCCCTAGTGTATGTAGGTGTTTTCACTGTATTTTGAGTGTCTTTTAACATAGCATTGGCGTTCCCAAACAACAGCTGCATTTGCGTGTATTGTGTGGGGGGCAAGGGCCTGACCAGAACAGACTAACAAGGGCCATTGTTGTTCGACCAAGTCAACATGTTCCAACTACACCCCAGGAAAAGAACAGAGCGCAAAACAACAGCGTGTTTTGTGAGAAAGTACATTGTGAAAAAATATGGCTGTAAGGTAAGGTGAGCAAAGCAGGGGACAGTCTACAACATGCTCATGCTAACATAGCGAAAACAACAATGGCCTGCACGGGACCTATGACACTCTCTGACAAGAGGTCAAGCAGCACTAAAAGTGATGTAGACCCTTTGGTCACTCTTATGAGCATTTGTTCATGAATGTCTACTATAGCAGTCTCCTTACTGTGGTGTGGTAGAATTTTAGGTCTCCCAAAAGGTGGTTAGCCTCTAAATATTCAGACAGCTATCTCTCTTAAATTATATACACAGAAAAGAGGTCATTGCAACAAAATCGAAATGGAAACATAGTTTCAGTTTCTCAGTTTCAGTGCTTGTGTGGCTATCTCAGCCCCCAGAGCACTGAAAAAGATGGGAGAGGTATCATTGGAAAGGGGAGAATCTCCCCTTTCCAATGGTACTCTTCTCTAGTGGATCCCTGCTTGGGGATCACCCCAGGAGAGCGATCCTCAAGCAGGGATCCACCCACTGGAGCCAGGGAGGAGGGAGCAAAGGCCCTTGTTTGGCCACTACAGACTTTCTGCCCCCCACAGGGCAAATGGGAGCAGTAGCCCCCAATCTGCCCCTTGGGGGGCGGAACGCCCACTAGAAACCAGGGATTACTTTTTTTATTTATTGACGTTGGGGTGGGGGCTTCCCAAAAAGGGCATGGCAATGCCCGCCCTAAGAGAAATGTAAATTTTTATGCCCCCCATGAGGGGAGCTGGGGCAGTAGCCCCCAATATGCCCTCCGGGGTGGCAAAGAGCCCTCTAGGAACCCTAGCTCTTTTTAATTTATGTTGGGGTAGGAGCTGCCCAAAAAGGGCACGGCAATGCCCCCACCCCTCCAGAGAAATGTCAGCTTTTCTGCCCCCCTAGGGGGTATGGGGGCAGTAGCCCCCAATCTGCCCCCCCCCCCCCAGGGGGGGTGGAAAGCTAACTAGAAACCAGGGATTATGTTTTTTTATTGACGTTGGGGTGGGGGCTGCCCAAAAAGGGCATGGCAATGCCCCCACCCCACCAAAGAAAATGCAACAGTCTTTCTGCTCCCCCCCAGGGGCAGATGGGGGCAGAAAGCCCACTAGGCACCAGGGTTTTTTTTTCTCCATAATGTATGGGTGGGGGCTGCCCATATTGGGCATGATAATGTCCTACCCCAAAAGCAATTACCACAGTCTTTCTGCCTCTTCCCGGAGGCAAAAGGTCCAGGGAGGTATGGCTTGCATGGGTCCCCCAACGTTTTCCTATCCAGAATCCCCTGCACACCTCAAATGTTTTGAAAAAATCCCTTTTTTCTCAAATTTCTGTGCGACATCAAAATTATCTATCGCAAACAAACCTGGTTTTGCAATGGGGGTCCCATGAGTTTTTGGCCCTAGGCTCAGCCGCCATCTTGGAAAACTACCAAACCCACACATTTCTAAAAAGTAGACACCCGGGGGAGTCCAGTGAGGTATGGCTTGCGTGGGTCCCCCAACCTTTTCCTACCCAGAATCCCCTGCAAACCTCAAATATTGCTGAAAAATCACTTTCTTCTCAGATTTCTGTGTGGGAAAGTACTGGAATCTACGTGGATCCACAAATTTGATACCTCACTCGTATGGGTGGGTCAAGTACCCGCGACAAACAAGCGCCCAAAACATGTTGAGGAGACATCAAAATGTCCTATCACAAAACAACCCGGTGGCCATCTTGGAAAACTACCAAACCCACATATTTCTGAAAACTAGACACCCGGTGGAGTCCAGCGAGGTATCTTTTTGGGTGGAACCACCATGCCGACACAAATGTCCTACCCCACAGTGTTCCCCTCAGTCTCCTGAGTAAAATGATACCTCACTTGTGAGGGTGGGGCAAGGGCCTGTGACTGGGAAGTGACCAAAACATAGGGAATAAGGGTAAACCACTGAAAATTCTAAGCGCTACATTTCTTTAAAGTACGTTTTCAGCCAATTCTGCATTAGACACCCACACAAGTGAGGTATCATTTTACTCGGGACACTAGGGAGAATACTGTGGGGTAGGACATTTGTGCCACCACGGTGATTCCACCCTAAAATATGTGGAAAATGTGGTTTTTTTCAGCTAACTTTGAGGTTTGCCAGGGGTTCTGGGTAGGGAAACGGTGGGGATCCACTAAAGCAATACCTCATTGGACTCCCCAGGGTACCTAGTTTTCAGAAATGTGTGGGTTTGGTAGGTTTCCCTAGATGGCGGCGAGGTCGAGACCAAAACCCCAGCTGCACCCCCCCCAAAACCAGGTAGTTTTGTTTTAGGTAATTTTGAAGTCTCAGCAGTACGATTTGGGCCATTACCTGTTGCAGCCACTATGTCTATCCACACAAGTGAGGTACCATTTGCATCGGGAGACCTGGCGGAACGCTAGATGGTAGGAAGTTTTGTGGATACACGCAGAGAAAAAAGTTATTTTTTCAGCAAAATTTGAGGTTTGCAGGGGATTTTGGGTAGGAGAATGTTGGGGGACCCATGCAAGTCATAACTCTAGTTGGTAGGTATCCCTAGATGGCCGCCGAGCCCCGGGCCAACAACTCATGGGACCCCCCTTGCAAAACTAGATTGGTTTGTGATAGGTAATTTTGATGCCGCCGCAATAGGTTTTGGGCCGTTGCCTGTAGCATTTACTTGACTCACCCACGCAATTAGCTTTGAGTGACTCGTATATTAAACATATTTTAACTATTCTCCTCAATCACAGACTCGCAAAAAAATTATTTATATGAGGCTGTTAGCCCTTCCAATTCATGACTTTAACCCGCTGTGGGCTCGGAGGAATGGTCAGCTAACATGTAGGCTCTGCAATTATCCACATGAGTCCTGGTTACATCTGTTATGTTGTTGCCCTCATCTTGCCAATGATCGCCGACGTCTACGGGTCCCAGTTTATCAGGAAAAGTAACTGAGACATTGCAGGGAAGCATCTGATTTGTTCTAGCAAGAGCTGAGAAGTTTGTTAACATTATTTTAACTGCACTGCATAGTGCCCAGCATTAAGAAACTGACAAGCTCTATTCTTATTGCATAAATGAACGTCGATGAAAGTTAAACCTTCTGTAATAAGCATTGTGACACTTTTGCTATTGTTTTTTATACTATGCACTTCTCTTTTGGACCAAATGGCCAATTGTGATATATTGCCATTAACTTGAAATGCTGCTCTTTGGATTTTATATTTATTTTGTATTACCAGATTTACAAATGTGTATACAATCTTTTATTAACCCTTATATTTTAATCCTTACATTTTATTAATATGATGTTTGTATGTCACGGTTTTAATTAACTGTATAATAAAAGAAAGCAATTAATGTACGATTTTTCTCAAAACACTTTGGGCAACACGGGGTGGGTAGAATGTTGTGGCTCCACGCAGATTCCTGAACTTTCCACCACAAAAATGTGAGGAAAATATGTTTTTATGACAATTTTTTAGGTTTGCAAGGGATTCTGGGTAACAGAACCTGATAAGAGCCAGTCAAGCCCCCCCCGTCCTAGATTTTCCAGGGTGTCTAGTTTTAAAAAATGTATAGGTTTGCTGGGTTTTGCCTAGGTGCCAGCAGAGCTAGGGTTAAAAAACTACAGCTAGGCACTTTGCAAAAAAAGGGTCATTTTTCACTGTGAAAATGCGGTGTGTTCATGTTGCATTTTGTGCCGTTTCCTGTCGCGGGCACTAGGCCTACCCACACAAGTGAGGTACCATTTTTCTTGTAAGACTTTGGGGAATGCGGGGTGGGTGGAATTTTGTGGATCCACGCAGATTCCAAAACTTTCCACCACAGAAATGTGAGGAAAATTAGTTTTTTTGACAATCTTTCAGGTTTGCAAGGGAGTCTGGGTAACAGACCTGGTGAGAGCCAGTCAAGTCACCCCGTCCTGGATTTCCCTGGGTGTCTAGTTTTCAAAAATGTATAGGTTTGCTAGGTTTCCCTAGGTGCCGGCAGAGCTAGGGTTCGAAAACTACAGCTAGGCACTATGCAAAAAAAGGGTCATTTTTCACTGTGAAAATGTGATGTGTCCACGTTGTGTTTTGTGCAGTTTCCTGTTCCAGGCACTAGGCCTACCAACACAAGTGAGGTACCATTTTTCTTGGAAGACTTTGGGGAACGCGGGGTGGGTGGAATTTTGTGGATCCATGCAGATTTCAGAACTTTCCAGCACAGAAATGTGAGGAAACTGTGTTTTGTTTGGACATTCTTTTATGTTTGCAAGGGATTCTGGGTAACAGAACCTGGTAAGAGCCAGTCCAGTCACCCCATCCTGTATTTCCCTGAGTGTCTAGTTTTCAAAAATGTATAGGTTTGCTAGGTTTCCCTAGGTACCGGCAGAGCTAGGGTTCAAAAACTACAAGTAGGCACTTTGCAAAGAAAGGGTAATTTTTCATTGTGAAAATGTGGTGTGTCCACATTGCGTTTTGAGACGTTTCCTGTCATGGGCACTAGGCCTACTCACACAAGTGAGGTACCATTTTTATCGGGACACTTAGGGTAACACAGATTGTAGAGCAACTGTTATTACCTATTGACTTTCGATACATTTCTGCCTTCCAAATGAAAGACAATGTGTAAAAAAGAAGTCATTTTGAAAAATGACCTATAATTCTCATGCTAGTATGGGTATTCCCAATTTTGGAAACGTGCAAATATCTACTGTTTCTAAACTCTATATTTTGTTCCCATTTCAGAAATACATAGGTGTCTTTCATACCAATTTTTCCAGAATAAGAGCTATATACCTGGTAATAAAAATCCATTGCAAGTCGCTGCTCAGTTATTGGCTCTGGGTTTGTCGGGTTCTTGATGAACCTACAATTCCTATATATCCCCACAACCAGAAAGGTCCAGCAGATGTAACGGTATATTGCTTTCAAACAGCTGTCATAATTAGAAGAAGTTACAGGTGAAAACGTTGACACAAATGGCTGTTTTTTTCAACTAATTTTCAATTTTTCCGATATTTAACAGTTAGTTTCTATAAAGAAACCTTGAAGTATCTACACAAATGTCCCCTTGCTGAATTCAGAATTTTATATATTTTTCTAAAAAGTATAGCTTTCCTGGATCTATTATTGCTTTCATACCCATTTCTACCATTAACTTTAAAGAGGTTGAAAGTACAAAAATAGCAAAAATGGGCTTTGTCCCAGAAAAATGCCAAAACTGTGTAAAAAATGTGGTTTTCTGACAAAAGTCTGCTTGTCCCTGAAAGCTGGGAAGATGGTGATTTCAGCACCACAACCCCTTTTTTGATACCATTTGCAGGGAAAAAAACAGACGCTTTTATCTGTAGCCCTTTTCTCCTATTTTTCTCCCAAAAAACTAAATTTAGCTGTATTTTGGCTAATTCCCGGGTTCCCTCTAGGGGAATCCACAAACCCTGGGTACCTTTAGACTCCCCATGATGTTGGAAAAAAAGGCGCAAATTTGGCGTGGATACCTTATGTGGTCAAAAAGCTACAGGGGCCTAAGCGCGAACTTCCCCAAATAGCCAAAAAAAGGCTTAGCACCGGGGGGAAAGGCCTAGCAGCGAAGGGGTTAAGGTACCAAAAAGTGACCAGATCAGCTGGACTTTTCAACAACTATTTCAAAGAAGGAGAGATCGATGCATGTTTAAGACAGATTGAGGCAAAACCTACAGTCAATGGGTTATGAAGGATTGTTGAAATGACTGGACCCATTGCAAATTTAAGCCCTTTAATTAAAGAAGAGCACAGGGCACCGAGACTGTGAGTAATGATCATATCTCCCTCAGGTCTACATTTATGATTAGTATCATCTAGGTAAATCAAAAACTAGCCATCAAGGTTGGTAAGCATCTGTATTTCAACTCAGGGTCTGGTATACATGAAGGGAGTATGATGTCTGACTCTTCTGTAGCTTGATCACTGTTATCCAAGCTCAGATCAGTTGGACATTATTTGCAAAATAGTCTTGAAAAGTCTGAACATAAAAATTCTCTGAAAAAGTAAAAAAACTCAAAAAGATAGCTATGTGAAAAACTGCTGAGATGAAACCAGGGGGGTCACATCTTTTGTAGCATCAGGTCATGGTCCTTCAGAGATAAAATCATTTTCCAGCTTTCCTAATTAAGTTCTGAAACTTTGCTTTCTTGATGAGAAAAATATCCAGATCTTTAGGACTGATCATTCAGATACTCTGCAGCAACATCTTACAGGAGATAACTTCAACAGAGATAAGCAAGAGAAATGCCATGTTGTATTGTTTTCAGCAGTTATTTACAGGAAGGCAATCAGCTTCCTCTGTTCTAGGACTCTGCACTTAGAATCCAATAGAGAGAAGTATCACAAGGATAGAGAAGCATCACTGACAGGACCAGCACTCCTACATAATTTGGAGTCAGCACTGCCAGTCCTTGAGGTATCATTCTGGATCCAGAGATTTAAGGCAGAGCTGGTAACAAGCATCTTCACAGGATTCTTAGGCAGTGCGAAATTATTCCATTCAGCAAGCATGTCTGTTTTTCTGTTGGCGCAATTCCTGCATAACAGTAACCTGTGGGGTTGGCCCCATTTCTCTGTCCAAGCAGAACCCAGCACCCGGCGAAGGTCTGTCTATCCTTTGTGCATTAGAGCGCCTCTTCACTAAAATATCTTTAATGGAGGCTTCTCTTTGGCTTCTTTTGGCTACCATGTCATCAGAGGCATTGTCCCTGCATTAACAGTACTGTTAGACCGTTCCTTGTCCTGTGGACAGGTCTCTCAAAAGTAGAAGTATGTGATTGTCAAACCATTTTTAAAAGAACCCAACTTTGACCCCTCCAATCTGAATAAATACAGGCCTATCTTCCTGCTACCTGGAGTCGCAAAGTTGCTCGAAAACTAGGTCAACAAAAATCTTTCTGCCTTTCTCAAACAAAAGGAACTTCTTTACACAGCACTGTTGGTGGTGGTCGAAGAACTTAGGTAGCTCTGGGACCAGGAGGATCCACAATCATTATTCTGTTAGACTTCAGTGCAGCATTCGATACCACGGACCATCTCACTCTCATGGAGAGAATTTCTAAAGTCAATATCGTGGGTAGAGCATTAAACTGGTTTCTCCTCTTTCCTTGAGAAACGCACCTTCCAGGTCCAGGATCAGTCCTTTTTCTCATCCAGTCTACCATCCTGTTGTAGAGTGCCTCAGGGCTCATCTCTGACCCCCAATTTGTTCAATCTCTATCAACGTCCCCTTGCTGATATTGCGCAATCCCATGGGCTGTCGTTGTCTCTTATGCCGGCAATACCCAGTTGGTTTTGTCAATTTCCCCTGACTCTAGCTCAGAGCATCTATCCCTGACTCCTTGTTTTCATGAAGTAGCCAGCTGGATGGCCGGTTGGAAATGAAAACTTAATGAAGACAAAATAAAACTCTTCTGGTCTTAGCATGGACTATCAAGCCCAAAAACTCGATGACAGTTGCTATGGCTTTCTGAGATTTTGCAAACTGCCTTTCACCTCCAGAAGAGTGATCATTGAGGCCCTTGTATTATCTCGACATTATTATTGGAATGCCCTGTTTTTGGGCTAACCCCATTACATTGTCAGGAGACTCCAGACTGTGCAGAATACTGATGCGTGTCTCTTGTCAAATATTCTGAAACGCCAATCAGCCACCAAGGCTCTGAGAGATCTACACTGGCTTTCAGTGGAATGCTGTATGCAGTTCAGGACTCTCTGCTGTATGCATGGAGCTATTCATAGAAAGGACCACTCTTTGTTAAAGTCATTAGCCTCCCACTATCTCCTTGGGAGAGCCCTCAAATCCTCATCCGCCCATCTACTGAAGGTCCCCAGGATTCGCAGATCCCGCTGGGGTGGTGGGTCCACTTCCTTTTTGGCCACCAGACTTTGGACCATTCTACCTCTGGAACTGCGTCTACCGGAGTGTGAACTTCCCTTCCGCAAGGCTCTGAAGACCTGGCTTCTCTGTGACTGAGTTTTCTCGTCACCTCTATTTTGTTCATCTGTAGTGTCTATGGTAGCACTGAGAGGCCTCCGGGTAGCCATGCGCTATACAAAACCTGAAAAATAGAATAGAATAGTGGGACTCAGAGTAGAGTGCATGGCTGCAGTTCCTTGTGACTTTCAGGAAGGTTCTACGGTGTGGCAATAATAAGCTAACCTCCTCAATGTACATCGACTCCTTGATTGTGTCAGTTCTGGAAAACAACTCTATGCCAGTCCAATGCGGTCCTCTGGGCACGAGACACTGTGTTCGACAGGTCCTCTGGGCACGAGACACTGTGTTCGACATTAGCCCTGTGACCCCTTTAGGTAACAACAGTAAGGGCACCCTTCACTGCTGGTTTGTAATCGGCTTTTCTTTTCACTCCCAAGGTGTCTGTTTGACGGGGTCCAGGCCTGGTGAAAGTACGCCTGATCTCTCAAGGCCACTGGTGTATTCTTCCTCTCTCAAGCGCACCAGGCCTGTTAGGGTCATTTTACTCTCCTCATGAGGCCACTCTACTGTTCAGTTGACACAGGACGGGCCCAGCATGAGCTGGGACCAACTCAGGTCACTCCCATGTAGAATTTCGGGCCTGGGACACTCACCATCATTGCCCTGATCTGCAGTTCTTTAGGTGAACCTTCCAGGTCCGTAAAGCGGTCCACCTCCTGTGGGACTACTGCTTTTCTTCTCTCAATCGGGGATCACACCAGTCATCCCAGACCGAGTCTGACTAAACCTTAGGCTTCAACTTCCACTGGGCTGGGCTCCACCCTATAGGGAAGGGACCTGGGACTACCTCTGCCTCCGAAGCTCTGTCAGGTACTGGACCCCCGTCTCGGTCACTTCCTCCAGTGTCTGCTAGTCTAGGGAGACAACACTCAGGTTCACTCCCAGCATTTGCGTCCCCCCCAGCGGGGAGTGGCACATCACTTTGCAGCCCTAATCTCTTTCCTGGACAGCTCTGGTGGTTCTCTCTGCCGGCTCCCCTGGATTCAATTAGATGTACTGCTCTGGCACCAGATACTTCAAGGGCTCCTTCTTAGATGCAGGAATCTGTTATTCTCCTCAGATTTCTGGGTTGACCCCAGCAATTAGTACACCCCAGGGCAGGTGATAAGCAGTTGTGAGTACCTTGGAGATCAGAATGGAGTGGAGTACCCAGTAATTTGTCTACTCCATTCCCCTGATGTCCAAGTCCCCAGTATGACATTTTAAAAGAGAAAACCAGAACAATATTGACGATTACACATTCAAGAATAGAACTAACATTCTGAGGCCTCTCTCTCCCACATTTTGCAGCAGAGTGTTCCAGTTATTGTTCTAGGGATAGGTTTTCATATAAAATGGTACCTCATAGTGTGTTTCTGTTCTAGTCAGCAGAGCTCTTGCATTCTCCTAATTCCAGTTAAAATAACCCCATTAGCTCCTACCGAGTATCAAAGGAAATCTCTACGCCTAGTGCCAGTATTTTCTAAGCCTTCTATAATGTTTGGCTCCAGAGGTTTTTCCCTGTTCCATGGTTCATAGGAGGAGGGGATTATCAGATCTTTTCTAGGAAGACATGACTTGCGAGACCCAGAGGCTGATCTTCCCTCCTTTTCCTGCCTAGTGGGCTGCTGTAAAAAGTCCACATTTTATGCTTGATCATCTTAGATTTTTGCCATTTTCTGATCCCTGTTATTGCTGGAAGTAGGACTCTGTGCACTGGGACACTGTTATTCACTAGCACTGTTTGTGCTTTCTCTGCCCCTAAAATTTTACTGGTAAAATAGTTTTCACCCAATTGAATTTTGTAACATTACAGTAAGGCTATAATAGATTGTGCAGAAAATACACCAGTTGCATGGAATATAAATGTCATATGTGGACTGCAGTCTGCATATTACAGCAAAATATATGTCTGCCAGGAGCACTATCTGGGCTGCAGATTAAAAGTACGGCAGTGACACATGGCAAGGAAAAAGGCCTTTACCATATAAATATGTTTATATTTGATACGCCACCTCCAAAGAATGCCTTGCTAGTCCACAGGTCTGGGTACTTAATATATAAAAAAAACTGCTACACTTCACATTGGGAATAATTTAATACTTAATTTGTAAAAGAATGAGTGCCAGTGCCCAAAGTTCTGAACAGAAACCAGCGGGCCGCCTAGCCATGAATCTATCTCATGGCTCTTTCATCTAGTGTCAGATTGTCCCTGCTTATTTATCTTACTCTTGCTCGTCCTTGCTTTTTCCCTTTATGATGTTTGTTCTGTCTTTCTCTTCCTCCTTCTTACCCCATTGTGTGTTTTTCCCTCTCATCCTCTCAGTAAATGTCCAATGAGGAAAAGTAAGCGCTGTCCCTGAAAATGAGTGTCGATGGGCCCAGCAACAACCACCGGCTCAAATTAAGCACTGGGAATGATGTGCTTTCACAGTCAATAAATACTCAAAATCTGCTCTCACTGTGTCAGGCTAGGATTTCCGAGTCACCTCGGAAAATATTAGAAAATTATTCAAAGGTATTTTCTACTCACTGGCAAAAATCAGATTTAACGGTCAAAGTTGATTTTTTTGATACAATTATAGGAAATGTAACTTTATAAAAGTGTACTTTCTACTCACTGAGGCAAAACTGGTTGACAATGAGTTTACTTTGAGCCTACGTCAGAGACTCGATACACATTCCTTGCTGGGAGTTAAGGACCCTGCTGGCAGCAAACAATGACATAGCTTTTGGGTCTAGGAAGACAGAGGTGTCAACAACTATATAATTCATCATGATAGGGCTTTTCCTTGTATACAGATTATTGGTAATGCTAGTTACTCCGCTCAGTCACATATGTTTTCTAATTGCAGCACAGTTGCCAAATGATAGAGCAGAGTAGTTTCAATAACGATTATAAACGTTCCTATATTCTTTCATTTCTTTATCAGGGACATTTGTGAGTGAGAGAACGAAAGGTGATCGCCTGTTACAGTGGATCCACTGGGGGACTAGATTATTGTGTTCTGGGGTACCAACTTACCTGTTATTCAGGGAAGGTTAGGGGTAATGTAAGGCACTATGAGAATTCGGGCCCATAGGTACTGATGTGGTACAGTGACTCAGTCCATACACACTGATGTTCTGTGATCCCAGGCATGGTTCTGTTTGCCCAAAATATCCCTGCAACAATTTAAGAAATGTGATTCGAACAGGGCTCTACATTAAACCAACCAGGTATTTGTATGCATCACTAAGATACATAAGGAAAGATTGGGGCAATGTTACTCTGTCGATTTGGCTGCAAAAAGCTGGAACCTGCTTCCTAAAACGCTCAGATATTTAGATACAGAGAAGGCTTTCAAAGCATCATTAAAAAGCCACCTTTTCAGGGAATTCTAAGTTATTGTTGCACTCTACTGTTTTTTTTACACCAGGATGCTTCTTAGGAAGCAGTTGTGCGCTTTACAAATCCATTCATTCATTCATTCATGTATATCACTTCGACACCATCACAATTGGGCTGAATTCGCGCATTGGTCCTGTTCAGATGAAAACTGATATTTTTTATTCTTTTCTAGGCACTTCACACTTTAAAAAAAATCAAAACCCTGGTTCCCCTTATCAGATTTTAATAATTTCACTCATAAAATGTTTCTCTATTTTTCTAAGTTGGTTTTGGAATGTTATAGTATTGTTTTCTTGATTTTTAAATTGCTCGTGCTCTTTGAACTTAACTTGAATTACTTTGAGGAATGTCTTGTCCTTGTTCCACAGCTACAAAGTATTGAACAGATGTTCTCTTAACATTGTGCTTAAAACCTAACCATTTGGAGTTTATTTAGTTGGTAAAGGAGCCTGTTTGCCTAATTAACCCACTTTCTGACATTATTTGTTCAGCAGTAGAAAATGACTCCGTCCAGCAGTTACCATTCAGTATTAACAGTTGAGAAATGAAAAATCCCATTCCAGCTTCAGAGGCAAAATGTTATTTTCAGTTATTAAATGGCAGTGTTTTAATTGGCGAATTTTTGATTTTTTAAACTTTTTGGAAAACGTTGCTCCTTTTTTGATGGACCATGTAGGTGGTCCTGTTTACTCTGGGTGGCCTAACCTTAGTGGAAATGAAAGACAAGTGCAACAAAAGGAGGCTGTATTTATACCACAATACCAGGATGGACTAACATGAGAAAGTAGTTAAGGCCTGGGAAAAAGCCCATCCAGGACAGATCAGTGAAAAGACGTTGAAGAAGTACCAGTACGCAGAAATGACCTGCTGTAAAGAGTATCTACATATTTGTTGTTCAGAACTGGGAGCAGTGTGCCCTCCTGTAGTCTGCCCCCATTAGAGCTAGGAGCTCACAGATTGGCCTATGTAGTCAAGAAGGCTGAAAGGAACTTGAAGTTGTAGTCGGTTGCCCTTACTATAGAAAAGAAGGTGACCAGGCTGTGCAGGAGAAAAAGACAGCCTGAGCTTTGGAAAGAAAAAGGTGGTGAATGCCCTTGAGGAGTTGAGACTGGTAGCTGAAAAGGAGACAGCAGCTGCACCCATGGCTGCACATGAGAGGCAGATCAAAGCAAACTTGACACTTGAGCAAATGAGACTGGCCTTGGAACTGAGGCTAATCTGTCTCATAGTGTGTTTTATTCTAATCAGAATGTATTTAATAAACTGGTAGGGATAACACCCTCTCAAATTCGTAGCCCAATTTCAAACAGTGGTCCTTCTTTTAATTGTAGTCAGATAGCCAACTAGGATTTTCTAGCAGACTTGGTGCTCACCGTCTGCTTGGGGACAGCTGGGGCTGATTTTCCAAAGCTACGCTCTCCATTGGGTGGGGCCTCTTCCTACTGGCCTCCTCTGAATAATAATGTTGTCAGGTCTTGCCCTCAGGACACCTAGAGCACCCGTGCTGATTGCTCCTGGGGCTGTCCTCTAAATGATAGCTTCAGACGCTTCACAGGCATCTGCCTGTCTATTTCTGTTGGCTCCGGAGCAACATTTCTGGAACTTTTGACTGCACGGCTCAAGCAGTGCTCGCTTCTGACTCAGAAGCCCTCCCCCTTGTGCACCAGTTCGCCCCCGGCCAGGGGAACCTTCTATGTGTTGACCTTCGGGTTCACCAGGCCTGTCATTGCCTGTAATGTGGGAATACTCAGGTGCTGGTGTCTCTGGGTATTAGTAATTAGTGGGGGTCCTAGCTAACCGTCCATTTTAGGAGGCCCATTCCTCCTCAAAAAAGGCCCCTTACAACCTTACAATGGCGGCCTAGTCAACAGATTAGCATTCAACATAAGACTGGACTGGAAAGAATGAATTGGATGCACAATAACAGGAAAATAACTCTAATGCGGTGGAATTTTGTAATGGCTCTGTGCCTAACCATAATGTATCTGACAGGGATCTTCTACACCTAATAAGACAGCCTTTTTACGAGCACGCAAGACGAAAACATCTTCACCCTGAAACCAGGTGGACTCTGCTTAGTCACAAGGAAAACCATAGATCACGATATCGATAGTTATAAATTGGGCCCTTGTTGACCCTGTCTATTTAGTGGTTCTTAATCTGGTCACTCAGACATGGAGACTTACTCCACCAGAACTCCCGACAATTTTCTGGAACAGGTTGGCTACAATGCCTTCAGACTTGTTTATCCTCATAATCTATCTAAAAATGCATCCAAACCCCTACAACACAGATTTCTCAGAACTCACCGTAAATTTGGACCTTAATTCTGCACAAAAAAGGAGCTATTAATAGAAATGTAATATTGTACACGAAAAGAAAAGCACATTGGAGGAAAGCATTGTTCTCTTAGCTCCAGGTCTCAGCATCTAGGAAAATTCCACATTCGGGTCAAACTCTCTGTAGTTTCCTCACCTGCCGACAGAGCTGATGCAACCATCACCTAGTACAATAACAGGATCATCCTCATACTGTCCTCAGACTACAACCTAGAGAGATTTGATAAAACCTTCTATTGCATCAAAAACACTATCACCAGTAATGAGCATGCTCTCCTGTCTCTTCAGATGTCCCTCAAGAAATCCCAATATTTTTCCTTCATGCTCTAGCAATTTCAAGTGCTCCTGAACTTGCCCTGTGTCTCTCCCATGGTTTGTAACACATATTACTTCATCACTCTACCAACACACGGGGAACCGGAGACCAGATCCTTAACTCAGCAACCTAGAATATGCTCTTACTACACAGCTTTAGGAATGAAGATTCACACCCATGAAAACAGCAATTTCACCACAAGTATCCCCATATCTGCTGAACACAGACCTGTCGACTCTGCGAATTCGCCCAAGGCACTGTACATGGCCCAATCAATTACCCCTGTGATGTCCGAAAACCCTATTATGAATAATATCTTACACCAAAAGACCCAAGTGCTCCTACCCAACCAGCACACCTACTCTCCGCTTCAATGCCTCACGCCCCAATCTATCTAACACCCCAACCTCTACTCTGCTGGTTCTCACAGGCTAGACACACTCTAACATTACAGGAATGAGCAATCGCCATCTCCTGGCGAATGGACCCATTCAATGCCGACCTGCTCTCACACATCTTTGAAGCCAGACTTAGCATCATGGCACAGAACCTACAACTACTTAAGGCAGATCTAAAATGCCTTATAAGCATCACCTCGGAGTTGGCCACCAGAGGGAAAAACATAACACATGAGAGGAATAGACACACCCATCACAGACAACGGGATCTCAACTGTCTTGGCATCCCCTCACTTGAAATGATGTACTATACCCTATCCCAATGCCTATTCATGGCCCTTCAAACTGAAGGATCCACTTGCCGAGAGGGACATTCACTCCCTCCTTTTGTCATATAATCCTATTTACTCCGCAAACAGTCAGTGTGGCCCAAATTCAAACAGTTCCTAGCGGTAGCGGAGGGGTAAAAAATCCTATTCCCACTCCAGTGAGTGCAACAGTAGGGCAAGTGTTGGATAGCGGAGGGTTAGAAATTACTATTCCCACTCCAAACAGTGCAACAGTAGGGAAAGTGTTGGATAGCGGAGGGATACAAATTACTATTCCCACTCCAGTGAGTGCAACAGTAGGGAAAATGTTGGATAGCATAGAGGTAAAAAATACTATTCCCACTGCAGTGAGTGCAACAGTAGGGAAAGGGTTGGATAGCAGAGGGGTAAAAACTACCATTCCCACTGCAGTGAGGGAAACAGTAGGGAAAGTGTTGGTTAGCAGAGGGGTATAAATTACTATTCTCATTTCAGTGACTGCAACAGTAGGGAAAGTGTTGGATAGCGGAGGGGTAAAAATTAATATTACCACTAAAGTCAATTCAACATAAATAAAAAACAAAATATCAAATATAATACAAAAGATGTTTTAAAAAACAAAAAAAGAAAACTTATGAATATTAAAAATTACAAAAGATAGAAACATATTATAATGTAAAAAAAAATCTAAAAATTACCTACAAAGATTATTTTATATAACTATATTTAATAGAAATTAATTATAATCAAAAACATTAATTATTGCATAAAAGTAATATTTTTTATTTCCTACCCTATAATACCACACAATTCACAACACACATCTACATTTTTTGAAAAGTGTACCTCCATAATTAACATAACTATTTATCAAACAAACAAATATTAATTAAAAAACAAATTAAAACAGATACAAATTAATTTACTCACCAAACGTTACCCTTCGAAAACCAAACTCCACACACAAAATAACAAATAAACAATTACCATAAATATTTATCAATTAATGAATGAATATTAATGAGCAACTAATTATTATTTAATGAAACCTAAAATACTTTCCACCCTCTACACCAATAAACACCACAACACACACCTAAAACTCATTACACAATTTCCATAACTAATTTTACATTATTAAATGAATATCAATTAACAACAATTATTAATTAATGTAAAAATATTTACTTCCCACCCTTTACCACTATAAACCCCACAACTCACATCTCAAATTAATTACACAATTGTCATATTTTATTTATAATTACCTAATTACCATTAATTATCAATTATTTATTAATTTATTTGAAATAAACTACTCCCCACGCTATTCCCTTATAAACCCCACCACCCATTCCTAAGAAATGACACAATTAACATAATTAATTAATTAATAATAATTAACAAGAAATTGATAACTAATTATTAATAAATTATTTCCTAACAATGAACACTATAAATGATAAATTAAATAAATATTAATATATACAAATTATTATATAAGTTATTACAATTAAATTACTTCCCACCCTATTCCCCTATAAACCCACAACCTGCTCCTACAAAAATTAAACAATTAACATAATTACCAATCAATTAATAATAATTAACAACCAATTAAGGAATAATTAATACATTAATTCCCAAAATTAACATTATAAAATTTAAATTACATAAATATTAATACATTTAAAATATTAATAATTTGATAATAATTAAATTACTTTCCACCCTATTCCGCTCTAAACCCACAACACATTCCTAACAGAATAACACAATTAACATAATTACCAATTAATTAATTAATAAAAATTAACAACCAATTAATAATTAATTAATAATAAATCAATTCCCACATTTAACACTATAAAATCTAAATTAAATAAATACTAATAAATAACAAATATTAATTAATCAATTATAATTAAATTTCTTCCCACCTATTTCCCTATAAACCCACAACCAGCAACAGAACCAAACAACGCAAAATGTAATTAACATAAAATTAAGAGCTACTAAAAATTGAACACATATATTCAAAAACAAAAGCAATACTTATACAAAAAATAGATCACATACTTTTAAAATACATACTAAAATACATAACACTAATTTAAAAATCGATATTTTAAACAAATATTTTTTGCAAACGATATTACTAACTTCGATATTTCCAAAAACGATATTTCTTACCTTAAAATCAATATTCTTGACCACGATATTCTTGCTGTTGATATTTCTATATCACGATATTTCCAACTCGATATTTGTGTATGTCGATATTTAAAACTCGATATTCTGAATGTGCACCACTCTCCAGCATCTGGCAGTGTTTTAGTCCAAAATCCCAGGAGCGCCCTCTTCTTTTCTTGTTTCTGCCACATAGTCCAATTGACATACTGCCCCTGGACTGTCACATGTAACTTAATGTTTCCTTCCTGTATTGGCCACACATCTAGGTGCCGATTCCGATCCGTTAAAAATTACTGTCCGACTCGGATCCGTAATTTTTTACGTACGAATCGTACAAGTCCCATACAAACGGAAAAGTACGATTTGTACGTGAAAAATACATACAAATTCCCTGGGGAAAAGTTTACGAGACGTCCCCGGACAGTTTGACGTACGAGTCATAAAACTGAAGTCCGAGCGCACAAGTCCAATCCGTACCGGCGTCCCGAATACACAAGCGTATGGAAAACGTCCCGTACGGTGCGAACTTTGCACGACCCCTACCCCGGTACACTTGTGCCCGGGGTACGAGCCGTACGGCCCCCCCAGCCTCCCAACCCTCCCGCATACATCCACACCATACCCCCCGCCCCCGTATGTATGGCGCGTACCCCCAGCCCCCGTATGTACGCACCGTACCCCCAGCCCCGTATGTACGCGCCGTACCCCCATCCCCCCGTATGTACGTGCCGTACCCCCAGCCCCGTATGTACGCACTGGGGGTACGGCGCGTACATACGGGGGGTGGGGGGTACGGCACGTACATACAGGGCTGGGAGTACGGCGCATACATACGGGGCTGGGGGTACGGCGCGTACATATGGGGGGGCTGGGGGTACGGCACGTATCAGGCCCCCTTTTCCTCGTGCATTGTGGTGTACTTAGCTTTTCCGGCACTTTTTGGCTCCCATAAACAAATAGCCGTGCGGAGTGCTGTGGGTACGAATCGTACTTGCTGGTCCGTAAAAAGCTGCCTGACTCCGTGCGGACGTCGCGTACGCGCTGTCCAGGATCGGAATTGTATGTATTTTTTAGCCGTACGGTGTTTTTTACAATTCGTACGGAAATGGTATTTCTGTACGAATCGTACTTGCTGGTTTGTACGGTGGAATTCCCTGGTACGAGTTGTAAGGAGAAAACGCTCCGTACGACCATTTGTACCCAGGTTTTACAGGATCGGAATCGGCACCCTAATGTATAGTCTCTTTTGTTAACTCCAGAGGATATTGCGACTGCTTTCCCCACTCAGAATCCTGTTTAAAAATAGCGTTTTTCATAATTTCTAACCGTTAATTGTAACAGGCTGATTTGATCATCTTCTCTACAATTCCTAAGACGTTCCTGTACATTGGGGTCAAAGCTAAGTGCACAAAACTTTGCTGCATTTTCTTGGCTCAACATCACCTCAAAGGCTTCTAATTCATACAAACGCACAATCCACGTTAGCAAAGCCTCCCCAGGTTTCTGTTGGAATCTTTCTAAAATGGCATTAATCTCTTGGTAAATAAAGTCATCCGTAGAACTAATTAATGCCTCCTGTCAGTATTGTGAATTAATCTGTAACTCTTGTTGGAGAACTGGCCTTGTGTCTACAACAATCCTTTCTCATGACTCACTCTGGCTATCTGAAAACTCTGGTAATTTATACTGCATCACACACACGGCATTTAGCACTTGCACTGTCTGATATATTTTCAGTTTACCTTTTAAAGATTTGTTTTCACACATCAACTGATTAGAATTCTTTTTAACTTCAACCAACTGTTTTTGTATTACGTTCCTTTTCTAACTGTGTTCATTCTTCATATATGCTATGAAAAGCACCCAAAAGAATCCAACCTTTTCTCCCTGAAGTGATAAGCTTTTTTTCTTCTTCAAAGGAGGCTTCCTGCAAACATTTAAATATCTGTGCTTGCCCCTCGTCTTTTGGTGTAAGATATTATGCATAAGAGGCATTGTCCCACCCCAAAATCTCTATTGGCATCTGGGAATCTGCAACTGAAAACATTATCTTTTTGTAAAACATTTTTCCCCTTTCCCTTTTAATTTGTACTCCACTTCTTGTTCTAAAATATCTTGCATTACATTCCCAAATAAAAGAAATTCAGCACTCCCAAGAAGAGGCACTCGATAAACCAGGAAAAAGCACATGTGAAGGAGGCTGAGCACTCATAAAAGGAGGCACATCAAAAGATAGTTTCAAAATAAAGGGGCCTATTAGTATGGCGGGCAGATCGTCGGGAGCGATCTGCCCGCCATCCACGCCTGAATGACCCCCCGCCATATTAGGATGGCTGGGGGGTCCGCAGCAGTCGGGAAGACCGTCCACCGCTTTTCCGCCTGTTGACGAGTCGGCCGTGCGGAAAAGCGGCATAATATGGTGGCGGTGTCTGCAAGACACCGCCATCCATATTATCATGCTGGCGGAGATTGGCCTTTCCATGGTGGCCTTGCCGCCATGGAAAGGCATGTGGTTCCTGCATTTGTGGGGGTGGGGGCTGCACATGGGGGGTACCTATGGTACCCACTGCATTTGCATGCACAAGGTGGCAGGCACCAGGCGGTGCCTGTCACATCGTGCATGTAAATGCCCTACATGCTTTTTTACATTGCGGCGGGTGCTGCTTACAGCACTGCCCGCCGCAATGTAAAACATTTGTATGGCGGGACCGCCACACCTATGGCGGGCAGTCCCTTTTGCCATTGCGGTGGCAGACGGACTATGTCATCCCGCCATCGTAATAGACCCCAAAGTGGTGGGTTTTACTAATGCAACGCTCTCTAACAGAAAGACTTTCCCAGATGTCAAATGAATCAACATGCAAATATATATAGATGTATATATGTGCACAAGCAAATAATAATATAATACTCACAAGTAATCAAATACATAAGATAAAACACAAGCAGATAATAATGGAACATTCACAAGTCAAATAATAATGGAGCAAAACATAAGCAGATAATAATAATAATGGATAATGCAAGAAACAAGCACCGTCAACTGTGAGAAAAAACACCATCAAATGAAAGACTCAAATATACGCAACATGAAAACATCACAAAGCAATGAACCTCAAAGCTCATATATCACCTTTGAGTCCAGCACAACATTCTAGTCAGCTTGACTGGGAAGCCCTTTCATTCACCCAGAAGTCTCAATGGGACAGCTAAAATATTCTTGTGACGGTGCGTCCACCTCACAAGTGTGCTTCTGTTTGAGTGCCGAAACTACCTGTCTTTAATACTTTTTACTAACATGGAAAGAGATTTTCAGAAGTTCCACCCCCCTTCATCTATTGCAAAACCAAAGCTGCCCATACCGGTCTGTTCCAAGGTCAAGAAGGTAGCTGGCCAACCCTCAGTGTTTTGACTCTGACACAGAGAAGTACATTCCTCTCTCAGCCTTCCAAACGCATATCTCACACGTTCTGTTCCAGCAAGGCTGTTTTCACTGTGCTGGGAAGAAAGTAAACAGCCCACTCTAAAACTGGAAGAAGTCCAGAAATTAAATCATGCAAGAGCACAAAAATGATGTTGTACATTCAAAATGGAGCAAGGGAAAACACATTGTAAAAGGTCACCTCATGATCTCACAGTAGAAAAATACATGTAGCACGCAATGAGAAGCTCAGACCTGTTTTACAGGCTTAAAAGGTATGCCATTGCTGTCTCAGGCAGCACCATTATCCATACTCCTGGTTGCGCCCACTGTGTCCTTTGTTACACAGCTAGAACTAAGATGTACTGGCTATTTTAGAGGTTCTGTCTGCATTGGTGGCCTAGGTGACAGTATAGACCACAACCCCATTGGTCCGTAGAATCTGGTCAGCCATCTGCTGCTGCATTCTGGACAAGGAGGAGCAGTCCATATAGGAATTTCTGTGGTTTTCTTTCCATCCTACATTCATAAGACTAAAGGGTCCTCTAAAGGACACCCACAAATTAGGCATTTAAAAAGGGCTAATGTCATTCCAATTGTGGTATTCCCTGAATGCAAATTAAAGACAGCACAGGAGGTAGTTCTAATTTCTGCTTGTGTATTCTTCTTGGTTAAGAAGCATTCCTTTCAGTGTCTTGTTGGATCTCATCAAGAGGTGAAAGCCAGGAGAGAAGTTGTAATTTGCTCCACACTTATCCACGCATATCTGAATGGTTTTAATGGAAAGCAACATGTAGCATGATGAAGCTTTTACGGAAAAAATATTCTAACGACTGTCGTACGGTTTGTACCTCCTTTGGTAAAACTGTGCATTTGTTAGACAACATAAACATCAGGACAGTGCAAGGCTAATTCCGTGCATACCCTCAGGATAAGTTGGCCTAT
This sequence comes from Triturus cristatus, assembly GCF_964204655.1. Classification (NCBI taxonomy): domain Eukaryota; kingdom Metazoa; phylum Chordata; class Amphibia; order Caudata; family Salamandridae; genus Triturus; species Triturus cristatus. Next base: position 305,586,467 of record NC_140581.1, read on the forward strand.
GTCCCTGCTAGACACAGTGCACCATCCGTACCCCTAACCTTACAGGGCAACAAATGTATGTGCAACCCTAGAACATAGCAACCCTGATCCCCAAGGAAATTGTGGTATCCAGCTGCAGCCGCTGCAGGTAAGAGCGGTGGGGCCAGCTGGGGGGGATTTCAAGAGATGACCACAAGGGAAAATTAATTATTTATTAAATTTTCCCTTTAGGTCGTCTCTCGACCTCCCCCCAGCTGGCCCCACCGCTGTTACCTGCAGGGGCTGCGACTGCTGGTATCAGATCTAGAACCTTTTCGTTTGGACTCTCATGCACACCCAAAGAAGTACACAAGAAATACTCAGGAAGCCTTTACAATATTTATTGTAGCATTGTGATTCTTTCATAAAATATGTGTGCTGTGTTTATGAGCAGTATGAAACAGATTAGTGTAATTACCATTACAAGAACAGTGAAAAGAATGAACATTTCCACCATTGTGTCAAGACAGTGTGGATATGCAGGCATATGAGTACTGAGTATATGTGTACTCCTAACAAGTGCTCCCTTGCCTTGTCGTTCTTAGAGTGGGTCATCTGCCAAATCCCTGCCAGGTAGCCTAACTCCCTGATACCTGTGGGTAAGTGTCATCAGGCTGTCCATCTTGGTGTAGAGCTGGGCATCCCTCCTGTTGGTATGTAGGCATCAACTGATCTGGAATTTTGACATGTGGTAAGCCCACAGTGTCAGCTGAGTGCTCCTCTGCCTGAACAAGGAAGTGCTTGTGTATTTATGACAATAGAACCTATGTGGCCATCTCACATCATCTGTCAGGCCGTAATTGCTTTTTCTACTTGGCTAACGTTGTCACCTTTCAGGCAATAACATAAATAACATTTGTGCAGTGTACTAAATGTTCAAGGTATCGTGATAGAGTGACTATAAGTTGAAATGTAAGCAGTGCAGTTTCAGAGAATGTCATCCTGCATTGTCACGCACGCGAATGTCTGTCAAAAGTAACAGTGTGTAAAAAAGAAGGTAACTTAAGAAACGTGAGTATGTAAAATGGCAGCGTTTCTAACCGGGACTATTCTTACCACGTGACACTACCATTTGAGAAGTCACACCCTTGAATGACTTGCCTCAGCTTCAGGATACCTGATTGAATACTTTACAAGTACCAGGACAGAAAAATGTTGTGTTAAGCTCCAGGAGTCTTAGCAATATCCATTCCCCCTCACTCAAACTATGTAATCACCAGCAGCAGTAGAATCCATAGGACCTAAGTGACCCCTCAAGGCTTTCTACCTGCCTAATATGTAGGGCAGACACAACATAATTTCCTTATCTTTGCCAATAAGTGTGGCTAGTTAAAGTGGCTGAACAGCCTATTATTTCACAAAGTGTTTTCACAGATGTATTTTATAAACCAAATCCTGCAAGAGGTCCCACAAACCATTTGTTGGCCTGAGGTTCAGAGCATTAATGATTTTTAAATAACAGAACTTTCTGAAAGGACAGTATAAATCAGTATAAGGGTCTTTAGCCTCCTCTTGGGATGCAGCCTGCATCTTAATGTTGTGAAGTAAAGCACAATCCTGCTGTATCTAGCTTCTGCCTTGTTTGGGGCACATGCTAACTACAACTGATGCACGTCAGGCAGACCCATTAGTCAGAAGTGAGACCTCCAGGCCCCAGTTCATCGCATATATTTGTGGGGACATTCAACATTGGATCTACTGAATGAGACCTTTTTCCATGCAGACTCTCCTGTCTCCTCACGTCTTTCTTTTCCTGAGAGAGCCTGCTCCCTTTTATAAAGTCAGGACTCTTACGGTCTTATTATGAGTCGGACTGCCAGACTCACTGGGGTGCTGCGGTGCTGGTCCAGCCACCGCTGCTCCAGGAGTCTGACTGTCATATTATAAGTTTGGCTGTCGGATCTCCAAATGAACACTGTAACTGCCAGAGAACCATGGTCCCTGGTGGTGGTGCGGTGTTCAGGGGCGCAGAATATGCTGGCTGTGCTGCTGCGGCACCGCCATGTATATTTTGAGTTTCCCAAGCACCAGGCTTACATGGCCATCAGCACTGGCATGTAAAAGCTGCCAGTGGGGAAACAAAGGGGGCCCTTCAGGGTCCTCCTTGCCCCATGAAGGAAGGTGCATGCATGGGGGCACATGTTGTGGCCCCCTGTGTGCAAGCAACCCCCTAATTCCAGGACGGCATGGACTTAATAGTCCATGCCGTGCTGGAACACGCTGTGGCATTCACATGGCGGGACAGTATTAAAGACTCATTGCGCCTTATTACTGTACCACCACAGGAACTCCACATTGTCCGCCTGCAAGTCTATGATTAGTATCATAATCTGGCGAGTGGACTACGTTCTGGGTTGGCGGTACGGGAGTGGGGCAGTGGTGAACTGCCCCGATCCCACACCTCCAAAGTCGTAATAAGGCTCTTAGACTACTTTCAGCTTCAGCCTGGACCATAGCAGACATTACCATCAACTTAGGATGTGGCAAATACTTTTTTAGAATCCTCTCTACGGAATGTTAAGTTTTTATGGCAGCATCTAGCTGAGACCAACCGCTTCACTCCATGGCAATCTCTGCTTCCTCTTTAGGTTCTACAGATACAGTGGGCATTGATGCATCATTCGTGGTGTGTTCAGTTAGCTGGTGGTTAGGGCTGCGAGTGCTGTCCTAGACGGCTGGCAAGACCCGCCTGTTTAGGATGATCTTGGGAAAACACTTGCAATTGAGCCATGCTTGTGTCTCACTACCTCGCTAGTCATTCAGGACATGGACAGAAGGACCGATTGTGTAGTTCCCCTAACAGCAGGGCCTGCAGTCTCTAGGCAGAGACATGGGAGTACTTAACTGTATTCTCTATAATCAGAATCTTGCATCCTCCTCTTCTCTGTAGCATCCCACATCCTCCACAAACAAACAACAGTTCTGTTACTTGTAAGGTAAGAAAAATAGGAACTAAATACAATTGCAAACTTTTGCTTCTCAAAAAGTCTTGAGTGTAAAAGCTAACCTAGATTGAATGTTTACTTGTAAACTACAGAACGATGATCAGACTTAATTGCTTTCTCTAAGAGTGACATCAGGACCGTGGTTAGAATTGGGTTTCTGGTTGGTAGAGGACTGTACCCTGTCCAAGCAGGAACCACATTCCTAGTCAGGGTAAGTCAGATACACAGCCTACAATAACCTGTGTACACCCTCTGGTAGCTTGGCACAGAGCAGTCAGGCTTAACTTAAGAGGCAATGTGTAAAGTATTTGTGCCACACTTCAAACAGTAAAGCGGTGGAAATACCACACAAAAAGATACCACATATGGTTAGAGAAAATGAGCTTAGTTAAATAAATAAAGCAATACCCAAAACGACAAAAATCGAATAAGTAGATCCTGAGATATGGAATTTTAAAGATTTAGGTGAAAACAGTGCATAAAAGTGCAATGCGCCAACAGGTCACGTCGGACCGGGACAAAGTCAAGAATTCAGGCCGAACTCAACACATGACAAACTAGCACTGGGAAAGCGAATAGGTCTGTCCTCTGTAGGCTGTTGAAATGTTTATTTTTTTATTTCAATGATATGCCACAAAAATGCAAAGATGCATTCATCCTGAGCGTGGCATCATATTCTTTCAATAGCAACTTTTAAAAAAATAACAATTGTTTGCAATTGTATTAGAACAGTAAAGGTCCTTCATAGTAAATTTGTTCAGTGGTTTTGGCGGTAGGTGAAAGACAAATTTTATTAGGGAGCTAACATGACAAAACATATCTTTTTGATTCACTTGTAACTTTATTCCCCTGCATGAAACTGCACAAATTGGGATACTTAAACTTAGTTGACCATGCTAAGTGAAATACCAAATTTAGTGCAAATCAGTTGATGGGGGCCAAAGTCATAAGCAATTCAGAAAATGCTGTTTCAATGAATAGTAACTATTGCCATACGCGCCTATGCCAACCTCCAGCTGTACGCAGCCGAAAGCCAAGCGCGTCATATGATTGGCCGCAGGAATTGACCTGCAGTATGGCCCTGTGCCGATGTATTAAATAGGCTCAGTAGTGAATATTCTAGAAGTGGGCAGCCGGTGGTGGAGTTCAGCTACAACCCAAAGAATGTCTTCTGAGGAATAACAGTCTTCACAAACCTACATCCAGAAAGCAAATAGTCGAAGTTTGGGTTTTCAGCAGGTGATGGCACCCATGTACCCAAGGCGTAGCCACTGGGCACCCAGCTTCACTAGCTGAATCTGGGATTTATAGTCAGGATCTGCAATTTAAATCATAACAGATACAGAGATAGCTCAAACAGTTCCAAAATGAGGGCATCTGACCTCAGTTTCATAGACATCATGCTAAGGCCTAACTGTGTGACCTGGGCCATTAGGTCATTTTTTTGATTCCATGAAGTGGCCATCTGAACTCTCCAGGTGAGACTTGTCTATGACACCCAGCATGACACAAAGGAGAATAGAAGCCCACTTAGAGTTGGTAGGCAGATGGCTCAGCCTTTCAGGAAATGGAAGTATATTTCTCATCCCACCCTGATATGTTTGGGGTTTCTGATGGAAAGCTCAAGAGTAACAAAATATAAGCTGTCAAGTACACAGAGGTGAAGAATAATCTATAGGAATACCATTACTTTTCCTAACCTTCACTGTGTTTCATAAGGCTCCATTCATGTTGCACTGTTCTCCGAGCCACACAAAATGTATGGCGCTCACAGTCCACAGTACAAACCGCTTAGTCAAATAAGGATACCTAGTTATTAAAGCCTGATCACCTTTCACAGGGAAGCTGTAGTCAGTACACCTTTTTCCTCAATAAGGGTACAGATGAAAAGGCATTTGCCTCTTAACCTAGAATCCACTGCTGCAGTCTGTGCAGATTCTATCTTAAGGGTGACGTATACATGGGCATATTAAGGCAGGGGGGAAAGTGTGTTATTCCCCAGTGCCCACAACATCCAAAGGACTGTCTGGGTAACATGATTGAGACAGCTGAATTCCCACCAAAATGCCAATGTGCATAAAAAAATATGTTTAATTTGACAGGGGGAATGCCTACTTTAGAGATGATCAATGTACATGCCGGCCTTCCCAAACATTAAGGTGCCGATCACAATCCGTTAAAAACCGCGTACGAACCGTCGGTCGGAGCGAATTCCCCGTCCGACTCGTACCCGGTCGTAAAACTTTACAAACATGGAATTACGATTCGCACGGAAACACCATTTCCGTACGAATCGTAAAAAACACCGACCGAACAAAATATACATACGAATGTGATCCGGGAATGCTGCGACGTGACGTCGGGACGCTTTCAGGCAGCGTTTCACGAACCAGGAATTACGATTCGAACCGACAGCAGTCCGGACGGCAATATTTTCACGGCACCCAAAAAGTGCCGCAAAAGCGAAGTACGGCGCGAATCGACCAGAGTAGGTGGCCCGGTACGCGCCGACCCCCCCCCTGCCCCCGTAGGTACGCGCCGACCCCCCCCCAGCCCCCGTAGGTACGCGCCGACCCCCCCCCCAGCCCCCGTAGGTACGTGCCGACCCCCCTGTGTGTACACCCGTGTACGGTGCGTACCCCCCGTGTACGTTCGAGTCGTACCCCCACCCGTGTATGTACGGTGCGTACCCCCACCCGTGTATGTACGGTGCGTACCCCCCCGTGTACGCTCGAGTCGAACCCCCCCGTGTACGCTCGAGTCGGACCCCCCCGTGTACGCTCGAGTCGGACCCCCCCGTGTACGCTCGAGTCGGACCCCCCCGTGTAATACGCGCTGGGGGTACGCACCGTACATACACGGGTGGGGGGGTCCGACTCGAGCGTACACGGGGGGGTCCGACTCGAGCGTACACGGGGGGGTCCGACTCGAGCGTACACGGGGGGGTCCGACTCGAGCGTACACGGGGGGGTCCGACTCGAGCGTACACGGGGGGGTCCGACTCGAGCGTACACGGGGGGTACGCACCGTACACGGGTGTACACACAGGGGGGTCGGCACGTACCTACGGGGGCTGGGGGGGGGGGTCGGCGCGTACCTACGGGGCTGGGGGGGGTCGGCGCGTACCTACGGGGCTGGGGGGGGTCGGCGCGTACCTACGGGGGCTGGGGGGGGTCGGCGCGTACCTACGGGGGCTGGGGGGGGTCAGCGCGTACCTACGGGGGCTGGGGGGGGTACGGCACGTACCGGGCACCTGTTTGGACGTCTCCATGGTTGTTATGGGAGTTCGGTGCGGACGGTCTTTTCACCATACGGTTGTACATTCGGACGCCCGGGATGGATCGTGATTCCCCGGTCGGAGTTCACCTTTCACGTTTGTACGGTGAATCGTCCGAGGACGTGTCGGACACATTTTCCGACCCGAGGACGTGTGGGGAAATATTCCCAGTGCGGTTCGTATGGACTTTTTACCATGCGAATCGTGATTGCCAGTTCGTACGGCACTTGTACGATTCGTACGGTAAAAAGACCCGATACGAGTCGTACGGGGACATTTTTTACCGGATCGTGATCGGCACCTAAATGTATGATCTTTTGTGCATTCTTTCTGTCTTTTTCCTTGCTTCCCACCACCTATTCTAGCTTACCCTTTCTACACATTGTAGGATCACGATACACGCTGGGGGCTAGGACCAGCCCATGAGGGGAGGGAAACCCGGAACTAGGAGGGAGGAGCGAAGGCGGGGAAGGCAGATAGAGTTAGAGCAGGGTACAGTATGGAGGTAAAATAAAGGACCCAATATAGTTATTCATGTGTCCGTGTCGTGATTACTGACGTACGACACTACAACTGGCGACGAGGAGTGGTCGTGGACCCTACCTCCCTTACCTCCAGCCTGGTGTGCTTTGCTGCTGTGGAAGCTGTGCTGTTTCGTGGACCGGGAGCTCACCCCGGTCACGTTGTGACCCCCACGTCGATCTCCGCTACTTTGGAGCTCTGCTGCACCCTGGGGAGTCCGCCCCAGCCACGTGGGATCCTGTATTGCTGCCGTTGTCCTTGCGATCCGGGAGCCCACCCCGGTCGCGTGCGTGCCCTCCGATGGTGGATCTGCTGGTCGCGACCCGTGAGCCCACCCTGGTCGCGTGGTCTGTGCCCTGCACTTGTGTTGCTGCTGCCATCGTGGGAGGAGTGCTGAGTCCTGTGAGGCGACCTGTGGTCGAATCCAGCTGCGTTCAGGTACCAGTGCCTGTGTATGCTCAACCGGCTGCAGCTGCTGCCCTCGTGTGTGTTGGGCTTACAAATCTCGCGAGGAGCGAGATCTCACGGCGGCCATCTTTGAGTCAGGCATCTCCTCCAATCCCCTTTCAAGGAGTGCCCGGCGGCAATTTTGGAGTCAGGCAAATAGCTGCAAAGAGCAACAAGCCTTGGCAAATGCTCCCCTGAAAGACTAGTGATGTTTTAAAGGACAAGCCACATCAGCATTATACGTGGACTACATTCCCACTAGGCTCCCTGCTGGTGAGTCTACGGAACATACAAGTGCGGACACGTGCCACATACACTGCATTAAATTGAGTGACAAGTGCTACGAGGGCTCTGGTGCAAGACTAGTCACTACCAAGGAGGTGATCAACTGTCCTCTACACAGTCGCATATAATGTCTGGATCACCCACATCAAGGCGGGGTCATGCCTCTGCGAGTACTAGCGCCGGACCGGTGTCGTCCACGTCCACTGCGCACATGGGTGGCCAAAGACTTGGCATGCTTGGAGTCCCCTTCTTACGGCCGCCGGAACCTCCAGTCCTCATATCTGGGGGAGGCATGGGTCTTCGTTGGCAAGAATGGCTAGAGGACTTTGAAGACTTCACGAAAGGGTCACTTGTGACAGAGGAAGAGCAACAGCTGATTGCACTGCGCAATCTAATCGGGAAAGACGTTGGTCAGATCATAAATAACTTCCGGTCGATGCTGCTTCGTCATACGTCAATGTGCCTGACGCCCTAAACAGAAAATGTCTGCACAAACGAAACATTGATTATGAAAGGTACACATTTAACCTGGCATCTCAAGAAAAAGATGAGCCCATGAGCACGTTCACTACGCGATTGCGACGTTTGGCTCGTTTCTGTGAATTCGACTCCTTCACGACGGAAGATGCCCTTCGCCTGAGAATCATAGAAGGATGCCAGTCTGAGTCGTTACGCAGACGACTATTAAAGAAAAGCTACTCTCTGGATGAAATCGAAGAAATGACGCGAGTACACGATCAGGCAGAAGAACATGCCAAGAGAATGGAAGCTGGAAGAGGCGAAAAACGTGAACAGGCATTTAGGCTTCAATCTCGCCACACTAAAAGGTACTCCCCTGCAAAGCAACGTTCATCCCGATCCAAAGTGCAGTCTCACTATTCAAATCGCTGTCGTCGCAGTACCAGTCGTACTGATAAAAAACAGGAGCGCCAGCTTAAGTGTTATCGTTGTGGATATGACTTCCCTCACACAGAGACCTGCCCTGCATTAGGCCAAAAGTGCAGGAAGTGTGGCCGGGACAACCATTTTGAGAATGTGTGCGGAGCACCATGCAAAGACACTCAAGGAGACAATTACAGACAGCCCAGACCGTCCAACACTCATCATCATGCCAAAGCGGTGTGGGACCGCAGAGATTCGTCCAGGGGCTCTTCACAATCCAGCTGTCATTCTCATGAGACCTATCAATCCCGTTGATTGCAATCTCGCGAGTCAAGGTCGCTATCACCAATATCGCAAGACAGCGATGAGTATGTCTGCATGGTCGCGGATCCGGGCTGATTAAAAAAATACCCGCGATTACACTTTAAAATGGACACTCACTTGACCACGTTTGTTCTGGACAGTGGAGCATCTCTCAACTATATCTCAGTTGCAGAATACAAGAAAATGAATCAGCCATCACAGTTGCATAAAGCTGCCGTCTGCGTGTACGCCTGGATGTCAAAGGAACCTCTCCCGTGTTTGGGACAATTCCCGACTAATCTCACATACAAAGACAGGACTATTCCAGTCCGCATCCATGTCATTGATGGTCCTGAAGCGGATTGTCTTCTCAGCCTACCAATGGCGGAACGACTTAGCTTAGTTGAAATTTTATACAAAGTTGACGATGAACCTGACATAGTTCACAAGTTTCCTAAGCTATTCACAGGACTTGGAAAGATGGCGCACTGTCAAGTTCGACTGCACATAAATGAACGTGTGACTCCCCTAGCACAACATCACAGAAAAATCCCGTTTCACCTTCAACAGTCTGTAGAGGAGGAACTGCAGGACCTTATCCAGGCTGACATCATAGAAAGGACATCAGGACCCACTCCCTGGGTTTCTCCAGTGGTCGTAGTGCCCAAAAAAGGCTCACCTGGCAAAGTGCGTCTCTGCGTAGATATGAGAGCACCCAACACCGCCATAGAAGGGGAACGACACCCAGGGCCTCACATCAGTGACATGATTGCGTCCCTCAACGGTGCGCAAATATTCTCTAAACTTGACCTTAACAAAGGTTATCATCAACTGGAGCTTTACGAGAAATCGAGATATATCACCACCTTCTCGACTCACCACGGCCTATTCAGGTATAAGAGACTCAGTTTTGGAGTTTCATCTGCCGCTGAGATTTTTCAGGAGGCTATCAGGAAGGTAATTCATCACATTCCCAACACGCTGAAATATAGTGATGACATCCTTGTCTATGGAGCGACACTGCAGGAACACGACACAGTACTAGACCGAGTCTGTCATGCTCTGCTTGATGCCAATATCACGTTAAACAAAGACAAATGTGAATTTCACGAATCCACACTAAAATTCTTCGGCCACATCTTCTCCAGCGCAGGAATGAAACCTGATCCAGAAAAGATTGCTGCCTTGAATGAGACCCCCAGGCCGCGAGACGCAGGTGATGTGCGTTTGTTTTTGGGCATGGCAAGCTACTGTGCCCGATACATCAAGGATTATGCCACCATCAGCTACCCTCTGAGACAGCTGACCAAACGAGGACACCCGTATCAATGGACCACGAGATGTGATCAAGCACTTCATTCAATCAAAGCTGCGGTTCAATCGGCCAACAACCTGGCATACTTTAACCCTAGAAGAAAAACGGAAATCACTGTAGATGCGAGTCCTGTAGGACTTGGAGCTATACTAGCTCAATATGACAGAGAGAATGATCAGCGACAAATTGTAGCATATGCCAGTAGGAGTCTCATGGACACAGAGAGAGCATACTCTCAGCCGGAAAAAGAAAGCTTGGCGGTGGTCTGGGCCTGCGAACACTTTCACATCTTGATCTACAGAAAGCATTTCACACTTATCACGGATCACCAGACCCCGGTAACCATTTTTGGAAATCCTCGAAGCAAGATGCCACCCAGAATAGAGCGCTGGGGTATCCACCTTAAAGAATATACCTACACCATCATCCACAATCCAGGAAAAGCTGCCTATCCAACTGACTATATGTCCAGACATCCCAAGGCAACGTCCACATCCACTCCCTCAGTAGCTGAAGAATATATCCATTTTGTGGTGGCTCAAGCCAGACCACCAGCCGTCCCGTTGGAGGCCATCCTTGATGCTACCAATGAAGATGCCACACTCCGAAATATAAAACATCGCATTCAGACGAATAGCTGGAGACATTTGGAGGAATTCGGACAGAGTGAACATATTGACAGTCCTGAGCTGTCCTCTTTCAGGCATGTGAAAGATGAACTATCTATCACCTCAGATGGTCTTATACTAAGGGACAAATGAATCATCATTCCAAAACAACTGCGCCAAGGAGTCATCAACCTAGCGCATGAAGGGCACAGAGGTATTGTTGCCACAAAGATGGCGCTGCGGGAGCGAGTCTGGCTCCCGACGCTTGATCAGATGGTCGAACTAACACTGAAGGACTGCCCACAGTGTCAGTTGGTGAATCGAGAGGAGCCTCCTGTGCCTCTCCAAATGTCTAAACTGCCGGATGGTGTGTGGCATCATGTCGCAATGGACTTCCGTGGCCCGTTACAATCTGGCAAGTACATCCTGGTCATAATGGACTCACGTTTGCCAATCGCACATCACACAGCGTCAACTAAAGCCGCCTCCATCATACCTGTAATGGATGAGGTCTTCACAGCATGGGGCATACCGAAGGTAGTCAAAACGGATAATGGCCCACCATTCAATGGGCAAGAATTTGCTGCTTTTGCCAACCATCTAAACTTCAGACACAGGAAAATTACTCCCTTGTGGCCACAGGCCAATGGAATGGTGGAAAGATTTATGGCCACCCTAAAGAAGACCATTCAACAAGCAGAACTGTCCAAATGTGACGTGCAAGTGGCATTGAATGAGGTATTACGAGCATATCGAACTACACTGCATCCTACCACAGGCAGGTGTCCAGCAACACTGATGCTGGTTCGCACCGTGCGCACAAGAATACCGGTCTGGGAAGACGTAGCCAGTGGCGTGTCTCAAGACTCTGACCACAAAGAAATATCAGCAAGAGACAAACTACAAAAGGAGAAGATGAAGGAATACGCAGACAGACGAAGAAAAGCTGCACAGCCATCTATCCAGGAAGGAGACTTGGTATTGGTGCGACAAGAACAACAAAGAAAAGCAGACTGTCGATATCATACATGTCCTCTAGTGGTGACGAAGCAAAAAGGGACTATGATCACAGCTGAATCGGAGGACAAGAGAATCACGAGGAATGTGACGCATTTTCAGAAGTGCATGCCTCATGTCAGAGATATGCTAACTGCACCCCGTAGTGCGGTCCAAGGAGATACACCTGAGGGAGCAAGCGATCATCGACCTGCCATGTCTATGGTCGAAGGGGAACAGGCGGCTCAAGAAGTAACCCTCCGGCCCCAGCGAACTCATCGAAGACCCATTCGCCTGATCGAAGCACTGTAACTATGGGGTTTTCTATTATTGTATACTCTGACATGCATGGACACACTTGAAGTATTTCAAATTGTTAAGAAAGGGGAAGATGTAGGATCGCGATACACACTGGGGGCTAGGACCAGCCCACGAGGGGAGGGGAACCCGGAACTAGGAGGGAGGAGCGAAGGCGGGGAAGGCAGATAGAGTTAGAGCAGGGACAGTAAGGAGGTAAAATAAAGAACCCGATATAGTTATTCATGTGTCCGTGTCGTGATTACTGACGTACGACACTACACACATCCCTCTCTCTTTCTCTCCCCATCGCTCATTACCTAATCTCTCAATTCACCTCATTAGCTACCTTTTCTCTCATCCACCCCTCTCTCTTTTTACCTGACCTGACTCACAAAGGTATTTCCTTCTTGATACTGTTCTACTCTACCTCTAACTCCATTTCTCTCCCCCCACCTGATCTCGCTCTCTTATCTGTGCCTGTACCGCTTTCCCTGTTTTAGCTCACCATCTCTCCCTCACCTCTACCGCTCTACATCTGGGGGCTTCAAACTGGGGGGCTGGCCCCCCTTGGGGGGCATCAACGGATCCCGGGTGGGGCACCAGGCTCTGGCCAAAAGAAGCATTGTTCTGATAACAGTGCTTTGTTTTAAGCTGAAAAAAATTAGCCGCACCATCCCGCTCTGTAATGGGCCATCACTAACATCTTTTGCTATTTATTTCCTAGCTAGGCGAAGGTGTCAAAAGGGAAGGGGCTCCAAATACTCTTCAACCTCCCCACCCCCCACTTCTAATAATCACACTGTGGATACATCTACTCCTTAGTGAGTCCTGCCTAACCTGAATATTATGTTTGGCAATCATGGATTTGATTGCACCTTAAAAACAGTGATAGAACGTAGATGCAATCTTTAAATATGTATAGACATATTTAAACATTGCCAATTTAATAAAATAATTGTGAAAAATTCTGAGGGGGGGCCCTGATGATTTCTTTCCCCCACTGGGGGGGCACGTCATTCAAAAGGTTGAAGACCACCTTATTTTTTTCCTCTACCTTCCTCTGTACTTCACAACTCTCTTTCTACCTAAACCACTTTCTTTAACTCTATATTGACATCACGTGATCATTCTTTCTCTACCTTAGCTCTATCTTTCTAGTTCACTATTTTTCTTCGGCACCTGATCGCCACACTCCTCTCTCGCTGCCTTCCTCTTTGCCTAACTACTCTCTTTACCTGACCTGTCCATCAATAACTTTTCACATTTTGCTCCACATTCTAACGCAGGACTCTCTAGCTACTTAGCATCTCTGTATACTCCTCTCACTGTCTAACTTCTCTACCTCTACTTCTTGCTAACTCACAACTCTTTCTACCGTACTTCTCTCTCTACGTCACTCCTTGGTGCACTCACTCCTCTTGCTCTTTATGATTTTCGTTCTGACTTTTTCTACCTCTCTCATTTCCCATCAAATTAAATCTAATATTTCTCTACCTCTCTATATTTAACTCTTCCTTAAGCACATATCTATATCTTTCTTTATATGCACCTTTCTCTCTTTATTGTACCCCCCTTTCTACCTCACCCATTGCTCTATGTCACTTCTGTCTTGTAATACCAGTATGCTGTTCTCTTGACCTCTCTTTCTCTTGGCCCCTTTTATCTTACTAAGCACAGTCAGAGATCACTGCCCAGGCAGAGAAAAGTATACATCGAAAAAGAAGGCGAAGAACAAGCTAAGAGAAGAGAATTAAGTGGAAATTGTCATATTTCTCTATGGAGTGATGGAAATCCTCTTAGAAGTGCTCTGATTTTCACTGTCGTAGTGAGAATGCTAGTTGAGAATAGGCAATTTAGAGGCATATTATCAAGCACGGCGTTAAAATTATCGCCGCATTAGCGGCAGAAAACTGTTGCTAAAACGGCGATAATGGGCTTGATAATATGCTGTAGAGAATTCCAATAGAAGCCCATGTTGACACCAGAACATGGGCTTCTATGGGAATTCACAAGAGCATATTATCAAGCCCATTATCGCCGCTTTAGAGGCAGTTTTCTGCCGTTAAAGCGGCGATAATCTTAACGCCGTTTCTTGATAATATGCCCATTATTTTCGATAATGAAGCTCCGCCCATTAAAGTCACAATTCTTTGCGAAAGCTATATGCCTTTTAATTATTATTATGCACTAGTCTTCTGGAGCATCCAGCAAGTCACCACTTCCATGCCTTTCATAAAATGAAACGAAAGGGTTGGTTAGGCAAGACGAAAATCCAAGTGGAAAAAAGATTTTTCAGTGCTTGTTCAAGCTTTATTCAAGTATTATTTGACAGTCAGAATCCGGGCAATTTGAGTTTCTTTTGGGATATATATGCACGCCTTAATAGTGGAATTTTAGGGTATTGCTGTGCTTGGATATAGGCGAAGGGTTTGATTCAGCTAAAAATGGGTAATACATTCAAAGATATTCCAAAGAGGCTGCCCAACAGGGGAAATAAATCAAAGAGTGGGTAAATTAAAGAAAGGATCACTTGTGAAAACTACTCTGAAACTCTGTTGAATCTGCTGTTTCGAAATTTAGAAAAAGCACAACCCCATGGAGAGGTGTGGCCCAGCGACCTGACTCCAGAGCGCTGGGATCAGAGTTGACCCCCAGCTCTGGCGGCACCTCAGCTCAGCATCATGTGACTCTGGGCAATAGCTCACTTAGGGGCATATTAACAAGGGCTTAATCTCCGCTTTTGCAGCTTTAAAAGACAAAGAAGCGGATATAAAAATATCGCTCTATCAACAACAGGGTGCTAACATGCAAAATCGCATGTTAGCACCCTTTTTCACTACGCTTCCCTTTGCATCTCTAATGAGATGCAAAGTGGGCGTTCCAGAGCAAAATAATAGGAGAAATGTCGCTAAGTGACATTTCTCCTATTATCAAGCTTCACGCTAACCCTGTTAGAGACGAAAAAAACAGCGCTAACCATGGTTAACGCTGCTTTTTTACGTCTGCTAATTTTCAGATTTAGCCATGTAATCCAATGGGAGGTGGATTACATGGCTAAATCCACCATGGGCTATCAACAAGGATATCCCTATCCTTGTAGTTTTATCGCTGCATTACCAGCGATAACCTCCCAAAATGCCCCTATCGCTGGATTTTTTATCGCCTAGGCGGTTAGCGTTGTTAATAACGCGATAACCAGGTGATTTTATCCAGCGCTGGCGGGCGTTAAAAAAAATGAACGCTAAGCGCCCTTAGCGTTAATTTTCCCTGTTCCTTGTTAATATGCCCCATAATCTCCTCCACGGCCCCCAGCGACTTGAAACCTTAAGGGGTGATAGCTCGCGCTTTACAAATATGGATTATTATGGATATAGGTTGAGTCGGCATGAAGTCTTGCGGAAAATCATCTAGGGCTCTTTTCAGTATGCTAAATGAATATGCAAATGACCCGATTCTGACCCACTGTGTGTACATACGTATGATTCATATTAATTGCGCAGGTCCTGAGTGGTCGGCTGAAGTCGGGGGAAGAGTGCGTCAGTGCGCCCGGAGTATTACCAGTTGTGAGGCGTGGAGTTCAGAATTCAATGCTTTTGTATTAACCCATCACGTTTCTACAGTGCAATTCACACACTAACTTACAGTGGAAACAGATGCACCAGCATCCAGCCACCCCCTGGGACACCCTGTTAGTAATCTACATCTGGCCCAGGATGTCCGGCTCTCACCACAGCCATGAAGCTGTAATGAAGGCACTGAGTAAATGCCATCGATCGTTGTGTGTTCGTGCCACGCCAGGGCTCCTTTCATTTGAACGGGGTTGTACTGAGTTGAAATTCAGTTGTTTAAAAATGAATTCTTATGGGAATGCTGCAGTCTGTTCAGACTCTCTGGTGCTTAATATGATCTCCATAGCAACAGCCCTCGCTTTATTTTTAAGCATTTTCATCAGTCATAAATGTAAACTCCTTTGTTGCTCAGATGCATAAATTAGAGGTTGAAATGCATCCCATACAAAAGGCCCCTTTCATTCCCTTATCATTTTGAGTTGATCAGACAACAAAGAATATATTCTGTCAACGCCTGTCTCTCCTGCTCCTAACACTTTGAGACATCAAGCACTTTTAGACCGGTAGTCAAAAACTATTCGCCACCTAATTCAGGAATTTACGTCGGCCAAATATTATGTACTACCCCATATGCATTTCTTTGTTCTATTTCTTTCAATTGTCCTTCTCCTAAAAAAGTTACCCAGATTATGTGCTGTGTCTTCGTGGGTGCTGTGCTGTTCCTGGTCTTTGTAGAATGTGTAGTTGATTAATTCCTGCGCCTTGTCAGGGGTGGTAAGAGCTATGTGAATGGAATCAATAAATTATTGACAAGCTTTTGATAGAGCGCCATGATATTCGAAAAATTGTAGGGGTGCATCATAATCACAGGTAGTCTTCACCCGCATATCTAAAGGAATGTGTTAACGTGTGGCGATTAGAAATGTAGTATTAAAGCAGCATACATTAGTGTGAATAGAAATGTAATCATGTTATTTATGAAGATAAATGTAGTGTTTAATCGAAAATGTATTTTAGAGGATGCATAATGAATTAGTTCACGTATAAAGTGATGCATCAGGTTTCAACGTGCACCATATTAAAGTCTGCACGTGTAGTTTTGCTTATTCATGTATGAAGTATAATGAAATCAGTGCTTATAATGTGATTTTAGAATTGTGTGTTTAAATGTGTAAAGGCCTGATCGCATATACGTTAAAGAGAAAGGCCTATTTGTTTCTTATGTTAGCTGAATATTGTAGGCCGAAAAGTGTTCCCTTGGGAAGGCTCTCATTTAGAAGCAGTTAGCAAATTCTGCATGTGGAAAGTTTTTCGATTATACGTTTCTGTTGCAGGTGCAAGGACACATAGCTTGTTAGGAAGACTAATCCTTTGTGTCAGGAGTTAGGATGTTAGGAGAAGCGAACATGGGAGTACACTGGATTGCAGATTTGATACTTTCAGCGGAGAAGGTGCCTGGGACCCAAGGCCATTCCAACGGTCTTTGGATGAAGTAAGAGTTTCGATGGAAAAATACAGAAGGAAGACCTGGCCAAAGAGGTGTGACGAGGGCGTGTTCTACTGTTTTGTGATTTTGTATTAGGGACAGTGCCCGGAGAGTGAAGCAGTTGAGGATTAGATGGGAAGCTAGAAGGAGCATCTCAGAACGAGCTCTATAGCTTTGGCTACTGATTTAAGCAAAGTGAGTGTACTTCTAAGGAAGTCTTCACTACTGACACCTTTTCTCTCTTGCCTGGGAATAATGCTAAGTAGGGATGTCACCTTAGAGATAGTGTAGGGATGGACTAATTGCTTTTTAGTTTAATGAAGTCTAACATAGAGATTGGAGCAGTTATTGGTTGCCTGATGCTTTTGGAGTTAACTATTCTCCTTATTCTGAGTCGGATGAGACTCCTGCGTAGGATTCGGAGTCAGTGATCTTTGGAGTATAAAATTGAAGTTTAATTGGCTATATAGAGAAATTGGATGTTCTTCCCTTCACACTATTCAGCAGGTAAAAAGGTTCAGTTGACCTGAGGATTCTTAGAGATGGTGAGATACGATAAGATAAGAATCCAGCTTTATCGCTTTCTCTTGACTAGTCTTTGGCACCACAACTTGTTTTATTGTTTCTCATCAGCTATCAATATGATGACGAAAATAGGCAGCTTAAGACAATGTGCCCATCTGCATTCTTTGGTTTTTCAGCATGTGTAAAGCGTTATAAAACCATGCAAAGTGATGAGAGCTGTTAAAAAACGTTAATTGACCACCACGGTGGGACCAGTCAAGTTTCTGGCACAATTAGAGTCTTATTTATTCGGCCTTGCTGTAGTTTTGTGCTGCATTGACAGCGTAAAACATGCCCCTTGTTGCACCCTATTTACAAAGAGATGCATCTAAGCTGATGTGTCACTTTCTAAACCCCTGCACTACATTATTCCTGTGTCAGGTATAATGTACGCAGGGAGGGGCCGTCCCGCGCAAGTAAGCCTCGCAGAAGTGACGTAGTGAAATCTATGAGATTTCACTGCGCCACTTCTAGGCCACAAATGCGTCAAAACCTTACGCCTGCCTCATGGCGTAAGGTTGACGTAATGCTATGTCCATAGCCCTCCCCCTGCATTGCTGGAGTTGCGTCACACTTCCGACACCACTCCAGCAATGCGTAATTTTTGCGCCGACAGATACATCAGTAAAACTGACGTATCTGTCATTCATGATGCGTCATACAGTAAATATGAGGCATCCATCATGTCGCAACGAGGGCGCAATGAAAAGTGCTGCATCGCTGTTTTCACGCAGCGATGCATCACTTTTCATAAATGAGGCCCTTAATCATTAGAAAATAGGCTTGGTCATATGACGTCCCAAAAACAGTCACCAAGAGGATGCAGTAGCTTTTCTGACTTGGAACCCACTTAAAATAAAATACATTCTTCCATCTTTTCCTTCTAATACGCCTTGAAACTGCAGCAGGAGCCAGATCACTTGACCTTCTCCTTTCCAACATCTCTGATGATACAACAGCCTTTCCACCCTGAAACCTGCTTAAAAACAAAAAAATTGTTCATTACTACAGCAGCACAGACCAAGTAACACGGCTTCCACCTCCTCAGTAAGTCAGAGGACTCACCAACTTTCCCATCATTATCCTCCTTTCACGGGAACACTTCATAAGTGTCCATGGCTCAGGAAATAAAACAAGGGCAACTCATGATTGTTCATGCCAGGAACTGGAGATGGCCAGGGACCTGTTCTTGTGCTTTGACTTTTCAAGTATGCTACTACAATATGCCTGACCTCACACATTCCCTGAACACTCACTACTGTCAAACACATACACGAAAACTCAAATACAACACATTCTGTTTTACTAATCCAAAAAATCATATTCAACTCACCACAACTCATGTCGTACAGGGTAAATGGGTACTACACCTCTTACTTATTAGAGGTCAGTCTGTAGCACTGTGCACCAGAGATATTGCTGACAACATCCCTAAACACTCTGGATTCGATCCTCATCACAGGCCTAATTCACCCTCGCACCCATGTTCTCAGACATCCACATTGTCCTCCTCCTCAGACATTTCACCACATAACATGCCTAAAAGTCAGGAAAATGCCTTATTCTCTTCCAAAAGTCACATGAGCCTTGAACTGTTCAAGACATTGAGCTCTCATGTGAAATGGAGCTACTTACCTGTCACTTCTTACTTTCTGTCTTTGTCACAACAGACTTAACACTGATCTCCAGAGTTTCTGGATGCAGTAACAACTTAATAGAAGATATTTGAAACCTTGCCACCCTCTCATCCAACTAGAACACCACCACCACATTTGTGGGTGACTTCAATGGCTATGGTATCTGAGATACAAAGACTATGAATGAAACTTCCATCAAACTCCTCAGCATGTTGGGCATCACGCAACCTAGATATCTCTTGCATCAAATGCACCCCCTTGGTCTAGTCCTCACAGCCTAGGTCAGGTGATTAGTGTCACATCTTTGTGCCTCCTATCTAGACAGATCATCTTGCAATCTTCATTTCCAAGAATTGTCACTGATCAATCGTTAGCAGACCAATTGTGACAGACAAAACATATCCTTCAAGGCAACAACCTTGGACTCTCCATCAATATATCACCATGGCATCAATGAACTCTCACTCTGCAACTAACCTCAGCATATCCTCAACATCTTGAAGAAAACCTTTTAAAGCAATGGAAAACCTATGCTCCAATGTATAAACACTCTCCCAATACCTACGCATTCTAAGTGGTGACAAATTCAATGCATTTAGCAAGTCTTTCACGGAGGCAATACACGATATCAGACACAATATCAGTATCTCAAGACACGAACTAAACAGCCCTCTGCCTCCTCCTGTTCGGCCATTCTACACCCCAAGTGGACCACATTCAAGTCCACTTTCCTTCACTGGCCAAATCGATATTTTAAAAGCTATCAAACATATCACCAATACATTACAAAGTGCCTCGCTCCTCAATATCATCAATGCCTCCCTCACTCAAGGACTTTTTATGAAGCACTGAGAACTGGCAGGTTCTACCATTCCGGAAGCCAAATTTGGAACCGATTCACGCTGTCAAGCAGAACCAATCACACTCTTGCCATTCATGGAAAAGATTGAGAACCTTTTCTCCATCCAGCAGCATGAAAAATTTCTGCATGAATTTGATTTCAGCTTTAAGGCTCAGTGCAACCATTCAAGTTATGAAGAATGCCCATCAGCAAAGGAGATCTCATTAGTTTACCTACTATAACATCTACAGTGAGATTTTAAAGACACACTTTTCGAACATTTGTTGACAAACGTTGATGATTCTTCTCATAGCTGTCAAACCATCATCACTTCATCCTGATGAGAAACTCAAGGTTGCATAAAAGTGCACCAGTCTCTGGTGTCTGTATGCAATGATGTTAAGCACTACTCATAAATAATCACACTAAATTCCATTTATTTTTCAACAACCTGCAACTCTTCCTGAAAATGTAGAAACACCTTTGATTGATTCAAGGGCTAACTGGCTCTCATACACACATATATATATGTGAAGCACCGTTCTGAAATCTAGCCAAACCAAAACCAAATTCCTTCTCTCTGTAAATATCTAGGAATAAGCCCAGATCCAGCAATGCGTGTCTGTCATAGAGATAACAGGATCCACAACTTAGCTCGCACCTAACATTAAATCTCTCAAATAACCACTCAAAATTGACCCCTCCTCCGCGTGTCTAAAGTACACAACATAGCACCAACTGAGACTGTTACAGAAAGTGAATCATAGCTCCACGAAGCCCTCGTTCTCTCTCAAATGGATGGGGGAATGCCCTGCTCACATGCAACCCTGCCCCTTAAATGGCCCCACCAAAGGACATGCAGAAACTATGTTCATTCTTCGTGACACAATGGGGTTCACTCAACACGCCATCAATCAGGCTCAAAAAAATGCTAGCACATCAGAACCTGTAATCCCCTCACTCCACTCACATGAATGCCACACATAGCTACTTCTCTCAGCTGTACCACTTTCTGATTGATTGATTGATTGATTCTTTACTCACTAACGACGAATAGAAAAGTACTCAGTGTAAAAAAGCGTGCTACTAATCCTATGTTCAGCGGTATATGCAAGAGCTGAACAAAAGCAAAGTGATAATCAGTGAGCAAGGTAATTTCTGTTGTAATTCCTTATTGGGAACGAATCACAGTGCTCACAAGAGGAATCTTTAAAGGCAAAGGCACCTACTGACGAGGCAAACAACAAGAACAGAACATTGCTCAGTGCTACCAATCCATGTGTCAACCTACTTCGACACTTTCCAATACACCACTAGACCAAATCTCCATTGCTATCAACATTTACCTCATTGAAAAGATCAGCAACGTGCATCATCACCATCCCAGAAATCCTTGCATAGAGATTAAGGATAAGACAGTAGGCAGGCCACAACAGCAATAATATCAAAAAGCATCAATGAAGAAGATTAATTGACTCCATAGAAATCTTTTGTTTAAGTTTAAGCACCTTAATTTAAAAAAATAAAGCTACATAAGCAAGAGTAACAAACGCAACAAATGTGAACAAGGAATCATAAATATATGAGCAAGATAAAATAGAAGGAAATAAAGCTGTTTACCGTTTTAGCTATTTCATTGGGGAAGGAAGAGTGTAAAAAAGGGAAAGAGGGGTGGAGTGAAAAGATAAACTTACAACTGAAAATCGAATAGCAGTATGCATTAGTTAATAACGTGTGAATAAATAAAATACATGACTGGTAAGTGAAGAAATAAGTAAAATAAGCAAAATAAAACGGAGAAAAAATGCAGTTTAGGATGGTTTAAAAAATTTTAACGTGTACAAAACTAACATGTTGCTTAGCATTAAGATCTAAGAAATCTGATAATGGACACCAAAATAAGTCTCTATGAACATGTGGTCTGCACAATGATGCAAAGGGAACATTCAAACGATGATAGTGACAAACATTATACAACCAAGCTTACAATGATATATTAGTAGCACATTTCCAGTTAAGTGTGATTTGTTGAAAAGCTAAGGCCAACATAAGATTAAACAATCCTCTTTTATGTTAACTCAACCAGACACCATCTGATAAGCTTCCTAAAAAGCAAGGATGGGGATATAGGACAATGTACATTAAAAATGAATGTAAATTGGGGCCAGACTTTCCTTCAAAAAGCAGTAGTGGGAGGGAATAAAGAGAGAAGATGCATGAGGTAACCATGAGAATGCCCACATGACCAACAAGCTTTACTATGCATATGTGAAATATTGGCTATTGATGCCGGAGTATGATATAATCTGTGATATAAAAGAACATAGATTGAGTAGCATAAGTTGTTCTGGAAATTGTTAGCATTCTAGATCAGAGTTTGTTCTAGATTAAGATAGACCAAGCACATCCCAAATCAGTTTCTCAACTAAGTTCTATCTTGGTTTTAGCCCAAGAAGAATCTACAAATAGGGGAGGCTTTAGGAGTAAGCAGAAGCAGAGTAGTAGAAAGAGATGGAAGAGAATAAATGATATCTAAAACGATTTCAAAAAGAAGAGAACATTTATGCCAAAAGGAGTGCTGACAATTGAAAATCGATTGGAATTGAGGGAAGGAACGAGGATCAATACCGTCAAATAAATCTTGGATCCATATTATACATTGTTCTTTCCAAGATCAAAGCGACCCCACCAAAACAGGAACAACAAATCCCAAAGAAAGAAGTTTATTAATTCTAGTTGAACCATCCTTCTTATTGAGGTTAACAGAAGATGTAATGGGATTGGTAAATCCCAGATGCCTAAATATTTAATCTTAGAGCTAGTCCAATGGAACCAGTGAAGTCATAAGACTGTTTAACATTTTAAGTATTATTAGAATTAATGTTATAACCTGAAATGGAATAGAACTCAGAAATGTCAAGAAGCAGAGAGGGAAGTGTAATGTCCAGATTAGAAAGAAAGAGAAGAATGTCATCTGCATAGGCGGAGAGCTTCAAGTATTTATCTCCATATTGAAAACCTGATTTAAGATTATTACTTCGACTTTGAGATAAAAGGGGTTCAAAGGTTAGGACAAATAAAAGGGAAGATAAAGCCTTGACGAACGCCTAACTTTAATGGGAAATAATGAGATACACGACCATTGACGAACGCAGAAGCCATCAAGATGTGTAAAGTAAAGAAATGAGCGAGATAAATTAGGACCAAATCCAGGCCAAGTAAGAGACTCAAACGTAATAGACTTTTCCGCACCAAGAGCAGCTAAGGAGGAAGAAACAGAAGAACCTTTATTTAAAATATTAAAAATAGCCTAGAATTATCTGAAGTCAGTAGACCCTTAACAAATCCAGATTGCTCCTTAGAAATCTGAAGCTTGGGTGCAAACAAGCGGAAAGGAAATGGCGTAGGGATTATGCAGAGAGGGAAACAACCTCCTGGAAGATAGCTATAGCCGAGTACAAGAAAGAAATTCTGGTAGCAAAGACAGAGTTCTTTGCAAACTCTATCCTGAAGGCACAAAATAGTACCAGGAATGTCTTCAGGATAGTAGATAACATGATCAATCCAGAATGTTCAAATAATGAGATTGTGGCCAGTCAGGAACTAGTTGATAGACTGGCAATCTCTTTTGAAGATAAGATCAGCAACATTATTGATAGCCTAAATCTGGGTACAATGCCAAAGGAATCATCGTCTGAAAAACAGATTGGGGTGAAGAAACCCTATTCCCTGGACCACCTTGATATACTATCTGCAGAAGAATTCGAGAAAATAGCCATGGGAATATCCTCAGGGTCCCTTTTGGATCCATTGCCACACAAAATCAGGAAGGAGCTGGCCCCTGAACTCTTGCCGGCATTACGGCAAATCGGCACTCAATCTCTGATGAGCTGCACTGTACCAGCGTGCTGGAAACAGGCGTCGGTGACGCCTCTTTTGAAGAAGGAGTCACTCGACCCACCCTGCTTAAAGAATTACTGGCCCATCTCCCTTTTACCATATCCAGTTAAAATCCTGGAACGAGTGGTTAGCAGGTCACTCTCCCAGTTCTTAGAAGTAAATAATATTCTGGATAAGGTGCAATTTGGATTTCGACCAGGCCATGGGACGGAGACCGCCTTGGTGACCGTTATGGATGAGCTACGGATGGGTGCAGACAGGGGACAGTCAGCCATATTGGTTCTTCTCGACCTGTCTGCCGCATTCGATGCAGTAAACCATGAGACTTTTCTGTCCAGGCTTGAAGAGGTGGGAGTTGCGGCCACTGCACTAAAGTGGCTTTATTCATCCCTATCGACTAGACAACAGACAGTAGCCCTCCCCCTTTCCGATCTAAACCCTCCACCACATTGCATGGTGTCCCGCAGGGATCAGCGATTATCCCTATCTTATTTAACATTTATATGAGCCCTCTACCTGCCATCATAAGGTCTCATAATGTTAATTTAGTGAACTATGCAGATGACACTCAGCTCATCCTGTCTTTAGAGGGTGAGCAATCAGTGTCCTTAGAAAATTTTCATGCATGCCTGCGGCACATAGCAACTTGGCTTAGGGAGAACTCTCTCCAATTTAACTCTGAGAAGACAGAGATTCTACACTGTGCAGTAGGTAGAATCCCTCCAACACTTCCGCTTGAGTTTTGGTCGACATTCCCTGCTACTCCATTGGCTCCCAGTAGCGTGGTACGTAATCCGGGAGTCATGTTTGACAATAAATTGACATTAGAAAACCATGTCAACAAAACAGTTGGAAGTTGTTTTACTCTTTCCGATGTTCTCTAAACAGAACAGAGCGCTGATAGTCCGGAGTACTATCCTCTGTAGACTGGATTATTGTAATACCCTGCTACTGGAATCCCCGCAATATTTGATTGAGAGATTGCAGAGAGTACAGACCATGGCGGCTAAAATGGTATTACTGCAACCGCGCCGCTCCTCTGCCTTCCGGGCACTCTCAGATTTACACTGGCTGCCAGTCTCGCAGAGGATACGTTTCAAGGCACTGTATATAGTATTTAAGGCTCTACATGAACACGGGCCCAAATCTTTGCAGGAGAAACTGACATGGTATGTCCCCCCGTGAGCGCTTCGCTCCTCATCGGCTAATCTGGTGAGGGTGCCTAGAGTTAGGAAAGTTAAATCAGGAGGTAGGGCCTTTAATGCGGCAGCGTCCTGCCTCTGGAATACTCTTCCATCTGATATGAGACAAATAGACAACATCCTGCAGTTTAGAAAAAGGTTAAAAACCTGGTTTTACCCTCAGGTATGCTCCTTGGCATCCTGCTAACTCTTCCCTGGCAGGGGGCATAGTCTCTCGGCCCTAAGCTGTACACCTGTATCACAGCGCCAGGTTACCCATACGGAGTCAGTTGCGCTTTACAAATAATGATAAATAAAATAAAAAGTAAAATACCGATCAAATTGGGGAGAAATGGTCGAGGTGCAAAGCATGTCATTTAGCAAATATTTTATAATCTACGTCGACGAAGGGGGTAGGATGGTAAGTTTTACACTGAGAAGGATCACCACAATCTTTGTGAATAAGACAAATCATCGCTTCCTGAAAAGTAACCCCAGCTGCACCAGTATGGTGAAAAAACTGAAAGAGCTGCAAAAGTCTAGGAAGTAGCAAACCTGAAAAGTGTATATCAAACTCTACTGTAAACCCATCAGGGCCTGGAGTTTTACTTTTATTAAGAGAATGGAGCACTTTGAGTATTTCTGAGTTTGAGATATCTCTCTCCGGGGATATAAAATTAAGATTTTCATTGGAAGGAGGAGGGATGTCATTATAATAGGCTTTAATGAAAGAAGATTCTGCAGAAGACTCAGGAGTATACAGGTTCTCATAAAAATTCATAAATTCTTCTAAAATATCTTGATCTTGAAATAGTAGAGTCCCGTCAGATGGTTGAATAGATTCAATAGAAGAGCGCTGCTTTCAAATCTTCAGATAGTTCACCAGGACTTTCCCAACTTTATTACTCCCCTCATAATAAAGGGCACTGCTTCAGAGTAAAAGAGATGAGGCATTATCCATAGTTAGTTTATTAAAATTTAGTGTAGCGTGAACAAGTTCCTGTAACCTAGATGATGAGGCTGGAGTATAGAATTGATGTTCTGGTCTAGATGCTTAACCTCTTCTGTGCCCATTACGAGATAGTCTCGTCATGGAGCACGGTCGCGCTGTGCCCATGACGAGACTATCTCGTCATGAAACCCACCCGCGTGGGAAACGCCCGGCACAGGAGGGGGAAAGGGCGTGGCACCGAAGGGGTTAATAGTAGATAATAAGGATTTATGTTGGTTAGCAAAGTATTTCTTTTTTATTGACAAAGTCAATAATAAACACAGGCGGTGGCTTTAAAAGTATGAAGTAAACACAACAAGATGATGGACAGAGCCCTGAAACTTTTCAGACACTCACCCCCAGTCACAGATCTGGGATGAATCCGTCATCGGTCTTTAGCTCACTTCACTACGCCAGTTCAGACCCAACCATATGCAAATCAGTCTTGACCCTGTTCCTCATGGGAAAAGTCCAGCCCAAACTGCTAAGCCAGGTCTTCCCTGGGCAGGAAACAAGCATCCTTGGACCGGGTTCGGAGTGACACTCCTCATAAGGCAGGCAAGCTTGCATTTTAGTGGCAAAGTGAGCGAGGGACCCAAGTCTGAGAATACCTTGCCAACTTAGGGTGAACAAAGCAAACACAAAGAGACGATGTATGGAGTGTTGAAACTTTTCAGACACTCATCCCCAGTCACATATCTGGGTTGAATCCATCATTGTTCTTTAGCTCACTTCGCCCTCCAGTTCAGACCCAGCCATATGCAAATCAGTCTTGACTCTGTTCCTCATGGGAACAGTCCAACCGGAACTGCCAATCAGGTCTTACCTGGCCTGACAAATAAGCATCTTGGGACAAGTTTCGGGGTAACAACCCTCATCAGCCAGGCTAGCTTGAATCCAGTGGCAAAGTGAGCAAGGGACCCACGTCTGGGCATATCCTGCCAACTTAGGGCGAACAAAGCAAACAGAAAGAGATGATGGACGGAGCACTAAAACTTTTCAGACATTCACCCCCAGTCACAGATCTGGGTTGATCCATCATCATTCTTTAGCTCAATTTGCCACCCCAGTTCAGACCCAGCCACATGCAAATCAGTCTTGACCCTGTTCCTCATGGAATCAGTCCAGCCTGAACTGCCAAGCCAGGTCTTCCCCGGACCGGAAACAAACATCCTGGGACTGGGACCAGGATGCTTGTTTCCAGTCCAGGAAAGACCTAGCAGATCGGCAGTGGTACCCAGCTGACCTGTTGTGGGGCAAGATCCTGGCTGGGGCAGGAGCCACCACGCAGCCATCATCTCCTCCCCCTGCTCCAGGCATGGCGCTGGAGCCCTGGGACTCTTCAGCTTAATATTGAGTAGTATATTTGTTCAAAAGCATCACTTTTCATATATATTGTTTTATCTACCCAGATGCTGTTGGGTTATTTGGGTTACCCCTTTGATATAATGGTGTTTGTTACACTTTGTTAAGTGTGAGGGTTTCTTAAGACCAGTAGTAGATGGTGTACATACATAAAAGAAGTGAGAGAATTATTTGCTTTAGTTCACTCAGCAGTTTAATTTAAGCAATTGATTGTTTAGATATACTATATATATACACTATATATATATATATAGGAAAAAGTTTTTTGACATGACAGAGCCTACAACAGTGAGTTACACAGAGGAAGAGATTAGTGCTTTATTACAAATCCCCTCGTTATTGAGTGGTGATCAACCAGTGGCACAAGCCATGACTGTGGATAAAGTAGAAAGACTAAAACAATTAAAAAAGAAAAATATAAGAACGCAATAACATGCACAAGTATTGTTGGAACATCTGAAAAACAATACTATACCATTAGGGCTACAGGTGAGAAACATTCCAGTGATTTTTATTACAGATAAGGCGTATCTAGGTAGATTCCGTGGAGTTGGGACAAAATGTTCAAGAGATTGGATGGCTTTATCAATCGAAACAGCTTTTAGACTTAATGAAGAAGAACTTAAAGAGATTCAAGTATTAGAACAAGAAATTGCAGGAGATAGTACCATCAAAGACTCTAAAGCATTATTAGAATCAGTAGAAAAGACAATTGCCGAGTTCAAAACACATACTATCAATCAAAAAACAACTAAAGTGGGGAGAGATATAAAAACTTCAGGTTAGAAGAAACATACCCTTACTTGAAAGAGGATTTCTTTCAAAATAACAACCCTAGTTCACTCAATCTTCAATATAGAGGACGGTCAAGAAGAAAGTTTATCACTTTCTCTGATACTTCCTCAGATTCTAATCTAAGTTCTTACAGTGGTTACCACCCATACCCCCAATACCCCAGAGCCCAACCTTTTTTTGGCAGAGGCAGATTCAGAGGCAGAGGAAGAAGGTCAGTATGGAGAAGTTACAACACAAAATCAGGCCACTATCAACAACAGGGCCAATTCCAAATCCCAGAGACATATCAGAACCAAGACCCAGAGCTGTTCAGAATGCAAAGGAGGACTTACAGACGATGAATATAAATAATTTGGAGTCAATGGATAAATTAGAACTTATACCAATCTATAATTTATCTAACTATATACCATCAGAATCTGAATTATCAATATTATACAAAGGATTGTCCTTTGTCCCTATGGCTTTACAAAACCCCGTAGATACAAAAACAGAAGTTTTACACTTCTTGAGCAAAGTGAGACTTAAAGCGTTTTTTCTCGAAAGAGAATTTGAAGAAAAAAACAATGTGAGTGGACTAAGAAATAAATCTAAATTCATTCCTGAAAGTATTTTATTACCACCAGAAATCTTGATATTTGAAGAACAAGTTTGACGTGAGCTAGACAATCTACATAAATAAAGAGAAGATCTTTTACAAAGCAAATTTTTCAAAACAAGAGACCCAAGCTCTGAAAAATCTTTCTGAAAACCAGGACATAATAATAAAGCCGGCAGATAAGGGGGGAGGAATTGTTTTGTGGGATAACGACAAATATGATGATGAGATTATGCGTCAACTCTCTAACCCCCTACATTACAGAAAGTTGGAAGTGAATCCTACTCCTAACCTGAAATCACAAATTTTGGAGATTACTACAGAATTGTTAGAACTAGGATGGTTATGTCAAAACGAATTCGACTTCCTTAATTCAGACACCTATTAAACACCAAATATATACATTCTATCAAAGGTGCATAAAGATACGATCAATCCCCCAGGTAGACCTATAGTGTCTGTTTGTGGGTCCTTATTGGAACCACTGGCCAAGTATATAGATACGTTTTTATTCCATTGGTAAAAGAAACACAATCATATGTAAGGGACACAATGGATTTGATATCGAAAGTTGAAAATCTTCCATACAATGTTGAAAAACAACTATTGGTATCTTTCGATATCGAATTGTTATATACAAACATACCTCAAGATGAAGCATTGGCCGTTATGAAGTATTCACTGGAACAACGCGAACGTCCTCACCAAGTCCCCACAGACTTTATAATTGCATTAGCAACTCTATACCTTAAAAAAATGTTTTTCAACTTTAAAGAGGCATTATATCTCCAAATAACAGGAGTAGCGATTGGATGTAGTTTCTCACCTGAGATAGCTAACAAGGTTATGGCAGAATTTGAAAAGCGATGGATATATAGCAACACCAACCCATACAAGACTCAGGTAAAGTTTTGGTGTCGTTATATAGACGATATATTCATGATATGGGAAGGAAATGATGGCCAACTTGCAGATTTCATAATTGGTTGAATGCAAGAACGTTAGAACTTAAATTTACAGTTGGCAAAGACTGTGAAAAGATATATTTCTTAGATGTGTACATTCAACATCAACAAGGCCATCTAATGGTCAGTCTGTACACTAAACCTACAGACAGAAATACACTTTAAAAATTTTCAAGTGGACACACACGCTCGTTAAAAGAAAATCTTCCAAACTGACAATTCCTCCGTGTTAGGAGAATTGTACCAACAAAGAAGATTATTTTTATAATGCTGAAAAACTTAAGATCAAATTGACATCACGAGGATACCCAAAGAAATGGTTAAATCCGCATTAAAAAGGGCATGGTATACACCAAGAGAAGAATTGTTAATTCCTAAAGAACAAGAGAAAAATGATCCACTTACTTGCGTCCTCACATATGATCCAAAAGCAAACGAAGTTAAGAAAATCATCCAAAAAAAATGGAAATTGATTGATACTTTGGGGATTCCAAAACCATTGTTTGCTTTTAAAAGAGGATAAAAGATTCGACAATATGTGGTTAAAGCAGCTAGATGCACAGAATCTTCAAGGAATAACTTGAGGACTTTACTCAATCTTCCTCCCATAGTTGGTCATTATAAATGCAAAAATTGTGCAGCTTGCTGCCTAACAGAAGATTCTAAACAATTGGACATTAATGGGCAGATACACGTCCAGAGAGAATTCTCTAATTGCAATTCTAAAAATACCATATACTGTTTAAAATGCCCTTGTAATAAATATTACATTGGACAAACATCGGAAGCAGTATAAAAGCGAATTCTACAGCATAAATCTAGAATCAAGTGTAGGATACAGGGTGCTCCTTTAGTTTCCCATTATCAAACACTAAATCATTCTGAGACTGACCTTAAATGGTCTGTGTTAAGCGTGATCCGAAACGTTCCACAGATAGTGATTCAAAACAAGTTGAATAGATTGGAGGCCAGATTGATTGAAAAATACCATACTGCCACAACAGGTTTAAATGATAGAGATGAAATGTGGTCATTGTTACAGAAATTTTCATTCACATTAATTTGGCTGGTATTTCTTTGTCTCTGCAGGTAACTATTTGTGTAATCTTATGTATATAACGAAAATAGGCTCTGTTTTGTATTTTGTATTTTGCATTTTGTATATAAAAAATCAGCACACGAGTTCCATAGATTGTAAGGAGTGGTGGTTCTAAAATTGTGGGCTATAAGGTTTGTTATCACTTGATGTATTTTAGAATTAGTACTGTATTTTTTAAAAAAATAACATTGTTCGATCTGACATACTTTATTTTTATTTTATTTTTTCTAATCAATCTATTTATAAAATATATTTTATTTTACTTTCCGCCTTATACTACGTTTTGTGGTCAAGTAATAGTCCATTTTTAATCCTGATGAACAATGGCGGTACACGAGACCGTATACATCTGAATTAGCACTTCACAGTTTATTAACTATAAATATTCTCAAGATTTTACTTTTTGCCTTATACTACGCTTGGGGTCAGGTAATAGTCCATTTCCAGACCCGATAAACAATGGCGGTACACAAGACCGTATACATTTGAATTAGCACATCGTAGTTTCGTTGTAGTCTTTTTGAGAATAGATTTGTAGTCCCTTCTTTGTGTCTACACGTAGTTGGTTTATATCGCGCTTCCGGGTCATGTGACTTTGTTGCAAACCCGAGGAGTAAAGGCGTTCTACATTAGACCACTAGGCTAGTTAAATAGAGGTAAGATGCTTTCTTGTCCTTGGATATAATACACGACTCTCTGTATATTAGATACAAGGAGAGTATACAGAGATTTTCTTGTTTTGTCTTTTCCGGTTTTAGAATTATCACACACGCCTGTCAGACTCTAGTTACTGTACTCTACTGCACAGGAACAGAGATGCTGGTTCCCAAATCCACCCCGAAAGCAATCCAGAGCTTAGTGTGACAAGTCTCTAGAGTGGCTATCTTGGGGGAAGGGGGAAAATGGATAAAATAACAAAAGAGAGAAGAGACTGTTCTGCGGCTTCCTTCAGGAGTCCGTCCAGCAGACTTCTATTGCTGAAGAGGTAACCTGTAGATAAGAGTTATTGTTATCATAAACTTTTAGTCCTTAACCCTCTCTTATCTCTTAACCCCTATTGCCTTATTTCCTTACCATGCCAATTCCAGAACTCAGCTTCTCTTCTATTTCTTTTATTTCTTTTCTGTGTGTGCCTTTTAATTCCTTAACTATATTCTTTGTCTGCAATTAAAAAGGAAACAGCTAAAACCTAAAGTTTATCTGCCTCATGAGAATCTTTCTCCCTGTGCTTCTTACTTACTTTCCTATTTTTCTTTTACACTCTTCTATGTTTTATCTTCCTTGGTATCTGCCTTAGTTCGCAGTTTCTTTTTCCTTTTGCACACCTGCAATATATTTACACTTATCTGTTAAGAACGTTTGCTCTCTTTTAACTTGGGATTATTTATTTTAATTTGGTATTCTACTTACTGAGTTTGAGGTCTTTTCCTATTTGTAATTATTCATCTGTGTATTTAGTGCTTTCTCTTCTTATTCTTTTCGTGGTGGTATTTTACTCTCTGTTCTTAAGCTACTGTCCGACGACTTATTTCTGTGGTAAGTATTGTTTCATCTTATTCTAATTATTTGTAGTTGCTCAAGCGTTCTAACATGTAATGCAATTCTCTCTTCGTTTTTTCAGGACTTGCCGTTACAACTCGTGACCTCTGTGCGGAAATACAGAAAAGCCACTTTCCTCACAGTAAGTTCTATAACTCTATAGCTATCAGTAATTTACTTCAGTGCTCTGACGTAACAAATATGTAATTTACTTCAGTTCTCTGACGTGACAAATA
Source organism: Triturus cristatus (assembly GCF_964204655.1). NCBI lineage: Eukaryota > Metazoa > Chordata > Amphibia > Caudata > Salamandridae > Triturus > Triturus cristatus. The sequence continues at coordinate 305,619,131 of NC_140581.1, forward strand.
TGCACTTGTTAACTTAGCTTCGTTTTCTTTTTCTTTCTTCAGATGCTCCTGTAGACGCTGCTTTCTCTCCCTGACGACTCAGTACGAAATCTTCACAAAACTGAGACTTGCTGTTCTCCTCAAACATCACTCGACTTCATTGAACTCGGCTTACTAACTCGTATCTTCAGTCTTCCGAATGCCCTTCAGTCTTGATTGTGAAAAGCCTTCTAACCAACACTAACACTCTTTTGTTAGCGCGCTCTGAAGTGCGCTCCTAACTCTCTAGAATTCTTGGTGAAGTGCGCAGTTCCTAAGCGGTGCGAGCCTCACCTAGGATTCCAGCGCGTTCTCTGCCAAACACTACAACGCTAACAGCAACTCGGTTCTGGTGGCCTTTTCCGGCGCCATTTCCGAGTCAGCTCCACCCATGTACCTTCCATAGCTCGGGGTGTACAAACTTTGAGTCTTCGATGCGCAATTAAACCTATCTGTAATCTTGGAGTCCTGACAACGCCCTTGAACTGTACGAAGTCCCGGTAAACTTTCGTCGCTAACTTACTTTAGGTAAGGAGACGGTTGAACCGTTAAAAGGGTAATAGAGATGTCCTTATTTGCTCGAGTGTTAAAGATATGGCCATATACTAGAAACAATATATGATAATGCGGTTGTGCACTCTTTATGACTTGACCCTTTTTGGAGTCCATGGATCGGGTTTCTGTCCTTGTGACAATACTTATACTTGCAGCTCCCTTTGAAAGTCGAAGAGGAGATACTATCAACAAAGACTTGTGACAATCAACACCAAATTGGTATATTTAACACATTTTCGTGCACCTTCAATTTTGGCATGATTTCTTTGGGGGAACACTTAGATGAGGGCTCCCACACAGTGATGTAGGGTCGTTGTATGTAGTTCACCAATAAAAGTGAGCATTTTATGTATGCACTAGTCGGATTACACAGGTGACTGTGGCACTATACATCTTTTGTTTTGCATGTGCACTATATGGGTGTTAGGTTTTTTGGACCACCATTTCGAGCCACTTAGAAAGGTGTACTCAGTATATTTTATTTAGTACTGTATATATATATAGTGACATACATGTATGTCGATTAAGAATATGGTTGTGAATAATTGTATATATACATATGGGTAAATCAGTTTATTTAATTTTTAGGGGAATTTTGGTTACGAAAAGATTTTTTTACTTAAACGCCCGAGTCCTGATGAGGCCCGCTACCAGAAGGGCTGAAATGCGTCGACTGTATTGGAGGACACCGATGTGAATTAAAAAAGATATACGAATAATCTGAGAGTCTAAAAAAACAGTGAGGTTCGAACTATATACCTCGCTAGACTTTGTGGTGATCCTGTTGGATAGGAATGCTCTGAATATAAGAAATAGAAAGCATCCTCGTATTACGGATAGGGCAAGAGGGAACAGTTGTTAACTGTTTTGATTGGATGAATACAACAAATTATGTATTGTATTGTATATAAAAAATTTGTGTTGTATATATGCATACATGAAGGAAATAAGACGATTCATGTATGTATATAAAAAAGTTTCTTTATTCTTTGAATAAGTTATTTGAGTTTTTTGCTTTTTTTGAACTGCTTATGTGAACTAGGATATAAATATTTATTTTGATTGATCTAGCAAGTATATTGCATAGAAAGGAATAATTCAGGTGTTTCTTCAGCTTAATATTGAGTAGTATATTTGTTCCAAAGCATTACTTTTCATATATATTGTTTTATCTACCCAGATGCTGTTGGGTTATTTGGGTTACCCCTTTGATATAATAGAGCCCAGGGACTAGGCCTTGGAGTTGGGGACTGATAGCCGCCTGAGACCACATCACAGATTGCTCTGAGAAAGCGCACAACAGGTGAGAGCCTGCAAGTGGCAGCCAAATTTGCCCCCTCCAAGTTTACTCTTGCTACCACCCTCCTCCGCACTGAGCCTACAGCGTACCATGGCGGCCTCCCCTTGAGGGCCAGTCTGTTGGGGAACAAAGCTGGGACTGTAATCTGTGCTGCTGAAGGGGAGAATCTCTTGTCATTGGGATCTGTTCATTGGGCAATGGTCGGGCCTGCAAAACCCCAGAACGTTCAGAGTCAGTGAGGCCCAATGTCATCTGGTGCTGCTGCCTCGGAAAGGAGGGCTGGTGAGGTGTCCACCAGTAAGCCACCTTCTTAGCGCTACCTGCTTGGGACATCCGCCCCTTGTCACAGTGAGTGGGGAGCCAGGGATCACACTCTAGGAGCATCTGTGCAGCGACATCTGGGGAACTGCCGCCCCACATCCTTAGACCACGACAACTGGCCCATAAACATAAGACCCGCACTTCAACATTGCAATTCTCTGCAAGATCCTATAGGTGGTCTAGGATGGAGAGGGTCACTTCTTGAAGCTTACTGTGCCGCCTCACTCTTTTAAATATATATGCCCCAAACCAAGACTAAGATGCTCTTCTCAGGAAATGCTCAAGGACAAACTGTCCTTGGGGTGGGGGATGGGGTGCTGAGAGGGGACCCTACACTTGATCACAGCGCCACCTCCTTCCAGGCAAGTGGTGCTATGTAGGCAGCCTTCAAGTACGATATACCTGAATTGAGTCTGGTTGACGCATGGAAATAACGCCACTCGGATATCAGGGATTTTTCCTTCTTTTCCCATGTCCAGCAATCATAGTCACATATTGACTATTTCTTTCTCACCCATTCCTTACTGCGAGACCTCATCACCTCCCTCATAGCAGACATTGTCTGACCATGCACACTTAGAACTAACTTTGACTAGAATGGGAGACATGGATCGTTCCAGCCCCGATGGCGATTCCTCCCCAATTTCTATGCGACCCTGTAGATGTTGAAGAAATCCAAAAAGAGATAACAAATTACTTTGAGACCAACATACCCTCGGACATATTGGCACATACACTCTGGGATGGCTTCAAAGCTACTATTAGAGGTACGATCACTACTATTTAGGTCGGAAATGGAGGCCAAGCTGGTTGAGTCAGATCTGGCTGCTGATATCAAGGACCTGGAACGCCTTGACCACTCCACCTGTTCCAGAGCAATAAACAACGTTTGGCCCTCTTGAGGGGGTCAGCTGAGGGCACAGTATACTAATAAGGCAGGTAAAGCTGTTCTTGCTCACAAGCAAAAGTACTATGAGGGTGGTAACAAGGTTGGAACCCTCTTGGAGTGAAAACACATTCCAGGTATCCAGACTGCACCAGGTGTCCGGGCTACTTCTGAAACGGCCAAACAGCAAGCGTTTCAGGTCTTCTACCAAGCTGTTTATACTAGCTAAGAGGTCCCTCTTAACGTCATTGACAACTAGCTTGTAGGCAGCAAATAGCACTCCCTTGACGCTCCCCACACAAAGCTGCTTGAGGCCCCTATCTCTATAAAGGAGTTTCAGCACGCCCTGAGGAGCCTCCCCGTTGGGAAAACTTCAGGCTCCGAGGGCCTGGCAGTGGCCTTCTATCACAAATTCCTTCTGCAATTGCAAGTGGATCTGCTGGTCCTTTACAATGCCTTCACAGCCACCTTGGGGCTAATGCCCACTATGTCCAAGGCCGAAATCTCGCTGATCCAGAAAACGGGCACAGACCTCTCCATATGGGCCTCTTACTGTCCCATTGCACTTTTTAACACTGATACAAAACTCTATGCTAAAATCTTAGCCAATAGACTATGTCCCAGGTCTTACAGGCTCAGACAAAGTTGGCTTCATACATAACAGGCAGGGGTTGGACAATATTTACTGCTTGGCCCACCTAATGGAGAAGTCTCACCGCCACATGGAGAAAGATTTTGATAGGGTTAGCTGGACCTTCTTAAAGGCAGTGCTGCAGAGGATAGGTCTGGGCCCTGCAATGATTGATAAGATTATGGCCCTAACACCTCTCCAACATCAAGAATCAGGGTCAATGGAGGCTTATCCCAAACCATATACTTAAGGAGGGGCACCTGACAGGGTTGCCCCCTTTCGCCAATTCTGTTTGCCCTGGCAATAGAGCCCTTGGTGGCCATCATCTGGCAAACAGAGAATATTGTGGAGATACCCTTCAGAAGGCGTACCCATAAGATCACTTTGTTCGCTGATGACCTTCTCCTGACTCTTGCTCAGCCATGACATATATCCCGGCACCTGTGCAGACTCTAAATGCCTTTGAGGAAGTCTGAGGCTTCAATATCAATATGTCTAAACTTCAAGCGTTAATTTTAACCATCCCTTCCACGGACCATCCGGTGCTACGATCACCTACAGCCTTCCAATGGGCTCCTCGCTACATTCAATACCTGAGCCTCTGGCTCACTTCAACTTTATTTACATGGGCAATGGCCAACTGGCCAGAATATCGGAAATCTGTCTTAGAGGACCTTTGCCATTGGAAACCCCTTGAGGTTTCATGGCTGGGCTGTTTAAATGCATTAAAGATGTCTCTATTGTCAAAAATACTCTACCTCTTTCAAAGTTTGCCCACACTGATTCCTCAGGATGAGATCATGTGCCTCCAACATGACATACATTACTTTATTTGGGGTGGGAAATGTCCTCGCTTCTCCAGCATGGTGCTGATGCTCCCCCAGAAGAGGGGAGGGCTGTGATGCCATAACCTCATTGAATATTACTGTACTGCACACCTATGCTTCGTCTCACAGTGAATTGTATGAGAAAGTGACAAATATTGGTTTCATATGGACCGAACCGTGGCATGTCGAGCCCTCTGGGACCTGGCGTGGCTCCCCAAACATGCGAGGCCCCAAAGAACCTATATTGTCATCCCTATAAAAACGATCATAGAGATATGGAAAATGGTAGCATTAAAACAAGGCCTTACGACTTTCTCCTCACCCAATACCCCACTGGCACATAATCCAGACTTCTCTCCAGCCCCGCAACCACACTCCGAGAGCCACTGAAGGGAGGGTGACTGCCACACACTTAGGGATGTTTGACGGCAAATCTCTCAAATCATTTAACCAATTTCGGCAAGAGTGCCATCTCCCTGAGGCCACTAGACTACAATATTGTCAGATGTGCCACTGGGCTCTTTCCACACCCATTGCACAGGGACCAACTCGCCAACTGACAGCTTTTAAGTACCTGGTTCGGTCATTTGACAGGATCAGTAGGCTCGTCTTGTACACCTATCAGGTCCTTCAACATTCCAACCCCACACACCCACATTCTTACCAATCACAATGGTACATAGACATTGGGGATGACTTATCTATGAAAACAATAGGAACAACTCTGGCATGGCATCCAGCAGATTTCTAAAAGTGTAGCGCAAAGTGACACAGCATACAAAGTAATGACGCACTGGTATCTTACGCCAACCCTTCTTTGCGCTATCTTTCCCTCTGCCTTCCCACTTTCCTGGTGCTGTACTAGGCACCAGAAGACGTATTTCACATATGGTAGTGCTGCCAAAGCATAACCACCTTCTAGAAAGAAATTCTTAGCCACATTAGAGGGACTATAGACTTCCCGATCCAAGATTCCCACTCAGCTATCCTTGGCGTCCAACCCTAACACATGCAGGCCATGATGCATGCTGAATGACACTTAATCACCCACATGTTGGGGTCTGCCAAGCAACTGATAGCCCGACATTGGAAAAAAATACCGCCTCCCCCCCATAGAAGAATGGTTTACGCGCATGTGGCAACAGCTAGCTGTGGAAATGCTTTCTCATAAAATCACTTATACAGAGGGGAATTTCACATGCTTCTGGCAGCCCCTCATACAATACTTTTCCCATTTAGAATACTCCTTCTTCACACCTCCTAGACTTAAAGCAATCCGGCTCTTTGACTGAGCTCTCATTTCTAGCCTGACTTCTTGGCCACCTTCCCTCCTCCCTCGCCCCACTTCCTAGACCTTCTAGGGGTGCTTGAATGTGGTGGGTGGGTATTTTCAGCCTAGAACAACATACTTCCTTTTAGTGTCTGTCTTTATTCTCCTTACTTCCGTTGTGTTGCTGTTTTTTTTCTTCTGACCAAGCTGCACTAGTATTTCCTCGCTTTTCCTATACCCCTTGGCCACCTTACTACCACATGTGATGTGTGCAATTAATATCACTGTCTCTGGTGGTCTTTGTCAGCGTGATGTAAAGGAATACTGTTGCCTTGCTGTGCCCAAGGTATGACAGCCTTTTTGTTGTCTTTGAGTCACAAAAGATGTCAAAAAAGAGATGTTTAGTAAAAACAAAAATAACGAGCTGCCAAAAGTAAAGAAACTTCTTTTTGTGTAAGTATTGGGATAATCGTATTCACTCTGTCAATGGAAAGGTGCAGCCAGCAACTGACAAGCAAGGCCAGGCTTCACAGTGTCACAAGACTGATACATTGCTATTGAATCACACAACAAGGAACCGCCTAAAAGAGTAGTAGATGAAGATAAAGTAAGGATTTTCATTCAGTTAACAATGATGATTAAAAGAAAGGATTAATTGATGGAATAGATAGTTATTATGAATAGGTTCATACCAACCCACAGATGTTTGTTGTAGGGAACCAAAAAAGAGATAAGTGGTGATCGGCAGGGCTATTTCCATGCATTAACAATAGTAAACTAGCATCATCAGCTGGTGAAAAAGGTGTCCCTTCTATTTGTTGGACAGACAGAAAGGAAAAACTGCATCTTTTTGATCAAGACATTTTTGTCGTGCTCTTGGGTCATATGGAGCAAAGACAGCAGTTTCATTATGGAGAGGCCAGGACACGTCAAGAAAAAGTTTGCTAATAGTGTAATTAAAGGCAATATAATCAAATCATAGCACACTGTAAACTACAAATGAAAAAAGATTACTTGTCTGTTTCTCTGATGGGAGGAAGCAACTTATTTCTAAAATTAGTCTGCTTTCTATTCAAGCAAAGCATAAACCAAAACAGAAAAATGGTAGCGCCTATTCCTGGCACCAGCTGGACCTTAATCAAAAGCTGGTAAATTCATATCATCATATATCATGTGCAAGTACATTTTTAATAATGAAGGTCTGAGCTCACTAATGCTTAACTTGAGATGTTGCTTGCAGTTGGGGCCAACCGCCACCTGTTTTTGGGGACAATGACGTATTTTTCATCATCAGACTTTGACCCACAGCAACAGTGAGAAAAATATAAAAGGGGAAAGGAAAAGTGAGGACAAATACGGAAAAACTGCAACAAAGAAAGAAAGCAAGAATGAAAAAAAATATGAAGGAATATGAAAGACTGAGTTAAAGAGGCAGAGAGTGTCTAGTGGTGGACGAAAGAAGAACGAGATGGAATGAAGATTACGGTATTTTGGCATGTGGTACCCCCGACATTCAATAGTGATGGCTGCGGGCTTTTGAGCAAAACATTGGGCCCGGCATTCGTTCTCTTACAAATTAAGCACTGGCGTGTCACAAACCATTGTTGACATATTTTACCCAACATATGGGTGGTAACATGTATAGCTGAATATCTAAAAATGGGTCGATTCGCTGGTGGGTTAGGGTGTGGTGAAAGTTAGCACCCCAGTGAAATTTTTCCTATCATGGTGAAGCTTGCACTGTCAACGAACTATTACACACCAAGCAATAACTTGTGTGTGATTTTCAGTGAGGTGTATTATAATAACCTTTAAGTTTTTTGGCCCTTCTTGCTACACCTCACATGAGCCTGAGATAGGGTGACAGATTTCTGGAGAGAGGCGGTCAAGAGGCTGTGGAGAGTGACTGGGTTTTTTTGCTGCCATCTCTAAGGTGTTGATTGTTGGGCATTATTGCCAGAGTGCAATATAAATATATGCATCTTGCACTTATATTAGTGAAAAGACGCAAAGGTATTGGATGGGAGGCCCGCAAAGCCACAGTATTGATATGTGGGTAAGGGACACTCTGGAATGGGCGCTGGTGAACCAGGTCCATTAAAATGTCTAGGAGGGATGAGAAGATAGTTGGTGATTTAGAGATTTAGGTGAACACAATGAATGTGTTTCTTTAAGATGTGGGACCTGCTATTGTACTTCTACCCTAATTTCGCAATTGAATGAAGAAATTCAGAGCACTAAGGCTAGAAGTGACGTTCACATGGGAAGGTCTTCTTCGACCCTGTGAAAAAAAACACGTATTGAGGATAGGTGGTAGTCAAGGGGCAGATACTTTAGAGCAAATGTATATGTGATATCTATGTAATGCTTATGCCAGTGCATGTTATATGGCACTATTGTATTCTGAAAGAAGGGGTAACTGTGACACGTGTTTGTACTTTCTTTCTTTTTATGATAGCTCTAATTTTGCAAACTGCCTACTACCACTCTATTTATCCTAGTGTTTTATTCATCTTTTTAAACCAATCTTTGCCATTTTAATGCTTGTTCCCACTGGATTCAGAAATCAATCCGTCTAATTTCTTTGCACATTGTACTTGAATTTGAATTTACATTGCACATGAATCTGTGTCCTTGAATTTGACTTACTTTGTACTCAAATCTGTGTTTTATCGTGTGTTAACTTAAAACTTGCTCTTACCTGCACTGTGCACTTGTCCTATGGGTGGGAAGCTGCGATTACGGTTAGAGCGCAGCACTGCCGGTAGTCCAGGAAATACCTCGCTGGGAGGGTTGGCGGTCTATATGCCGAGCACCGGGGGAGTTAAAAGTACAGCAGCAGTGCAGCAGTGCCGCCGGCACGCCAAAAGTGCGGCAAAGGCAAGACCGTCTGCACCCGTCCCCACCCGAACCGCGCCTCGTGCCAGCCATGCTTTCACTTTTGGCCCCCAGTTCATATCAAAGAGAACTTATAAAAGAGACCAGCTGCTAGACAGCAATAGTATAAGTAAGTCTTGCCTGGGACCCCCCTGCGCTTAGACCCATCCTCTGCTTCAACTCACTACCCTAATTGCAACTTTCATATTTGCCTCCTTAAACCACAATTGCAATCGCTTAGCTCAGCCCCTGTGATGGGAGGACCACCCAGGACAAAGTCAGTCCACTGTACTCTAATCAACGTTCGATCGCTATGTAAGCAAGCTTCTGAGTTTGCCATCTCTCTGGACCCCCATGCTATTGATTTAGCATTTATAACTGAGACCTGGGCGGATGCTTCATCAGGCCCAGACCACTGCTGTTCTAACAGGGTACACCATCTTTAAACAAGATAAGGTGGTCTAGCTATAATATTTTGAAGTAGATGGAATGGGACATTTCTTACTCAAAATAACATGACAACCTTAGAATCTTTAATTTTTAAGATTTGAATAAACAACCGGTACTCTTTTAATGGATGACTTATCTATCAACCTCCTGGCCCTAGAGCTGATTTTATAAACGCTGTGAGCCAGTCCCTGGATGTGATTTCTCAGTCGTCAGACTTTACACTTCTGGAGGACTTCAATTTTCACCTTGATGACCCCCTAGATAGGGATGCAGATCATTTCATAGATGTCATGAATAGCCTAGGGCTTACACAATAATTTGCTGAATGCCCTGACAAGGAACTTCCTTAAATGAGGGAGGGGATTCACGATAGCCAATAGAAATCAACCTGGCTGGGAGGGCAAATGCAGGTAGAGAGAGGACAATAAAGGAGGGAATAGAGTGTATAGCACAAGCGCGTTAGCGGCCATATTGGAACAGAGTCTGGGGTCCGTAGCAGATGTCGGATCATAAGTAAAAACACAGCACGCAAAGGTTACCATGCCGTCAAACTCAACAATAAAGCGAATACCGGTTTCAAATCATAAGATCTAACACGGAATTCCAGTTAGGAGTCTGGAGAGCGTGAAACAACGTGCGTAGCATACTTTTGATGAGTGGCAGGAACGGGCAAGGGGATTACATGATGGCATTCCCCCATTGGATTATTTCGTTCAGCCCATGCTGCACTGAGTCAAGATAAAAAATCCAAAATGTCTCTCTCTTTTTTCTCACCCATACGACCATATCGGGACGAGTTCTTCTATCTTGACCGAATTTGGTTTGCAGTATGTTTGTGGAATGAATGTTGGATATATGTATTGAGCTTTGTGTGGGACATTTAGTATATTTTAGATATGTAATTTTGTCGTCTGTACCATTTAATTCTATATGTATGTGTATGTAAACATCAACTATAAACATTTGAATGTATAAAAAAACAAAATAAATCAAAAATTATTTTTGTATCTATATTTTTTGTCTGACGCATTTATCGTACTGTTCGTTTTGCTCCTATTTGAGTGTTTGCTGGAGTTAGGGACCTAATTTTAAGGCCCATTTATAGAATCTTGGGGAGGTGGTTCCTTTCCTTTTTGAATTTTGGTATTTACCCCGACTCCACCTGCCCCTCGTCGTACTTTTGGGGTCCCCCTCTCGTAATTGGTCATAGACTTCCATTACACAGCCTGACAATATGTTAAGGTAAACCATGATTGTGCTTTATGTTTCTGACATAATCATAGTATGTGTGGGTAGAGGCAGAATATAAACATATTTTTTTAACCAAGTATGTGAACTGTGGGGGTCATTACGATGGTGGGAATCAGGACAGCCCGCCATGCATGCGGCGGTCCTGCACACCCAATTAGGATGCGACCGCCACCATGACGGTCACATTTTGCACTTTAACATTGCGGCGGGTGCTGCTGACTGCAGCACCAGCCGCAATGTGAATAATGCATGTTGTGCATTTCACTGCGCTACGTGGCAGGCACCACACGGTGCTTGCTACTTGGTGCAGTGAACTGTAGAGGGGTACCATGGGTACCCCTCAGTGCTCAACCACCACCCCCAAACACAAGGGGGGCCTGCAACGGGTCCCCAAAACAAATCCCCACCAGCTTTCAATGGCGGTTTACCCACCACGGAAAGGCTGACTGAAGCCAGCATCCTAATTTGGCAGATGGTGCCTGCTAGGCACCGCCACCATTTTATGGATGCAGACCGCTCCGCCAGGTAATTGGAACGATTGCCTGTGGTGGTTCTGTGGCGGACTGTCTTTGGGTCCGCCACAGTCGCAGTCTGAATCCCCCGCCATCGTAATGTGGCAGAGGGAAAATCGCGGTCCGATGGCGGAAGGCTCACCACAACATGGCTAGCAGTGGCGGGCCTTCCGCCATCATAATGACCCACTATGTTAGGTGTGACATAGTAATTGGTGTAATATTGTATCTAATATGAAATATATATTATTTAGAGGAACCATTTGTGCAATTTTGTATCTCTTTTACGGCTGACATTCTTTAGTTACTATTAACTTAATGCACTGTTTTTAAAATATGAAGTGAACTCCACCCTCCCTCAGAGTACCCTGTGAACTAAAAGGCCAAATAATTATCTGTTCCCAGGATGACTTATAGTTAGTTGGTTACCCCAAAGTCATATATATTTGGATATTTTTGGGGATGGTGGTAGTGGGGACTGAAAGAACATAAACCTAGTAATACTGTTAGTAGAGAGTCTAATATGAAAACATTTGTGAGACAGTCTGTAGCTTAAACGTAAAGGGCCTCATTTATGAGAAGTGTTGCATCACTGCGACAAAGCAACATTGCAACACTTCTCATTGTGCCTTCCTTGCGACACGATGGATGGGTCATATTTACTGTATGATGCATCATGTCGCAAGGAATGACAGATACGTCAGTATTACTGTTGTGTCTGTGGGCGCACTAAAGACGCATTGCTGGACTGTGTCACAAAAGTGACGCTCCACCGGCAATATGTCCTTTTACATGGGACTAGTCCCATGTGAAAAGGCATGCATCAGTCTTACGCCAGCTGTGAGGCATGCGTAAGATTTTGATGCAGTAGCGTCCTAGAAGTGGCGCAGTGAAATCTTATAGATTTCACAGCACCACTTCTACAAGGCTTTTTGCGGGGAAACGCCCACCCTGCATACATTATACCTGACGCAGGTATAATGTGGCGGAGGGCTTTACAAAGTGACGCATCTGCTTAGATGCGTCACTTTGTGAATATGGTGCAACGTGACAAATTTGTTACGCCGCCGGTGCGTCACAAAAAGTGATGCAATGGCGGCGCAAAAGTGTCACAAGGCCTCATAAATAATACCTATCACTGTCCGCTCTGACTTCCATGCCCATGAAGCCTTCAGTGTAGCATATTACTAGCACCTTTTCTGCCTAGGAAAGAGTTTGATTTGAGCAGTCTGGGAAACTGACCACATGTCCGCATACAATATTGATGGACAGAGCATTGAGGGAATGGGCTCTCACCCACAAACTGTTCCAACACTTACAGATGTCATCCTATGATTGCTACACATTGGGCACATCATTCACTCTATGCACTATTCTGGCCCACAATCCAGTATACTGACTCATGGGGCTCAATTCACAAAAGTAATCGGAGACAAAATCCTAACTTCACGACTTTCGGTATTCACAAAACGCATTTAGGAGTAGTAAAGTTAGGATTTTGTCTTAAATTTGGCTTAAGTTTTGGTCTTAAGACAAAATCCTAACGTAAATTAAACTTAAGTTAAACTTAAGTTAGGATTTTGTGTTAAGACCAAAACTTAAGACAAACTTAAGACAAAATCCTAACTTTACTACTTTTGTGAATCTAGCCCTTGGTTCTCTGAAACTGAGCGCCAAACAACATTGCCTAATCCCTCACAATTTCATCCACAATTACAGTTAGCTCATTCTCAGAAACGCAATGGACTCTCCTGTCTACCAGTAGTGACTTCTATGGTGGATCAGTACAGGTCTGTGGTGTGAGTGGTAAATGTTTTGGTTTGTTTGTTAGGCCTGTTTTGTAGGGGAGGCAACAGGCGCTTATAATGGTTTGATGTACATCAGCAGTGTTTTGATGGACACCAACATTGAGAGAAAAATGGCTCCCAACAAAAGGTGGTTGAATCGCTGATGGCCTCAACTCTGCTTTGGTGATTGGTGGTCATGGCAGATGTTTCACTAAATACAAAGAGTGGACATTCGCCACTCTAACAGACAACAATGTTCATCAGTGCCCGTCCACCAAACTCTAAATACAGCGTTTTGTGTTTTGAAGTGAAACCAACCATTGAAAGGTTTTGCAACTATTCATGACGAAATTATGTTCTCATTCCTATTTTTGATGTTACCGGCCCTGATTTTGGCTGGTGTTCATTCAAATGATGCTACCTGTAGTACCTAATAGTCCTATCAGACTCTGATAACAAACATTTTTATACTGTCATTGGTGTGTACACCTATTTCCAGAGTAGCATGTCTGAGTTTCCTTGCTGGGTCTCTAGTTGGCAGAGGTAGGTACCTTTGTCCAAATAGGGACACTTTCTTCTAATCGGGGTAAGGGGGATACACACTTTAGATAACCCCTGCTCACCCCCTAGGTAGCTTGGCACAAGCAGACAGACTTATCCCAAAGGTAATGTGTGAAGTATTTGTACACAAAACACACAGTAATACAGTGATAACACCACAAATGGACACCACACAGGTTTAGGAAAAATAAAGTATCTTTATCTAAACCGAACAAGACCAAACGACAAAAAGTCCAACATACATGTAAGAGGAATATGACTTTAAAAAGGTTTCAAACAACTTGGTCCATAGAAGCAGGTGCAGGTGAGTTTGTGGGTGGAGCAGGTAGTTTGTTGGTAGGATCTGTGGGACCTGCAGATTGACCCAGACATCTTTATGATAGGGCTGTGTCATCTGCTTGGACAAGGCATCATGCAGCCTCCTTCACTGACACAATAAAATGTTTCTAGTGCAACTTCGCCATGTCTTACAGAGATTGCTTAATAAACACAGGTCTGTCTCTCAATCAATCTTGGGGTATGTTCCAGGTGGGTTTTGATGTTGCAGAGGCTCTCACTCAATTGATGACTATCCCAAGCACAGAGGACAGTATTTGCCCATGTCAACCCCTGACCTGTCACCAGTGTCATAAGTTTCCGTTATGTAGAAGATTGACATCTGGGAACTTATCGGAGGGAGCCTGCTGAACTGGGCAACGTTTTTTGCAGGGATTTCTTCTCCTTTATACAATTGCACCTCAGTTAGAAGGTGGAGCCGGGGAGTGAACTGTGATAACTTTAGGCTATTTTTTGGTGAGTTCACGAAGCCCGGTGAGAATCTGTGGTTTTATAGATGTTACCTGGGACTTACAGTCCCTAAGAGTTCCTTAGCAAAGTAACATCTGAGTGGTCTTAAATCTTTTTGCAGAGGTTTTCCTGGGCATGAACAAGAATCTCCTCCTATGTTTCACCTTCAGCAGCTGTAGACATGCCAACTTGGAGGAGGATAGTGTTTATCTTGCAGGATTATATTCCATCTCCTGCTTGTGTATCATTAAGCCGACTCTTGGTCCTGATCATGAGGTTTTACTGATGAAAACGGTAATATAATTAGCATGTTTGATATTACAGATTATGTGTAGGCCTTAAAACAAGATGATGTACATTAGTTGAAAGCAATAGGGGATTCTATCACAAAGACTACCAATAAGTAGGAATAATGTACACTGTTAGTTGTTGGTTAATACAAGGCTAAAGAAATAATATACAATAAAGTCCGACCTGCTCTTGCCATGGGTGCACACTTTATGGACAGGCCCAGGGACGTCACCTGCTGAACCTCTGCCATTGAAAAAGGTGTTTGATATAATCTCCCTAGATCTAGGGGCTGATGGAAAAAGTAAAGGAAAAATTCAGTTTGGTAACAGCTGGGCTGAGTATACATGGGAAAGTTTACACAAATGTTACCGAGGCACAAAAGGTTAAGTATCTATATATGACGTTTCAATTCATAGATAGATATTGGTTAATGGACAAACATTTGTAAGAAATGACAATGTTTCGAAATAAGAGAAAAATAGCTTTAGATAGTATTACATGTATTGCTTTCACGGGCTTAAATGACTACAGTTGGCAGAGGGTCGAATTGCTTGGAGTATGTCTCGCAATGGATGGTACACCAAAGAACTGAAGCTGTGACATGCAGAGTTTGCATAAATACTAACACCAATAGTATCAATCTATAGCAATATATCATTGATACACATGACATAAATCAGCATATAAACATCCACAGGATCACAAATAGAGGGATAAAGTTATTCGTATGCAGGCATTGACATGATGTTAAAGCCTTTTAGGTAGTATGACAAAAACATTGTCATTTTCTGATTGTATGCAATGGGAATCTGGGTGCATAGAGTGGGTACCAAAAGAACAGCACAATAGAAAATGGTATTTAGTAACACAAGGGCAACAAGGTTAGTCATATAAGTTCATATCTGAAATTTCATTTGATCCACACAGGACATGGGTTTTTTATTATGTAATGAAATAATATGTAGCATAGCCTGACACTTATGAGAGAGGCATATGGTTATGCAAATGCTGCTGGATTAAGAATTACAAGGAACTATCACCAGTATTTTGTGTGTGAACATTCCACATATTGGTTCATTGATTGGAGCAGATGAGTAGGTGGTGGCAGGTGGGAAGAGAGCACAGATCCCTCAAAGTGAAAGATGAGATTATATATGTGAATACACTAGAGGACTATAACATTATAAAATAGGTATTAGTTGAATATACTTTACCTCAAAATGTATAATACATTAATGCCAATGCTAAGGTATGTGGGCGGTAGGGATACACAATCACCTGGGATCGAATTATCACCCAGGCAAAGTAGACTCTACTCCTGGTACAGCTGTTGCTACAATGCACTTGATGTGGGGACTGTATAAAAGAAAGAGAGAGAGCAAAATGAATAACATAATAAATGTGAATTCAAATGAAGGGACTTAAAGCATAATGTAAGTGAGATGTGTGATACTAATCTTTGTGGAGGAGGGAAGTGTGACATAAGTGAGGAGTAGTAATAGAGTGGGTAGATAAAGTGGTCTAGACTACCCCTCCTCACTTTGTTATTACAGGAAAGAGGCAGGCCATGAATTAGGTCAGTGTTCTTGGTGGAGAAGATACGTTAATTGAGGAGAGTGGGAGAATGGGGAGGGCAAGTAGACAGTCTAACAGGCTCTGTCGACTCAGCCAAGCACACTCGATAGCATAGTGTCTCACAGCTCCAGCTGAACGATGCTTTCAAATGCAACCCATCCCAGCTTGAGGGTAGAGTAAGCACTGCTCCGAAAATGTTTCTTAAATGGAAATGGTGTTGATGGCTATAAGTAAATCCATGACCCTTACTTACTAGACACAGTTAGAGTGGCAGAGGTTGGAGTGTCTCCACAGCAGATGCCAGGCCTAGATAGTGGTCTAAGCCTATCCATATGCTGCAAAACATTCCCCTGACAAGAGCAATGACTGCCTGTCGGTTAACAACCTTTACAACGCAACTTTTACAACGCACTACCATTACAACGCAAGTTTTACAACGCAAGTTCATTGACATCGCAGAATTTTACAACGCATGCATTTACAACGCAAGTTCCATTACCACGCATACTTTTACAACGCTAAAGTACCTTCAAAATGTAAGTATTTATAATCTGTATTATTTCATTGTTTATATAATGTAACAATAATATATAATTTTTTTGTGTGATGAATAATAAAAAAATTTGATAAAAAATTAAGAAATAAAGTTATTTTGTTATATTAATATTTAACTAATTTAATAAGTATTTAGTACCACAGTATTAAAAAAAATACTTGAGTATTAATTATTTGATCAAAATGCAAGTATTTATTATATTTAATCATTTGGTAATACATTAATTAATAATAAAAAAATACCTGAGTATTAATTATTTGATCAAAATGCAAGTATTTCATTATATTTAATAATTTGGTAATAAATTAATTATAAAAACAAATACTTGAGTATTAATTATTTGATCAAAATGCAATTGTTTATTATATTTAATAATTTGGTAATAAATTAATTATTAAAATAAATAAATAAAACATTTTTGAATGATAAAAAATAAAAGTATTTAAAAATTATTAAAAAAATGTGATTTAGTCGTATTAATATTTCTGAAAATTATCTTAAAAAATTACTCTAGAATAAAATAAATAAAATGATTATTAATTATTGGTAGAGGTTTAAAAAAATAAAATGATACTCAAGTATTAATTTTATTTAATATAAAGTGTATATATTATTTAAGGAACAAAATTAAAAAATATAGATTTATATTACTGTATTGATATAGTTGTATTAATGGGAAAAAATAAATTGTGAACATTTTTCAACATATTAATAAAGGGTGAAAACAGTTACATAAAATTGAAATATATGAATAAATAATTTAAAAGAATACAAAGTTAAGTGAAAATATTATTGAAAATAATAATATTATTAAACATGTTAAGTGTGTGAATAATAAATGTATATTTATTAACCCCTTCAGTGCCCATGACGAGCTGGACTCGTCATGGGCTGCGGTGGCGCTGTGCCCATGACGAGTCCAGCTCGTCATGAACTCCGCCCGCTAATGGAAGGCGCGGCACTGGGCGGGGAAAGGGGCGGGCATGCAAGGGGTTAATATATTTCATTACAATAAAAACTAGTGTTAAGTTATAGAAAAATCAAATTAGTTGTTTATTATAATTTTAAAACATTGAAATTATCATGATGTAAAGGTAAGAAAAAGTTTAACATTATTTCTAAAATATATAATTACTAATTACATAATAAAAAAATTGTATTTAAAAAAATAGATTGTAATTTAATATTATTCCCACGCTTTTGTATTGAAGTCAATGTGAAAAATTGTCCTTTATTTATTTCTATAGCTCAAGTAGTATCAAGTCGCGGAACTGGAAAGGAAGCAGTGAAAAAGGAAGAAAGGGGAAGTTTGGACAGAGAAACCAAATATTGTCAAGGTAAGGATGATTTAAGGTTATTTAACAACATATAACATACAAGTTACATGTAAAGAATAAATATAAAGATTATAAGAACAAATGTAGATATGGTTCAAAAATAATTTTTTTATTAAACAAAATTGTCGAAAAAATGCTTTTACATATTTAAATATTATCATATTTTTTTAATTTTTATTAAACGTAACATAATATTTGTTTATAAAATTAAACATATATTTAACAAAAATATATACATAAATAGTCAGTTTTTCTTCTTTGCAGCTATGACGTCAAGACGTAAACGTGAACGTAAGCGGCCATTTTGAACAGCACCGATGGAGGAAGCAGCTGGAAGCTGATCTACGCCCAGGTAGGAAACTATTTTAACTTTATTTATATTTGTAATTTAAAAAAAGGATACATATATTGTAAAGAAAGAATAAGGAGAGGTTGCGGTTTAACAATTAGATGGAAAACTTGTAAAAATGCATGTCCCCAATCATGTTAATAGCGTATGCCTATGTCAGGTCGCTGAAAGTTACATTGTAAAGTTATTTATTTATATTATTTCGTGAAAAACCAGAAACTGTTTGTAAATATATGTTGTAATCACAATTAAGGAATTAAAAAAGTCCTTTTAAATAAAGATCGTAAAAAAAATAAAAAAAATGGTTTGGTAGGGGTAAAAAAAATGTGCTTTATTTACAACGGAACAAGGTTTATTCATTTATTGAGGTTGGGGTTTTATATTGGGTAATTTTCAGAGGTAGTGAGATTATTATTTTGTAGGTAGTAGTAATTGTAATATAGGAATGGTTTTTCACAGTTAGAAAAATTAAGAAAACTGTACTTTTGAATAAGAGTTTGGTTGTTTGAAAAATAGATCTTATTTGATGCAATAAGGAGATGAAATAGGGAAATGGAAAAATAATATAGGTTGACCCGACTATTAATTTAGAAAAATGTTTTTGGAAAATGTTATTGCCAATTGTAATTAATGTGGAATAAAATTTAGTGCAACGCAGGAAAGTATCTTGAAAAAGATAGTTAGAAGTTAAGAATGTTTGCAAGATTTTCAAGGTAGTCTAAAGCCACACACAACGAAAATTGTTGTATAACACCCAAAAGTCTTGCCGACATTTCCTTTGTTTTTAGAGAAACTCGTGGGTTTAGACTACCAGCTAGTGTTTGTGAAAGTCTCATTTCTTGAAAACTTTGCTCCTTCTTCAAAGTTTCCAAGAAAGAGTAGAAGTTAGGGTGTGGTTTACCAATGGTATGATTGAAGGAGTTATGCCATCCCTCAATGGCATTATTTGTTTTAGCTTCTCCCTCTAAGCAGCTCGTGTAGCAGTTCCACCACTCCACATGGAAACGTGGCTTCCTCCTGCGACCAGATCTGCTTAGGTGTCCAATCCATGTGTCTTCAAAATAATTTAGAATGGGTGCCAATTTTTCTTCATTTACATTGTAAAATTCTGATTCTGTAATGGAAGTGTAGTACTCGTCCACACTATCGGGAGGAACAAAACAAAGAGCTGTTAATTTTTTTAATTCAAATTGTAGTTTGCTATCACGAGAATATTCTGCTACCAGGGATGTTTACGCCAAAATGCCTGGGAAAAATGGAAAAAACATCCTTGAATTTGGGTATCAATGTACGTTTTACTAATAACATTGATCATGCTCAATTCAAAATCAACTATAATTTTCCTAGGACTTTTTGATGTTGATTTTTTAATAACTGATAAAAGTTCAGAGTAAGTAGCAGAAGTCTTATCAGGTAGCAAACTATATACTAAGGGGATTACATTATGGTTAATTTTACCGTGTATAGTGTAAATTTGAGTGAAAGGATGGGGTGTACTTTTAAAAGTCCCATCCATCATCCAAATTTCACTATTTTCTAATTTAACAAGGTTACGTGGTGTACTAAAGATAAGAATACGTTTTTGAGGGTTTTCGTTGTCATGCAGGAGGAAGGGTTCATCAGCAAAAGAAATAGAAAGTTCATGTGGAATAATAATCTCAGAAAATGTATGAGGTGTAGTGGTTTTTGTGTTACTTGCCTGCTTTTGTCTTTGAATAATTCGTCGCAAATTAGGAATTATAGGCATGTTACTAGCAACATGACTGGGGACATGCTGTGCAACCTCTCTTAGAATGGATCCTGTTGAATCATTGGAGGTGCTTGCAATTGCTTTCATTTCGTTTAAGGTTTCTCTTACTTCTACCTCAATTGCAGAGGCAGAGTGGTTATGTTCAGTTGTTTTTACTATGAAATTATCATGTGTTACCGCTCTGCCAGTGCAATGGGTAGAGTAGTATTGCACACACCTCCAATGATTTCTTGGGAAACTTATTCTTTCTTTACAATATATGTATCCAGCATGGTTTAGTAAGTTTTTCCCTTTTCTAGATTTAATATAGGTAGCAGTTTCTTGTGTAGACATTATCTGTGAAGAAAAAAAGGAAAAAATAACTTTAACATTTACAATGAGATATATGAGTGAAGAATATGCTGCATTTATCTAAAAATCTGTGTACTAATTTAGTTTGTTTACAAATAAAATGGCTTTAAAAGAACTTAAAAATATTCCAGAATAAGTCTACTGCTACACTTTCCAATACTTTCCCTACTGCTGCATTTTACTGGAGTTAAAATAGTAATTTTTACCCCTACAGCATCCATCACTTTCACTATTGCTGCATCTTCCTGGAGTTAGAATAGTAATTTTTACATCTACACTATCCGACTCTTTCTCTACTGCTACATGTTACTGGAGTTAGAATAGTCATTTTTACCCCTACAGCAACCATCATTTTTTCAACTGGTGCACCTTCCTGGAGTTAGAATAGTAATTTATATCAGAACAGTATCCAACACTTTTCCTACTGCTGCACCTTATGGAGTTAGAATAGTAATTCATACACAAAAAATATCCATTTTTTTCCCTACTGCTGCACCTTCCAGGACTTACAATAGTAATTTTTACCACTAGAGTAGGCCACAATTTCTGTATTTTTAAACTATATTGATTATTTAAAAAAAAGTTATAACTATTACTTTGTGCACTATTTAGGTCTGTTTATTTCAAATACCTTTTGGTTTTGGTGATTTATTCTTGGTCTAGTTCCTGTGTTCTATGTTGGAATTTTCTGCTGATTTTGGTTGGCTGGTTTTTTGTGCTTCGAGTTTGGTTCAAGAGTTGAATTGATTTGTGTAAGGGTCTATAAGGATAAAAAATGTTAATGTGCATTTATAAAAACATTTATTTAAAATTGCAAATGTGTAAACATTTCATTGCTTTTTTGATAATTTATTATAGTGTACCTGTACTGTTTTAATAAGTTTGACTACTGCTACATCTTCCAGGAGTTAGAATAGTAATTGATACCTGTTTACCATGCAACACTTTTTCTAATGATCTACATTTCTGGAGTTAGAATATTAATTTTTATCCCTAGACCATTGAAAACTTTCTCTACTGTTGCATCTTACTGGAGTTAGAATAGTAATGTTTTCCCCTACACCATCCATCACTTTCTCAACTGCTGTACCTTCCTTGAGTTAGAATAGTAATTGATACCCCTAAACTATCCAACAGTTTCACTACTGCTGCATCTTCCTGGAGTTAGAATAGTAATGTTTTCCCCTACACCATCCATCACTTTCTGTACTGCTGGACTTTCCTTGAGTTAGAATATTAATTGATACACTAAAATTATTCAACACTTTTTCGAGTGCTGTATGTTACTGGAGTTTGAATGATTATTTTTACCCCTACAGCATCCATCAATTTCCCTACTGCTGCACCTTCCTGGAGTTAGAATAGTAATTTTTACCCCTACAGTATCTTACACTTTCCCTACTGCTGCACCTTTTGGAGTTAGAATAGTAATTCATACACCAAAATTAACCATCACTTTCTCTACTACTGTACCTTCCTTGAGTTAGAATAGTAATTAATACCCCAAAACTATCCAAGAGTTTCCCTAGTGTTGCATCTTCCTGGAGTTAGAATAGTAATGTTTTCCCCTACACCATCCATCACTTTCTCTACTGCTGTACCTTCCTTGAGTTAGAATAGTAATTGATACCCCAAAACTATCCAACAGTTTCACTACTGCTGCATCTTCCTGGAGTTAGAATAGTAATGTTTTCCCTACACCATCCATCACTTTCTCTACTGCTGGACTTTTCTTGAGTTAGAATATTAATTGATACACTAAAATTATTCAACACTTTTTCGAGTGCTGTATGTTACTGGAGTTTGAATGATTATTTTTACCCCTACAGCATCCATCAATTTCCCTACTGCTGCACCTTCCTGGAGTTAGAATAGTAATTTTTACCTCTACACTATCTTACACTTTCCCTACTGCTGCACCTTTTGGAGTTAGAATAGTAATTCATACACCAAAATTAACCATCACTTTCTCTACTGCTGTACCTTCCTTGAGTCAGAATAGTAATTGATACCCCAAAACTATCCAAGAGTTTCCCTAGTGCTGCATCTTCCTGGAGTTAGAATAGTAATGTTTTCCCCTACACCATCCATCACTTTCTCTACTGCTGTACCTTCCTTGAGTTAGAATAGTAATTGATACCCCAAAACTATCCAACAGTTTCACTACTGCTGCATCTTCATGGAGTTAGAATAGTAATGTTTTCCCCTACACCATCCATCACTTTCTCTACTGCTGGACTTTCCTTGAGTTAGAATATTAATTGATACCCTTAAATTATTCAACACTTTTTCTAGTGCTGTATGTTACTGGAGTTTGAATAGTCATTTTTATTCCTACAGCATCCATCAATTTCTCTACTGCTGCACCTTCCTGGAGTTAGAATAGTAATTTTTACCCCTACACTATCTTACACTTTTCCTAATGCTGCATCTTCTGCAGTTACAATAGTAATTCATACAACACAATTAATCATCATTTTCTCTTCGGTTGCACCTTACTGGAGTTAGAATATAAATTTTTACCCCTAGAGTATCCCACAATTTGTTTATTTTTTAAGCTATATTGATTATTTAAAAAAGTTTAGACTATTAATTTGTGCAGTATTTAGGAGTGTTTATTTCAAATACCTTTTGGTTTGGGTGAATTTTTCTTGGTCTGGCTTTTTGTCTTCTATGTTGGAATTTTCTGGGTATTTTGGTTGGCTGGTTTTTTGTGCTTCGAGTTTTGTTGAAGAGTTGAATCGATTTGTGTCAGGATCTATAAGAATGAAAAATGGTAATGTACATTTATAAAAACATTTATTTACAATTGCAAATATGTAAACATTTCTGTGCTTTGATGATAATTTATTATAGTGTATCTGTACTGTTTAAAAAAGTTTTACTACTGCTACATCTTCCAGGAGTTACAATAGTAATTGATACTTGTTTGCCATGCAACACTTTTTCTACTGCTTTACTTTCTCGGAGTTAGAACATTATTTTTTATCCCTACACCATTGAAAACTTTCCCTACTGCTGCATCTTTCTGGAGTTAGACTAGTAATGTTTACCCCTACAACATCCATCACTTTCTCTACTGCCGCACTTTCCTTGAGTTAGAATATTAATTGATACCCTAAAAATATTCAACACTTTCCGTACTGCTGCATCTTACTGGAGATAGAATAGTTATTTTTTTATACAGCATTCATCACTTTCCATACTGCTGCACCTTTCTGGATTTAGAATAGTAATTTTTACCTCTACACTATCTAACACTTTCTGTACTGCTGCATTTTATTGGAGTTAGAATAGTAATTTTTACCTTTACAGCATTCATGACTTTCTCTACTGCTGCACTTTTCTGGAGTTAGAATAGTTATGTTTACCCCATCACTATCCAACACTTTCCCTACTGTAGCAACTTATTGGAGTTAGAATATTAATTGATAAAATTAAATTATCCATCACTTTACCTACTGTTGCACCTTTATGGAGTTAGAATAGTAATTATAACCCGTAGACTATCCTACAATTTCTGTATTTTTTAAGCTATATTGATTAGTTTATAAAAAGTTTTAACTATTAATTTGTGCAGTATTTGGGTGTGTTTACTGAAAATACCTTTTGGTTTTGGTGAATTTTTGTTGGTCTGGTTTCCTGTTTTCTATGTTGTCATTTTGTGTTGATTTGGGTTGGCTGGTTTTCTGTGGTTCGAGTTTTGTTAAAGACTTGAATAGATTTGTGAAAGGATCTATAAGGAAAAAAAAAGTTAATGTACATTACAAAAACGTTTATTTAAAATTTTACATATGTAAATATTTCTGTGCTTTGATGAGAATTTATTGTAGTGTATCTGTACTGTTTTATAAAGTTTTACTACTGCTACAACTTACTGGAGTTAGAATAGTAATTGATATCTGTACACTATGCAACAATTTTTCAACTGCTCTAGCTTTATGGAATTAGATTAGTAATTGTTACCCCTACACCATTCTTCACTTTTCCTACTGTTCTAACTTTCTGGAGTTGGAAAAGTCTATTTTACCCCTACATCATCCAACATTTTCCCTACTGCTGCACCTTCCTGGAATTAGAATAGTAATTTTTACCCCTACATGATCCAACGCTTTCCCTACTGCTCTACTTTATTGGAGTTAGAATCCTAATTTTTACCCCTACACCATTCAAACAAAGCTTTGTTACTGCTCTACGTTCCTGAAGTTAGATTTTATATTTATTCTGTTACACTATACTACAATTTGTCACTAGCAGCACATTTCTGGAGTAACATTAAAAAAATTAAAAATCATACTATCTCACAATTTCTATAGTTTAACCAAAAACAAAATTATTTTACGAATTTGTATTTGTATGTTAAACATATAAAAGATTTATGCTACGCAACAAATATTTTCTAATTAGTATTTTAAAATTGTGCATACAATTATTTAGAAATATACCTTCACATTAGTAGAGATGAGGAGTGTAGGTTGTTTAGATAAACTTCTTATTTTTAACGTTGTCTTTTTCTTCACAGTTGATACAATTTATGCTATAGAAAAAAAATAATTTGTTGGTATTTTTGGAAAAATAATTCATCTTAATATTTAGTTAACTTATATTTCATTACATGATAATTTTGCTTAACATGTTTGAGGATTAAAAAATAATGTTTGCATTTTATTCGGTGCAGTGTATGCAATGTTTGAAATGTTAAATGAATAAAGTAGGAGTTTGTGTTTAATTTTAATCCAAACTTACTTGTATTTCGAATCCAAAAATGCTTCTCAAATGTATTTCGGCGTTTTCTCGGTGAAGAGGTCAGAGGGTCAGGTTTCTGAGTCTGGTCTCTCTGGGAGTTGATAATCAACTGGTTTTAAAATGGTGTCTTGCTTGTATTTATAAGTTTTAGTCAGTGTCATTATTATTTTTTTTAAACACCGCGTTGGTTATAATTTTTAATGTGGTTTAATTTGCTGTGTAAATTTCTAATTTTAAAAACATTTTAAGATGTGTTGTTTTTACTTTTAAGTTCCGTTTTGGCATCCATTTTGAAAGTAGTGTTTTGGTATTATTTTCATGGAAAGGGTTGTAGGACATGTTTTGGAAGTAGAAAGTTAAAAATGGCGACTATGGTGCCAATTCCGATCCGGTAAAAAAATTCCCCGTCCGACTCGTAACCGGATTTTTTTCCGTCCGAATCGTCAAAGTAGCGTACAAACTACCAAGTACGATTCGAACGGAAAAAAGTCCATACGAATCGCATTGGGAAGATTTCCCCACACGTCCTCGGGTCGGGAAAAGTCACCGACACGTCCCCGGTCGAAAAACCCACCGTGCGGAAAAATAAAGTCCGACAGCGCAAGTACGATCCCTCCCGTCCTCCCCATTCCACAACCGTACGCAAAAAACACCGTCCGAACCGAACTCCCATAGCAACCATGGAGACATGTGCCCGCATACGCGCCGAACACCCCACCACCCCCCCGCCCGCGTATGTACGCACCCAACCCCCACCCGCGTATGTACGCACCCAACCCCCACCCGTGTATGTACGCACCAAACCCCCCCAGCCGTGTATGTACGCACCGAACCCCCACCCGTGTATGTACGCACCAAACCCCCCCAGCCGTGTATGTACGCACCCAACCCCCACCCGTGTATGTACGCACCAAACCCCCCCCAGCCGTGTATGTACGCACCGAACCACCACCCGTGTATGTACGCACCAAACCCCCCCAGCCGTGTATGTACGCACCAAACCCCCACCCGTGTATGAACGGACCGAACCCCCCCCAGCCGTGTATGTACGCACCGAACCCCCCCCAGCCGTGTATGTACGCACCGAACCCCCCCCAGCCGTGTATGTACGCACCGAACCACCACCCGTGTATGTACGCACCAAACCCCCCCCAGCCGTGTATGTACACACCGAACCACCACCCGTGTATGTACGCACCGAACCCCTCCCCAGCCGTGTATGTACGCACCGAACCCCCCCAGCCGTGTATGTACGCACCGAACCCCCCCCCAGCCGTGTATGTACGCACCGAACCACCACCCGTGTATGTACGCACCAAACCCCCCCCCAGCCGTGTATGTACGCACCCAACCCCCACCCGTGTATGTACGCACCAAACCCCCCCCAGCCGTGTATGTACGCACCGAACCACCACCCGTGTATGTACGCACCGAACCCCCCCCAGCCGTGTATGTAATATAGGAATGGTTTTTCACAGTTAGAAAAATTAAGAAAACTGTACTTTTGAATAAGAGTTTGGTTGTTTGAAAAATAGATCTTATTTGATGCAATAAGGAGATGAAATAGGGAAATGGAAAAATAATATAGGTTGACCCGACTATTAATTTAGAAAAATGTTTTTGGAAAATGTTATTGCCAATTGTAATTAATGTGGAATAAAATTTAGTGCAATGCAGGAAAGTATCTTGAAAAAGATAGTTAGAAGTTAAGAATGTTTGCAAGATTTTCAAGGTAGTCTAAAGCCACACACAACGAAAATTGTTGTATAACACCCAAAAGTCTTGCCGACATTTCCTTTGTTTTTAGAGAAACTCGTGGGTTTAGACTACCA
The DNA here is from genome assembly GCF_964204655.1 of Triturus cristatus. Lineage (NCBI taxonomy): Eukaryota > Metazoa > Chordata > Amphibia > Caudata > Salamandridae > Triturus > Triturus cristatus. Next base: position 305,645,950 of record NC_140581.1, read on the forward strand.
GCTAGTGTTTGTGAAAGTCTCATTTCTTGAAAACTTTGCTCCTTCTTCAAAGTTTCCAAGAAAGAGTAGAAGTTAGGGTGTGGTTTACCAATGGTATGATTGAAGGAGTTATGCCATCCCTCAATGGCATTATTTGTTTTAGCTTCTCCCTCTAAGCAGCTCGTGTAGCAGTTCCACCACTCCACATGGAAACGTGGCTTCCTCCTGCGACCAGATCTGCTTAGGTGTCCAATCCATGTGTCTTCAAAATAATTTAGAATGGGTGCCAATTTTTCTTCATTTACATTGTAAAATTCTGATTCTGTAATGGAAGTGTAGTACTCGTCCACACTATCGGGAGGAACAAAACAAAGAGCTGTTAATTTTTTTAATTCAAATTGTAGTTTGCTATCACGAGAATATTCTGCTACCAGGGATGTTTACGCCAAAATGCCTGGGAAAAATGGAAAAAACATCCTTGAATTTGGGTATCAATGTACGTTTTACTAATAACATTGATCATGCTCAATTCAAAATCAACTATAATTTTCCTAGGACTTTTTGATGTTGATTTTTTAATAACTGATAAAAGTTCAGAGTAAGTAGCAGAAGTCTTATCAGGTAGCAAACTATATACTAAGGGGATTACATTATGGTTAATTTTACCGTGTATAGTGTAAATTTGAGTGAAAGGATGGGGTGTACTTTTAAAAGTCCCATCCATCATCCAAATTTCACTATTTTCTAATTTAACAAGGTTACGTGGTGTACTAAAGATAAGAATACGTTTTTGAGGGTTTTCGTTGTCATGCAGGAGGAAGGGTTCATCAGCAAAAGAAATAGAAAGTTCATGTGGAATAATAATCTCAGAAAATGTATGAGGTGTAGTGGTTTTTGTGTTACTTGCCTGCTTTTGTCTTTGAATAATTCGTCGCAAATTAGGAATTATAGGCATGTTACTAGCAACATGACTGGGGACATGCTGTGCAACCTCTCTTAGAATGGATCCTGTTGAATCATTGGAGGTGCTTGCAATTGCTTTCATTTCGTTTAAGGTTTCTCTTACTTCTACCTCAATTGCAGAGGCAGAGTGGTTATGTTCAGTTGTTTTTACTATGAAATTATCATGTGTTACCGCTCTGCCAGTGCAATGGGTAGAGTAGTATTGCACACACCTCCAATGATTTCTTGGGAAACTTATTCTTTCTTTACAATATATGTATCCAGCATGGTTTAGTAAGTTTTTCCCTTTTCTAGATTTAATATAGGTAGCAGTTTCTTGTGTAGACATTATCTGTGAAGAAAAAAAGGAAAAAATAACTTTAACATTTACAATGAGATATATGAGTGAAGAATATGCTGCATTTATCTAAAAATCTGTGTACTAATTTAGTTTGTTTACAAATAAAATGGCTTTAAAAGAACTTAAAAATATTCCAGAATAAGTCTACTGCTACACTTTCCAATACTTTCCCTACTGCTGCATTTTACTGGAGTTAAAATAGTAATTTTTACCCCTACAGCATCCATCACTTTCACTATTGCTGCATCTTCCTGGAGTTAGAATAGTAATTTTTACATCTACACTATCCAACTCTTTCTCTACTGCTACATGTTACTGGAGTTAGAATAGTCATTTTTACCCCTACAGCAACCATCATTTTTTCAACTGGTGCACCTTCCTGGAGTTAGAATAGTAATTTATATCAGAACAGTATCCAACACTTTTCCTACTGCTGCACCTTATGGAGTTAGAATAGTAATTCATACACAAAAAATATCCATTTTTTTCCCTACTGCTGCACCTTCCAGGACTTACAATAGTAATTTTTACCACTAGAGTAGGCCACAATTTCTGTATTTTTAAACTATATTGATTATTTAAAAAAAAGTTATAACTATTACTTTGTGCACTATTTAGGTCTGTTTATTTCAAATACCTTTTGGTTTTGGTGATTTATTCTTGGTCTAGTTCCTGTGTTCTATGTTGGAATTTTCTGCTGATTTTGGTTGGCTGGTTTTTTGTGCTTCGAGTTTGGTTCAAGAGTTGAATTGATTTGTGTAAGGGTCTATAAGGATAAAAAATGTTAATGTGCATTTATAAAAACATTTATTTAAAATTGCAAATGTGTAAACATTTCATTGCTTTTTTGATAATTTATTATAGTGTACCTGTACTGTTTTAATAAGTTTGACTACTGCTACATCTTCCAGGAGTTAGAATAGTAATTGATACCTGTTTACCATGCAACACTTTTTCTAATGATCTACATTTCTGGAGTTAGAATATTAATTTTTATCCCTAGACCATTGAAAACTTTCTCTACTGTTGCATCTTACTGGAGTTAGAATAGTAATGTTTTCCCCTACACCATCCATCACTTTCTCAACTGCTGTACCTTCCTTGAGTTAGAATAGTAATTGATACCCCTAAACTATCCAACAGTTTCACTACTGCTGCATCTTCCTGGAGTTAGAATAGTAATGTTTTCCCCTACACCATCCATCACTTTCTGTACTGCTGGACTTTCCTTGAGTTAGAATATTAATTGATACACTAAAATTATTCAACACTTTTTCGAGTGCTGTATGTTACTGGAGTTTGAATGATTATTTTTACCCCTACAGCATCCATCAATTTCCCTACTGCTGCACCTTCCTGGAGTTAGAATAGTAATTTTTACCCCTACAGTATCTTACACTTTCCCTACTGCTGCACCTTTTGGAGTTAGAATAGTAATTCATACACCAAAATTAACCATCACTTTCTCTACTACTGTACCTTCCTTGAGTTAGAATAGTAATTAATACCCCAAAACTATCCAAGAGTTTCCCTAGTGTTGCATCTTCCTGGAGTTAGAATAGTAATGTTTTCCCCTACACCATCCATCACTTTCTCTACTGCTGTACCTTCCTTGAGTTAGAATAGTAATTGATACCCCAAAACTATCCAACAGTTTCACTACTGCTGCATCTTCCTGGAGTTAGAATAGTAATGTTTTCCCTACACCATCCATCACTTTCTCTACTGCTGGACTTTTCTTGAGTTAGAATATTAATTGATACACTAAAATTATTCAACACTTTTTCGAGTGCTGTATGTTACTGGAGTTTGAATGATTATTTTTACCCCTACAGCATCCATCAATTTCCCTACTGCTGCACCTTCCTGGAGTTAGAATAGTAATTTTTACCTCTACACTATCTTACACTTTCCCTACTGCTGCACCTTTTGGAGTTAGAATAGTAATTCATACACCAAAATTAACCATCACTTTCTCTACTGCTGTACCTTCCTTGAGTCAGAATAGTAATTGATACCCCAAAACTATCCAAGAGTTTCCCTAGTGCTGCATCTTCCTGGAGTTAGAATAGTAATGTTTTCCCCTACACCATCCATCACTTTCTCTACTGCTGTACCTTCCTTGAGTTAGAATAGTAATTGATACCCCAAAACTATCCAACAGTTTCACTACTGCTGCATCTTCATGGAGTTAGAATAGTAATGTTTTCCCCTACACCATCCATCACTTTCTCTACTGCTGGACTTTCCTTGAGTTAGAATATTAATTGATACCCTTAAATTATTCAACACTTTTTCTAGTGCTGTATGTTACTGGAGTTTGAATAGTCATTTTTATTCCTACAGCATCCATCAATTTCTCTACTGCTGCACCTTCCTGGAGTTAGAATAGTAATTTTTACCCCTACACTATCTTACACTTTTCCTAATGCTGCATCTTCTGCAGTTACAATAGTAATTCATACAACACAATTAATCATCATTTTCTCTTCGGTTGCACCTTACTGGAGTTAGAATATAAATTTTTACCCCTAGAGTATCCCACAATTTGTTTATTTTTTAAGCTATATTGATTATTTAAAAAAGTTTAGACTATTAATTTGTGCAGTATTTAGGAGTGTTTATTTCAAATACCTTTTGGTTTGGGTGAATTTTTCTTGGTCTGGCTTTTTGTCTTCTATGTTGGAATTTTCTGGGTATTTTGGTTGGCTGGTTTTTTGTGCTTCGAGTTTTGTTGAAGAGTTGAATCGATTTGTGTCAGGATCTATAAGAATGAAAAATGGTAATGTACATTTATAAAAACATTTATTTACAATTGCAAATATGTAAACATTTCTGTGCTTTGATGATAATTTATTATAGTGTATCTGTACTGTTTAAAAAAGTTTTACTACTGCTACATCTTCCAGGAGTTACAATAGTAATTGATACTTGTTTGCCATGCAACACTTTTTCTACTGCTTTACTTTCTCGGAGTTAGAACATTATTTTTTATCCCTACACCATTGAAAACTTTCCCTACTGCTGCATCTTTCTGGAGTTAGACTAGTAATGTTTACCCCTACAACATCCATCACTTTCTCTACTGCCGCACTTTCCTTGAGTTAGAATATTAATTGATACCCTAAAAATATTCAACACTTTCCGTACTGCTGCATCTTACTGGAGATAGAATAGTTATTTTTTTATACAGCATTCATCACTTTCCATACTGCTGCACCTTTCTGGATTTAGAATAGTAATTTTTACCTCTACACTATCTAACACTTTCTGTACTGCTGCATTTTATTGGAGTTAGAATAGTAATTTTTACCTTTACAGCATTCATGACTTTCTCTACTGCTGCACTTTTCTGGAGTTAGAATAGTTATGTTTACCCCATCACTATCCAACACTTTCCCTACTGTAGCAACTTATTGGAGTTAGAATATTAATTGATAAAATTAAATTATCCATCACTTTACCTACTGTTGCACCTTTATGGAGTTAGAATAGTAATTATAACCCGTAGACTATCCTACAATTTCTGTATTTTTTAAGCTATATTGATTAGTTTATAAAAAGTTTTAACTATTAATTTGTGCAGTATTTGGGTGTGTTTACTGAAAATACCTTTTGGTTTTGGTGAATTTTTGTTGGTCTGGTTTCCTGTTTTCTATGTTGTCATTTTGTGTTGATTTGGGTTGGCTGGTTTTCTGTGGTTCGAGTTTTGTTAAAGACTTGAATAGATTTGTGAAAGGATCTATAAGGAAAAAAAAAGTTAATGTACATTACAAAAACGTTTATTTAAAATTTTACATATGTAAATATTTCTGTGCTTTGATGAGAATTTATTGTAGTGTATCTGTACTGTTTTATAAAGTTTTACTACTGCTACAACTTACTGGAGTTAGAATAGTAATTGATATCTGTACACTATGCAACAATTTTTCAACTGCTCTAGCTTTATGGAATTAGATTAGTAATTGTTACCCCTACACCATTCTTCACTTTTCCTACTGTTCTAACTTTCTGGAGTTGGAAAAGTCTATTTTACCCCTACATCATCCAACATTTTCCCTACTGCTGCACCTTCCTGGAATTAGAATAGTAATTTTTACCCCTACATGATCCAACGCTTTCCCTACTGCTCTACTTTATTGGAGTTAGAATCCTAATTTTTACCCCTACACCATTCAAACAAAGCTTTGTTACTGCTCTACGTTCCTGAAGTTAGATTTTATATTTATTCTGTTACACTATACTACAATTTGTCACTAGCAGCACATTTCTGGAGTAACATTAAAAAAATTAAAAATCATACTATCTCACAATTTCTATAGTTTAACCAAAAACAAAATTATTTTACGAATTTGTATTTGTATGTTAAACATATAAAAGATTTATGCTACGCAACAAATATTTTCTAATTAGTATTTTAAAATTGTGCATACAATTATTTAGAAATATACCTTCACATTAGTAGAGATGAGGAGTGTAGGTTGTTTAGATAAACTTCTTATTTTTAACGTTGTCTTTTTCTTCACAGTTGATACAATTTATGCTATAGAAAAAAAATAATTTGTTGGTATTTTTGGAAAAATAATTCATCTTAATATTTAGTTAACTTATATTTCATTACATGATAATTTTGCTTAACATGTTTGAGGATTAAAAAATAATGTTTGCATTTTATTCGGTGCAGTGTATGCAATGTTTGAAATGTTAAATGAATAAAGTAGGAGTTTGTGTTTAATTTTAATCCAAACTTACTTGTATTTCGAATCCAAAAATGCTTCTCAAATGTATTTCGGCGTTTTCTCGGTGAAGAGGTCAGAGGGTCAGGTTTCTGAGTCTGGTCTCTCTGGGAGTTGATAATCAACTGGTTTTAAAATGGTGTCTTGCTTGTATTTATAAGTTTTAGTCAGTGTCATTATTATTTTTTTTAAACACCGCGTTGGTTATAATTTTTAATGTGGTTTAATTTGCTGTGTAAATTTCTAATTTTAAAAACATTTTAAGATGTGTTGTTTTTACTTTTAAGTTCCGTTTTGGCATCCATTTTGAAAGTAGTGTTTTGGTATTATTTTCATGGAAAGGGTTGTAGGACATGTTTTGGAAGTAGAAAGTTAAAAATGGCGACTATGGTGCCAATTCCGATCCGGTAAAAAAATTCCCCGTCCGACTCGTAACCGGATTTTTTTCCGTCCGAATCGTCAAAGTAGCGTACAAACTACCAAGTACGATTCGAACGGAAAAAAGTCCATACGAATCGCATTGGGAAGATTTCCCCACACGTCCTCGGGTCGGGAAAAGTCACCGACACGTCCCCGGTCGAAAAACCCACCGTGCGGAAAAATAAAGTCCGACAGCGCAAGTACGATCCCTCCCGTCCTCCCCATTCCACAACCGTACGCAAAAAACACCGTCCGAACCGAACTCCCATAGCAACCATGGAGACATGTGCCCGCATACGCGCCGAACACCCCACCACCCCCCCGCCCGCGTATGTACGCACCCAACCCCCACCCGCGTATGTACGCACCCAACCCCCACCCGTGTATGTACGCACCAAACCCCCCCAGCCGTGTATGTACGCACCGAACCCCCACCCGTGTATGTACGCACCAAACCCCCCCAGCCGTGTATGTACGCACCCAACCCCCACCCGTGTATGTACGCACCAAACCCCCCCCAGCCGTGTATGTACGCACCGAACCACCACCCGTGTATGTACGCACCAAACCCCCCCCAGCCGTGTATGTACGCACCAAACCCCCACCCGTGTATGAACGGACCGAACCCCCCCCAGCCGTGTATGTACGCACCGAACCCCCCCCAGCCGTGTATGTACGCACCGAACCCCCCCCAGCCGTGTATGTACGCACCGAACCACCACCCGTGTATGTACGCACCAAACCCCCCCCAGCCGTGTATGTACACACCGAACCACCACCCGTGTATGTACGCACCGAACCCCTCCCCAGCCGTGTATGTACGCACCGAACCCCCCCAGCCGTGTATGTATGCACCGAACCCCCCCCCCAGCCGTGTATGTACGCACCGAACCACCACCCGTGTATGTACGCACCAAACCCCCCCCCAGCCGTGTATGTACGCACCCAACCCCCACCCGTGTATGTACGCACCAAACCCCCCCCCAGCCGTGTATGTACGCACCGAACCACCACCCGTGTATGTACGCACCGAACCCCCCCAGCCGTGTATGTACGCACCGAACCACCACCCGTGTATGTACGCACCGAACCCCCCCCAGCCGTGTATGTACGCACCGAACCCCCACCCGTGTATGTACGCACCAAACCCCCCCCCCCAGCCGTGTATGTACGCACCGAACCCCCACCCGTGTATGTACGCACCAAACCCCCCCCAGCCGTGTATGTACGCACCCAACCCCCACCCGTGTATGTACGCACCAAAACCCCCCCCAGCCGTGTATGTACGCACCGACCCACCACCCGTGTATGTACGCACCGGACCCCCCCCAGCCGTGTATGTACGCACCAAACCCCCACCCGTGTATGAACGGACCGAACCCCCCCAGCCGTGTATGTACGCACCGAACCCCCCCCAGCCGTGTATGTACGCACCGAACCCCCCCCCAGCCGTGTATGTACGCACCGAACCACCACCCGTGTATGTACGCACCAAACCCCCCCAGCCGTGTATGTACGCACCAAACCCCCACCCGTGTATGAACGGACCAAACCCCCCCCCAGCCGTGTATGTACGCACCGAACCCCCCCCAGCCGTGTATGTACGCACCGAACCCCCCCAGCCGTGTATGTACGCACCGAACCCCCCCAGCTGTGTATGTACGCACCAAACCCCCCCCAGCCGTGTATGTACGCACCGAACCCCCCCCCAGCCGTGTATGTACGCACCGAACCCCCCCCCAGCCGTGTATGTACGCACCGAACCACCACCCGTGTATGTACGCACCAAACCCCCCCAGCTGTGTATGTACGCACCAAACCCCCACCCGTGTATGAACGGACCGAACCCCCCCAGCCGTGTATGTACGCACCGAACCCCCCCCAGCCGTGTATGTACGCACCGAACCCCCCCCAGCCGTGTATGTACGCACCGAACCCCCCCAGCCGTGTATGTACGCACCAAACTCCCCCCAGCCGTGTATGTACGCACCGAACCACCACCCGTGTATGTACGCACCGAACCCCCCCCAGCCGTGTATGTACGCACCGAACCCCCCCAGCCGTGTATGTACGCACCGAACCCCCCCAGTCGTGTATGTACGCACCGAACCCCCCCCAGCCGTGTATGTACGCACCGAACCACCACCCGTGTATGTACGCACCAAACCCCCCCAGCCGTGTATGTACGCACCGAACCACCACCCGTGTATGTACGCACCGAACCCCCCCCCAGCCGTGTATGTACGCACCGAACCCCCACCCGTGTATGTACGCACCAAACCCCCACCCGTGTATGTACGCACCAAACCCCCCCATGTATGTACGCACCGAACCCCCCCAGCCGTGTATGTACGCACCGAACCACCACCCGTGTATGTAGGGCCGTACCCACACCCCACCAGGGAATGTACGGACCGTACCCCCACCAGTGCATGTACGGACCGTACTGACGCCAAAAACACACGTACTGAACCAGGACAAACCATATTTACACAAGGAGAGGCAATTAGAGTTTCCCCACACCACCAAACATGCCCAACAACCCCACAAACATCACATACACTCACCTGCAACTGCCAAACTGCCAAACAGAGGCCCAAAACTCAATCACTCCTCATAACACACCCACACAAATTTCAAACACAGCCACACCCACAAATGGACCAATAAAAATGGACCACACACACAAACCATGAGCCTTTGCAACAGACCCACTGCTGCCAGAGCCCACAGACGACCCACACCACCATACTTGAACCTCACACTTGCATACCTTCACACAACCACCTACACAAACACCCCCTCATCACATTCACACACACACCTCCACTACCACACCCACACACCCACAACCATCCACCCCCACACCCCCACAACCATCCACACCCACACCCCCACAACCATCCACACCCACACCCCACGCCATGTCCACCACCAAGAATCCAAAGTTCACGAAGGAGGAGCTGGAGATCCTTGTCGACGAAATCCTCAGAGTCGAGCCACAGCTCTTTGGGACATTGGTCAGACAGACCAGCATATCCGAAAAAACGGCCATGTGGCAGAGGATTGTCGATTCTGTGAATGCTGTTGGGACCACCAGAAGGACCAGGCACGAGTGCCAATCCAGGTGGTACGATCTGCGGAGGACGGTCAAGAGGAAGATGACTGACAATCACAACCAGGGGAACATCACTGGAGGAGGGCCGCCCCCCAGACCGGTACAATACCATCCCTGGGAGGAGAAGGTGATGTCCACGCTGGCGGTGGAGGGACTACACGGACTGCCTGGACTCCCAGACCCTGGTGAGTACACAAACAACTCACCTCACATGGGGGGGATGCCATACACAATCAATCATGCATGCCACCCCCCCAAGCCACCACCGCACACAACAACACTCCACAAACACACACATGCCACTAGCGCCTCCATGCCCCATGCATCAATCAGGGCCATGCCAAGTCACAGGCCACACAAAACACCAACACAACACAGGATGTGGTCGATCCTGGGAGTGGGGGCATCAAAACTAACATTGAGCAACTCACAAGCACAAAACAATGCCCTCAGCCCATATGGCCCAGGGCACAGCCATACAAACTGTGTGTACCCACACAGTACTGTCTTGCCTGCAAATGGTGGCTGCCATGCAGGATGACATGGGTCTGAAGGCACAATTTGCACATTACAGCAGACAATGAAGAAGCATCGCTCTGATAGAGTCTCAGCACACACCGCCACAGCAGCAGCCTACACTCAGACACACTGCCCAATGGGTGCCCGGAGAACAGGGACTAACTCACATGAACAAGCCAATGGCCATTCAAAGACCGGCTAACTGTGTGTGCCCAGGAAGCTGGCCTGAGGTGACAGAGAGTGACAAAGAGAGGGAGGGAGAGGGGGAATGAGAGGGAAGGAGACAGAGGGGGACACAGGGAGACAGACAGAGGGAGGGAGTAGGGTGACAGAGGGAGACCGACAGAGGGAGGGAGGAGGGTGACAGAGGGAGGGAGGAAGGGAGACACAGGGAGACTAAATCACCCTTGGGTGGTGTGGCCATGTCCACTCGTCAGCCGGTGGACTGTGTGCATGCAGACCAGGCCTGGCAGTGCCTCAAACCCCCCCTTCCGTAGATGAAGACCGGTCCATGTGTCAATCTGTGCACGAGTCCATCCGTGCTGCTGGCACAGACCTAACCACACACCCAGTATACCCACCCACTGTGTCGGTAAGAACCCTGTCACAAATGCTTCAGTCCCCTACCTGCAACATCAAATTGCCTTGGCAAAACACCATTTGGCCACGTACAGTGCAACACGTAAGGCGCCTCTGCATGGCTCGCTACGCCCGCACACCACACTGCTGACTGTGTACCCAAATAGATGCATCAACTAAGATTGTGTCTCACACATGCGTAAAGCCCTGACAGCTGTGGCCAAGGGACATACCCATGCACAAGTGCACTGTGAGAGGAATGCAAGACAGATCCAACTACCCAGAGGAAGAGTGCCAAATCAGAAATGCATGAAACATGGATGCCACATGTGACACTGTTAACATTGTCTCTCTCACACACAGGTCAACGTCGACGAACACCCCCCAACACTGGGGGGGAAGTCTCACAGGACCAGGCTCCGCGGGATGAGGACCCCACCGCCAGCGATGACTCTCACCACTCCGTGGATGACCCAGACCAACCTGGCCCCTCTGGTGTCCAACCACCTGCAGCACCTGCGTCAGGTACAACTGTGCCAACCACCACCCCCATTCCTGCCACATCCCAGGAGACGTCCAGGAGCCCTGCCCGCACACGACCACCCAGCCAGTCTGCCCAGGAGGGACACGGTCCTCCGGGCACCCAGGAGGAGGCAGGCGGCAACGCAGATGCCATCCCTCAGGGGTCCCGGAGACCCGATGCACCCACAACGGCAGGCCAGGTGCACGTGGGCAGGGGTGGCGGGAGTGGAGGACGGCGGAGGCGCGAACCTGACCAGGCAGCTCAGGACCCGGTAGTGTCCCAGGTCAGCAACATCCTGGATACATACCGGCGTGACACCAGGGGCATGGACCAGATTGCGTCCACCCTCAATGACATCAAGGGGACCCTCCAGGAGATGAAGACCCTGCAGTCCCAGCAACATGCCTGTCAACTGCAACACCAAGGAAGGATGGAGGATAGACAGGTTGAGCTCGTGGCGGTGCAAACCCAAATGACCGGTGTACTCCGTCGGATTGCCGACAACATGGGCAACCCTCCCTGTGGCACCAGGCGAAGGCCATTACCAGACACAGGGAGGGATCAGGAGGAGGAGGATTCATCCGACGGAGCGTCACAGACATCGTCACGGACTGCTTCCGAGGGTCCCCGCAGGAAGGTGGGTCGTCCACGAAAAAGACTGTGAGAGTCAGCAGAACATCACCATCTCCCAGGTCACCTGGCCTGGCACCTGGCCCTCTGGCCCAATAGCAGCACGTGACATTCTCTGCCACATGGACTTGCTGGTCACTGTCTGACCTATGTTGACGAAGACTGTGGCATGGACTCTGACATTTTGCTACGGCAAGGATACCAACTCCCCCAGTGAACTTTGGATTCTACACTCCCGCTGTGCACCTCTTGTCATCCCCACAAACCCGTACCCCACCACAAATAAATTAATCACACTTACAAGCTGATGCCGTGATTCTGCATTATTACAATACATGTGTGTGTCGTAAAGTCAAAGCATGCCTGATCTCAGAATTAACTCCAACCATCCAAACCGTGGGGTCGCAGTCTTGCCCAGGACACACATGGGTCCCAATGTATCATCTGATACAGACATGGAGTACCATACTCACCTGTGCTGGGCCCAACCAGCTGAGTGGTTCCCACACAACTGTGGCTACAGACACATTCAGGGGAGCAACAGTCATGCGCAGAGGTCAGGGATCATGTGGAGTGCCCTGGCTTGCCGCTCCCAGGCATGTCTAGACATGTGTCCCTACAATGTCCTGCATGCTTGCGTCAGGCGGATGTTGAAAATGGTGGCTAGCCCGAGGTTGGATGCATGGAGATGCCAGAATGGAGTTTTGGATCACAGTGCCACATGGTTGTGTTGGGGTTGTGGGCTGCATCATGAGTGTGGCCGTGGATTGAGAAGGTCATCCTGCAGCTGGCTGTGAAACATTCCCCCCATCCCGTTTGGACGTTGATGTGGCCTGGTTGCCCGATGCAGTAGCAGAGCTGTGCAGATGCACTCCGGATATGGACAAGTATCATGGGAGTCGTAAGGCACATGTCCGTATACTGCATGGTAGGATTCGACACGGATGTTGTGGTTGCCCTGGGGGATGGTCTCTCTTGCCTTGAGGTGGATGGAACTGTGCATCTTGTGCATAATACAGTTCCCACTCCCTGACAAACCCCTAGCATCTTGTCACTCTACACATAGACACATATGCACCACCTCAGAAAACTATGCCAGACATGCCGCACGCACAGTGGCAACAGGCCACCATTGACAGGGAAGAGGCACCTTGGAGACAGAGGGACAAATTTATTAGTCATGTGTGTTGGAATGACAATGATACTCTGTCAACACATACACAGGTCATGTGGATGAACATGTGGGAGCAACACTGGCACCCCCCATTGCAACACAGATGCTGGTATTCCATTGAACTGGCACACAAGTGACGGATAACAGCTAAACACCCCTGCTGCCACGGAGAGGCGGCTATACACCATTGAGGCCCTGATGGGGCAATCACACACCATGTCAACCCGGTGCAACCTGTGTTTCCGAGGTCAGTGTTACACACAATGATGGCCTCATCACAATCCCCAATCCCCTGCCACATGACAGTCACCAAGTCTGACCATGGCTCCAGGTGAAGCCTGCCCCATGTCATGTTACCCATGTAGGATCCACATGTATGTAAATGGAACACACATGAACCGGAGAAGTGCACACAGACTACAAACAATTCACACACCCAAAACGCCGTGAGGCATCCCTTACCCTAAGGAGATTTCAAAACTTGCCCATGCATGTGACGCAGAATCAGCACATGTTGCTGTGTTCATGAGGAGTAGCAGGAGCACAACAATGCCACCAGCAGACAGCATGCCCATGGACCTGTGGAAGAGAGACACACAAGGAGTCAGCCCAAAGGAGCACATCCGCAAGCATGTACTCAACACGTATCATGTTGTCAACATGACAGGTGACAATGATGACCCTCAGACAACATCCTTCCATTGCGCCATCACTCGAGTGACACTTCAATACACACCACTGACTCACTTGGCAGACATGCAGATGGACACACACATTGCAACACATGCCACACACGGCCCAATGCGTGCACACTCAGACACTGGAACTCACCACTAAGCAAAGAAGTTGCGTATGAGCCGACTCCGCATGTCCTCCACAGCCTCCTCCTCCTCCACATCACTTGCCCCGTCACCAAGGCCTTCATCCTCCACGGGTGGATGGTCCTGGTCATCTTGATCCAGTATGAGTGGAACAGCTTCCTCCACTGCCATGTTGTGCAGCATGCAGCAGACGATGATGATCTTGCACACCTTCACCGGGGCATATGGGAGTGCTCCGCCGGTCTTGTGGAGGCACCTGAATCGGCTCTTCAGAAGTCCAAACGTCCTCTCAATGACTCTCCTGGTCCGCCCATGTGCGTTGTTGTAGCGGTGCTCGGCAGCCGTGCTGGGGTTGCGGACAGGCGTCATCAGCCATGGCATGTTGGGATAGCCAGCGTCCCCTACAAGGAAACATCATGGACAGAAGTGTGTCAGCACAGGCAGTGAGATTGGAAGATGACGCCAAACACTGAACTGCCAGAGTCTACCCACCAACAATACATGCTCGCTCGTTCCGCAGCTGCAGCATCATTTCAGGCAGCCTGCTACGCCTCATGATGAAGGCATCGTGTGCTGATCCTGGAAAGCGAACACAGACATGTGAAATCACCATGTTGGACAGACACACCACAAGGGCATTAATGGAGTGATAATGTTTGCGATTCCTATACACCACCTCCTGTGCCTGTGGTGGTACCAACGCAACATGTGTCCCATCTATGGACCCAATGACATGGGGCATCCCTCCCAGGGCATAGAACTCACGCTTGACATCTGTCAACTGCTCACGAATTGGGAATTTAATGTACTCATCCAGGTGAACCAACATGGCCTCTAAGAAATCATGCAGAACACGGCTGAACATCGTCTGGGACATGCCCCCGACATCAGCAATGGTATGTTGGAACGTACCCGTGGCAAGGAAATGTAGGGCTGCCATCACCTTCAACTTGGGTGTCAGTGCACTGGGATACCTGTGGCGCGGGAGGAGTTGTGCTTCCAGCCGGCCAGTCAACTCATCAATCAACCGTTGGCTGAATCTGTAGCGGCGTATACAGTCCCGTTCATGCAGGGCAGCCATGTCTGGCATACGTCGAGGGAGAGGCGGAGCCCTGCAGTGAAATGGAAGGAACACCGAAGAGTGAGCACTGTACAATGACATTGTCAATGCACTGAGCACATGTTACACAGCCAATACACATTTGCCACATTCTGAGTCAGGTCTGTGCAACATTTCCTGGACACGTACGCCAGTCAGGAGACACTACTACCAAGGGACAGCCACTAACGGAGGGGGGCAAGATCACGATGACATGGCATGAGACTAGCTGTGGGCCAGTGTAAGTGAACATGCACACGCATCACAGGATTCACAGACATCCACACATGTGCAGAAGTAGTATGCGTATGGTACAGACAGGTTGTTGGATGCGATATGCACTGGTCACATGTCATAGGAATAGGACAGGCCACACACATTGCCTTGGAGGAGTACATGTCGAGACAGAACATACATAGAGAGCATGTGGATATGTACTTGTGTTGATAATCCGTGTAGTTGCATACATACACACCTC
Organism: Triturus cristatus; assembly: GCF_964204655.1. Classification (NCBI taxonomy): domain Eukaryota; kingdom Metazoa; phylum Chordata; class Amphibia; order Caudata; family Salamandridae; genus Triturus; species Triturus cristatus. The sequence goes on from NC_140581.1 coordinate 305,661,329, forward strand.
ATGGCAAATCACATATGTGGGCTGGTGTGCGGAACAGTGTGCCATGGCCATCTGCACACAGACACATGTTGGCAGCAGCTACTGCTGATGCATTGGACCACACACCTACAGCAAAATCATGGAAACACATGCCACACAAATGACATGGTTGCAGCGTGCAACGCAGCCATACACATGTCATGTGTAATATTCCGTGTACCTGGCATCAGGGGACAGGTGCGGGTGTCCGTGACTGGGACATGCAAGTGACTCATGGCTCCACTAGTGTGTACGACATGCACACATGTCAAAGGAGTGCAGGGGATGTGTGGTACAATGCGCACCATCACACACGACATGTGTACACAGCTCATCGTACATGTGCATTGCCCACACCTCAGGGGTTAAGTGCCACATCACATCCTGACACACCTGTGTCACACACATGTGGTATTGCACAGACAATGCATTGGTGTCCACCCTTGGCAATATCTGACCGCTCCATTCCTGTCTGTGTGCCGCCTGTCACCACTGACAGTTGTGAAACGCACCGTACATACGCTCGGAGTGCGTGTATAGGGTCCCTGGGCCAATATTGCCGCTGGCGTATGCGTACGCCACAGTAGTACGAACTGTACACGCGCTTGTACGGTCCGGATCACAATATGGCCGCTGGCGTATGCGTACGCCACAGTAGTACGAACTGTACACGCGCTTGTACGGTCCGGATCACAATATGGGCGCTGGCGTATGCGTACGCCACAGTAGTACGAACTGTACACGCGCTTGTACGGTCCGGATCACAATATGGGCGCTGGCGTATGCGTACGCCACAGTAGTACGAACTGTACACGCGCTTGTACGGTCCGGATCACAATATGGGCGCTGGCGTATGCGTACACCACAGTAGTACGAACTGTACAGGCGCTTGTACGGTCCGGATCACAATATGGGCGCTGGCGTATGCGTACGCCACAGTAGTACGAACTGTACACGCGCTTGTACGGTCCGGATCACAATATGGGCGCTGGCGTATGCGTACGCCACAGTAGTACGAACTGTACACGCGCTTGTACGGTCCGGATAACAATATGGGCGCTGGCGTATGCGTACGCCACAGTAGTACGGACCGTACACGCGCTTGTACGGTCCGGATCACAATATGGGCGCTGGCGTATGCGTACGCCACAGTAGTATGGACCGTACAAGCGCGTGTACGGTCCGTACTACTGTGGCGTACGCATACGCCAGCGCCCATATTGTGATCCGGACCGTACAAGCGCGTGTACGGTCCGTACTACTGTGGCGTACGCATACGCCAGCGCCCATATTGTGATCCGGACCGTACAAGCGCGTGTACGGTCCGTATCACTGCTTGGGGGGTGCCCTAGGGCGTGGAACGCACCGTACCTGTGTGTATATGTATGAAAACACATAGGGGACACATGAGGGACAAGTATAAGGGCCTATATGCATGATGGTTGCCATGGAGACTGAGTGAGATTTTTGAATTTGAGCACCAGGTGCCCAGCAGAAGTCAGTTTGAAAGAATCTACATTGTTGCAATGTGGATGATGACTTGACATCATCATCAAAACTGAAACCATGCAAAGGCACACACTGGGGTAGGTTTGAAGGGATTGGATGAAACGTAGGATGCAAATGTGACTGACCAATCAATCAGTACTCCTGTACATGAACAGGCCAGCCAGGCATATATAAGGCAGCCAGGTCCCATGAGAGAGCACTTGCCTGCACATCCATTCATCCATGACCACTGCTGCTGATAGTGATTCCTCTGGCACCATGTCCAGGACTGTGGAGAGGTCACAGCCATTCACCCAGGAGGAGAACCTTGCCCTGATAGATGTGATCTTCCCACAGTTCCAGAGCCTGTATGGTCGACCAGGGGTTCAGGTGAGTGCTGACTCCACTAGCTTAGACTGTGCCCCTTTTGTGTGCCAGTGACTTCTGCCATTGTATCCATGTGTGACAGACATGCACTGTTGTTTGGAGTGGGTCCCAGGGTGTGGAAGGCCTGATGTCACCCATGCAGAGCATGCTGTGTTTCCTGTGTGCACTCCTCACTTGCATAGTGCCTACTGTGACAATGAATGCACGGTGCATGCCACATTCTGCATGCATACTCCTCCCGTGGATGTTGTTTCCACAGTCCTGATGTGATCCTGTGTTCCCCCCAGTGTGACAGGTGTCAGTACCCATGGATGTGTGTTTGTTCAGTGTACCTGTGCTGTGAGTGTCCAAAGGCGGTGTTCGTCCCCTGCACATTGGTGTGTGTGTAAGTCCCCTGTCATGTGGGTGAGTGCATATGGGGAGTGTTGCACACAAGCAGCATGAGGGATGGATGTAGCCTGGCCATCCAATGTGAGCAGGGAGCAGTGCTGTGTGCATGCCGTGCTGAGCCAGCCCCACACCTGTGACACCCCCGTCTACTGGCACATGGGCAGAGTGAGGTGTGTACCCCCAGTTGGCAATGCCATGTGATTGTCCTGTACCTGTGTGTGTCTGTGTACTCTGATGAGGTAGCATCAGTGTGCTGGGGCAGGTGACTGCTGTGAGGTGCTGTACATAATCCTGTTGTAGCCTGTGAGGCACAGTGTGATCCCTGGTCAGTGAGTGTGTGGTACCCCTCATGCCACCCGTGTACTTTCAATGGCACGTAGTGCATTTGGCCTTCCACAGTGGATAATGTCCCTATGACAAAGGTGCAATTAGTTGCATGCATACCATGGCCTGTTCATAAAGAGGATTGTTCTATATGTGTGTCTCTGTGTCTCTGCTCATGTGGATTAATGTATTCTCACTTTTGCATCCTCACAGGTGCCATTGCCAAGGGGGAGATCTGGAGTGAAGCCGTCAGTGCCGTGAGGGGTACAGAGGGTCGGAGGCGGAGCCCGTCTCAGGTGAGGAAACGCTGGCAGGACATCCGGTGCTGGACGAGGAGGATTGCACGGGTCCTGCTGGGGGACTCACCTATGAGCCGTAAGAACCGTGGGCGCCGTCGTCTGACCCACATCCAGAAGCGTGTGCTGGCGGTGGTCTTCCCCGATATGGACAGGCGCCTACAGGAGAAGCAGCAGCAGGAAGGGGGTAGGTACATGTGTGTCAGTTGTGTGTCCCCAGCCAATGTAAGTGTGCAGTTGCATGGATACACTGCCAGGGTTTGATTGTGCAGTGCGTCAACTTCTCAACAATTTAGCACAGTGCTGTTCTCACTCCCTCCCTTCCCCTCCTTGCCATGTGTTCCCTGGTCTGTCTGTAGCCACTCTTGCACAAGGTTATTTAGGCAGGCAGTTCATGCAGGTGACCTATGCCATCAGCATCATGTGTGGGGGTGATGTGCCACAGGTATGGGGACCTTGCGTGTGCCATGGCCAATTTCAGTCATTGTGGTGTCCATGTCACTTGGCACTGATTGTGAATCACGACATAGGGGTGTGTCTCCAAACTGTACAGCCTTCCAGCATGCATGTCCAATTGTGTGCCCTCTGACATGATGTGCCTGAGTGGGAGGCCTGCTAAGTGCAGGGACGGTTGCTTAATTTGCAGTCATGTCCATCCTGGACCATGGAGGAGTGTGGGCACTACTGTGCCCTGGGGCACCTCTTCCTAGGTATCATGTGCGTCATCCAACAATATGGACATTCACTGTGTCTTCGCCATGGGTTGGGTAGGGTGGCATTGTACCCTGGGCTCAACTGTTAGGACCTACAGGTTGCTACATGTGTCCACTGTACAGGGGGACCCATTTTGCCTGTGCATACTCACAGTGGGCATTACCTGTGTGTGTTGTTGAGACAATCTGATGATGTTTGCCTGTCAATGATGTGTGGACATGCCCACCAGGGGCTGTGTGTGTACAGTCATTAATTAGTGGAGGCCATGTGTTTTCATCCCAGAGTAAGAGGTGTACATACTTTCTCCGTCTCAATGAGATTGTCTCAGGTGTGGGTGGCTTGTGCGTACAAGGCCCTACATGTCAGAAGCTTCATCCTCCTTGCTGGGTGTGGCCTGTGTGTGATGTTTGACTGGACATACGCTCAAGGTGCAGTGACCCAGTCATGTTTGGCCTGGTTTCATGTATTGCCTTTGCAGCATGCGGCAAGAGTAAAGGTATATCATTCATGCTCATCCCTTTTTGAAGACGCAGTGTGGTGCAGGTGCTGTGCACATTTGTCCCCAGAGGCTGGCTCCTCTGTAAAATTTCAGGTGCAGTGATTTGCATTGTGTCATGCTCTCCATTGTGTCTCAGTGGCATGGTGGGTCGAAAAACTGTGTGTTCCATGGCCTACATGTGTACATTGTTTTGTAGGTGTTACTCCTGTTGCTTTTCAGGCTATGCAATGTGACCTATGTATATTTGACTCATGTGACATATGTGTACAGGTGTCTGATTATCTCCTGTCTCTTCACCTTGCCCACAGCATCGCCGGGGGACACGGAAGGAGACACTAGCACGGACCGGGAGGAGGGATTGAGCACCAGTGCCAGCAGTGCTGTCCTGTCTGGCACATGGAGTGGCACGGAGGCCGAAGGGAGTGAGGCAGAGGACCTGTCGACTGCCAACACAGACTATGACGCAGACGGGTCCGAGGCTGAGCTCCCAGAGGTGGCGGAGTCTGCCCCCCCAGCTGATGGCAGCCCTCCACATCCCCCCGCCACCTCAGTTTCCATCACCGGCCTCCCACCTGCTCGTGGCCCTTCCCTCCGTGCTCGGTCCCCACATGTCTCCTTCCTGCCAGGCACCGCACCCCCTGCCCCTGTCACCACTGCTGCGGTGAGTGCGGAGTCTGTGGACATCCTGAGGCAGTTGCAGGTTGGTCAGACTGCGATGCTAAGTGTCCTCCATGCCCACACCCAGGTGCTGACCCAGATGGAGGCATACATGGAGGGCATGTCGGCTGCGCAGTCTGACCAACGGCAGTTGCTGAGGTCCATAGACTCCACACTGACTGCAGCACTGGATCTCCTGCAGCGCTGCCTACCCCCCCTACCCCTGCCCCATCCACAATTCCCACTCCCGTGCCTGTCACACGCACATCCAGACGTCAGCGTGCACGCACCCCAACAGACACAGGCACCACACCACCAGGGAAGTCGAAGCGCACACCTCCTGTCACGCACACACAGGGTGAGGAAGGCACACCCACTGGGTCGGGGGGGAAACGTAGAACACGCAGCCACAGTGGGAGTCCGCATTCCACACAACCCACTCCCTCCAAGTCCACTCCCCTTAGCTCTCCTGGCCAACAGTCGGTGACAGCATCATCCACTGCGAGTGTGCCCCCCAGCCCCAGGATGACACCACCCCGCAAGCGGTGGAGGCGGGACCCGGCCAGGGGAGTTGAGTCCCCCACCCTGTCCACACCCTCCCCCAGTGGCGCTGCGACCCATCCCTTTGCCCCCCCCCCTCCTTGGGGCCTGTGGTTGGATTGGGTGCGGGGGACTCGCTGGGGGAACTTGCCGACGTGTGCAGCGCCATTCTGTCCTCCACCTTTGGCGCTGGCACCCCCCCTGTGGCAGAATCATCCCTCCCTGCACCCACAACACCTACCCTTTCCCCTCCTGTCCCTGCGGTGCCTGTTTCCACCCTCCCCCCTGATGCCCCCTCTTCTGTGGATGAAATGGACTTGTGAACTGTGCAGGCAAGCTAGGGGACACACGTCCCGATGTGTCCCCCCCCCCGGACTTTGCTGCTGGGCTGGCCCATGGCCCTTGTACATAGTGGACATTTTCTCAGAGATATTTTCCTGCTGAATAAAGCATTTTCTTTTTGTTTTGCACACTGATGCTTTCATGGACTTGCTGTTGGTGCTGGTGCTCCCTGAGTTGGGGTGGTGATAATGTGTTAGGGGTCTGTGAAATGTTGGAGTGTGCTGCTCATGGGGTGTACCCTGCCATCTGCGTGCCATCACAAAGGTCTCTGCCAATGGTATTTGGTCATGTTTGCTCTCACTGTATGGTGACATTGTCCCAAGGTGTGTTCCATCCTCTGTGGAGCAGGCCATTTTCCCTGCAGGGTGTCTCCCAAATGCTGTGCTGTGCTGTGTCTACATTTCCTGGATGTGTGAGGGTTGCCGTTCAATATAGCCATGCTGGCTCAGCGATGGCTCCGCCTGCATCTGGGGTATCACCCTTGTTAGTCACTGAACTTGTTGATGGGGTATCTTGTACTATGTCTGGGCACTGCTGGGAGGACTCTGCACCCACCCCTCCTGTGTCTGGGCACTGCTGGGAGGACTCTGCACCCACCCCTCCTGTGTCTGGGCACTGCTGGGAGGACTCTGCACCCACCCCTCCTGTGTCTGGGCACTGCTGGGAGGACTCTGCACCCACCCCTCCTGTGTCTGGGCACTGCTGGGAGGACTCTGCACCCACCCCTCCTGTGTCTGGGCACTGCTGGGAGGACTCTGCACCCACCCCTCCTGTGTCTGGGCACTGCTGGGAGGACTCTGCACCCACCCCTCCTGTGTCTGGGCACTGCTGGGAGGACTCAGCACCCACCCCTCCTGTGTCTGGGCACTGCTGGGAGGACTCTGCACCCACCCCTCCTGTGTCTGGGCACTGCTGGGGGTGTTTGGCACACACCATTCTTATTGCAGGTTCGGTGCGTACATACACGGCTGGGGGGGGTTCGGTGCGTACATACACGGCTGGGGGGGTTCGGTCCGTTCATACACGGGTGGGGGTTTGGTGCGTACATACACGGGCGGGGTTTGGTGCGTACATACACGGTGGTGGTTCGGGGCGTACATACACGGGTGGGGGTTCGGGGGCGTACATACACGGGTGGTGGTTTGGTGCGTACATACACGGCTGGGGGGGGTTCGGTGCGTACATACACGGCTGGGGGGGGTTCGGTCCGTTCATACACGGGTGGGGGTTTGGTGCGTACATACACGGGCGGGGGTTTGGTGCGTACATACACGGGTGGTGGTTCGGGGCGTACATACACGGGTGGGGGTTCGGGGGCATACATACACGGGTGGTGGTTTGGTGCGTACATACACGGGTGGGGGTTCGGGGCGTACATACCAGGGTGGTGTGGGGGTTCGGTGCGTACATACACGGCTGGGGGTTCGGTGCGTACATACACGGGTGGGGGTTCGGGGCGTACATACCAGGGTGGGGTGGGGGTTTGGTGCGTACATACACGGGTGGGGGTTCGGTGCGTACATACATGGGTGGGGGTTCGGGGCGTACATACCAGGGTGGGGTGGGGGTTCGGTGCGTACATACACGGCTGGGGGTTCGGTGCGTACATACACGGGTGGGGGTTCGGGGCGTACATACCAGGGTGGGGTGGGGGTTTGGTGCGTACATACACGGGTGGGGGTTCGGTGCGTACATACATGGGTGGGGGTTTGGGGCGTACATACCAGGGTGGGGTGGGGGTTCGGTGGGTACATACACGGCTGGGGTTTCGGTGCGTACATACACGGCTGGGGGTTCGGGGCGTACATACCAGGGTGGGGTGGGGGTTCGGTGCGTACATACACGGCTGGGGTTTCGGTGCGTACATACACGGCTGGGGGTTTGGTGCGTACATACCAGGGTGGGGTGGGGGTTCGGTGCGTACATACACGGCTGGGGTTTCGGTGCGTACATACACGGCTGGGGGTTTGGTGCGTACATACACGGGTGGTGGTTCGGTGCGTACATACACGGCTGGGGGGGTTCGGTGCGTACATACACGGCTGGGGGGGGTTCGGTCCGTTCATACACGGGTGGGGGTTTGGTGCGTACATACACGGGCGGGGGTTTGGTGCGTACATACACGGGTGGTGGTTCAGGGCGTACATACACGGGTGGGGGTTCGGGGGCGTACATACACGGGTGGTGGTTTGGTGCGTACATACACGGGTGGTGGTTCGGTGCGTACATACACGGCTGGGGGGGGGTTCGGGGCGTACATACCAGGGTGGTGTGGGGGTTCGGTGCGTACATACACGGGTGGGGGTTCTGTGCGTACATACACGGGTGGGGGTTTGGTGCGTACATACATGGGTGGGGGTTTGGTGCGTACATACACGGCTGGGGGGGTTTGGTGCGTACATACACGGGTGGTGGTTCGGTGCGTACATACACGGCTGGGGGGGGGTTTGGTGCGTACATACACGGATGGGGGTTGGGTGCGTACATACACGGGTGGGGGTTCGGGGCGTACATACCAGGGTGGTGTGGGGGTTCGGTGCGTACATACACGGCTGGGGGTTCGGTGCGTACATACACGGGTGGGGGTTCGGGGCGTACATACCAGGGTGGGGTGGGGATTTGGTGCGTACATACACGGGTGGGGGTTCGGTGCGTACATACACGGGTGGGGGTTCGGGGCGTACATACCAGGGTGGGGTGGGGGTTCGGTGCGTACATACACGGGTGGGGGTTCGGTGCGTACATACACGGCTGGGGGTTCGGGGCGTACATACCAGGGTGGGGTGGGGGTTCGGTGCGCACATACACGGCTGGGGTTTCGGTGCGTACATACACGGCTGGGGGTTTGGTGCGTACATACACGGCTGGGGGTTTGGTGCGTACATACACGGGTGGGGGTTCGGGGCGTACATACACGGGTGGGGGTTCGGGGCGTACATACACGGGTGGTGCTTGGGTGCGTACATACACGGGTGGGGGTTCGGGGCATACATGCACGGGTGGGGGTACGGGCCGTACTTCCACGGGTGGGGGTACGGTCCGTACATACCCCTACCCACGCTCTGCGTGCCTGGGTACGGGCCGTACCCATGCCTTTGGTGGGTGGGTACGGTGCGTCCCCCCATTGTTGCGGTGCCGTGGGGTCCGCACCGTACACAGGCCTTGGGGGCGTGGCTACAGGTCGTACCACGCGTACCCCTACATGACCCCAGCAATGCTGGTACGAGCAGTACCAAGGCATTTCTGACGTGGGTACGGGCCGTACCGCCATTGTTGGAGTGACGTAGGGGGACGCGTGGTACGTTCCGTAGCCACGCTCTTGCGGCCTGGGTAGGGTACGTACCGGTTCGCGTGACCATCCACTTCCGTTGTGGCGGACGCTTGCGTTGCTGGCCTCGCCCCCACCCCCTGGAAGTGACCAGGCCCAGATGGTCAGGTATGTCCAGGCCATGTGTGATTTGGTACCATGTGTTGGTGTTGTGTGTCCTGCCCCTGCCCCCCCCTTTGCCCCTGGTTGTTGTGCTGACCTTCTGCGGCGTCTGCGTCGGTTCCTGTACGCCAGGTGGACTGCTAGGAGGGCAGGGATGGCACGTAGGTTCGGGTCCATGTCTGTTCGTCGCGTCCAGCTGCTCCTTGCGTGTGTCGTCCTGATTTCCCGGCAGTTTTTGGCAGCCGGTAAATATTTTCCGTGCGGGATGACGTCGGTTCGAATCGTACTTCCTGGTTCGTGAAACGTAGGCTGGATGCGTACCGACGTCACGTCGGCGCCTTTCAGGATCGGAATTGTGTTTAGTTTCTGTTCGGTCGGTGTTTTGTTCGATTCGTACGGAAATGGTGTTTCCGTATGAATCGTACTTGCATTTTCGGATGGATTTCGCACCGGGTACGAGTCGGACGGAGAAAAGGCTCCGTCCGACGGTTCGTACCAGGTTTTTACCGGATCGGAATTGGCACCATTGTGTATGTGACATGTTTAATTTCGTTCATTTGTTTTGTTAGTTAATATTATTTTTTATGTTTAATATATTTAATAAATTGTTGTTTGTGGAATACTTTTATAAATGTTGAATAATAGATATTTTTTTTATATACGAGTAGTAAATTTAATACTCGAGTATTAATTTTAGTACTCGAGTATTAATTTTTAAAAATATTATGCTTTTCAATACATTTACGTTCAGTTTTTCTCTACATTTCAAAACACTTCCCCACCCAAAAACCCCTTATTTCCCTGCATCCCGTGCCAGGTTTTATTTATCAAAAAAAAAAATATATATATATTTATTGATGCGTTGTGCAGGTATGCGATATAGTTGTGTTCGTTGTAAAAGTACTTTATATTTAATATCTCTTTCCCGCGTTGTAACAGTTTTCGTAGTAACAACATGCGTTGTAAAAGTATTTGCGTTGTAAAAAATGCGTTGTAAATACATGCGTTGTAATAGCATGCGTTGTAACGTCATACATCCCTGCCTGTCTGAATAAAGTGGCAATGATAAAAGAAATGCTAACTTAAATGATCAGAAGCAAAATGCACCCCTCCTTTCCCTAGACAATTCAACTACAGCAGCTCTTGGTGGACCCCAGAAACCACAATTATCCAATGTTTGGGAATAAGCACAGTGACCTTGACCTAAGCAGACTGTACCTCATAACCAGGTCAAGCCAACCAGAACTGCACCTGCACCATTTAGTTCACAAACATATAGCACTCCCTTAATAATTTCAACATCAGATTCAATGCAAGGATATGCCTTCCACTCAACGGAGTCCACCCCTCTCACCGCCTCATATTTCACTCAGCTTATAGACAAGGACCTAGAAGGGACCCAGATGGTGGTGGTGAGGGGGAAACTGAATATTTGCTTCAAACTATATTATCAGAAATCAAAGAACTGAAAGTAAACCAATCAGCATATGCCTCTTGCCTAGGCCTACAGACAGAGGGATTTGAGAGGAACATTGATGGCCTAAACTCCCTTTATTCCGGAACTGCAATAGAGAATATCAAATTGTGAGGACTCAGAAGACTCCATGCTAAAACAGACCTCTATCTTCTCCAAAGAAATCGCTGCTCAAAGCACAAGTTGCAGTCCAGGAAAATAGATCACAACGTTGCGATCTGAGATTCGCTGGGAATACTCAACAGGTGAGGCAGAAATGTACAATGACGGAAACAATTGAACATCTTATCTTTACTTGTGTGGTATCTTGAATTAAAGAAAATCTAACCATAAATAGGGCACATTGGTTACGGTTCACCGCTAAACCTAATCTGAATGGACGCAATATTATTCTCATGAATTTTCGGTGATTATAGACTAAAGGAGAAGATGTTGATATCTGCTATAAAACAGAAAGAGTTCAAAATTCCAAATGAATACTCCTTTCAGATCTATTTGGGAATGCCCTCTGAAATTGCTAATAGGAGGTTTAACTTTAAAACAGGTGATACCCACGTTCAAAGCAATTGGAGCACAAACTGTGCAGGCATATGGATTACAATATTTACTGAAGTGGGCGTTGCACTACACATACCCGAGGTGCACACCTATGCACCACAATTGGGAAGTGGTGGCTCTGTTAGAGCGTCACTAGTGTTAAGATTTGTAGGGGTGCACCATATTCACCGTTAGTCAGCACCCGTATATATCCAAGAGTGTCTAGGATCATCATAGAAATATATTCATTGATATAGAGATGTAGAATGTAATCAGGCCTCGAAAGAAATAGTGGTCATCAGTTATTATGAAATGTATTTGTATTACGTTTTAATGTTTAAGTTCTGCAATGATGCCGATGTATTAAGCAATTGTAGATCATGTTAAAAAGTTAGAATTTAGGTTGCTCTCATATAAGTATGCTGAAATAATGATTGTAATGCGTTTATTTTGCAAGGCCTAATTGTCTACGTAAAGGAGAAGGACTCTTCGTTCCTTATTTCAGCTTTGCTTATTAGGCTGACAGGGCTTTTAGTAAAGCTTAAATTGCAGTGAAATGTAGAACTCCATGATGTGTGGGTTTTTCCGTTCCCTGTTTTATTGCAGGTGCAAGGACATTTAGCTCGTTAGTTAGAATAAGTCTTTGTTGAAGGAATCGAGACAGAAGGAGTAGACTGGAAGGGAGTGAATTGGAATGTGAAATCGCAACTCCTGGTACGGAAGTAGCCTGGGACCCAAGGTCGAACTAACGAACAAAGAAAGATGAAAAAGTCTGAATGGAAAATCACAGAAGGAAGACCTGCTTGAAGGGGTGTGCTGAAGGGCGTGTACAAAGATTTTGGGGTTTCGTATTAGGGACAGTGACCCGTGGGTTGAGCAGATGAGACTTAGGAGGGAGGCTAGAAGGAGCACCATAGATCGAGCTCTCATTAAGTGAAGACTTCTCAGGAAGTTTCACTGCTGACACCTTTTTACGCTTAGCTCACCTGAAAGGGAATGTTATGTAGGGATGTCACTTTAGAATAGAGTAGGGACAGAAATGCTTTGATTAATGACTTTGAAATTTGACATCACGACAGCCATTTTGTACCTGATGCTTTTAGAAGCTGTAATCCTTTTTATCTTTAGTCGGATGCGGATACTTCGTAGAGTAGCATTTGTGTTAGTTCCCATCTATCTTTTGTGCCTTGTATTGAGGTGCCTTTATATTCAGATGTTTTTGCCGATAATAAAAGGTCAACTTTCCAGACTTTGAGTCATCCTTTACGAGTTATGTCAAATTGCGGTAAATACGTTCTGATAATTGTGTTTCTTCCCTCTACGCTATTAAGCAAGTAAAAAGATCCTGGCGACCTGAGTGGGTTCTTGTAGATAATTGGGTAGAAACGAGAATCCGGATTTATCAGCTCTTTGGTGAGGTCAGGACAGGCACTCACTGGGGAGAAGGAAGACGGGGCCATGGGAGGGATGGGAAAGGGGTAAGGGGCAATGGCAAGGAAGAATGGGATTAGCTCAAGGATTTTAGGTTCGCATGGGAGGGGAAGGGAAGGGAAGAAGGGGAAATTGTTTTGGTTTTGATCATTACTGCATAGATTTTGTCAGGTGCTTCTGAACTACAGATATTACTATAAGGCTCTTATTAGTAATACTAAACACAATGTTCTGATTGATGTCAGGGTGATGTCAATAAATGTAAATGGGCTGAATGATCTAAGGAAAAAAAGCCCATATTAGAAAGGCTCTCACAGCAAAATGGTTAAATATTTGCAAGAAACTCATATCCCCAATTTTCAATTGACAAAACAGCCTTGGCTATTAGCTTTTTTTTTGCTACTGCAGCCCTCTTTGGGGTAGCAATACTGAAATCGAAAAAGCTTGGAAGAAACATTTTGTAAACCATGCAAGAAGAAGTTTGGAGATGGAAGGCAATGGACCTAAATCATCTGAGTATTACAATAGCTACATATTATGACCCTCTTGAAGATGTCCCCAAATCAATGATGATCTATCCGCTGCATCATTAGAGTTTCCTATATTGCTATTGAAGGGGATGGTAACTTACATTTTTTTATATCAATAACTCTGGACTTTTTCCAACCCAAATAGAGTCCAGCGGAAACCACAATATGTTAGAGATTTCCTGCAACTAAAGGGCGAGATGGGATTGATTGATCCTCGGCATGCCACTTTTTGCTAACAGAAATTTTATACCTGTTTTTCAGGTAGATTCCAAAGCACTTCACGTGTAGATTTCTACTTAATTTCCAAAACATTTTGAATTTCATTCACCCAAAATTATACTAAATAGCGTTTTGGTCACTGTGAAAGAGCGTAGGTTTAAGAATAGTTGTTACAGTCTGTGAGACAGTATTATTAGTTGGAGTGGATGGTAGTCCACCACATTCAATAATGACAGGATTACACTATTCTTGTTGGGTCTAGTAATGATTTCAGTAATTTAAACCTGGGCTCAACCCTTGGACGCTGTGGCACAGAGGAGACAGGCTTAACTTACAAAAATATGTAAAGTATTTAAAAATTTCAAAACAGTTAAAAATCCAAAACCACAACACAATCAAAATCCCTCTCTAATTTATAAAAAATAGTGAGTATTTTAATGAACACAATCAATCAATCAATCAATCAATCAATCAGGGAATTGTAAGTGCGCTACTCACCCATGAGGGTCTCAAGGTGCTGAGGTGGGGGTCCGCAGATCTGTTTAGCCGACGAGCCAGGTCTTGAGAGTCTTCCTGAAGGTGTTGTAGGAGGGGGCGCGTCTGATGTCTGCCGGTAGCTCGTTCCAGGTCTTGGCCGCAATGTGAGAGAAGGATCTTCCGCCTGCTCTGGCTCTGTGGATGCACAGGGTTTCGGCCAGTGCGAGGTTGGAAGATCGGAGGTTTCTTTTGGGTATGTGGAAGTTGATTCTGTCATTGAGGTATTTGGGTCCTTGTTGTGTAGGCATTTGTAGGCGTGAGTGAGGATTTTGAAAGTGACACTTTTTTCCACGGGGAGCCAGAGGAGACTTTGTAGGTGTTGGCTGATGTGTTTGTGTCGGGGGATGCCGAGGACTAGTCTGGCAGCGGTATTCTGTATTGTCTGGAGTCTTCGGAGTAGGGACTTGTTGATGCTGGCGTAGAGTGCATTTCCTTAGTCCAGTCTGCTGGTGATGAGTGCGTGGGTGACTGTCTTCCTTGACTCAGGGGGGATCCACTTGAAGTTCTTGCGGAGGATGCTGAGGGTGTTGAAGCAACTGGAGGTGACGGCATTGACCTGTCGGTTCATGGTGAGCAATGAGTCGAGTACGATGTCGAGGTTCTTGGCGTGGTCTGAGGGGGTAGGTGGGCTTCCGAGGGCAGTAGGCCACCACCTGCTGTCCCATGGAAAAGGGGTGGTACCAAGGACTAGGACTTCTGTCTTCTCCGTGTTGAGTTTCAGGCAGCTGTTGGTCATCCAGACTGCAACGTCTTGCATTCCTTTCTGGAAGCTGAGTTTGGCAGTGGTGGGGTCTTTGGTGAGGGAGAGGATGAGCTGGGTGTCATCGGCATAGGATACGATGTTGAGGCCATGTTGTCGGACGATGGTTGCGAGGGGGCCATGTAGATTTTGAAGAGGATGGGGCTCAGGGATGAACCCTGTGGGTCTACGCAGGTGATTTTCATAGGCTCGGAGAGGAAGGGTGGGAGTCTGATCCATTGGCTTCTTCTGTGATGAATGATCGGATCCAGTCCAGGGCTGTTCCCTGTATGCCTGCGTCGTGTAGTCTGCCGACTAGATACGGTGGGAGACAGTGTCAAAGGCCGCTGATAGGTCGAGTAGGATGAGGGCTGCAGAGTAGCCTTGGTCCAGGAGGGTGCGGATGTCGTCTGTGGTGGCGAGTGGGCGGTCTCTGTGCTGTGGTTGCTTCAGAATCCGAATTGGGATGGGACGAGGACAGCATTCTCTTCAATGAATCGTGTCAGTTTCCTGTTGATTGTTTTCACAGCAACTTTGGCTGCGAAGGGGAGGAGCAATATGAGCTGATAGCTCTTGAAATTACATTTACAATTACATCAAAATTACAAAAAACAATAAGGGATATGAATTTGTAAAGTTTTAAATGAAATAGTGCTAAAAAGTACACAGCAACAACCTCAGGCAACTGGTTGTGGAAGACCTGGATAAAGGTAAGTTTTAAGACGCAACACAAAGGAGTGTGGGTCAGATATAACAACCAGGTTGGTCCCGGTCAAAGAGTTACCTTATAACTTAGAACATTTCTGAGAGGTAGTGTTTCATTTCAACGGGGCAAGGGAGCAGACAGAGTCATCAACTGTAGAGTTCCAATGGACAAGGTATGAGTGAAGCTGTCAACGAAGGAGAGAAAAGTTCAAAGCGAGAAAATTCCAGAGTTCGTGAACAGGAAGACATTGATGCATCAGACAATGTCTCTCTAGTGAAGAATTCTACCTTTGAATTTAAATACTTTTTGGGAAGTCGGTTTCCTTCAGCGGGGCAAGGCTGCAGTCTGTGGCAGAAGAGGGCTCGATGTCATCAGATGTCAGTGAACTTTGGGTGTGCTGAATCAGATTGGCTGCTTCAGAGAAGAATGCAGCAGGAGAGTACACTCTGACACCAGCCCAGGGTTCAAGGATCTCAGGAACAGCACCTGTGACGAGGACTCATTCTATGGAAGCCACCAGCAAGGTCCAGTGAAGGTGCAGTTCAAATTGGTCATCTGGGCTCCATCAGGAAAGTGGGCTTATTGCAGATTTTGTATCCCTGTAGCTTAACAGGAGGTCAGCCAGCTGGCCCTTTGAGCCCACTTCTTTGTCCTGAGTACAAGTGGGAGCAGGTCTAGCCCTTAGGGTTTTTCTCACAGGTCACAACAGCAGCTGCAGTACTTCTTCTGTCTTCCTCAGGTCCAGTTGTGTTGTGAAGAAGGCGCCCATGTGTGCCACATTTATGCCTATGTGGGTGGGGTGACTCATCAACCCTCTTTGACCAATAGGCAAACAGTTCCCAGGGGGTACTCCTAGCCACTATTCCAGTGGTTCCTGTGTGCCTTACTGGAAATCCCTCTGTGCCCCTGTCTACCTAAACCCAAGATGGCAGAACCTTTCAGAGCTACTATGATCTCCCAGGTGGTGTGGCCAGGGGAGCAAACCCTGACACATGGTCACTCAAAACCAGTTTGGGGCATCTCATCTCCTACTGGGAGTGATGCCTGACTGACTAGAAAAACAATAGAGGGGCATGCCAAGTTGTGAGATGCATCTGCCTGTGACAGATTCAGTTCCTGTAAAACACAGAATGTCCCTTTTCAAGGCACTATACTATGGGCAAATAACTCCGTATACAAGAGCTTGCCACGGTATGGATCATGTGCTATGTCAGTTTCCTAGTATACAACAACTTGTCAAAATAGAAATCACATGTCGAATAACTGAATATCAACGGTGAAGCAAATTAAATATAAGCTCCCTAGTTTTTAAATGAATGCAGGCACCCCCTTTTTTTCCAACGGCTTTTAAATTGAACCGCCGGTGGCTCTATCAACACCAAAGGAGGTTATATATCAATACACAGATCTACTATCTCCACGTTTTGGTTCGGATGAGTTTTATACCCCGAACGAAAGTCATTAACCAATTGAAGGCTTTAAGACGACTCGATTTCTGGGTCCCGTAATAACTTCAATAGATTCATGTGAAAAACGTAGTACTGAGGAAGGTGAAGGAATTATTGGTCACCGAAACGCCGCGTCGACTCTTCATAATAAGTTTTCTTTCCTTGTTTTAACATGTGTAATAAATTGTCAAAAATATATGTATTGTAATTTCTCTATGAGAAGATACCATTTTTAATGTATTGCTCATATTTTATTATTGTTTTATATAAATAAATATTTAAATGGACTTAGTTAAATATATCAGTTAGAATCATAGCCAATTTCAAAATGTTTTAGTGTTCAGAGTACATGCACTGGTGTTTGGTTAGCAGAGTGCCAGTGCACAGAATCAAAAAAACTGGAGGATTAGTCTAAGAAAAATGGAGGTGAGCATGCAAAAAGAGATATTTTCCTACAGACTCTGAGAAGACAAAGTTACTTGTGAAAAGAGAAGCCGAAGACCAGAAATTAAATTAAATAGAACGTGCCCGATTCACAGAACTAACTTATGACAAAATCCTAAACTTACTACCATTTTGGTATTCACAGAAGGCACTTACTCATTTTGGTATTCTCAGAAGGCACTTAGGTCCATATGTAGGTAAATTACATTTACCGATTCTTAAATACCGAATTTTACCGATTCGGTATTTATGAATCGGTAAATGTAATGTAGGTAAAAAAATACCGAATCGGTAAGTGTCGGTATTTTAGAATCGGTATTTACCGATTCGGTAATGGTAACTTGTTTCCCATTGATTCCTATGGGCCAGGAGGCCCATAGGAATCAATGGGAAGCCAGTTACCATTGCCGAATCGGTAAATACCGATTCGGTAATGGGGGGAGGCATCATCATGGGTGGCAGGGTGTCACATTGACACCCTGTTGCACCCCTGATTCGTCCATGTGTGCACATGCGGCGCACATACATGCCCTAGGGGCATGTATGTCTGCCACATTGCACACTTCACAGTGCACAAAAATGCATTTTTACACCTATTCGTCATTTACCACCAACTTTTAGTTGGTGGTAAATAATGAATCCCCACACCCACCACACAGTCCCCCTACATCTCATTTCTGTATTCGGTATTTACCGAATCGGTAAAATTACCGATTCGGTAAATTACCGAATACAGAAATGATCCCCCTACATAGCAAAAGCCTAAATACCGGTCGGTAACGGTATATTTACCGAAAATCGTCCGTTACCGACCGGTATTGGGCTACCTACATGAGGAAATTACTCATTTCGGTATTCACAGAAGTTAGTTAGTTTTTCTCATTTTAGGATTAGAAAAGTTAGGACTCCTAACTTTACTACTCCTAAACTGAGAAAAATCCTAACTTTAAGACTTTCGGTATTCACAGAAGGCATTTAGGAGTCCTAAAGTTAGGACTCCTAACTTCTGTGAATACCGAAATGAGTAAGTGCCTTCTGTGAATACCAAAATTAGTAAGTGCCTTCTGTGAATACCAAAATGGTAGTAAGTTTAGGATTTTGTCTTAAGTTAGTTCTGTGAATCAGGCCCAACCTGTGTAAAGCAGATAGAAAAGGAAATAAAAAATAAAACTGAGAGCACTACCAAGTATATGGTTAAAAAATAAAAAATAGGTCGAAGATCATATGATTAAGTGATGATTTTTGTTGGAGAAGCTGATCACTGTTCAAAAGTATGTAAGTAGAAATCACCAAGTTGAAATAATGGAGCACTGAAAGAAAAGATAATAGAATGACCACATTGGGATATTCACAAAAGGAGAGAAGCAGATCAGCAGAAGAAAAATATGAAGATATCTACACAAGAAGGTTTAACAAAGATATGAAAATTAAAATTATATGATATAGAATCAGGAAATGTTATGGAGTAATATCTATTGTGGGTGATGTATAAAATCAAATACCATCTAGCCATTGTGGCAGTAAGGCAGTGGCGCACTGAATCGTCCAGAGAACGCCAAGTTTCCATAGCACAGAGAACCTTTAGATGAAGGAAAAGAAAAGAATGTAAAGTGGTGCTGTGCTTTTTTTAAAAAATACTTAGCATTCTAAAGCCCAAGAGAAAAAAGATAAAAGAGAAATTTATTACATACAGGATACATAAAATATTCTAGTAGTGCAGGTCTAGGTTCATGCAGTCTGAAATGTGCACATAGGGGCCATTACCAACACCAACAACAAGAAAAACGTAGTCAAAAATTATTTAAAACTGGCCAGAAGTTAATCTAGGAGGGAAGATAGGCAATGAGAGAGGAATTTTGGTCCCATACGTATAGACATGAAAGAAAAAGCCAAAGAAAGAGACAAGTTTACAGAGAGATGAGGAATAGAGTGAGAAGAGGAGAGGGCCCAGAATTGAGCCTTGTGGGATGTCTATTGGCAGAGGTGGAGGAGAGGAGTGAGACGTGCACCAGAAGGCTGAGATAGCTCAGTCAGAGAGAGAAAGGATGAAAAGCAGTCCAATACTAAGCGTGAAGCCATGGATATGATAACCAGCAGAGTGTATATACACGTTTATTCATCCAGGTATGTATCCACACTCATCTGTACACCTATCCAACATACCCCTAACTACTGATCCTCTTATGTGTACATGTATCGATTCATCCACTTAACTAAGCAGCATCCATCCACGTATTTGCACGCCAAAATGCGTTCTACTGTGTGTGCTTGACTGGATGTGTGTTGCTCATTAATACACCATGAAGTGTGTAAGAATTTGCCTGAAAAAACATTCAAACAAACATAACTATTTGCCTGTGTTTGTTTCCTTGTGTGGTCTCCAGTGTGAAGCACAAAATTCTTTCATTCAGACTACATCAAGCATGCAGCCCCTGAGAAGAAATGTCTAGACTGGGCCTCGTCTGGTAAATGCTTATTCAGTTCATTTAGCAGAAGCAATCATACCCCTGGCCTGTCATCTCAGCCTGTCAGGCAGTGGGCTTACGACTGTCCCTGTCGTTGGACGAGTTTAGGGATAATAGCAAAGCTAACAACGAGAATAAAACGTGCGTCACTCCAAGCCCCAAAGAGTTAACAACATGACGCCTTTGAGCAGCGTGTTATTGTTCTTTTGGAATATACATTAGTGCTAATGGGATGGAAGATAATCAGATAAATCAAAGCGAGGCGGCAAATTATTCATGTTGATGTTATGGGGATTTTATGTTGCAGCTAAGAATAATTTCAAAGACTTTTGTTTGATTACTTTGGTTCTTACACAGTGGATGTTAGAAAGAGACCGCAGTGACGTGTTTGCATCCAATACGTTTGAGTTTCCAAGCCGCAGTTCAGAGTGTTTGTTGAGGGACTTGGGGGCATATTTATGAGCCCCTTGTGCCGCCGAAGCATCACTTTGTGTGACACTTTGAAATCATATTGAAGAGGCTACACAAAGCCACTTTACGTGGCCGTGAATGGCCCCATAGATGTGGAGTAAGGCAAGGCAGCGCAAATCATTACGCTGAATTCTGTAGCACACATAGAGGAAAGCGCCTCTTAGGATTGTTTTTGCACAGGGAGGTATCCTCAATATTCAATGTAGAAAGGGGTTAATGTTCCAGGTGAGCTTATCCTTTTGTAATGGGGATTATTGGTTTGCTCAAATGTCCTTAATTAATGGGAGACCCCTAACCCATTTAGAGAGATACATACTTTGGGGCAAGGTCAGAGCTGAGGTATTGCTTAAATCTGCGTTTTGTTCTGATAAAATGGATTGCATAAAAAAGTAAAACATCACGGCTCCACCTTATTGGAACAAAACGCAGATTTAAGCAATACCTCAGAAGTGTCCTTGCCCCAAACAATGTATCCCTCTAGAAAGGTTAGGGGTGTCCCATTAATTAAGTACATTTGTGCAAACCAATTATCTGCTGAAGCCAAAGAACAGACTGCCACCCTTCCTCTCCGAACCCCACGGAAATCAACTGTGGAGTATCCCAGAGATCATCACTCAGCCCAACTCACTTCAACATCTACATGGTCCACCTCGCCGCCATCGTCAGATAGCACGGAATCAGCATTGTTTCCTATGCTGACGACAACCAGCTCATCCTCTCCCTCACCAAGGGCCCAACCACCACCAGACTCAATTTCCAGGAAGGAATGCAGAACGTCGCATCCTGAATGAGCAACAGCTGCCTGAAACTCAACTTGGATGAAACAGAAGTCCTTATACTCAGAACCACCCATCAGCATGGAACACAACCTAGTGGCCCACCGCCCTTGGCACCCCTCCAACTCCCACAGACCACGCCAGAAACCTCAGCATCATAATCAACTCCTCCCTCCATGAACCTACAGGTCAACGCCGTTGCCTCCAGTTGCTTCAACACCCTACGCATTCTCCGTAAGACCTTCAAATGGATCCCCCCTGAGGCAAGGAAGGCAGTCACACAAGCATTAATAACCAGCAGATTGGACTACAGAAACGCCCTCTACGCCAGCATCAACAAGTCTCTACTCCGCAAGCTCCAGATGATACAAAACACCGCAGCCAGACTCGTCCTCGGCATCCCTCGACACAAACACATCAGTTAACAGCTAAGGAACTTCCACTGGCTCCCTGTCGAGAAGACAGTCACTTTCAAGATACTCAACCACACTCACAAATGCCTCCACAACACCAGACCCCAATACCTCAACGAGAGAATCAGTTTCCACACACCCAAAAGAAACCTCCGAACCACCAACCTCGCCCTTGCCGAAACCCGGCGGACCCGCAAAGCCAGGACAGGGGGAAGAGCTTTCTCCTACATCGCAGCCAAGACCTGGAACAAGCTCCCCAATCGACATCACATGCGCCCGCTCGCTGAACAGCTTCAGAAAGGCCCTCAAGACATGGCTGGTCTACTGAACTGAACTGCTGTCCCCCCACACCCCCAGCGCCTTGAGACGCTCGCGGGTGAGTAGTGCGCTCACAAAATCCCTGATTGATTGAAGTGAAAGTGTTCACAAATTTGCCAAAGTCCTTGACAAATCGGTCCCCAAAAAGCTGCCCCTCGGTCAGGGGACTTGGTTCAGCTGTAGCCAATTCGACAAACTACGGGGCCAGTCCTCAACAGCACCAATTTACGATGTTCAGACACCAAGGCACTTTTCGCATTGCCCTGCAGGCAAATCGCATGCTGGGTCCACACCGCAAGAACTTTTGAATGAAAGGGGGCTCTTGTGTCCTGTGCGTTGTTCACTGACACAACATCGATGTCACAAATATCGATGTAAAAAATATTGATGAAAAAATATAGACTACAAAAATATCGAATCCTATAGGTAAGTACAAAAATATTGGAAAAAAAATATTGGAAAAAATATAGATGTACAAAATATCGATTTATATATATATATATATATATATATAATAAAACAATATATATTAATCATATTAAACATTAAAATACATTTTAACAAAATAAATTACATTTACTATACATTTTCATAAAATATAACTAATAAACCTAATTAAAAAAGATAAAAATACAAACATAATAATTTATACATATATATTAACATTAAAACAATTAGTAAACTCTTATTTTTAATTTATTTTAAAACTTTAAAATTATATAGATATAAAAAAATATATATATCAATAGTTTAAAAAAACAAATTAAAACATTACATATATTAAAAAATATTTACATTTAAATTTCCCAATACAGTCAGTGCAAAAGTAGGGAAAGTGTTGGATAGTGGAGAGGTCAAAATCATTATTCCCACTCCAGTAAGTGCAACAGTGGGAAATTGTTGGATAGCAGAGGTATAAAGTAGCGATAACACAGCGCTGTAAGCCAGACAGCACAAACACCAATAATCAAGCACAATGGTACAATATGGGAAAGTATACAGCAGAGAGGACTGCGGAGCAGCAAAGAAAGAGGCAGTCACGTTGGTGCCTCACTGTTGTGCACGTTATGGCTGTACACTATTGGTGGGCTTTTGAGGAGGCATGGTTCAAAGCCTCATGGGAAATATAGTTGTGTTTTGCTGTTTTTTAATTGCCTACTATTTTGGTATTGTAATGTAGAGAAACCATAATAGGTGCCTCCTTTCCAGCCATAGAATTCTCTGTGTTAAGAATAGTCTTTCTTCTAATTGCATCACCGTGCAGTATAAATAGCTTCACCCCTCCCAACATGGCCTATGAGTTTCAGTCTCTGACAGGTAAGTCAGTCTGTCTGAGTTATTGTTTTATTTTATGATTGGCTACTTATGTTTGTCTTTCTTGTCAGATGAAGTAAGAGTGTGGTGTTCCAAGATGTGCTCCCCACATAAACTTTGGTCTGGGACAGGAACCTAGTCTCTGTCTCGGAACGCGCCAATATGGAAGCCATGGGGTTGTCATTCCTGTGCTGAAGCGGTGTGCGCTTTTATGCGTACACACCTCCGGAAGGCAGCACAGGATTGCTTTGTTACCACTTCTCATCGTATGAACCACTTAAGTTAGGGCTTTGTGCATATATTGCTCTGCAGAGTGCTGTCATGTAGAAACAGACCCAGACATTGATGAGGTTGGATTCTTAAAAGGGCTGTGCACCAGTGTAAACTTCAATACAGGTTTTGAATGAGGGTGGAATATAAGATTTATTCCAACTACTAAACTCCCCAAATAGATAAGCTCCTTCGCCATCAGCCTGTTCCCTGAAACTGACAGGACACTAGCTCTTGCATTCTATTCTAGAATTAGGAGCTCGCACCATGACAACACAAACCCTTAAAGTGCCAAAACAACACATTCCCCTCTATTAGAACACACAAAAAAATATAAATACATACAAGAGGCTTGAAAAGTGAAAATATATACATGCAAAATACTACCTGGACAAATTACATTTAATAAAAATAATGCAAGAAATAAGGCATATGCACATTTACATAAATGCAAAACAAAAAAAACAATAAACTCCAGAAAGCCACACTCCATCATATGGAAATATTAAGAACATTAACCATCATCCTCACACATATAATCAGACGTTCACACTCGTTTCTTTCTAATCCCTTTCTCATCTGGAGACGCGTACGCTCTGTTTCTCTCTAGACAATCCTCCTCATTAGAGTGGCAATTTGTAACTTTGATATCTTCCTCGGGGCTCGCATTGTTCTCCATCCCTTCCTGTAGCTTTTCCTCTCCCTGCAAATCTACATCAAAATCAAAATCCTTATTCAGACCCTCAGAAAGAACATCTCTGGATACTTATTATTCACCTTTAAATACATACAATTGTTTAAGGTCCCATACTTTTCCATCACTTAACTTCGGGGCATTCTTCAAGATCTTTGATGCCTCTAACATTCCTGAAAACTGACATTCACCTTTTCTTTTCTTCCAATGTTTTTTTACTTTAACTCAGATTTCGACTACAATGTCAGAACCACCAACCGATAACTTCTTGCAGTCATACTTCCTACGTGTTTTCTCAATCTTCTGTCTTAAGACTTCCATATCCATGCTACAAGTGGTAGATTTCACAAGCTATGCCGGCTTGTTTCTGGGCATAGGAATTCTGCCTCTCCTAATTTCAAAAGGAGCACTTCTTGTCATGTGATTCACTGTAGTCCTATACATCCATGCAGTCTTTAGAATCTGTAACTCCCACACTTTTTTTATCGTACTCAGCCAACTGGATGGCCCCTTCAAGCACTCAATCATTGTGTTGCCACTGGGATTGTAAAGAAAATTTGTGGGATGCATAATGCCTACCCTCTTTAACTAATCCGTTGTCATTGATGATATGAAAAGGTAACCTCTCACAAATGAACACTTTGTCTAGGAAGCTTAAAATTGTGTCAGTGTCAACCGTGTCCACTACCTTCACCCCAGGACTCCTAGGTGTATGTTTTCATCATATAATTCACATCATTGCATCGTAAAAACATTTTTATCTTTCAACCTTAGTACGGGGCTTTTTCTTTTTCTCTTCCCCCTTTTTGTCATTGCCATGCAGTGCTCTCCATAGATCACCAAGACCACATATGCGGGGAGATAGGGCTCCATGTCCCATCCCTCTCCTCCTCCCCCCACAGATGACCCCTTCTCCACCAATAGGTGATCTTTGGAGTCCATCGCCAGGCTCTTCCCTTAGGAGCCAAGGTAAATTTGGACGGGGAACTACATTTCCCAGCACTCCACCACTCCTCCTTTAGCGACCATGTGACTCTGGTCACATGACTTTCTCACTCAACATAAAAGACAGCCCAATTTAGGGTCAACCATCGTCGGAGGAGTGCGGTAGATCAATAGGTACAAGGGAGTACAATGCCCCTTGCTGTAGTAAGTGCTGGGGGAAAAAGGATAATTAGTCCGTTTTTTTGGACCCCCCCCCCTCTTTTTATGAAACAAAGGATAAACATTGTGTTTTCTATTCTCTAAGAGTGTGATAGCAGGGATCACCAACACCCCCACTACCTAATGGCGACTCAATTTTTAGGAATCATGTAGGCGTCATATACATGACAAATGTTTTGAAATACACTGGTGTGCATGCTTAACACTAGTGGATATTATAATTTAGTTTTATTTACCTTTGTATGTGTGTCTGTCGTCTGGGAGCAAACTCATGTGTCTGCATGCCCCATTTTGCACACGATAATTTAGGTGTGCACAAGCATAAAACAATTACATAATCAGGGGGCGTGATTCACCGCTAAAACAAAAATGCTTTTGTGTTATCTATTTCAAAGTCCATTAGAGGGAAAAGGTCCTCTATGGTCTGTATAGCTGCATGCTTAATGTTTAGCGTACTGTGTAAACCAGCATTATGAGTTGGTATTTAACACAATCTGTTGAAAATCTACAGATTTAGTCGGTCCTGAAGAAAGCTTGCTGGACCTTAATGGCACGTGTAACAGGATGAAACATGTCGACTTTACTGAGCTATAGATGTAAGGGGTCATTGAACTCTTTGAACATCACCCTGTTTTTATCCCAGCTAAAGGACCTTATTAATAAACAGTAATTACAATCCTGAAGGCTTTTTTAACTTGCACTTAGGTTTTAGTAAGAGCTCCGCTTACAAACCGCATTGAGCCCACCAAGTCACAATAGGTGCAGTGGGTGAGGATCCAATGATGAAGCATGCCACTGGTGGTACTAGTGGGTGAGGATCCTACTACTATATACATGTGATGCAAGGGTCACACCGATTCAACCGGGCCCTTTCCACTTTGATATATATTGAGACCAGTTTATTTGACCTCCTAAAATGTTAGGAGTGCATCAGTTGTGAGGCTTTGCCTCTTTTGTGTACTGTTTACTCCTTAAAAAACATCAATTACTGTAATGATGTACTTATATTGGACCCCAATTGGACCCATTATGTCTGCAGATAAGGTATCCCAAGGGTCATTGGGAATAGAGGACTCACTCATGTTGGGTCTCAGTGTCTTAAGTGATGTGTCAGTATTAGCACAACCTGTACAATTCCTGACCAATCTTTCTACTAAAACATCCATTCCTCACCACCAGTATCCTTTTTTTACCACTTGCTCTGTTCTTACAACCCCATAATGACCTTCATGAGCTTGCATGGTAATGGTATGCCTTAACGTAATCGGTGTGATCACTCTGTCACCTCTTCAGATGATACCATAAATAGCGACAATTCATCTCTAAATTTCCAGAAACTTCTTAATTCTGACTTTTGTGCCCCTTTCGTAGACCAAGCATTTGCCTTATGTTTTAACACTTCCTGTATCAAAGTATCTTTAGTGTACTCTTCCAACCAAATTTATTTGTCTATGGCAGGAACACATTGATCATGTACCAAAGCTATATGATACTCATCTCACTCAACACTCAAATCTACTTTTATTTATGAGGGCATCCTAGACAAAAAAAATCTGTGGTTACATTATTTTTTCCTGGTACATAAATCATTTTGCAAACAAAATTCTGAAGTCTCATAGACATTCTAGCGATGCATGCGGACACTTTAACACCTTCTGTGGTGAGCAATCTGACCAGAGGTTATGGTTACTCCTCAATAAACACTGCTTTCCCCACACAAAGGATCTAAAATGTTTGTAAAGTCCACACGCAAACCAGGGGATCTCTTTAGATAACTGGGTAGTTTTCCTTAGACGGTTTTAAAGCTGTGTAAGCACTTGCTCTCCCTTTTCCTTCAACAGAGACTGCTCGACACATAACCCTTTTCAACTCGCATCCGTGGTACTTATACTCAACATGATGGGATCAAAATCACTTAAAGCTGTGGCCTTGGCAATGGCTGTCTTGACATTTTCAAACTCATTTTGACACTGCTTACCCCATTCAAATTTACATTTGTTTTATTCGTCAATGGTGAATGTTAAAAATGCTGTCAGAAACTTTTTCTACATTTTTAGCATAGAATTCTGTAAGCCCTAAAAAAAGATCTCAGGTTATCCTTACTCAATGGTGACAGATAATTGGATTCCTTCCACTAATATATGTTTAGCTTTCAATCCATCCTTATTTGAAAAATGACCCATTGAAGCTACTGGCTCCACAGCAAACTTGTATTTTGTGCATTCTACAGTTAAACCCCTTTCATTCAACATTCCTAAAACCTTCCCTAAAATATACTCCTGTTCTTTCTTGTCCTATCCATAAATCAAAATGCCATCTTGGAAACATTTAACAGTGGCTATTTTGCAGAACAGTTGGTGCTTTAAGCATTGGAAAACTGCTGCAGCTGACGCAAGACTGAACTACATTCTCTTGTACTGGTAGCAGCCCATGTGATTAACAAAAGCTGTGTAACGTTTGCAACCTACCTGCAAGGAAATCTGGTGATAGGTCGCAGAAAAGTCTAATGTTGAAAACAAACTAGCCTCCTTTCCAAGGTAACATTTCTGAAATTCTTGGCAGTGGAAATTGATCAACAAGATTATTCTTGTTTAAAACCAATCTAATCCAGATGGATGTGTACAGTGTGGCTAATCATTAAATCAGGAACTAAAGGCTGCTGCTGCTGTGGCTCATTTGAATAACCAGGTCTTAAATCCTCTTCCTAATTCCAGCAAGGAGGATGAGGTTGGTAGGTGAAATGGGAGCTTGTAACAGGCGTTCATAGCAAGGTGGGTGAAGTAACATCCTCCACTGTTGCTGCAATCTATGCAGGGTGTGTGGACGAGAAAAAAGGATGCCGAGCGTATGTGTCTGGACGGGAGATGGACGGGAGATGAACATTTTGTGGGTGGTTGATGTACTCTGGTCTTAGGTTGTGGAGGGCTTTGAAGGCATGGTTCACCATCTTGAACTAGAATATTTTCTGCATGGAGAGCCAGTGGAGGTGGGGGTGATGTGGGTCTGCTTGGGGAGGTCAAGGATGAGTCCTGCCAAGTTCTGTGTTATCTGTAGTCTCTTGATGAGTTGCATGGTGAGTGTTTTGCTGTTGTCCAGTCGGATGGTGATCAGGGCTTATGTGACGTTGCATCTGGTGTTGATGTGGAGCCACTTGAAAGTATTCCAGAACATGCGAAGGTTGAGGAAGCAGGTTGAAGAGACTGTGTTGATCTGTTGTGTCATGGTTAGCTTATTGTCAAGGATGATGCAAAGGTTATGGGCGTGGCTGGTCGATGCTGATGGAGGTTCTAATTCGGGGGGAGCCACCATGCGTTGCTCCATGGGGAGGTGTTTTCGAACATTAAGACTTCCTTATTGTCTGTGTTGAGTTGGAGGCAGTTGGTTCTCATCCATTCGGGGATGGCCGTCATGCAATTGTGGAGGTTTGTTACCATGGCATTGGGGTCTTCAGATAGTGAGAAGATGAGCTAGGTGTTGTTGGCATATGAAATGATGTTTGGTCCGTGTGATCTTATGACGTTGACGCTGACAGATGGAAGGTTCATGATGTTTAAATGACGTAAGCCAAAGCATAGTCTAATTTTTTCGTTAATGAGCCTGGCCACAACAATGGAAAAATTCCACTCAGAAGATTCAACCTTTTCAATATCATCTGTCTCAAGTTTCGCAAGCTATTTTCCTACTTCATCTGTAACTAAGGTAATAATATTTCTAGATTTGGCAATCTTTGGAGAAGCATCTTTTTTTAAATAATCTATTTAACATGACCCTTCCAGTACTTTCCCCTTCACCAACAATCATCACCGGTTCAGGGTTTATTAGGATTCAACATCATGTGCAAATCGCCCTGATCATATCATCCAAGCACCAAAGGTCCCTTTTTTGCAATGTACAGTTTACCTGTAGCTATACGATTTTTAACCTAAAAGTGAGCATCCACTATCCTAATATCTCAATTTTCTCACCAGAATATTGTTCTGGTCTGATATCAGGTTCTTCCAATTCACTTCTCAATCTGTCTACAAACCTGGATTTTCATACATTTTCATTGACAATAGTATATTGAGAACCCAGTTCTGAATAAATCTGAATGCTCACTCCTCCAATCATTATATCACATAAAGGTTTTTTCTTTATCATTTGAATATCAATGTTTGAAACATTAGCATCACAGTCATCAGCATTCAAGACAAATGTGCAAGTACCCTCTTTCTGTGTACCACTTACTATAGAATCCTCACCACTCCAACTTCCCTCTTCCAAGCATTTCACTCTCAGATGTTTCTTCTATTTACATACCTTTGAGAAATGACCAGTGTTAGAGATGGGCTCTCTAGTTAGCAGTGGTTTGCACCCTGTCCAAGTAGGGGCCCTCACTTTCATTTTAAAGCAGGACCAAAACTACAATAATCCAACATACACAAGTCAAAATATCATTTTTAGAAGATTGAGCAAGTTTAGTCCATATACTCAATGAAGAAGTTCATTTTAGCACAAAGTACCAAATGCATCAAAAATCGCAGATGAGGCAAGAAACGGCAGAAGTGAGACGCTGGAAGAGCAAAGCAATGCATCAGTTCCTTACTACACCGAGGGGGTGATGTGTTAGTTCCTTTCTGCTAAGCAGGGGTGGTGATGCATCGATTATGAGACACGCGGCTACATCTTCTTGCTGCAGTCCAGTGTCGATCAAGAATTGGTGACAGGAAACGGCGCAAAACGCAACATAGACACACCACATTTTCACAGTGAAAAATGACCCTTGTTTTGCAAAGTGCCTAGCTGTAGTTTTTTAACCCTAGCTCTGCCGGCACCTGGAGAAACCTAGCAAACCTATACATTTTTGAAAACTGGACACCCAGGGGAAACCAGGATGGGGTAACTTGACTGACTCTCACCAGGTTCTGTTACCCAGAATCCCTTGCAAACCTAAAATATTGTCAAAAAGAACACATTTTCCTCACATTTCTGTGGTGGAAAGTTCTGGAATCTGCATGGATTCACAAAATTCTACCCACCCTGCGTTTCCCAAAGTCTTCCAGGAAAATGGGACCTCACTTGTGTGGGTAGGCCTAGTGCCCGTGACAGGAAACAGCCCAAAACGCAATGTGGACAAACCATATTTTCACAGTGCAAAATGACCCTTTTTTTGCAAAGTGCCTAGCTGTAGTTTTTTAACCCTAGCTCTGCCGGCACCTAGGGAAACCTAGCACACCTTTAAATGTTTTTAAACTAGACACCGAGGGAAATCTAGGATAGGGTGACTTGACTGGCTCGCTCCAGGTTCTGTTACCCAGAATCCCTTGCAAAACAAAAAATGTGTCAAAAAACACATTTTAGTCACATTTCTGTGGTGGGAGTTCTGGAATCTGCGTGGATCCACAAACGTTCAACCACCCCATGTTCCCCAAAGTCTTCCGAGAAAAATGGTACCTCACTTGTGTGGGTAGGGCTAGTCCCCGCAGTAGGAAACAGGGCAAAACACAGCGTGGACACACCACATTTTCACAGTGAAAAATGACCCTTTTTTTGCAAAGTGCCTAGCTGTAGTTTTTGAACCATAGCTCTGCCGGCACCTAGGGAAACCTAGTCATCCTGTACATTTTTTAAAACTAGACACCAAGGGGAATCCAGGATAGGGTGACTTGACTGGCTCTCACCAGGTTCTGTTACCCAGAATCCCTTGCAAACCTAAAATATTGTAAAAAAACACATTTTCCTCACGTTTCTGTGGTGGAAGTTCTGGAATCAGCGTGGATCCACAAAATTCCACCCACCCCATGTTGCCAAATGTTTTCCAAAAAAAATGGTACCTCACTTGTGTGGGTAGGGCTAGTGCCCGCAATAGGAAATGGCACAAAATGTAACGTGCACACACCACATTTTCACAGTGAAAAATGACCCTTTTTTTGCAAAGTGCCTAGCTGTAGTTTTTTAACCATAGCTCTGCCGTCACCTAGGGAAACCTAGCAAACCTATACATTTTTGAAAACTAGACACCCAGGGAAATTCAGGATGGGGTGACTTGACTGGCTCTCACCAGTTTCTGTTACCCAGAATCCCTTTGCAAACCTAAAACATTTACAAAAATAACACATTTTCACCACATTTCTGTGGTGGAAAGTTCTGGAATATGCGTGGATCCACAAAATTCAACCTACCCTGTGTTCCCCAAAGTCTTCTGAGAAAAATGGTACCTCCCTTGTGTGGGTGGGTCAAGTATCCGCGACAGGCAAGTGCCCAAAACCTATTGAGGCGACATCAAAATTATACCTCGCTAGACTCCCCCAGGTGTCTAGTTTCCAGAAATGTGTGGGTTTGGTAGGTTTCCCTAGATGGCCGCTGAGCCCCGGGCCAAAAACTCATGGGACCCCCCTTGCAAAACCAGGTTGGTTTGTATTAGGTAATTTTGATGTCGCCTCAATAGGGTTTGGGCCCTTCCCTGCCGCGGGTACTTAGCCCACCCAAACAAGTGAGGTACCATTTCTATTGCGATACTTGGAGAAATGCTGGGGGGTTGGAAATTTGTTGTTACTTTCTGCAGCGTGAAAATGTGGGCACAATAATGCAAGGAAAATGTGACATTTTGAGGTTTGCAGGACATTGTGGGTAAGATAAATTGTCGGGTTCCCCAAGAGAGACATCACCATGTACTCCCATGGGTGTGTTTAGTTTATGACAATATTTGTAGTTTATTTTATTTTTCTATATGTTTTTTTTATTAAACATCATCGACAAAATTCACCATTGAGATTCACGAGCAAGAGACAATACAAATTTCGAATTTCCAATCTGGAACACAGTAGATCAAGTCGCATTTTACAATAGAAAACAAATCAAGGGGACTCAAGAGTCTCAGATTCATGCAAGGGAATCAGTGAAGTGGTTCCATGGCCCCCACACTCTATTCCATTTCCCAGGGCACCCTCTTGCAACATAGACCGACTTCTCCCTAAACATACACCAGTCTAGGTGATCCTCCCACTTTCTCAGTGTAGGTGACTGATGGGCCCCCAGTGCTGTGCAATATTCCTTTTCGCAATCATTAATGCCAGAGTTGCCCATTGTGTAGTATAAGAGGTGAGATCTGTAGGCTCCCAAATGTTTAGGAGGCACCTGCGGGCCTTGGGCTGCAGGTCAATATTGAGTACCTCCCGTAGAGTGCGATGTATGGCTTGCCAATAAGACTGTATGTGTACACAGTACCATAAGATGTGTATAATTGTGCCGATCTCCCCGCACCCACGTCTGCACTCCCTTTTTTCTGCTCTGCCCATGCGTACCAAGCCCGGCCCCGTGATGTAAATCTTGTGCAGAATTTTGAGCTGTACCAATCGTAGCCTTGCCTGGACTTCTAATTCTCTCAGGGAGGAGACCGTCTCCTGCCAGTCTTCCTCATCCAGTTCTAAGCCGTCTCTAACCCATTTCTCCTTCAGCGATTGTAATGGATCTTCCATATTATTAATTAGTGTTTTGTAGATCAGGGAAATGGTTTTCTCAGGGAGGTGGCCATCGAGTAGTCTGTCCTCTGATGGGAAGGCCTCCGTGAGTGTGGATTTGCTGGTGACGTGGGTGAGCAAAGCACGCCGTATTTGAAGATACCGATAATATTCAGTATCCGCCAGGCGGTACTGCTGTTGGAGGGAGGCTAAAGGAAGAATAGTCTCCTTACCCCAGATATCTTTGATCTGTGAGATTCCAATAAGGTCCAATTTATCAAATCCCTTGGACTGCCACAGGCTTCCCTACTTCTCAGAGTTCCACAATGGAGCCGCCAGGGTAAGTCTACGGTCCCATCCCAGCTATTTGTTAGCCACATGCCAAACATGGACCGAATGTGCAGTCGTCCTGTGAGAGGGTACCTGCGGGGCCTGGCATAGAGCACTCTGCTATACAGCCCCCCTGGTAGTAGCCATCTGTCCATGGCATACCCGGGGTCGGCCTGTCGACCATAAATCCCTTGGTTGATAGCCGCCAAGTAGGACGACCAATAATACTTTCTAATATCTGGGAGACTGATGTCCCGTCATACTAATTAAGGGTCAATTTCGTTAGGGCAATTCGGGGCTTACCGTCCCATAAGAGATCTCTTTGAAGGGTCTCTATTTCTTAGTAGTAAGATGTGAGAACTGGATCCATTGAGTTCTGGAGGGCGTATAGGAAGCGGGGTAGAGCCATCATTTTGAAAAGGACTGCTTTACCTGACAATGAGAAGGGTAGAGACTTCCAGTGCTTGATGTCACTTTTCAGCCTCTGAATAGATGGCACCAGGTTGCAGGCGAAGCGAAGCACCAAGCTCAGCGTGATGAAGATGCCGAGTTAACGGAAGCCGTCCCATGCTATCTGTATCGGGCAGCCCCTCGGGAGGTCGGGTGGCTCTCCTTGTAGGACGTAGATCACAGACTTTGACCAGTTTATGGTGAATCCGGAGTATCTCCCAAACACCGCAAGAATGTCCAGGAGGCTGATCAAGGAGGCTTTTGGGGAGGTCAGATACAGCAGAATGTCATCTGCGTATAGCGATATCTTATCTTCCCAACCCGGGGATCTGGCGGATCACTTGATCTCTATGGATCCATGCCGCCAGGGGCTCCAAGGCTAATGCAAAAAGGAGCGGAGATAGAGGGCACCCCTGGCGCATGCACGGCTCAGTTGGAAAGCGGGAGACTTGCGGTTGTTCACAACAACCTGGGCCATGGGACTGGAGTATAGCAGGCGGACCCAGCTCTTAAAGATGGTTTTAAATCCCAATTTGTCTAGCACGACGAAGAGATATGGCCATTCGACCATATCGAATGCCATGTTGGGGTCTAGGGATACCAATATGGCGGGTTCTAGGATAGTTAGTACTCTGCTCAGAACACCATGAAAGCGGCATAAATTGAGGGCGGTATTTTGATGTGGCATGAAGCTTGACTGGTCGGGGTGCATTAGTGTATCAATTACTTTAATCAAGCGCGTGGCTAATAGTTTTGCAAGGATCTTAGGTTCTGCATTAAGCAGTGAAATTGGTCTATAGGACGCACAGCTGGTTTTGGATTTGCCCTCCTTGTGAATGACTACGATATTTGCAACTCGTTGGTCAAAGGGGAGCATCCCCTTGTCTCTACTCTCTATGAACATCGAGCGGAGGTACGGGGCTATCTTGTCCGGTCTCAATTTGTACAATTCAATTGGAATGCCATTGGGACCTGACGCCTTTCCCGAGTTCACCCCCCGTATTGCCTGTGCCACCTCATCGTCTTTGAGAGCGGATTCGAGATATTCACTATTTTCATCTGAGAGGGTGGGAAGTCTGATGTCTCTAAGCAATTCACTATTGTCTTTGTCTGTGTAGTTACCAGTCGTGAGGTAGACCTTCTTATAGTAGCCTGCAAACTGGTCAGCTATTTCCTGTGGATCAGTTATGGGGACGGTGTCCTCGCCCTGTAACTTGGGCGCCAGACGGGCTGCCCATTCCCTCCTATCCAACCGTGCAATTAGCTTCCCCGCCTTATCACCATGTTCATAGATTCTGCTCTGCGTGTCTCTGCTCTGTGCCCTGGCTCTGTCCTCAGCTACGCTTTTGAAGTCGTCTTGTTTCAGATTAAGGAGATGTAGTTTTTCGGTTGTCACAGACTGAGCTAATTCCCCTTCCACTCTCAGTATTTCTTCTTCTGCTCGCACTAAAACTACCTGCTTGTCCTTTTTCTTTCCCGCAATCAAGGATAATGTTTCCCCGCGAATAACTGTTTTATAGACTTCCCATAACGTCGGAGCTGAGTCAACAGTCCCCTCATTGTCTTGAAAGTAATTGTCTGTAGCTTGGGCTATTTTCTTCTGGGTTTCTGGGTTTCTCAGGTACCATGAATCAATGGGGCCTATCTTCCCGGCGCTTCTTTGACCCAAGACTACCTTCATCTAGACCGGAGAGTGGTCAAAGATGCCTCTACCCAAGTGGCGAACCTCCCGGATATTGAATGCCTGTGCCGCCGGGACTAGGATATAGTCAATACGAGATAGACTATGGTGAGCTCCCGACAAGAACGGGTATTGAACCCTGTCTGGATTATTTATCCTCCAACCATCTACCAGTCCCATGGACTCGAGAAAGTCCGGTAGCCACTTCTGTGCGGGTCTAACTTCCCGCGGTGGATAACGGTCAAGAGTTCCAGACAGCACTGCATTAAAATCTCCTCCAATCACTAGGAGGCCTACAGGGAGTGACAAGAGTATAGTACCCAGGTCTTTGAATGTGTCGTTCTGAAGGCCGGGGGAACATACACTGAAACAAATATGGCCGCCTTGCCCTTCCACATACCCAAGACCCTGATATATCTACCCCATGCATCAGACCATGTGGCTTGCACAGTGAAAGGGAACACGTTTTTGGTTAATATGCCCACCCCTCGCGATCCAGTAATGAAGCCCGCATGTGCCACCAACCTATCTCCTCCCTTGTTCAGAGCCTGGCATGTGTTCCCAATAAAGTGTGTTTCCTGTATGACGTCTGGGACCTGTCGCCTGATGTATTGGTTGACCATGCCACGTTTGATCTTGTCACCCAGTCCGCTTACATTCCAGCTGAGAACTCTAACCCCTATATCCCACTGTGCACCCATCTATATTGAGGCATAGAAGCCGCTCCTGCTCGGTAGCCCATGTTGGTGTTGTCAAAAGAACAAACTCTACGTACATTTCAAACCTTGTAAACAATAACATTCCCTTCCAATATCCCCCCTCCCTGCACCCCTGCACTCCGGGCTTCAAACTGCCCATGACTCAACTTGCAGACTGACTGTTGCCCTACAAGTTCCTAAAAGTAGAAAAGTGGGGTACGTGGTGACCCTCCATCCCCCGCCCCCAACCACAGGTAATAAAGTTGTGCGATACCTCACTTACAATTCTGCTTGTCCAACAGGCCTACTCTGATGAAAGGCTCATACCATCCACTGTAATGACAATCCGGCTGTCCTGCTAGAATTTCGGCTCCCCTTCACAGATCGGGTGGTAGTGGAAACCCACACCCACCGCTCCCCCACCCCCAGTCTGCCCCCCCAGAACCACCTCACCACAATGTCCCATGAGGAGTCAATCAACGATTCTCCAGCCAATCCGCCGCTATATCTGGATTATCAACAAACCAGGCCTATCCGTCCGCTTCCATTCGAAGCCTGGCTGGGAACAGCATGGCGTATTTGTATCCCTTGTCTCTCAGCGCCTTCTTGATCCCCAGAAAGGAGTGTCTTTGCCTCTGTACCAACTGGGTGAAGTCCGGGAAAATGGTTATTTCCGCGTTTTCATATTTCAGGGTAGGCCCCGTCTGGGCATGTTGGAGTATCACGTCTCGATCGCGGAAGCTGAGAACCCTAGCAAGGATCGGTCGGGGGAGCTCCAGGTTTCGGCCGTCCCCCGGGGACTCTATGTGCTCTCACAATAACAAAAAACTTGCAGAGCCCCCTGGGTTGCAGGCGATTTAAAATAAGATCCTCTATGAAGAGATCCGTGGCCTGCCCCTCAACATTTCCGGGACACCCAAGAGTTGGTAGTGTTTTTTCTTAGATGAAATGTACACCTTGGCAGAGAGACGAAAAAGACAAAGATTACTGCACAGCCATCTATTCCTGAAGCACACACACATACTGGTTGGATTTGGCATGAGGGCGAGGGATGGTTCAGTATATAAAATGTTATTAACAAGAGATTTCACAAAAATGAAATGCGCTGTCAATAATTGAAAGGACAAAAAACTGAACCAGTGACTCGCAGCTCGTGAGCAGTAAAGCCACGACAAGGCACCAACTGCTTTATAGGCCATTCACACACCTTTCATATGTGATACACACAAGACCATTCACACCACCAGGCACGAAACCAACACATTACAACATTCACAAAAAAGGACAAGGAACACCCTTCTTGAGAAAGAGAGAAAAGACAAATATTTCTGCACAACCACCTATTCCTCAAGCACACATTCATACTGGTTGGATTTGGCATGAGGGTGAGTGATGGTTCAGTATATACAGTTGTATTAACCTGAGATTTCACAAAAATGAAATGCACTTTTAATAATTGAAAGGACGAGAAACTGAACCATTGATTCATAGCCCGTGAGCTGTAAAGCCACGACAAGGCACCAACCTCTTTACAGGCCATTCATACACCTTTCATACATGTGACACATACAAAACCATTCACACCGCCAGCCGCGGGCTCAGCACATTACAACACTCACACCAGCAGACAGCTCCATTCAAGGGCCCATCACTTTCACATGCCCACATTCCTGACACAGCAACCACACCAGCTCACGGATTGCGTGGAGTGGTGATTGGCAGGCAGTGTCAGTAGTGACCAGCAGCAAGTCACTACTCACACACCGCCAACCAAGCGCCAGTACACCCACTCCCCAAGCCAAGCGCAAGTCCACCCACACTGCCAGCCAAGCGCAAGTCCACCAACACCGCCAGCCTAGCGCCAGTCCACGCACACCGCCATCCAAGTGCCAGTTCACGCACACCACCAGCCAAGCTCCAGTCCACACACATCGCCAGCCAAGCGCCAGTCCACGCACACCGCCAGCCAAGCACCAGTCCACTCACACCACCAGCCAAGCACCAGTCCATGCACACCGCCAGCCAAGCGCCAGTGCACGCACACCACCAGCCAAGCGCCTGTCCAGGCACACTGCCAGCCAAGCGCCAGTCCACGCACTCCGCCAGCCAAGCGCCAGTCCAGGCACACCCCCAGCCAAGCGCCAGTCCACGCACAGTGCCAGCCAAGTGCCAGTCCACACACACCACCAGCCAAGTGCCAGTCCAGGCACAGTGCCAGCCAAGTGCCAGTCCACACACACCACCAGCCAAGTGCCAGTCCAGGCACACCGCCAGCCAAGCGCCATTCCATGCACACCGCCAGCCAAGCGCCAGTCCATGCACCGCCATCACATTTAGGATTTTCTATACAAAAAAGAAAACAAAAGCAAATTACAAATTGATACAAATCGAATAAAACACAAATTCTGAAACTAAAAACATTGCGCAAATGCCAACCTGGGAAAGTCTTTTGAGGGTGTGGGAGGAATGTGATCAGGAAAGGGGCGATCTTTCAATCTAGCCATATCCTCCAACACTCCAACTCTAGGAACACTTGCCTGTTCCACTACAACAAGGCTGCCAATTACAGACTCCTGAAACTTAGCAAAAGTCATCTTTGACTCAGGACAAGAATCCTTGAATACAACAAAAGCATTAAAGGTTGCCAAGTGGAAAAGATGGATAGCCAACTTCTTATATCAAATGTAAGCCTTACGAAGAGCAGTGTAAGGTTCCAACCTCTGATCTACTCTATCAACACCACCCATGTTCCTATTATAGTCTAAAATGCACACAGGTTTGCCCGCTTCAGCAACCTGACCCCACACACACACAGGTGAAGTGATTTCATCAGGGATGATAGTCAGCATGTAGACATCTCTCCTGTCTGAAAACTTCACAGCTAGAAGTTCCTCGCAACGCAACACACTGCACTGTCCCCACACAAGCTTTTGACAAACAAGTTCTTTTGGGAAACCTTTACGGTTAGAGCGGATTGTGCCACAAGCAACAGTGTCCACTTTGGCCAAATCCCTGAACAACCGCACACCATTGTAGGAGTTATCTACATATAAATGGTGACCTTTGTTAAAAAGTCCTCTACCAAGTTCCCACACAATTTTCTCAGTCACTCCAAAAGTGGACAGACAATCAGGGGGCTTAATCCTGGATTCCTTACCGGTGTACACCCTGAAAGTAGAGAAACAGCATATACAGCTTAATTCCATAGCGTGCCCTCTTACTAGGAATGTATTGCCTAAAAACCAAGCGGCCCATGAACAAGACCAAAGACTCATCCACTGCTATTTCTTTCCCTGGAGCATAGATTTCAGAAAATCGATCTACAAAGTGATCAATGACAGGCCAAATCTTAAAAAGACGGTCACACCCAGGGTGATCTCGTGGCAATGCTAAACCATTATCAACAAAATGCAGCATCCGAAGCAGAAGCAAATACCTATCACGACTCATGACTGCCGTAAATATAGCCGTTGCCATCAAGGGACTAGTAGACCAATATGAAGACATTGATGGCTTCCTTAGCAAGCCCATCAAAAAAGTGAAACCCAAGAACTTCTTCATCTCTTCCAGATATGTGGGAGTCCACCGGGTAGCTCTGGAGTGGGGCCTAAGGCTGGCACTGTTGTCCCTCAAAAACTGTTCGGTATACAAATTAGTCTGCTCAAAAATCTC
This sequence comes from Triturus cristatus, assembly GCF_964204655.1. Lineage (NCBI taxonomy): Eukaryota > Metazoa > Chordata > Amphibia > Caudata > Salamandridae > Triturus > Triturus cristatus. The sequence goes on from NC_140581.1 coordinate 305,700,634, forward strand.
TGTCAAAACACATCGTCCATAAACTTGAAAAAATGTGTTGGCAAAAAAAATTCTGTATTCACTCACACCTGTAAAGTCTGGCAATGCCGGCTGCACCATGCCTGGAGCAACCCAGAGGTCATCACTTTCAACTGGAAGCCTTGCAGCCCCAGGCTACAGCCCAGATGCCTCTTGCTGCACTATTGGCACATCAATGTCCTCCTCTAAAACAGGCACTTCATCTGCACTAAGATTAGCTTCATCTATACTGAGAGTAGCTTTATCATTTGATGATTCGTTGTGCAGAGTCAGTCTCTGAATCATGGTCAGAGGAAGACTCAAAAAGCATACCAACAACCTGCTGAGCAGTAATCCTGCGGCTAGCCATTATCCTTACTAAGAAAGGAGACAGCACAAACAAGTCAAGAACAACCAACACAGTGCAAAATAAGTAAGTAAAAAAAGTGTGCATTTATCACAAAGATCTGTATAATCAAAAACTATATGATTCACTTGGAAGAGACAGCTACACTCACCAGCACCTACTCTGTGGAGAAGCAGCGAAAACCAATGATATCCCACTAGAAAGAAAAAAACAAAACCAATTACTCACAATACAACAAAATACATATCCAGCACAAATGCAAAAAGTTTTTGACACTCAAAAAACAGAAGCCAAACATACTGCTATTATTACACCAGTTGCAAAAAAAACATTCATGAATAGAAATGAAAAATATTTACATTGTACAAAAAAAGTCTCTGACCAAACACATGCAACTACACAAACAGCAGAACCACCAGTAACAAAACCTCGACCTGAAACAGTCTAAAGAGCAAAAGCCTTGAACTAAAACAAAAAGGAAGAAATAAAGCATTACAATTGCAATTCACAAGAAATAAAACAATTAACATTCTAACACACTATGTCACTATGCAAATAGTCAATCTGCCAGATGGGCCTTCAAATAGGGCTGAGAAAAATGGGGGGTGATCTAGCCCAAGGGATCGGGTGAGGTTGTCTGCCAGGCCGATCTGTCCCTCAAGTGGGGCAAAAAACAGCAGACAGAAATGTGCCCGCCTTGCTGCAGAAATAAATCCCTGGTGCCTAGTAGGGTTTTCTGCTTTCCCCCTCCCGACTAGGGCAGAAAGGCCAAAAAAGGGGCAGATCTGTCCCCAGGAGGGGCAGAAAAAACAGTAACCAAAGTTTACCCCCTTGGAAGCAACCATGTCGCTTCCATACCACGCAAAACAAAATCCCTGGTGCCTAGTAGATTTTCTGCCCACCCCCGCCACCGGGTGCAAAAAGGCCAAAAAAACAGGCCGATCGGCCCCCAGTGGGGGCAGAATACACACATAAAAAACAAATCTGCCCCCTGGAAGCGACCCTTGCCCAAGGTGAAGTCCCTGGTGTCTAGTGGGGTTTTTCCTGGGGACAGAAAGGCCCATAAAAAGGGCTGGGGGCAGAATACACACACTAATAAACATCTGCCCCCTGGAAGCGATCCTTGCCCAAGGGGTCGCTTCCATTTTAATTTTAAATAACTCCATGATGTCTAGTGGGAAGCCAAATAAACAGACCGATCTGCCCCAAGGGGGGGGGGGGGGGGCAGAATATACTTTTTTTTTAAATATGGCCCTTGGAAGTGACCCTTGCCCAAGGGGTTGCTTCCATTTTAATTTTTTTAATCTCCCTGGCTCTAGTGGGCTTTTCTGCCCCCTCCCCGGGCCAGAAACGCCAAAGAAGGTAGGCAATCTGTCCCCGGGGGGGCAGAAAAGTCTTTAAAATGATTTAGGCCCAAAAGGAAGCGACCCTTGCCAAAGGGGTCGCTTCCATTTAAAATTTAAAACACTCCCTGGTGTCTAGTGGGGTGTGCCAAATTAACAAATCGTTGTGCGGGCAGAATATACTTTAAAAAAAATATGGCCCCTGGAAGCGACCCTGGCTCTAGTGGGCTTTTCTGCCCCCCCCCCTGGCCGGAAACGCCAAAAAAGTCAGGCGATCTGTCCCCAGGGGGGGCAGAAAACTCTTTAAAATAATTATCCCCCATTGGAAGTAACCCTTGCCAAAGGGGTCGCTTCCTTTCAAGAAAAAAGACATCCCTGGTGTCTAGTGGGGGCATTCCATCTGCACGATCGCGACGCTGTGCGCGATTGTACAGCAGGAATGCCCTGCATTGAGACATCAGGGGAGCAGAAACACTCTTTCCTCTCCCCTGATGCCTCAATGCCTGCTGATCTGCCCACTCTGCCCCACCGGAGCACATAAACTTACCTGCTCCTCACCTGGAAACAAATGGTTTCCAGGCTTCCAGCGCTTCCTGATGATGTTGGCACGTGCTGTGTGCGCTAACGTCACAGAATCGCCGAGGGGGGTTGGGGGTGGCAGCGGAAGCTCTTCCGCTGCCATCCCCTTTGTGGCATGATGTTTGGCTGCCCATGGCGGGAGCACCAGCGCTTCCCGCATGGGTGGCTGCCATGACGGAGCGGTTCCGTCATGAGCACACGCCCACCGTGGCTCATGATGGAACCTCTCCGTCATGAGCTCCGAAGGGGTTAATGACAAAAATCAGTTTCATTAATATGGCGCCCGCTTCTCTTAAAGAAATCTATACACGTTCAGCTATTTCAGTTGGTGTTTGGTGCTTTTTGCCGGGCTTCAGAACTAATGCAGAGCACAACTTATATATCGTTGATGTTTCGACCCTTCTTAGTCATGTTTCTTAAAAACACCTAAATGGGTCTTCTTCAGGACTAAAACATGTACAACCTGGAGTCACAGGAAATATTTAAGAAGGTCCTGTATATATTCTGGATCCTGCTTGTTTTGTGGAATTCACTTCTTCGCACTCCACTTTTTTTTTTTTATTTCAGTAGATTTTTCTATTAAGATTTTGTCTTTTTTTCACCAAGACCCATGACATATCAATTATCACTGTCTGAAGCAACCTTTTCAATCTTGTTTCTGTAACCATGGTATATGATTAACAATATAAGAAGGAATTCAGACCCATGCGTGCTGTAATAATTTATTGATATAGCAAAATGACAAAAAAAGCAGAAAGTGATAAACTGTTTAAATAAATAATCCCTTCCCAACAGAAGTCATCGTTGCTATAAATGGAATTCTGAAATGAGTAATAAATAAATTGGTATTAATAAATCTTACTTGAAATGTTCAGTGCCTTCACTAATAAAGAGCTTTTGTATATTCTCAATCAGTGATGGCTGCAACGAGGAGGATGTGTGAAGGGTAATGAACTTGTTACTTAGTGGTAATCTTAATTACCCTGAGTCATAGTCCTCCTCGTTCCAGTCCTATGTCCACCCTCCTTTCTTTTTGGTAGCGCTAATTACCCTAATCAGTTTATTTTAGCAGGCCATATTGAGAGGGAGGAGGGTATTTATGTGTCATGATAGCATAATTAAAAGAAAGACTATCTTATATATAATTATTTATTTTTCAGAACATGGCTAAAACTGCCCACGGAGCGAGGTTTCTCCTCAAGCAGTGAAGACTGGGCGAGAACGACTATGCCACATTGTAATGAAGATTACCAGTAGGGAGCAAGTACACGTTTCCTCATAAAAACAATTTTAAAAGTATAAACTAGTGTGCGTTGTAACGCTCCACATACATTATAGAAAAGCATTATGGAATATGTATGGTGAGTTTTTCACTTCAGCAGTTCTACCCAAAAATTACAGAAAAATGGCCTTTCACCACCTGCTTGAGCACTCTAAAATCTAAGGATTCTGGGTGGTTCCATGTCATCACACACACTTACCCAATCCTGTTGATTACTTCAGCAACTAATGCATTCTGGGAGTTGTAGTTCATGTTTATTTCAAGTTAACAAACTGCAGTAAGCTACCCGAGTTAATATTTTTTTTTAATGAAAGTCTAGGACCGGAACATGGTATATCACTGATGCCATGGAGTCATAGATCTCTTACCGAGTCATAAACACCCTTCTTGCACAGTAGCATAAAGGCAAAATGTACATCAGTAAAGAGTGCTTAATTTGAGCCGGCGGTTGTACGTGTCTATCGGCACTCATTTTTTGGGGACCGGCACTTATATTTCCTCAACAAGCTTTGATCCAGACCACGAGAGAAAAGAACACAAAAGGAGGAAAGAATGTGGCATAGTCACTGGAAGTAAGGGTGCAGGGGGTGCAGCAGTACCTTCAGAATAAGCAGTCTAAAGTGTGGAAGGTGAATGAACAAGTAATATGCTGCATTTAAAGACAGAAATCAAATGTCAGGCTATGTCTTCTGGCAAATTTCTATTTATTTTTTAAACATGTAGTAGGCTATTTACTTTTCTTTCTTTAACTGCAAAGTTAGATAATTTTGTGAAGCAAACTATCTGCCAATCTTTCTGGGACACAGGGAGTGGTAAAGGAAAGGGGGTACCCATGTCAGGTTTTTATAACTCAAAACACTTTTCAGTACCTGTTAATAAACTGAACAAATATTTCAAAACATGACATCAGCAAATTAATCACATTTCGTTGTAATTGTGAAGAGCAATGGAAACAAAGGGGCATATTCACAAATAATAACGAAGCAGGGCTCTGCAAGGAATTTAGCAACGCCTGTGCTGCGTCATTTGAAAAATGCAGGGAAGCGTTGTATTCATAATATGGTGCACCCCTGTGTTTTCCATTGCACTGGCTCTAAAAAAGCTGCCCAGCCCCAATGCAGAAATCCTTGCGCCATGAAAGTGAGTTGCTCCTTCTATGTGTGCAGCAGAAAGCAGCACACATAGAAAGAACAAAAAAAAAAGAGAAATAAAAGTATTTCTACTCGTTGAGCCACTCTAATGCCTGTTTTTCAGTGGCGCCAGTTTTTGTCGCTGCCTCAGGTTTACAAATACTTGTAAATCTGGGGCATTGTCCAAAAGCAATGGGTGTTGCAGTGGAACGCCCACAGCAATACCAATTTCACGCAGATACCTGCGTGAAAGGGTAGGATATTTACAATGCGGTGTTAAGCCATGCAAAGTGGCTTAGTGCTGCTTTGTAAATAAATATGGAACAGGGCATTCGCTACTGGACCGCCGATAAAAGTGGCGCTCCGGTGGCGCAATGCCCTTGTGAATATGACCCAAAGATTTTAATAGGATCAAAACAAATCAAGACACTTTACTTGATGATGTGCAAGTGATAAAGATTTACTGAAACTCGATTTCCACGCATTATCATTTAAGCTGCACGTCAGTGCGAATGTTGTTGCCATTTTTGCACAATGTGCTTCATTTAAATGAAAGTGCACTACTAACACCATGCTTCAGTAATATATTTGTGACAGTGTGCTCAAAAATGGACCACTGCCCATGCCACACCCTTATCACTCTACTACATAATGGGCATGGCTCATTTGCTTCACGTGCTCTTGGTGTGACATGAGGATTTTTCACAACATTGATGTAACTTTGATGGCTGCACACTGGAAATTGTTCCAGCACCACTGGAAGGAGAAAAATAGTGAGAAAGAGAGAAAGCAGGAATGAAGGAAATGACCTGCAGTGAGAGAAAGTGGTAGGGTGTGTCTGGTGGGATCAAGCCTGGTTTTGAACAGCGGGGCTTTCTGTAGCGCCGCCCGCGAGTTTAACAAAACTCTGGGACCCAATACTTATTCTTTTTCAAATTAAGCACTGAGTAACCAGCGCTTGCATTTAAATGCTGGTATTATTTACAAATTGAAGCAGATTTTTCTTTACCGTGGATCGATACCGCATTGAATCGATCCCTCAGGGGTTACAGCATGTGAACTGTGCATTTGGATAGATTCTGTAAACCCGCCTCTAGCAGCGGAGCAGCCCCCATGTTGTTTGTCAGTTTTTTAGTTATAGATTGTATTTCTGGTTGCATTAATGTGCTGTCTGCAAAAGCCAGTCTCTTTGAACTATATCACATATGGCCACCCCAGCATCTGTTCACCTGAAGGACCCACAGCCCCGCAGCTATAAATAGAACAAGCATTGGCATAGCCAATAGGTCTCGCCTTTGGGACCTTATAAGTGTTTAGCTATGCAACAGTTGCATAACTAAATACTTATAAGGTCCCAAAAGCGACACCTATTGGCTATGCCAAGCGGCCTTGCAGCCGCGAAAGTGATCGCGATTGCAATCGCGATCAAACATCAAAGCAGCCGCGAAAGTGAAAGTAATCACAGTGAAACGCGGCGCGCGCGCCCGCGCACATGCACTGTAGCTTTAGGCTGGCCTGGTAGCACTTTTTGGAGCCCTCTCAATAAGTCTCAATAAGTCTCGTCAGACCAGCGCATGCGCTGGGTCAGGCGAGACCTAAAAAGCAGTTCAAGGGACTGCACGTGTCCGGGTTAGTGTATTTTGCCCGCTTTAAAATTCAGGCAATGAACTGTGTGAAATGGGCCGCAGGTACACACGTAGAAAAGATCTGAAGAGTGTGAAACCTAAGTTTATTGAGAATGGCGAGTGGATCGTCAAGGTATCGAGCCTAAAACCAGTAATACAAACGCATCTTATATTTCTTTTCAGTTCGATTTGTGACTACAGCACTGAGCAGTAAAAAAAAAAAAAAAGTTCCAGTGCTCTCGTCAGGAGGCCACTCCAGCGTGCCCCACGCATTACCCCGGCCATGCTGCCAACGGCCACAGGTAATGGTCATTTTTGATGTATATTAGACAGACAGCGTCACCTTGTGGCAGACTACCACAAGCGCAGGTGCTGATAATTAATAACTGGAGCCGAGCATTGGAAACCACCGGCTCAGATTAGGCACTGGTAGTGAGGACCAATGTTCCTTCTAATTGTTGTCCTCTGTGTGCGGCAGTGTAAGGTCTCTGTGCGCTGCAGCCTAGTATTTGTATGTGCGCCAGGAACCCATCTGCGCATGTGGATGCAGATTGTGTGAGTATTCATGTCAATCACAGTGCCAGTCATGTGCTGCAATTAACATAAATACTTTCTCAGAGGCACACAATATGGCCTGCACAGGGACGGCCTTAGCGCTGGTGGCGGCCTGTGCGACAACGTTTGTTGGCCCCCCCATGACCACCTCTGCCAGTGATTCCCTCACTATTACCCTTCAACAGTGCCTCTCAAGTCTCCATTACTACACTCTCTGAGATGCATTTAATTTGGTTTATAGTACTGCTCATACCAGTGTAGTGTGTCAGAGCACTTTACAGCACACAGACATTATACAAGACAATCAATCACACATGTGTAAATCAGTGTACAGTAAATGTTACATCAGAAAGAGGAATACAAGGTGTAGGAGTCACTTGTTATTCATACTGGTGGACAGTATAGTTTAAGAGTGCCTAGCCTGGAGAAACACAAACTCAGAATTGTAAACATAACACCATAGTAACACCATAGTTCGGGGTTACATTTAATAATAAGAATTGATATATACAGGGGCGTAACACAGGCCCCTTCATCCCCCGTGGTGTGGGGGTGGCACCCCAAGCTGCAGGGGGCCCTCTCAGTACAGTACTCGGGTCTGAGCATTCCGGATAAAATCCGGAGCAGGGGCCCCTCCGTGTCCATTGCAGGGGGGCCCCTTAAACTTTCCTTATGCCACTGTATATAAAACATTTTTTTTTACAGAAATGAACCTATTTTGCAAGGTTAAAATAATGAAAGGCTGGAAGGAAAAGTATAACGCTATAATAATAATATACCTTGCAGTTTGCATGCAGCTCTTTGATGTCAGTTATTAGCTCACTGTTCTATATTAGGATTTTCACTTATACACTGCAAGGAACAAAAGGATATCTCTGACAAAAGCACAGACGTCTTTACATTACATGCACTGTGTGATCTGCACGGTACACATACTTTGCATCAGGCATAATAACCCACTGCTCTACTTTTGAGTCAAAACTTCCACTAAACAAAACTCTGATCTCACTCCAGGACCCAAATACCTAAACCACCACCTCTCCTTTTACACACTGACCAGACATCGCCGCTCCACCCATCTGGCCCTGGCCACAGTCCCACAGATCTGAAGTGTCATGGATATTAAGTAAAACTAACGAAACTGTTAGTATTGAATTAATATATTTATTTCCTAAATATAAGACCCGCAACAGCTGAAGGAAGAACGGAACCCACAGGAACCCAGTCACAGGCAGAATGTCAGTCACCGTGGGTGACGTAGGTTAAGTAACAAACCAACATTCGAAATGACGTGAGTAGGTAACAACCAATGGGAAAACAGTAAAGTCCCCGATGCACGAGGAAGAAACCTGTTACGATATACAACATCTCCCTTTCTCACAAAAACAAACTCAATACATAATGAAGTCTCTAAATCTGTTAGGAACACTAGTTACTCTACCAGAACTGGTACAAGACCCTTCTAAGAGATTTGAAGCATACAATTCATTGTTCTCACTACTGGTTACATTTGTTGCTGCTTCCCTTGGCTCTTGCTTCTCTTGATCAGTTGATGTACCCATAGTTACACTGTTTTGTATTGTTTCTTTTCCAACAATCACTTGCATAGGTAAACTTGAAGTCTCTTTTGAAATAAAGTTATCACTGGTAGATTCTTTTATGACTGATGGAGAATTGTCTTTTTCGTTTAGATTAAAGTCAAACCAACTATCACATAGATCCGAATCTACACCCTCATTAAAGGGACATGACATGAGTTCTTTCTGTCCATCCTTGAGCTTGATGACATCACTTTTGTTTCTCCATCCAAATTTATGGAGTCGAACAGAACCACTAGAGACATCAATAACTTCACTAGGTTCATAATACTTGGACTCTCCCTTATGCCTGACAAAAGGTTTCTTGACAATGACCCAATCACCCTTGCAGATCTCTTTTATAACAGATCTATGAATCTTGTCATGGTATTCTTTAGATTTAATCTGTTGCTTTACAATCTTGTCTCTCACTTGGAGGTTGGAGTCATCTAACCTTGTCACTTCCTGCATACGATCTTGAAGGATAGCAAACTTTGGTGTAATAGCGGCGTTGCCCTGCCGTCCTCTCATGAGGAAAAAAGGCGAATACCCTGTTACACTGTTAATTGTATTGTTGTACATATAAACTCTTTCGCGAGTGAATTCAACTACTGGAAAACCAGCCGAAATTGCCATCTGAATACCATCTTTAAGGAAACGATTGACTCTCTCCACTTGACCATTGGATTTAGGCGAGTAACAAGGAGTCTTTTCCTGACATATACCGTTTCTCTTCAAAAATGTGACCATTAACTCCGAGGTAAGCTGTTTTCCATTGTCTGAAACCAAAACCTGCGGAAAACCTTCCAAAGAAAAACATGACTCCAAGAATTCTATTACACATTTGGAGTCTATAGTTGATACAAATTTGACATATATCCATTTGCTATAATAATCACATAATACGATTACAAATCTAGAACTATGCTCTAGTACACTGAAAGGACCTGCTAAATCAATAGCAAGCTTAATCCACGATGAACTAGGAATATCAACTAATTGCATTTCTTGAACTCTAGGCTTCCAATGCTTATCTGACCTCAAACAAATGGAACATTTTTCCACAAATTCATTTACATCAGAGTCCAATCCAGGCCACCAATAATATTGCTTCAATATTTTTTTTGTCATGGTTGACCCTAAATGGGAGTTATGAGCTAACTCAATTAGATGTTTTCTTAGTTTTGTAGGTGGAATCAATAAATCTCCCCGCAAAACAAAACCCTTCTCAATGCTCAACTCTTCAGCTACTTGCACATACGTTTTTAATGCATCATGTACATTTTTGATAGGCGGCCATTTGCTCAAAATATACTCTTTTACCTTATTTAACACCGGATCTTCATCCATGAGACTTAACCATTCCGATTCTTTATATATCTGTTCCGATTTGTTAAAACCGTGAACAAATGACACTACACACTCAGTTTCTTCTTCCATTTTGGACTCTACGTTGTTCAATGGAAGACGTGAAAGGAAGTCTGCACTTACATTTTTCTTACCTGCAATATGTTTAATAGTAAAATTGTATTCTTGAAGTTTAGATAACAACCTTACTAACCTTGCAGAAACTTTACCGTTTCCCCTGCCGCAACCATCCATTAAGAAGGTCAAAGGTTTGTGATCTGTGATCAACTCAAAACGTTTACCCCATAAGTACATTTTGAGTTGATCAACGGCCCAAACACAAGCAAGGGCTTCTCTCTCTATGGTACTGTAGTTACACTCTGCATCCAATAAACGTCTAGAAATGAATGCGATGGTATGCACATTCCTTCAGCTGTTGCGGGTCTTCACTCGACACTCGTATCCCACCCTCGTGGCCAAATTGAAGTGTCATGGATATTAAGTAAAACTAACGAAACTGTTAGTATTGAATTAATATATTTATTTCCTAAATATAAGACCCGCAACAGCTGAAGGAAGAACGGAACCCACAGGAACCCAGTCACAGGCAGAATGTCAGTCACCGTGGGTGACGTAGGTTAAGTAACAAACCAACATTTGAAATGACGTGAGTAGGTAACAACCAATGGGAAAACAGTAAAGTCCCCGATGCACGAGGAAGAAACCTGTTACGATATACAACAAGATCCACAAGACCTCGGCTGGAGGAAGATCCTTCTCCTACCTTGCTGTTAAGACCTGGAACTCCCTACCTCTGAATCTCAGGCAATCACCGTCACTGCCTCAATTCAGGAAGGACCTCAAGACCTGGCTCTTTGCCTGAACTGCAGAACCCCACCCACACCAGCGCCTTGAGAACCCTGATTGAGTGATTGATTGACTTTTAAAATATTGTGCTTCAAAAATAGAATAGCATCAAGAACCAATATATCAACAAAGTAACTATATACAAGTATCTGACATGTACATAACTTCAAGGTACTTAGATGTATAGTTGAGAATAGTAAATCCAAACCTATCATTATACATTTATATCATTTGGTTGTCAATATTTTTGTGACAATATTCTCATAGCACAAGGTTTCTGTAGTCAGTATTCTGCTGTACGACTTCTGTAATTGAGTGCACCCTGCACAGACCCTGGACAGTGTGGACAAAAGGGAATACAGCCTGGGTACATATAAAAGGTTTTATGGGTGTCTGGGGCTTGTGTTTGCTCTGTGGGGCTCAAAATAGACATAGGATGCTGTCCTTAAGTAACTAAGATCCTGATTTGGGGATTGACAAGAGATTCACTACAGAATAGCCGCAGCTGCTGAAGTCCACAGTGATTACAAGCCCTAAAAATCATACTCGGATCTTCTCTAAGATTGACAAAATGCTGGGACCTGAGGTCATTTGTTTTCAAATGCATGAAATAACATTAATGACTGTAGGACCTACACAAGATCTTTTATTCCATGGTCTCATGAGTTGAGGGCTCAGATTGAATCTTTGACACAGTCATTAATATATAGATGAGCAGAATAAACAAACCAATATTTTAATTATTCCACCTCATGAAATTCGTAAATACAGATACAATATGTTGGGAATAATCCACCAAGTTCCACACATTTTCTCATCCATGGAAAGATGGTGGCTGAGTCAGCCCGACCAGAATTGCTGCATTTGGCATATCATTGTCACCAGCGGGCACTCAATTCCAATAGCTATCTCATTGCCTTGCCAAGAAACCTGAGTTTTGTTTTAAAAAACAAAAAATGAACTTCCCCCCTCCCACCTCCCCACCTGGACCAGATGCCCTGGGGAGAGCTGTATCAGTGTGTATGACGTGCAATGGAAGGCTGCAAAAGTTTGTGGGGGTGGCTGTTCACCCACCTCTGTACATGTGACCATTGACCCAGGGTAAATAGCAGACACAGGTATTTTCTAGGCACTGACCAGCGCTGAAACTAAAATAAAGGTGCCCCTCTTTCATAGCGATTTGCTATGAACACTAAAATGCTTGTTTTTATGGTGCTAGCATCTTGTTTGCACACACCTGCAGGCTGGTGTTTCTTGGAGCTGTAGCATTTCTTTTGTTAATAGAACGGGACAGATTGTGTGCTGCGCTCTATGAACAAACGAAATGCTGCAAGTCAACAAGCATACGTGTGCTTTCAGAATCCCCTGAAAGCACAAGTCCCACTTTTAAACTTGCTGCCTTTCATTTGTTAAAAGGGCGCAGTTCTGGGGCAGATTGTATGCCTTTGTTAAAGTAATCATGTTAATTGCAGCGCATAATGGGTGCTGCGATTAACATTAATACTTCACAAAGGCATACAATCTGCCCCGCAGCCGTGCCCTTTAACAAAAGAAATGCAGCAAGTGAAGGAGACACTTGCTGCTGAACTCACCTGTGTGCACTTCAAACACCCCAGTGCGCTCGAGGTAAGATAAGTGCACGCCCACGCAGGCACGCACCTTACAGGGAACATTGATGAGGACTCATAAAAATGGCACATTTCCATCGTTGAAAGGGTCCCCCAGCGTAGATAAAATAACAGGTCTCTATGCCCAGTCCTACAGTGGGCGTTCTACTATGCTTGTTTGTTTGATGATGTCAACTGGGGATTTGAGAGCTATTGGGACATCAATGGCCGAATGGCTTCTTTAAGTCCAGGGCTGCATTGTTAGTGGGCCGTGAGTTCATGGGATGTGTATGCAGAAAACACCTCAGCCCAGAAACAGAGTGCTGGTTCGCATGCCCATGTGGAGTTTTTGGGCAGTGCTGACCTGGAAACCAAAATCAGCCCTGGCAAAAAATTCAAATCTTCCCCACCCTGCAACAAGGGGCAACAAGGCTTTGGTTGGGTCAAGGCAGACCATCCTGCTTTGAAATCAGCTCCTCAACCTGCAGCCAGGCGCGCAACTAGAGATACGTTTTTTTTGGGGGGGGGCTAATACTTCCAGCAATTGTTTCAGATTGTATTTCATTGTATTGTAGAATTTATGTACCACATCAAATTCTTCAAGAGACTACAATATGCTTCGGTTCCTCGGCTCCTCTTTGGCATGTTTTATTGACAGGGTAGTGGTGGTAGTTAGATGGATTTTGGAGACGTTATGTAATGTGCATTTGGTTTGGGGACATGCACTATCAGTAGGGCCCTATTCATTTAGAAACATCTATGTGCAGAGATTTCTGGTTGGAGGTCTCCACATGGATGCTATTCACTGAGTCCAGGCAGAGATGTCCACCCAGTAGTAGGAATATGTGTTTCTTCCGCTTACATAAACAGGAGGTTCTACTTTTGACTATATTTATAAACCTAACCTAACAAGATGTAACGTTAAGGCTGCATTTAAGGTGCATGCCTGTAAGTGAAGTCCCACTAGGCAGCTAGCTCCAGCTACACTACGTATCACTAGGAATTGGATAGAATAGGAAAACTACATGTGCCTGAGTAAAGATACACGCAACTGAAAGTACATAAATACAGCCCTCACCCTGGGCTTTGGCCTCCTGCCCTTGTACTGTGTGACCTTGTGGGCACCAGACACCAGTTCCAGCCTCAAGGTGCACTCAAGTGGAAGCAGAGCCCCCCTGATCAGGAGACAAAACATGTTTGTTGCATTTGTAGTGGCTCACTAGCATGGCCTACTTCTACACACCCTCAGTAGAACAGGTAACCAGCAGGGTAAAATATGTGTGGAGTAAACAAAAAGTGGGAGGACGAGAGAAGGCAGGTGGAGGAGACAGTATCCATGATACAGGTGGCAAAGGCTCTTCTTGGAAGTGGACCTTGACTCCCCATCCCAAGTCAAATCCCACACAATGAGCATATGCTTTCCACAATGCACCCTGACATCCTATATGGCTTGTCTAGTCGAGAGAATCCTAATGTCAAAACACGTAAAAACAAGCTCTATAAACTACATTATAACTCCCAGCTCATGTTACACTATAATCAAACATCACACATTGCACACGCTCCACCTACACGTCTCACCTTTAGTATGAAAACGGATTAAATTAAATCTGATCCCTCAAACCTTTATTTTTATTTATTTAATGTTATTATTTTATATAGAGCGAATGACCCTTGCAGGTATCAGAGTGCTTTACAGAGTTTCAGCGAACACAGTAGTAAAACAGTCACATTCAGTGAAAATTCAAAATTAACTAAAAACCGAGTATCATAGTTCCGTCATTAAAACAACATATTGCCATACTTCAGACCACTGCAAATACCAGGCAGTGTGGAGGAGCAGGAGAGTAAAGACGTTACCACATGGAAAAGCGCAAAATATAAAAGTAGCCTAGTGCATTGCTTGCCACAGCTCGAACAGTAACAACCAGGCACTACGTTTCAATTCATCCCAACCATTCAGCCAAGAATACCTCAAATATATCAGTATCACGACGACACTCTTGAGAGATGTATATCTTTCACTTTTGCAGAACAACCCTGCAATTAAGGTGTCTTATCTGCTAATGCTGAGATAATGTACTCATCACATACTCAAATATGTTCATCCATTTCATGCCATCTTTTACTTTGCAGGTCCTCTATTATCAGCCCATCTGCCACCTGCCACCATCTCCACTTTTCCTTCTCTGACAGCACTGGCTTGAGGACTGACCTCTGACAACAGACAGATGGCACAGCCTGGTAAGTCTACCTCCTCGTCAGCTGTGATTTCTCTAAGAATATCTCAATCTGCATAAGTATGGCGATGTGAAAATGTGATTGTACAACATAACAAGGACCCCATATTAAGTATTTCTTAACAAAAGGTGTGTTAGGTGAACTTATAGTTCTGATGTGCATGTCCTTATGCGTCTGTCCATATATGATACAACATTCAATTGTCCTACTTATTGATATTTATCTATATATATATATATATCTATATATTACCTACTGGCGGTCGCCAGTAGGTAGTTATAGTTAGGACCACGTTTCCATAGGAAATCCGCAACATTCTATTTTGAATAACTTTGGCGCCGGTCGACGAATCCTCGCGAATTTTTCAAAATAGGTGGGGCGCTACGCTCTGCTCCTACCCTGAAAGTCTCGGGGGGATTCGTCAAGCGGGGGCTGAGATAAAAGGGGGGTCCCAAAACGCGTTTTTCCCATGCATTTTTCCATAGGACCTTTAGACACAGCTACAGCCCAAACGGCTGAACAGAATTACTTGAAATTTGGCAGAGAGGTAGTCCTCAGGTCAAGGAAGTGCCTTTTGTAGGTTTGGTGTAAATCTGTTCAGTAGATTCTGAGAAAATAGCCTTTAAATCAATATATATATCTGTGGCAGCTTACGGTGCGCTTATGGTGCGCTTACCGTAAGCTTACCGTACGCGTACGGTGGCGTGCGCGAGCGCGATTTTGATTGGCTCTTAGATCTTAGTAAACATTCGAATCGGTCGAAACCAGGAAGCGGCGGCCGCCATTCTCTCTCTCGCTCTCTGAGTTGGGCAGCAAAAACGAAGCCCAAAAATGTCTAAAGAGGCAGTTTCTTGAGATCCTAACCACCCAGCATTGATATAGGGGTCCCCAAACAACCCCAATTTTTTTTTTTCGGAAAATCGCCGATTACGCTTACCGTACGCGTACGGTAAAAATAAAAAAAAATAAAAATTATCCACATTCTCCCCACCCCGTGTGCAAATGGTGCCCGAAGAGCACCATTTGTGCATGGCATATAAGAGCTATGAAATTAACAAATGTGCGCACGGTGCGCGAAGCGCATCGTGCGTACATGGCCCATCCCGCATAACGTGGGCACGCAGTGCGCGCAGCGCACCGCGTGACCACTGTGCGTGCACGGCACTAACTGCGTAAAGTGGGCGCGCGGTGCGCGAAGCGCACCGCGTCCTCACTGTGCGCGCACGGTGCGCGAAGCGCACCGTGCATGCACGGAAGGAACTGCGTTAACTGGGCGCGCACGCCACGAATGGCGTAAAGTAACTTAGCATTTAAAAAACCGTACAAATTCACTGAAAAAACCATAGGTTTCACACACGTTATAGTTAGGAATTAGCATTTAAAAAACCTTGCAAATTCACTGAAAAAACCATAGGTTTCACACATGTTATAGTTAGCTGTACATTTCACTCGTAAAAAACCAATGAAATTCCCCCGTTATAGTTAGTGCAGGCAACTATAACTCACGCGACCGCAATCTTCTGCTGATGACATATGTGTCTTTATGAAAAAAAAATATTTGTAATATATGTATAGCTAAAATTTAATGGAAGAAGACATGGGCAAATAAGTGTCTAAATACAGTATTAGCATCAGCAGAGGATTGCGGTCGCGTGAGTTATAGTTGCCTGCACTAACTATAACGGGGGAATTTCATTGGTTTTTTACGAGTGAAATGTACAGCTAACTATAACATGTGTGAAACCTATGGTTTTTTCAGTGAATATATATATAGATATATATATATATATAAATTCACTTAAAAAACCATAGGTTTCACACATGTTATAGTTAGCTGGGCATTTTCCTCATGAAAAACCAATGAAATTCCCCCGTTATAGTTAGTGCAGGCAACTATAACTCACGCGACCGTAATCCGCTGCTGATGACGTCAGATATTACATCACTGTATTTACACATTTATATACCCATGTCTTCTTCCTTTTTTTTGTAGCTATACATATATATATTTTTTTTTTTCAGAAAGACACATATGTCATCAGTGATGTAATATCTGACGCCATCAGCAGCGGATTACGGTCGCGTGAGTTATAGTTGCCTGCACTAACTATAACGGGGGAATTTCATTGGTTATTCATGAGGAAAATGCCCAGCTAACTATAACATGTGTGAAACCTATGGTTTTTTAAGTGAATTTGCAAGGTTTTTTAAATGCTAATTCCTAACTATAACGTGTGTGAAACCTATGGTATTTTCAGTGAATTTGTACGTTTTTTTAAATGCTAAGTTACTTTACGCCGTTTGTGCCGTGCGCGCACAGTGCGCTTCGCGCATGGTGCGCGCACGGTGGGCACGCGGTGCACTTTGCGCACCGCGCGCCCACTTCACGCAGTTCGTTCCGTGCGCGCACGGTGAGCACGCGGTGCGCAAAGCGCACCGCGCGCCCACTTTACGCAGTTAGTGCGGTGCACGCACGGTGCACTTTGCGCACCGTGCACGCACGGTGGGCACGCAGTGCGCTACGCGCACCGCGCGCCCACGTTACGCTTAATGGGCCATGTACGCACGGTGCGCTTCGCGCACCGTCCGCACAAGGAGGACACATGATAGGCTTTGTTGTTAAGGGTTTTGGCATAAACTGTTATCCTATTATAAGCAATGCAGACACACTGCGCTGCGCGCAGCGTGCGCACACGGGGAGATTGACATTGCGATTTTATTTTAAAGCGTTTATACCATGCGCGCACGCTGCGCGAACCTCGCAGAATTTTTTTCATTTCTATAGTGCGCGCACGCTTCGCGCACTCGGCGATTTACCGAAAAAAATTAAAAAATTTTAATTGCCCTTGGGGGACCTCCTGGGACCCCTTGACCCCTGCTAGGGGGTCAGGAACTGTCCAGCGTGCCCCCTTTACATGTTTTTCTCCTTTGTGTTTCACCCCCCTCTCAGTGCGAGAGACAAAATGGCGGCCGAAACTTCCTGGTTTCGACCGATTCGAATGTTTACTAAGATGTAACAACCAATCAGAAGTGCGCTCGCGGACGGCCGAGTGCGCGCACCCTGCGCGTACGCTGCGCGCGTATAGATATATATATTGATTTAAATGCTATTTTCTCAGAAAATACTGAACAGATTTACACCAAACCTGCAAAAGGCACCAAACGGACCTTATGGCTACCTCTCTGCCAAATTTCACGTAATTCTGTTCAGCCGTTCGGGCTGTAGCTGCGACTAAAGTCCCTATGGAAAAATCCATGGGGAAAACGTGTTTTGGGACCCCCCCTTTTTCTCGGCCCCCGCTTGACGAATCACCCCGAGACTATCAGGGTAGGAGCAGAGCGGAGCGCCCCATTAGTTTTGAAAATTTCGCGAAGATTCGTCAATCGGCGCCAAAGTTATTCAAAATAGAATTTTGAGATTTCCTATGGAAACTCGGTCCTAACTATAACTATCTACTGGCGACCGCCAGTAGATAATTAATATATATATATATATATATATATATATATATATATATATATATATATATATATATATATATATATGTTCCACGAAAGTGCCCTGAAGCATTCGGAAATGCACACAACATCACTCTGCCATCCGGCCATACAAATGCAGTCTGCCGTTCCGCTCCACTTTATCACTGGGCTGCCAACGCGTTTAAAGGTTCCACGACCTCTTCTTCATGGGCTGAACAAACGGCATTTAAGGTTCGCATTGATTCTGTATCAGGTAATTTATTCATCTGCATAATTGCCCATAGTGGGCGTGACCTTAATCCGGTGATTGTTCAAGTGCCCGATGGGCCACGAAGTCCCCAATGCAAAGTAAAATGTTCCTTGGTAGGTTCAAATGTTCCGTTTGTGAATTATTCAAGTAATGTATATTTTTTCCTATAGTAGGCAGTGTTACAGACGGCAAGCTCAATCCACATATAGAGTAATGTGCTGTTTTCATTGTGAATAGTTTAGAACGACAGCCTCGCTCAGCTGGTTGCAAGCTTCTCTCCCAGCTGGTCGATGGTGCAGCTCCCTGCGGCCGGACCGCCGTGTAGTAATTTGTTCCACCAAAGTGCCCTGAAGCATTCGGAAGCATCACGGGGCCCAAGTTAAAGATGCTTTATTCACAAGGAGCTTTGATATTTGTATGGACCCACCTCCATATTAACCGCACCCGTCTGTAAGTGTGCATACATTGCCGAGGTGGACTTTGGAGCTGGAATTTAATTGGCAATTGCACCGCCATCAGGGAATCAGGGCACCGACGCCGGCTGTGGCAAGGTGAGGGGTCCTCGGAGAAGATGCACCCCACGGCGCAAAGTTGGTATGGCTGGTATGATCGACAGGGCACCAAAAGAGGATGGCAATTGTGCCGCAAAAGAGAAAAATATTTTTCTTTAACGGACTTTGAATCCCAGAATACATCAGGGAAGAAGAATGCTGGGTCTGAGTCCTCTTTCGGTGTTTGTGTGCCATATCCAATGGGACTCACCTGTTAAAAATCATCATGATAGGTTGTGCCGCTCTTCAAACACAAGCAGATGAAGGCAGAACGCCAAAACGCGTCCTTGTGAATAAAGCATATATTTATATACAGAGAGAGAGAGAGAGAGAGAGAGAGAGGGAAAGAGAGAGAGAGAGAGAGAGAGAGAGAGATTATTTTTTTCACAGAAAAAAACATAGATTAAAGTGATTTTATAGTTAGGAACTGTAATTACCCCACATCACATCACTCATAACATGTTCTATAGCATCTTTGATAACATCACTGCACCAAACGTCACATAACCCACTCAATCTTTTGCAATAACCTATCACACAGATAGATGTGTTAATGAACTACTTTTGTTGGGAACATTTTAAAATAAACAACAGTTTCATTTACTGTGCAACTGTGTGTAATTGTAGGTAAGCCTGCATATTTAAGTACGTGTATGAGTAATGTCATGGATTCTGTTTGAGAGCCTAGAGCGGCACACTCACTCTCTATCTAAGGCATGCCTACTACTCTGAACAGGATCAAAACCTATCCAAATAATTTTCCAAAATAAAGAGTTTTAATAAAACAATTGAAATGGACATGGGTTCTGCGGATGGCATGTCAGCTGTCCTTGGGGAGAGGATAAAAAAAAACAGTGACTGTGCAAAGGCAAGGAGAGTCAACTGAAGAGACGTGGGTAGTACAAAATAACACACAACAGTAATGACTGTTGACAAGTCTATTTACATCATCCAATAAGAAAAACAATAAAAATGGCCAAAACAACAGCTTAAACAAATGTTGACCTGTCCCACAGTAAAGTTCAAATCCACATGAAAGTTTAACAAGTCCAACCCAAAATGAAGGCCAGTCCCCTACCCAGAAGATGCGACTGGCCTGCTTTTCTGTATTGAGGGCAAAGGTTTCTGGTCATCCTCGTGTCAGAAAAAAGGACCACCTGTACCACCGTCTCTGGCATAAGCGTTGCAGTTTGCAGGATAAGACTTGACACCTCCTGAGCTGGAGTAAGCACTGGGGTAGTTTTAGGGGCACAGGGAAAAGACTCACTGAGAGAAACAAACCCATCAGGTTGCTAAGGATGTGTTTCTGAACATGGTTAAATGCCTGCAGTCCAGGATAACAGGAAGCAGAAGTGATCATGATTTTGGTCAGCCTGTTAGGCACCCTAGAAAGTGTCTGCTGACCAGCAAACAGATGGTCCATGTCCTCCTTAAAATCTGCCATGCTGTGGCACTGAGGGGCAAGGGGTGGGGTCCCACAAGAGGGCTCAGATATGTTTGACTTGAATAGCACCCTTGGTCACTTATCTTCAGGATGGGAACTCTTTATAGGAGGCACGGTAACAGCTAGTGTAGCTATTGTTTTGGATACCTGTTGACCTCTTGATGTGGGACTTCAGACCTTGATGAGGGAGGAGGCTGTTTCTGGGACACCACAGATGTATCTTCTTATGGGTCAGGACACCCCATCATTATACTCCTTTTGGCATGTGGTGTCCAATTTTACCACCCCCTCAGTGGTATCCTCAGTCTCTACTCAGAGTCTCTCTGATTGTGACCTTGTCACTCTCCAGGCAGGTGCCCTTTCAATACTTGTGGCATCACACTTCTCCACTGCTGTGGTGGTGTCCTCTTGTGCCTGATGGGTGGCCGAGCCTGCTATTCTTTCTTTGCCTTTAGTGCTATCATTTCCCACTTCCTAGGTGCATTCCTACATTTATTAGGTGTCTTTCTCTACACACTCGATGTGGGGAACCCTAAAATAAGTGGAGATTGCAAATGTGGCTGGATGATGTATAATCAAATGTATTAATGCATATGTGACTGATGTGTTTGCTGATGCATATTACATTTATAATTGCAAGTTTGGTTGTGGCCTCCTAACGGTGCAATAGTGATGTCTCAGGATTGTATATGTGGAACCTGTTCACCATTCATTATTCACTTAACTCTGTCCAGCCAGTGTGATGAAACAACCAACGTAGCACTTCAGGTGAAATGTAGGGGCTACTAGTAAATCACACAATGGCAGACTATTATCTCTGGTTTCTGTCCCAAGCCCTGGAACTGGGTTAGGGCTATAGTTCATAGGTAATCTACATTTAATACCCACTGCTTCACGCAACACGCTACAATGATCTTGCAAAATACTTCTGGGGAGTACTGAGCAGGTTGACACTAGGACAGAAAATAGGCCTGAGCACCAAAATAAAAGTGGCCCCCATTAATGAATTAGAAAGCTGAAAAGTGGCCCATGTTTGCACACTGGGGCAACTTTGAACTTGTGTGGCCACTCTAAATAGGTGTTTTGCAAGGTAAAGTAAACTACAATGGTTTGAGCTTGCTGCAGGCAATGCTTGTTTAAAATTAATAGTACAAACCAGTCCAGCAGATCATAAAACATGCCCACGAACAGACAAAAATACTTACACTGACCTGTCAACCTGTCAACCATCCCATTGCGCACTGCTTGATAGCCCCATAGCCCGGTCCAATACTGGTACTGAGGCCCTCCCTGTGTAATCAAGTGCAGTAAGGATGCCAAAAGTGCCCTAAATGGTCGTTTATCTATGTATGTGTGCTCTGTTGTACTTCTGTTGGTGCAGTATGGTTGGACTTTTTACTTTCAGTTTATACACAAATGTCTACAATGAATGCTGTGACCTGTTGGAAGAAATCAGATTATTATTCGGGTTGAGTGACTGCCCACTTTTAGTAATAATTACAACCCTTGTCAGGGCAAACCCTCCAAGTCACTAAATTAACCTGAGCTCAACCCCCTGGTAGCTATGGCACAGGGCAGGCAGGTTTAATTTAGGGTAATCTGCAAAGTATTTATGTAGCACCAAAAAAGTCATACAGTAAAAATGCAGAACAATAAAATCCCAAACTGAATTAGAACAATAGAGTAAAATATAAGGAACAAAATGACACCACAATGACAAAAATCCAAAAAGGAGATATTACATTTTAACATTTTAATTTGGGATATCTTCCTAAAGCTCTAGATACTAATGATAGTCTATGGTCACAGTTGACAGGAATCTAAGTGCAATTTCAGGCTGATAGCAATAGAGTGCAGGTCAGATACACCAACTGTGTTCGTCTTGGTCAAAGTTTTTACCCTCATGACTTATGGGGTGATTTATGTTATGGCAGATAGGCGAGGATTTAGAAACAAAAGCCAAGTCATATCTGAAACATTGGCACGAACCACCATCACTGTGATTCCTGTCAATGTTTTTTTTTGTTTTTTTTTGTTTGACACACAGTTCCGTCAACATGACAGAGCTGTTCACCAAACCTTTTTTGTGTTTTATTTTCAAAAAGAAAATCCGGAAGCTCGATTTTGTCTATGAATGTTTTTTTTATTTAAATGGCCCCCCCCCCCCTCCCCTCGCTGTGGGAGTTATAGCTCATGGTGAGAGGGCATTAGACAGTTTTCACTGGTCCTTTCCTCTAGGGTTTTCCTGGTGGTGACAGCAGTGAAAACTGACCTATATGTGCACTCATCTAAATTAGGTAACCGGACATATAGGTCAGCCTCCGGAGGCCCCTACTCCAATAGGGGTGTAACCATGGCAGAGACAGAGTAATCTCTGCTATGGTTACACCAAAGATCCGCCTGCCAAATTTATTCATATTGGCAATAAGGATACTCTGTCACAGTTGCAATGGAGCATGCTTACTGCCAATATATAAATCGCCCACATAGTCTTTTAAATCCCAAGTTTTAAGGGTTTCTGGAGCTGCTCCTCTGGAATAAGTCTAAGCCACTCAGGACCTTGAGGGCCAGGACTCACTCCAGCAAGGTCCAGTCTAGGTCCAGTTGCTACTGATCAGCTGGGCACAATAGATAAACGGCCTTTTGCAGCTTGTTGTCACCTTTATGTGAACCTAAAAGGGTGAACTCAGCCTGTTTTCCACAAAGGTTGATGAAAAGAGAATTAGGGGGCTATGTATGGCTTGACTCTTGGGAGTGACCACATCAAATTGCGGAATTGTTGGAGGTGGGACGGCGGTATCAGCAGATGTGAGTCAAGGAACATACGCAGCATATCATTCAGACATTTGCTTTCAATCATGTATACGTCATCTGAAAAGAACAAAGGAGACTAAGGAAAGACAAGGAGGGTCACCAGCTTAGAAAGAGGACTAGTAAAGGCTTTAGTGAAATAGTGTAATGTATTTGCAGGGCACTGGTTTCAATCAATTTTTCTTAACAGGTTCATCACAGAAAGAGGACTGCCGAAGTGTGCTGTGTTATAGGTACTTAGAGGGTGCTTGATAAATAAGTTTTGTGTTTGCAGGTACAGGTCTCATTATGGATTCATCTGCAATAATACCACCCCCAGTGTTCCTATCTCAACCTGGAAGTCCACCCATTGATCAATCAATCAATCAAAAGACCTTTATTCGGGTTTCATAAAATCCATAAAAGTACAACATAAAAACAATTCATTTACACAATGAATCAAAATACAATCCATAAAAATACTACAATAAGAGAAGTTCATTTTCACAGTAATTCAAAGTACAACTCTCATAAGACAATTTTCAGGGATTTTCCATCATTTTACGTACACGTACTATCAATCTCAAGAAAGTGCTAGTGCGAAAAATTAATTCATCTGTATCCAGGGAAAATAACATTGAACAGGACTCCCCCAAGGAAAGGGGTCTTTGTTTTCTAAAATAGGGAGTTAAAAACCAGTTAATATATTTTAGATAAAATTTACAGAAGAATAGGAAGTGCAAATCATTCTGTGTACTAATGCCATCGCACGGGCATGGGTTATATTGTATTGTATGGTGATAACCCAAAGGGAAGGCAAGCAGAAATTTTATAGACCCTGCCCTTAAACGAAAAAGCAAGCATCTTTCCCAATTGGACATGGGGAGAGTGAGGTAGAGTGGAAGTGGTTGCCGACACAGGTCATTCCCCATGTATGTGACAACGGTGGATTTAAGTAATTCCCTTCCCATTCTTTCTGAGTTAAAAGGTGCATAAAGTGCTTGTTTGACCACAACCTTATCTTTAGGCTCAATTCTGGTTGGATCGCAGAAAAGATCGCCTTTATCCACGGCGCGCAATGTCTTTAAGACTTCAGCAAGCCATGGTATTAGCAAGCCGTGGTCACATTTTAGGCAGTCTTTTATAATGTTTTGTGTTAGGGTTGCTGAGTTATTCCTTCAGATCCTAATCCAGAATAGAGCTGGTCTAGTTCTAATAAAGTCACAAACATAGGGGAGGTTTAATTCTTTATGGCAAATGAATTCAGAAGCGGAGAAAGGTGCGCCCAATATTTTCCTACAAAAGCGGTTTTCTTCACACTGAATTCCAGAATTTTTCCCCGATCCCCAGACCTCAGCCCCGTATGTGGCTACAGGAATGCACTGTAATCTAAAAAAAATTAAAATAGCTCTAGTGGCGCCTATTTTCTTTGGGCGGGAGAGGCTCAATATAGAATTGGTGGCTTTCGAGAACTTGCCCATGGCGTGGGCAGAATGCCCACTCCATGAGCCGTTCGCAGCGAAAACAAACCCTAGATATGGAAAAGAGGTTACAGATTCTAGTTTATCTGAACCTATGTTTATAGTATTAAGCTTTCTTTTCCCAGGCCCACATGACATGATAAAAGATTTTTTTAAATTTACACGCAGATCTAAATCCTCCATGTGTTGATCAAAGGTTTCAACAAGCAAACGGAGGGCATTTGGGGTGCGGCCCATGAGGACCGCATCGTCTGCGTATAATAAAACTGGCAATGAATGCCCCTGAATAATTGGGACGTCTCTGGTCACTTGTTCCAAAGCTTTGGCAAGGCCATTAATGTAAATGATAAATAGCAGGGGTGCTAAGACGCACCCCTGTCTAACCCCCCTACCTATTTTTATGGCTCCAGATACTTCGCCGCCTGCCCCAATCCTAACTTGTGCCTTAAGGTCAGTATGAAGGTAAGCCAGGAAATTTACAAGGGCCTCATCCAGACCATAGTTAAGAAGCATAGCCCACAGTTTAGATCTATTAACTAGGTCAAAAGCGGATGAAAGGTCCATAAATGCGAGATAAATGGGCGTCAATCGAGCAACGTTGTACTTATCTATTATCAGCTTTAGGTTTAAACATTGCTCCACCGTGCCTACCCCGCTCCTGAATCCCATCTGGCACGGGTCCAATAGATCTATATCTTCAGTCCATTCTATCATCCTGTTATAAATAACTCGTCCAAGAATTTTTAAGGTATTATCTAGGAGCGAGATCGGACGGTAGTTAACTGGGTCTGATCTTTCGCCCTTTTTAAAAATTGGGACTTTGGTGCTGGTAGCCCAAGTTTTAGGCATAGGCACCATTGGCAAACTATTAAAAACATTAAGGAGAATTGGTGCCCATAGGTCCGGGCCGTGCTTAATAACATCTATAGGGAGTCCATCCGGGCCTGGGGCCTTGTTGCCAAGGCTCTCTCTAATGGCTATGACTACCTCATGGAGGTCAATCTGTAGGCTGCACGGCTGTTCAGGGACAGAGATAATTACTTCCTCGGAAGGAGTGGCATATATTTTGGAGAAATGGGCCTCCCAAATACTGCTGGTTATATTACAGCTGATTGGGGATAGGTGTTTGCCCATGTCTCGCATTTTCCTGACGGCTGACCAGAAGGGGCCGCTGCTCTTCAGATTAGCACTTCCGACCAGTGATTCCCACTGTTCCGTCAGTAATACTGCCTTTCTTTCAGTTGTTTTTAATTTATAGTGTTTCCTAGCCGCCTGTACCTCTACTATACACCTTGGCTTAGTAGATAGTACCTTACGAAGTTCCCTGTTTGCCGTTGAACAGGTGGAATCAAACCACCTTGGTTCTTTCCCTTTCTTTGGCAGTGGAATTGACAGGAGATTTTTTATTACTAAACACAGTTTGCCAAAATCTGCAATTATTCTATGACTATTCCCATCTAAACGTGACCAGGAATTAATTAATTCAGGGTGTTTCACTTCTCACGTTTTCTAAAATGGCCCCACTATCAATCCCCCTCCATTTTAGTCGCAGGCCATCACCAGAGGGTGTGATGTCTCTTGCGCCATTTAATTTCGCATATGCGGGGCTGGGGCCTAGATGCAAAGTAATTGTGAGGGGATTATGATCACCAAATGATGTCTCTATCACTTTGGATTCTATTACATGATCTACTAAGTAAGGGGACATAAAAATAAAGTCGATAATTGAACGACAGTCCCTCCCTCTGAAAGTAGGGACACAATCCATGCTAGGTGTTTGGCCTGTTTCCATAGCATTACTGAGGATATGCTCACTTAGTATATTTGCTAATTCAGAACCCCTTCGTTCAGCTTGATCTAAATGATTATTCTCCTCAGACCAGCATTTCTTTGTAAGTTTGGCGTTAAAATCCCCCCCAATTAAAATCCCTATCTCCTCCTCTGATTCTAAATTAGCTTCCAATTTTTGTAAGGTCTTAGAGAGTGCTATGTAGTTCTTATTGGGTATAGAAAGAAAATCATTATTATAAAAATTAATTATATAAATCCTGGACTTTTGTTTCAACTCAAGGACCTGAATATTCGGGTTCCCTTCTGATAAATCTTTAATAGTACCACCCACCAATGTCCTGATGCCTATAAATAATCCTCCCACTGCACGACCAAAAATAAGCTTTCGTGTAGTCACACTGAAACAATGGTAGCCCTCTATGTGTAAATTTCCAACCGCCCATGTCTCTTGAAACATAATAATATCTTTACCATCCAATAGTTGGACCCATTGGGGGTCTGACAGTCTTGGTTCTAGGCCAGCAACATTCCAGCTAAGGATTGACAAATTAGAATGACTAAAAGGACCAGAGAACTTGTTCCTAACACTCTGCTTAAATTGGGTTGGCAAGGTAGTTATGTCCTCATGTGTGACTGGGGATAAGACGGTGGCGTCATGTACTACCATAGTCTGAGATATATTAATTTGTTTACGATGTAAATGTTCCCCATTGACATTGAATACATCTTTACATTCTCTTTCTCTTTTCCCCAGTCAATCCTGACATTCTAAGTTGGAAAAAGCATGTTCAAATCGATTGTACGTTGGGATATTGTATATATACCTCAGCTCATTCTGAGACGTGTTACAATTTACATTGGTCCTCCCATAGGGTCTCTCCCTTGGAATGAACTGGGGGGGAGTAGGAAGAGGTAAGTGTGACATCAGGTGTGGTGGTGGTATGGTCCGATGGCCTAATAGTGGACCATTCCTAAAATTGAGATTTAAATCCCGGTGAGGGAAAACGTAATTATTCCTGGTGTTATAATTCGGGTCCAGTTGATATACTTGGGAGTTAGTCCCAGGATTGGGATTAAAATCTATTAAGTGCCTATAAAAATAGCAAAGTAGTATTAAATTCCCAGGGTGAAGGCAATGGGGCTTTTGCGAGTGTAGATTGTACCCATTGTGGGGATCTAAAATTTATAATTATGCAGTCCCCCTCAAACTTTTTTCGCAGTGGACCCACCCACCCTACTCTTTGGGTATGAATAATCTCCCCCGCTCCTTCCATTGGGAAATTGCAATTTACAGAGAGCCAATGAAGAGTTCTATTTTTAAGAGTTGTGGGATTTTCCTCTTGGTCCTTTCTCAATTTTGGCACATTAACTAGAACCAATACATATGCCCCACACTCTGGGGGTAGGCTAATACGAGCCGGGATCTGTCTCATATTAGTTGCTTCAGTTAGATCCAACTTAGCTGTCAGGGGAACTTGGTCATTATTGTTGGCTTGTCTCGTTGTTACCCTATTATTTCTAGCAGTGATTTGATCCACACCTCCAGGACTAACTGCCTTAGTTGTTTTGGGATTGAATGCCTGTTTGGGTAGAGGTTCCACATTTAATAGATCTTTACTTGTGCTCGGTTTCGATGTTGACAAAGGAGCATTAATATGGGCTTTACTTTTCTTACTAGCCTCAATGTTTTGGGGTTTATCTATATTAATTATCCCCAAATGTGGTGTGGTTATTGAATTGTACCCTGTGCCTAATTTTAACACATGGTCATCTAATGCCCTCAACCTCTTATCTATATTAAGGACTTGTTGGTTGATTGGCCCTAAAAGGGTGGTTATCAAAGTCTCCATCCTCCCCCAGAACCCCTCGTTCCCCAGCACTGCGTTGGATTCTATAAATTGTAAATCCTTCTCTCTAGGATGGGCTTCCCTATTGCCATCGTTTTGCTCTACAGGGGCGGGGGTCCTCCTTAATTGATAACGCCCACCCTTGTTTCTGCATTTGTTTGGCGCTAACTCTGTGTGTTTCTGTTTTCGCTTTGCTTTTTGTCCCCTAGTTTGCATTGGTATGCTGACGCTTTTTTCCCTGTCCGTGGTCAACATATCAATATCGGAGCATGGTCCTATTCCCTCTGAGTGTGCCTGCACATTGACTAAGGGTGGGGAAGAATCAACGCTCCTGTTCGCGCTTGACCTTAGGAGTTAGCGAAAGCCTACTGGCCATAGACCAATGTTTAGGGGATACTGTGTCCACAATTATGCAATTCTCGTTAGAGTCTGTACCTGGGAGCCCCGCATAAGATGTTGCAAGCAAGGAGTCCAATGAGTTTTCTTGATGCATAAGTGGGGGCAAGCTCGATGGAAGCGAAAGATGCCTTTCGGTGTTCTTAATTGCCGAGGCGACAACACCAATAGTCTTCTGGAGCATTTTGTCTATGGCAGTCAAACTTGGCAATGGGGTGGTCGAAGGTGTAGCCAGCTGTTTCTGCTTGTGATTTGACCTGACCACAGGTGGTAATCTTTTCCCCATGTTAAATGTTTGGCCAGGTGTGCTATACAACAATAGTTCACTTCCCTACAATAGGATGGAATGTACTCACAAAAGTGGGCCTGTCTTGCCAAGGATCTTACGCCTCGCACAATCCGCCAAGGGGGGTGGCCCAGCCCAGCCTCGTACTGCCCCGGACGGCCACAGACGGCCCGCCCTTTGCCCGGGCCTCGCCCGGCGTCCGCGCGCGTCCGCAACGTGTAGAAAACTGCCACAATTTATGCGCCTCCAGGCGCGCTGGTCCAGGAAGTGGGTGGGCGGTGCAGGATGTTGGCGCAGGGCTTGCTGGGAGCTGTAGTCCCCCCCCTCAGTGGCCGTGAAGCTGGAAATCGACGGCGGCGAGAGGAACAAACAGCGTCAGGGTCCCAGCAGCAAGTGAGAGGAGGTATGTCCGCCTGGTCCCCTCCTCAGCCCGTTCAAATTCAGAGAAAGTCCCCACTCCTTAGTGGAAACTGCCGCAATTTATGCGCCTCCGGGCGCGCTGGCCCAGGAAGTGGGTGGGCGGTGCAGGATGTTGCCGCAGGGCTTGCTGGGAGTTGTCCCCCCCCTCAGCGGGCGTGAAGCTGGAAATCGACGGCGGCGGGAGGAACAAACAGCGTCAGGGTCCCAGCAGCAAGTGAGAGGAGGTATGTCCGCCTGGTCCCCTCCTCAGCCCGTTCAAATTCAGAGAAAGTCCCCACTCCTTAGTGGAAACTGCCGCAATTTATGCGCCTCTGGGCGCCCTGGTCCAGGAAGTGGGTGGGCGGTGCAGGATGTTGGCGCAGGGCTTGCTGGGAGCTGTATTCCCCCCCCTCAGCGGCTGTGAAGCTGGAAATCGGCGGCGGCGGGAGGAACAAACAGCGTCAGGGTCCCAGCAGCAAGTGAGAGGAGGTATGTCCGCCTGGTCCCCTCCTCAGCCCGTTCAAATTCAGAGAAAGTCCCCACTCCTTAGTGGAAACTGCCGCTATTTATGCGCCTCCGGGCGCGCTGGTCCAGGAAGTGGGTGGGCGGTGCAGGATGTTGGCGCAGGGCTTGCTGGGAGCTGTAGTCCGCCCCCTCAGCGGCCGTGAAGCTGGAAATCGACGGCGGCGGGAGGAACAAACAGCGTCAGGGTCCCAGCAGCAAGTGAGAGGAGGTATGTCCGCCTATCCCCTCCTCAGCCCGTTCAAATTCAGAGAAAGTCCCCACTCCTTAGTGGAAACTGCCGCAATTTATGCGCCTCCGGGCGCGCTGGTCCAGGAAGTGGGTGGGCGGTGCAGGATGTTGGCGCAGGGCTTGCTGGGAGCTGTAGTCCCCCCCTAGGTGGCCGTGAAGCTTTAAATCGACGGCGGCGGGAGGAACAAACAGAGTCAGGGTCCCAGCAGCAAGTGAGAGGAGGTATGTCCGCCTGGTCCCCTCCTCAGCCCGTTCAAATTCAGAGAAAGTCCCCACTCCTTAGTGGAAACTGCCGCAATTTATGCGCCTCCGGGCGCGCTGGTCCAGGAAGTGGGTGGGCGGTGCAGGATGTTGGCGCAGGGCTTGCTGGGAGCTGTAGTCCCCCCCCTCAGCGGCCGTGAAGCTGGAAATCGACGGCGGCGAGAGGAACAAACAGCGTCAGGGTCCCAGCAGCAAGTGAGAGGAGGTATGTCCGCCTGGTCCCCTCCTCAGCCCATTCAAATTCAGAGAAAGTCCCCACTCCTTAGTGGAAACTGCCACAATTTATGCGCCTCCGGGCGCGCTGGTCCAGGAAGTGGGTGGGCTGTGCAGGATGTTGGCGCAGGGCTTGCTGGGAGCTGTAGTCCCCCCCCTCAGCGGCTGTGAAGCTGGAAATCGACGGCGGCGGGAGGAACAAACAGCGTCAGGGTCCCAGCAGCAAGTGAGAGGAGGTATGTCCGCCTGGTCCCCTCCTCAGCCCGTTCAAATTCAGAGAAAGTCCCATTGAATGGAAAGAGTGGGTGAATATTTTTGAAAACTACATAGAGGTTTTAGATGGTAGAGAATCTCGCTCTTCACTTTAAAAGCACTCTTGTTGAGTGCATTAAACAATGAAGGGTCAACAGGTACTTAACTAATTATTGGCTGCTTTGGGAGGTGGTAGCCAGCAAATTGATGATGTATGTATAGAGGCAAGAAAAAGACTAGAAAAATGATTTGCCAAGGACACCAACATAGTCATGTGTAGGCATAGATTTTATACCGAACCAGAGAGGGAGGAAAAGACAGTAGATTAATTTGTTGCTAGATTGCTTGAGTTATCTTTCGAATGCCAATTTTGGAAAATAACGGCTAAATTAAACCACGAACAGTTGATAGTACAGTGTAGAAGTAAAAAAATGAAAGAGATTATGGGCAGCAAAGAATTCTTCGCTTAAGTATGCTATTGTAATAGCAAAAGTGGTGGAGCAATCAGTCTTATGTATGAAAGAAAAAGAAAAAAAGAGAGTAACAGTGGAATTGTCTAAAAGCAAAAAGAAAATATCACCCGAATAAGGAGTATACAATAATTTCAGTTACATTTTTTTTTATATTGCAGAGAAGTTTCCCCAGTAAATCACAAGAGGAGAAGCAACAGGTTAATTATGAAAACGTGACATTTTTACAATAGACATAGCTATAGCATACAAGTGTTAACATGTAAACAAATGCATTCATAATATCAAATACATTACTCCAAAATCATAATAGTCAGCTAAAGTGCAGATCAGAGTGTATACATAAAATATGGATAAGGCATTAAACTGAAACAATGAGATCCCAACATTCATAATTGCCATATTCATATATACCTCTAAGGTACATCAATTAACATCGCTTACATTTGGAGAGAAAATTATGTTAAGAGAGAACAAAAATAATGCAAATAATTTCAAAGATACAGAAAAATAAATGTATATGAATAAGATGTGGAAGCAGTTTTCACAAAGCTGATTTTAGATTTGTTTTCCTTTAGTCAAAGAGTGTAATGAATGTGGATGAAGGGTTGTTTTGCTTGCATGTGCAAAAACAGTGCCACATTTAAAGTGGCAGCAGTACAAGCAAACCTGGAGGAGGATGGGGAAGTGGACAGAATATTGTGCATATCTGATAGTCTAGACAGTATAGGTAGATGGGGTAGACCGAAGGCTGAATTTGAAATCAAAGGGAGGTTGGTTCATCTCATGGTGGAATTGGGGTTCCCATATACCATCATACATAAGGAAATGTTTGTAGCACAGGGGTCAGGTGTGGGGTTGCTTCCCAAAGACATTAACCCTGGTGAGTATCAGGGGGAGAAAATGTACATGATTGGATAAATGCCAACATGGACTGAGTTCCAAGAAAGATAAGTGAATGGAAAAGTGTATGCAGCCGAAAATGGTCCTCTGATATTGGGGTGGGATCATCAATATGATTCACGTATAGTTATAAATCTCGAAGCTCCCAATGAAGTCATGGTGGAGGATGATAAAACAGTGAAAGAAATAGTAGAGAGAGATAGGGGTGTTTTCTCTAACAAAGTTATAGAACTTAAAAAATACACTCAAAAGATTCTGGTAAGACCAAGGAATGTACCTGTTCAATCTGAGGTGAGAAAAGTATGAATTATTGCTGGGCAAGAGGTCAAACGAATGTTGGAAATCATGGTTAACCAGGGAGTAATCGAACCTATTGAAATGTCCAGTTGAATATTCTCTGTGGTAATCAAAGGAAAATTTGATGGGAGTTTTAGACTTTGTGTAGATTTACACACACTTAATTGGAGCATCATTGTGGATAATTCTACCCTACCAAATATTAATGAACTGGTGTTGTCACTCAACAGTGGTAGATTATTTAGCAAACTTGATCTTGGGAGCGATTACCATCAGATTAGATTGCACAAAGATTCAAAACATCTTACAGCATTCATGGAAGGGGTGTTCCAATTCACAAGAATGCCGTTTGGCTTCTTGTCAGCAGCCGGTCTTTTTCAGTGAATGATGAGTCAAATATTTAATGGGGTTGAAGGTGTAGTCTATTTCTAAGGCAACATCTTGGTCTTCGATGAGACAGTGGAGGCTCACAATATTGCTCTGAAACAAGTTTTGAATAGGATTGCATAGACTGGTCTAACTCTTAAAAAAGAGAAATGTCAATATGTAGTTGAAGTAGTAGAGTACATGGGCTATATGAAGTTGTCAAGCTAAAGAGAGATTTAGTGGAATAAGGAAAGCCCCCGCTCCCAGAGACAAAGATCAATTGAGGTTGTTTCTTGGCCTTACAGAATACTTTGCTAAATGTGTAGAAACGTTTTCAGAGAAAACAAAGCATTTAAAGAAACTATTTAGAAAAGGATGCCATTTTCTGTGGGAAGAAGATCAACAGAGGTGCTTAGAAAACATAAAAAATAAGATATGTTTGGCCTAGTATTTTAACCCCTTTTGATACTAATCTCACATCTATTCTCATAGCAGATGCAAGTGCCATAGTCGTGGAAGCTTTATTATCTCAGACTCACAAGAGTGGGGAGATGACTGTAGCTTTTGTGTCCCGCATTTTAACTGATTTAAAGAGTTATAGAGAGGGAGGCATTGGCTGCTATTTGGGCGGTGGATTACTTTCTAAACTATTTATGGGGGGTTTCCCTTTATTTTTGCACACAGATCATAAGGTCATTGTTGAAAATTCGTGCCCCAGGTGGGGCAGGGAAGGATTGTACAAGATTAGCTCATTTAGCAGCTCGCTTACAAGAGCTTCAATATAGAATTGAATATATACCATGTTGGAGAAATGCCCAGGGAGAAGGTTTGTCTAGGATGCCACTACCATGGCAAGATGGACGAAGTTAAGGTGGAAACTTTTGATAAGGAGTGGGCAGTTGCTAATGTGTATGGTTTGGTTGAATGGAGGCAAGGAGCGATTGAGAAGTGAGAGTGGTTTAAGAGTATGGTAGAAGATAAAGTCCTATGGCAAGTGTTGTTATTGATCTCCAACGGGTGCAGGCAAGACAATTTCTTATCGCTGCCTGTGAGACAGTTTGTAAAAGTATTAGATGAGTTGTCCGTGTATGATGAGAAGGCCATATCGAGAGGTAAAAGATTAATTCTCCCAAATTGCTTAATTTTCAAGTTTTTCAAAATGGCACATGAAAGCCTTTTGGAAGGAACATTGACTAGGAAAAGGCAGAAAGACAATTTCTGATGGCCAGGTATAGATAGGGAAATAACTGAATGGGTAGTGAGATGTAAGAATTGTAAAGATAGTTAGAAAAGACTAACGGTAGGGGAGCAGTAAGTTATGGGGGTGATTGTGGAACCAGGATTACAGCAGCATACAGTGTGTGCAGACTTCATTGGGCCCAAGGGAGGGGATTCTGCTGAGGTTAAATTTGCAGTAGTCCTGTTGTATATTCATTCAAAATGGCTGGATATCCTGTGAAACTGATTACTGAATTGACATCAGAAGAAATGAAGCAATTTGTGAATTGTCTGGTGCATAAGGCACTCACATACGTCATTGTACAATCCCCAGGCAAATGGTGTTTTTGAGAGGGCAAATCACATGGTAAAGGGAGTGGTGCAGATGGCGATGGAAAAGAAAGGGGACATTGGGGCCATGATGAGTAATCTGGTTTGGGCATATAGAAACACTAAAAGTACTGTGACTAAGAATTTTCCTTTTTATGTGCTGAGAGGGCAGAAGGCAAATACCAAAATGTCACCTGCATGGTTGAAAGGGTTGGGTAGTCAGGAAGTTCTTGAAGGTGGAGAAGAAACAGACCTGATCACATCCCCTATCGGCCTATATGGTAGCCCCAGCTCCTTCTCTGGCTTGTTTTTTACTCCCTCCCCCCCCCACCTCCTTCTATTACCTCTATCCTCATAGCCTATGTATCTATTCAAAACTGTTTTCCCCGAACGTTGAGACCTGAGCAACATGGCTGATGCCCGGTGCAGTTGCTAGACAACTAATGAGGAGATTGGCCCGCATTTTAACTGATTTAAAGAGTTATAGAGAGGGAGGCATTGGCTGCTATTTGGGCGGTGGATTACTTTATGAACTATTTATGGGGGGTTTCCCTTTATTTTTGCACACAGATCATAAGGTCATTGTTGAAAATTCTTGCCCCAGGTGGGGCAGGGAAGGATTGTACAAGATTAGCTCATTTAGCAGCTCGCTTACAAGAGCTTCAATATAGAATTGAATATATACCATGTTGGAGAAATGCCCAGGCAGAAGGTTTGTCTAGGATGCCACTACCATGGCAAGATGGACGAAGTTAAGGTGGAAGCTTTTGATAAGGAGTGGGCAGTTGCTAATGTGTATGGTTTGGTTGAATGGAGGCAAGGAGCGATTGAGAAGCGAGAGTGGTTTAAGAGTATGGTAGAAGATAAAGTCCTATGGCAAGTGTTGTTATTGATCTCCAACGGGTGCAGGCAAGAAAATTTCTTACCGCTGCCTGTGAGACAGTTTGTAAAAGTATTAGATGAGTTGTCCGTGTATGATGAGAAGGCCATATCGAGAGGTAAAAGATTAATTCTCCCAAATTGCTTAATTTTCAAGTTTTTCAAAATGGCACATGAAAGCCTTTTGGAAGAAACATTGACTAGGAAAAGGCAGAAAGACAATTTCTGATGGCCTGGTATAGATAGGGAAATAACTGAATGGGTAGTGAGATGTAAGGATTGTAAAGATAGTTAGAAAAGACTAACGGTAGGGGAGCAGTAAGTTATGGGGGTGATTGTGGAACCAGGATTACAGCAGCATACAGTGTGTGCAGACTTCATTGGGCCCAAAGGAGGGGATTCTGCTGAGGTTAAATTTGCAGTAGTCCTGTTGTATATTCATTCAAAATGGCTGGATATCCTGTGAAACTGATTACTCAATTGACATCAGAAGAAATGAAGCAATTTGTGAATTGTCTGGTGCATAAGGCACTCACATACATCATTGTACAATCCCCAGGCAAATGGTGTTTTTGAGAGGGCAAATCACATGGTAAAGGGAGTGGTGCAGATGGCGATGGAAAAGAAAGGGGACATTGGGGCCATGATGAGTAATCTGGTTTGGGCATATAGAAACACTAAAAGTACTGTGACTAGGAATTTTCCTTTTTATGTGATGAGAGGGCAGAAGGCAAATACCAAAATGTCACCTGCATGGTTGAAAGGGTTGGGTAGTCAGGAAGTTCTTGAAGGTGGAGAAGAAACAGACCTTGATCACATCCCCTATCGGCCTATATGGTAGCCCCAGCTCCTTCTCTGGCTTGTTTTTTACTCCCTCCCCCCCACCTCCTTCTATTACCTCTATCCTCATAGCCTATGTATCTATTCAAAACTGTTTTCCCCGAACGTTGAGACCTGAGCAACATGGCTGATGCCCGGTGCAGTTGCTAGACAACTAATGAGGAGATTGGCCCGCATTTTAACTGAGTTATAGAGAGGGAGGCATTGGCTGCTATTTGGGCGGTGGATTACTTTATGAACTATTTATGGGAGGTTTCCCTTTATTTTTGCACACAGATCATAAGGTCATTGTTGAAAATTCTTGCCCCAGGTGGGGCAGGGAAGGATTGTACAAGATTAGCTCATTTAGCAGCTCGCTTACAAGAGCTTCAATATAGAATTGAATATATACCATGTTGGAGAAATGCCCAGGCAGAAGGTTTGTCTAGGATGCCACTACCATGGCAAGATGGACGAAGTTAAGGTGGAAGCTTTTGATAAGGAGTGGGCATTTGCTAATGTGTATGGTTTGGTTGAATGGAGGCAAGGAGCGATTGAGAAGCGAGAGTGGTTTAAGAGTATGGTAGAAGATAAAGTCCTATGGCAAGTGTTGTTATTGATCTCCAACGGGTGCAGGCAAGAAAATTTCTTACCGCTGCCTGTGAGACAGTTTGTAAAAGTATTAGATGAGTTGTCCGTGTATGATGAGAAGGCCATATCGAGAGGTAAAAGATTAATTCTCCCAAATTGCTTAATTTTCAAGTTTTTCAAAATGGCACATGAAAGCCTTTTGGAAGAAACATTGACTAGGAAAAGGCAGAAAGACAATTTCTGATGGCCTGGTATAGATAGGGAAATAACTGAATGGGTAGTGAGATGTAAGGATTGTAAAGATAGTTAGAAAAGACTAACGGTAGGGGAGCAGTAAGTTATGGGGGTAATTGTGGAACCAGGATTACAGCAGCATACAGTGTGTGCAGACTTCATTGGGCCCAAGGGAGGGGATTCTGCTGAGGTTAAATTTGCAGTAGTCCTGTTGTATATTCATTCAAAATGGCTGGATATCCTGTGAAACTGATTACTCAATTGACATCAGAAGAAATGAAGCAATTTGTGAATTTTCTGGTGCATACGGCACTCACATACGTCATTGTACAATCCCCAGGCAAATGGTGTTGTTGAGAGGGCAAATCACATGGTAAAGGGAGTGGTGCAGATGGCGATGGAAAAGAAAGGGGACATCGGGGCCATGATGAGTAATCTGGTTTAGGCATATAGAAACACTAAAAGAACTGTGACTAAGAATTTTCCTTTTTATGTGATGAGAGGGCAGCCTATGTATCTATTCAAAACTGTTTTCCCCGAACGTTGAGACCTGAGCAACATGGCTGATGCCCGGTGCAGTTGCTAGACAACTAATGAGGAGATTGGCCCTGGTTTCCCCCTCGACCGTCACCTACCCAGCCGGACATTGGACACAGTTCTTCCTCGTCTCCCTGCTATGGCTCCTTCCTCCCCTCCTTTCCTACAAATTCTCTCAACCTTGTTGTTTGTTTACTGTAACTTATTACGCTATTGTAACTGATGTAATTTGTAACGCAATGCTCCTCTGTTATAGCGCTCTGATACCTCCGGGTCTAGCCAGTGCTACATAATCCTTTTTGATGTACCTTGTAATGCAACGATCCCCTAGTTAAGTGCTCTGATACCTCCGGGTCCAGACAGCGCTATATAACCTTCTCAAATCAAATAAACTAAAAACTGGTTTTCCTGAACGTTGAGACCTGAGTAACATGGCTGATGCCCGGTGGAGCTGCTAGACAGCTAATGAGGAGATTGGCCCTGGTTTCCCCCTTGACCGTCACCTACCCAGTCGGACAATGGGCACAGTTCCTCCTCGTCTCCCCCTATTACTCCTTCTTCCCCTCCCTCCTACGAATTTTTGAAACATTGTTTATGTGTAGTGTACCTTACTATGCTCCTGTATCTGATGTAACTTTTAACGTAACGATCCTAAAGGTAAAGCGCTCTGATACCCTCTTGGGTCAAGTTCGCGCTATATAAACTTTATAAATAAGGGTGGACGTGGTAGGAAAATTAAGGTGGGTGACCTGGTCAAAGTGAAGTCAGGACCCAATGAAGGGGGCCTAATGAACTTTCATGTCTCATGTAAGGTGGAAGAAGGGCATGATTTGTTTGTGATTTTGGAGAACAAAATGGTGAAATTTGAGATGGGTGGCATTATATGGGAAAGGAGATGGTAACAGTGTGAAAGGTGGACTAGCGTGGGAGGTGTGGATTATTTTAGCAGTTTCATGCTGATGGATGATGGTGAAATGTGGGCAGAAATGTTGAAAGTGATCATCATATTGATGCCAGGAGCAATGTCAGTAGAAATGTTAGGTATCAAAAGTCCAATGAAGGAGAGATGTTGGTGTCTCCATCAACACTAGTGGAGATGGTGGACACATTGTGGAAGGCAGGAGATCACTGAGGACACAGAGATTCTGCAGACCACTGGGTACTTACATGATTATGTAATGTGCTATAAATGTACTTATTGTGCTACTTTGTAAAGGGGAGACTATGTGTTGTATCTTTAAACCTGTACTGGCAGAATGTTTGGTATGTAAGGATTATGTTGTGCTCAGGATCTATGACTTGGCAATGTTTCTTTGAGAGACAGTCATTTACTGGCTGGAAATTGAGCACCAACCATAATCATCTCTCTTGATGAATCCTAATACTAAATCCTTCTGCGAGTCTCCTGTGAGAGTAACACAAAACTGAACTGCAGTGCAAATGCATGTCAGTGACCGCCGTCAAGGCAAAATGCCTTGGCTATGTAGGGAAACCTATTTTATATATTATTAAACCACTGCTAAATTCTTCTTTGAAAGGCCACAAGGCAGGGTGTCTAATATTTAGATGTACAAGTGGCAAATTTATTTCATACTTAAATTTCTAAATCTGTTTTAAAGTTGAAATCAGATTTCAGATAACTTGAGTGGAAAAGCAACTTTGGAAAAATGCATTTTACAGTAAGCTGACTGATCCCAGAAAGCTTGCTGTGGAGGGACCGCTGGGTCAGTACCAGGGTCCACAAGGGTCTTGTGGGAGACTCCACCAAAGGTGGGTAGGGTCCCCAGTAGAAGAGTGGGGGGACAAGGGTAAACAGAAGGAGTTCCAAAAAGGGCCCCAAAGTAATCCCCAAGGGAACCAAGGTAAGGGTTCCCAGCCTCCCACTGAAAAGAAGCCATGGGTCCCGCCAGGTAAGCCTGTGCAGAAGGGTCACAAGACCTGTTTTAGCTGTGGTCAGGTGGGTCACCTCCAAGGAAGCCCCAAGTGTCCCAGTACAGCGAGCACTGCACCCACTGGTGCACCACCCCGGGAAATGGCTAGTGTAGCTTTGGGGAAGGAGATGGGTGCCTGATGTGGGTGGGGTCCCGCAGAGATGTCCCTGGTCTCTTTATGAGACAGTGAGATGGTCCATAGGGCTCATCTGCCTGATAACACTAAGAAGTACAGGCAGTGGGTGACCATCAATGGCCATAGTGTGGAGACTCTGAGAGACAACGGAGCCAGTGTGACAGCTCTCAGTTGCCGGCTGGTGTCTGAAGAGCAGGTGGTCCCAGATGTAGTCTACCCAGTAGTTGCCGCTGATAATTCAGTGTGCCTCTGTAAAGTGGCACAGGTTCCCTTTGAGTGAGGGGGGGGGTCTCAGGTACCTTGAAAGTAGCTGTGAGGCCAGCCATGCCTGTTGATGTCTGCTAGGCAATGATTTGGAGAGCTCCCCTTGGACGAAGGTGGAGATGAGATCTCATTTAGAGATGTTGGGTCTGCCTGAGTTAGGAAGGTGTGACCACTTGGTCAATGACAGACGGTAAGGGCATTCAAGAGGACCTGGAGCCTGAAAGAGTGGCCCAGGTGCCTGTCAGGAAGAGAAGAGGCAGGGGGTGCAGGAAACCGTCCCCCGAAGTTCTCACGGTCCAAGAGGAGGTAGACCCTGAGGGGGATGCCCTGGAACCTACAGGTGAACAAGGAGCTGAACTGGAGGACCTGCCTCAGCTGACCCATTGGCAGCAAGAAGGAGGGCCAACCAAGGAGGGGTTCTGCCAGGAACAGCAGACGTGCCCTTCTCTCATTGGTTTGCAGCAACAGGCTGAAAACTAGGCAGCAGGTGATCAGGCTGGACCACATTGGATCTACTGGGAGAATGGTCTCCTGTATAGCGAGCCTAAAGTTGCTTAGCCTGGGTCAGCCCATGTGCAGGTGGAACCCCAGTGCTTTATAGCCTTCCTAATTGGTCTGGCTCATGATGTGCCTTTAGCAGGACATTTGGGGAAAGACAAGACCTTTGAAAGTCTTGTCACCCACTTTTACTGGCCCCAAATGCACAAGAGTTCAGATACTCATTGCAGGACTTGCCAGACTTGCCAGGCAAGTGGTAAGAAAGGGAGGAAGCACAAGGCTCCTCTCCAATCTTTCCCTGTTGTCAGCACCCCCTTGGAAAGGGTGGGCATTGGCATTGTGGAGCCTCTGGATCCCAAGACAACCATAGGTAACAGGTTCATCCTGGTCTTGGTGGACCATGCCACCCGGTACCCGGAAGCCATCCCTCTCCGGACTGTGACGGCCCCGTGGTGAGTCATGCGTTGATGGGGATTTTCTCCCACGTGGGGTTCCCCAGAGAGGTGGTGTCAGGCGTTGGCACCAACTTCATATCTAAGC
Source organism: Triturus cristatus (assembly GCF_964204655.1). Taxonomy (NCBI): domain Eukaryota; kingdom Metazoa; phylum Chordata; class Amphibia; order Caudata; family Salamandridae; genus Triturus; species Triturus cristatus. The sequence goes on from NC_140581.1 coordinate 305,741,358, forward strand.
ATATGAAGTCCCTGTGGCAGGAGTGCGGTGTAACTTATACGTTCATCACTCCTTACCACCCCAAGGTAATGGGCTGGGTGAGAGATTCAACCAGACCCTGAAGGGCATGAATATGGGTCTAGAGGAACCCATGATGTGTAAGTGGGACGTCCTCTTGCCGTGCCTTCTGTCTGCTTACAGAGAGGTGCCTCAGGAGTCCTTTGGGTTCAGTCCCTTTGAACTGCTGTACGGCCATCCTGTGGGAGGACCTCTGAGTTTGGTGAAAGAAGGCTGGGAGAAAGCTCCCAGTAAACCTCCCCAGGATGTATATTCTACATCCAGGCCTTCAGAAACCAGTCTAGGTGCTTCAGACAACTCGCTCAGGCAAATCTGGAAGACATCCAGGAGGAGATGAAACGTTGGTATGATCAGAATGCCACTCTGATCGAGTTTCAGCCTGGACAAAAGGTTTGGGTCATGGCCCCAGTGGAGCCTTGTGCACTCCAGTATAAGTGGACCGAACCCTTTTTTGGTGGTGGAGCGCAAGATCAACGTAACCTACTTGGTGGACTTGCAGTCTCCTAGGAACCCGTTGCGGGTCCTACATGTGAACTGCTTGAAGCCCCACTTGGAGAGGTTCAAAGTGGGCATGCTCCTTGCAATAGATGCTGGGATGGAAGAGGAGACTGAGCCTCTTCCTGACTTCCTGTCTTCAAAGGAGCAAGATGGGTCAGTGGACGGTGTGAACCTCTCTGCCGCCCTGACCCCTGAGTAGCAGAGCAACAGTCGCCAACTGTTGGGACAGTTTTCTCATCTGTTTTCCCTGACCCCTGGTGTCACACAGTGGTGCATCCATGATGTGGACACAGGGGACAGTCCCCCAGTGAAACATAAGATTTGCAGAGTGACTGACAGGGTCAGAGCTTGCATCAAGGAGGAGTTCTCCAAGATGATAGCCCTATGGGTGATTGAGTCCTCAAACAGCCCTTGGGCCAGCCCATTGGTCTTGGTTTCAAAGTGCCACACTAGAACTCCGGTTCTGTGTGGACTACCAAGGACCTAATTCAGTCACCAGTACTGACGCGCACCCCATCCCCACAGCTGATGAGCTTATCGATCGGTTGGGGGCTGCCCGGTACCTCATTACGTTTGACTTAACATCTGGGCACAGGCACATCACCTTGACTGATGGGGCAAGAGAGAGGTCAGCACTCTCCACACCGGATGGGCACTACCAATTCCGGGTGATGCCCTTTGGGTTGAAGAATGCCCCTGCCACCTTTCAGTTGTTGGGGAACCAGGTGTTGGCTGGACTGGAAGATTTCAGTGCCACCTACCTGGATGTCATTACAGCATTCAGGGTCACTTGGGAGGAACATCTGCAGCACCTCTGGGAAGTGTTGAAGGTGCTGCAGAGGGCAGGCCTCACGATCAAGGTGAGTAAGTGCCAGATCAGGCAGGGTTCTGTGGTGTACTTGAGACACCAGGTTGGGAGCGGCCAGGTTGCGCTCCTACAGCCAAAGATTGGGAATCTGCCAAGACCCAAACAGAGGTGAGAGCCTTTTTAGGACTCACAGGGTACTACAGGTTTGTCAAGGGGTATGACAGTATTGTTGCACCCTTGACAGAGCTGACTTCCAGGAAGCAGCCCAAGAAAGTGAACAGGACTGATGCCTGCCAGAGAGCTTTTGATGCCCTAAAATCTGCCATGTGCATGGCGCCTGTGCTTCAGGCGCCCCACTTCTCAAGGGAATTCATTCTGCAGACAGGTGCTTCAGAGCATGGTGTGGGAGCTGTACTTTCACAGCTGAATGAAGAGGGCCTAGACCAACCCGTAGCCTTCATTAGTAGGAGGTTACTTCCACGGGAACAGAGGTGGAGTGTGATTGAGTGTAAGGCATTTGCTGTGGTCTGCGCACTGAAGAAGTTGAGACCATACTTGCTTGGGACTCACTTGCGGGTTCAGACAGACCACAGGTCCCTCACATGGTTGATGCAGATGAGGGGTGAGAATCCAAAACTGTTTAGGTGGTCCATTTTCCTACAGGGGATCGACTTTACGCTGGAACACCGCCCTAGGACAGAACACGCCAATGCTGATGGTCTGTCCAGATTTTTCCACCTTAGTGAAGAGAACTCCCAAGTGGGTGGTTAGTTCTCCCCACATTTTAGCTGGAGGGGACACATGTTAGACTTGGGACGATTGGCGTGGGTCTCCCTTCCATTTCTTTGCTGTTGCCTCATATGTTTTTGCTGGTCTAGATGCTTTGGGCACTTTGCCACTGTTGTTCAGTGCCAAAGTGCAAGAGCTCCCTTTGTAAATTGATATAATGGATTACTGATTCCATGATTGGCTGATTTGATTTACTTGTCAGACCCTAGTACAGTGCACCATGTGTGCCCAGGGCCTGCAAATCAAATGCTGCTGGTGGGCTTGTAGCACTGATTGTGCCACCCACAGAAGCAGCCATGTGACTCAGGCCTGCCATTGCAGAGCCTGTGGGCAGTCTGAGACTGCCATGTCGACTTGGCAAGTGCACACACTTGCCAGTCCCTAAACCTTCCCTTTTCTACATATTAGTCACCCCTCAGGTAGGCATAAGGTACCCCTGTGGGCAGGGTGCATTGTATGTGAAAAGTAGGGCATGCCCTGATGTGTGTGGCATGTCCTGATAGTGAAATACTGCCAATTTCATGTTTCAGTATTGCAAGGCTATCAGTTCCCATAGGACAGAATGGGGAGTTAGTTTATAACATCTTTTAAACATAACTGACCCCAGGAACAAGATAGGAAAATAAAGTTTAGTATGCCTGAACTCAGAATGTTAAGAGACATCTTTTAGTGAGGGTGATTTTTACATTCTGTTTGAAAATACCACTTTTAAAAATGTGGGTATTTTCTTGCCTAACCTTCCAGTGTGCCTCTGCTAGGTTTGTGTATTGCATGTCTGGCTTTTGGATGACCGGGGCTGGAGAGGGCTGTGGCTCCAGAAGTCTGATGAGTCAGGGCTGGGCTGAATAGACCTGGGTTGCATTTGGAGTAGGGGGAGGAGATTTCCTTTCCCCCTGAATGGGCCTGGTCTGCCTTCAGCAATGCTGTCTCCACCTCCTGCCTGGAAGATGCACCAGTGAGGACAGAACTGGTTTTGGCTGGGTACAGACACTCTCTGCCTTCAGAGAACAAAGGATTTTGTAGTGTAAATATTGGAGCCCAGACCCCAGAACTTTAGATCACTTCTGGGAAATCAAGAGGAATCATTTGCCAAGGAGAAGAGCCGGAGAAGCTGAGGAGGAATACTGCCCCTGTGCTGTTTGCTTTCTGGGCTTGGCCTGCAGTGGCTGCTTGCTGCCAAGGAAAGGAGAAAAAGGACTTTGCTGTTTTGCTTTGTCATCTGCTTCAAGAAAAGATCTCCAAGGGCTTGAAAATGAGCTTGCCCCCTGTTCTGAAGTCTCAGGAACACAAAGACTTCACCCCTTCTGTCTGCCTGCATCTAGAACTGCTGTTTTAGCTGCTACAGAAGGCAATTGCAGCATCGATGCTGCCGAGTGACGCCGTAATCTGCACCGAAGCTGCGAGCGCTGATCCAACTTGCAAAGTAGACCCGATGCTGGCCTCCGTGCCACATCGATGCCAGCGAGCAACGCCTTAACCTGCCCGAAGCCGTGAGCACTGCCACGACGTGCGACGTGGGCCCGATGCCTGCTGCTGTGCCGGATCGACTCCGAAGCCGACTTCATCATCACGGAGCTAATCCTCGATGTGGGTTACTCTCCGAATCCATCGACATCGCACCATTGTAAGGAACAGTAGCTTGTGCGCCATTGTGATGTCATCTCCCTGACGCAGTAAAGAACTGTCGTTTTACCTCCCCTGCGCTGCAGTAAGGAACAGAGTCTGCACCTCCCCTTGGGTCGTAAGGAGTCGAACGCTGCGCAGCGCCAACGAAGCTGCACCTCTCCGACGCCGTGACCTGTCTTTGTTTTCACCATCTTCCAAGATACTGTTCTGTGTGGGCCCGATGCCGTGCACCTCACGGTCAGCACCATACTTTGGGATTTTCATCGGTCACGACGTCGCTATAACTCCAAGTGGAGTTATTTGTTGCTACAAGCTATATTTGAGTAAATAACCTTTTTTTGAAGATAACTGTATAACTGTTCTGTGGTTTTTTGTCATTTGGTCTTTTTTTGGTTTCGATAAAGATTACTTATTTTTCTAAAGCGGTGTGGTGTCCATTTGTAGTGTTTTCACTGTGTTACTGTATGTGTTCCCAATTGCTTTACACACTGCCTCTGAGATAAGCCAGTCTGCTCATGCCAAGCTACCAAGGGGGTGAGCAGGGGTTATTTTAGGAGTGTATCCCCCCTTACCCTGACTAGAAGCAAGGGTCCCTACATGGACAAGGTACCTACCTCTGCCAACTAGAGGAGGGAAGAGTTTAGAAAAGATTATTTGAGAGTTCATAGTAGTAAAAGAGGTTTGAGATGAGTCAGAGAGCCTACTAGTTAGATGAATAGTATAACAGAAGTCCAAAGTAAAGCACAAATAATTAAAAATTGTTTTGAGTGTGGTGGTGAAGTTGTCCATATTCAGTGATCCAAGCAGGTTGGCCTTTAACCACAATATAAATGAGGGTGAGCAGAGAAGGAATTCAGCATTATATGAGTTGAGTAGAAGAACATTTTGTTACTTCCCGCTTACGACCTTAATTAAGTAAGTGGATAGGTGGTAAATCTCCATCGTATTAGAGTGTCAGCTGCATATTAATTTCTTGATTTTTATGGATATTGATCTACATCCCTGACTTGCCAAGGATCAAGCTTAGTGGGGTGAAATATTAACTCAGAAGATGTAGGTGCAATGATTGATCCTTGGTGAGCCTGTCATGTAACTTCAGTCTCTAGAGATGTAAGTCCAGGGTACTAAATACTTTTCTGCATGCCACCTTATTAAAGGCTTTCAACAAGTCCAACAGAATGAAAAGGCAGGAGTCGCCGTCATAGAGAATGTGATAAACATCATCCAGCACCTTTAGTGTTGTTGTCTCGTGTTTTACCCAGGGTGACAAATGGATTGAAAAGCTGATAATAAGTGTTCATTGTCAATATATTAATTCAGAATGATTACCAGACAGCATTCAACTGCTTTCCCTAACCACAGAGGTTTTGATCAATAATGCACAAGAACCGGACACATTCCAAATGAGTCGGGGGACCCGACAAGGGTGTCCGCCGTCGCCCCTGCTATTTGCCCTCTCGCTGGAACCATTGGCGGCCTGGATCCATGGTGATCCGGTAATTCGCGGACTGCGGTGGTCGGCAGACTGGGAGGACCGCATCTCGCTTTATGCCAACGATGTACTCCTTTACCTAGCCTCCCCCAAAATGTCTCTAAGCTGCGTTTTGGATATCTTTACAGTATTCGGCAGATATTTGGGTTACTCGATCAATTGGAACAATTCTCTCATATATGTCCTAGGAAATGAGTCTCCTACTTTGCCCAGAAATTGCCCAATGCAGACGGTGAGGGAAGACTTCCGCTACCTTAGGATCTTTATTACAACAGATCCAAAACTCTGGTATGAGCGAAACCTGTCCCCGCCCTTCCAGAGGCTGAGACGTGATATTGCTAGTTGGAAGACACTCCCGCTTTCTCCTCTGGGCAGAGCTGCCCTATTTAAAATGATGTCCCTGCCCCGTGTGCTATACGCCTTGCAAAATTACCCAGATCCGGTTCCAGCGAGATATTTTCGAGAAATTGAAGGATTACAGAGAGAGCTGGTGTGGGATGGGAGGCCCCGAATCACACTTAACAAATTGGTCCTGAACTGGTACGACGGAGGTATCAGTCTCCCTGATATCCGGAAATATTATTGGGCTTCCCACTTGGCCACTATCAAATAGGGCACCTACCGACAGCCCGATGACCCGGGTTTTACCATGGATAGATGGCTGTTGCCTGGCGGGAACTACAATAGAGCCCTGTATTCAAATCCCAGGAAACTCCCCCTAACCGGCCCAACAAAACACTCTGTTCTGATTTGGCACACTGTTAACAAAAGTTTATGTTGGGACCGGAAGCTCATGCTGGCAACACCTCTGTGGGATTCGGACCGGCTGGGTAACCTCCGTACCTCAAAAGGATTCGATAAATGGGATCTCATTGGAATATTCCGGTTGGGAGATCTTTGGGTGAAGGGAGATATGGTCACTTTTGCCACTCTCCAGCAGCAATTAGAGCTCTCTGGCTCAGAATGTTTCCGCTACTTGCAGATCCACCATGCTATCGCCGCGACCTTGCAGAAGGGCACAGTCCCCCCTGAGTCCTCACTGCTTGAAAATCGTTTTACTCAATGGCTATCTTCCACAGAAAGCAATCTCATTAACGTATAAAAAATTGATCAACAACACCCCGGATCCTCTTGAACAATTGCGCGAGTGTTGGGCAAAAGACAGACTTGAGTTTGATGATGAGGGTTGGCGAGACGTAGTTGCTTCACCCCTAAAGGTGGTGATTTCGGCATGACTAAGGCTGGTCCAACTCAAAATATTCCACAGAACATACATCACTGGGCCCCAACTGGTTCACATGGGGAGGAGGAAGGGGGTATTGCAGACACCGCTGTGGTCACGTAGGTACCTTCCTCCACATACTCTGGGAATGTGAACAGATACAGAAGTATTGCGGGAGATACATGAGGTGATGGGGGAAGTGCTGCATAAGAACATCCGTCCAGAGGCTAAAAGATGCCTCCTTAATATGTGGGGACCCACTGACTTGATGAGTGTGGAGAGGCTCTGGGCTACACTGGGTGCAGTGGTGGTTAAAAGAGACATAGCCCAAATGTGGGGGGCGGATGCCCCGCCAACTCTGGCCTCCTGGAAAAGGAATTTGGAATGGTGTATTTTCAGGGAGAAGACGGTCTATGTGGCACGAGGATGCCCAGGAAAGTGGTCAGCAGTGTGGTGTATGCGGAACGACTACCGGAGAGGGATCTTTGTGGCCCCTGTGCAACCCTCAGATGAGGCACCATTGTCTCCTTGATGTCCCCTCAATGAATGACTGATATTGACGCAATCTTTAATGTTGCCTAATTGCAATCGCCATATGTGTTATTATGAACATCTCATACATGCTGCTTGCCGAATGTTATTGTCTTTGTTTATATCTAATAAAAAGATATTTAAAAAAAATTATGCACAAGAATATTAGGATCACGGATTGTTTTTTTAGACTGGAAATTAGTTGGCTGGTTTGAGTGAGTCAGAAAACACTCATTGTATGATGTGGTACTTGATGAGAAATATCAAGCACATCTCAAAGATGTCAAAGTTGCCCTGGAAATCTTGGAAGGAATATGAATACTGAAATGACTTAATGGCTTTAGTCTTTGATGACCGATGAGAGAGAGTCCATGGTTACTGGGGAAAAGGTCTTGCAACAGTTCAATATTATGAGGGTAGGTCTGAGGTACATAAAGAGACGCTTGATCCTTTTTCTGATGGTCTTCATTTTGCCATATAACATTTTTGAGAGCACCTCACATTTGGTTCAGGATGGGCAAAGTGGTGCTTCATAATGGCGTGATGGGATTAGATTTTATGTTCCAGAAGAGAGAATTATTTCTGTTAAATAGCCAGGTTACTGTACTGTATATGGAATGCTTTAGTGGAAATTACAGATTTTGTGTATTCCTTCCTCAACTTTTAGACTGTATATAGTTGCTAGAGGGTCTTGGATCTGCAGAAGATGGTTGAAGTTTTCCTGATTTGTTTCCTTTTTTCGTGAAGCTGGTGTGAGTACATAGGCCTTGGTTTTTATTTCATGTGTTTCAGAGCAGCCATGGTAGCCACGGCTTGTAGCTTGATTCAGTTTTATTCCTCATTTTAGTTGTTGATAACACTAGAGTAATCCAGGAAGTTAAAATAGAGGGCTGGGAAAGGGCTTAGTGGCCTAGTGGATAGATGGTCTGACCCAATCACATTTGGTGGCAAATTTAGCAACTGGATGATAGTTGGCTGTAATGAGGTTAAAGGGTATGGGTAAATAATCCAACCAATCTATACGCATGTGTGGGTTGTATATGATATCATTTTGGTCAGCATTATGAAGTGTAGAATTTTGTCTTTTATGTGGAAAGCATATTGATGATTGACGGGTTGAGTAGAGTTATGTTTTTAAGGGCTATGAAGGAAATGCACTTACATTTTCACCCGTCAATATTGAAGACCACCTGAAATACATGTGCTGAGGCTTTCATGAGCAATGAGGTGAAGTATTCAGGATACTGACCTTCTGTGTAGGCAGATAGTATGTAGTGGAAAAATGTATTGTATTTTATGGCCAGTGGAGATTGATAAGTAGAGATATTCAAAAGAATCATAGGTAAGCTAAGGGGATTGGATACATTTGATGGATTATCTTTATATGGCTGCTATACACCCACAAACTTTGAGTTTCTTGTCAGCTCTGTGTAATTTGTGGTAATGTGTAACTTGAAGATCCTGAATACATTGGGAGTGTGATTTGTGCAATGATTCAGTGACACAAAAAATCTAGATTGTGATTTTCAATGAGGTTTTGTATTTCTGAATAGAGGGCACATATTTTCGGTGTTTCATGGTGTGATGGAAAGTAGTGGGAAAGATTTATCACAAAGTATTGCAATGATGGGATTTGTGTTTCTACTGAATATTCTGATACTGTGTATATCCAGTCAAGTGCATGATGTGTTTGTAATTGGGAAAAGAGAGACCTCATGAAAAAAAAATATATAGTGGATGTCTATTGAAGTATAGTATGGGTTGGATAATAAAGGCAGATTGTATCTGGCCTGACAGGATTAGTAAAGACTTCACTCACTCTAAGTGAATAAGTAATGAGCCCCATTGGTAATGGCTCAGCGCTGAGCCATTACCAATGGGGCACCTAACACCTCTAAATCCCAATTGGATTTAGAGGGGTTAGGTGAACATTTATCCAGCTGTGCCCAGATTAGAAGACTCATAGAATGCAGAAAGAGATTGTAATGAAGAAAATGCTTTCATAAGTAAACAGTTCTGTCTCAGTCTGTTTACGATTAATAAGTATATGTTATTTTTTTGGCTTCTGGCTAGTGCATCCATAATTTAAATAGAACGATGATGCTTTTACAGACTAGAGTGATTGCTATGGTTTCTACATAGTTGTAAGTGCTTCCTTACATGTATACCCATACCCCATAGTAGGCGATGTGTTCAACTGATGAGACACTATCTTTGAGCCACACTTCCTCCATGAAGACTCACTAACGTGGAAGAGGATATTGATTGAGCATATTATGTCATTCTGTGTAAGCAACAACTATCTTGTGTTTCTTGATAGAATTAATTGGAAAAACTAACAAAATAAGGTGTATAAACTAATGAAGAGAGACCTTCCTGCACATAAACAATCTTCCCCTCAACGCAGACACCCTTGCACTATGATGCAAGGGTGCCTGTGTTGGTGATAGGCTACTAAGTTTAGCGCCAGCGCAGGGGGAAACTCAGGCTGCGCCATATTGTTGTAAATATGGTGCAGCCCTGCGTTTCTGGAGTGGTGGAGTGGGGCGTTAAGCCAGGAAGGCTAACTCCGTCACGTCGTTGTAAATATGCCCCTTGGAGAGTGTCAGTGGTTTCACGTTTCCCTTTTTTAAGAATATTTATCAGGGCCCCTCAATGAGAAGATTCCCGTACCCGCCCACCACCCAGTGACTAATAAATAAAATGGTCAAAGGTCCTGAAAGGGATAAAGAAAAAGCTTTATAAAAGAGGGGGCTTAAGCCATCTTTCCCCTGGGTATGCAGGGCTGACCTATTGTCTCCTGTATCTATTTTTCAGAAATGGGACTTGCTAACATTGAGGAAGCTTTAGGTGTCAAAAAGGGTAATTCCAGGCCTTTTGAGAAAGTCCTCAATCTGTTGTTGCATGGCACCCCTGCCTTCTCTAACTAATACAAAGTAGAATAATAGTCATAGAAAACTTATTTAATTTACCCGATCTTTTCCATATGATGGTTACTGCGGGGGTTCCTATCTTCCAATATCAGCTACCGATTCCTCTCTCCCCAGGCTAAAAAAGACCTACAAATACCCCTTTTTCCTTAGACCTGGCACTAGATGGTCTGGTTATTGAATAACTCCCTTTGGAGATAGAAGTCTCTCACCCTCCTTATTGTCCAGCCTTTTGACTTTTGATAGACTAGCATAGCTATATGTTAGAGCAGCTTGGTAGGCCAAATCCACTTCTTTCTGAAAGGAAAACATGTTTTCTTAACTTTAAATGCTTTGAGGGAGATAACCCCCCCTCTAATTGTACATTTAAATGCCTCTGAAACATTGGAAATCTCAGCAGTATTCATGTTTTTTTTTTTAAAGAAATTCTGAATTTCGAAATTAATCCGGTTCAGACAATCAATTTCTAAAAGCATAATTTTGGCCATAAACCATATGACATTATTAACCTATGAAGGGAGATAGCAGCTAAACACTTCTGCTGAATGATCTAAATAGCCACTAACATGGTGCGAAATACATAAGGTAAGCAGAGAGGAGGATCCTAAAAACAAATCAATACTTTTTTTTAAAAACTTTTATTTTTGCATTTTCAAAGACAACATTCAGCATCAATCAAAGGGTGCGACAATGGATACACATTACCATCATAATTAATACAGCATGAGTAGGGAAGGGAAGAAAAAGAGAGAAGAAAAAACAAGCCCAAGGAGCCATCATCAGTGCGGGCAGTAGCACTAGCCAGTGCAGTACAACAAGTAATGGGGGGCACAGACAGTCAACTGAGGGTATACCATGCCCAGTGGCCCTCTACGCCAGCCATCCCCCGACCTGTACCATGCGAATCGCAGCCGCGCGGAGGTCCGCAATGCGCAGTGTCCACTCACCCGCCACCCAGAGGGCAATGGTCCCGGACATCCCACCGCCCAGAGCCTGCGGGGGCGTTCGGAAAAGGACACTACTCGGGCGGCCCGCCCTCCGCAGCGGTCCCCTCAGCCAAGAGGTAGCACCGTAATGGGGCCCAGATATCTGTGGGGCGAGATGTTGTCGGCAAAAGCTCAGAGTGTGTACTGATCTGTTCCTGGCAGTAAGCAAGGTCCCGCATCCAGTCCTTGAATTTCGGAGCCCTGCCCCTGCCCCATCGACACGCAACTCGTCTCTTAGGAAGCAGAAAGGCTAGCGCGATGAATTTGCGATGCGCCGCCTGTATGGGCTCCACATAACTTAGCAGAGCAATGAGAGGGGAGGGCTCCACCACTGTGCTGACCATCTTGGAGAGTGCGTCGCAAACCTGGCACCAGAATCGATGCACCGCCTCACATCCCCATGATAAATGCAGAAAATCCGCCCCGGGAGCCCGGCATCTATCGCATCGGTCGTCATCTCGGAGCTGATAGCGACACAGCCGCACGGGGGTGTAATATAGTCTATGGATGAATTTATAATGTATGATCCTGAATCGGCTACTAGAGGAAATGCGCTCCGTCTGCAGTAAGCAGAATTCCCACTGTTTATCCGTCAGCGGAGTCGGCAACTCACGGTCCCACTTATCCCTCGCTGCCAATTGCGGCGCGGCTGTGCTTGAATGCACCGATCTGTATATTTTAGAAACTAGCTTGGCTGGGGCTTCATCCAGAAGGATGCGTTGCAACGGCGCCATATGTGGGGGTTCCCGTGGAAAGTCAGGCGTGAGCGCCCGTATCCCTTGTCTAAGCCGGAGGTACAAAACTACGTCAAGGGAGGAAGGCTGTATGCCTTCATAGAGGTGGTCCATAGACCGAAATACTCCATTATGGTATAAATCCCCCCACGTCAATACATGGATGGTCTGTAATAACTTCCGGAAGCCCACTTCCTGCAGCAGGGGCATGCTAGGATGGTAAGCAAGGGGCAAAAGCGGCGTGTACAACAGGTCTAACACCATCATGGCAGTCAATTGGCTCCATGCAGTCACCGTGCTGATCACCGTCGATGGCGTCTTATCCCTACCTGTCACCGGGACATACAATGCGCCCTCGATAGGGATCGGGTGAGCCAGCCAGTGTTCGGCAGCTAGTTGGGGCATATATCTAAGTTGCCGAACCCAAAAATAGGCGTAGTGCGCCTGAGCCGCACGATAATACAGTTCAAAGTCTGGGATGCCGAAACCACCCTGATTATATGGCTTAACGAGGATCTCCCACCTAAGCCGGGGGGACTTACCGTTCCAAACTAGTCTAATGAGCTGTGCGCGTAATTGTCGGAAAAAGAAGGCGCCCGGGTAAAAGGGAATATTCAGGAAGAGGTACAGCAACTGTGGCAGTATCACCATTTTAATCAGTGATGATCTACCAGCCATGGATAGGGGCAGAGTAATCCAATGCGTAATGCAATCCGTAATGCGAGTCATCGCCGTGCCGTAATTAGCCCTCAGGAGCTCCTCCCTGTCTTTTTCAATATGTATGCCCAAGTATTTAAAGTCACCTTCGCACCAGGCGAGGGGATAATCTAATCCAAAGCGCCCAGTAGAGGCCATTAAGGGAAAAAAGCAAGATTTGCTCCAGTTGATCTGAACCCCAGAAATCCTGCCGAAGCGGATAAATTCCCTGAGAATCGGGTTGAGGTTATCTCTAGGATCGCGCACATATAGAGTAATAATATCAGCGTACATAGATATTAATATCTGTCTCTGGAAACATCTCAGCGCTTTGTCTTTATGGTGTTGCTGTAACTTTGCAGCCAGGGGCTCCATGGCTATGGCGAACAGCAGCGGTGACAGAGGGCACCCCTGTCTGGTGCCCCTGGTAATGGGGAACGCATCCGATAGCCGGCCGTTCACCAGTACTTTCGCTCTAGGGTCGACATATAGCAGCTTAATCCAAGAAATAAATATGCCCGGGAACCCCATGCGCACCAGCACTTGGAACACGTAATCCCATTCCAGGGAGTCAAGCGCCTTCGTGGCATCTAGGAAGATCGCGGCCATTGGCTGGTCGTCATGCACCGAATTTAGGATGGAGAAGAACGTGCGCAGATTATGGGACGTCGCCCGACCGGGTACAAACCCAGCCTGGTCGGGTAATATCAAGTTGGGGAGTGGTAGATTGATGCGGGTGGCTATGAGCTTTGCAAGGATTCTCACATCACAAGTGAGCAATGAGAGGGGCCGGTAAGAATCACAGCTAGTCGCCGCTTTACCAGGTTTAAGGAGGGACGTGATGAGTGCCATACGCATCGAGGGGGGCAGACTGGCCACAAAAACAAATCAATACTTGAGGTGGAGTTGAAACGCTTAGAATAACATGAAAGGGATCTTACCAATGTTTTCCTTGATCTCTTATTATAGCCCATAATCACGGACAGGAACACAGATCTTTTAAAGATTTCCCCTGCATGCTTTTTGTGTTAGGAATGTAACAGATTCTAGGAATCCTTTCCCGGATCTGGTAAGAAATCAAAATCCCAACCCATGATAACCTCATCTGGTAAAGTGTCCATACAACGTTTTGAAAATGGTAGGGTCATCACTGACTGGGCTATAGTATGATACCAAATTAATTTTACGGGAAGCTAGCTCTATCGGAAAAATAGCCCAATGTTCTGTTTGATGATTAATCACCATTCCATTTTCTTGTTTTCGACCTTCCCCAAAACTCAAATTTGGGGCATCTAGTAACGGTCATTAGGTGTCTTTCTCCTCAACCCTTTAACCTTGCAATAACCTTTCTATTTTTTGTATTTTTCTCCCCGCCATCCCTTCACGCCCTTTTACTCCCTTTCACTCCCCCCTTCCTCCCCTTGGGTCCGCCTGGTCACCTGAAAGGCCCTACCCGCCTAACCTGATAAATGTAATTTTGTGCATTATTCCCCAAACAGGAGGAGGCCCCTCCTCACACCCACCTCCACCCTACTCTCCACCCACACCACCAAGATGACCAAACACCAAATCACACCAGTGATTCAGCAAGAGAAAAAAACATACCTTCAGTGCAGACCATAAATCGCTCCCCTTATTACCTACTACAAATTAAATATCTAGGTAATGGATACTTCTTGCTCTTCCTAGCATAATTCATATCTCACTCTAAATCCCTTTTCCTCCTCAACTGTTCCCAGGTTATCTCAACCTTAAGACTTGGTTCTCCGATTTTCCCCCTGTTCCCCCAGGTTTTTGTCTGGTACAAACCATGTCTCCCTTCCCAGCTAGGGAAGATTTACATGCTGAGATAAAATTTGGCACCCCACTTGGATCAGAACAGTCCTGAAAACTCCCTCGCCATTTGATCCTTGTGTTTGAGCCCCTAGACGAGGCTGGAAACATTAGGACCTTAACTTCTGATAGCAGGGTGCTATAATCTCCCTGTTTCCTACTGTCTCCCATGCTAAATCCGGGAAAATGGTGAATGAAAAACCTCTATCAGAGTTAATACGTTTTTCAGTCTTACGACATTTATGATAGCTTCTTTGATTATGTAATCTTGAAAGCATACAGTGATAGTTTGCGGCCTTCCACCTGCCTTAGAGGTACCTGCCCTTGCAACTGACAAATCCTAATAGGGTATCACTGGGATCTTGTTGTTCAGAGACACCCTTAACAATGGAGCTAGCCATTTACTCATATTGGGTGTCGCTGACTCTAAGCCTTCTGGAACTCCCACTATGGGGGGGGGCTAGAGTGGCAAGATCGATCCTCCTAATCCACATTTTCTTGCCAGCCATCAAATTTGTTGATCTATTTTTCTGATATTGGAATTTGACTGGTCCTCCAAAAGTGACAATAAGTTTTCCGTCTCTTCCTGGCCATTCATGAAGGTCATCATTTTCTCAACTAAACCAACCACTTTTTCTGTAAATTTTTCCAGTTTAAGTGCTTGCTTAGTTTGGGTTTTCTGAACCTTTCTGATTTCCATAAAGATACATTTAAGCATTTGCTTAGAGGAATGGCTAGAGGAAAGCGAGACTACTGAGCTGTCCAAGCTCACAGGGTTTACAGAGTCCATACTGCCCCATCCTCGAAAAACGGGAACACCATCCTTTCTCATGGACTTTTTGTATTAACAGTTGCTGCCTCAAGGCTAACTCTTCAGCAACATCAGCGGTAGTGTCAGCAGTTTCTGCCAATCCAGCAAATTGGTACATAAAAACGTAATATGTGCCTGGCTTTGGCCAGAGCCCTTACATATCTTTAAAGTATAATGCTTAGAATCATGAACATATCCAAGCTGATCTCCCTAGGTTATGACAACCCGTAGCTCCATTTGTGTCCCTGCCCCCACCTCTCCGTACCTGGCCTGAAGCTTGCTCTCAAGGCTTCTTGAGCCTGTGGCTGGCCAACTGACTCTCTTCTGGGTGTAAACTTGGCCACTGTTCCGTTGGATTCTGATGGTTTGGTAAGTCTGGAGAGTATATTGAAAATGCCCAGAGAAATTGCTGGCTATAAGTCCTGGGAGTCCCACAGACCCGGACTCCTGGCTACACCAGTGAAGAACGCCCCACCCACCCCCCACCGTTGACCAATTAAAGTACAAGCCATGTCTCAATGACCAGGGTTTTGTGTCCCTCAGGTTTCTCATATACACCAATCCACACCAGTGTATTTGCTGACGCTTTTCTCCGCATGCGCAACTCAATGTCCAAGTATTCAGTGTTCAGTTCTGCAAGTGCTATACGGCCTAGAACCTCTGTGTTATGCCACGATAGCGTATCTGTAAAAATGTTCAACCCTGGGACTCATTTGATTCAACACATCTCTCCAGACTAGCTAAGTCTAGACTTTCCTGCCATCCGAAGATCCTCGCCTGCAGGGCCTCTAAGATCTGAACTCGCATGCCTTGAGCCTTCAAGCTCACATAAATGCAGTTTATGTATTTATTTAATGATCATTTAATTAAATGAGATATTGCGCTGGAGTTTTTTTTAGTCCTAGGTTAATAATAATTAGTGTAAGGTTGTTTACATTTTCATTTTGTATGAAAATATTGAATAATTATTACATTCTATTATTTTTCCCTATACTTCTGTGTCTCTGTAAGTATTTGAGACTCAAACCCTTGCATGCTTCGAAAGTTGCACAAGTAAGTAGATTTTATTTCTCTTTGCTACTGGGAGCCAGTGAGGTTATTTGAGGGTCAGAGGGTTGCGCTCGAATTTCTTTAAGTGGAGGCAGTGCCTTGCTGCTGGATTTAGTAGACACTGTAACTTTGCAATGACCTTGTTCAAGGCTTCAGCATCGATGATATTACAATAATCAAGTCTCGATAACACCAAGGTCCTGGTTTGTTCAGTGCGGTCTGAGTGCCCTTCATTTTACTCGGTTTATTGGAAGCAAATATTTCCTACGGAGCATTGGATTGTCATGATGATTCTGTTAGCCGTAAGGGTGGCTTTAACTGCCACATGTTAATTCAATTTATTTTCTTTTAGAGGTGTGTGTTTTGGCAGCATTTTATAGTTCAATAACACCAGACATAGGCATCTATTATCTGGTAACGTTGACTACATAAAGGCTTTACTCTTTGTATTGAACAGCCTATATAAACATAACATTGCAAAGAAAAGGCTATTGAAGAAGAAGTGCGATGAATCAGAGGCAGATTATAGGTTTTAACATGCTGCTTGCGCAGCTGTTATTAAATTAAAATGGTAATGAAAAGAGTCTAAAAGATAAAGAGAAAGCCTCCTTGCACAGAACATTGCGTACTTTAAATGGATGTAGGACATTACAGCGCATATAATTACCACGCATTTTTTACAATGCATGCCTTTACCATGGGGGAAATAAATAAAGTAAGTAGAAAACATACCTATATACATAATCTATCTGTATATAGACAGATAGATAGATAGATAGATAGATAGATAGATAGATAGATAGATAGATAGATAGATAGATAGATAGATAGATAGATAGATAGATAGATAGATAGATAGATAGATAGATAGAGTGTGAGTTAGAGAGATGTATATATATATATATATATATATATATATATATATATATATATATATATATATTCACTAAAAAAAACATAGGTTTCACACACGTTATAGTCAGCTAGATATTTCACTCGTAAAAAACCATTGAAATTCCCCCGTTATAGTTAGTTCAGCTAACTATAACTCGCGCGACCGCAATCCACTGCTGATGACGTCACATATTACATCACTGATGACGTCATCCAGTGAGTGTGTGTTTCTGTAAAGTTTAAATATGTATAATGTATATAGGGAAAGACCTGTGGAAGAATGAGTGGCTGTACAAGTGTGTGAATGGATGATTTTCTAGGTGCCTAACTGACTCTATAAGTGAGTCATTTGAGATGTCATCAGTGATGTCATGAGTGATGTCACTGACCATGTCATGAGTGATGTAATATGTGACGTCATCAGCAGTGGATTGCGGTCTAAAACTCAAAATGGCGGCAGGAGGTGCGCGCACCGTGCGCGCACCCCGCGATATTTTGAAAAAAATCAAATGGTTTTTTCACCCTTCGGGGTTCTTCAGGGACCCCCTGACAAAGGCTAGGGGGTCAGGAACTCTCTACCCTGCCCCCTTTTCATTTTCTCCACCTTTCTTTTTCACTGTCACACACAAAATGGCGTCCGACACTTCCTGATTTCGACCTATTGGAATGTTGACTGACATCTAACCACCAATCAGAATTACGCTCGCGTACATTTGGTGCGCGCATATAGATATTTATGTACTTTTAATTGCCATTTTCTCAGGAACTACTGAACAGATTGACTCCATATATGCAAAAGGCACATGCCTGACCTGAGGACTACCTCTTTGCCAAATTGCAAGTAATTTTGTTCAGCCGTTCGGGCTGTACCTTCGACTAAAGGTCCTATGGGAATGGGGAAAACGCGTTTTGGGACCCCCCTTTTTTCTCAGCCCCCACTCGACGAATCTCCCTGAGACTTTCAGGGTAGGAGCTGAGCAGAGCGCCCCATTAGTTTTGAAAATTTCACGAAGATAAGTCAACCGGCGCCAAAGTTATTCAAAATAGAATTTTCAGATTTCCCATGGGAACTCGGTCCTAACTATAACTATCTACTGACCGCCAGTGGAAGTCGGGTTACAGGTAAATTGCCCGGCGCTTTTAATCTCAGACACTGGTCCCCACCAGTGATGTTCAAAATATTCAACACAGAAACATCTGAGACCAATACTATTCAATGTTTTCAATGATCCACAGATGATTAGTCTTCTCATTCAATTATTTCATGAAGTTTTTATTCTTGTTTCTTTTTTTTAAGCCAACAGTTCACAAAGGAGAATCACAGAAATTGCCAACACGTGTTTCGCGCCAGCTGCGCTTCTTCAGGGCTGTCATATAAACAAAATTGATACACTTAGAATTAACTAGTCCATCTTGATCTTACACCCTTATTTATACAATTCTAAATTATAATAATGAAACAGAAAATTTTAACTTTCAATGACATTTTAAACAAAGAACAAAGTAATATACACGATATATACACAGTGCTGGAACACATGGAAAAATAGGAACAGTGGGTCTGACACAATTTAATATAGTCTTTTAGTCTTAGTTTTCTAACTAAACCATCTTAAGTCCACACCGCTTTTATAGTGAAAATTTAAACACAGGAGCAGAGTTTACCTCATCTTCCATTATTGGTAATTCTTCTGAATTGTTAAAAGAAAATCTTCACACTTGGTGATTTTGAACCATGATGACTACCACAAAGAAGCTTTGAAACAACTGAGAGACTGCGAAAGCTATGGTAGAGCAAAGTTAGTACAAATCACCAAAGCAAAGGAAACTATTCTAAATACTTTGAAACTCTATTTAGATAAGAAACTACTTGAGAAGGATGAATTTAATTATATACTGGTAGATAAAGCTAAGATCCCTATTATCTACTTTCTTCCAAAAATACATAAAGGAGGCCAAACACCACCTGGACGGCCCATAATTTCGGGTATTAACAGCATGACAGAACATTTATCTTAATATATAGATATGTTTTTGTTGTCCTTTGTCAAAACACTTGCATCGTATATTAAAGATACGAAGGATTTTCTACGTCAAATAGGGAACATCAACTGGGAAACAGGAATGACTTTGGTAACTATGGATGTAAATAGTTATATATATATATATATGTGTATGTATATATATATTGATTGAAATGATATCATAGTACATATTACATACTGACGGTCCCCAGTGGCTACTTATAGTTAGGACCATATTTCTATAGAAAAAGCGTTTTTTGACTTGCCTATATCTTTGGCATTGTTTGATGAATCTTCACGAAATTTCCCAAAAATAGTGTGAAGGTGAGTCTTGTTGTGAATGGAAAGTTTTGGGCTGAGCTATGAAGCGGGGGGGCTGACAAAAAGGGTGGGGGAAAGTGTATTTCACAGGTTAATTCCCATAGACTCTTTAGACACCTCTGCAACCCAACATGCTGAACGGAGTTACACCAAATATGGCAGAAAGGTACCTTTTGGTTCACAAATTGTGCTTTTTGTTATTTAGTGTAAATCCGTTCAGCAGTTGTTGAGAATTTAAAAGAAATTTCAAATTGGTTTATCTGCCCTCATGACAAGTTTGTGCAGGTAACTGTAGAGCTCTGATTGGCTGCCAACACATCAACTTGGAAGTGTTAGCAGCCATCTTGGGGCTCGGCTTCAGCCAAGAGCCACATAAAAATGCTAAAAAAAGAAAAGAGGGCCGGGTAAGAATACCCTGACCCCCAAGTCTTGGTCTTGGGGTTCTCCTGGGACCCCACAATTGCATAAAAGCATTTGTTTTGTAAATTGTCTCAAATTCATGTAATTAGCTGCAAAAACTTTTAAACAAAACAAGTGTGGGCTCTCGCACTCGTCTGAATCATAGCCCCTGGGTGCGCCAGGTCACGGAGGCATGCATGGATTCATAAATTAATGGAGGCAGGCACACGGGCCCCCTCCAAGGGCTTATTTTTTCCCCAGGGATCGTGACCTCACAAGGCTCTTGTTTTTAATTAGCGGGGGCCACGCGGAATCCCCAGGTCCCAGGGCTATTTTAGACGCTTTGCAGGATCCACGCGGAGCCCACCAGGCCATATATGGCCTGAGGGACCACCACCTTCCAGGGACTGGCTTATGCACAACAAAGGAGGGGGCCATGTGGCCCCCCTCTAGGACCCATTATTGGCCCTGGTGGGGACCCCCCAGTGTCTGCTACGTCCTGGGGTGCCCATTTCTGGGACATAGCTGTTTGCTCTGATTTGGCGGGAGCTTTGATAGCTCCCACCAAGTCAGAGCAAACACTCTGCTTCCAGCAAGCGAGAGCTGACAAAATGCTCTTGCTTGCTGTTAGCAGAGGTTTTGTCTGCTTCCCTGCCCGTTGTCAAGCAGGCAGTGAAACAGACTAAAGGATTGCTCCTGCACAGACGTAGCTGCCTTCCAGCAGCTCCCTCTGTCCAGCAGCAATGCAGGCTCCCGCAAGAAGTGGGGTCTGGCAGGGACCACGGGGGTGTTGAGGTTCCCCCCGCTGTCCCATTGCACGCTAGGTGCCTAGGAGACATGGCTGTGCCCTGGGGGATGGGGACCCCAGGGCTGAAATCGGCCAGGGGATGGGGGCGACATGGCCCCCCACTGTGTTGTGACCAAGCACCAGGGATGGGTTACCTGGGATGAAATCAGGTGGGGAGGGGGGGCGCATGGCGCTCCCTCTCCTCTTATTAATTTATTTAAATTAAGGCCGGGCCCGGGGAATAGGCTCCTCTGGGCCAATATTGGCCAGGGGTGGGGGGCTGTGCAGGCCCTCTCTTCATTGGATAATGTTCAGGACCCAGGGGAATGGGGTCCCTGGGGCTGTAATTGGCCTGGGGATTGGGGCTGCATGACCTGCCTTCCCTATTATTAATAAATACATTTTATGGCGGGCCCCTGGGGATCGGGTCCCTGGGGCTGAAAATGGGCTGTGGAGGTAGGTCGATCACTTCTCATTTCAATTTAAAAAATAATGAAGCCAGACCCCAGGGGATGTGGCCCCCCCTCCCTTATTGAATTGATGCCAAACCCCAGGGGATGTGGCACCCCCTCCCTTATTGAATTGATGCCAGGCACCATGGAGGGGGGCTGTGCGGTTCCTATTCAAATGTGGCCAGGCCCCGGGAGATGAGGTCTCTGGGGCTGAGATCAGCCTCAGGCGGGGGCTGTGGGGCCCCCACTCCCCCATTTAATAATGCAGAAAGACCAGGGCCACTGGAATCGCGTGATTGTGCGGCCGTGGCGATTTTGGTATAATTATAGATTTGCGGTATTTGCCACCACATAATCCACCATGTGCCGCATAATCTACGCATTTTAGCAAAATAAATTTTACTTCTAGCTCAAATGGTTCAAAGGTTACTATACATGCAGCACAGCGCATTACTGCACAGTGTAAGGCCCTTTGCAAAGACTGACTATTTATATTTTTGTTGCTTATTGCTACATTTGGGTTTTAAACTGGTACTAATGAGCTGCAACCAATACCCAGACAGTGTAATGAAATTTGGAAACAAGAAAATAATGAAGTAATACCATAACAAAATGTGCAACATTATGCTCCATAATTTGCCTTTCCTTGCCACGTAATGTACTCAACCCTGCCATATAATTTGGCCCTCCCCTGCCGCATAATTCCAGTGGACCTGATAAAGATGCACGTGGAATAATCACATTGCCAAAATACACACAAGGTCCCTGGTGACATTTCCTCGTGCTCCATTACGCAGCTGCAGTGCAGAATCCGTACAGGACATCTACCCAAGGAGGTAGCACCTAGTCATTAACTAGTAGAAAGTACTGCACTTGGGTAGATATTTTGTGGCTACGATATATAGATGATTTATTCATCATCTGGGATGGAACCGAAGTAGAATTTCCTCAATATTTTTAAATCCTCACTTCAACAAGAGCGAATCTAAAATTCACATATGAGATAAGTAGTCACAGAAATATATATCAAAAACAACAAAATCCACACTACCCTTCATAGGAAAGAAACTGCAACGAATGCAGTGTTACACACTGAAAGTTTTCATCAGTCAACTTTAATCAACAGTAACCCTTACAAGGAATTCCTCAGAATTCGCTGAATATGTTCTCAAGATGAAGAACTGGCAAAACACACTGAAGAAACAACTCATAGATTCAAAAGAAGAGGCTATAAGCAACATATAATCACAACAGGCCTAAAGAAAATGCTAAAAAAAACAAGGATTGACATATTAAAGAAAAAGGAGCAAAATATAAATCACAAAACCAATGTAATACGCTTAATAACAACATTTTCAAGAGAGGCAAAGGGAATCAGAAAGATCTTAAGAAAGAACTGGAATATATTACAATTGGATGAAACAATTGCCAAATTAGTGGGCTACCACCCCAACATAACTTTTTGAAAGGGCAAGGAATCTAAAGGACAACCTGATGCAGAGTGACTATCAAAAAAAGAAGAAAACAACTAAATGGCTAAAACTAGTGGGATTCTTTAAATGCAACAATTGCAAGGTATGCCGAATAGCCGTTAATGAAAAACAAATAACAATGCCAACAAACAAAAAATGGACAGTCAACCAATACATAACATGTAAGAGTCAATATGTGGTTTATGTAATGGAATGCCCATGCTGTTTAAAATATGAGGGAGTACAATCTGTGAGTTAAATAAAATAATCTTGAAACATGTAAGGGCCACAATAAACAAAGGATCGCAGCAATGCTGTAGCAAAGCATATGGAATCCAACCATGAAGGGAACTTGAAAAAATTAAAATTCTATGGGATTGAGACAACTGATCAGCATCAACAAGGGAGTGACCGGGAACGGAAACTGAGACAAAAAGAATCCCAGCACATAATGGACTTGAGAATGCTCATACCACATGGTTTGAATGAGAATGAGGAACTATATACACATCTTTGAACTTGAATAATTTGCTTCTCTGTTGGTTTTGTTTCTGAACAGAGATTTAATAAGTCTTTAACCACAATTAGCACAATTGCATGAGCACTTTTATTAGTATGAGAGATATCCACGAAACGATTATATCCTAGATAGCGCCAAAACAAATTCTTGAATAATCAGTTTGCGCCAATACAATAGATGAATTCAAAATCTTTATCCCATTTGTTGACCTCACAAACTGATAGTCCAAAAAATGACGAGTGTTTATATACATGGGGTCTGACTAGAAACAAATGACTAGACTCACTAGAGGGTACTATGTGGATAGCACCAAGTTGTGATACACTTAACAATGGTTATCGCAATAGACCCATTACATGGTATTATGTTGGAGATCTCTTAGAATTGACCTATCAAATTATTATAATTAGTATATTTGAATTAAAAATTGGACAATCCGGTATTAGACAACGTTAACCCACTAGAGGGTGTAATTTGTTTAATCTCTGAAAAAATGTTGAGGCGCATGACATTTTGTACTGATACATGAGTTAATTAATTAATTATAAAAATGATTTTATCGCATCAATAGAGACAAATCAAACCAATCTTCTATTTCACTGGAATTTTACACAGATCTGAACACAAAAATTATACAGTTTGCACTCATACACTCAGCCGTGGATGGTAGTAGGAGTAACTGCAGGGCGGTGACGTGAGAAGGGTGAGGGGCAGGGTGGGGGGTAGTAAACTATGGATTACGGAGGTTTACAGGTAAGTTAACATATACATTAATAAAACGAATTTCATTGCATGCACTGCATCCCCAAATGCGACACAGTGCACCCAACAAAATTCTCCTAGTTACTCCTACTACCGACCGCGGCTGCATACACTACATCTCCCAAAATGCTTAGAGGCAAAGACAGGAAATGAACAAAATGTATGACGTATTTATTAAGTGTTGTAGTCGTTGACCCGCATACCCGTGAACAAGATATCTGCGAGACTGAAATGTGTTGGGACATCACAAGAAAATGGTTGTGGATCAACTATGAAGAAATAATAAAGAAATTATAATCCACCTGTGAGTGCAACCCGATTCTTTATATTTATATAGTTGAGGATATATATATGTCTTCTGCTGTTTGCCGAATAAACTTACCTGCAAATTGATCGTGTGGGCTAAAGTAAATCTTTCTTTGGATTTCCATTCCTTTCGATATATATATATATATATATATATATATATATATATATATATATATATATATGTGTGTGTATGTGTGTGCGTGGGTGTGTGTGGGTGTGTGTGTGTGTAGATATACATATATATTCACAGAAAAAACCATAGGTTTCAGGGGTGTTATAGTTAGCTGGCCATTTCACTCGTACAAAACCATAGAAATTCCTCCGTTATAGTTAGTTCTGCTAACTATAACTCGCGCGCCCGCACTGCTGATGATGTCACATATTGCATCATTCATGACAAGGTCAGTGACATCACTGATGACATCACTGATGACATCTCAAATGACATCCCTGATGACATCAATGATGACATCATCCAGTGAATGTTTTTTAGTTTGAAATTTAAATATGTATTATATATATACCAGTCTGTATTGACGATTGAGTGGATATATAACTGTCTGGATGGAGGATTTAGTAGCTCTCTGACTGTCTGTTTAAGTGAGTAAAAGTGTCTCACTTAATACATGGATTAGTAACTAAACTATGTGAATGTGTGCAGCACTGTCTCTATTGTTGTATAACATGCTGCATCAGTTGGTCAGTGATGTCATTTGAGATGTCATCAGTGATGTCATCAGTGATGTCACTGACCATGTCATGAATGATGCAATATGTGACATCATCAGCAGTGCATTGTCGGCACACGAGTTATAGTTAGCAGAACTAACTATAATGGAGGAATTTCTATGGTTTGGTACGAGTGAAATGGCCAGCTAACTATAACACTCCTGAAACCTATGTTTTTTTCAGTGAATTTCAAAGCTTTTTTAAATGCTAATTTCTAACTATCACGTCTCTGAAGCCTATGTTTTTTTTCAGTGAATTTCAAAGGTTTTTTAAATGCTAATTTTTTCAACTGTTTATTTATAAATATTTTATTCATTAAATAACATTATATATTTGTCTGAAAATTGCAAAAAAAAAAATTTTTACATTCAAACTGAAATATTGATGAATTTTCTTCTTTTTATTTTTTCTTTTAATATATTTATATTATTATTTTTTTTTTTTTAATTCCAATTTTTTTAGAGTCGTGCACTCAAAGCGTACACATCACGGTGGGTGCGCGCATTCTAGCCGCCATTTTAGAAAAGTCGTGAAGGATCCGCATACGGTGTGCGACGGCTGTGTGTTTTTCAGTTACATCATAAACATTTAATATTACGTGATTTGCACGATTGGTATGCGACCAGTCCGCAACTCCCGCGCATTTGCGACACATGCGCATTACGGTACGAGATGCTTGCGCGGTTGCGGGTCCCGCGTGACGTCATATACGTGCTGGGGTGCGCTGGGTGCGCGACTCCAGCAAAAAATCTTATGTTCCAAAATGATATGTATGTGTCTTTAATATACATATTAGGGCAAGAGATTATTTAAGATATTCATAAAAATAATATATTTGTACTTATAATAAACTTATATTATTTTTAAATATTTTTTCGCGAACTCGGGTGCATGCATCGTGAGTGCAGAGAACCAGGTCAGCAGTGCTGCTGTAGAGCCAGAGAAACCAGGTCAGCAGAGCTGTTGTAGAGCCAGAGAACCAGGTCAGCAGAGCTGCTCTAGAGCCTAAGAAGTAGGTCAGCAGAGCTGCTCTAGAACCAGAGACCCAGGTCAGCAGAGCTGCTCTAGAGCCAGAGACCCAGGTCAGCAGAGCTGCTCTAGAGGCCGAGAACCAGGTCAGCAGAGCTGCTGTAGAGCCAGAGAAACCAGGTCAGCAGAGCTGCTTTAGAGGGAGAGAACCAGGTCAGCAGAACTGCTTTAAAGCCAGAGAACCAGGTCAGCAGAGCTGCTCTAGAGCCAGAGAACCAGGTCAGCAGAGCTGCTTTACAGCCAAAGAACCAGGTCAGCAGAGCTGCTCTAGAGGCAGAGAACCAGGTCAGCAGAATTGCTTTAGAGCCAGACAACCAGGTCAGCAGAGCTCTTTAGAGGGAGAGAACCAGGTCAGCAGAGCTGCTCTAGAGCCAGAGAACCAGGTCAGCAGAGCTGCTCTAGAGCCAGAGAACCAGGTCAGCAGAGCTGCTGTAGAGCCAGAGAAACCAGGTCAGCAGAGCTGCTTTAGAGGGAGAGAACCAGGTCAGCAGAACTGCTTTAGATCCAGAGAACCAGGTCAGCAGAGCTGCTCTAGAGCCAGAGAACCAGGTCAGCAGAGCTGCTTTACAGCCATAGAACCAGGTCAGCAGAGCTGCTCTAGAGGCAGAGAACCAGGTCAGCAGAACTGCTTTAGAGCCAGAGAACCAGGTCAGCAGAGCTCTTTAGAGGGAGAGAACCAGGTCAGCAGAGCTGCTCTAGAGCCAGAGAACCAGGTCAGCAGAGCTGCTTTAGAGCCAGAGAACCAGGTCAGCAGAGCTGCTTTAGAGCCATAGAACCAGGTCAGCAGAGCTGCTCTAGAGGCAGAGAACCAGGTCAGAAGAGCTGCTCTAGAGCCAGAGTAACCAGGTCATCAGAGCTGCTTTAGAGGGAGAGAATCAGGTCAGCAGAGCTGCTTTAGAGCCAGAGAACCAGGTCAGCAGAGCTGCTCTGGAGCCAGAGAAAGAGGTCTGCAGAGCTGCTGTAGAGCCAGAGAAACCAGGTCAGTAGAGCTGCTTTAGAGCGAGAGAACCAGGTCAGCAGAGCTGCTTTAGAGGGAGAGAACCAGGTCAGCAGAGCTGCTTTAGAGGCAAGGGACCAGGTCAGCAAAGCAGCTCTAGAGCCAGAGAACCAGGTCAGCAGAGCTGTTGTAGAACCAGAGAACCAGGTCAGCAGAGGTGCTCTAGAGCCTAAGAACTAGGTCAGCAGAGCTGCTCTAGAGCCAGAGAACCAGGTAAGCAGAGCTGCTGTAGAGACAGAGAAACCAGGTCAGCAGGGCTGCTTTAGAGGGAGAGAACCAGGTCAGCAGAGCTGCTTTAGAGCCAGAGAACCAGGTCAGCAGAGCTGCTCTAGCTGACACTGACTGATTGACACTGACTGACACTGATTGACTGACACTGACACTGACTGACACGGATTGACTGAAACTGACTGACTGACAATGACTGACACTGATTGACTGACACTGACTGACTGACACTGCCTGACTGACTGACACTGACTGACACTGATTGACTGACACTGACTGACTGACACTGACTGCCACTGATTGACTGACACTGGCTGACACTGATTGACTGCCACTGACTGACTGCCACTGACACTGACTGACTGCCACTGACTTACTGCCACTGACTGACACTGACTGACTACTCTCTACTACTCTACTACTCACTCTCTACTACTCTCTACTACTCACTCTCTACTACTCCCTACTACTCTCTACTACTCACTCTCTACTACTCAACTTAAACGAGGGCGAGACATATTTCATTTTCAATGCTTGTTTACTTTGGTTCCATCAAGAAGGCATTCAGATGTGTCACACATTTGCCATAAATTCTGAATGGTAGCACTCTAGTTGTTCATTAGATCACTGTAGTAAAGCTACCGCTCCCCAGTGAAGTCTGCTGCTGGTATTGCAAGTGCATGTTTCAGTCTGCATGTCAGAATTTTTTAATGAAATAGAAGAGAATTTGAGAAGTCAAAATGTGCCCTAATTTTTCTTTCTGCAGCACTAATCATAATTTCTATGGCAAAATGAACCCCCTCATTTTGTTCCTTTGCAAATTAAATGTTTTAAGTGTTACCACTCTATTCCAATCAAGATGGCTTCAGGTGTGCCATACTTTTGTAATAAGTAAGACTGTTAGCACTCTAGTTGTTCTTTAGGACACTCTGGGACATTCTGTCAGTGGGCTATACTTTGGCTACATCTGGGTGATATTTGTGCTACATTTGGGCTCTTTTGTCTCTGGTGGCCATCTTGGGAGACTTATTTGTTATGAAGTTTCCTAATCTCCTCATTTACTACAGTCTCCTCAGTAGGAAATACTTTCAGGTTTTTTACTTTGAGTCCATCAAAAAGGCATTCAGATGTGTCACACATTTGCCATAAATTCGGTATGTTAGCACTCGAGTTGCTTATTAGATCACTGTAGTAAAGCTACCGCTCACCAGGGAAGTCTGCTGCTGGTATTGAAAGTGCATGTTTCAGACGGCATGTCAGAATTTTTTTATGCAATAGAAGAGGATTTGAGAAGTCACTCAAAATGTTCCCTAATTCTTCTTTTTTCAGCACTAATCATAATTTCCATGGCAAAATGAACCCCCTCATTGTGTTCCTTTTAAATTAAACTACTCACTCTCTACTGCTCATTCGATACTACTCTCTACTACTCACTCTCTACTACTCACTCTCTACTACTCTCTACTACTCACTCTCTACTACTCAACTTAAACGAGGGTGAGACATATTTCATTTTCAATGCTTGTTTACTTTGGTTCCATCAAGAAGGCATTCAGATGTGTCACACATTTGCCATAAATTCTGAATGTTAGCACTCTCGTTGCTTATTAGATCACTGTAGTAAAGCTACCGCTCACCAGGGAAGTCTGCTGCTGGTATTGAAAGTGCATGTTTCAGACGGCATGTCAGAATTTTTTTATGCAAAATGTTCCCTAATTCTTCTTTTTTCAGCACTAATCATAATTTCCATGGCAAAATGAACCCCCTCATTGTGTTCCTTTTAAATTAAACTACTCACTCTCTACTGCTCATTCGCTACTACTCTCTACTACTCTCTACTACTCTCTACTACTACTCTCTACTACTCACTCTCTACTACTCACTCTCTACTACTCTCTACTACTCACTCTACTACTCTCTACCACTCACTCTCTACTACTCTACTATTAACTCTCTACTACTCTCTACTACTCTCTCTCTACTACTCCCTCTCTACTACTCACTCTACTACTCTCTACCACTCACTCTCTACTACTCTCTCTCTACTACTCACTCTCTACTACTCGCTCTCTACTACTCTCTACTACTCACTCTCCACTACTTACTCTCCACTACTTGCTCTCTACTACTTTCTACTACTCAGTCTCTACTACTCACTCTCTACTACTCTACTACTCTCTACTACTCTCCTACTCACTCTCTACCACTCACTTTCTACTACTCTACTACTCTCTACTACTCTCTCTACTACTCACTCTCTACTACTCTCTACTACTCACTCTACTACTCTCTACTACTCTCTACCACTCACTCTCTACTACTCTACTACTCACTCTCTACTAATCTCTACTACTCTCTCTCTACTACTCACTCTCTACTACTCACTCGACTACTCTCTACTACTCACTCTCTACTACTCTCTATCTACTACTCACTCTCTACTACTCTCTATCTACTACTCACTCTCTACTACTCTACTACTCACTCTCTACTACTCACTCTCTACTACTCACTCTCTACTACTCTCTACTACTCACTCTCCACTACTCACTCTCTACTACTCGTTCTCTACTACTCACTCTCTACTACTCGTTCTCTACTACTCTCTACTACTCACTCTACTACTCACTCTACTACTCTACTACTCTCTACTACTCTCTCTACTACTCACTCTCTACTACTCTCTCTACTACTCACTCTCTACTACACACTCTTTACTACTTGCTCTCTACTACTCGCTCTCTACTACTCTCTACTACTCACTCTCTACTACTCACTCTACTACTCACTCTACTACTCTACCACTCTCTACTACTTTCTCTACTACTCACTCTCTACTACTCTCTCTACTACTCACTCTCTACTACTCACTCTCTACTACACACTCTTTACTACTTTCTCTCTTCTACTCGCTCTCTACTACTCTCTACTACTCACTCTCTACTACTCACTCTACTACTCACTCTCTACTACTCTCTACTACTCACTCTCTACTACTCCACTACTCTCTACTAATCACTCTCTACTACTCACTCTCTACTACTCTCTCTACTACTCACTCTCTACTACTCACTCTCTACTACACACTCTTTACTACTTGCTCTCTACTACTTGCTCTCTACTACTCTCTACTACTCCCTACTACTCACTCTCTACTACTCTCTCTCTACTACTCTCTACTACTCACTCTCTACTACTCTCTCTCTACTACTCTCTACTACTCACTCTACTACTCACTCTCTACTACTCTCTCTCTGCTACTCACTCTCTACTACTCACTCGCTACTACTCTCTACTACTCACTCTCTACTACTCTCTAGTACTCACTCTACTACTGACTCTCTACTACTCTCTACTACTCTCTACTACTCACTCTCTATTACCCACTCTCTACTACTCTCTACTACTCACTCTCTACTACTCTCTACTACTCATTCTCTACTACTCTCTACTACTCTCTACTACTCACGCTCTACTCTCTACTCTCTATTACTCATCCTCTACTCTCTACCTCTCTACCTCTCTCTACCTCTCTCTCCCTCTACCTCTCTACCTCTACCTCTCTACCTCTACCTCTCTACCTCTACACCTCTACCTCTCTACCTCTCTCTACCTCTCTACCTCTCTCTACCTCTCTCTACACGCACTGATATGCACATATATCTATGTATATATATGCAGATGCATTTATATATATGTATGTGTATATGTATATACATACATATGTAAACATATATATAATCTGCATATCTATATAAGTACTCATATAAATGCATGCATATGCATGTTATGTACATGAAAGTTTTAAAAACACTAATAAAAGCAAAGCTAAAAAGCCAACTAATTACAAACAGAATTGCTTTAACTTAAACAAGGGCAAGACCTATTGCATTTTCAATGCTTGTTTACTTTGGTTCCATCAAGAAGGCATTCAGATGTGTCACACATTTGCCATAAATTCTGAATGGTAGCACTGTAGTTGCTCATTAGATCACAGTAGTAAAGCTACTGCTCACCGGGGAAGTCTGCTGCTGGTATTCAAAGTGCATGTTTCAGTCTGCATGTCAGTATTTTTTAATGAAATAGAAGACGATTTGAGAAGTCAAAATGTGCCCTAATTTTTCTTTCTGCAGCACTAATCATAATTTCTATGGCAAAATAAACTCCCTCATTTTGTTCCTTTGCAAATTAAATGTTTTAAGTGTTATCACTTTATTCCAATCAAGATGGCTTCAGGTGTGCCATACTTTTGTCATAAGTAAGACTGTTAGTGCTCTAGTTGTTCTTTAGAACACTCTGGGACATTCTGTCATTGGGCTATACTTGGGCTACATCTGGGAGATATTTGTGCTACATTTGGGCTCTTTTGTCTCTGGTGGCCATCTTGGGAGACTTGTTTAATATGAAGTTTCCTAATTTCCTCATTTACTACAGTCTCCTCAGTAGGAATACTTTCAGTTTTTTACTTTGACTCCATCAAGAAGGCATTCAGATGTGTCACACATTTGCCATAAATTCAGAATGTTAGCACTCTAGTTGCTCATTAGATCACTGTAGTAAATCTACTGCTCACGAGGGAAGTCTGCTGCTGGTATTGAAAGTGCATGTTTCAGTCTGCATGTCAGAATTTTTTAATGAAATAGAAGAGGAGTTGAGAAGTCACTCAAAATGTGCCCTAATTTTTCTTTCTGCAGCACTAATCATACTTTCTATGGCAAAAGGAACCCCCTCATTTTGTTCCTTTTTAAATTAAATGTTTTAAGAGTTACCACCTCATTCCAATCAAGATGGCTTCAGGAGTGCCATACGTTTACCATAAGTAGGACTGTTAGCGCTCTTGTTGTTCTTTGGAACACTCTGGAAAGCTGCAGTAGAACATAAAGGAATCAACTGACAGTCTCTGCCCTTGTTTACTGAGAATGTCAGACTTCATTCTCACATGAGTGAGAAAGATGATGTGAATTTACAGAAAATATTCTCTCAGTTTAGCTTATAGATCGCCTTCTAAACCTCTGTGGGAAAAGCATGAGAAAATATTTTTCTCTGAAACACGATTCATGATATCCCAGCAGAAGGCTTTTTCACATGGTAAAATCACCTTAGAACATACCACAATTCCTAAAATGAGTATGGTACCATCAACAAATGATTTATAATGTAACTAAAGTCTTAAAACCTTCTATTAACTGCAATGCTTTTTAATGAGGTGCTATCATGTATATTGGTCCCAAGATGGCTGCCAACACTTCTTGGTGAAGTGCTGACAGCCAATCAGATCTCACGATGAGATGTGTGGTTAGGCTCCGCCCAGATAATATTGTGATTTTACTTTTGATTTTCTCAGGAACTACTGAACGGATTTACACCATTTAAGCAAAAGGCATGACTCTGAACCAAGGTCTACCTTTCTGCCAAATTTGGAGTAATTCCGTTCAGCAGTGTGGGCTGTAGCTGCGACTAAAGGTCCCTATGGAAAATTGCATGGAGAAAAGATGTTTTGGGACCCCCCATTTTTCTCGGCCACCGCTTGACAAATCCCCCCGAGACTTTCAGAATAGGAGCGGACCGGAGCGGGCCACAAATTTTGAAAATTTCGTGAAGATTCATCAACCGACGCCAAAGTTATTCTAAATAGAATGTTGCGGATTTCCTATGGATAATAGGTCCTAACTATAACTACCTACTGGCGACCACCAGTAGGTAATATATATATATATATATATATATATATGCACACAAGGGTTTGCCTTTTGTGGGATGCACTCGAGATGGATGCATATAGCACAAAGGCGTTGTTGCCCCCAAGCTCCACACAGTTCTTGCGACTCGTGTCGGGCCTTACACCCTTCTTCTCTGGCAACTGTCACAAAACAAACAAGCACCACTGCCAGGGATTCCCTTAAGTGATTTATTAACATAGTCACACCCTTGTGGGCCGGCTAATGAACGCCGTCTCAAAGCATCCTGGGCCTGGTAGTTTCAATGGCAATTTCAAACCCATGTGGGTTGCTTGTTCCAATTGTAAAGATGTTAAAAGATTCCTACTGCATGGTACACGGAGACAAACAAACTCCTTGATAGTGCGCATCCACTACTCACGCACTTGGCTGCCCCAATAAACAGCCGCGGAGGTTAGGGGCAACAACTCCTTTGTGTTATATGCATCCATCTCGAGTGCATCCCACAAAAGGCAAACCCTTGTGTGAATATATATATATTTATATATATTCACTGAAAAAACCATAGGTTTCAGGGGCGTTATAGTTAGGTATTGGCATTTAAAATACCTTAGAAATTCCCTTAAAAAACCATAGATTTCAGGGGCGTTATACTTAGCTGGACATTTCCCTCATACAAAACCCTAGAAATTCCCCCGTTATAGTTAGTTCAGCTAACTATAACTCACGCCCGCCCAATGCACTGCTGATGACGTCACATATTACATCACTCATGACATGGTCAGTGACATCACTGATGACATCACTCATGACATCTCAAATGACATCACTGATGACGTTATCCAGTGACTGTGTGTTTTTGTAAAGTGTAAATATGTTTAATATATATAAGGAAAGGCCTATGGAAGAATGAGTGGGTGTATAAGTGTGTGAATGGATGATTTAGTAGGTGCGTGACTGACTTTGTAAGTGAGTCATTAAACGTATGTTACTGCAAACTAGTGACTAAACTGTGTGAATGTCTGTATCTGTCTGTTGCTGTGTAAGCGGCTGTATGGTTTTCTGAATAGTTACATGAGTGTCTATATGGGTTATTGATTGGTTGTCTGAGTATCTGTATGGGTGTCTGAGTGTTTGTGTGGGTGGTCTGTTTGTGACTCTGTGCATTGATGTGTGAGTGGGTGATTCTATGTGTGCATGGTTTTAAGAGTGCATCTGTGATAGACTGTATGGTTAGGTGAGTGTATGTATGGGTGTGTTAGTGATTGAATGTATATCTCAGTGGTACTTGTGTGAGTAACTACATCTGTGACAGCCAGTATATATGTGTGTAAGAGTATATAAGTGCGTATATGTGAGAGTGTGTGATTGTGAGAGTGGCTGTATGGATGAGTGTGTGCTTGTATCAGTGATTGTATAAGAGCGTAAGAATGTGGTAGTATTTTTATGAGTAAGTGAACTTGTGTGAGTATAACTGGATAGATGAGTAAATGG
This sequence comes from Triturus cristatus, assembly GCF_964204655.1. Taxonomy (NCBI): domain Eukaryota; kingdom Metazoa; phylum Chordata; class Amphibia; order Caudata; family Salamandridae; genus Triturus; species Triturus cristatus. Next base: position 305,775,516 of record NC_140581.1, read on the forward strand.
GAGTGTGATTAATTATTTGCATGACTTACTAGGTGTGTGAGTACCTCTATGGATGATTGGTGGTGTGTGAGTGTCTATATAGGTGTATAAATGCATATGATAGTCCTGTACTGAGTGACTGTAAGTATGAGTGACTGTACAGGTGAGTGACTGGATGTTTGTGTAGACCTAAGAGTCAATGAGTGGGTATGTAGTTATTGGTATTGGAGTATCTATGGTTTTGAGAATGTACGTCTGAAATTTTCATTGGGTATATCAAAGGGTGTGAGAAGATACACTAATTTATCACATGGATGACGTCTTCAGTGATGTCATTTGAGATTTCATCAGTGATGTCATCAGTGATGTCACTGACCATGTCATGAGTGATGTAATATGTGACGTCATCAGCAGTGCACTGCGGGGGCGCGAGTTATAGTTAGCTGATCTAACTATAACAGGGGAATTTCTAGGGTTTTGTACGAGGGAAATGTCCAGCTAACTTTAACGGCCCTGAAACCTATGGTTTTTTCAGTGAATTTCTAAGGTTTTTTAAATGCCAATACCTAACTATAACGCACCTGAAACCTATGTTTTTTCAGTGAATTTCTAAGGTTTTTTAAATGCCGATTCCTAACTGTAACGTGCATGAAACCTATGGTTTTTTCAGTGAATTTTAAAGGTTTTTAAAATGCTAATTCCTGTATATAATTTATCTCTAAACGTATCATGTTTAATGATTTTCATTGGATTTCTATATTTTTCAATTTCAGTGTGTCAATTTCATTAATTATGTTTTTTTGAAATACTTTTTTATCACCATTTTTAAAGTTATTTTTACAATTAATTCTTTTAAAAATTAAAAAATATTATTTGTTTTAATTGGGTTTTTTAAAATATTTTTTTATATTTTTTAAACTATTTTTTAAACTATATTTTCAAAAATGTATGTTTTATTTATTTTTTTCAATTTTTTGGGGATCCGCGCACCCTATGTGCACCGTTCTCGATCCCTACGCGAAAGCATCCGCGCACGGTATGCGTTGGGTACGTGTTTGATGCGCAATTGCAATGTGACTGGTACGCGACTCCAAGCCTATACGCGACACGTACAATGTATGTAACGCGACGCTTGCGCGCTTCCGCGATGCATCACATGCATGTATGACGCGGTGGGTGCGCGGATCCTGCAAAATATTGAACATTTAAAAAAACATATATATATATTTCATGTGAATATTAATTGAAGAGAAACCCTAAACTACTATTAAAAGTAATATATTTATACATCTAATGCTATATTGCTTTTAAATTCAATTTCGCGGATGCGCGCTGGGTGCGTGCTGCGTAAGCGCAGGGTGCGTGGATCCCATGTGACCTGCAAAAAAAGAAATAGGATTGGTTCATTACACTTCCTGTTCTTACTATTGAAAGACCCCACCCATTTCAATCATTCTCCTTTGACCTTCTTTTTAAGAGCATCTCTTTGCAGAGAAGAAGCTTTTTTGACTAAGTTTTTACTTAGCTCAAACTTTTTTTTCAGAACAAACAATGGTTTCAGGGCAGCATGCATCTCCTGCATTTCCTCATACATCTGAGGATGATTTTGTGGAAGAGCCACCATGCACACCACGTTTTTCATCAGTGGTGTGGACATTTTTTACCTATCCTGAGGGGCAAACTAAGACTGTAGTTCATTTTTTTTCCTCCTGTTCTGTTTTTGCGAAAAACCCAAAAAAATTAAAAATTGTTCAGAAAAACCCCCAAAAAATATAAAAGAAGAAAGAAGAAAAAAAAAGTTCTTGTAAGAACTAACTCTCCTGGTTTAAAAAAGGGGCTATATTTGTTTGTTTGTGTGTGAAAGTTTAGATGAATGTATGTGTAGTACGTAATTGACTGAATGAATGCATTAGTAGCGTATGGTGAATGTATAAGTGCAGAACTATGAGGAAGTGCTGCAGCATCACACAGTAACCTCTTTAACTGCAGTGTGCTGTATTACTTCCGAAGCACAGGGATGCAACATATGTACATAAATATGTTGCAAATCTATGCTTCTCTGTGCATGGCTGCTTAAACTGCAGCCATGTGGTGACACAGGCACCCTTGCACCATAGTGCAAGGATATCTGTGTCATGTGCTGTTTGTTTTTGTGCAGGAAGACACACCTTCCTGCACAAAAACAATGAGAAAACGCATTTTTCTCCTTCAATGTATGCTGAACATTTTAGCATGCATTGAAGATATAAAAATGTGGAGAAATGAAAACAATTCTCCTTGCTGTGATTCAAAAGTTGGTCGCACTCTGCTCGTCACACCAGCAAGTTGCCCCAAGGAACTGTGGTAGATGTAGTGGCGACGGCGAGTACGCCTATGCCACGGTGTGTGTAGAAAAGTATGTGTATGCATTAGCCATCCCTGGACACGTGTTTCGAGGTAGTTGCCTCTCGTCAGCAGGGAGCAGGTCAGTGTAAAGGGGTGCCGCGTGGACTGCCAAAATGTAATTAAAACAGGTGAAGTACCTCTCATGGCGCGCAGGTCCAAGGCTCGTCAGCCCGTTGGCTCAAGGGAGCCATAATAAATGATTCAAAAGTTGGTCGCACTCTGCTCGTCACACCAGCAAGTTGCCCCAAGGAACTGTGGTAGATGTATTGGCGACGGCGAGTACGCCTATACCACGATGTATGTAGAAAAGTATGTGTATGCATTAGCAGCACCCCCTTACACTCACCTACTCCCTGCTGACGAGAGGCAACTACCTCGAAACACGTGTCCAGGGATGGCTAATGCGACACTTACTTTTTTCTAACACTGTGGCACAGGCGTACTCACCGTCGCCACTACATGGACCATAGTTCCTTGGGGCAACTTGCTGGTAGACGAGCAGAGTGCGGCCAATTGGATTTGTTGTATTTAAGGCTCCCTTGAGCCATTGGGCCGACGGGCCTTGGATCAGCACCTACGCGCCATGAGTGGTACGTCCCCTGTTAATACGTTTTTGGCAGTCTACGCAGCACCCCCTTACACTCACCTACTCCCTGCTGTCGAGAGGCAACTACCTCGAAACACGTGTCCAGGGATGGCTAATGCGACACTTACTTTTTTCTAACACTGTGGCACAGGCGTACTCACCGCCGCCACTACATGGACCATAGTTCCTTGGGGCAACTTGCTGGTAGACTAGCAGAGTACGGCCAATTGGATTCTTTGTATTTAAGGCTCCCTTGAGCCATTGGGCCGACGGGCCTTGGACCAGCACCTGCGCGCCATGAGTGGTACGTCACCTGTTAATACGTTTTTGGCAGTCTATGCAGCACCCCCTTGCACTCACCTACTCCCTGCTGACGAGAGGCAACTACCTCGAAACACGTGTCCAGGGATGGCTAATGCGACACTTGCTTTTTTCTAACACTGTGGCACAGGCGTACTCGCCGTTGCCACTACATGGACCATAGTTCCTTGGGGCAACTTGCTGGTAGACGAGCAAAGTGCGGCCAATTGGATTTGTTGTATTTAAGGCTCCCTTGAGCCATTGGGCCAACGGGCCTTGGACCAGCACCTGCGCGCCATGAGTGGTACGTCACCTGTTAATACGTTTTTGGCAGTCTACGCAGCACCCCCTTACACTCACCTACTCCCTGCTGACGAGAGGCAACTACCTCGAAACACGTGTCCAGGGATGGCTAATGTGACACTTACTTTTTTCTAACACTGTGGCACAGGCGTACTTGCCGTCGCCACTACATGGACCATAGTTCCTTGGGGCAACTTGCTGGTAGACGAGCAGAGTGCGGCCAATTGGATTTGTTGTAATTCTCCTTGCTGTGCTTTCCTACACCAATTTTAGAATGGTGCAGCATTCACACACATATCGAGATTTAGGATTTCTGATAAATCTAGAGATGTGTCTTGTTCTATGAATATTCAGTGCAATCATGCACAACAACACTTATAGAACACCCTTTCAACGTAAAATGGTGTGTATGATGAGGTTGTATTTACATGGAGTAGAAAAAGTGCACAGAGTGCCTTTTCCTCTCTTTGTAAATATGAAAGAGTGTCTTGCGCAATAACTATGTTACAAAAAGTGACATATTTCTGTTTTTAAAATTGCTTGCGAATGATAGAAGGTAAGCACAGAGTTTTGTCTGCAAAGATGTTCAAAGAAGAATGATTGAAATGATTGCGGTCCTTCATTAGGTACAATGGAAAATATTATGAACCCCTCAAATCTCTTTTTTTGCAGGTCACATGATATCCGATTACGGTCAGATTTAAAAAATACATAGGTATAAACAGAGTGTTTTTAAAAACGTGTTTAAACTTTGTAGCTTCTTGCAGATCTTTCCAGCCTGCATATTGATACTTAGTTAAACTTACCTTCACAGTAATAGAAATAAAAAATGGTATACATTTTTTTCAGATTTTCTTTGCAATCTAAATTGATGTAAATTGCTTATTTTAAAATTAGGATCTGTGAAAGAAAAGAAAAAAATAGTTATAACATGTAATAATACATTTTTTACAACACAGCATAATTTCCACAAAGTAATTTTTTTGCTGTTCTCAGAATATATTGAATTTCACTTGAAATAGTGATTTTAATCGTACTCATCACTTAACAGCGGGCAAAAGAAAACCAGAAAGATTGTTAAAAAATGCTATTCTCAGTAAAATACCAGAAAATACAAATCACACATATATGAAATGCTTACGGCTAACAAAATGTTATAAGTTTAACTAATAAAAACTATAAATGTTGCCGCTTTAAAATATTCACCGAATCAATGACCACCAAAAAGTCCATAATTCAAACATATACCTTTCCTTGAGGCCAAATGGTATTTTTGCACTCCTTTTTTATGTAAATTGTCCAATGTTAGTCCTATTAAATTATAATAATACATTTCTCAGAGAGTGAATTATCTTCCTAAAACTTTGGCTTTAAAAATCTTAGGTAGGAATTTGGAAATTCACTAGGCAAACGTTGTTTGAAAACCAACTGGGCATCATTACAAAGTGTCCAGCCTTTGTCACATTTTAGATAAGGAGTGTAATGTCCAGATGTGGTGGAAGGACCATCATGGAAAATTATAGCAATTGCTACAAAAGTCCTTCCTGATATTGATAGTTGTGCTGCTACAAATTGCTTTATTATAGTATCCAATTTTCCTCCGTCAGCTGTACAACGTTGCATCATTAAAATGATGTTTTTGCCATATTTTGTTAAAAATAATGTGGATAACATTTCTGATTTACATTGGCTACACTCCATGTTTTGATTTGCACCTTTAACTAATTTATTGAAAGACACTGATTTACAGTCTGGTAATGTTAAATACAGAAATCTCTCAGTGTCTACATTGGAGATACATGTATACATGCAATTTCACAATAATGTTCCCATTTGTAAGACAGGCCAAAAATATTTTCTATTTCTACACCTTCATTTTCAAAAATGGTAAGCATATACATTAAAAATTCCTGAGCATCTTTTTGGATATTTTGTGAAAATTGTGTAGAACCAGAACACACATCCAAAAGATTACGAACATCTGAAACAGATTGTATTTCACTTGTGTCTGTTGTCAATTTTTCAAAAACAGAATGCAACAGAGAACAAAATCTTTGTTGCCGATTCGCATTAATTTGTTCTTGCAAACCTTCAAGAAAAAAAACAACATTGACCACTACATTTGCATAGCAGTTGACACAGAACTATTTTCAAACTGATAACCAACAACCTCTTCAATAGTGTCCAATTTCTTTTTACTTGCAATCACAACATTATCTTGTGCTATTCCCTTCTCAACACCTTCAGAACAGATACTGTCAAACCTTCTTTTTCGACCAACCACACGCTTTTCAAATACAGGATATTGACCTAAATTTGGAGCATACACCCTTCTTAACCTATCATACTCTTTTACACAGTTTGCATCTGCAGTAACCTTTGTGTCATCAAAATCAATCAAAAACAAACCAGATAATGTTCTGACTCGCGACAAAGCAACATATGCCATACCCTCTTTAAATACAGTAGATCCAATGTTCACCAATGCACTGTCTACACTTAATCCTTGAGATTTATGAATAGTCACTGCATATGCCAGAGAAAATGGAAATTGTTTCCTACGGACATATACATCTTTAACAAGCAAAAAACGAACTGAACAACGACCAATTTCTTTAACTTCTTCAATCTGACCAAATTTAATTTTTAAAAATTCAATTCCTTCTTTTTTCTGATAATTAACAAAATCTACCACTTTACCCATTGCGCCATTAACTAACCCTTTTTCTACATCCAAATTTCGCCTTAAAATTACCCGACAGTTTACATACGCATACAGGTGCCGATTCCGATCCGGTAAAAAAAAATTCCCGTACGAATCGTATCTGTAATTTTTACGTACGAATCATACAAGTCCCGTACAAACGGGCAAGTACGATTCTTACGTGGAAAATACATACGAATGAAATCGGGAAAAGTCTACGACATGTCCCCGGACAGTTGTACGTACGATTCGTAAAACTGAAGTCCGAGCGCACAAGTACGATCCGTACCGTCCGTCCGAATATACAAATGCATGTAAAACGCACCATCCGAATATACAACCGCATGTAAAACGTCCCGTACGGAGCGAACTGTGTACCACTCCTACCCCGGGCACACCTGGGAGAGGGGTACGAGTCGTACGGCCCCCCCGGCCTCCCACCCCTCCCGCGTACATCCGCACCGTACCCCCAGCCCCCCCATGTATGCACCGTACCCCAGCACCCATACCTGTACGCACCGTACCCCCACCCCACCCCACCATATGTACGGTGCGTACCCCAACCCCGTATGTACGCTGCGTACCCCCACCCCCCGTATGTACGGTGCGTACCCCCGTATGTACGGTGCGTACCCCCACCCCCGTATGTATGGTGCATACCCCCCGTATGTACGGTGCGTACCCCCACCCCCCGTATGTACGGTGCGTACCCCCACCCCCGTATGTACGGTGCGTACCCCCACGCACCATACATACAGGGGTGGGGGTTCGCACCGTACATATGGGGGTTACGCACCATACATACGGGGGGTGGGGGTACGCACCGTACATACCGGGGGTACGCACCATGCATACGGGGGTGGGTGTACGGTGCGTACAGGTATGGGTGCTGGGGTACGGTGCGTACATGGGGGGTGCTGGGGTACAGTGCGGATGTGTAGGGATGGGGGTACGGTACGTACCGGGCCCCCTTTTCGCCATGCATCGTGGCGTACTTAGCTTTTCCGGCACTTTTTGGGTCCCATAAAAATATTGCCGTGCGAAGTGCTGTGGGTACGAATCGTACTTGCTGGTCCGTAAAACGCTGCCTGACTCTGTACAAATGTCATGTACACAGTGTCCCGCATCGGAATTGTGGGTATATTTTAGCCGGTCGGTGTTTTTTACGATTCGTACGGACATGGTGTTTCTGTACGAATCGTACTTGCGGGTTTGTAAGGTGGTTTTCCCGGGTACGAGTCGGATGGAGAAAACGCTCCGTCCGACGGTTCGTAGCCGGGTATTACCGGATCGGAATCGACACCACAGTGTCTTTTCTAAACCAGCTGTTTTAGATATTTTTTTCTAAAGAATCCAGTTTTGTTTTCAACTTTCCCGTCAAAATAATAGTAATTCCTTCATGCTCTATTTTATCAATGGCTTCCATTTTTATAATTTCTTCATTTTCCAGTTTCAAGAGTTCTTCGTTGAATATGGAACACTCTCGCAGTGTTGGCATTAAACAGATCACTGATTTATTTTCAGAAATTTTCATGTACACTTTTGCAGGAAGTCCATTTTCATTTGGAAAGACATTGCAAAGCAATCGACTTTCCAAAGCTTGTTTGTCATGTTTTCTAAGAATTTAAAATCTTATATCTTGAAGAATACTTCCATATTCAGCATCATTTGCCTGTCGCATATTTGTTGTCAGTTCTTTGTATTCAAAATTAGTCCAAATGTACACATTACCAACACTACCAAGAGACTTTCTGCTATCTTCATGTGCAAGTGTTTTAAATACCGGTTGTCCTTTTACCGGAGTAAGTTGCAATAGATCTCCAAAAACTATGACGTGTTTTCCTCCAAATAACACGTCATAATGATAAGTTTCATTTTCTTCAAGACTCTTGAAACTTCACAACAAGCTTCTCCAGATAGCTTGTGGTATTCCAATTTGTTCTCATGCTCTACTGGTAGTATTAGTAAACGATGTAAAGTAATTCCTTTAATGTTATGTGCTGCCAACCCAGTTGGAGCAGTGACAACACAAGACAAATGCGACTGTTTTTTGCAGATAACTTGTAATTACTTTAATTAAGAAACTTTTTCCTGTTCCAGCTTGACCACTCACATACATTCGGATAGGTTGAAATGATGTACATGAGCACCCTTTCTTTTCATGAAGTAATCCATGGTCAATCTGCTCTTTCACTTGTTGATATATTTGTTTCTGTTCAACATTTAGTTGTTCTTACAAGTTTCCTAACTGTACTACATCTTCTTGAGCTTGATACATTGCTGTTTCCACCTCATTCGTGGCAGTTGCTGCTTCATTTTCAACAATTGGTTGTCCTAGTGGATCTTGACTCAGTGTAGCAGAACTTTGACTGTCTTGGGAACTGTCTCTAGCAATCTCAGCTGCAATTGTAGCTTCTTGATCAATTTCATCATTCCACATTTTCAGATAATTTACAAAAGCACTGCATTGTATGCTATCTTTACAAGCATTAAATGAATCTTCATAGCTCTGAAAATCTCCAAGTAATTCCAGTTCTGAACGCCATGGTTTGAACATTTGCAAAAGGGCTAAATAGTAAAATTCCCTTAGCAGTGTCGCAACTCAGTTTCCTGTGATTAATTAAATTTCCTTACCTCTGTTTCACCAGACATCCTTCAGAACCAATAACTGCATATTTTCCATCATTGATGTTCTCTGAAGTATTCAGTTTAAAAGTGTAGTTTTGCAGCACTTCATAGAGACACATGCTTTCAAGATGATGACTTCTGTTCGGGTAATATGTGTCCAACATATTCGTTTTCAAAATATCTGTACTTTTTGGTTATTTTTCTGCTAAATATTCAATTTCTTGAACAGATTTCAGTACCCGATTTCGCATTCCTGCAAGACCTAGACTCACCCAAATGATTCTTCTACTTTTTGAATATAGACTTGTAGATGATAACCGATCTGAACATTCATATGCTCCAATTTCACGATGCGATAAAATCTTCAAACTGAAACTGTATAATTTCTTACATAGAGTCTTCTCGTGAGAAATCTCGACCCACATTTCTTTCAATTCCGTCTTTTCTGATTTAGTAATGTAAGACGTTACATACCGAGCGACAGCAATGGAATTGTCCACAACATACTGAATATCCATGTTAGCATTCCACATGGATAAAATAACTGGATTGTAGTCATTTATGTATTTTGATTCTTCACTTCATTTTAAGTTGTAGGTATTTTTTGGAGACTTTCTTGTGATAGTATATCACACAGCTCACATAAAACTGTTCACTCTTCCTTTGGATAATACAGGACGTGGAAATCCAAAATGACATGTGGTATAGAACTTATCCTTTGACTTGTACTTTCGTCTACAGTATTTTCCACATCGATGGCTTTGGAATCGTAAGACTTGTTGTTTTAAGTTTTTATCTTCTTTGCTATTGGGTACAGCACATGTGGTATAATCTTCAATGAAAGACAAAACAGTTTCATCTGAATCTGTTCCAAATTTGGGGGCGTCCTTGATCCATAACAACATATGTATATGAGGAGCACCTCTTGCTTGATACTCCTTTCACCAAAAGAAATCCACAACTTCTCCAAGAGGAGGATTATTTTTATTGCAGATGAAAGACATCATAGCTTCAAATCTATGATTGAAATATCTGCATACATTAACAGGTTTCAATGAGCACAATTCTCCAGGTGTCTTGTATTCAATATTTTTTATATTGCAATTTGCCTCTCGAAGAAATTCAAGTAAATCATCCCAAGCATACTCAGCACAGCTTAGTGTAACAAACCATGTAGGAGTTCCCAAGTTACGTAGCATACATTTCAGTTCTCCATGACGACGGTACCAATATTCATTAGTCCCTCGCTGACATGCCATCAGATTAATCAACTGAGATTCTAAATGATCATCTCTCTGATGCACTTTATCCATAAAATCCTTAGCAGTTACATTTTGCAGATGCATTCCAGTTTTTAAAATGTGATTTACTGCATGTGAAAGTCCAGACAAGTCACTTTCAAACAGAAGATGAAACATATAAGGGATACATTGTCAAAATCTTGGCTCTTCTGCATATAATCTTGTTGTCCGATATTCAGATGCAGGAATCTGCACAGGACGTTCATCATATCGTCCACCTTTTCCTGTTGGAAACAACTGCGGGAAACAACGAGCTTCCAAACTCTCTTCCCATACACTCATTGGACTTCCTGTTGCTTTTTTCATTTGGAACAACTCAATCGTATTCCCCATCACCTCTTTAGAATGAAGTGGATGTACACTGTAATGTTCATAGATTTCTTCACATCTGGACATGTCCACTTTTTCAATTTGTCCACTTCATGTTTCAGTATCTTCTGCTAAATCTATTTCTTCTTCTCCTACAAACACATTTCTATAGTACTCATTATTTTTTAACAGATACAATGATGCCTTTTGCACTTTTCTAACATCCACTAACTCTTGCCAGATTTTCTTGGTAGGAACACCATTAACTAGAATGACTAGTGGCTCATTTTCTACATGGTCTACACCAATAGTTTCAATATTTTTCCTTAAGTCTAACGGTAAATACACAACTCTTCCTTTCAATCCTCTTTGCAACTCTAATGGAGGTAATTTACCTGTTTTAGGCTCCATACGAACAATAGCCTGAAACGGGTGAACACATTGAATGAGAATAGACTCATACGTATTTAAATCTATCAGCTCTGGAGGAATAGCAACTAACTCTAGATTATTATGAACTGCTCTAGCAGGCATTTTATTCTCATCTAATTTGTTATAAAAATATTTCCAAATACGCTGCTCAGATCCCAAATCAAAACAATCCTCTACCAGCAAATAAGTTGCAAATTCCATCCACTTATCATTATCTTCTATTTCACTTTTTAAATACAGGTTGACACTCCTAGTCTGATTTTTATAGTGAATTCGCCGACAACAAATACAAGAAACACTTGGTCTTTCACCTGAAATTACCTTAAACTTTGTGATTTTATCCTCAAATTTTTTGTAATCACAGGTTCTACATTGTCTTCAACATTTTCTTCTACTAATGTCACAGTTTCTCCGCTCTCTTGCTGAGGACCAAAGTAACAAAACTCAATATCCTCACAAACCTTCTTCACATCTGATACTGAGCCACATAAAGGAGCACTGTTCAACTCATTTAACTTTAGTGCTGGACTTTTCGCATAATACAATCTTCTCACTAACTTCCGCATTTGAGTATGATGTACTGCCAGCATCCTGAAATGGTGAAAAACACTTTCACAAACTTTCCTAGAAAGACAAGCCAGAGAATGACCTTGCAAACCAGTATTTTTTTCTCACTCTGCAAGGGTCTAGTCCTTGCAACACCTTAATCTTTTGTTTAACACTTTTTTTAGTATATGCTTGTAAAAAACTACATAATTTATCAATAGATTTCTGTCGTACACTACAAATACTACTGCAATACCATGTATACACAGGGTGTTTAGGACATCTCCCTAGAACTTCATAAGCTATCACTTCTTCTGCATTTCTTTCAACCATTTTCTCTTTCTCAATTGGACAACCATCGTAACCTCTACCACTGGTGTCAACGGCAAACAGTAATTTTTTGCTCTGTAAATAACTCTCTTCATTAAAGAAAGGCTCTGAACTGGAACTGTGTTTCCATTCTCCCAAAAAAAATCACAACATTTTTTTCTATTAATTACTCTTTTCCTCCTACTTTTGGCCTTCATTAAATTGATTGGTTTATCTAGTGATCGAATTCTGTTTATTACTAAAATGAATAGTTTCCTTTTTACTTCTAAAGCCTTTTCAACAATGTTTTCAATATGCTTCTTTTTATAAAACAGAGCTCTCTTTTTCTATTTCTTCACATCTTTCAGCAAATTATGTACTACTCTCGTTAAATATTTTTTTTCGTAATTCCTTACACTGGTTTTGCCTTCTTTTAGCACACTTTGTCTCCTTTGACTGAATATTTGTTTCTTTGCTTTTCCTCTTATTTTGAATTGTTTTTCTAGTTGAAACATTCACAGTGGATTCAGCATTCTGTAAATTCTGTTTCCTCCTACAAACATTTTTTATAAATTGCTTTGTGATCTTACCAGAAGATTTTTTCTTTTTAGCCACATTATCTTGTACATTCAATACTTGTGGTTGACTTTTCTTCAAGCAGTTCTCCTGTCTCTGTTCTTTTCTTTTTCAGGCATGATTTCTCTATTTTATCGTCGAAAAACAGTATCTGTAAAAAAGAATCACAAATAAAAGTATATTAATAACTTTCAAATTCATACTATTCTATTACTGTAAAAACACATTTTATATAAAAACTGACTAAAAAACTATAGCCATGAAGCACAAGTCTGACGATGGTTAAAACACTACAAGCATAGTGCTTACTACTTTGAAACAGTTTATGCCCTAAAGCCTACCTCACTAAAAGAGTACATCCTAACTGACTGAATGATTACAATACTATTAGGAAACAAACTTGGTGTGTGACAGGGTATTTCCTAGAAGTGTATGAATACTGACATGATTATTGATGGTGTGAAAGACAAGTGTGAAGGTGATTAGAGACCTACATGCATACTGGACACATGTTTCAATCCATTCATACGTTAAGGGCTGTCTCACTCCAATACTATTTGGATACTGATTAAATGATTAGAGTACTGCAAGAAGAATGCCTGGGTGAGTTTATAAGTGTTCGGGTTTTGGCACAGTGAATGGATTACTCCATGGTGCTGAATGGGTCACTAGAGGACTCCAAGAGGAGTGACAGAGTATTTGCTAGAAGTGTATGAATACTGACTAGGGAATTGAAGGTGTAAAACACAAGTGTGTAGGTGGTTAGAAGACTGCATGCATAGTGGATAGGCATTTGAAGCAATTCATATACTAAAGCCTGGCTCACTGCATGAGTACTTGGGTACTCACTGAATGATTAGAGTAATGCAAAAAGAGTACTTGGGTGAATTTATAAGTGTTTGGGTTTTGGCACACTGAATGGATTAGTACATGCTGATGAATGGGTCACTGGAGGAGTACAAGTGGAGTGATAGGATGTTTGCTGCACTATATGTATACTGAGCGGGGAATTAAAGATGTGAAAGACAAGTGTGTAGGTGGTTAGAAGACTGCATGCATACTGGATAGACGTTTGAAGCAATTCATGTGCTAAGGGCTGGCTCACTGCATGAGTACTTGGATACTGACTGAAGGATTAAAGCACTGCAAGGAGACTACCTGGGTGAATTTATAAGTGGTTGCCTTTCAGTGCAGTGAATGGATTAGTACATGGTGCTGAATGGATAGACGTTTGAAACAGTCCATAGAGTAACACTTGGATCACTGCAAAACTACCTGACTACTGACTGAATCATTAGAGTACTACAAAAAAAAGTGACTCAGTGAATCTTTTTAAGATTTTGGATTCTAGTGCAGTGAATAGGTTAGTACTTACTGCCAAATGAGTCAGTGGAGGTGTGCAATTAAAGTGACAGAGTGTTTATTGCAGTTTATAGATACTGAGAGAGAAGTTGAACGTCTCAAAGGCAATTGTGTTGGTACTTACAGGCCTCCATGCATACTGGAAACACATTTGAATCAATCCATGTGCTAAGGCCTGCCTCACTCCATTAGTACTTAGATACTGACTGAATGATTAGACTGTTGCAAGAAGCGTACCTGGGTGAATTTACAAGTGTTTCAGTTTTGGCGCAGTGAATGCATTACTACATGGTGCTGAATAAGTCACTGGAACACTGCAAGGGGAGTGACAGGATGTTTGCTGAAAGTACATGGATACTGACTGGGGAATTGAAGCTGTTAAGGACAAGTGTATAGTGTGTTACAAGACTGCATGCATACTGCATAGACATTTGTAGCCCTCTATGTGGTAATGCATGGTTCACTACATGATTACCTGGAAACTGACTGAATCATTAGACTACTGCTAGAAGAGTGCCTGGGTAAAACTGTTAAGTTTTTCAGTTTTGGCACAGTAAAAAGATTAGTACATGGTACTGGATCAGTCACTGGATGAGTGCAAGATGAGTGACAAGATGTGTATTGAAGTATATAGAAACTGACTAGTTAATTAAAGAAGTGAAAGACTAGAGGCCTGTATGCATACTGCATAGGGGTTTCAAGCAGTCCATGTTGTAAGGCCTGGCTCGCTGCATGAGCACTTGGATACTGACTGAATGATAAGAGTACTAAAAAGAGAGTGCCTGAGTGAATTTCTAAGTGTTTGGGTTTTGGCAAAGTGAATGGTTTAGTATATGCTACTGAATGGGTCACTTGAGGAGTACATGGGGAGTAACAGAGTGTTTGCTTGAAGTGTATGAATACTGACTGTGGAATTAAAGGTGTGAAAGAGAACTGTGTAGATGGTTAGAGGACTGCATGCATAGTGGATAAGCATTTGAATCAAAGCATATGCTAAGACCTGCCTCACTTAGGGCCTCATGTAGGGAGCCAAATACCGGTCGGTAACGGCCGAAATTCGGTAAACATCCCGTTACCGACCGGTATTTAGGCATTTGCGATGTAGGTGGCTGATTTTCTGGATTCAGTATTTACCGACTCGGATTTTAAGAAATCGGTAAAATACCGATTCGGTAAATACCGAATCCAGAAATGCTATGTAGGGGGCACTCAAGTGAGTGCATCATTGGTGTCTGGATTCATTATTTACCACCAACTACAAGTTGATGGTAAATGACGAATACCTTTCAAAAAGCATTTTTGTGCCATTTGAAAAGTGCAATGTGGCAGACATACATGCCCTTAGGGCATGTATGTGCGCCACATGTGCACACATGCACGAATCAGGGGTGCAACAGGGTGTCAATGTGATACCCTGCCACCCATGATAATGCCTCCCCTATTACCGATTCGGTATTTACCGAATCGGTAATGGTAACTGGCTTCCCATTCATTCCTATGGGCCTCCAGGCCCATATGAATGAATGGGAAGGGATGCATTATTATCGATTCGGTAAATACCGAATAATAAATACCGATATTTACCGAATCGGTAATAATTACCGATTGTTTACCTACATTACATTTACCGATTCATAAATACCGAATCGGGTAAAATTCGGTATTTAAGAATCGGTAAATATAATTTACCTACATATGGCCCTTAGTTACTACTTGAATATTAACTGAATGTTTACAGTATTGCAAGGACACTTCCTGGGTGATTACATAAGCAATAATTGCCTTCTAATTCTAACAAAACTTGAGAACAGGAAAGTTTTTAAGCAGTTATGCATATTCAAACATATGAAGTACCCAAATGCTTCTCTCACAGTGGTTCCCAAATGCACACAGACTCACAGTGTGATTCTAGACGAGCAACACTATCTCTAGGAGTTTACCAAAACTCACTCACTACTGTGGAATGGATAAGGGTACTGTATACAACCTACATATTTCAGTACTACACTTTACTATCAATGCCTGTCTCATTTTATCAATGCATAAGCAATGACTGGCTTTTAATGCTACTAAAACTTGACAACATGACAGGTTTTAAAACAGTTATCTGTCAGCAAATACATGATGTTCCCAAATGCTTCTCTCACAATGGTTCCCAAATGCACACAGACACACGGTGTGATTCTAGACACGCAACACTATCCCTAGGAGTTTACCAAAACTCATTCACTACTGTGCAAAAAGTAAAGGGACTGCACACAATCAACATATTTCACGACTCCAGTTTAGTGTCAAAGCCTAACTAATTTTATCAAAACATAAGCAAAGACTGGCTTCTAATGCTACTAAAACTTGACAACATGGCAGGTTTTAAAACAGTTATCTGTCAGCAAATACATGATGTTCCCAAATACTTCTCTCACAGTGGTTCCCAAATGCACACAGACTCACAGTGTGATTCTAGACAATTAACACTATCCCTAGGAGTTTACCAAAACTCATTCACTACTGTGCAAGGGGTAAGGGGACTGCACATATTCTACATATTTAAGTGCTGCACTTTAGTGTCAAAGCCTAACTCATTTTATCAAAGCATAAGCAAAGACTGGCTTCTAATGCTACTAAAACTTGACAACATGGCAGGTTTTAAAACAGTTTTCTGTCAGCAAATACATGATGTTCCCAAATGCTTCTCTCACAGTAGTTCCCAAATGCACGCAGACTCACAGTGTGATTCTATACAAGCAACACTATCCCTAGGAGTTTACCAAAACTCATTCACTACTATGGAAGGGGTAAGGGGACTGCACACAATCTACATATTTCAGGACTCCACTTTAGTGTCAATGCCTGACACATTTAATCAAAGCATAAGCAAAGACTGGCTTCTAATGCTACTAAAAGTTGACAACAATACAGGTTTTAAAGCAGTTATCTGTCAGAAAATACACGATGTCACTAAATCCTTGTCTCACAATCCTTACCCAAATGCACACAGACTCACAGTGTGATTTTAGGCAAGCAGCACTATCATAGGAGTTTACCAAAACTCATTCAGTAGTGTAGAAGGCGTAAGTGTACTGTACACAATCTACATATTTAAGTACTGCACTTTAATGTCAAAGCCTGACTCATTTTATCAATCCATAAGCAAA
This sequence comes from Triturus cristatus, assembly GCF_964204655.1. Taxonomy (NCBI): domain Eukaryota; kingdom Metazoa; phylum Chordata; class Amphibia; order Caudata; family Salamandridae; genus Triturus; species Triturus cristatus. The sequence continues at coordinate 305,792,391 of NC_140581.1, forward strand.
CACTGGCTTCTAATGCTACTAAAACTTGACAACATGACAGGTTTTAAAACAGTTATCTGTCAGCAAATACATGATGTTACCAAATGCTTCTCTCACAGTGGTTTCCAAATGCACACAGACTCACAGTGTGATTCTAGACAAGCAACACTATTCCTAGGAGTTTACCAAAACTTATTCACTACTGTGCAAGGGGTAAGGGGACTACACACAATCTACATATTTAAGTACTGCACTTTAGTGTCAAAGCCTAACTCATTTTATCAAAGCATAAGCAAAGACTAGCTTCTAATGCTACTAAAACTTGACAACATGGCCGGTTTTAAAACAGTTATCTGTTCGCAAATACATGATGTTCCCAAATGCTTCTCTCACAGTGGTTTCCAAATGCACACAGACTCACAGTGTGATTCTATACAAGCAACACTATCCCTAGGAGTTTACAAAAACTCATTCACTACTATGGAAAGGGTAGGGGGAATGCACACAATCTACATATTTCAGGACTCCAATTTAGTGTCAATGCCTGACTCATTTAATCAAAGCATAAGCCACGACTGGCTTCTAATGCTACTAAAACTTGACAACATGACAGGTTTTAAAACACTTATCTGTCAGCAAATACATAATGTTAGCAAATGCTTCTCTCACAATCCTTACACAAATGCACACAGGCTCACAGTGTGATTTTAGACAAGCAACACTATCCTAGGAGTTTACCAAAACTCATTCACTAGTCTAGAAGAGGTAAGGGTATTGCACACAATCTACATTTTTAAGTACTGCACTTTAGTGTCAAAGCCTGACTCATTTAATCAAAGCATAAGCCATGACTGGCTTCTAATACTACTAAAACTTGACAACATGACAGGTTTTAAAACAGTTATCTCTCAGCAAATACATAATGTCAATAAGATTGTAGACAAAAAAAGAACTCCCTACACTTTAGCAGGAGAAATACATTAGTCTGATTAAAATCAAAATAGTCTACATACATCCCCTCACAATTAAATAACTCACCTTTCAAGTTGTTTTGTAGATTAAGTCTATCAGTCACACACCAGATATCAGTCACACACCAGATTTTCTTATACAGAATCTCTGCACTGTGCACCTCTCAGCAAAACTAAAGAATGGCAAAGTTTCCCTCTCATTTTCCATACATATACATGTAAACATCAAATCACATTCCTTCCCACATAAATTCAAAAGCAAACACACATTTCTATTGGTTAAACATTTCAACACTTTCCAAATGACTTAAATTTGAACCCTAGCCCCATTCTGCCTTCTGCCTGTTACCATAGCAACAGGTCATGGAACACTGAACTGAGCACACAGGTCACAAGTTCAGCACACAATGTTGCTAATCAAAACAGCAAGTGTGCTTGACTTTTCAACATATCAGCTTATCATATATAATGTTCCTTTCACGCACTTTTTGTTAACCAATAAGAATCATGTGTTTAAAAAACAGAAACATGTACCCTACCTTTCAGTGTAGAAGATTGTCAAACAACCAATGATTTCTTGTCTTTTTTCAAAACTGCATCTTAGCCACCATTTTAGAAAAATCTTACTTTTCAAACTGCCATTTCATTTACAGAGACCCTCTGAGTGCATCCAGACCTCCCTTCAAGATGCTTAGAGTGTGGATTGTGGGACACAGCTATATTTTCTGGAGCCAAAGGTATGCAGAAAACAAAGGCATTCACAAAGACCTAGGTTTGCCAAATGTAGACATTAAATGGATTGGACAGAGAGGGTTAAAGTGGCACCAATTGATGCCATTGGTAAAAACCTTTATGCATATCCAACACCCTGACCTCATAACAGTGCACTGTGGTGGCAATGACCTAGGCACTTTGACTGGGGTAGGTCTGGAAATGCTTATAAAGGACACCTTTGCATAATTGTTTTCACTTTTTCCCAAAACTGCCTTTGTGTATTCTAACATATGCCAAAGGCAGAAGTGGAACTGGTCCAATCATTTTTGTCCACAGATTGAGAAAGCTAGGAAACATGTGAATAAATCTGTTTCTGCTTTTCTCCGAGACTGTAGAATGGGGTCCATTTCCAATAACAATCTGCGCTTTCATATGCAAGAGATGTATAGGAGAGATGGAGCACACTTTACTGATGAAGTAAACAGAGTCTTCCTCAACAACTTTAGACTCTGTATAGGTACTTACTTATAAGTACCAAAAACTCTCAATGAACACAACGGCTCTTTTTAGAGCCACTCAAGAACAAAACACTTAAGCTAGATGTTTATCTCCCAAAAATGTCAGTTTTTTTTCCTTGGAACTGCGCACCCAACGTGTTAGGAACCGCGCACCCAACGCGAGAGGAACCGTGCAACCAACGCGTTAGGATGCGCGACTCCTAATTTTAACGTAAAAAAAAATAGCCCCTATCACAAATTTTTATTATCCCCGGGGACTCCATCCCCGGGGCTTATAAAAAACGTTGGAGACCGTGGGGGGAGCCCCAACGCCCCCACGGTCCCAGCCGGCTCCCTGCGTCCTTCGGGAGCCGGCATTGCTTTTCCACATGGGGAGCTGCTGACATGCAGCTCCCCGTGTGGAAAAGCAATATTGTTTGGATTTTGAAAGAGAGAGAAGGACCTGCTCTCTCTTTCAAAATCCTAACAAAGTTTTCTATGGGAGGGAGGGAGTCTCCCGCCCTCTCATAGCAAACAAGAGTGTCCTGGGGGTGGGCACCCCAGGACACTGTAGGAGCCGGCCCTGGGGGGTGGCGGTCCCCAGGGCCCTCGAGGGCTCCAGGAGGGGGGCCACGCAGCCCCCCTCCCCTATTAATATATAAACATTTTGCCCCCAGGATTTTGCCCACCCAGGGGCTAATTATTAACGAAGAGCAGAAGCCTGCGCTTCGGGTTTTTTAATTTTTTCGTCCGGATCTGCGCACCCTGTGCGCATTTCGCCGATTTTTTTTATTTTTAAAGGGGGCCCCAGGGGGTCCTTCTGGGACCCCCTGAGCAACACTAGAGGGTCGGAGAATTTCTACCCTGCCCCCTTTATATGTTTAAAACACTTTTTCCCCTTACTTCTTCAGCCTCGCATCTACCGAGGCACAACATGGCTGCCAACAGTTCCTGGTTTCGAATGTAGACAGACACTCGACAGCCAATTAGCATTCAGCGCGTGATCGGGAGGGTGCGCGCTCGGTTCGGGGAGGGTGCTCCAAAGCCATAGATATATGTGTACATTTAACTCTAATTTTCTCAGGAACTACTGATCGGATTTACACCATTTATGCAAAAGGCACGAGTCTGAACTGAGGACTTCCTCTCTGCCAAATTTGGTGTAATTCCGTTCCGCAGTTCGGGCTGTAGCTGCGTCAACAGGCCCTATGGGAAATTACATGGAGAAAATGCGTTTTAGGACCCCCCTTTTTTCTTGGCCCCCGCTTGACGAATCACCATGAATCTTTCGGGATAGGAGCGGACCAGAGCTGGCTAAAAGTTTGAAAAATTTCGCGAAGATTCGTTAACTGGCACCAGACTTATTGAGAATAGAATGTTGCGGATTTCCTATGGAAAATAGGTCCTAACTATAACTACCTACTGGCGACTGCCAGTAGGTAATATATATATATATATATATATATATATATATATATATATATATATATATATTACCTACCAGTAGGTAATATATATATATATATATATATATATATATATATATATATATATATATATATATATATATATATATATTACCTACTGGCGGTCGCCAGTAGGTAGTTATAGTTAGGACCCCTTTTCCATAGGAAAACCGCAACATTCTATTTTGATTAACTTTGGCGCCGGTTGACGAATCCTCGCGAATTTCTCAAAATAGGTGGGGCGCTACACTCCGCTCCTACCCTGAAAGTCTCGGGGGGATTCGTCAAGCGGGGGCTGAGATAAAAGGGGGGTCCCAAAACGCGTTTTCCCCATGCATTTTTCCATAGGACCTTTAGAACGAGCTACAGCCCGAACGGCTGAACAGAATTACTAGAAATTTGGCAGAGAGGTAGTCCTCAGGTCAAGGAAGTGCCTTTTGTAGGTTTGGTGTAAATCTGTTCAGTAGATTCTGAGAAAATAGCCTTTAAATCAATATATATATCTGAGCCCGCTTACGGTACGCTTACCGTAAGCTTACCGTACGCGTACGGTGGCGTGCGCGAGCGCGATTCTGATTGGCTCTTAGATCTTAGTAAACATTCGAATCGGCCGAAACCAGGAAGCGGCGGCCGCCATTTTGTGTATTTCACTCTGAAAAAAAAGAGTGAAAACAAGAAAAGGGGGCAATGAGGAGAGTTACAGACCCCCTAACATTTGTAAGGGGGTCAAAGAAGGACAGAAAAGTACAAAAAAAACATTTATTGATTTTTAAAAAAATCGCGGGGTACGCGTACGGTAAGCTAACCGTACGCGTACGGTAGAAAAAAAAAATAAAAAGAAATAAAATTCAGATTTAAGTGTTTAGATATTAGGGGGCTCTAAAAAGAGCCGTTGTGTTTTTGAAGTGATTTTTTAGTGGTACCTACAAGTAAGTACCGATGCAGAGTCTAAGGTTCAAAAGGAAGACTCTGTTCCCTTCATCATTGAAGTGCACACCATCTCCTCTATAAATGTCTTGCATGTCATAACGCAAGTTGTTGTGGTAAATGGCACCCATACCATAGTCACGGAGGAAAGCAGAAACAGATTTGTTGACGTGCTTTCTTGCTTTGTCAATCTGCGGACAGAAATGATTGGACCAGTTCCATTTTTGCCTTTGGCATATGTTGGAAAACACAAAGGCAGTTTTAGGGAAAAGTGAAAACAGTTGTGCAAAGGTGTCCTTCATAAGCATTTCCAGACCTACCCCAGTCAAAGTGCCTAGGTCATTGCCACCACAGTGCACTATTATGAGGTCAGGGTGTTGGATTTGCTTGAAGGATTTCACCAATGGCATCAACTGGTGCCACTTTAACCCTCTCTGACCAATCCATTTAATGTCTACATTTGGCAAAGCAAGGTCTCTCACCATATCTGTTTTCTCTGCAAACTTTTCACTCCAGAAGACATAGCTGTGCCCTACAATCCACACTGTGAACATCTTCAAAGGAGAACTGGATGCACTCAGGAGGTGTCTTTCAGTAGAATGGCAATATGAAAAGAAAGACAGTTTGGAAATGGAGGCATACATATTTTTTTCAAAACAAAAAGAACTGATTGGCTGTTTCATACCATTCTAGAATAAAAACTAGGCTGTATGTGTAAATTAATAGAAGCATGTTTTGTATTGGTACAGAAAAATGTGTTACCAAAGAACAGTACTATGGATTTGCTGTTAGGTTTGAAAAGTCAAGCACTCTTGCTCTGTGGAATTGAAACATTGTGTGGCGAACTTCTGACCTAACTCCACACAGCAGTGTTCCATGAGCTGTTGCTATGGTAGCAGGCAGAAGTCAAGTTGGGGGAAGGGTACTAGGCAGAAGTCAAGTTGGGGGCAGGGTACTTTTGGAAAAGGGTTGGTTTTCAACCAATAGAAATGTGTGATTACATTTGAAAAAAAGGGGGAAGCACTGAGATTTGAAACTTACATGTATATGTGTGGAAAAATAGAGGGAAAGTTTGCCATTATCTGGTTCTGCTGAGAGGAGAGAGGTGAACACAACAGAGATCCTGGCTCTGATAATCTGCTGTTTGAGTGCCACATTTCTTTCACAACTAACTAATTTTAAAGGTGAGGATAGAGTTTGAGAGGAGATGTATATGGTAAATTAAGAAATGAATAATAGAAATGGAAATTCTTTTTGTTGAAGTTGCGTTTATCATTTTCTGTTTTGGGAGAAATTTAAATGTGAGGAACATGTAAAATAATATGGACTATGTTTTCACAATAAATTAAGGTGTACTGGAAAAAAAAAGAATAGTTTAAGGGTTTGAGGTTGGACTCAGTAATGCAAATACATTCAGCATCACTAAGGCTGGTTTGCCCTTGCTGGAATGTAGGCAGCCACCCAGGTTACACATGGTGGTGGTCTGAAAAAGCAGTTTGGACATGTGCATTTAAGAAAATCAAAAAAGTGGTTTCATAATGTGTCAGTCTGTAAAAGTGATTTTCACTTGCCCAAAAAAAAAGAGCAGTAAGTGTGCTTTCAAATTGGCAAAGAAATTTCGTTTTGGGACTAATGTGAAAACATGACTCTGTGTGCAAAGAGGAATTATAGGCAGAGATTTATTGCGTTTTTTTCTGGTGATTTCACAGTTGCATTAGTAGGAAAAAGGGGGAGCGATTTTTTGGGGGAAGAAGCAGACTCTTAGCACACACCCATGTGCTTGCCATGTATAATCATGCACAGTATTTACAAGCGAGTGGGGTTTTCAGGTTTCAGTCTGTAATGCAAATACATTCAGCATCACTAAGGCTGGTTGCCCTTGCTGGAGTGTAGGCAGCCACCCAGGTTACACATGGTGGTAGTCTGAAAAAGAAGTTTGGACATGTGCATTTAAGAAAATCAAAAAAGTGGTTTCATAATGTGTCAGTCTGTAAAAGTGATTTTCACTTGCCAAAAAAAAAGAGCAGTAAGTGTGCTATCAAATTGGCAAAGAAATTTCGTTTTGGGACTAATGTGAAAACATGACTCTGTGCAAAGAGGAATTATAGGCAGAGATTTATTGCGTTTTTATTCGGTGATTTCACAGTTGCATTAGATGGAAAGGGGGAGCGATTTTTTGGGGGAAGAAGCAGACTCTTAGCACACACCCATGTGCTTGCCATGTATAATCATGCACAGTATTTACAAGCGAGTGGGGTTTTCAGGTTTCAGTCTGTAATGCAAATACATTCAGCATCACTAAGGCTGGTTGCCCTTGCTGGAGTGTAGGCAGCCACCCAGGTTACACATGGTGGTAGTCTGAAAAAGAAGTTTGGACATGTGCATTTAAGAAAATCAAAAAAGTGGTTTCATAATGTGTCAGTCTGTAAAAGTGATTTTCACTTGCCAAAAAAAAAAGAGCAGTAAGTGTGCATTCAAATTGGCAAAGAAATTTCGTTTTGGGACTAATGTGAAAACATGACTCTGTGTGCAAAGAGGAATTATAGGCAGAGATTTATTGCGTTTTGCTCTGGTGATTTCACAGTTGCATTAGATGGAAAGGGGGAGCGATTTTTTTGGGGAAGAAGTAGACTTTTAGCACACACCCATGTGCTTGCCATGTATAATCATGCACAGTATTTACAAGCGAGTGGGGTTTTCAGGTTTCAGTCTGTAATGCAAATACATTCAGCATCACTAAGGCTGGTTGCCCTTGCTGGAGTGTAGGCAGCCACCCAGGTTACACATGGTGGTAGTCTGAAAAAGAAGTTTGGACATGTGCATTTAAGAAAATCAAAAAAGTGGTTTCATAATGTGTCAGTCTGTAAAAGTGATTTTCACTTGCCAAAAAAAAAGAGCAGTAAGTGTGCTATCAAATTGGCAAAGAAATTTCGTTTTGGGACTAATGTGAAAACATGACTCTGTGCAAAGAGGAATTATAGGCAGAGATTTATTGCGTTTTTATTTGGTGATTTCACAGTTGCATTAGATGGAAAGGGGGAGCGATTTTTTGGGGGAAGAAGCAGACTCTTAGCACACACCCATGTGCTTGCCATGTATAATCATGCACAGTATTTACAAGCGAGTGGGGTTTTCAGGTTTCAGTCTGTAATGCAAATACATTCAGCATCACTAAGGCTGGTTGCCCTTGCTGGAGTGTAGGCAGCCACCCAGGTTACACATGGTGGTAGTCTGAAAAAGAAGTTTGGACATGTGCATTTAAGAAAATCAAAAAAGTGGTTTCATAATGTGTCAGTCTGTAAAAGTGATTTTCACTTGCCAAAAAAAAAGAGCAGTAAGTGTGCTATCAAATTGGCAAAGAAATTTTGTTTTGTGCCTAATGTGAAAACATGACTCTGTGTGCAAAGAGGAATTATAGGCAGATATTTATTGCGTTTTGCTCTGGTGATTTCACAGTTGCATTAGATGGAAAGGGGGAGCGATTTTTTGGGGGAAGAAGCAGACTCTTAGCACACACCCATGTGCTTGCCATGTATAATCATGCACAGTATTTACAAGCGAGTGGGGTTTTCAGGTTTCAGTCTGTAATGCAAATACATTCAGCATCACTAAGGCTGGTTGCCCTTGCTGGAGTGTAGGCAGCCACCCAGGTTACACATGGTGGTGGTCTGAAAAAGCAGTTTGGACATGTGCATTTAAGAAAATCCAAAAAGTGGTTTCATAATGTGTCAGTCTGTAAAAGTGATTTTCACTTGCCAAAAAAAAAGAGCAGTAAGTGTGGTTTCAAATTGGCAAAGAAATTTCGTTTTGGGACTAATGTGAAAACATGACTCTGTGTGCAAAGAGGAATTATAGGCAGAGATTTATTGCGTTTTGCTCTGGTGATTTCACAGTTGCATTAGATGGAAAGGGGGAGCGATTTTTTGGGGGAAGAAGTAGACTCTTAGCACACACCCATGTGCTTGCCATGTATAATCATGCACAGTATTTACAAGCGAGTGGGGTTTTCAGGTTTCAGTCTGTAATGCAAATACATTCAGCATCACTAAGGCTGGTTGCCCTTGCTGGAGTGTAGGCAGCCACCCAGGTTACACATGGTGGTGGTCTGAAAAAGAAGTTTGGACATGTGCATTTAAGAAAATCAAAAAAGTGGTTTCATAATGTGTCAGTCTGTAAAAGTGATTTTCACTTGCCCAAAAAAAAAGAGCAGTAAGTGTGCTTTCAAATTGGCAAAGAAATTTCGTTTTGGGACTAATGTGAAAACATGACTCTGTGTGCAAAGAGGAATTATAGGCAGAGATTTATTGCGTTTTTTTCTGGTGATTTCACAGTTGCATTAGTAGGAAAAAGGGGGAGCGATTTTTTGGGGGAAGAAGCAGACTCTTAGCACACACCCATGTGCTTGCCATGTATAATCATGCACAGTATTTACAAGCGAGTGGGGTTTTCAGGTTTCAGTCTGTAATGCAAATACATTCAGCATCACTAAGGCTGGTTGCCCTTGCTGGAGTGTAGGCAGCCACCCAGGTTACACATGGTGGTGGTCTGAAAAAGAAGTTTGGGCATGTGCATTTAAGAAAATCAAAAAAGTGGTTTCATAATGTGTCAGTCTGTAAAAGTGATTTTCACTTGCCAAAAAAAAAAGAGCAGTAAGTGTGCATTCAAATTGGCAAAGAAATTTCGTTTTGGGACTAATGTGAAAACATGACTCTGTGTGCAAAGAGGAATTATAGGCAGAGATTTATTGCGTTTTGCTCTGGTGATTTCACAGTTGCATTAGTAGGAAAAAGGGGGAGCGATTTTTTGGGGGAAGAAGCAGACTCTTAGCACACACCCATCTGCTTGCCATGTATAATCATGCACAGTATTTACAAGCGAGTGGGGTTTTCAGGTTTCAGTCTGTAATGCAAAAACATTCAGCATCACTAAGGCTGGTTGCCCTTGCTGGAGTGTAGCAGTCTGGACATGGGCTTTTTAAAAAATCTGAAAAGTGGATTCATAATGTGTCAGTCTGTAAAAGTGATTTTCACTTGCCAAAAAAAAAGAGCAGTAAGTGTGCATTCAAATTGGCAAAGAAATTTCGTTTTGTGAGTATTGTGAAAAGAAATGTAGTAATATATTTAAATAAAATAAAGGAATTTTTTTTTTAGTTTTTTTCAGGTATTGCTGAAGAGCAGTGAACAAAATTTAAGATGCCTACAAAATCCAGAGTTCAAAAAACGCTAAAAAAAAAACTATATTTGAAGACAACTAGAGGATCAAAGTTAGTAGAAGATGCTGATGTTGGGAGGAAGAAAAAATCTTCTGGTAAGCAAAAAAAAGATTTTCTAAGGAATATATTCAAAAAAAGGAAAAATGTACAAAATGTCTGTACAGGAAAGAATGATTTCAAACAAAAAGGACAAGAAAAAATTGAGAATTTAGTTAATGCAAATATACCTTCTGCAACTAAAAAGTTAAACTTAAACAGAAAAACAGCGTTGAAAGAGATACGTAGAAAAATGTTTCAGAGAAGAGTTATGTCCAATTTGATAAAGGATGTGAAGAAATATAAGCAAAAGGCAAAATATTACAAGAGAAAAAAAGAAATTGAAGCCATTGCAGCAAAGGCATTAGAATTAAAAAGGAAACTATTCATATTAATTTTGAATAGGATGCGTACATTAGACAAAATGGTTAATGTACTGAAATCACATAGCAAAAGGAAAAGAGTAGTGAACAGAACAAACTTTTGTAAAGTGTTTTTAGGAAAGTGGATGCATAGTTCAAGTAGTGAACCTTTTTTTAATGAAGAGAGCTATTTTCAAAGTAATAGTTTGCTGCATGCAGTTGACACCAGAGGTCGTTCATACGAAGTAAAAAATGGTTGCATAATGGAGAAGGAGATAATGGTTCCAAGAGATGAGGTACAAGTGATGGCAGATGAGGCAATGGGGAGACGTCCTAAAGCCCCAGTGTACACTTGGAATTGTAGTAGTATTTGCACTGTGCGTCAGGAATCTATTGACAAATTTCGAGAGTTTCTAAGAGAATATAGTAAAAAAAGTATAAAACAGAAGATTAAGGTGCTTCAAAGTCTGGATCCATGCAGAGTGAGAGAGAATACTGGTTTGCAGGGTCATTCTCTGGCTTGTCTATCTAAAAAAGTGTGCAATAGTGTTTTCCATCATTTTAGGATGCTGGCTGTTCATCATACTGAAATGAGAAAGTTTGTGAGACGGTTGTATTTTGCCAAAAGTCCAGCAATAAAGTTAAATGAATTGAATAGGGCTCTGTTCCGAGGAACGGTATCAGATGTAGAGAAGGTTGTTGATGAAATTCAGTTTTGTTACTTTGGTCCTGAACAAAACAGTGCAGAGAAGGACACAGTAAATGAGGAAGAAGTGGAAGAGAATGTAGAACCCTCTGTAAGTAAGACATTTAATGATCACATAACAAAATTTGCAATAGTCTCTAATGAAAGACCAAATTTTACTTGTATTTGTTGCCGCAGAACTCATTATAGAAAACAAACTAGGAATGTTGATCTCTACAGAAAGAGTGAAAATGAAGATAATTATAAGTGGAAGGATTTTGCCACATATATATTTCTAGAAAATTGTTTTGAATTGGGTGAAGATCAGCGTATTTGTAAATACTGTTACAACAAGTTAGAGGAAAATAGAATGCCGACCAGAGCTGTACATAATAATTTAGAATTGGATGCTATTCCTGCTGAACTTTCTGAATTAAATACATATGAGTCTATACTCATTCAATGTGTTCATCCGTTCCAGACCATAGTACGTATGGAGCCCAAAACTGGTAAATTACCTCCTTCAGATTTACTGAGAGGTTTAAAAGGTAGAGTGGTGTATTTGCCCTTGGATTTGAAAAAAAATATGGAAACTATTGATGCGGATACTTTGGAAACTGAACCATTAATTATTCTGGTTAATGGTGTACCTACAAAGAATAAGAAGATTTGGCAGGAGCTGGTAGATGTACGGAAAGTACAAAAAGCAAATTTGTATTTGAAAAGGAATAACAAATGGTATGAATCAATTTATATAGAAGAAGAAGAAGAAGAAGAAGAAGATTTACAAGAAGACACAGAAACACCAACTGGACAAATTGAAAAAGTGGACAAGTCAAAGGAAGAAGAAATTTATGAACATTTTAGCATACATCCTCTTCATTCAAAAGAAGTTATGGGAGACAATATTGATCTCTTTCAGATGAAGAAAGCAAAAGGAACTCCCGTGAGTGTATGGGAGGAGAGCTTGGAAGCTCGATGTTTTCCCCAGCTGTTTCCTAAAGGAAAAGGAGGACGATACGATGAACGTCCAGAACAGATTCCAGCTTCTGAGTATCGGACTACAAGACTATATGCTGAAGATCCCAGATTTCGACAAAGTATTCCTTATTTGTTCCATCTTTTATTTGAAAGCGACTTGTCTGCACTGTCTTATGCAGTAAATCACATTTTAAAAAGTGGAGTACATTTACAAAATGTGTCTGCTAAGGATTTTATGGAGAAAGTGCAGCACCGAGATGATCATTTGGAAACACAACTGATCAATCTGATGGCTTGTCAGCGTGGGACAAATGAATATTGGTACCGACGCCATGGTGAACTAAAATGCATGTTACGGAATTTAGGAACACCAACATGGTTCCTTACCCTAAGCTGTGCCGAGTACGCTTGGGATGATTTACTGGATTTTCTACGAGAGGCAAATTCAAACATTAAAAACATCGAATACAAGACAGCAGGAGAACTGTGCTCATTGGATCCGGTTAATGTTTGCAGATATTTCAATCATAGATTTGAGGCTATGATGTCCTTCATCTGCAATAAAAAAAATCCACCTCTTGGAGAAGTAGTGGATTTCTTTTGGAGAAAAGAGTACCAGGCAAGAGGAGCTCCTCATATTCATATGCTGTTGTGGATCAAGGATGCCCCAAAGTTTGGAACAGATACTGATGAAGCAGTGTTATCTTACATTGAAGAATATGCAACATGTGCTATACCAAAAAGCACAGAAGAGAAAAAGTTAAAGGAGCAAGTTTTACGTTTCCAAAGTCATCGGTGTGGAAAATACTGTCGACGGAAATACAAGAGCAAAGAAAAATACTACACTAAATGTCGATTTGGATTTCCTAGACCTGTTCTTTCAAATGGAAGAGTAAACAGTTTTATGTCAGCTGTGAGACATACTATCACAAGAAAATCACCAAAGAATACCTACAACCTTAAAAGAAAAGAAGAATCAAAAAATATAAATGACTACAACCCAGTCATTTTATCCATGTGGAACGCTAACATGGATATACAGTATGTTGCTGACAATTCCATTGCTGTTGCTCGATATGTAACGTCTTACATTACGAAATCAGAAAAAACAGAATTGAAGGAAATGTGGGAAGAGATTTCTCACGAGAAGACTGTCAGTAAGAAGCTGTACAGTTTCAGTTTGAAGATGTTATCGCATCGAGAAATTGGATCCTACGAATGTTCAGATAGGTTATCTTCTGCAAGTCTCTACTCGAAGTCAAGAAGAATAATTTGGGCAAGTTTAGGCCTTGCAGCAATGAGAAATCGGGTACTGAAATCTGTAGGAGAAATTGAATATTTGGCTGAGAATGACCCAGAAAGTACAGATATTTTGAAATCAAACATGTTGGACACTTATTATCCCAAGAGAAGTCATCATCTGGAGAACATGTGTCTCTATGAAGTGTTGCAGAACTACATTTATTCACGGAAAGCTGCAGAAGACATCAACAATGGAAAATATAAAGTCGTTGGTGAAGAAGGATGTTTGGTGAAGCAAACAAAAGGAAGTTTGATAAATCACCGGAAGCTGAGTTGTGACACTACTGACAAGAAGGAATTTTACTACTTGGCTCTTTTACAGTTGTTTAAACCATGGCGTACAGAGGATGAACTACTGGGAGAATTTCAAAGCTATGAAGATTCTTTTAATGCTTGCAAAGACAGCATACAATGCAGTACATTCTCAACTTATCTGCAAATGTTAAATGAAGAAATTGAACAGGAAACTACAATTGCAGCAGAAATAGCTAGAGACAGTTCTCAGGACAGCCAAAGTTCAGGAACACTCAGTCAAGATCCCCTAGGACAACCAATCGTTGAAAATGAAGCATCAATAGCCATGAATGAAGTGGAAACGGCTATGAATCAAGCTCAAGAAGAATTTATAGACTTAGAAAATTTGGAAAGACAACTGAATCAAGAGCAGCAACAAATTTATGAAGAGATCAAAAACAAAATTGATCACGGATTTCTACATGAAAAAAAAGAGTGCTCATGCACATCATTTCATCCAATCAGGATGTATGTAAGCGGACAAGCTGGAACTGGAAAAAGTTTCCTAATAAAAGTCATCAGAAGCTACCTAAAGCAAAAAACGGATTCTACTTTGTCTTGTGTGGTTACTGCTCCAACTGGGTTAGCAGCATATAACATAAAAGGAATCACTTTACATCGTTTGCTAATGTTACCAGTGGAGCATGAGAACAAAATACAATTCAACAAGCTAACTGGAGAAGCATCCTTGGAAGTTTCAAGAGTATTGAAGAAGATGCAAGTTCTCATTATTGATGAGGTGAGCATGGTATCAAACTTAATGCTTGCCTTTGTGCATTTAAGAATGCAGCAAATTTTGAAGACAGACTATGACATGTTATTTGGTGGAAAACACGTCATAGTTTTTTGAGATCTTTTGCAACTTACTCCAGTTAAAGGACAACCAGTGTTTTGTACTGTCACACATGAAGACACAAAGAAGTCATTGGGAAGCATCGGAAATACAAATATTTGGTCCTTCTTTGAGTACAAGGAACTTACTACTAATATGAGGCAAGCAAGCGATGAAGAATATGGAAGTATTCTGAAGGATATCAGAATTGGACTACTCACAGAAGTTGGCAAAAAAGCATTACAGAGTCGGCTGCTACATAATTTATTTCCAAAGGAAGAAATAGTTGCAGAGAAGATATACAAGAACATTGCAGAAAACAAAAGTGTCATCTGCTTAATGCCAACTCTACGTGAATGCTCAATATTCAATGAGGAGCTTTTGAAATTGGAAAAGGAAGAGATCAGGAAATTGGAAGCAGTGGACAAAATTGAGGATGGAAGAATTACTGTCACAGTAACAGGCAAACTGAAAAATAAATTGGACTCACTAGAGAAGAACATCTCCAAAACAGCTGGATTAGAAAAAAATCTATATGTTTGCATGAACTGTAGAGTATTTTTAAGGAGAAATTTGGATGTTGAAAAAGGTTTAGTTAATGGAGCTATGGGAAGAGTTGTGGGTTTTATTAATTATCAGAAAAAAGATGGAATTGAATGTTTAAAAATAAAATTTGATCAGATAGAAGAAGTTAAAGACATTTGTCGTTGTACAGTTCGTTTCATGCTTGTGAAAGACTTATATGTACGTAGGAAGCAGTTTCCGTTTTCTCTAGCATATGCTGTAACTATTCACAAGTCTCAAGGATTGACTGTAGATTGTGCTTTTGTGAACATTGGTTCAACTGTGTTCAAAGAAGGTATGGCATATGTTGCTTTGTCACGAGTGAAAACATTATCAGGTTTATTCATGATAGACTTTGATGACTCAAAAGTTAGTGCTGATACAAACTGTGTAAAGGAGTATAATAGATTAAGAAGAAGCTATGCTCCTCATTTAGGTCAGTATCCTGTGTTAGAGAAACGTGTAGTTTCTCGTAAAAGAAAAAATGACAATATCTGTAATGAAGATGTAGAGAAGAGGAAAAAAAAGAGGAGTGATGTAATTGCAAGCAAAAAGAAAAAGGAAAATGAAGAACAGGTTGTAGGATGTCATTTTGAAAATAGCTCTGGTGTCAACTGCTACGCAAATGTAGTGCTGAATGTTGCATTTTATCTGGAAAGTTTGCAAGAGCAGATAATAGTAAATCAGGGAAAAAGATTCTGTTCAGAGCTGAGTCTCCTTTTTCAAAAGCTGAGTAAAGATAAAACTCAAATAGAAAGTGCTACTGAAATTAGAAAACTTTTAGATGTATGTTCAGGACGAACACAGTTTTCTCAAAATGTACAGCAAGACGTACAGGAATTTTTGATGTATTTTCTTCAGGTAGTGGAAGAAGAAGGAGTTCCCATTGACATTTTTTTTGGTCTCTCTTATAAATGGGAACATAGTTGTGATAATTGTTATAATATATGTGGTTCTAATGTTGATAATGAAAGGTTTATTTATTTGACATTGCCAGAAAGTAAAACAGTTACTTTTGCAAAATTAGTTAAAGATGCTAATCATAGCATGAAATGTGGTGAGTGTAAATCTGACATGTTTTCAACATTAATTTTAAAGGAATACGGACAGTATGTAATTTTAATGATGCAACGATGTAGAGCTGATGGTTCAAAATTGGATACTTTAATAAAGAAGTTTACAGGACAGCAATTATCAATTTCAGGAAAAACTTTTGTAACTGTTGCAATAATTTTCCATGATGGACCTACTGTTACTTCTGGACATTACACAGTTTATCTTAAATGTGAAAAAGGTTGGACACTGTGTAATGATTCCCAATTGATTTTCAAACAACGTTTGCCTTTTGATTTAGCAAATTCCTATCTAATCTTCCTGAAACCTAAATTTTAGACAGATTTGGCAAGATCTGGACAAAATAATTTTACCATTTTACTGCATTACCATTACAATTTTGTAGAAAAATGATTTTTTAAATTATCATTTGGCCTAATGGAAAGATAACCAATTGTAATGTGGACTTTTTTAATTTTTAATGAAACTTTGAAAAACCAATAATTTAGAGATAATCGGTAACATCTGCACAATTTAAATTTTGGAATGTTATTGGACTGCCATTGGAATTTTTTTCAAAAATGATTTAAAAAATTACTATTTGGCCATGCGGAAAAGTAACCAATTCTATTGTGGACTTAATAAATTATTCCAAAAATTTTCGTGAACCAAAATGTAACAGAGAATCAGTGAGATCTGGACAAATTAAACTTTAGAATTTTATTTGATTACTGTTGGAAATTTATTCCAAACAAAATTTTAAAATTACTATTTGCCCTAAAGGAAATGGAATCAGATGTATTGTGGAGTTATTTGAGATATAATATTGTGATTATACTTCTGAAACAAACATATCAGACGGTATTTTAAAGAAATAACTATTGGTATTAGATGATATTTTTTTAGAATATTATGCATTTCTATAATGTTAAGTTTAAGTAAAAAGAGATTCTGGGCTTTTTTATTACAATCTTTGTGATTGTTATTTTTTTTTGCCCGCTGTAAAATGATGAATGCAATTGCTTTCACAATTTATAGTGAAATGCAATATATTCTGAAAACAGCAAAAATAAGGCAAAAATATTTTTGGGAAAAAAATGTAAATATGTGTACTGTATTATAAAATGTTTTAAAAATATTAATACTTTTTTCTTTTTTTTCAGATTCATATAGAAATTTTTTGAAAACTAGAACCATTTTTAAAGCTATTTTTAAAAAAAACAAATGAATAAATATTTTTTTGAGTGAGTATGGTAAGTCAATAATAATAATTGTAGTCTCTCAAGGACCTTGTAATGTGATAATTGATTTTTAGTGTTTTTTAAAAAAAAAAAAAAAAAATTACGCGTACCGTACGCGTACGGTAAAAAAAAAAAAAAAAAAGTTTTTAAAAACATATATAAAAAATAGATGAAAGGTAAGGTTGGCTCTTAAAAGAGCCGTTGTGTTCATGCAGGGACAGAGGAAAGAAAGATTGGGAATATTAGACGGTACGACAAGTGTGCTGATCTATTTTACTGTTCACTAGGGAAACACTGGTCTCCCTATAAGTAATTAGATCGTGACAAGTGGCGCACCGTACTTCAACCCTCGCAAACCGAGGGTTAATTTCCAGAGGGCCAGCAAAAGGAGATGCTCCCCCCACAGATGAAGGGCTCACCTGACCTGCAGAAGAAGGAGTCAGCTCTGCAGATGATGGTCCAGGCTGAGCTGCTGTGGATGTACTTGCTTGTCTTTCTGAAGAGTTACCTCCAAAAAGATGACCATGTGTCCTTTTGTGTACATCCTTGAGGTGTCTCTTCATGGTGTGATTCCCAAAGGAATACTTCCTGTCAGGATTACCTCTAGAAAGTACACGCTGACACAGCCTGCAAGTTACTAAGGGTGCATTCACCTTTTGCTGGCCTTCAGGAAAAGTAAAATAATCCCATACATAAGAGGGCTTTTGTTTCCTCGATCTCTGCCTCAAGACAGTGCTGCTAGTGCTAGCCTCACTCTCAGAAGAGCTCTGCTGTTCTGCCATCGTATCCCAAAGACAAACCAGCTCCTTCTCCTAAGGGATCACAAGCAGAAATGAGGGGAATGGGTGTGGTGTAGGAGAGTTCTAGAACTGAAAGTAGTTTTAGCCAATCAAAAGTTGTGTTTCATGATCACATGACCTACCGTACGCTTACGGTACGCTTACGGTACGCTTACGGCAAAAGTGCGCATGCGCGTAAAAAAGACACGCGCTTGCGCGCATGCGCATAACAGACACTACCCGACACTTCCGCGTAACGTGCGCGTGTAGCGCACACGCGTACGCGTCCCACGCGGAGTACGCGCGGCTACGCAAATTGCGTAACTATACGCAAGCAGCGTGGATAAATTACGGACGTAGCGTAAACCGTACGCTTACCGTGAGCTTACGGTACGCGTACTAAAAAAATAATAAAAAAAATAGAAAAAAAGTACTGCAAATAAATTTTACATGTTTATTTTAAAAAAAATATAAAAAAAAAACATATTAAAGAATTTTAAAAATTTAACCATAGTCTTTATAAAAGGTAAGAAAAATAAAATAAAAATATGTTAAAAAAAATAGAAGAAAAAAAAACAATTAGCATTTAAAAAACCTTGCAAATTCACTGAAAAAACCATGGGTTTCACACACGTTATAGTTAGGACTTAGCATTTAAAAAACCATAGAAATTCAGTGAAAAAACCATAGGTTTCACACACGTTATAGTTAGGAATTAGCATTTAAAAAACCTTAGAAATTCAGTGAAAAAACCATAGGTTTCACACATGTTATAGTTAGCTGGACATTTTACTCGTAAAAAACCAATGAAATTCCCCCGTTATAGTTAGTTCAGCTAACTATAACTCGCGCGCCCGCAATGCACTGCTGATGACGTCACATATTACATCACTCATGACATGGTCAGTGACATCACTCATGACATCACTGATGACATCTCAAATGACATCACTGATGACCTCACTGATGACATCATCCTTGTGATAGAGTGGCAGACCTCCTCTTCCCCTAATAAAACCTTTGATACACACAATCAAAAATAGAGACTAAAATATACAAAACAATGGACATACCAATAACAGTTACAACAACCTCTTCAGTAATTCTAAGATCCACATACACATCCACTCATTCACCAACAGTCCAATACAGTCACTCATACATGTACTCACTTATCATATGTACTCATACACCTATACATCCTGCTACACAACGCCACTCATCCATAGAGCTACTCACACACATAGTCACTCATGCCAATAAAGAATCAAACATCCATTTACTTGCATATACAGTTAAACACACACCACCACACTTACTTCTACGGAAACTTACACATACTTAGTCTTTTTAACAATCACTTATAGAAACACATACTTATTCATACAGGAACTCTTTCAATCTCTCACTCTCACATATACTCACATATATAAACCAATAGTCACATATACTAGTTTTAAACATATGTAGTTACTCATAAAGACACTATTGAGACAGTCATTCACTCACTAACACACCCATACACACACTCATCCACCCATGCAGTCCTGCACACATGCTCTGTTCAACACATACAAACAGTGAGTCACTCATTCATGCACCTATGCACTACGTCATACCCCCCACCGAACCATGCAGACACTCATACTGATACTCAAAAAACCAACTAATAACCTATATAGACACCCATGTAGCTACTCTCCAACCCATGCAGCCACTTATACACAAAGTGAGAGACTGATACAGATATTTATATATTTAAACATTACTCACTAAGCCATGTATTCACTATGATACACTTAATCAGTCAGTTACACAATCAATTTTTCAAAAAGAAATCATCCATTTAGACAGTAATATACCCATTTATTCTTCCATCGACCTTGAGATATACATATATAAAACATATTTAATTTTCAGAAAAATACACATTCACTGGATGATGTCATCAGTGAGGTCATCAGTGATGTCATTTGAGATGTCATCAGTGATGTCATGAGTGATGTCACTGACCATGTCATGAGTGATGTAATATGTGACGTCATCAGCAGTGCATTGCGGGCGCGCGAGTTATAGTTAGCTGAACTAACTATAACGGGGGAATTTCATTGGTTTTTTACGAGTAAAATGTCCAGCTAACTATAACATGTGTGAAACCTATGGTTTTTTCACTGAATTTCTAAGGTTTTTTAAATGCTAATTCCTAACTATAACGTGTGTGAAACCTATGGTTTTTTCACTGAATATATATATATATATATATATATTTCAGAAAACTGCTATTCCAAACCTCCTGTCCGGCGAGAGGAAAGCACACGAACCCTCAGAAATGGTGGCAGAGATTTTTTATTTTTCCAAAGACCTCATACGTGACGCGTTTCGAGCAACAAGTGCCCTTGATCTCACGTTAACACAAACGCTGAGGCTGTTTTTTTCTTTTTTAAAGATGCAGTGCTACACCCGATCACATGTTATGGAAAATAGAAAACATACTTTTTACTTTTTTTTCCCAATCTGAAAGTTCTTAAAAAGTGAAACAGGGTACATCACCATTACACAATTGTTTAGCGCTGATAAAACATGCGGATAATGAAACATGAGCCATAATGACATACTTATTTAGATAAAATAATTTGTGTTTTAAAATTGAGTATGAATTAACTGAGTGCAAATCAACATACATTTTGACTATCAAACTTGTAATGCTATCACTTTTAGCGGTGTTGCCATAAATGGTTTGGACTTGATACCTTAAAGGTAACTGACCCAGTTTATCTTCATTATGTGTATAAATACACTATGACCGATTTAAAACACAACAAAACCAATCCCATTTGTCATATATCCTTATTCTTTGGCTGATTGCAGATATCCATGCTAACAACGATAACAATAAAATTGTCTTGTTTTTTACTGTGATGTTATTTCAACCCTCATTTCTTGCTACTGGTACCTGATATTGGGTCAGTATTGATGCTGATTTATCCCTCCGGCTACCTCTAGATTCGACACCATCTAAATCTATGACATGAGGTAGTATCAGTGTGAGTTTAAAAAGTATGTGCAAATAACGCCTCGTGAATAAAGTGCAAAGTGCTAGTAATAAAGTCCTTGAATTAACTAAAGTGCTTAAATAAATATATATATATATATATATATATATATATATATTCACTGAAAAAACCATGGGTTTCACACACGTTATAGTTAGGAATTAGCATTTAAAAAACCTTAGAAATTCACTGAAAAAACCATAGGTTTCACACACGTTATAGTTAGGAATTAGCATTTAAAAAACCTTAGAAATTCAGTGAAAAAACCATAGGTTTCACACATGTTATAGTTAGCTGGACATTTTACTCGTAAAAAACCAATGAAATTGCCCCGTTATAGTTAGTTCAGCTAACTATAACTCGCGCGCCCGCAATGCACTGCTGATGACGTCACATATTACATCACTCATGACATGGTCAGTGACATCACTCATGACATCACTGATGACATCTCAAATGACATCACTGATGACATCACTGATGACATCATCCAGTGAATGTGTGTTTTTCTGAAAATTAAATATGTTTTATATATGTATATCTCAAGGTTGATAGAAGAATAAATGGGTATATTACTGTCTAAATGGATGATTTCTTTTTGAAAAATTGATTGTGTAACTGACTGATTAAGTGTATCATGGTGAATACATGGCTTAGTGAGTAATATTTAAATATGTAAATATCTGTATCATTTTTTCACTTTGTGTATAAGTGGCTGCATGGGTTGGTGAGTAGCTACATGGGTGTCTATATAGGTTATTAGTTGGTTTTTTTGAGTATTAGTCTGAGTGTCTGCATGGTTCGGTGGGGGGTATGACGTAGTGCATAGGTGCATGAATGAGTGACTCACTGTTTGTATGTGTTGAACAGAGCATGTGTGCAGGACTGCATGGGTGGATGCGTGTGTGTATTGGTGTGTTAGTGAGTGAATGACTGTCTGAATAGTGTCTTTATGAGTAACTACATATGTTTTAAACTAGTATATGTGACTATTGGTGTATATATGTGAGTATATGTGAGAGGGAGAGATTGAAAGAGTTCCTGTATGAATAAGTATGTGTTTCTATAAGTGATTGTTTAAAAGACTAAGTATGTGTAAGTTTCCATAGAAGTAAGTGTGGTGGTGTGTGTATAACTGTATATACAGGTGAATGTATGTTTGATTCTTTATTAGCATGAGTGACTATGTGTGTGAGTAACTCTATGGATGAGTGGCATTATGTAACAGGATGTATAGGTGTATGAGTACATATGATGAGTGAGTACATGTATGAGTGACTGTATAGGACTGTTGGTGAATGAGTGGATGTGTATGTTGATCTTAGAATTACTGAAGAGGTTGTTGTAACTGGTATTGGTATGTCCATTGTTTTGAAAATTTTAGTCTCTATTTTTGAATGTGTGTATCAAAGCTTATATTAAGGCGAGAGGAGGTCTGCCACTCTATCACAAGGATGATGTCATCAGTGATGTCATCAGTGATGTCATTTGAGATGTCATCAGTGATGTCATGAGTGATGTCACTGACCATGTCATGAGTGATGTAATATGTGACGTCATCAGCAGTGCGTTGCGGGCGCGCGAGTTATAGTTAGCTGAACTAACTATAACGGGGCAATTTCATTGGTTTTTTACGAGTAAAATGTCCAGCTAACTATAACATGTGTGAAACCTATGGTTTTTTCACTGAATTTCTAAGGTTTTTTAAATGCTAATTCCTAACTATAACGTGTGTGAAACCTATGGTTTTTTCAGTGAATTTCTAAGGTTTTTTAAATGCTAATTCCTAACTATAACGTGTGTGAAACCCATGGTTTTTTCAGTGAATTTGCAAGGTTTTTTAAATGCTAATTCCTTACTATAACGTGTGTGTAACCCATGGTTTTTTCAGTGAATTTGCAAGGTTTTTTAAATGCAATTTTTTTTTTTTATTCTTCATTTTTTTCAAACATATTTTTAATTTAATTTTCTTTCATTTTATAAAGACTATGCTTAAATTTTTAAAATCCTTAAATATTTTTTTTTAATATATTTTTTAAAATAAACATGTAAAATTTATTACCAGATTTTTTTTTTTTTTTTTTTATTTTTTTTTAGTACGCGTACCGTAAGCTCACGGTAAGCGTACGGTTTACGCAACGTCCGTAATCTATCTACGCAGCTTGCGTATAGTTACGCAATTTGCGTAGCCGCGCGTACTGCGCGTGGGACGCGTGCGCGCTTACGCCACACGCGCACGTTACGCGGAAGTGCCGGGGAGTGACTGTTATGCGCATGCGCGGAAGCGCGTCTTTTTTACGCGCACGCGTACTTTTTGCCGTAAGCGTACCGTAAGCGTACCGTAAGCGTACGGTAGGTCATGTGATCATGAAACACAACTTTTGATTGGTTGAAAGTACTTTCAGTTCTAGAACTCTCCTACACCACACCCATTCCCCTCATTTCTGCTTGTGATCCCTTGGGAGAAGGAGCTGGTTTGTCTTTGGGATACGATGGCAGAACAGCAGAGCTCTTCTGAGAGTGAGGCTAGCACCAGCAGCACTGTCTTGAGGCAGAGAGCGAGGAAAGTAAAGCCTTCTTATGTTTGGGATTATTTTACTTTTCCAGAAGGCCAGCAAAAGGTGAATGCACCCTTAGTTACTTGCAAGCTGTGTAAGCGTGTACTTTCTAGAGGTAATCCTAACAGGAAGTATTCCTTTGGGAATCACACCATGAAGAGACACCTCCAGGATGTACACAGAAGGACACATGGTCATCTTTTTGGAGGTAACTCTTCAGAAAGACGAGCCAGTACATCCACAGCAGCTCAGCCTGGACCATCACCTGCAGGGCTTACTCCTTCTTCTGCAGGTCAGGTGAGCCCTTCATCTGTGGGGGGAGAATCTCCTTTTGCTGGCCCTCTGGAAATGAACCTTCGATTTCGGAAGGTTGATATTCATTGCACATTTTGTAAAGGTCTAATTTGTCATAGGGAGACCAGTGTTTCCCTAGTGAACAACAAAATAGATCAGCACATTTGTAGCTTTGAATGATTTTCCCATGCTTCCTTTCCTCTGTCCCTGCATGAACACAACGGTTCTTTTAAGAGCCAACCTTATCTTCCATCTATTTTTTACTTGTTTTTAAAAACTTTTTTTTTTTTTTTTTTTTACCGTACGCGTACGGTAAGCGTACCTTTTTTTTATTTTTTAAAAAAAAACACTAAAAATCATTTATCACATTATAAAGTCCTTGAGAGACTACAATTTTTATTATTGACTTACCATACTCACTCAAAAAAATATTTATTCATTTGTTTTTTTTAAAAATAGTTTTTAAAATGGTTGTAGTTTCCGAAAATTTTCTATATCGATCTGAAAATAAAGAAAAAAGTATTAATATTTTTAAACCATTCTCTGTGACTGCCTACACTCCACCAAGGGCAACCAGCCTTAGTGATGCTGAATGTATTTGCATTACAGACTTAAACCTGAAAACCCCACTCGCTTGTAAATACTGTGCATGACTATACACGGCAAGGACATGGGTGTGTGCTAAGCCTCTGCTTCTTCCCCCAAAAATTCGCTCCCCCTTTCCATCTAATGCAACTGTGAAATCACCAGAGCAAGACGCAATAAATCTCTGCCTATAATTCTTCTATGCACACAGAGTCATGTTTTCACATTAGTGCCAAAACGAAATTTCTTTGCCAATTTGAAAGCACACTTACTGCTCTTTTTTTTTTCGGGCCAAGTGAAAATCTCTTTTTACAATTTGAAATCACTTTTACAGACTGACACATTATTAAACCACTATTTTTGATTTATTTAATTGCACGTGTCCAAGCTGTTTTTTTTTCAGACCACCACCATGTGCATTCTCTGTGACTGCCTACACTCCAGCAAGGGCAACCAGCCTTAGTGATGCTGAATGTATTTGCATTACAGACTTAAACCTGAAAACCCCACTCGCTTGTAAATACTGTGCATGACTATACACGGCAAGGACATGGGTGTGTGCTAAGCCTCTGCTTCTTCCCCCAAAAATTCGCTCCCCCTTTCCATCTAATGCAACTGTGAAATCACCAGAGCAAGACGCAATAAATCTCTGCCTATAATTCTTCTATGCACACAGAGTCATGTTTTCACATTAGTGCCAAAACGAAATTTCTTTGCCAATTTGAAAGCACACTTACTGCTCTTTTTTTTTCGGGCCAAGTGAAAATCTCTTTTTACAATTTGAAATCACTTTTACAGACTGACACATTATTAAACCACTATTTTTGATTTATTTAATTGCACGTGTCCAAGCTGTTTTTTTTTCAGACCACCACCATGTGCATTCTCTGTGACTGCCTACACTCCACCAAGGGCAACCAGCCTTAGTGATGCTGAATGTATTTGCATTACAGACTTAAACCTGAAAACCCCACTGGCTTGTAAATACTGTGCATGACTATACACGGCAAGGACATGGGTGTGTGCTAAGACTCTGCTTCTTCCCCCAAAAATTCGCTCCCCCTTTCCATCTAATGCAACTGTGAAATCACCAGAGCAAGACGCAATAAATCTCTGCCTATAATTCTTCTATGCACACAGAGTCATGTTTTCACATTAGTGCCAAAACGAAATTTCTTTGCCAATTTGAAAGCACACTTACTGCTCTTTTTTTTTTTCGGGGCAAGTGTAAATCACTTTTACACACTGACACATTATGAAACCACCATGTGTAACTACAACAAAAACAATTCCCATTTCTATTATTCATTTCTTAAGTTACCACATACATCCCCTCTCAAACTGTAAACTCACCTTTAAAATTAGTTAGTTGTGAAAGAAATGTGACACTCAAACAGCAGATTATCAGAGCCAGGATCTCTGTTCTGTTCACCTCTCTCCTCTCAGCAGAACCAGATAATGGCAAACTTTCCCTCTATTTTTCCACACATATACATGTAAGTTTCAAATCTCAGTGCTTCCCCCTTTTTTTCACATGTATTCACACATTTCTATTGGTTGAAAACCAACCCTTTTCCAAAAGTACCCTGCCCCCAACTTGACTTCTGCCTAGTACCCTTCCCCCAACTTGACTTCTGCCTGCTACCATAGCAACAGCTCATGGAACACTGCTGTGTGCAGTTAGGTCAGAAGTTCGACACACAATGTTTCAATTCCACAGAGCAAGAGTGCTTGACTTTTCAAACCTTACAGCAAATCCATAGTACTGTTCTTTGGTTACACATTTTTTTGTACCAATACAAAACATGCTTCTATTAATTTTCACATACAGCCTAGTTTTTATTCTAGAATGGTATGAAACAGCCAATCAGTTCTTTTTGTTTTAAAAAAATATGTATGCCTCCATTTCCAAACTGTCTTTCTTTTCTTATTGCCATTCTACTGAAAGACACCTCCTGAGTGCATCCAGTTCTCCTTTGAAGATGTTCACAGTGTGGATTGTAGGGCACAGCTATGTCTTCTGGAGTGAAAAGTTTGCAGAGAAAACAGATATGGTGAGAGACCTTGCTTTGCCAAATGTAGACATTAAATGGATTGGTCAGAGAGGGTTAAAGTGGCACCAATTGATGCCATTGGTGAAATCCTTCATTCAAATCCAACACCCTGACCTCATAATAGTGCACTGTGGTGGCAATGACCTAGGCACTTTGACTGGGGTAGGTCTGGAAATGCTTATGAAGGACACCTTTGCACAACTGTTTACACTTTTCCCTAAAACTGCCTTTGTGTTTTCCAACATATGCCAAAGGCAAAAATGGAACTGGTCCAATCATTTCTGTCCACAGATTGACAAAGCAAGAAAGCACGTCAACAAATCTGTTTCTGCTTTCCTCCGTGACTATGGTATGGGTGCCATTTACCACAACAACTTGCGTTATGACATGCAAGACATTTATAGAGGAGATGGTGTGCACTTCAATGATGAAGGGAACAGAGTCTTCCTCTTGAACCTTAGACTCTGCATCGGTACTTACTTGTAGGTACCACTAAAAAAATGACTTCATAAACACAACAGCTCTTTTTAGAGCTCCCTAATTTCTAAACTCTTAAATCTGCTTTTCATTTATCTATTTTTTTTTTTTTTTACCGTACGCTTACCGTAAGCTTACCGTACGCGTACCCCGTGATTTTTTTTTAAATCAATAAATGTTTTTTTTGTACTTTTCTGTCCTTCTTTGACCCCCTTACAAATGTTAGGGGGTCTGTAGCTCTCCTCATTGCCCCCTTTCCTTGTTTTCACTCTTTTTTTTCAGAGTGAAATACACAAAATGGCGGCCGCCGCTTCCTGGTTTCGACCGATTCGAATGTTTACTAAGATCTAACAGCCAATCAGAATCGCGCTCGCGCACGCCGCCGTACGCTTACCGTAAGCGTACGGTAAGCGTACCGTAAGCGGGCTCAGATATATATATTGATTTAAAGGCTATTTTCTCAGAATCTACTGAACAGATTTACACCAAACCTACAAAAGGCACTTCCTTGACCTGAGGACTACCTCTCTGCCAAATTTCTAGTAATTCTGTTCAGCCGTTCGGGCTGTAGCCCTGTCTAAAGGTCCTATGGAAAAATGCATGGGAAAAACGCGTTTTGGGACCCCCCTTTTATCTCAGCCCCCGCTTGACGAATCCCCCCGAGACTTTCAGGGTAGGAGCGGAGCGTAGCGCCCCACCTATTTTGAGAAATTCGCGAGGATTCGTCGACCGGCGCCAAAGTTATTCAAAATAGAATGTTGAGGTTTTCCTATGGAAACGTGGTCCTAACTATAACTACCTACTGGCGACCGCCAGTAGGTAATATACACATATACATATATATATATATATATATATATATAATATATATACACATTTGAATATGGTAAAAATTAGCTTTGTAAATGATGCATGGTAATGGCATTGCATGGCAATGCCTGTGTTGTAACTGCTGTTTCCCCTTTAGGATGTATGACATTACAATGCATGCTTTTAGCATGCACATAAGTATACATATGGTAAGTAAAAACAATACCCTTTCGCACACAAAGCAACTCTACAGATTCCCAAGTGCCATTGATCACGAATCTTGGTTAATCTTGGCGACTGTATGAGTTGGGTCAACACAAACAAGAATAGGATTTGAAAGTTGGCAATTCTTTGTACTTACAATGTTGCAAGTTATCTCTGGTTCTGGTTCTGGCTTCTCTTTGGGCCTGTTTCCTTGGGACTGCTCTAGTGTTTCATGTCACACATTCACTTTTCAATATGCATAATGTGGGTGCAAGGGACCTAAACATTTTAAGACACCTAATACATTTCCCCAAACCAGAATGCCCACATTCACTGAATCGGATAAGGTGCTGAACCTCAATTTCATGAGGCAATGTGTCCCCATGTTAAGACACCTCCAAAACATAACAATCAGCTATTGGCGCTGTAAATGATAATGTCTTTTATCCATGTGTTTTGGTTTGGAGTGGATGTATCTGGTGTGGAGTGTAATTAAGTCTGTTGGATTGGGATTGTTAGTTGTGGAATTGTGTGGGATGGAATGATGTGGTGTGTAGTGGATTTGTGTAGTGGAATTGTGTGGTATGGTGAACAGATAGGGGTGAGAGCTTCACGGAATAGAAAGGAATAGAATAGAATAGATTAGAAAGGAAGATAGAGAAGGATAGTTTGTGCACGAAGTGGTAAATGAACTCCATACAAAGAAGCAGAAAGAGTGTGTGAGAAAGAGAAAGAAGGGGAGAGGAGACCACAGATGCATAAATAGGGAGCACCGTGTACACAGAAGACACCCTAAGAAGAGGAGGAGAGGGTGGCTGTGATTAACCCTGGGCGTAGTTCGCGAAGTAGCACTTCGCAAAGTTACGCAAAGTGCAGTTCGCACTACGCGAGCTACGCGTAGCACTTCGCGAACTGCGTAGTACCTTGTTCGCACTGTGCCAGATGTCGTTTTCAATGATTGCACAGTGCGGACAAGCAACCGGCACTGTGCAGTCATTAAAAATGGCATCTTGCATAGTGCGAGCTGTAGTTTTCTGCTGCTCAAATAGATTTTTACTCGAGCGGCAGCTTTCTCAACGCGAACTGGTAGTTTCTCATCACGAGCGGTCGCGAGCATACGCGACCACTCGCAATGAGAAACCTGACCTCCTCGCGTTGGGAATCTCGCCGGGAGGTTTATTTTCCATGCTCGCGATCGCCAACTTGATGTTGCTGATCGCCAACAAGAAAAAAGTCTCGCCGGGATGTCATTTTGCTTGCATCGCGGTCGCCAACTTGACGTTGAGGACCGCGAGCAAGCAAAAAATGACTGCAGCACTACGCAACACTACGCTACGCGTGTTCGCACTGTGCTACGTGCAGTTCGCGTAGTGGGAAGTAGCGCGAACTTCGCAAACTACGTGAGCGTAGCGTAGTGCTTTGCCCAGGCTTAGCTGTGATGGACGGAAACCTTGAAAAGGCACGGGAAAAGAAACTGTGCTCGAAGACCTAAAGTAAACCATATGAAAGAGGTGGAAAGAGTGCGTGAGAAAGTATGAGAGGGATGAGTGGGAGAGGAACCCAGAGGTTGACCACTGTACAGTGCAAGGAGGTACAGGAACGTAGCATGTGTGAGCTGGCAGTATAGAGAGGAGAAAGAGAGGGGGCAGTGGGATTGCAAGATGAGAGGGGGTAGTGGCAGTGTGAGGGAGAGATGAGAGGGGCAGTGTGTGTGTAAGGGAGAGATGAGCGGGGCAGTGGGTGTGTGGGAGAGAAGACAGGGTTGGTGGAAGTACGTGGGAGAGATGGTTTGTATTGGAATTGTTTGCTGTGGAATTGTGTGGTGTGGAGTTGTGTAGTGGAAATGTGGCACATTGAGCTGGGGAATTATGTGGATAATATTTAAATGCTATTAAGTGCACTGGAATTATGTCAAGTGAGATTGTGTGTTATGGAGGTATGTGTAGTGGCATGTTGTGGAGTTGAATTATGTGGTGTGCAGTTAAATTTGGTGTCACGATGTGGAAATCTGGGGTGTGGATTGGAGGTATGTAGAGGTATGTTGTGTTGTGAAGTTGAAATATGTTGTTTGGTTTGGAATTGTGCAGTGTGTATTGGAAATGTGTGAAGTGGAATTTTGTGGCCTAGTACATGTGTGGCATTATGTAATTATGCTTATTGGAATTATTTTATGGTGTGGAGGGCATTTATGTGGATTGCTGGTATGTGGCATAGAGTTGTTTTATGTGGGTTGTATTTAGATTGTATTGAGTAGATTGTAATTGTGTAGTGCTGAGTGGTA
Organism: Triturus cristatus; assembly: GCF_964204655.1. Classification (NCBI taxonomy): domain Eukaryota; kingdom Metazoa; phylum Chordata; class Amphibia; order Caudata; family Salamandridae; genus Triturus; species Triturus cristatus. Next base: position 305,822,602 of record NC_140581.1, read on the forward strand.
TTATGTGGAGTGTGATTATTATGTATGGTGTAGAATTGTGTGGCATTGAATTGTGTGGGGTCTGAAATTATTTGGAGTGGTTTGAAGTGGTATGGTGTGGAGAAGTATTATATGTTGTGGAATTATGTGGCATGTTGAGAAGCTAAATTTATTTTGTGCAATGCTAATAGGTTTTGCATTTGCAATTTATCCATGTGTTATAGAGTGGAGTGGATGTATGTGGTGTGGAATTATGTGGGTTGGATTGGAATTGTTTGTTGTGGAATTATGTGGCGTGGAATTGTTTTGTGTGGAGTGGATGTGTGTAGTGGCATTCTGTGGCATGATGTGCAGTGGAATTATGTGAATAGTAGTTGTGTTTTTGAATTATGTGGAGTGGGATTGTATGTTGAAAAAACTGGAAGGGCTGTGGCAGTGTTAGTGGAATGGCTAACTCTGCTGAAACTATGGTGCTGTTCAGTAAAAGTAAAAAATTCTGTGTTACCGCGTTGGATATACTGGAAGGGCTGTGCCAGTGTTAGTGGCACGGGAAGTCCTGCTTATAAAAGGAGGGCTACATATTTTGCACAAACATATATATATATATACATAAGTAACAGTCAGTAACTACCTAGAACGCATACAAGTCGACTATTTAGGACATCACAATAGAACCCACACACATATAGGGCCCAATATACAGAACTAACTTAAGACAAAATCCTAAACTTGCTACCATTTTGGTATTCATAGAAGGCACTTCATCATTTTGGTATTACCAGAAGACAGTTACTCGTTTTGGTATTCACAGACGGCACTTACTTATTGATGAGTAAGTGCCTTCTGTGAATACCAAAATGAGTAAGTGCACTTCAATAAGTAAGTGCCTTCTGTGAATTCCAAAATGAATAAGTGCCTTCTGTGAATACCAAAATGAGTAAATGGTAGTAAGTTTAGGATTTTGTCTTAAATTAGTTCTGTGAATCGGGCCCTTAATCTACAGTCTGACACTGCATAAAACAATCCTTAATTTAAGGGTAACTATGCTTTTTGGCGGCGGTTGATAAGGTAATGGGACTGGACTCCACAGATAACATGTCAATAGGAAAAAAACATAAATGGGTACAATTGTGCAAATGGCAATTGAAAGTTGGATGCTGGCAGTATATGCCACAATAGAAAAAGCGCAATACTGGATTAACTGCAAATAAAAAAAGATTGTCTGTTACAAAGGCAGTTATCCACTGAGCGCTCTACATTCAATGTAACAGAGGTGGGAAAGCCAATAAATGAACAGAGAGTTCCGAACCAAAGCCAAACAAAGGTTGGCTCTGGCTCTAAAAGCTAGTGGTTCAGCCAAGACATGAAAAGATTTGGCAATTACATCACGACACAAAGATCATGTTAGAATGTGATAAGATATGTTTTAATTCAGAAAAGTATTTTTTCTTTTAACATTCGAAGTCTCACACCTAAGCCCATCAAATTATACCACTGCATTGATAAGTATTTATTAAAACCGAGAGTTTTAAACATGTACTGCCCTCGTCCTGATGATAATGCTATTAGGGAAATAGGAGATACAGCAGGTTTCATGTGTTCCTTATATGTGGCTTAGATTCTGACTGTAAGTGGGGGTACATTGTAGGCTATTAGGTCGTAAACACAAGCTTAGTATTTATACAGCTGACATCTTGCAGTCATATACTTGAAGGTGCTCCTTTCTGTGACAGTGAACAAAAACAAGAAGGCTCTGTAAAATAAAGGATCGTGCAATTTTATGAAGAAGGGAAGCAGAGATTAATGCCAGATTTTCAATTTTTATACGGTGCGCTTGCCAAAAAATCTATCAGCAACTGCACAATTTTCAGATTTTATCAAAAAATGCTTTTTTTGCAAGCAGATCAAATTTGACCAAAAGAAATCAGCAGCAACATGGGCTGCTGCACAGTGGAAGGCCCTTCCCAAACGTTGATTGGTCACGTTTTAGTAGTTTATGGCCGAATGTGAATGTTAAATTCTACTCTCTCAGACCTCTCAATCAAACACATCGCTAAGCGCTGCATCCTATAACTTAGTAACTGCATCTGTGATCAGTGACATGGAAAGTCTTACCCACTTAGGATAAAGCCAAAACCCTTCTAATCGCGCCCCCTACATAGCACAGGATGCTACCCATGCAAGAGATTCAGCGCCTCACATAGGGGACGTAAGCACTATATAGGTTTCACAAAACAATTGTGACGCCACAACTAGTGCAGGTCGCTTAATTCTGATCAGGGTTGCAAGGGTCAAAAGGTTCGAAAAGCATCTCAGGATTCAGGTGCTTACGATTACAACTAAATGCGGAGAAGTAACTCCCAATAACCAATACAGCTCTGCAGGAAAATTAAGAAGTCAATGTGAGTATTACTTGTAGCGGTCTAGTTGTTACCGCGTCACGCAGACGTGACGCGGGCATGGCACGTTGGCGCCGGCATGCGCGCGCAGAGCGAGCGCGGAGCGGGGGACAGTTAGCGCGTCGCAGCGAAGTGGAGAGAGTGTTGGCCGGCGCTCCTCGGCGTACTGCTCATGTGAGATACGAATAAACACAACGGAAAGATCACACATGTCTCGAGTGTTTATTGAGACAACTTTACAGTGGCGACGAGGTCGGGACGGAAACCAGACCGACGGGAAGCACAGCAAAGGGCAACACTCCACGTGGCCCCCACGAGTCGAAGGAAGACACGTTACCAGGCCACCAGGCCCAAACAGAACACCGCACAGGCCGCCTGGAGTGGGGGGAGTCACGGGACACGCCCTAGCCGACCGCGTAGGTCGATTCCAAGGCACAGAGCAACCGAGGAGCGTGGCAGTGCCACGGTACAGTACCCGAACAGCATACAGGCCACAGGGACGACGCCGTCCACAACCGCCACAAGCACACGAGCCGCCTTCGCACGTAATCAGGCACAGAGAGCGCTGCACTGGCTACCAAAGAGGAGGAAGCGGGGTCCAGTGACAAGAGCCCCCAGAGGATCAAGCACACAAGGAACAACGACAACACCCCAGGTAGCCCCCCGAGCAAAGCTACCGACGAAACAAGCACCAAGGAAGCAAAGATGAGTTCCCCGGCAGGGTATGCGATTGCACCGGTGCAATTCCTAACGAAACCCGGTGAACCAATGATGAAATGGGAGGACTGGAAGGAATATATAGACAATTTTATAGGGGTCTTGGAGGACGAGAATGAAGAAAAATTCACTCCTCAGCGGAAAAAACGCATCCTACTACTAAATCTAGGGCCAGAAGGACTGAGGATATATAAGAGTCTGGTACCCACGAAGAGAGAAGACACAGACGATGATGTGTATGCGCACGCGGTGGAGGACCTGGATGAGCGATACCGCCCCACCGTCTGTGTTTCAGTAGATAGATACAACTTCCAGCAAAGGAAACAAAAGGTGGGGGAATCCATCGAAGAGTATGTAGCAGCACTGAGGAAGCTAGCAGCCCCGTGCAGGTACGCACTGTGGGAAGACGAATTTATAAAAGACCAGGTGATCATGCACACCACCAGTGCAAACGTGCAAGACAAGCTGTGGGCGAGTGGGGACACCACACTCAAAGAAGTAATGGTCATAGTGAAGAGGGCAGAACTCTCAAAGAGGTGCGCCGAGGCTACCAGAAAAGAGACGGTCACCCCAACCATGGTGAACAGGATACAAGAGGGAGATCACCGCAGGGACCAGAAAACCAAACCACCCATGGCCAAAGGGACCAGCAGATGGCAAGGGAAACATGCGGACAGCGAAAACAAGAAAACATGCTACAGGTGTGGAAGTTGGTCCCACGAAGCCCACGACAGACGTTGCCCGGCCTTCAGAGCCAAATGCATGCACTGTGGTATCATGGGACACTACGAGAAGGTGTGTCGGAAGAAACAGCAGAAAGGAGTGGTGAAATATATGGACCAAAGCCCAGAAGACCAGGAAGAAGCCACGGAGGAAGAGGTGGTCACAGTCTTGTGTATATATGATCAGGTATTGAGCGTGGATGCCAAGAGATCAACCAAACCGGTCCTAGAGATGTCCATGGGCGGCATAACAATTTCAGTCGTGGCAGACACCGGATCCCCATTTACCATCATACAGAGAGCAGTGTGGGTAGAACAATTCGAAACGGAGTTGGGCCCTGGGCTGGAGAAACTAGACATACGACCGGTAACATATAATGGTGATCGCATTCCCATGTTAGGCTTCCGACGTCTACTGTTTGAGTTCAGAGGCCGATCAGCGTGGTGCAAACTGTATGTGGCCGAGAAAGGACCCTCCGTCCTGGGATGGTTGGACCAAGGCGACCTGGGCATAAAACTCGACCCAGGGGGGAAGGAACAGATCCTGCTCACAGACCAGGAGGAATGGCCGGACATGGATCGATGGAAGAAGAACTACCCAAAGGTGTTTGGGGGCACAGTAGGAAAAATGGAGAAATTCCAACACAAAATAGTACTTAAGGAAGGAGCCACACCAGTAGCACATAAGGTGAGGAATGTGCCCATTGCAGTGAGGGAAGCCGTCCAGACAGAACTTCAAGATCTGGAGAAGAAGGGCATCATAGAACCCATAACCAGCGCCGAATGGCTGGCGCCTTTGGTGGTCGTGATGAAACCCAACGGGAAGGTCAGGCTCTGTGTGGACTTGAGGGAACTCAACAAGAACATAGTGGTGGAGAAATTTCCCCTTCCCAAGATAGAGGAGATGCTGGCGAGAACCAGAGGAGTCCAGTGGTACTCCACCATCGACCTCACATCAGCCTACCACCAGGTAGCTCTACACCCGGACAGCAAAAGTCTCACATCGTTCATTACCCCGTTTGGGTGCTACAGATTTTGTCGCATGCCGTTCGGGCTAGCCTCGGCGGCGGCTGTTTTCCAAAAGATGATGCACCAACTGTTCAGAGACTGCAAGGACGTACAGTACTTCCAGGACGACATACTAGTGATGGGCAGAGACAGAAGGGACCATGACCGGACACTAGATAAGGTATTACGGACACTGGAAGCCAAAGGGCTCACGGCGGAATGGTCGAAATGCCGGTTGGGACTGCAATCAGTGACCTATTTGGGCCACGAAATAGGGCAACAGGGGATCACACCCAAGAAGGAGAACGTGAAAGCCATTGTTGAAGCACCGCCCCCCAAGAACAAGGAGGAGGTCAGATCATTCCTGGGGATGGCAGAGTACTACAGTAAGTTTGTGGTACAATTCGCATCCAAGACCTACAACTTGAGGAGGCTGACCAGAGAAAGCACGGTGTTCCAATGGACACCGGAAGCCCAAGCGGAATTTGAAGTCATCAAGAAGGGGATCCTGGAAGCAATACCACTCAAGGGGTACGACCCACAAGGCGCCACCATACTCATCACGGACGCCAGTGACAAGGGGTTAGGTGCTGTACTTATGCAAGACCGAGGAAGTGGGGACATGGAGACAATAAGTTTCGCCTCCAGAGCACTGACGGAGACAGAAGGCAAGTACAGCGTCATTGAGAAGGAGATGTTGGCGGTAGTGTGGGCCATGACGAGGTTCCGGCAGTTCCTATGGGGCACCCGATTCCTGCTCAAAACGGACCACAAGGCGTTAGTGAAGGTTTTAACATCATGCGGACACGCCAGCGCCACACCCAGGATATCGAAGATGTCCCTAAAATTGTTGGAATTCAGATACGACGTGGAGTACATCCCTGGAAACAAGAACCGAGTGGCGGACTACCTGAGCCGAGCGGCGGCCATGGAGCCGGGAGAAGAAGACCCAGCGGATAGAGGAGAGATGGTGGCTCTCATAGAGGACCAAGAGAAGATCATCAGCATACAAGAGTGGACTGAAGCTTATGAAGAAGATGCTGACCTGATGGAGGCAAAAGTGTACATCACCCAAGGGTGGCCTGATAAGAAAAAGGTGAAACCCAACCTCAAACCTTTCTATGAGGTGAGAGAAGAACTGACAGTGGGAGACGAGGGCATATTCATCTACCGGGGAGAGAGAGTAATCCCCCCCACAAACCTCATCAACAAATTGCTGGTCTTATTGCATGAAGGCCACCTTGGCATTGGGAAACTCAAAGCCAGATCGAAACAGAACTACTGGTGGCCAGGCATGGACATAAGAGCAGAGAGACACGTCAGAGACTGTCCCCAATGCCAAGGGGCCGACAAAACGTTGAGGCCCTTACGCCCAGCACTGGGGAAATTCGACACTCCCTCAAACCCATGGGAAGAGTTGTCGATAGACATTTTAGGACCGGTGCTGGATGACCAGAGCGTACAGAAATATGTGTGTGTCCTCATCGACCGTTATTCCAAATGGCCAGAGATAAAAGTGAGCGAATCCATGGACACGGAGAACATCCTGGAGTTCCTATCGGAGACATTCACCCGAGAGGGAATTCCCAAGTCCATCTTAAGCGACAATGGGCCCCAGTTCACCTCAGAAAAATGGAAACAGTTCATGGGGAGAAATGGCATCTCGGTAAAGCACACGGCCATTTACCATCCGGCAGGAAACGGTCTGGTGGAACGATTTAACAGGGTGGTGATGGGGGCCATACAAGCGGCCATCAACTGTAACAAAGACTGGAAGAAAGCGGTGGAGAATATGGTATGGGCCTACCGTATAACGCCCACAAGTACGGGCTACAGCCCGTTTCAAATATTGAGAGGACGGGAACCTTTCACGCATGACAACAGAATCTGGAAGGAGAAGGTAGTGACCAGTGAATGGTCTCCGGCGGTCGTAAGAGCAAATCTGGAGAGGGCACAAGCCATCTACACCAATAACTACAACAAGAGGAGGAGCGTGAAGGACACTCAGTTAGTGGAAGGAGAATGGGTGAGAGTAAAATTGGCTACCCTACAAAGGAAAGGAGACAGCAAGTACAGCAAGCCCATGCAGGTCAAGGAAGTGTATGATAGAGCGGCCCTGCTCAGCGATGGGAACGTGTGGTCGCAGGACCGCATGGCCCGGTGCAACAAGATATTGAGATGGGAACAGTGGGAACCGGAAGGTGAAAGCACGGAAGACGTGGATGAAGGGAATAAGGTGAGCGGAAGTGAAGAAAGGGAAGAAGCAGAGGCAGGAGAGGAGCAAGTAGGAGATCAAGGGGGAGAGACCCCTGTGGCAGAGATGGACAGACCGAGAGGTAATATGAACAGTGGAGGAGCGATGACTGAAGGAACAGAACGTGAGGAAACACAGAGCCAAGTGACTCGAGGGTACAGTGGTAAAGTGACCAGGAGCGGAAGACAAGTTGTAAGGCCCTCCAGGTTCCAAGACTTTGAACTGGACTGCGAACTGTAAGTGACTGATCTTTGGGTTGGAAAAAGGGGGAGATATGTAGCGGTCTAGTTGTTACCGCGTCACGCAGACGTGACGCGGGCATGGCACGTTGGCGCCGGCATGCGCGCGCAGAGCGAGCGCGGAGCGGGGGACAGTTAGCGCGTCGCAGCGAAGTGGAGAGAGTGTTGGCCGGCGCTCCTCGGCGTACTGCTCATGTGAGATACGAATAAACACAACGGAAAGATCACACATGTCTCGAGTGTTTATTGAGACAACTTTACATTACTGGCAGCAGAAATATTTCATCAGACGTGCCTGCCACCATATAAGAGATTCCATGCTTGAGCTTCAGTGACACGGATGACAACTGACAAAAGAGGTTGTCATGCACAGACTTCCCAGGCTACAGACCAGATGCAGCTATATAAGAGCGGTTGGAGGACCCAGGGATTACTTGTCCCAATGATGGGCCGGACTGCTGCTGTGCAGCCAAAATAGCGTCACAGTTAATAATAAAAAAGTAAATAAAATACAGTGTCAAGTCAATTAGAAAGGGGGAGTGATTCCCATTTCTTAAAAAAGGGTTCTATTTTGTTGAACATGAGGCCGCCTGTATGCAAGATACAAATATGGTCTGGTAGTAGAGGCACAATAATACACATCGTCTTTCTGCTGTGCTATGCAGTGCAAATATCATGAGATAGTGATCTCTGCCCCTGTGTTCCCGTGCGCTGCTGGACTGCTTTGTTGCATTCTTTTTGTCGCATTCTTATTCTCTTTGTCCCCTGTCCTTTTGCACTCCCTTGCTTGGAACATACAACTCTGTACTTGCATTGTATAATTGCAATTTCATATTCCAGAGCTCTCTATTTGTCAGTTACTGCCTTTGCCTTGCGTGGTTAAGTTGTACTGTGCCTCTCTTTGATTAAACATTGGATTTTACCTACCATTTGGAGTCATCGTACTTAACAAATGGCGACGACCTGCTGAAGACTTTGCTAGCTACATTTCACTCCGAGGCACAGGTGCTGCGGCGTCTTCCGAACCCGTTTCTCTGTTCCTCTCATCTTCGTCCACTGGAGCATTTCTACGTGCTGCAAGTATCATTTCCACATTTATCGCTGGAAACCGCACACTTCTCGCTATTTTGGTGTGCTTTCGGGCAGATTTTCATCCTATTTGGCAAGTCTTTATGGACCAACGGCCATCTTCACTCCGTCAACATCAACGGTTACATAGATACTGGTTGTGACATACGTGCTATCTTCAATCCCCGTCAACAACACCGGTTGCCTAGATACTGGCTGTGACGTACATTGCCTGATTACTATTCCACGAGTTTCATGCCTACGCAATCTTCCGTTCCTCATGTTGGTCATGCTGTGTGTCGTCACGCCTGCGGCCATTTTGGAGCGAGTTTGGGGCGGATTCAGTGGATTTAGCTTCATTGCCACAACTTCTATTTCCTGACTCATCATTTCCATAACGTCCGTTTACAGCTCGAAGGATCTAGCGTCTCTGCTCATTTGATCCTGTCAAGAGGATTAGACACTAGGATGTTTGGTTCCAACAATCTCCACGCACGGTGATGAGCACACCTTCTTGAATGCTCTCCCGTATTTCTAATCACGGTGATGAGCACATCTTCGCTCCTCCTACAAGTAGGAAAACCTGTATCCTTTCAGTGACAGGCACACCTTGACTTTCATATCTTACGATTTACAGCCTGTTACTTTTTCGGTGACAGGTACACCTTGTACTTTGTTTACGCATTGTCTTCATTGCAACAGTGACTGGCACACTCTTATTTCTACTCATTATATTTATTGCAATAGCGACTAGCACACGCTAACTGGTGTCTATATAAGCTGTACAGCCTGTCTACTGTTATTACTATTTTGATACCTTCTACTTTGGGGTTGTTCATCTGTAACTTTTACCTAATTTACATTAGATTTGAGTTCTCTATTATTTCCTGCATTCTCATATACTTTGTATAACTCGTTACTATTTTTACTACTGTGTCATCACGATGCAGTTTGATCAACCCTCTAAATTTTACAAACAAAAGGAGAACCACCTATTCCATGGACAAGATGGAAAGAGGAATTTATCACTTATCTGAAGGCTATTGATGGAGAACGAATGTTGGCTGAGTGGAAAAAGAACATCGTTCTTCACTGCTTAGCTTCTGAGGGACAGGTAGTTTACAGGACTCTCAGGTCGGGAGGTGATCACAATGTGTATGATGAGGCCATTTTACACATAGAGGGTAAAGTGTTGCTCTTAATAGGTTTACATTTTACACTAGGGCTCCAGAAGAGGGAGAAAGGTTTGATGAATTTCTCACTGCCCTCCGTGCTTTGTCTTTACATTGCAACTTTGGTTTGATAACTGATGAAATGATCAGGGACCAAATCATCGTTCACGTGAGAAGCAAGAAGGTACAGGAGCAACTGTGAATAATGGGCGACCCTAATTTGGAGACTGCCATTAGCACAGCCAAAGCCTTCGCGCAATAAACAGACCACACCGTGTCTTTAGCGTAAAAGGCCATTTATTAGGACCAGGCTGCACAACATTAACAATACCAAAACATTATATGAATAAACTTTCCCCCAACACTCTACCATCCTTCACTCCTTTCACCCACTCCACACTCCCCTTTTGTACCACTCCATGCCCCTTCCGTTCCTCACCATTTCACAAACCTCCTTGCATCCTCCCGGCTCTCCTCGGCCATTTCACTCACGCCTCCAATACCCCCACCTCGTTCACTCTTCCCCCCCCGTGGGATGGGTGTGCCCGCTAATGACTCCCCCCACCCCTCCAAAGTACCGCCACCCCGCAGCCTGTCCTAAACTGGCACGCTGTAGCCAACCCTGTAAACCTAACCCTCAACTGCAGGGCGGGTGGGTGGCCTTTTCTAAACCCTCCCGATGGTGCCGAGCGCAGGAAGAGGAAGTCGCCTCCCTCCCCTGCGCTCATATACCCACCCCCTAACTCCACCCCTTGACCCTACCTGGTCCTACCCTCGCGCGAATGACCCCGGGGGAAGACTAGTCTGCGACTCTGCTTCCCCCGGGGCCCGGCATCGCGCAATAAACAGACCACACCGTGTCTTTAGCGTAAAAGGCCATTTATTAGGACCAGGCTGCACAACATTAACAATACCAAAACATTATATGAATAAACTTTCCCCCAACACTCTACCATCCTTCACTCCTTTCACCCACTCCACACTCCCCTTTTGTACCACTCCATGCCCCTTCCGTTCCTCACCATTCCACAAACCTCCTTGCATCCTCCCGGCTCTCCTCGGCCATTTCACTCACGCCTCCAATACCCCCACCTCGTTCACTCTTCCCCCCCCGAGGGATGGGTGTGCCCGCTAATGACTCCCCCCACCCCTCCAAAGTACCGCCAACCAGGTAGCCCCCTGTAGGGCGGGTACCTGCCCCACCCCCTAGGCCAGGACCCCTCACACATCCCTGCGACACCAGATTGCCTCATTCCAGAGCTTGCTGACCACATCCCTCATTTCCATCATATAATAGGCGTTCCCCAATCGAGACAGATGCACCCCGTCATCCCTAAATAGCAGTGGTTCCTCCAGTCGTAGTCCCGGGTGACTGATCACCTTGATGTCCTTCTCCCCACAAAAAACGCGCATTGCTCTGTTCAATTTTCGACGCGCTTTCTCAATTGCCCCATGCTTAACAGCTCCCCTCCAGATCCTCCTCGGAACAAACTCCATCCATGCAATGCAAGCCCCCGCCAGTCTGTGCTTAAGTACCTCCAAGTCTCTCTGCATCAGCTGTAAGAGCGCCAAACCCGACAGCCGAACCAAGTCATTTTCCCCCAAGTGTATAATCAACAGATCCGGGCAACCCTTCTGTGGGACCATCTTCGCGAGCCAGGGCAGTAGTGCCCCCCATCGCATTCCCCCTTTACCCCACCAGTGCACTTCGTGAAGTTGTCCTCTGAGTCCCAGGTTACGGCCGTACACCTGTTGCTCCGCATATTTCGACGCCCAGTGCACAAAAGAATGCCCCACGATCCATGTGACCGTCTTGGCCCCAGGGCCTCCCACGCAACCTAAGAGAGAAACAGAGGTTAGAGACGCACCAATAATGCCAAACCCCGCTCCCTCCAACCCCCCACACCCAGCACCCCGCCCTGTCACTTTCGCACGTAACGCTCACAACACCTTGACCTCCACCTCCCAATCTGTCGGATCCTATCCCAGGACCACCCCAGCCGAGCAGCCGCTGTCGCCGCCCCAATCCGGAAGGAGTGAGTTCCAAAACCCGCCGGCTCCAAACCCACACGCACCAACGCCATGCGCAACACCGCCAACAACTGGCCAGCCGTCACTCGTGCCCCAGACATGTGACAAAATATTTCCCCTACCCCAAGCTGCCGCACCCTCACAAAAGCCTGCCACTCAGCCACCGGGCACACACCCCCTCCCTGATTCTCATTCAGCCAAACCCACTTACCCCGGCCCAACTGGTCTGTCTTCGACCGACCGAGCCAAATCCCCAGGCGCCCGCATCCAATCTGACGTCCTCATACCTCCGCCCCTCCCCAGCCCGCGTGCCCAGCAACTCAGACACCCGGAATGCCCCAAAAAACATCCAGACCATGCACAAGCGAAAAACCCGAACCTCAAACTCATCATAGCAACAGAGCGGCAACGCCGCAACCAACCGAACCAACACCTCAAACGTTATGGCCTCCCGCGGCACAGAGCCCCCAACCCGCTCCCTACCCCAACCCCGCAACACCCTACTAACAATCACACCTTTCGTAGGGTCAAAACCAAAAAACAGACAGCAATAAAAGGACACCCCTGCCAGCTTTCCTGAAATGGTTGCCGCCGACAACCCCTTATCCATACAGTGCAGCACAAACTGTAACACTCCACGCTCCACCCCCACCTGTCCCCCAGCCTCAGAAACCCCGCTCCAACCCATAAAGGCGACAAACTCTGCCCACGCCCGTCTGTAGGTCCGCCTGGTGGTAACAGCAACAGAATTTTCCACTAGGTCAACCACCCTCACTCCCCTAGGGCCCAAATGCCATCCGGCAGCCCCGTCTTGCACAGATCCGCTCCAGGTGCCAGTCGCCGGAATCGCTGCCACTGCGAACGAGACAAAGCATCCGCAATGTCATTATTCGCCCCTGGCACATGCTTGGCTCGAAAAGTCACATTCAGCCGCAAACACTTCAGCATGAAACTCCTCAACAAGCGCAACACCCTCAGGTCCCTTGCCCTCTGCCGGTTGACCAACTCGACCACCGTCATGTTGTCCACATGGAACAACACCGCCCTGTTTTGAAACTCAGAACCCCACACTTCCAGTGCCACCAACAAAGGAAAGAATTCCAAAAAGGCAATGCTCCTCCCCTGCTTCCTCCAGTGTTCCGGCCAGGTCTCTGCACACCACCTCCCGTCCCAGAAAATGCCAAAGCCATCCGCCCCAGCTGCATCCGAGTAAATTTGGATTTGCCAAACCGTGTTTTCCTCCACAAAGTCCAATGAGACCCCATTGAAATCCATCAAGAACAGCAACCACGTCCGCAGATCCGCCCTCACTCCCATGGAGATCCTGACTCTGTGGTGTGGAAGCACTGCCCCCGACATGGCCATGCCGAGCCGTCAGCAGAACGTCCGCCCCGCCCTGACTACCCAGCACGCAAAGTTCAAGAACCCCAGCAGCCTCTGGACCGCCCGCAGCGCAATCCGTTTCTCACCAATCGCCCACTGGAGGCACTCCTGAATTTCCTCTACCTTCGCGGCCGGGAGCCTCGCTGTCCATTGTATGGAATCCAGCTCAATGCCCAAGAATGTCAGAACGCAAGCCGGCCCACTCGTCTTTTCGGGCGCCAACGGAACCCCAAATCCCTCCGCCAACTCCTGGAACCCTGACAGAGCCCTGCCACAGTCCCCCGAACCTGCCTTCCCCAGAAAGAGGAAATCATCCAGATAGTGCGTGACATCCCGGTGCCCAGTTCGCTGCGTGAAGGCCCACTGCAGGAAGGTGCTAAACATCTCGAACAAGGCGCAAGAAATCGCACACCCCATGGGCAAGACTTTGTCCACGAAGATGGCCCCCCTGAACTGCATCCCGAGGAGCGCAAAATCCGCCGGGTGTATAGGCAGCAAGCGGAAAGCCGACTTCACGTCACATTTTGCCAATTCCGCCCCCGGCCCACACACCCGCACAAGGCGGATCGCATCGTCCACCGACGCATACAGCACCCGGGAATCCTCCTCCGCGATGAAGTCGTTCACTGACTGCCCCTCTGGCCACGATAGGTGATGAATCATCCGAAACTCACCCTCCTCCTTTTTGGGCACCACCCCCAGTGGAGAAACGATCAAATCCTCCATCGGCCAGTCATAAAAGGGGCCCGCAATCCTCCCTTCCTCCACCTCCTTCAAGAGTTTAGCCGCCACCACCCCCGGCAATTCCTTCGCTGACTTGAGGTTGTCGGCCCATCTCCGTGATCTGGGACCTTGATACCCGACCCGAAAACCATCCGTAAAGCCCCACTGAATCTTTAAGGCGGCCTCCCTGTCCGGGTAAAGGGAGAGCCACGGGGCCATCTCCTCCACCCTAACCGGTGTAGGGGCCCTTCTGTCCAGTCTGCCCCTTCCCCTTGGCATTCCGCCATTGTTCGGAAGGAGTGGTGAGTGTAAGGCATTGCGTAAGGGGGTGCTTCCCCCCGCACTTAGAGCACTCGTGCTTGAACTTGCACGGGTACCTGGAACAATACCCCCTATTGTAACTCCAACAGGCCCCGGTATTGTAAGTGCCGGGCTTGCTAGACTGTCCGGCCCCACCTGTGGGTGCTGTGGTCCCCCCCGCCCCAGTATGGGCGGGACGCGACTGAAAAGACCGATACGAGACCGGCAAACCACTCGCCGTGTGAGTTGATGCGGATGAATGCGTAGACGCCATCCATTGCATCCACAATTCCTGGTCCACCTCACCCCAATGCTTCTCGGGGTTCGCACTGACCCGCGCCCTGAACTCCTCATCGTAACTCAACCACGCGAAACCCCCAAACTGCATCTGAGCCTTCCTGATGATATCCATGTATTTCAGCAATGCGATTGCCCTATCGGGATGTTTCTCGCAATAGATACTCGCGTAAATGAGAAAGGCAGAGGTCCAATTCTCCATATTCACCGGCACCCGCGGCCGCCTAGTCAGCTCCCACTCTTCCTCCTTGGAGCCCTCTTTGGCCTGCACCTCCCTATGCAGTAATTTAAATACGTCCACGTACTCATGCTTCCAGATCTTCCCCTTTATTTTGTCGGACAAGTGCGACCCCAACGGCATAGCCAGGCCCATGTAGGGCAGTTTTTTGGGGAGCTTACTCCCCGACGCCTCCTCCTTACCCCCATCCTTCTCTGTCTGCACCCCCGCCGACGCCACCGCCTTGCCCCCAACCGCTTTGTCCTCACTCGGGAGCCCACCCTTGGGGGCCTCCACCACCTCCCGCACAGAGCCGTCTCCCACCCCAACCGACCTACAAGCCTTCTTTCTTCCCCCATTGGGACCCCCGTCCCACACCGACCACCAAACCCGCTCACCTGTCAAAGTCGGCTGTCGCTCGCTGAGCCGTCCTCCGGAGGGGGTCGCCCGCCGCGTCTCTACCGTCTCCTTGTCCGCCGATCTCCGGGGGACCTGTAACACACCAACCTCTCTGTTGTCCTTGCCAGCGCCCGTCTCGTCACAGTCATCCCGCACCTCCCCGTCCTCCAGCTCATCACTTTCTGCCTCATAATCCAACTCCACATCTGCCTCCACACCGCCAGGCACCCACAACACCTCTCTCGCCGCTCTCTTCACACCCTTGCCATTCAGTTCACCAGACATGCGTGACCCCTTCCCCCCCGCTGCCACTGCCCGTTCCCGCGCTGGAGGGATGGCCGCCGCGGACCGCCCTACTGCTTCTTGACGGCGGTAAGGGGCCGTCTTGCGCCCCACCGTACTCCCCTTAACTCTGCCGACAGCCGCCGGCTTGGATCCCCCCCGCACCCCAGGTCGCTCAAACCTGGGCGGGCCCCGGCACCATCGGGCCTCAAAGCCGTCCTGGCCGTCCCTGCCTGCGTCCGCGGACCCCTGACAGCCCCCCCCACCCGCCCCCTCGCCCTCTCCGCCCTCCCCCGCTCCTCCTGCTCCGCCCACCGCTCCTCCTCTGACGTGGGCGACGGGGGCCCCTCCGCCTCGGCCTCCCACACCACCCCCACCCACCTCTCCTGCTCTGCCCGCCGTGCCTCCTCAGCTTGCGCCCAAAGGCGCCGTTCCCGCAGCCTGTCCTCCCAAGTCCACGCGCACCAACCCGGAAGCCGTGGGGGGGGGGCGGATACCCAAAGACCCCCCCTCCAAAATCCCCGAAGCAGGCTGACCAAGCCCCACCGATGGCACGACCCCTCCGGGCGGAACCTCGGGGACCCCCCCTCCCGGCCGCCCCGCGCCGCCAGCCGACACACCAGGGGTCGAGGCCCGGGACCCCCCCCCGAGACAAATCCAGGGGCCCCTCAGCTTCCAAAGCCCCCCCACTCCCTCTACACCAGCCAGAACGTCCACCGCCTCGCCCGCGGGCCCCAGCCCCCCAGCCCCCACCCCCACCACAACCTCCGCCACCTCGCCCCCCCCAGCCGCCACGAGCTCGTCCCCTGGCCCCCCCACTCCCCCACCCGCCCCACCCTCCACATCGCCGGCCCGCCCGGCCGCAGCCGCAATCACCGGGGGCCGCACCTCCGCGGCAAACGTCGACACCACGCCCCCATCCGCCTCGTGGGCCCGGAACGTCAATTGAGGGAAACGAAGACGCGGAGGCAGGCTCCTGCGCCGTCCTCCGCGCGCCTGGCTAGCTCGGCCCGCACCCCGCACCCTCCCCCGCAGACCCGAGAGACACAGAGGTGGCGGCAGCGGCGGCTCCTCCTGACACGCCAGTACCGCCGCCGCCACCCCCGCCGCGGCCGCCCGCGGAACCCTCTCATATCCCACCCACGCCTCTCCCAGCACCCCGGGCCGCAGAAGATCCTCCCTCCCGGCCCGCCCCAGAACCAACAACGCCCGCCTCACCTCCTCAGAGGTCGCCGCACCGTCGCCTCCGTCACGCTCCATAACCGCGATGTCCGCCGCACCCAGAAACCGCTGACACCACGAAAAACTCTTCCCAGGCCTAGCCCTACACTACTCTACACACACTCCCCTTTTCTAAACCCTCCCGATGGTGCCGAGCGCAGGAAGAGGAAGTCGCCTTCCTCCCCTGCGCTCATATACCCACCCCCTAACTCCACCCCTTGACCCTACCTGGTCCTACCCTCACGCGAATGACCCCGGGGGAAGACTAGTCTGCGACTCTGCTTCCCCCGGGGCCCGGCATAGAGCAGTCCGACAGTGGATGAAGTCACTCAACAAAGAAACCAAATCTCCCACTTCTAGTGAGGTTAATACTGTCAAACCTAGCACCTCAAAAGGTTACTCCAATTACAGAGGGGAATCTAGAACCAAACAATTGTATTGTTAGAGATGTGGTAATCCGTACCATGTAGCTTCCTTTTCACGTTGTCCTGCTATTGGTAAAGAATGTAGCAAATGTGGACGTTTGGGACATTTCTCAAAAATCTGTAAGAATATGATGAAGGGTGCTTTGGACTCTAAGAAATCCTTACCATCTTCTTCCAACTTGGGAAAAGGGAAAGTTTCTTGTGTCTCTTGTGACCTTCCTTCTGGTGGTCATTCCCAGGGTGATTTGGAGTCTAGTATTGTTGTTTCGATTCAAGATTCCTTTGATGTTTCTGAGACCGATAACATTTGTTCTCCTAAATGGAAGGGAATTGGAACTAATGGCAGACTCGGGATCGCCTTGGACTATAATCACAAAAGATTATTGCTTAGAATCCCTGGGAGAATTAATTGATTTTAATTTGTTATGCAAATCTGATATTGTGGCACAGAATTTTGATGGCTCCAACATTGATTTTATGGGTTTCAAGGAAGTACTTATTGAATTTAAGGGTAATTCTGCCACTATCAAGTTATATGTAGCGTTCAAAGGTGTCAATGTTTTAGGCTGGCGTGACCAGGCCAAGTTGGGTATTGTATTGAACCCCAGGAACAAATAACCTGTTTCTGTCCTTGCTTTATCGCCAGCTAGTACTGATTTCACTAATTTGTTTCCTCATGTATTCTCTGATGAACTTGGCAAACTTATTGGTTTCAGTCACAGGATCAAAGTCAAGGAAGGTTCTGTCCCTGTGAAATGAAAGTTAAGGACAGTTCCCATCAGCATTAGGGCGGAGGTAAAGAACATGTTGTACAAGATGGTTGAAATTGAGTCCTCCGAGTGGGTTTCTCCCATCGTTTTAGCCCAAAAACCTGATAAAAGTATTAGGTTGTGTGTTGATTTGAGGGCATCGAATGCCACTTTGGTTGCTGATTGCCACCCTCTTCCAAATATTAACGAGATGGTATGCATGTTGGATGGTGCCTGCATTTTTTCCACCCTTGATCTTCGGTCGGCCTACCACCAATTGAACTCACGCGGGATTCCAAACACTATACTGCTTTTATCATGCCTCACGGCCTTTTTCAATTTAAGAGGATGCCTTTTGGCCTGGCTTCGGCCACATCTGTGTTTCAGAGGGCCATGTACCACATTTTTAAAGATGTGAGCAGTTTTGTAAAATGCTTCCAGGATGATATCCTTATATTCTCAAAAAATGAGGAAGACCACTCTCATCATGTAAAGGAAGTTTTCCTTAGGTTAGGAAAGTGTGTTTGACACTTAAAGCTGGCAAGTGTACATTTTTTTTCAGATCAGTTGAGTATCTTGGCCACACTCTCTCGGGTGATGGTGTAGTACCCAAAAAAGTCTTTGGTGGATGCCATCATCAATGCACCCGCTCCTGACAATAAAGAGAAACTCTTCTCTTTTGCTGGCCTGTGTGAGTATTATAGTAAAATCATACAGAACTTTTCCACCAAGATGGAGCCCCTCAGAGAATTGACCAGAAAGTCTACTGAGTTTATATGGTCAGATAAACTAGAGACAGCTTTCAGACTAATCAAAAACGAGATTGTTAATGCTCCCACCCTTAAGTCCTTCTGCCGCAATAAGAGATGCATTATTACTGTAGATGCCAGTCTTTATGGTCTTGGGGGAGTTCTTAGCCAGTGTTCGGGAAAGGAAGAGTGGTGTGTGGCTTTCGCTTCTAGGACCCTGTCTATGACTGAGAGGAGATATGCAGGGATTGAGAGAGAGTTGTTGGCATGCATCTGGGCCATCGAACATTTTCGCAACTATGTGTGTGGAAACAGATTTACGCTTAGAACTGATCATAAGCCCATGGTTGGCATATTATCCCCAGGGGGAGGTTGGAACTCTACTGCCCGTATAGCCCGCCTCTCATCTCGACTACAGGAGTACGGTTTTGAGGTTGTGTATGTCCCTGGCAGTAGCAATGTCACGGCTGATTTCCTTTCTAGATTGCCCTGTTCTGATAAGTGTGTTTCTCCTGTTGAACAAGAAGTGGATAGTTGCCACCATAAAGGACTTTGTCTCTCAGGAATTTGTGTGTTTGTCTGAAACTGAGTGAAGAACAGAGATGAATAATGATATTTGTGTCAGCGGATTATTGAATGCGTGAAAAATGGCTGGCCTAAAGAAAGGTCTGCCACTGCTGATAGTGCCCCTTTTTGTCGTGTATCTGGTGAGATTGAAGACCTTGGTGTTTTGCTTTTCAAAGGAGGAAAGATCATCCCTCCTGTCTCTATGCAGAACAATATTTTGTTGCTTGCCCACCAAGGACATTTAGGTATGTCCTCTATGAAACGGCTTATCAGGGACAATTTTTGGTGGCCTGGGCTCGACAAAATGGTCGATAGGGCTGTTGGAGAGTGTCCCGAATGCATCAGCAGTGATAAAATCCTTCAAGTTTCCTCTGCCCCTCTTAAACCGGTCTCTTGGCCTGAGTGTGCTTGGCAAAAGGTGGCTTTGGATATTTCAGGCCCCTTTAAACACTTACCTTCGAATGCCCGTTTTGCTCTTGTCATGGTGGGCTATCACTCTAAGTGGCCGGAGGTTACGTTTGTTGCAAATGCATCTACTCAAGTCATTATCACTTTTTTCAAAGAGGTTTTTGTACATGAAGGGTCACCCGAGATTATTGTAACGGACAATGGGTTACAACTCACGTCACACGAGATGGAAAGTTTTCTCCATATGTGTAATATCAAACATGTGACCACATCGCTATATGAACCGGGGGAAAATGGCCAAGTGGAACGGTTTAACCGAGTTCTTAAGGATGGCATTCAATCAGCTGGCATGTCTAGTGAGCCTTGGAAGGATGTTGTAAGAAAGAATGTGAATGTATCGCATCACTCCACACTCGGTAACCGGGGTAAGCCCTTTCAGGCTTTTGAAGGGCAGAGAACCAATTTTGGAAATTTGTCCATGGTGGATTAAAAAAGTTAATATGGTGGATGACAGTGTTGATGTGAATCTTGGTGCCAAACATATGGAAAGCAAGCAAGACAAGATGAAAGTGTTATTTGACTCCAAAATGAATGTTAACGTTCCCGACTTTGCTGTAGGAGACTGGGTTAGGATCAAAAAACCTGGTTTCTTGGTGAAAGGTACTTCCAAGTTCAGCCATCCAATTAAAATTGTTAAAGTTTGTAAGAACAGTGTCATTACTCAGGATGGTAGAGTATGGAATGTAAGGAGGGTTGCTAAATGCAAGACTTTATATAGTGATGAAGCTTCACTGTTACGTGATTTCCCCAATTCCAGTTGTAACTCTACTCATTCTACCCAATTTGTGGCATCCAGAGTCACGAGTAATGACCGGCCCAGATTTTTACCTGCTAGGTACCTGTCTTGATTTTGTTTTTCTCTTCTCTTTCTTTTTTAGTGTTAAGGGTGCGATGTGTTGCATTCTACTTGTCGCATTCTTATTCCCTTCGTCCCCTGTCCCTTTGCCCTCCCTTGCTTGGAACATGGAACTCTATACTTGCGTTGTGCAATTGCAGTTCTATATTCCAGAGCTCTCTATTTGTCAGTTACTGCCTTTGCCTTGCGTGGTTAAGTTGCACTGTGCCTCTCTTTGATTAAACATTGGATTTTACCTACTATTTGGAGTCATCGTACTTTACATGCTTGTTAACTCTGAAAGGATTCTGAAGTAAGGGCTTTGGTTTGTTCTTCTTAGAAACCCCAGGAGCAGTGTACTTCAAAAGCTCTTTATGTTTTAGTTTTGCGTTCTCTTTTTAGGTCGAGCCTATACAGCGCTTGCGCTGTTAGGCGATCTGTTGTCTCTACTTTGTGAGATCAGACTCCTCCCACGCTTTGGATTGTCTTTTGTGTGCGTCATTTTGAAATAGTAGCCTGCAAATGCCTAATGATGGGTGCATGTCCCACCTTTTATGGGAAGTTCACTACCATTGAGTATTGCCTCAGGAGTGAGCAGCCACGCGCACGCAGTCCCTACGTGCAGTGCAGCCCGTTAGAGCTTGTTTTATAATATATTACTTTAGTTCCGTTCACGCACGCCGTACTTTAGTTTCACATGTTTAAAGCTAAAGCGGGGCATGCGGCGATTGCCACAAAAGTAAATAAATAGAAAAAACCTTTCTTTTCTATTTATTTATTTTTTCAGCAATTGTGGCACGCCCCTCTTTAGCATTAAATGCGTGAATCTAAAGCACGGCGTGTAGCTAATGGTAATAAAGTAAATACATATTTTTTTAAACGGGGGCATTTATACTTCATTATCAGCTTTCCCTTTAAAATGACAGGGCAGCCCGCCTTTACTTTATATTTAATTACAATTCTCTGCAGCCCCGCTTTAGCTTCACACGTTTAAAGCGAAAGCGCGGCGTTGCCACAATTGCTACAAAAGTAAATAAATAGAAACAAAGGCAGGTGAGCGCCGCCTTTCATTTCTATATATTTACTTTTGTAGCAATCTCGGGCACACCGCGCTTTAGCTTTAAACTTGTGAAACTAAACCACGGCATGCCGCAAACGGTAATAAAGTAAATACATTTAAAAAAAGCATTTGCAATGCAATCACATTTGTCAAAGTTAGACAATGTCTTATCTATGTGTTCAAAGTGGATCTATGAACAGAGACACAGCTGCAGCACTATCTAGAGGACTTTGAATGAGGAATTACTGACAGGACCAAAGATGCAGCTAGCAGCACTGCCTAAATGGCTAAGAATGAGGAATTACCACTGTGACCAGAGACACAGTTGCAACACTGCCTAGATCATTTAGAATGGGGGAGTTACTGACAGGAGCAGAGAAGCACCTATCTGCACTGTCTAGAGGACAAAGAATTAGCAATTACCAAAAGAACTAGAGACGCAGCTAGCAGCACTGCCTATAGGACTAAGAATGAGAAATTACCACTGGGAACAGAGACATAGCTGCAGCACTGCCTAGAAGACTTAAAATGTGGGAATTTCCGATGGGACCAGAGTAGCAGCTACCAGCCCTGGCGGAAGCTCAGTCGGTAACTGATCCGCAGCACTGCCAACGGCATTGACCCCAGAACATGCAGCAGACGTGCACGGTACAGCTCCACGTGACTGGAGTCGAGCATGTATCTGGGATGGTCTGCCATTGCTTCAGTGGCTCTGCTTGAAGCGGCACTGGCTTGCCCTGAGACAGTCCTGTTGATGAAATGGCACAGCTCAGTGCAATGAGCAGTGTTTGCTTGCAATGGGTGCAGGCCTTGGGTGGGGTGGGAGTACATGTGAAGGCCATTTCACACACGCCAACTACGACCAAGGACTACTGCGTGTGGGATGTGTACACGTTGGTCCTACGTCGGGCAGTGCATAGTGTGGGAGTCGCAAGCAAATGCTATTGTATCTGCCAGGGTGTGCTGGGCACATGCAAGTTCCTGCTTGGAGCTGCTGATGTGTTACCGCCTGGACCTTTCATCCCTACAGTAACTACACCAGCTGCATGCATACAGGAGATTACAGAGGCTGTCGTGGGTGTGGTGGGAAGTCTGCGACCCTGGGAATCATGGATGATATGCCCAGCACCATGCACATGAGCGGATTCACTGTGTGTCAAGTTGCCACACAGCTGCTCCTCTCTGCCACGGGCACCCACACTTGTGTGCGCTGCACGGTTGCATCACAAGCACTCCTACGGGACACCATTCTAATGCCTGTCCGCGCATGTCAAGCGCCATGCCAACAACACCGCAATGCTGGCCTTCGAAGGTGTGCACCCACTTGGGTGTAGGCCAATGGTCCGGACAGGGCGGACACAGGTGTCAGCCCATGGCTGGCTGGAATCGCGCTGCGAATGAGGCCAGGCAACATAATCATGCATCCGCAAGACTGATACACATCAGACCTGGAATGCATGTGCCAAGACCCCGAGCGTTCTTGCTCTCCTACATGTCCCCGTACCTGTGGGCCCGTCCTCCTGGTACATACCACATTGCAACATTGTGTACTGTGGCCCTGGTGGTGACAACACCCCAAAACAGAGACACACTTACCGCACTTCCTGCACTAGGCCAGGTCCGGACAACGCCTTGTCCCCCCCCCCGCCGAACCAGCACACGCAGCCTGTGCATGCAGGGGGGCAGGTGCGGGTCTACATGTCCAGGGTCACTGCCAATGCTGAGGTGACATGGCAACGTCCACAGTAGACAGCACACTGTGATGTTGCAGGGCCCGTGCCCGTCATGCTGACACAATGAACACACGGACACACTTGCTCAGATGGTGTGAATGGCTACGGGCACGTGCGCACGGCCACATTTATTATCAGGCACACTTGCCATGTGACACCTGTGTTGGATGTGTGTGGGGTGTGTGCACACCAGCCGGCAAGGGCTACCTGGTGCAGTCAGAAATCAACAACAGTGTACATCGTAAAGGACACAACCATTCAACCATAAAGGCCCCATGATTTGTGCTGCACAGAGTTAGTAGCCTCGGATGCCACAGGCCGCTGATTTGAGGTGCACTGGGGCAGGGTTACGGGTACAGTGCAGGTTCACGGGATGACAAGGGGCCTAGTCGCGCAGTGTCTCGTTGGACAGTGGAAGGTGTACCCCAGGGCAGGATGCAGAGGGCAGGCCCACGCTGATACAGTCACTATGGTGGAGATGAATGGAACAGACACATGTCGAACACCAAGTCCGGTCCAGCCAGAAGAAGATGCAGAAAACCACCAGGCCATGGGCTCTGATGCCACCAAGGTCCAACCAGATGGTGCCCAAGACTCATTACGCACAGAGTTAGTGGCACCAGTGCTGTTAGGAGATGCCGCCTGCGATGAGGCGTGTCCAATGGTGTGGATTCCTCCACATCTTACCCAAAACACAGTTTTACATGTGTGACCTACTGGACCACAGTGTAGGTCTGAGGCAGCAGTCAGCATGGGCCATTCACCGAGTGTCGCCAGCATAGGTTGGATGGCCCACCAGCATGCATAGTTCAGGTTCAGTGGCACCAGGGAATGCAGACTTGCGATGAACAGGGTTGATGGCACCAGGTCAGTGTTGATAGTGTTCGGTCACCTCCGTGACTGTGACCCGGCTTTCGTCCGGACTGAGCTGCATCTTCCTCTTACTCCCCTCCGTGCGACAGCTGGTGGACTCTGCCATTCGTGATTCACGACTAGGTGCTGGATGTGGGACCTACTGGTCCGCAGGGTAGTCCTGGTCCCTCATCGACGTGTCGCCTGGTGGCATTGAACAGGGTTAGTGGCACCACATGTCGATGGCTGGTGTCGAACAGGGTTAGTGGCACCACGTGTCACCGGCTGGCATTGAACAGGGTTAGTGGCACCACGTGTCGCCGGCTGGTGTTGAACAGGGTTAGTGGCACCACGTGTCACCGGCTGGCGTTGAGCAGGGTTAGTGGCACCAAGTGTTGCAAGATGCCCATATGGAACTATGCCTCACTGATCAGGGGGGTCTGGTGCTGTGGCTGCTGACCCGGCTTTGGGGTCCATGCCATTCAGGACTCAGGACACCGTTTCACATATGGGACCTACTGGGCCGAAGAGGACGCTGGTGTAGTATGTGAATGAGGAAGGAGTTATGTGGGCCAGCGTCGGGGGGGCCAACGATGTTCTGCGGAGGCTGCAGAGGTCACGGAACTGGTGTTTGGAGCTTGTACAGGCAGGTGGTGGGCCCTCCTTGACACACGCCGGTGTCGGCAGGTGACCAGTGTGGCCTTGCTGCGTTGACGGGTTCGGGGTCCAGCGGGCCGGGTCATGGCAGGCGCACAGGATCACAGGCAACTCTGCTCACGAGGATGGCGTTGGCCTCGTGGCATGGTGAGATGCGCCACTCTGGCAGAGACGTTGGGCTTTCTGGAAGAGGACCAAGCCCAGGGCTATGTGCTTTTTATTCACACCCCTTCACTGGCCTGGCGTACGCCGGGCCACCCCACTCTGCTCACTCTTACGGGGGGATGTAACAGGCAACATTTCCATGAACTCCCCCACTGGCTGGGGTGACATGGTTGTGTCCACTGTCCATTACACTCCATACACCAGAGGTGTATGTCGCCATGGATATGGGTGTGTTCTGCATACTGCGGTCTGTCCAGCACATCTCTGCCACTCTTGGCATTGTGTACTTTCCCAGTCATGGTTCTCCTGCCTCCTTCACACATGCCTGGTTGCCACCTCTCCCCACATTCGGCTAGTGTGTGGCTGAGGTGCCATGCCGTTGATGGCTCATGTTCACAGCTTGCCCAGGTTACCATTGTGAGTTATTCTGTCTTGTCTGGTGGGTGGGCATTTTGTTTTGCATGTTGTATTTGTTTTTGTGATGTGTGCATTGCCAGAGTTGTGAGTTGCATGGTTGTGGAGTTGAGGTGAGTGGGGTGTTCATTTGGAACTTGCCAAGGGGCTGTGTATTTCCCTTGGCGCCATTCTGGGAACATTGTTTGCTGATGGACTGTCGGAGGATGGAGGAATCGTGCACACTGGCTGGGTATTTGGAGGTGAGATTGGTGGAGGTTCCAAGGTGTTCGGTTGTTGCCTGCACATTGATATGAGACGTGTGCTTTCTGTTGCAGTGATTGTGTGCTCTGTCGGCAGGGGGCACAGGTATGACATGTGTGCTGTGGATTGCTCCTAACATGTGCGTGCATCCAGCTATAGCGTGTGGTCTTTGCTTGGTGACCAGCGGATCCTAAGTATTGTGTTGGACGTATAGGGACTGGGGTACCAGGCGGATGGTGATGTCCAGGACAGGTGTGAGGGAGTTGGATGTGGCTGGCTGTGGGACTCCTTCGACTGTGGTGGGTGTTGGTTGGGGGGTACCAGGGGCCAACAGGTGCAGCACAGCCAGCAGCTTTGTGTGGGGTGGGATGTTGGTTGTCCGCTGCGTTAGTGCCGTCGGCCTGTTGGGCGCTGTTGGTCAGGATGCATACGATGGTTGTCCTTTTGAGCCTGTAGTGGGCAATGACATTGTCAGGTGTTGGGTCTGTGTTGCTGGTGCGTTTCCTGGGGGTACACTGTCTTTGTCTGAGATGCTTCTGTGGTGGTCCGGGGGGGTGTTCCGGGTGGGGGTTGGGGTCCTGTGGCAGTGGGAGTTATGGCCCTCTTGGGTGTCCGGGCCGCATGACCAGTGGGTCCATGGCATCTGTTGCCCTTCCGGTGTGGCTGTAGGCTGTGCTCCCTTTTGTGGTGCAGGCTGTGGTCCAACTTTGCACCAGGCCAGAGCAGGTGTTATTTTCCTGCTGCTAACACGCCTTATCGCCTGTTTCGTGTTCTTATCGCAGTTCTGGCTGGTCGTTGTGAATGTTGTGGAGTGGTGTTGTCGCGGCTCTGGGCACGGGAACGCCTACTCTGAATCTCATTAGCGATAGTTGCGGGAGTCTTCTGTGACGATGTTTTTTTATGGCTGCTATCGTGGTTAAACTGGTGCTGTGGGCTGTTAACACCAGCTTGTGAATGGGGCGATAAATTTATCACAAGTTAGGCTGCGATAAAGTGCCGTTAACTCGACGATAGCACCTTGTGAATATCCCCCTAGGTCGTTTGCAAGAGCTGTGTTCAACCAGCACCACTATCAAGGCAACAAACACTTATTAACAGAGTAATTGAGAGTGCGAAAAACATCAAAACACTGAGTACTAGACTCACAATCTTAAAATGTGATCCCTTTTACATTGTACCTCCCCCACATCAGAGTATAACTTCCTTTACCATAAGCAAATAAAACCAGCATAGAAGCATTAAGCAAATAAATGTGGTTAAGCAGCCTACTCCACAGGGAGAGTGTTTGCAACAAGGCCAACCGAGTTAGAACTTACATGAAAATTTGGCAATTCCTGGGACGGTGTAATCATTATTTTACCTTTTTATATTTAGGTTCATTTACAATGGTTTATGATACTCCTACATTGAAAAAAAGCATAAATAAGAACCTTATCTTGAGTTGGTTGCTTACTCTAAAGTCAATTATTTTAAACATCCAAGTCGCTTTGATGCCTTTGCTTATGGGTGTAGGGTTGTTTAACCCTAATTCATTTTTTTGTTAGAAACTTCAAATTCCTATAAGTCAGAAGCTTGCTTTGTGGAATGCCTGAACTAAGTGTTTGTTCTCAGACTGCATTGAAGGTGGGAAGCACTGATGATGTCACAATAATATCACTCAAAAGTGGAAGTTATTGGAAACCTTAGCAGAGAGGACCAGGGCTAAAGAGGACAATGCAGTGGAGTTTAGCAGAACCACATGTTGTATGCTAAAGTTGTGGATATTTACATTAGCCTCACTGACTGAGTAGGTTACTGTCATGTCCACTGGAATTAAACCATTTAAGAATTTACCCTGTTTGCCGCATAGTTCCCATCTGGTGCATATCTGGTAAATTTCATAAAAAAATGTTGTTTCTTGTTAACGAAAAAGGATTAAAAGTGATTTTTTAAAAAGTTTAATACCTGTTGTAATTTACCTTGATTTAATATAATAAATAACAGCAGGACAAGTATTTAGTCTATATAATAAGTTCTGGTACTGCAGCATTAGTTCGACATCTCCAATCCAGGGTTAGCTCGGAATAAATAATTTCATGTATTTTATCTCTGGCCTGAGTTGCGCGTCTTGACTGTTAGGAATGTTTGTTAGTTAAATAACTGTAAAGTCAGTCAAGTGGGGGCAGACAGTGCGGTTTAATTAGGCAGCTCTGTAGAAATCTATCCATGGGCTGGAGGAGGCCGTGGACTAGAAACAGGAGGAGCGATCAACAGAAGAACCTCTGGATGGCGGGAGCTCTCATTTACTCTGGTGTAGGGCTAGCTGCAGGTGAGTGGGAGCAGTATAGGGGGTTAGGAGAGCAACCAATTATCTGTATTCTAAATAAAAATCACATTTATGTTCGGGATAAAACGAAAGTGCACATGATCTTTGAGAGGAAACTCAGGCAGTGATATCACTGCCTGTTAACGTGACGAGAATGCTTGTTGTTGGAATCCAGCATCCAAGTCGTCCACAGCCAAGCCCAGCCCATTAAGCCTACATGCATGGTGGTTGGAGGGCAAAGAGTCAGACAAAAAGCTGCAATTACTTAACAAACCAAAGTGCACACGATCTAGGAGCAGAAACACAGGAAGCAGTAAAAATGTACTAGGAAGGGAAATGCATAAACGTGCATGAACACAAGCCTGAGGCAGACCCAAACAAAAGTAGGAGGGTGAATGCTGAAATAAAATGTAAGCAGCTATGTCTGAGCACCCCCAGTGTAACAAAGGTTGAAAACATAATAAAATAGTCCCCCCCCAAGCAGATCGATAGAACAAAGCGTATTGATATTGTTCTAAGTCCCTGCTCCTTGGAGGATAAAGGAGAGACAAAGAGGCAGCACTGGCCACTAGTAAGCAAGGATGTTTAAAGGACATTGAAACAAACAAATGAGAAGCAAGGAATGGCATTTGGCCCATAGAAATATATGTATACTAAAGTATAAAAGAGGTTGTACGCTTACGCTCCACCTAAAAATGAAGCAATATAATGTAAATGCCAATGAAGGCTCTCAATGAAATTTAGTTATATAACAAAGGGGTAACCTGTAAGACCACTGGACCCGGTTACAATGTGACAAACAAATTTTGTCACAGTGGTGCACAATTTACACAATAGTATCAACTGTAGCAGATTTAAGCTGAAGAGTTTGAATTAAGTAAACATCACCATGTAGGATCAAAAATGATTGTGATTTTATTTCATCACATGATTAATAGCACAAGAATAAATCCAGTTAGTAAGATAACACATGTCCAAACTTAACATAAAATTGGTTCAAAAGAACGGGGGTGACAAGTGTATAGGAAGGAATTGTGATGGTGATAAGGGAAGGGACGGTAGTGTACATTACATACATCAAAAGTAAATACATTAAACCTATCCAGACCCAAAACTGGCCTTGGCCCATAAGGCAAATCATAACATATAAATACAGGTACAGATGAGCATTCTCTGTCGCCTATGTTTGACACAATGACACAACTGTTGACGTTTCGACCCCAGTGGGCATAGAGGTGATTTGCGCCTTATCGGGGGGTCTTCATCAGGACCGAGGGGGACTTGTAAGGGGGAGGCACCTATGAACAATGATTAGTAAAAGATTAATCTGGTGATGTAGCATAAGGAAATCAATAGGTGTTAAAATATAAAAATTAAAATTAAGTTACCAATGTGGAACAACAAGAAGGATCAGGCTGTTAATTGATAGGTGGGCCCACGAGCTCCTACAGAAAGAGAAAGGTAGAAACAAACCCGCTAGGGTAAATGGCCCATATTACAGATGCATAGGCAAGGTCAAAGAGAATTACATCAAACTTTGAAGGAGGGGAAACATACTATGAAAAACTTTAAGTGAATTCCATGATTGGAAAAATCGTTGGAATGGCGGTTGATTAGTAACCTATGGAGGGAGGAGAGAGGCTCAGTAAGTCCAAAGGCTTGTGCTATCCAATAGTGTAGATCGGTAAGATAAATCAAATAAACTGTGTGTCACCAGAGAGTTAGAATAAATGATAACGTGATTTACAGCGCTCACCGGCAGGAAAACACGGGTTATACACCCGTATCTCATGGGATACATGTTACAATGCACCCTAACATGGTGAAATAAGAAACCTCAACCGTGACTTTAAAAATACTGGGTTGCAACCAAGCGTTCGTGATCATTGATGGTTATAAATAAGGTGTATTGTGAGAACATTGTAACACGTTCGTGAAGCATACAGCAAAGTTAAAAGACCGGCGATTGCCCTGGTAGTTCCGTGGTGGTGAGGAGTAGGCTACGACTCGCTAGTTAGACTGTGGCAGTAGCACTGAAGTTAACTTTAAAATAAATTACGAGCGGTGCCCGTGACCTAGAGCCAAGCAATGAATTAAAACCAGGACAGGTGGACACACGTACCTAAAGGCAGCTCCGTATTGAATCCAGACTGGCAGCCTGTCTCGGGACTGTGCTATGATTAAATGGCTTACCGAAGACGTGCACGTCTGTCATGTCAGGAGAAAAGTCGCTCGATGCTGGTATGGCCATCACGGCGAATTAGAATGGGGCAAATTCCTACGTCAACATTACATTGGGGCAGCTGTCCGGCTCAACGTGCCAGCGCACATTCTCCTTATAAGTTACAAATGGTACAAAAGGTTTAAGGATTTATCTGTCACATTACTGTTGGACCCAGAATTAAAGAATTACACATCTTGTGCATAATAATCGACACATTACTGTTGGAACCAGAATTGAAGAATTACATGTCCTGTGTATTATAGTAAAAAGGTTATCAACATAGTGGGTAGAAAAAACATATTGAATTACACATCTGGTGTGTTTAAGTAAAAACTTTGTCAACATAGTGGGTACAGAAAAAACATTAAGGAATATCTCTGGGTGGGAGGAGTGAAATGTGTATATATTATGAACAAACTTGATAAATAAACATATCTGTGGAACCTCATAGTGAGTGCTTCAACGTTGTCAATCCTAGAGGTTCTGTCACATCAGACCCGTGGATGACACCAGGATGGTTGGCAAGAGGGGAAAGCTAAACGTTACCTCTAAAGTAACAACCACGTCACAGTCATTCTATAATACCTATTGTAGGTGGAAGTATCATAGAGTGTGTGCAATCAGTCGTTGTTTAAACAGAAGAGTTGGGAATATGTGGCATCAAGTTTCTTAAGGCCAGTGTGTACAGTGTCCAATGAATCCATCCATTTGCATTCACGGATATTCAAAATGGAATCTAGGTCCCCTACCCGGACACCTAGTGTGATTTTCTCAAGGACCAGCCATTTGATGGACTCTAGGTGATGACCCATCCCCTGAAAATGTTCAACCAGAGGGGCCCCCAAGGTGCCACATCTAATTCTGCTGCAGTGTTGCAGTACCCGGGTCTTAACCTTCTGCGTTGTTTAGCTGATGTAGATCTTCTCACATGGGCAGAGGATCGCATAGGTAACATCAGATGGGTTACAGTTTGTGTGGACTTTCAGGTGAATCCTGTGATCTTGATAACAAAACTGTTTTGTCTCAATAGTCATTTTGCAGGCCTTGCATTTCCCACTCTTATAGTGGCCAGTGGTCTCTGGTTATTGCCACAGGGTTAGGACAGTGGGTTGGGGTGTAGACTCGAGGAGTGACCTCAAGACATAGTCTCTTTAGCTCTTGCCCTTTTAAAAAAAATGCATGGGAGGGTTTGGTAACTCCAGGTCCTCTGCCACCAGATGCCAGTATTTCTTGACCATTTCTTTGATATCGTTACTCCTTGTGTTAAAGGTTGTGAGACAGAGCATTCTATCCAGGTTGTCAGTGGAGCGTTCTTTAGGTGTCAGTAATGATTCCCTCGGATTGAACCACGCACATTTTCTTGCACGTTTTACCATTCTCTTTAGGTACCCAAGTTCCACCAGACGGTTGATGAGGTCATCTGACTCTACAAAGAAATTGTCCTTCCGTGAGTAGTTTCTCCTGATCCTCAGGAATTGACCACAGGGTAGGTTGTCTCACATTCCCCTTGGGTGATGGCTCCCATAGCTCAGTAATGTGTTCCTTTCCACTTGTTTCTGATATAGAGTAGTGTATAGATGTTGGTTCTCGGCTCTGATTGATACGTCGAGGAAATCAATCATGTGTTTATCCCTGTGGATGGTGAACTTAATATCTTGGGACCTTCCATTGATTCAATCAAAGAATGTCTTGAGTTCAGTGTGGTTACCAGTCCAGAGCATGAACACGTCGACTATATAGCGTTTCCAGCATGTTACCTGATCTCTGAAAGGATTTTGTTCACTATAGACGAACTCGTCTTCGAAGTTGTTCATATAAAGGATATCCAGATCCAGAGCAAAGCTGGCCCCCATAGCGACCCTTTTTGTCTGCAGATGATATTCTCCCTGGAAGAAGAAAAGAGTCTTCATCATGGCAATCTCCAGTAATTGGAGAATGAATTCCGATGGGATCAGTGAAGTATGTGGTCTGTCTTCAAGGGCTCTCCGGATGACCTCCAGGGCTGGATTTTGGGGAATGCTGGTGTACAATGACACGATATCCATGGTCACCAAGATTTGTGATTCAGGATCAAAAGGCATCTCATCCACCAAACTGATCACCTCCATGGTGTCACGGAGGTAGGATCTGGTATTCACAGCAAGATGTTTTAGAATAAAGTGCACAAATTTGCAAAGAGGTTCAAGAACTGAACCACAGCCGGAGACGATGGGTCGGCCCGGTGGTTGTTCTAGATTTTTATGAACCTTGGTAAGGTATAGATGGTTGGTAGGCGAGGTTGCCTCTGGTTGAGGTACTTGAATTCCAATTTAGATAGGAAACCAGATTCTTTTCCTGCCTCGGTGGCCCGTTGTGTTTCACATACTTCTTGGTGGAACATGCTTTCAAGGTATCCTTCAGAACCATGCTTTCACATGTCATAATCCTGTGTGACGTCATTGGGGTTGGTGGCATAAAACTTGATGGCACCATGCATTGTTAAACCTGTGTCATATGTCTCTCCTACTATGTCAGTTCTGAATTGATGTTAAGCTGAAGCTTGTTTTATGTTCAATAAAAAGACTTAAAAAAAAAAAGAAGTTGATGGGACCCTGAGGCCTGTATGTGATGTTGTCGGCATGGGTGGTGAGTGCCTGAAGTAATACCTTAGCCGGACTTTTCGGAAAAAACGGAGGAATTCCGCTTTGATGTTCATGAGAGGATAGGTTTATGATTGTTTTTTTTGTGTGGTTACCACTTGATGCCCCATATGTTCAACTCTCATGTTTAAACAACGACTGATTGCACACACCCTATGATACTATCACCCACCATAGGTATTATGGAAGGACTGTCACGTGGTTGCTACCTTAGAGGTAATGTTTAGCTTTCCCCTCTTGCCAACCATCCTGGTGTCATCCACGGGTCTGTTGTGACAGAACCTCTGGGATTGACAACTTCAAAGCACTGACTATGAGGTTCCACAGATGTTTATTTATCAAGTATGTTCATAATATATACACATAAGACTCCTCCCACCCAGAGATATGCCTAAATGTTTTTTCTGTACCCACTATGTTGACAAAGTTTTACTATAACACACAAGACATGTAATCCGTTAATTCTGGTTCCAACAGTAATGTGTTGATTAGTATGCACAAGATGTGTAATTCTTTAATTCTGGGTCCAACAGCAATGTGACGGATATATCCTTAAACCTTTTCACCCCTGGTAACCCATAAGGAGGATGTGCGCTGGCACTTTGAGCCGGACAGCTGCCCCAATGTGATGTTGACGTAGGAATTTGCCGCATTCTAATTAGCCGTGACAGCCATACCAGCATCGAGCGACTTTCCTCCCGATGTGACAGACATGCACATCTCCGGTAAACTTTTCATTCATAGCACGGTCCTGAGACAGGCTGCCAGTCCAAATTCAATACGGAGCCGCTTTTAGGTACGTGTGTCCACCTGTCCTCGTTTTAATTCATTGCTTGGCTCTAGGTCGCGGGCACCGCTCGTAATTTATTTTAATGTTAACTTCACTGCTGCCGCCATGGTCTAACTAGCGAGTCGAAGCCTCCTCTTTACCACCACGAAGCTATCAGGGCAATCGCCGGTATTTTAACTTTCCTGTAGGCTTCACTTCCTCACAAATGTGTTACAATGTTCTCACAATACACCTTATTTATAACCATCAATGAGCATGAACACTTGCATGCAACCCAGTATTTTTAAAGTAACGTTTGAGGTTTCTTCTTTCATCACGTTAGGGTGCATTGCATCATGTATCCCATGAGATACGGGTGTATAACCCGTGTTATCCCACCGGTGAGCGCTGTAAATCACGTTATCATTTATTCTAACTCTCTGCTGACACCCAGTTTATTTAATTTATCTTACTGATCTACACTATTGGATAGCACGAGCCTTTGTGCTTACTGAGCCTCTCTCCTCCCTCCATAGGTTATGAATCAACCGCCATTCCAACGATTCTTCCAATCGCGGCATTCACTTCACAGTTTTCATAGTAAGTTTCCCCTCCTTCAAAATTTAATGTAGTTCTCTTTGACCCTGCCTATGCATCTGTAATATGGGCCATTTACCCTAGCGGGTTCGTCTCTACCTTTCTATTTCTGGAAGAGCTCTTGGGCCCACCTATCAATTAACAGCCTGATCCTTCTTGCTGTTCCACATTAGTAAAGTAATTTTAATTTTATATTTTAACACCTATTGATTTCCTTATGCTACATCACCAGATCAATCTTATACTAATCATTTTTCATAGGTGCCTCCCCCTCACAAGTCCCCTCAGTACTGATTAAGATCCCCCGATAAGGCGCAAATCACCTCTATGCTCAATGGGGTCGAAACGTCAACAGTTGGGTCATTGTGTCAAACATAGGTGACAGAGAATGCTCATCTGTACCTGTATTTATATGTTAGGATTTGCCATATAGGCCAAGGCCAGTGTTTTGTCCGGATAGCTTAAACGTAGTTTCTTGATGTATGTAATGTACACTACCTTCCTTTCCCTCATCACCATCACAATTCCATCCTATACACTTGTCAACCACTTTCTCTTGCACCAATTTTATGTTAAGTTTGGACATGTGTTGTCTTACTAACTGGATTTATTCTTGTGGTATTAATCATGTAATGAAACACAATCACAATCATGTTTGATCGTACATGGTACTGTATACTTTATTCAAACTATTCAGCTTAAATCTGCTAAAGTTGATACTATTGTGTAAGTTGTGCACCACTGTGACAAAATTTGTGTACCACAACATTGTACCCAAGTCCAGTGGTCTTACGGGTTACCCCATTGTTATATAGCTCTCTTTGGTGCAGGATCTCCCTGAAAGGGTATTTTGTCCTTTCAATTGTCCAAGTATGTCAGAGAACAAAACTCTTTCTTAAACTGAGGACTGTATTAATAGGTTGATCCAGGGTCAATCTAACACTCTTCCTTTCATCCAACACTCCCAAAATAGATTTTTTACTGATTAAAAAAAATCAACAAACTAGAGAGGCTCGAAAAGAAATTAGTTATTACAAGAATACAAGGCCACCTTCTCACAAAATACCTACAGGCAAACATCATACCTGTAGGACTCCAAGTTAAGAACGAACCAGCTATTTTCATCGATATACCCAAGTTCAAATAGGGTTTCAGTTTTTTGGCGAATAACTGTTCGCGCCATTGGATGGTTCTCGGCATCGGAACTGCATTGGAACAAGTGGAATAACTGATTAAAGAGATTGCCAACCTCAAACGGGAAATTTCATAAGACACTTGCCTTAACCAATGCCAAGGAAGCCTTGGAACGTCAAGAGAAGACCGTCAAAGAATTCAACACTATTACACAGGCCAAAAAACTAGATAAACTTTCAAAGGATATCCGGTTTTATGATAAGAAACTTACTTATCCATACCTCCAAGAAGACTACTATAAACAAGCTCCACAGGGTTTATTCTCTAACAGAGGAAGAGGTGGCTACAGAGGAAATTGTCGCATCATGACTTTTTCAGATTCTTCTGGCTCCAGCAGCACAGGAAGTGAAAGCGATAAGCAGGGAACCAGATCAGGGCACCATTACCAAGACAGCTGGTATAAACCGCAACCAGGACCGTTTTTTCAGAAGACGCACAATGAAGACCACCAAGAGGAAGGAACTACAATTGGAACAGGGGTCCACCGCAAGACCCACCACAGCAAGGCCAGAACTGGGATGGAAGCAGACAACGAGGCCAGAAGAAAGTCAGGTTCCCCCAAGACACCACAGGGAGATCCAAACCCGACGCCGTGTTTACAACTGGTAACCACACACAAAAAAACAATCATAAACCTATCCTCTCACTAACTCACCCACGATAAGAAAATGATTCTGAGTAAAGGTGTGTCCTATGTACCCACCACATACCCCAACAAATTCAACATCAAAACGGAACTCCACCGTTTTTTCCAACAAGTCCAGCTGAGATATTACTTCAGGCACTCACCACCCATGCCAACAACATAAAATACGGGCCTCAGGGTCCCATCAACCTTTATGCCACCAACACATATGATGTCACAAAGGATTATGACATATGAAAGCATGGTTCTGAAGGATGCCTTGAAAGCGTGTTCCACCAAGAAGTGCGTGAAACACAACGTTACTGCTGTAGAACGTGGTGCACTCAACTACCTGAGGAACATCAAATCAATTGTGATTAAGCCCACGGACAAGGGCGGAGCCATCGTGGTACAAGACATCAGCGACTATAAAAAGGAGATCTACTCCCAACTGAGGGATGGGGTTAGCTACACACGGCTCAACACTGACCCCACTAAGGAGATCAGCAAAACTGATTTGATGGGCTACCGAGTCAGAAAAGGAATCT
This sequence comes from Triturus cristatus, assembly GCF_964204655.1. NCBI lineage: Eukaryota > Metazoa > Chordata > Amphibia > Caudata > Salamandridae > Triturus > Triturus cristatus. The sequence continues at coordinate 305,858,831 of NC_140581.1, forward strand.
GGTTTCCTATCTGAATTGGAATTCAAGTACCTCAACCAGAGGCAGCCCCGCCTACCAACCATCTATACCTTACCCAAGGTTTATAAAAATTGAGAACAACCAATGGGCTGACCCATCGTCTCCGGCTGTGGTTCAGTTCTTGAACCTCTTTGCAAATTTGGGGACTTTTTCCTAAAACCTCTTGCTGTGAATACCAGATCCTACCTCTGTGACACCATGGAGGTGATCAATTTGGTAGATGGGATGCCTTTTGATCCTGAATCACAAATTTTAGTGACCATGGATATTGTGTCATTGTACACCAGCATTCCCCAACGTCCAGCCCTCGAGGTCATCAGGAGAGCCCTGGATGGCAGACCACATCCTTCACTGATTCGGACGGAATTCATTCTCCAATTACAGGAGATTGCCATGATGAATAATTTTTTATTCTTCCAGGGAGAATATCATCTGCAGACAAAAGGAGTCGCTATGAGAACCAGCTTTGCTCCGTATCTGGCTATCCTTTATATGAACATCTTCGAAGACGAGTTTGTCTACAGTGAACAAAATCCTTTCAGAGATCAGGTAATATGCTGGAAACGCTATATAGACGACATGATCTGGACTGGTAACCACACTGAACTCGAGACATTCTTAATTGGATCAATGGTAGGTCCCAAGATATCAAGTTCACCATCTACATGGATAAACACATGATTGATTTCCTCGATGTATCAATCAAAGCCGATAACCAACATCTATACACACTACTCTATATCAGAAACCAGCAGAAAGGAATACATTACTGAGATATGGAAGCCATCACCCACGGGGAATGCGAGACAACCTACCCTGTGGCCAATTCCTGAGGATCAGGAGAAACTGCTCACGGAAGGAAGATTTCTTTGCAGAGTCAGATGACCTCATTAACCATCTGGTGGAACGTGGGTACCCAAAGAGAATGGTAAAACGTGCAAGAAAACGTGCGTGGGTCAATCTGAGGGAATCATTACTGACACCTAAAGAACGCTCCACTGACAACCTGGATAGAATAATCTGTGTCACGACCTTTAACACAAGGAGTAACGAGATCAAACAAATTGTCAACAAAAACTGGCAACTGGTGGCAGAGGACCTGGAGCTACCAAACCCTCCCATGCATTCCTTTAAAAAGGGCAAGAACATAAGAGACTACATCGTGAGGTCACTCCTCGGGTCTACACCCCAACCCACCGTTCTAACCCTGTGGCAATTACCAGAGATCACTGGCCACCATTAGTGTGGCAAATGCAAGGCCTGCAAAATGACCATTGAGACAAAACAGTTTTGTTATCAAGACCACAAGATTGACCTGAAAGTCCACACAAACTGTAACACATCTGATGTTATCTATGCAATCCACTGCCCATGTGATAAGATCTACATCGGCCAAACAACGCAGACGGTTAAGGCCCGGATACTGCAACACTGCAGCAGAATTAGATGTGGGACCAGGGGGGCCCCCCTGGTTGAACATTTTCAGGAGATGGGTCATCACCCATAGTCCATGAAATGCCTGGTCCTTTGGAAAATCACACTAGGTATCCGGGGAGGGGATCTTGATTCGATTCTGAATATCCGTGAATGCAAATCGATGGATTCATTGGACACTGTACACAATGACCTTAACAAACTTGATGCCACATATACCCAACTCTCCTGTTTAAACAACGACTGATTGCACACACCCTATGATACTTTCACCCACCATAGGTATTATGGAATGACTGTGACGTGGTTGTTACCTTAGAGGTAACGTTTAGCTTTCCCCTCCTGCCAACCATCCTGGTGTCATCCATGGGTCTGCAGCGACAGAACCTCTGGGATTAACAACTTCAAAGCACTCATTATGAAGTTCCACAGATATGTTTATTTTTCAAGTTTGTTCATAATATATGCACATAAGACTCCTCCCACCCAGAGATATGCCTAACTGTTTTTTCTGTACCCACTAAGTTGACAAAACTTTTACTTAAATACACAAGATGTGCAATTCAATATATTTTTTCTCCTCACTATGTTGCTAAAGTTTTTACTATAACACACAAGACATGTAATTCTTTAATTCTGGTTCCAACAGTAATGTGTTGATTAGTATGCACAAGATATGTAATTCTTTAATTCTGGGTCCAACAGCAATTTGACGAATATATCTTTAAACCTTTTGTACCATTTGTAACTTATAAGGAGAATGTGCGCTGGCACGTTGAGCCGCACAGCTGCCCCAATGTAATGTTGACGTAGGAAATTGCCGCATTCTAATTAGCCGTGACGGCCATACCAGCATCGAGCGACTTTCCTCCCGACGTGACAGACGTGCACGTCTTCTGCAAGCTATTTAAACATAGCACGGTCCTGAGACAGGCTGCCAGTCCGGATTCAATACGGAGCCGCCTTTAGGTACGTGCGTCCTTGTTTTAATTTATTGCTTGGCTCTAGGTCATGGGCACCACTCGTAATTTATTTTAATGCTAACTTTAGTGCTGCCGCCATGGCCTAACTATCGAGTCGTAGCCTCCTCTTCCCCAACACAGAGCTATCAGGGCAATTGCTGGTCTTTTAACTTTGCTGTAGACTTCACTTCCTCACGAATGTGTTACAATGTTCTCACAATACACCTTATTTATAACCATCAATGAGCACAAACGCTTGCGTGCAACCCAGTATTTTTAAAGTCACAGTTGAGGTTTCTTTTTACACCACGTTAGGGTGCATTGAATCATGTATCCCATGAGATACGAGTGTATAACCCCTTTTTTCCCGCCGGTGAACACTGTAAATCACGTTATCATTTATTCTAACTCTCTGGTGACATGCAGTTTATTTAATTTATCTTACCGATCTACACCGTTGGATAGCATCAGCCTTTGTGCTTACTGAGCATCTCTACTCCCTTCATAGGTTACTAATCAACCACCATTCCAATGATTTTTCCAATCACAGAATTCAATTCAAGTTTTATATAGTATTAGGTATTGTTCTGCTCGATTTTCCTGGCCTTCTTGTGTTAACAAGTGATTGAATGTGACTTCAGTCTCTTACCATTCAAGCCTAAGGGTTAGAGTAGTGAATGGAGCCTATTTACTAGGCACTTCGACATGATTCTGTGCTCTTCCCCATAGATCAGGGCTTGCACACATAGCCTAGGGGATAGATTCGTTAGTATTAGGGATAACCTGTCCTGTAGTGAGGGTATTTCATGGAGCCGTGCTGAATTCAGGCCTGGTAGGCCTCAAACGGGAGAGACTCCATCTTTCTTTCTGCTCCGGCAGCTTGGGATTCTTCTAGGTCAAGAGTAATGTTTTAGTTATGAGGTGTTATTCGCTTGGAGAGAACCGGTTCAGGCCGGCCCTTATCGAAGGATTGTATTTTTCTTCATGCCGAAGACACTACATCAGGCCGGCCGGCTGGGAACGTGTCCTTGGTACGAGGAAGTACAAGAATTTGGTGGGCGGCAGGTTACGGGCCGGAATTTTCCATGAGGAAATGCACCTCTATATTAGTGAAAGTCGGAGGCAGTTACATGTTCAGTCCGTAGGCGGCATCTAGCCGTTAGCAGTAAAGCTACTACTTATTCCAGGGAAGACAGACGCCATCTTGAAGGCGGAGAAGAACTGAGAGACAGATGCTTTCCTAACAGAATAGCCAGAGAGGAGAGAGTAGCCGATAAGGAAGAGGTCCCAGTGACTCGGAGAAGGGTGATTCCAGGCGAGCCGAGGCACAGACGAGAAGGGAGCCTAGATGACCACTGAGTGCAGGCTACATACTACTAAGGTGATGTCGACCCTTTCTTATTAGAGTGTACAACTTAATCTTTCACTTTTCTTTGCAGGTTATGTGTCATATCGTAATGTTATGTGATTGTGTATGCAATGAGTAATAAAGTATCCAGTTTGTAGTGAACCAACATGTGCTGCGTGTTCTTGTATAAGAGGGTAGCCTATTCTTCTAGTCAGCTGCGGCTACATGAACAGATGTTAACCCTGATCAGGTAAGTGGTAACTGAATAAGGGAAAGAGGAGCCCCTCAAACCTGAGAACAGGCTATGCCCGAACTGGCAATCCTTGTGTGATCTGATGAATAGTGAGACTGATTCCCTTTTTGTATGTTATGGTGATCATAGGATGAACTGTCGTATGAGACTGCCGTCTAGGTAGAGAGGTCTGGATTCGTAGGGGATCGCGAGGCCGCCGATTGTGCTGATACTGTTGTATGGGCAGAGAGGTCTGGGTTCGTATGGGACCGCGAGGCCGCCACTTGTGATACTGTCGTATGGGCAGAGAGGTCTGGGTTCGTATGGGACCGCGAGGCCGCCACTTGTGATACTGTCGTATGGGCAGAGAGGTCTGGATTCGTAGGGGATCGCGAGGCCGCCGATTGTGCTGATACTGTCGTATGGGCAGAGAGGTCTGGGTTCGTATGGGACCGCGAGGCCGCCACTTGTGATACTGTCGTATGGGCAGAGAGGTCTGGATTCGTAGGGGATCGCGAGGCCGCCGATTGTGCTGATACTGTCATATGGGCAGAGAGGTCTGGGTTCGTATGGGACCGCGAGGCCGCCACTTGTGATACTGTCGTATGGGCAGAGAGGTCTGGATTCGTAGGGGATCGCGAGGCCGCCGATTGTGCTGATACTGTCATATGGGCAGAGAGGTCTGGGTTCGTATGGGACCGCGAGGCCGTCACTTGTGATACTGTCGTATGGGCAGAGAGGTCTGGGTTCGTATGGGACCGCGAGGCCGCCACTTGTGATACTGTCGTATGGGCAGAAAGGTCTGGATCCGTATGGGATCGCGAGGCCGCCGATTGTGAGATCTTGGTATGCATAGTAGGAATCCCCTGTCCTTAGGTGGTAGATATATGTGGTTGCAGGATTGTAAATTTTTTCTAGGGAGGGGGTAACGTTCTAGCTGGGTTGGTGAGGCTCTGATGAGCGGGTTCTATCTGATCCGAAAACCCAAGCAGAACATTTGGCGTCACGAACCGTTTACGAAACCTGTGTGCGTTGTGGTTGTATCGTGTTTGCCTTCGGCGCGTGCGTGGTTTTGTTTGTATATTATTTGTATCTACCTGCGTGTAGTTTTCTTTTCTCTTTCTTCTTTTTCTCTTTTTCTTTCTTTTCAAAAATGTTTTCTAGAAAGTCGAAATCTACTTTTAAGTTGCCCGTTGATATTCCCGGCTGGGATTCAACGCCTTATGAAGCCTTAGCCCGTGAGTGGGCTGATTCTACTGGTTTGAGTGAGAATTGGAATTCTTTTTTGGAGCTGGCGGAGCCGGCTAATGTGATTACTTGTTTACAGAAGGCGCCGGTATCTAAGGGTGATGAGCTTCCCGTTTTGGGGCGCAGAGGTTGGATTGTTCTGTCGGCGTACAGGATTCTCCATGAGAGGTTGTTGAAGTTGCAGAACTTGCATAAGGATTTGGAAGCGAACTTTGTTGAGATTCAGAATGCTCATAATTTGTTGCGGTGTCAAAATAAGTTGCTTGCTGACAAACTTGAGACGTACCAAACTATTGCCGAGAGGGCGGCTGTGCGAATTGCTCGTTATAAATACAAGAATCGGCGTGGTCGGGTTTCGACGCGGAAGGTGCGTCTGGTCGTGGCGAAAGCCGGACTGGATTGGAATCCTGATGAATGGGATGGTAATATCTGGAACTCGAGTGATTCTCCTTCCTCGGGTGAGGAGTCTGCCAAGCGCGAGTCCTCTCGCTCCGGCCGTGCTTGTAAATCTGCTTCTTGCGCCTCTGATGGTGCACCCCGTGATTGCGCTCGTCCTTCGAGCGGGGTCGATGCTTCTTCCACTGATTGTTCCTCTACGTGTACTGGTCGAGCTCCTTGTGATGCTCATCCCGCGGTCTCGGCGCACCCAGTTTTTCGACGGAAGGTGCAGCAGGCTCCCGGTGCTCCGAATGGTATTGCTTTAGACTCTTTGGAGGATTTTACTCAACAAGAAATTAGTGATATTTTGCAGCGATTTCGGCAGCGAGTTGGTGAGCCCTTGCTCACATGGATGGTGCGCCTTTATGAACTGGGCGCTGCTGGCATTATGTTGGATGCTGGCGATTGTTTGAAGTTTTGTTCCTTAAGTTCGGATTCTACTGTACAGGATCATTTTCGTAACTTTAATGGTGGTGGTCAAATTTCTTTGCTTCAATTGGCGACTGAGGGTTGTAATCAAAAATATCCTACTGAGTCTGACTGGCCTCTGAATGACAAACCGTGGTATACTTTGCGCGATGCTGCGCAACGTCTCAAAGAGGAGGTGATGAAAACGGCAATTTTTCTAAACACTGCTGACAGGTTGCTTGATGGTTTCTTGACATCTTCTGTGCGGAATCGTATTATTCGTTCTTCCCCTGTTGCTTATAAGCAGGTCATGATGACTTTATTGATTAATCAGACTGGTAACATGTTATCTGTGGTGCTGGAATCGGTACGCCAACTCGGTGAGTTGGGTGAGTGGTTTAAACCTGAACGGCAGTCCCGGCCTGACACTCGTACTCCTGGTGACAATAAATTTACTAGACGCGATATGTTTTTTGCTCTTATGGCCGATGGTGTGCGGAAGGAGGACATTGATGGTGAGACTACTTCTCGTTTGTGGGAAATGTTTCGCAAACGTGGCTTGGATCGAAAGGAGGGTGCCCGGCGTGTTCGGACAACTGAGTGTGATCGTGGTTTTTCTGACGGTAGCGGTGATGACGACCGCCGTGGGCGCTCTGATCGTCGTGATGATCGACGTTATGCGCGTGATTTGTCCCCCCGTCGTGAGAGAGACAGGGAGAGAGAGGGGGAAAGAGAGAGGGGGAGAGATGATTATGTTAACAGCAGACGTAGAGATGATAGGGATCAATCCCCTGAGTTGAGAAGGAGAGAGGATCGACACATATTGGGCGATCGAAACCCGCAGTACAATGCAGGGAACAGTAATCCATTTCGTAATGGAGATGGATATGAACAGGAGGTATCGATACCTAAGAACCGTGAGAGTCTTTATCCTGATTTATCCTGGTACACAGAACACAATAAAAAGGACTAGGAAATAGGTCAAGCTCCAGTACACAGATGGGCTCACAGAGATAATAGACCCTATGTAGATATTGATATTTATTGGAGACATCGTAATATCCAAAGGGCCCGAGCATTGGTAGATACAGGAGCGGAGGCCACTCTTATTCATGGAAAATCAAAGAAGTTTAAAGGTCAGCCTTTTACAATTACCGGATTAGGTGGAAAGGAAACTCCCGCAGTTCAAACCTTACTTGAAATGAGAATAGGTAGAATTCCTAGAAAAGAATACTCTGTATTAGTGGTGCCACTCTTAGAATTCATAATTGGAATTGATATTTTGAAAGGAATGACTTTGCACTTAGATGATGGATGTTACCAATTTGGAACTAAACATTATATATCGTCCAGGCCTGTACGGGTTGGTCGTTTAAGAATGCCCCCCATAAAAGTTCCCCAGGCGACAAAAGTGGTTCGTCAGAAGCAGTATCGTATTCCAGGTGGTCATGAAGAGATTAGTACCACTATTCAGGAGTTGGTGGATGCAGGAGTTATAACCCCAGTTACTTCTGCTTGGAATAATCCTGTTTGGCCTGTACGTAAGAGTGATAATTCTTGGCGCATGACTGTTGATTATCGAGAATTGAATAGACACACACCCTCTTTGACTGTTGCAGTACCGGATGTTATTACCCTAATTGAAAGAATTCAGAAACATCCAGGTACATGGTATGCGTCCATTGATATTGCTAATGCTTTCTTTTCGATTCCGATTGCCCCTGAGTGTCAGGAACAATTCAGTTTTACGTGGAACGGGCGTCAGATGACGTTTAGAAGTCTTCCTCAGGGCTATGTGCATAGTCCTACGATATGTCGCCGGCTGGTGGCAGAGCATCTGGCTGAGGTACCAGTTCATCCACAAATTCAGATATGTCACTATATTGATGATATTTTGATCCAAGGTGAATCACAAGAGGAAGTTCAGACCCAATTGGATAGAGTCATTGAGTGCTTGCGTGAGAAAGGTTGGGAAATCAACCCGGATAAATTACAAGGTCCGTCCCAGGCTGTGAAATTTTTGGGTATTAATTGGCATGAAGGGCACCGAGAAGTGATCCCTCAGGTTAAACAGAAAATTCTTGATTTTGCAGTTCCGAGAAATAGGAAAGAAGCCCAAAGCTTCATTGGTCTGTTTGGATTTTGGCGCCAGCATATTCCTCATTTGAGTCAAATATTGGCCCCTTTGTACCAGGTCACTCGTAAAAAGAATGCATTTGAATGGGGTAAACCACAGCAAGATGCGTTCAGTCTGGCAAAAGAAGCAATTCAGCATGCTCTGGATTTATGGCCTGTATGTGATGGTGATGTGGATTTGAATGTGTCTGTACAAGGCCTTTATGCGAATTGGAGTTTGTGGCAGAAACAAGGCAAGAGTAGAGTACCGTTAGATTTCTGGACCAAAAAGTTACCTGATGCTGGTGAGCGTTATACACCTTTTGAGAAACAGTTACTTGTATGTTATTGGGCTCTGGTGGATACCGAGCAATTGACTTTGGGACATGATATAGTTTTGCGACCTGAAATTCCTATCATGCAGTGGGTTATGAGTTCGCCGAAAACTCACCGGATTGGACACGCTCAAGAGGCGAGTGTGATTAAATGGAAATGGTATATACAAGACAGGGCACGTGTGGGACAAAAAGGAGTTGCATCTTTGCATGAGCAGGTGGCACGGGCGCCATCAACTGAAACTGAGAGTGAATGTTCCGTACCTTTAGTACAGGAGTCTCCTGTTAAGTGGGGTAAACCTTTTGATGATTTGTCCGCAGAGGACAGAAACCATGTCTGGTTTACGGATGGTTCAGCAAGGTTCATAGGGACGAAACGGCATTGGAAGGCAGTGTCCTATAATCCGATCACACAAAAATTGCTGAGTACAACTGGTGAGGGTAAGAGCAGTCAATTTGCTGAACTCTATGCTGTTTATCAAGTTCTGAAACAAGAGTTACCTGGCACATGTCATATTTTTACCGATTCTTGGTCTACTGCCAATGGACTGGCAGTTTGGTTACCGACTAGGCATTCCCATAGTTGGAAAATCCATTCCAAAGAATTGTGGGGAAAAGAATTATGGCAGGAGATTTGGGAAATGCTCCCACAGAGTACTGTTACAATCTTCCATGTGGATGCTCATACCCCGATAGACTCTCTTGACAAATTCTTTCATAACATTGCAGATGAGAAATCTAAAATTGCTGAGGCAGTGGTGGACACGCAAGATTCTGATATTGCGGGATTGGCGAAATGGGCCCACCAGAAAGCAGGACACTTTGGAGAAAAAGCCACTAGCAGGTGGGCTGCTGATCGAGGAATTTATATTCCCCTAGATTTAATTAAAAATGTTATTCTACATTGTCCCATTTGTCAGCATATCAGGCAGCGCAAAGTGCCCCAAATTGTTAAAGGTCATTTACATCGCGGGAAATTGCCCACTCAAATTTGGCAGATTGATTACATTGGTCCACTTCCTATGAGTAGGAATTGTCAATATGTTTGCACCATTGTTGATACATACAGTGGCCTGTTGGTGGCCCTTCCCTGTAAGCAAGCTACCCAATTGAATACTATTAAAACATTGGAATTGATTATGATGTATTATGGTGTGCCATTCCAAATTCAATCTGATAATGCATCCCATTTTCGTGGAAGATTGGTACAGGAATTCTGTGTGGAAAACAATATTGAATGGGTGTTTCATATACCATATTATCCACAGGCCTCGGGTCTTGTGGAGAGGTTGAATGGCCTGCTAAAAGACCAACTGCGCAAATTAACAGATGACAAGTATAAGAATTGGCGAGATTTTTTGCCTCAAGCGCTATTGATTTTGAATAACCGTCCTTTTCTAAATGCTGAATCCCCACTTATGCGTTTGTTTCCTCCGAATGTTGATGCTAAGCCTAATGAGATCAGAGAGACTGTGATGTACTGGGAGATTACTCCCGGAGCTTTGGCTCCATGCAGAGCGACCCCAGGGTCAGCAGGTTTAGACTTGCATGCCATGGATGACACCATTATAAAAAGTAAAGATCGAGTCATCATTGAAACAGGTGTTGGTGTTCAAATACCACCTGGAAATTTCGGATTAATTGCCCCTAGATCGGGGCTGGCTGTAAAAGGTATTCAGGTGCTTGGAGGAATCATTGATAGTGATTATCAGGGAGAGATTAAGGTGCTCCTGCTGAATAGCAGTGAGGTTGACTTACTGATACATAAAACTGACCGAGTGGCTCAATTGCTAATAATGCCTGTCTACAGTGGTGAGATGGCAAAAGGCACTGCCCCAACGTTGCTAACTGTACGAGGCCAGAAAGGTTTTGGCTCCACAGATAATCCTGGGGCCAGAGTTTGGGTGCAGTCACCTAAGAATCCCCCTGAACAAGCAGAGGTCATTGCAACCGGTCAAGATAATACCATTTTAGTTATGAGACCAGGGAGAGATAGCTGGGAAGCAGTCCCGGCTGACAAATGTTACTTACGAGAATGAATAATGCCTGTATTTGATTCTCTTTCAGATCATTCTTTGGACTGTTGCTGCAGGATGTGTCGGCGTTGGACTGTTTTTGGGCTGGTACGACGAGAGAGGAGGGATCCCATCAACCCGGGATGAGTTGAGAACCCGAGTGTCGCGTTCCTTCGCTGCGTGGGATTCGTCGTCGAACTTTTGGACTTCACTAGCGAAACGGGTGACTAACGCCCCTCATTTCTGCTTGACACCGATGAGATCAGTGAATGACATTTTGGCAACTTGTTTGGTTGCTGTCCCTGCTTCGTTGGAGACTTTGACTCATATTTTCAATATATCAACTGCTCGCCCCAATGTTCTTCTGGGCGATTTCGCTACCCATGAGTATTGCCCCTTGTGTACTGAACTGTCAGACCCGATACCCCCCATCCAGTCCCAAATAGTTACCTATAATATCACACAAGGTGATTTGTGTTTTTTCCTTACGTGTAATCCTAGTGCAATTTCGGAATGTATGCGTTTAAAATTGAAAGGTGCCACCTCATTCACCGCTCATGAACGAACTTTGTGCCTTCAAAGGACACCGAAAATATGTACTTCTGTTCAGAATAACATGACTTGCAAGAGTATGGTAGTTGCCCCCAGTCATTATCGCACGATGTTACTACCTGCCGGATTGCTTTTCTCATGTGGTAATACTTCCTGGCCATATGTCCCCGCAAATATTTCTGGAGGCCCTTGTGCCATTACTAGACTGAGCTTGCTCATGTTTTCATCACATCCGAATGCCAACTCTTGTGTGATTCGAGATACAGTGAGGTTACAGGAGGATTGTGACTCATCTTTGCATTTATATTCTAAGTCCGAATACCTTAGCCTGGCTATTTCAATTATTGGTGTTCCTGCTTTGGCAGTTTATAATGCCAAATCTATTGAGAAAATGGCCTGCTGGATGGTGAAATCCATTAATAATACTTCTACAGTCCTGTCGGACATGCTATTAGACGCCCAGGGTGAACGAAGGGCTATCTTGCAAAATCGAGCGGCCATTGATTATCTTTTGCTTAAACATGGACACGATTGTTCTGATTTTGAGGGTCTTTGTTGTTTTAACTTGTCTGATCATACACAATCCATTCGAGCTCACATTAATAAGCTACATGACTTGACACAAGAAGTTAGAAAACACATTGACCAGGGCTGGTTTGACTGGCTCTTTAATTGGTTACCTGATTTGCATTTCTTACGTCAAATATTAGGAGGTATTCTGATTACTATTGCCATTTTGATTTCCATCTGTTGCTTTATTCAGTGTATTCCTTCACTACTTCAATTCTGCACACCTGGTACTAGACATAGATCAGTTAGTTTTATTTCATATTATTCTTCCACAGATGTTAGTTCTGTTTAATGAATGTATAATAGACTGAAGTCAAGGGTGAAATGTTCTGCTCGATTTTCCTGGCCTTCTTGTGTTAACAAGTGATTGAATGTGACTTCAGTCTCTTACCATTCAAGCCTAAGGGTTAGAGTAGTGAATGGAGCCTATTTACTAGGCACTTCGACATGATTCTGTGCTCTTCCCCATAGATCAGGGCTTGCACACATAGCCTAGGGGATAGATTTGTTAGTATTAGGGATAACCTGTCCTGTAGTGAGGGTATTTCATGGAGCCGTGCTGAATTCAGGCCTGGTAGGCCTCAAACGGGAGAGACTCCATCTTTCTTTCTGCTCCGGCAGCTTGGGATTCTTCTAGGTCAAGAGTAATGTTTTAGTTATGAGGTGTTATTCGCTTGGAGAGAACCGGTTCAGGCCGGCCCTTATCGAAGGATTGTATTTTTCTTCATGCCGAAGACACTACATCAGGCCGGCCGGCTGGGAACGTGTCCTTGGTACGAGGAGGTACAAGAATTTGGTGGGCGGCAGGTTACGGGCCGGAATTTTCCATGAGGAAATGCACCTCTATATTAGTGAAAGTCGGAGGCAGTTACATGTTCAGTCCGTAGGCGGCATCTAGCCGTTAGCAGTAAAGCTACTACTTATTCCAGGGAAGACAGACGCCATCTTGAAGGCGGAGAAGAACTGAGAGACAGATGCTTTCCTAACAGAATAGCCAGAGAGGAGAGAGTAGCCGATAAGGAAGAGGTCCCAGTGACTCGGAGAAGGGTGATTCCAGGCGAGCCGAGGCACAGACGAGAAGGGAGCCTAGATGACCACTGAGTGCAGGCTACATACTACTAAGGTGATGTCGACCCTTTCTTATTAGAGTATACAACTTAATCTTTCACTTTTCTTTGCAGGTTATGTGTCATATCGTAATGTTATGTGATTGTGTATGCAATGAGTAATAAAGTATCCAGTTTGTAGTGAACCAACATGTGCTGGGTATTCTTGTATAAGAGGGTAGCCTATTCTTCTAGTCAGCTGCGGCTACATGAACAGATGTTAACCCTAATCAGGTAAGTGGTAACTGAATAAGGGAAAGAGGAGCCCCTCAAACCTGAGAACAGGCTATGCCCGAACTGGCAATCCTTGTGTGATCTGATGAATAGTGAGACTGATTCCCTTTTTGTATGTTATGGTGATCATAGGATGAACTGTCGTATGAGACTGCCGTCTAGGTAGAGAGGTCTGGATTCGTAGGGGATCGCGAGGCCGCCGATTGTGCTGATACTGTCGTATGGGCAGAGAGGTCTGGGTTCGTATGGGACCGCGAGGCCGCCACTTGTGATACTGTCGTATGGGCAGAGAGGTCTGGGTTCGTATGGGACCGCGAGGCCGCCACTTGTGATACTGTCGTATGGGCAGAGAGGTCTGGATTCGTAGGGGATCGCGAGGCCGCCGATTGTGCTGATACTGTCGTATGGGCAGAGAGGTCTGGGTTCGTATGGGACCGCGAGGCCGCCCCTTGTGATACTGTCGTATGGGCAGAGAGGTCTGGATTCGTAGGGGATCGCGAGGCCGCCGATTGTGCTGATACTGTCATATGGGCAGAGAGGTCTGGGTTCGTATGGGACCGCGAGGCCGTCACTTGTGATACTGTCGTATGGGCAGAGAGGTCTGGGTTCGTATGGGACCGCGAGGCCGCCACTTGTGATACTGTCGTATGGGCAGAAAGGTCTGGATCCGTATGGGATCGCGAGGCCGCCGATTGTGAGATCTTGGTATGCATAGTAGGAATCCCCTGTCCTTAGGTGGTAGATATATGTGGTTGCAGGATTGTAAATAGGTTCTAGGGAGGGGGTAACGTTCTAGCTGGGTTGGTGAGGCTCTGATGAGCGGGTTCTATCTGATCCGAAAACCCAAGCAGAACAGGTATACAGTCGGTGGTCAGCAATAGGCAAAATGGCGCTCCAAGGTCTATCAGAAGTACAAATCAGTTATGGCAGGTAATCTGGTATGGAGCATAAGGTAGGGAAAAACCACCAAATCCCCACCTGTGTGGCCAGCAGACCACTCTACTATATATAAAAATCCTCTGCACACGTTTAAAAGTAAATATATAAAGTTTCATAAAATATCACAATGATGCTTGTCTTTGTATTTTCAGATGTCTTTAATTCAAGATCTTAAGCCTTCTCAGCCAACACGTGTTTCATCGCTTTTACAGGGGATTACCCCGCGACTTCTTCAGGGCTAAGGGAATATATTAATAAGTACTTGTTCGTGTATGCAATGGTAGTAAGGAAACTTTATCTTTCAAATTATTGACAAAGTGACTTCGGTGACTTGTGTGAATTATAAAATAGTGAATATTACTGTGTGGAAATCCATGTGAAACTGGTGTTGTATGTGCTTTTCGTACAACTCCTTTGTATATCAATTTATCAATGGGGGAACGAAAGAACAAAAAAAGGCCCGCTGACGTTTATGTTATCGTTATATGACATACAAGTACAGTTGGTATTCGAGACTCCATTATATGAGTAATCATGTGGTTGGCAAGGTGCGGGCATGCAATCAACCCATTTGATTTTATAATCCTGAGTTTATTCATTAATTCTATTTCATTACATTTGTCGCGAAAAAGTGCTCCCTCATGCTGTCACTCAATAGTAAATACATGCTGACTATGTTGTGTAGTTAAATATGTGAATGGGAACGTATTTTGTTGAAATACGATACCCGAGGTCAGTTTCAAAGCAATAGTACCATAGCTGTCTATACATCTGTAATCAAGTGTGAAAATACATTTGCCACATTGTTAATGATGTACAGAAATGTAAACCCACAAACATCTTCTACAAATGCCCCCTATGTTTATTCTAAAATCACTACACAAATAATTATTGGGTTAAACTAATCAGAATTATATCACAATCTACATCACATTTTTGTTTCTTCTGGGTTGACATTAGCTGGTTGTAAACAAGATATTTGACATCCTCCATCTTGAGCACTTCTTTTTCTCTTTTGCTTTAATGATTGTATTTCCTTTTCAAAACCACAATTTAGAAACAAAGACCAAGAGCATTTTAACAAGAGAAACACAGCAATTGCACAAATCATTACAATTATTACAGACGTTAGGGTTAGTCTTAATGTTCGCCCCTAAACTATCAATTCATTCACTAATCTTTCTAAATCTTTACATATCTCGCTAAGCCAGGAACCTACTGTTTCCCACACACCATGCAATTGTAAAGCATTGATTTCACAAGAAATAATAGTAATGTTTTGTACATATGCATTAATAAACCTACTGTTATCAGGTATGAAGGTACAGCACTTTTTTACATTCAGTTCCTTGCAAACACTACCTTCTATTGTGAGAAAAATATCTAGTGCTAAACGGTTTTGCATATTTATTGCCTGTATTGTAATTACCTCAGATTTAATTTGAAAGGGCTCCACTTTTGTAAGAAGCAAGCCAGTCCACAAGTGTTGATCCAAATGACTATTTTTTATATCATTATTAGCTACACCTATTGTTGAAATGATGGCCCCTATTATATCTGAAACTACCTGCCCAAACCCATGTTTCTCTCTCTTCAAATTAACTGCATCATCCGCTTTAGGAAACACGAAGGCAAGATAACATGATACAACACAACCGCGTTGCAAATTGAAATAAGCAGTCCTACCACACACACATAATAAATCCCTCTTAGAATTGGTTCAACACCCATTATAAATTTAAGATTTATAACATAACTTTTCTCACATTTGCTTCCACCAACATGCTCAATTGTTCCTACTCTTGTAAGTTCACAGCATACCATACATGACTCTTCATTTCTCGAAAACTCCATTGTCAATCTAGGATACACATTTGGCGATCTAAATTTTTCCTGAGCCATAATCTGCTCACTTATTCTCTTTTCATTTTTCTAATCTCTCACAGTTTTTAACTCTCCATTCATTATATTCTTTAAGAAACTCACACTCTTCATTATTTAATGGGCACATAAACTCATGGTTAGTACTTTTAAATTTGTTCTTAATATGTGAAATTTACCATACTTAAGACCCTTATTAGCATCTTAATTTTCAGAAATTGGCAGATCTTCCAGTGAGACGTTGAAATCCAATCAGTAGGCAGACAAACATTCATGTTTAATAAAAATACCAATGAACATATTACAAGACAACCCATAAGATATTGGTAGATGTAAAAAGGTAGCACCTTCACCTGCAGAAGAGGGAGGGAAAGTACACACATAACAATCTTTAACTTCCGTTATCCGAACACACTGATTTCAAATTTTTACTGTAGATACTATCATAAAATCCACTAGCTAAAGTTTTCCTACATGTCAGTGTATTATTCCTAACATCGTGATGTTCTGTAGTTAATTAAACCTTTGTGGGGTGATGTTCCACTGGAGAAAGAGGTACAACAGGTAAGCCAACTAAGATTGTTATTATCATCAGCAAGATGAGCAAACTTATAATTGTTCAATGTTTGCTTTCTATTGAGACAAAAAAATGAAACGTATTGTGAAGTTCCAAAAATCTAAAAATCTTCAAAACAATAATAATTTCTCTTCTTTTCCCTTTCCTTGTCACATTAACCAAAAAGCAAAATAAACTACAAAAAGATTTCTTTTTCTTCTCAGTTCATTTAGTTCATGCTCTTAAAAGTTTGTTTTCTTCTTTTCTAGATTTTATTTGAACATTTCTCACAGTTCGGTTTATTTTTAACAGTCTATCTCGATTTTCAAGGTCGTTCTTTTTCCTCAGATTCTGATGTTAGATGCATTCATTCAGGTGAGACATACTTTTGTTTTGGAGTTCTCTTTCTTCCTGGTCTTTTAACAACTGATGGACCTCTTTCATATTTCTTTGAATCAAATCAATTACCTCAATTTCTTCATTGATCGGCTTTAGTTTTTCATTCAGCTGGTGTTTTCTTCTGCTGGTTCTTTTCAGTGTCTTGGTTGCTTCAGCCCTTACTTTCACACGTGCGAATACTGCTGAGACTTCTGTACTCATTGATCGACTGGAACTTTGATCAGCGTCAGTAGTATGATTCATGCTGAACTGTTTTCTTCCTCTAGGGGCTTTATGTGCTCGAAGTTTTCAAAGTTTGGATCATAGACTATTACTTCCTGCTCCCACTCATGACTTTGACATTGTAATAGCTCTTCATTTGACCCTCACTTTGAAACTGGACACTACTGTTGGTACATTCACCAGGATCTTCACTCTCATCAACAAGAGCTTCTATTTCATTATCTTCACCAGTTTCACATTCAAGTTGTTTTTCACCTTCCTCTAGATCGGCGCTCTGAACTTGAGCTTTGACTCTGTGAATCAGTGGCTATTTTTACCACTTCTTCATCCACGGCCTTCACTCGTTCGTGTGAGCAGCGCGAATCCACTGTCGAATTTCAGCACACTTCACAGCAGTAATAGTCAGTAGTATAACTTGATATGGGCCACACCACCTTTCCTCAAGACAAGTCTTTTGGGTATGTCTTTTGGCAACCACCCAATCCCTGGGTACAATGGGTGACAATGGATTTCTTTCTTTGGCCAGACCCTTGCTGTAGTCTAAAACGATGTCATGAGTAATAGAAGCAAATGTAGCTAAAGGATAATAAAACAATCTCATTGCTCTGCCCATCAATACCTCATTGAGTGAGAGGCGAGTCTTTTTTTCAGGGGTAATTCCGATACTCATCAAAACAAAAGAAGAAACATCTGGCCATTTTAAACCAGTGGAGGCACATATTTCCATTTGTTTTCTCTACCATTCCTGAAGACTATGACTTCAATGGAGCCCCTGATCAGTTTGGGAGCCACGATCTGTCTCAATAGAGGTTGGCAAGCTAAATCTTGTAATCAATTCCCTTAACAAGAGTTTGGCAACTATCAGACTGTCCAGTCTACAAGTAAGATAGGCTTTGACCCATTTAGAGGCCATTGGCCACATGAATCCTTCATATTTTTGTGTTATGATTGATTGCAAGTGCATACCCACCTTTTACATTACAGGAAAGATAAAATTCCAAATTATAACCAGGTCATCAGAGAGCAGATGCATTACACAAACCTTCTCCAAACTTTGGAAGGCCTCTAAGCATTCTTCATCAAATGATCTTTGATATCACTATTGGTCAGTCTTACTAAAGGCTTTGCAATCAAGAAAAGGTTTGGAAACCACTGACAACAGTACCCAACAAATCCCAAGAACACCCTAACCTTCCCCTGGGTGGTAGGATGATTCATTTTCAGAGTTGCAGAAGCTCATGCTTTTGTGACTTTCTGTGTCACTTTTCCAATGTGATGACCATGATAGAGTGCTTCCTTTTGACAATACTGCATTTGTGTTGTGGAAACTTTGTGAACATTGTCAGATAAATGATTAAATAGGGCAATGGTGTCAAGTTCACAGTCTTTAATCTTAGGTGCAACCGTTAGGTCATCAGTATATTGTACCAAGACCAACTTACAGGGCAACCTTACTTTTTCTAGATCTTTCTTCAGAATTTGACAGAAAAATGAAGAACTTTCAAAATACACTTGTGGGATTCTACAACAAACAAGAACTTTGTTTTGAAATTGAAATGCGAATAATTATTGACTGTTTTCATAGTGGGGAATGGAGAAGAACACTTGGCATATGTCGATAAATGTATACCATTAAGTATATGATGGAATCTGGATATAGGATTACTGCTGGATTTGATACCGCTGGACAGCATAGGATCCCTATTTTATTTATTTTTCTCAAATTCTGCACTGTTCTCCATTTGCCACTCAGTTTTTTAATTCCTATCATGGGAGAGCTGCAAGGGCTACCAGGCACTTCATGAAGAATTCCTTGTTCAGTCATTGTTTCAATGACAGTCTTTCTTCCTTCTTTTTCTCTCAAACATTTGTATTGTTTAGTTCTGGGGATAACAGCAATTAGGTTTGATGTTTACCACAACATGTTTCGCACTTTTTATTAATCCTTTCTCTTAACCAGAGAAAGTCCATACCTCTTCTATGACAGTATGTCTTAAATCCAGAGGTAAATCCTCTTTGGTCAGTATTGGGAACAGCTGGACTCTTGAGTCATGAAATTTGATTTTGAAGACAGAATCTTCATTGTGGGTTGCAATTGCGCACCAGTAAGACCCTGGTGCACCAGTAAGACCCTTGAGGACCAAAAACGCTTCAAAGCTCCCCTCAACCGCTACCACCACCTCCTGAAAAACACCAAGAAGACCACCCTAACCACCCACATAAATGAAAGTTCCAACAACTGCAAGTAACTTTTCAACAGTCATGAATTCACTAACTGTTCAGCAAGAGAAAACAACATCACACCCTTGCAAGATTTCTGTGACGACCTTGCAGACTTTTTTCACAACAAAATTATTCCCGTCTACCAAGGCTTCGCACTCTAACCCTCCACCAAAGACAGCATTAAATTCCTCATGCTGACTGACATCCACCTACACCAGATCACCTCATGCAATCCCCTCACTGAGAAGGAAACAACGATCATTATGAGATCCATCCACTCCAGAGCCCCCGCAGACCCCTACCCCCACTATGCTTTCAAGTTCAGCAATCGACTCATCAGCAAAGAACTCAACAGGGTCCTCAATGCCTCAATCACTACAGCCCACTTCCCCAGAATCGGAAACACTCCGATGTGAAGCCTTTGCTGAAGAAGCCACCCGCGAACCCAGGACAACTGAAGAACTACCATCCCATCTCCTTGCTCCCCTTCACAGCCAAGTTAATTGAGAAGGCAATCAACATCCAGCTCACCAGACATCTGAAGAACCACGACTTCCTGAACCCCTTCCAATATGGCTTCAGAACAAACCACAGCATGGACACTGCTCTAGTCGCAGCTACAGATGACACCCTAATGCTGCTAGACCAAGGAGAAGCAGTGGCTCTCATCCTCCTTGACCTCTCAGCTGCTTTTAACACCCTATCCTACCACATACTGATCAACAGGCTCCACCAGATCAGAATCTAATGGGGTAGTCCTCAAGTGGATCTCATCATTCCTCACAGGAAGAATGCATAAAATCATCCTCCATCCCTACTCCGCGCTCCCTAAGAACATCACCTGCAGTGTACCTCAAAGCTTATCCCTCAGCCCAATCCTCTTCAACAGATTCATGACCTCCACTGGCCAACATCGTCAAAGGCCAAGGACTCATCATCATCTCCTAAGCCATCGACACCCAACTCATCCTCTCTCTGACCAACAATCCAAGACCACAAAGGACACGTTTCAAAGATGCATGAAAGATGTTGCCAACTGGATGAGCAACAACTGTCTCAAACTCAACACCAACAAGACAAAGTACTCATCTTTAGGAAAGGCAAGGACAAACACTGGAACAACGAATGGTAGCCTCCGGAGCTGGGCCCAACCCCTATACCTATCAAACTTGCCCGCAACCTCAGCCTCATCCTCGACAGCCAGCTATCCATGAAGAAGCAAATCTGCACCGTATCCACCGCCTGCTTCTTCACGCTCTGAATGCTCAGGGAGATTTTCAGATGGCTCCCAATCAACACCAGGTAAACCGCTACGCAGACACTTCTTAACAGCAGACTCGACTACAGCTACGTAGGATTAACAGCCCAACTCATGAAGAAACTCCAGACGATCCAGAACACAGTGGCCAGGCTCATCCTCGACCTCCCCAAAAGGACACACATAAACCCTCACCTCAAGAAGCTCCACTGGCTACGAGTCATGCAGAGATGCTATTACAAGTTACTCACCCATGCATACAAGGTACTACACAACAAAGGACCTGTGTACCTCAAGCAACGTGTGATTTTCACCCACCAGGAAACTCAGATCCATATCCCTCGCCCTAGCTGCCAGATGTCGCATCCGTCGGACAAACATTGGAGGCCGTTCCTTCTCCCATCTGGTGGTCAAGACATGGAACAATATTCTGAGCCCCAGAGCCTCACCATCACTCCAGCATTTCAGGAAGGACCTCAAGACCTGGATGTTCAACCAATAGGAGAATAAGCAGCATGCTCTGACAGCGCCTGGAGACCCTTACAGGTGACGCAGCCACGCTCTATAAATCTTGATTGATGGATGGAATTGCAAAACCAACCAGTGTACAATAAATCAGACAGTTCATCTTGAAAAGAAAGTCACTGCCCAACAAATTTACAGGACTTGAATCACACAGAATGAACTGATGATTATTTTCCATTGACCCTATTTAAAAAGGACATCTGCTGTGACCCTTTTAACAATTTGTTCATAATTGATTCCTACAACTTGGACTTCTCTTCCTGAGAGGAGTAGGTTTGGAATGTTCACAGAACGAACTGTAGAACGGGTAGCCCCCTTATCTATCAAGAACGTGATGGCTATTGACTTAACTGTCAATATATGGGTCACTCTAGTCTACCTCCAGGACGGCTCTAAGTAAGCAATCTTCCTCCCCCATCAGCACCATCATTGGGAATTATTTTCTGGAGAAAACTGAGGAAATCAATAGTAAGAATCAATGGATTCTGCTGCTACCCAGGATTGTAATGCATTTTATTTTTATTTTTTTGCAGCAACACTGAGACTGTGGGCATATTTATGTAAAACTTTTTCTGATCATGCATGTTCTGTGCAGGAGTCGGGGCAGTGACTGCATTGGTGCATTATTCACTTTTCTTTGTATCTAGATAACAAAATCATTCTGGATTCAATCTATTTTATCAACATTTCTGCTTTACCATAGAAAGTAGTACTCTTCTTCAGCAAGTCAACACTTGAATTAATTCTGGAGCTATTCACAATTCCGCTTCCATGACCTTGCATTTGCATCGTCCCATTTCTCATTCTAACACCTTGCATTGAAAATTGCACATTCAATCCAGTTGACATCTAACCAAAGTCAGAAACCATCAACTGATTCCAGCCATTTCTTTCAAACTGCATCGTCTGGATAACAATCAGATTTTTTGTATTCTTTTCTGCTTTGCATCAAACCAGTCACTGCTGTATTTGGGAAATTTCAGGATTTCATCAATCCTCTTTGTCTGCCATCTCTGCTGTACATGAAAACTAGGCTCATGATGGAAACCCATAACAAAAGCAGAAAAGAAACCACCAGCACCATCTTTCTCAGGATCTTCATTTCCACAGTGCTTCTTGAAAATCTGCATAGGTCTCTCATAATATGAATGCACTGGCTCATTCGGTCCTTGTGAGGAGCTAAAAATCTCTGCCTAATTAATGTCTTTCTCTGGTGCCTTCTTTTTCAAATTCTCCATCACCTACTGTATTTGGCAGCAACCACATCTAAAAGATGTGAATAAGGTGCAACTCTAGCTGATTCTTCAGTCAGCCAAGTAACAAAAATCTTATTTTTAGACTGAAATATAATCTCACACAATAAATGTAACCAGTCAAAATGATTTTTGAAATAGTAGCCAACCTACCTAGCTCATGCCATTCAGAAATCCAGGTACATATATAAACCTAAATTCTGTAATTATTTCATAAACAGGCGTACCTTGGCCTGCTTACAAAGTAAAAGGTACACTGGGTGCTTTAGGCTTGTTCAACAGAACACCCATTATTTTTGCTCAACACAATCCAAGAATCACACAGAGTAAGATAGCAAATAACAACAAATCCCAGCACAACTATGCCAAATGTCAAGAAATCACAGTGTGCACTATCAGCAGCCAGCCAATGACAGCACAATTCTTTGGTGACATCTCACTAATCCCAGTGTGATTCCCCGGTTGACTAACCAATCACAGTGTGACTTCTAAAAATTCACTAAGAAGCTGTGAACAATTGAAGAACCCTTTTCCTAATGAACCACAGACAAATAAACAGAATAGATCTTGTTTGCTCAACCTAAATTGAAAGAAAATCAGTAAGTACGAATAGGACACATCTCAAAAACAATAAAAATGAGAGCAGCGCCATCACGGCACTGATTAAACCCAAATCACACTAAGCATATCCCCATCCAGTAGCAGTCTGCCTCGGTCTAATGAACTTACTCCTGTGCACTTAGGATCAAAGGACACCAACCTAGATTATACACACAAATTCAAAAAACACAATTTGTGTACATGCAGCACCTTACAAAATCACACTACCATATACAGACAAGTAAAACCACGATATCTTGAGGTCTTCGATTTCAACAAATCTGATAATCAAAACAGTCAATAATAGAAACAAATCTTTTCCAACAAAATCACAACTAAGAATAGTACATCAAAACAAAAGTGATCAAACTACCAATTAAACCCAAAATCAACATCACATACTGAAATGCTTCTCATACAGAATAACAATCCATTTCTAAGTAGAAGACTTGACACCTAAATAGCACCTAAAACATTCACAGATACCAGAATAATTCCACCCTATTCATACGGACGGGAGCAGCACTGCAAGTCAGGTTCTCTGCAAAATACAGCAGGAAAATCCTCACCAGAAAGTACATTATGACTAAGGACAGTACAAAAAGGGAATCTTAAAGCAGAAAGGAGGTGCTCTTTAACATTCAGCCACCCTCTGCAACCAAAACTCTGGGCATGGCGAACTCCGAATCACAGGATCAAATACTGTGTTGAACCATAATTTCATGAAGCAATATGTCCCCGCAATATGTCAGTTTACAAACATAAAATCAGGAACATACAATCAAATTAATAAATGGTCCCACCAATAACTAATTTCTAGGTTGATTGAAAAATTAAAGAGTTTTGTTACAGGATTAAAAAATAAAGCGATAGAGTCACTGCCATTAAGGTTCTAAACGAAAAATATATAGAGAATAGAAAAATCTGAAATTATTCCAAGTCCCAGTTGAGCAGCAAAATCGGAAGAGTAACAGGCAGCATCCTTGATAGAACAGGGAAGTCGTCTGTCTTAGCCACACAATCGAAGACAACAGGCAGCATCCTTGATAGAACAGGGAAGTCTGTCTTGGCCACACAAGCGAAGGCTTTTATATATTATTTTTGCTTATGAAAAAATAGACGTCATATTGCCCTAATACTCAAGCACTATCCTACTACATGAATAATTATTCAGCACCCTATATGCTAATGCCGCCCAGAGATCCTACAACAAAGCTAGATACATGAACAATAACGTGTTATATGAATGATTAGGCACAGTGAACCAGGGGAAGGACCTTTGATTGTTACAGTCTGTTACTGAAATCTCATCAAGAGCAGAATAACAATAACAGCGAAAATGCGACAGTACATTTCAACTTGACTGCGTGCTGCAGAGCTTGACTGCGTGTTGCAGGGTTTACAGGGAGATAAGTGGGTGGGCGGAAAAGAAACATGAGCGACAGGGATGACTTCCATCTTGGACAAGATGGCATTTGTGTCTCAACTGAGGCCCAGTTAAACAAATACTAGAAAAATACACTTCTACACATCACAGAGAATTCATTTCAAAAGCAACTGTCCCATATCAATGTATAAATGTCTGATCAAGTGTGAAAATGCATTATGCACATTGTTAATGATGCATAAAAATGTAAACCCACATAAACCTTCTTCAACAAGCATTGGTGAAAAAAAATGAGCAGCCGTTGCCATATTCACCGCAATACAACAGCTGGTCAAAGACCGTAATACTGGGTCTTCATAGTTAGATGCAGTTTATTTGCAGAAAACCACAAATCCTGGTGGCCCGGCGGGGCCGATCGACCCGCCATCCTCACTAGAATGACCCCGCCACATAAGAATGGCTGGAGGGTCCGCAGCGGATGGGAAGACTGTCCGCCGCTTTTCTGCCAGTCGACTCGTCGACCAGCGGAAAAAGTGCCTGCATATGGTGGCGGTGTCTGCAAGACACCGCCATCCATATTAGGATGCGGGCGGTCAATGGCCTTTCCACGGCAGCGTTGCCGCCATGGAAAGGCATACGGTCCTTGCATTGGGGGCCCGTTGGGGGCCCCTAGTGTGAAGGGGGATGGGGGTGCACATGAGGGGTACCTATGGGACCCCCCTCATTGTCATGCACTACGTGGCTGGCACCACGTGGTGCCTGCCATGTAGTGCATGGCAGTGCCGTGCACAGTCCTTTTCCATTGCGGGCGTGTCTGCAGCCAGCAGATCCACCAGCAATGGAAAAGGCACAGGATGCACCCGTCAGTGTGGTGGGCGCATCCTAATGTGCATGGCGGGACCACCGCAGCATCGGCGGGAGGTCACATGCTCCGTTACGGTGGCGTAATAGGCCCCCAAGTGTATAACAAATGAGAGAATCTGAAAATATCATAAGACATCATTCAATAACAATATAGAGTCACAATACTCTTGAAGAGATAATAACAAAACAAAGAGATAAGTAATCATGATGGATGGACATTTTCAGATAACATTCAAAAACAGTATTAGAAGCAGAAATTTGAACATTTTGAAGGAAGGTGGTTAATGGCAACTTCTACATACATATATTATGAAAAGAAGAACCACAAGCTATATAAGTAGTAACCATGTTTGCTGATAACATACAGAATCCCTCAAAGCCTTGTAAGAATGCTTAGAGGAACATTTCCAATTAAGAGCTATTTGTTGAAAGGCGACTTCTAAAAATATATCTAATATTATTGTCTCAGGAAAGTGGAAAGAAAATTTGCTATTGAGAGTTCCTAAAAAGAGAGTATGGAGGTTTAAAGAGTGATGTGTCTGAAATATTTGTGTAAGTTGAGCCCGAAAACTTTATGCCAGAAAGATAAGGTGTTGGGACACCAAAATAACATAGGCATTATATCACTTTTGGGGAAAATACAAGACCAACAACGGCCTGAATTATCTGCAGAGAATTTGGCACTATGAAGGGGAGTAATATGAAGTCTATGGTAAATAAAAAATAAAGTTTGGTTTATAGTGGCGGATCTGGAACTTGTATGAGTACATTGGCAAATTTGGTTCCAAAATGTAATCTGCCAATTAACCCCCAAGTCATTCACCCAGAGGCACCCAGTCCTAGACTTGGTTTGAGTAGGATTTGGAGGTGACATAAGTAGATAAGTATATAAGTAATAGAAACTTTAGAATAACTGAGAACTGTGCTGTACTGGAGCTAAAATATATTGTAAGGTGAAGAGAACATCTAGGATGGTGTTTAGAAGCAATGAAACATGAGTGTGAAAAGATTGTGATCAATGAAATGTGTGTCTGAGTTGAGAAAAAGAAACTGGATCACCTCTCTGAAATAACTGCGATACCCAAATACTGCCCTTGTCTCTCCAAGACCTCCAGAAAATAGGTCTATTATTTATTTTAATCAATTTATTATACCAAATAGACATGGTCAAAAAGGTGTTTTTGGATACAACGAGGGGGGAGGATACAATGACCGCAATAGGGAACGAGATTGTTTGATAAGGGGGATGCAGCAAAGAAGATTTAGAAGAGAAAAAGTGTATCTCCTGAGTTGCAAAACGATGAATCAACTTCTTTTTAATATCCAACCACAAAGGATGAAAGCAGAAGTTGAATGAGGAAGCCAGAGTTAAGTTTTATGTAATCCAAATGCTTTATGATATTGAAGAAAATCCGAAAAGTTGATGCCTCCTAGTTCGAATTTCTTGAGTAAAGAAAGGCAACCCTGACTTTCTTATTCTGCTATAGGAATCTACAAAGAATAGAGCCTGTTTTCTTAAAAGTAAGCTTGGGAATAATAAAAGGCATCATAGAAATGATATAAAGAAGAAGAGGAGAAATCAGCCTTTTGATGGAGATTAAACGGCCGCACCTAGACAAAAATAAAGGTTTTCCATGATGAGAGTAAAGATTACATTTTGGTAATACATTCCATTTAGGTATTAGCCTGAACTGAACGAGTAAACCATATACCTAAATATTTGATTTGAGAGGAGGGCCATTGAAAAGGAGTGGTAGAAAAAGACTGTTTAGTGGTTTATTTATTTCAAGGAAAAATTCCAGTATTATTCATATTAACTTTATAACTGGAGACTTGAGAAAATAGGCAATTTCAGTGAGCAGCAGAGACTGGATGAGAAAGAAAAAGAAGACTATCATGAGCGTATGCTCCTAATGTCAGATGTTGGTCACCGTATAGAAGTCCTGATATGGATGAATTATGTCTGGGGGCGAGGCTTGCTAGCAGAAGATGGGGAACGCTTAAGCACGATGCTCATTGCAGGTCCAGCCATAATCCTGTGTCATCTGCCATCTTGGGGCATCCCTGGTTCCTGCAACTGAAAGGATCATGTGACCGGGTCCCCAGGTACACTCACTTTGCGAAGCCTGTGGATTCTTGGCAGGGGTGGCGACTATGGGTGGCCTGCGTTGAGATCAGACACAGCACTTAAGATGGCGGCCATAGCTTGATGTGGAAGGCATCCCGGGGTTTGTGAGCCTGTGATGAGTGAGAGCTGTGGAGCGTGGAAGTGCTGAGAGGACCAATGCTCTGGCAGGCCTCAGCTGGGCAGCTGCGTGCTGACCTGGGTTGGCATAGGGGGTTTTACCCGGGGCTGGTTCTGAAAACCCTGCATTTTTGGTCCCGTGCTTGGCGGCCATCTAAGGAAACCTACCAAACCCTTACATTTCTGAAAACTAGACACCTGGGAGAGTACAGAAAGGTGTGTCTTATGTATATTCCCCAATGTTTTTATGTCCAGAATCCCCTGCAAACCTCACATTTAGCTACAAAAATCACACTTTCCTCACATTTCTATGTTGGAAGTTGTTGGATCACTGGGCCAGCTCAAATTTCCTACCACCCAGCGTTCCCCCGGTCTCCCAATAAAAATGCCACCTCACTTGTGTGGTCGGGCCGAGTGCCCGAGACAGGGAGAGGCCCAAAACGTATTGTGGCGGCATCACAATTATTGATCACAAAATCACCTGGTTTGGCAAGGCCTCAGCTAGGCATCAGTGTGCTGACCTGGGTTGGCATAGTGGGGTCTACCTGGGGTTGGTGATGGAAACCCTGTGTTTTTGGTCCTGGTATTGGTGGCCATCTAGGGAAGCCCACCAAACCCAGACATTTCTGAAAACTAGACACCTGGGGGAGTCCAGGAAAGTGTGATTGCACCCAAATTCCCCTGCAAACCCCAAATTTAGCTAAAAAAACACGATTTCCCCACATTTCTATGTGGGATCACTTCACCGGCACAAATTTCTTACCACCCAGAGTTCCTCTCGGTCTCCTGAGTAAAATGATACATCATCATCAAATACTTTATTTAGGCTTAAGGTACTTATACAGATGCAATACATGTATAATTACTGAGACAAATGTGAAAAAACACTCTATAAAACATTCAAGTAACACATTTTTCCAGCCATCAAATAACAATACCTTTGGGTTATAATAAATAGCATTATCTAGTAAACTTCCTGAAGTTTGTTAGTAATGGGTTAATAAAATCCAAAAAAGGCTCCCATTGAGAATTGGGTTTAAACTCAGAAGAAACTGAAGTAAGTGACCCATCAGTTACATTCTAGAATTCCAGGTAATGGACATGAGCCCAATATGCATCCATAAGTGCATACGTGGACAAACTAAACATGGTAGCCTTGGAGGACCAGTACTCCCCTAAACCAATTTTAACCAATAACTTTTGGGGATATGAGAGCCATTTGCTCTTGGCACAACCAACCAGTGATGCCACCTCCTCCAGGGTTTCACAATGATCCTCCAGGTCTCCAGAATATTTCAGCCTTCTCCAGTAGCGTAGCGGCCTTAGTTGGGTCTTGTGTATTATTGAGTGTAATATCCCTTCTTAGTGGTATTAGTGGAGTGTTATTGCAATAGGGAAGAGCCAAAAATGTGTATAGATTGAAAGGGGAACCAAAGCGGATCTAGGAGGGCTGTTTTTCTTTAATACGTTTTTCGACTGACTCAGCTGTCGGCACCCACCCAAGCGAGGTATCATTTTACTCAGGAGACCAAGGGGAATGATGTATGATACGAAATATGTACAAGCGTGGTGATCCCTTGCAGAAATGAGTAGAAAATTAGATTTTTTAGCTAAACTTGAGGTTTGCAGGGGGTTCTGGGTAGGAAAACGTTGGGGGGTCCATGCAAGCCGCATTTCCCAGGGCCCTCCCAGGAGTCTAATTTTCAGAAATGTCTGGGTTGAGTATATTTTCTTAGATGGCCGCGGAGCCCGGGACCAAAAATGCAGGTGACCCCCTTGCAAAACCAGATCCTTTTGTGATCGATAATTTTGATGCCTCCACAATGTGTTTTGGGTCCTTTCCTGTCATGGGCACTTGGCCTACCCACACAAATGAGGAAGAATTGGTATCAAGAGACCTGGGGAATGTTGAGTGGTAAGAAATTTGTGCTGGCCTAGTGATCCCACAACTTTTCCACACAGAAATGTGAGGAAAACTTGATTTTTTAAGCAACATTTGAGGTTTGCAGGGGATTCTGGGAATCAAAACATTGTGGGATCCATGTAAGCCACACCTCCCTGGAGTCTCCTGGGTGCCTAGTTTTCAGAAATGTCTGGGTTTGGTAGGTTTTCTTAGATTGCCGCCAAGCCCAGTCCCAAAAACGCTGGTGACCCCCTTGCAAAATCAGGCTGTTTTGTGACTGATAATTTTGATGCCTCCACAATGTGTTTTGGGTCCTTTCCTGTCATGGGCACTTGGCCTACCCACACAAATGAGGAAGAATTGGTATCAAGAGACCTGGGGAATGTTGAGTGGTAAGAAATTTGTGCTGGCCTAGTGATACCACAACTTTTCCACACAGAAATGTGAGGAAAACTTGATTTTTTAAGCAACATTTGAGGTTTGCAGGGGATTCTGGGAATCAAAACATTGTGGGATCCATGTAAGCCACACCTCCCTGGAGTCTCCTGGGTGCCTAGTTTTCAGAAATGTCTGGGTTTGGTAGGTTTTCTTAGATTGCCGCCAAGCCCAGTCCCAAAAACGCTGGTGACCCCCTTGCAAAATCAGGCTGTTTTGTGACTGATAATTTTGATGTTACCAAAATACGTTTTGGGCCCTTCACTGTCACAGGGATTTGGCCCTCCCACACAAGTGAGGTAGCATTTTTATTGGGAGACCTGGGGAAATGCTGGGTAGTAGGAAATTTGTGCAGACCCAGTGATCCCACAACTTTCCCACACAGAAATGTGAGGAAAATGTGATTTTCTTTTTAGCTAAATTTGACATTTGCAGGATATCCTGGGTAAGAAACCTTACATGGACCCATGCAACCAACACGTCCCTGGACTTCCCTAGGTGTCTTGTTTTCAGAAATGTCTGAGTTTTGGTGGTTTACCTCCATGGGCGCTGAGCTCAGGACCAAAAACACAGGTTACCCCCTTGCAAAACCAGGTAGTTTTGTGAAAGCTAATTTTGATGTCTCCACAATACGTTTTGAGCCATTTCCTGTTGCAGGCACTAGGGCTACTCACACAAGTGAGGTACCATTTTTATTGAGAGACTTTGGGAAATGTGGGGTGGGTGGAAGATTGTGGCTTCCTGCAGATTCCAGAACTTTCCATCACAGAAATATGAGGAAAATGTGTTTTTTGACAAAGTTTGAGGTTTGCAAGGGATTATGGTTAACAGAAGCTGGTGAGAACCACAGAAGTCACTCCATCCTGGATTTCCCTGGGGGTTTAGTTTTCAATAATGTACAGGTTTGCTAGGTTTCCCTAGGTGCCGGCTGAACTGGGGCCCAACATCCACAGCTAGACACATTGCAAAAAAGGGTCAGCTTTGAGTGGAAAAATGTGATGTGTCCTGTTGCGTTTTGGGCCATTTCCTGTCACGGGCACTGGGCCCACCCACACAAGTAAGGTACCATTTTTTTAGGGACCTTGGGAGAACGCTGGGTGGAAGGAAGTTTGTTGCTCCCCACAGATTCCACAACTTTCCATCACCGAAATGTGAGGAAAATGTGTTTTTTGACAAGGTTTGAAGTTTGCCAGGAATTTCGGATAATAGAACCTGGTGAGAGCCACACAAGTCACCACATCCTGAATTCCCCTGGGTGTCTAGTTTTCAAAAATGCACAGGTTTGCTAGGTTTCCCTAGGTGCCGACTAAGGTACGGTCCAATAGCCACAGTTAAGCACATTACAAAAAAAGGGTCAGTTTTCAATGGAAAAATGTGATATGCCCATGTTGTGTTTTGAGCCCTTTTATATTTCCGGCACTAGACCTACTGACACAAGTGAGGTATCATATTTATTGGGAGACTTGGGGAAATGCTGATTGGAAGGAAGTTTGCAGCTCCCCTCAGATTCCCGAGCTTTCCATAACAGAAATTGAGGAAAAATTGCTTTTCTAGGCATATTTTGAGGTTTACAAGGGATTCTGGGTAAAAGAACCTCGTGAGAGCAACACAAGTCACCTCATCCTGAATTCCTCGGGGTGTACAGTTTTCGCAATTGTGCAGGTTTGCTAGGTTTCTCTAGGTGCCGGCTTAGCTGAGGCCCAAAATCTACAGCTAGGCACTTTGATTGAGTGATTGGAAAAATGTGATGTGTCCACGTTGTGTTTTGGACCATTTCCTGTTGCGGGCACTAGGCCTACCCACACAAGTGAAACATCATTTTTATCGGGAAACTTGGGGAAATGCTGGGTGGGAGGACGTTTAGAGCTCCCCACAGATTCCAGAACTTTCCATCACAAAAATGTGAGGAAATCTGTTTTATTGACAAAGATTGAGGTTTGCAAGGAATTCTGAATAACAGAACCTGGCAAGAGCCCCACAAGTCACCTCATCATGGATTCCCTTGGGTGTCTAGTTCTAAAAAAAATTCAGGTTTGCTAGGTTTCTCTAGGTGCTGGCTGAGGTAAGTGCCAAAATCCACAGTTGGGCACATTGCAAAAAAGGGTCAGTTTTCAGTGGAAAAATCTGATGCGGCCATGTTGCGTTTTGGGCCCGTTCCTGTCACGGGCACTAGGCCTACCCACTCAAGTCAGGTACCATTTTTTTCGGAGACTTAGGGAAACACAGTATAGTAGAGCAATTGTCTTTCTATGCATTTCTGCCTTCCAAATGTAAGACTGTGTGTAAAAAATGTCATTTTGAAAACTGCCCCCAAATTCACATGCTAGTATGGGTACCCACAAAATCAGAGATGTGCAAATAAGCACTGGTTCTAGCCTCCATATCTTGTTCCAATTTCAGAAATACATAGCTTTCTTGATGTCTATTTTTCACTCTTTATATTTTACCAAATGAATTGCTGTATACCCAGTACACAATGAAAATCCATTGCAAGGTGCAGCTAAGTTATTGACACTGGGCACCTTAGGTTCTTGGTGAACCTAAAAGTCCTTTACATCCCTGCAACCAGAAGTGTCCAGTGGATGTAACGGTATACTACTTTAAAAAATCTGCCATAATTACAAGACGTTAGAGGTGAAAACCTAGGTACAAATAGTTGTTTCCTTCAACTCAATTTCAATACATTTTTATTTCAACTTTCACTTTCTATAGGAAAACCTTGAAGGCTCTACACAAATGACCCCAAATGACACAAATGAATTCAGAATTGTGTCAACTTTCCATAAATATATAGTTTTCTGAGAGCCATCATTGGTTTCACACCCATTTCTACCACTAACTGGAAGGAGGTTAAAATCACAAAAAATAGGAATAGTAGGCTGTGTCCCAGTAAAATGCCGAAACTGTGTAGAAACTTTTGGTTTTCTGACAAAAGTCTACTGTTCCTGAAAGCTGAGAAGAATGTGATTATAGCATCACAAACCTTTTGTTGATACATTTGCAGAGAAGAAATCAGAAGCTTTCTTCTGCAGCACTTTTTCCCCATATTTCCCCCAAACAATTGGCTTGGATACTTTACGTGGACAAAACGTTACAGGGACCTAAGCGCAAACTACCCAAAATAGCCAAAAAAAGGCTTAGTACAGGGGAAAGGCCTAGCAGTGAAGGAGTTAAGATTCAAAATCACCCTTGGAGTGTGGTAACACTTTTAGGAGCTCAAATGAATCCTCACTGTAATGCATAGAAACGAACATCACAGCAGGCCATGGACAATAAGTATTACAGTCCAAACTTTGCAAAGGAAGTACTTTTTAAGGAGGTAGACTAACAAAAAAATATCCAACAGTTAATTGTTAAACTGAAATACTCCTATGGACTGATCCAAAATTTGAATGACACATTCCGTTAGTAATGGCTGTAGGGGTCTGACCCAAAGGCCCTATCTGTGTATGTTTTGGTGTTGAAGACATGGGTTTTGGCAGGCAGCTAAAGCATTCCCTAACCTCACTTTAAAAGCAAAAGAAATACCAGATCGGTAATCTGTAGAGAGCTAGACCAGACACTCTGGATTTCATAGTAGAGTGATTCCCATGAAATGAGAAAAGAAAGGAAAAGCGTAAGAAACAATATATATCTTTTGTAATCTTCCCTAGCCTACCTGAGCTCTGTACACTGAAACAGTTTAGAAAATGTATGTTTTTTTCCAAGCTAGGTTTTGAGGCCTTTGCACGGATTTCATTTTCAGAATGATGTTCTGTCTGCCCACTGTGATATAGAGTGATACATCAGCTGTAAGCATTAAAGTCTAGTGTTGCCTTTTATAGGTGCTATTTTTAAACGACTATTAAACATTGCACATAGCACAGTCGATTGAGGATCCAACGTTAAGTCTCCACAACCCAAAGGTATAAGGGTTCTTCAGTTATACATTTTGGCTGAGTGCCATTGTGAAATGCTTTCCTTAGCACAGTACATGTTGACGTCCTTCTGATGCACTGCTATAACAGGTAATAGAGTGTGAGTGTGTACATTTATCACTTACAATAATCAGTTATTTTATGGTTATACTTGCAAACTACAACTCTCAAACCATAAGCAGTGCTAATGAACTCACCCTATTCCGGATGTAACAGATGCAATTCCAAATGTCATAAATAATGTTATGGGTCAGAGTGATTTTCGAGGCACTTTGAGCAATGAGGTAAGATGGCGGCTGCATGACCGCTGTGAGAGTCGCTCCCTTGCCATGACCAAAGAATGATCGCGGAAGAACCCCAATATAGACTAAAAGCGGATTAAAGTGGTACCCAAATTTGGTGTACTGTTCGGGTACATCTTAAAGGCATTCTGGAGATTTACTCGAAACACCGGATGAGCCCAGTGCGGAGCATCAGAGCTTTACTCACACAGGCAGTGAAAAAGCTCTCAATCGGCGTGCAGAGACTGAAACAAAAGGCATACCTCTGGCCCAAAGGGGCTCTGATGATTCTCACGGGTACACGGAGGAACACGGGAAGTCCGAAGCGGCTTGTGATGCCCCTCAAAGCAAAACCGCCAGTGAAGGATGGCGATACGACCAGAGCAATGGTGATCCCGGCAGTCCGGAAGACGGTGGCCCTGAAAGGCGGTGACGCTGCTCACACACTCAGCCAGGAGGGGGTGGATATTGACGGCAGGACGCCCAGCAGCAACCAGGCCCAAACAACAGACGGTGCCCGGGATGTTCTCCGGATGGGGAACAAGTGGAACACAGGTAAAATCCTCAACTAGAGGCAAAACTGTTAGCAAGATATCGGATGGCGGCAAAGGCTTAGAGATATCAGATGGAGGCATGATTGACAGATTAAATATGACATCTAAACTCCCTCCTGAGACAGTTTTAATGGATGCTCCCGCCATAGATATGACTAACACAACTATTTCCATTATAGAGTCTAATAAAGAGACAAGAAAGGAGGGAAAAGAGGACATAGAGGGTTCTCAAGCTAGTACTAATATTTTGGTAGTACAAGCGGGCCTGACTCCTATGACTGTAACAGTGCTGCTTTTGCCAATTTTAACAGCAAAAATGCAGGAACTCCAGATGGAGATACATTTTTTTCCTTGAAGGATGAGTCGGAACATACTAATGCCAGTGATATCGAGGATACTGATCCTGATGTTACAGGGGAGGATAGTGGCAGCCCCCAACCAAGACTGTATACTCAAAGGCGGGCACCAAATCGAACTAAGAGAAGGAGTATTAAGGGAACAGTGAAAGACAGGGGCTCAAACTCTGGCAACAGCCAAACAGGTCAACTACAATGGGACTATTCCACCATCTATTTCGGGATAGAGACAGAGGAGGAAGATATAAATGAGTTTCCGGAGTGCACTACTGCCCAAGAGGAACGTGTGGTGGGGCTGGAAGCTGGGAAGCTGGGGTGGAAAGTACTGGACAAAGAGAGCGATGTACTCTGGAAACTGGAGGATTTTGAAAATAGGCAGTGGAAAAATAACTTACGACTGCTAGGTATAGATGTAAAAGCCGAATGCGATGACATACACAGGTTTGTTTCCAAGACTACTCAAAGGCGCCTTTCCAGAATTGGCACATTGGAACTGGGAAGCCAAGGTGCATAGATTTCCACTGATGATGAAAAGGAGCAAAGCAGGTCAAAATGAGAAACCCAGAGCTATTCTCATATCTTTGGGGAATTTTCTCTTGCGGCAGCCAATATTTGAGAAAGCTAGACCTGATGCAAGGCGAGCAGTCGAGGGGCATTCTTTCTTTGTACGCCCGGGCTTTAGCCACACAGCGGTGGAAAGAAGATGGAGGCTCCGGCAGCTGATCAATCCTTTCCAGAAACTAGGATGTGAGGTTTTCTTAATGAACCCAGCCCGACTTAAGGTTATCTACAAAGGGAATACCAGAGTATTCACCTCAGAGGTCCAGGCCCAGGAATATTTTCAGGAACTCACAAGCAGATAAGAGAACAATGCAAGGACTAATAATACTTTCTTTCCACCATTTTTTCATATACACTATGATGGTTCAAATACCTCTAGAAGAGTATTTCTTCCTTTAACCCCTCGCGCACGATGGACAACGGCCATCGCGAGTACTACCTCGGTAGTGCTGCGCACGTCCGTTGGCCGATGAGGCCCCGCCCGCGCAATAAATCTCCCGCACCACAGTGGAATTTATGCCACGGTTAATGGGTTAATCCTTTTTCTTCTGTTTTCTTTGTTCGGGGTTCTTCTTCTTCGTTTTTTTCCTTATTTATCTCAGGCAGGGGTAACGACTAGGGAGCACAGTGGAATGCAGGAGGCATAGCAATGGTCTGTGGACCTTTTTTGCCTTATTTAGTGGGTTGGGTGGAGGTGAGAGGGAGATCCAAAAGCAAACTCAAAGCTGAGGTTGCACGGATGTTTGGTGGTTGTTTTCTGGAGGTTGTTTTCAAGAACCGATATGGACATGCCACAGGGTGTATGAACTTCATTTAATCATTAATGGGGATAGCCTCAATTAACATCTGAGGACTAAACAACACCGAAAAGAGACGAAGAGTCAGTCTGGACATCCAATTCCTGAGGGCAGACATTCTCTGCCTTCAAGCACCATGCAGGATGTAAGGACAAGAGGGGTGGCAATAGTAGCTCGGAAGGGTTTATCTAGTTTCCCACAATGTACTGCTGATAAAATGGGAAGATGGGTAATTATGCAGTAGTGTTTTGACAATAAGATGTTCACATTATGCTCAGTCTTTGGATCGGTGCTCGATGATCCAGCACTGTTCGAATGGCTGAATGCAGAGTTAGTTGGTTGGCCCCTTCCACTTATTGTTTGCAGGGATTTTAACATAAATATGAGTTGTTCGGTCCAACCAATTGGGGGCAACGTATAAAGGTCTTCAACCCAAAGTTTATAAATCCCTGTTACAACTGAGATTATTGCATGGGCTGTCGGATGTATTGGCAAAACAAGTACCAAATGATCCAGGTTTTACGTATTTTTCTGCTCCTCATAAGACACACGCCAGACTGGATTATTTTTTTGTGTCACAGGAGTTGTTACATGATAGCAAGATAACCAAATACCCCAGAGTTATGTCAGATAACAATCCTTTGGTGCTTGAAACTAACATCCAGATGAAACCACAATTGGCACGATGGACATTCAATAGGGCTCTGCTTAGTGATGAAGGTTATGTTCAGCACATGGAGAGGTGGATTCCCAGGTTTATTGAAGAGAATCTAGGAAGTACAAGTATACAGGTAGTCTGGGATACTCTAAAGGCTGGCATCCGGGGGAAAACATCTAAGTATGGTTGGGAGACACAAAAGAAAGAAAGGAGTCTGCTACATACACTGTATGATGAACTGGGAAAGGCCGAAGTGCACCTGATAAAGGTTCTTTCTGAAGGGGGTGATTCAGAGACAGCCTAATCAAGGGTCATACTCGCCAGGTCAGCAATTACAGAAATGTCGATTAAGAAATCGGCAGGCAGGTATATGGCTTGGCGGAGCAGGGTATATGAGAGCAATGAAAGGGTGTGTTACTTGCTCGCAATCCGCACCTAAGAAAAAGGGGTACAAACCTCTATCGCTGAAATTATCGATCCTGGTGCCGGTCTGGTGAATGACCCAGAAGCTATTATATCTGCATTCCAGAAAATTTTATCAGAGGCTATATACAGAAGACATTCGGATAGGAGACCGAGAGATCGAGGAATATCTAAACGGACTAATTTTCGAACAGTTTTCCCTGAGGAAAAAGAAATTCTAGAATCACCAATAAAAATAGAGGAAGTGAAAGCGGCGATTGATTCTCTGCCACTAGGCAAAGCTGTTGGAACTGACCTAATACCAATGGAATTTTATAAAAGATTCAGGGTACAGCTAATGGTAACAATATTAGAGATATTCCGTAGAGCACAATCTGGTGAGGTCCCGCCTGAATCTTAGAAATTAGCCAACATTGTTGTATTTCAAAAAAAAGGTAAACCTATAAACGAATTGGGGTCATACCGGCCAATCACACTGGTTAACAGTGATACAAAGATTTATGCTAAAATTCTGGCTAATAGGTTGGCCTCGGTGATTAAGAAATTAGTCTCTCCCCATCAACATGGATTTGTCCCTGGCCAGGGACTAGCGCCCTATTTGACTTCACTAAGGTAACGAGAGACTGTTACGATGTGTTCCAAGTCATGCCATGTTACTGACCAGTATATCCGAAAATGGTATGTCCCTAATCACCCCTACTGTTAATGGTTTGTTCCAAGTCCCTGAAGGGGACATTAGAATGTTGATGAGGCAAATGTATGCTGGTGGAGAGAGGAGTCAGGAATATAGGACAGTACTCTTACCGTTCTGGAGTCTTCATCTTTGTATCACTGGCGACGATCTGTGTAAGGGGACAGATGTGCCAGCTCCTCCCCCTTTTGTTTGCCGCTCCATCAGCTGTTCATCCGGAAGGACTTTAATTGTTCTGGTGAGGTATTCAAAATCATCATTTGGACTTTGACTGTGAACGGTGCCGGAGTGACCTATGCCTGCGATGATGGTGGAATAGGCAACCACTACTACACTTAGCAGCACGGGCAATGAAGTGCAATGTTGGCAGTGTCGGTAATTAATGACGTCTGACAGAAGATTGTGATCTGGCTCAGGGCTTGGGGGGCACTGTCCAACCGTCGTGTCAGTGACCAAAGCGAACTTGTAGTCCTTTGCTTAACGACAGTCGATTCCTCACTGGAACGCTTCTGTGGCACATCCTATTGGAACTGCATCAGCCGCCAGAGCAGTCAGCGCGATATCTTTGTGTTTCGCCTCAGCTGTCAGTCTACATCTGGCGATTTCGGGTTCCTGTCAGGAACGCTTCCGAGGTATCTTCACCTCAGCGAGAGATTTGCGCGTCAGTTGCCAAGATACTCAACGCCTCCGGAGTCCGCTTGTTGCTGGGTTTCACCTCAGTGTTTCCGGTGCACCAGGCTCCTGTTACTGACGCCTCTGACGCCTCCGTCTCCGCCCAGGAAACGCTTCCTGCGCACCAGCTGCTGCGGCACGAAGATCGAGAAGATATTTCTTCATTTGTCTACGGAGACACGCACTCCATAGCGTGTCCATGTAATCTTCACCCAGTGAACGCCTCCTGCGCACCAGCTGCTGCAGCCCAGAGAGTTAGAAGGTATTTCTTCATTTTTGTACGGAGACACGCACTCCATAGTGTGTCCAAGCATATCCATCTATGACATGCACATCAATAAGATAAGAGATTTTGACGGCATCTGAGGTGATTTCGCCTCTCAGTGGGGTAACTTTCTACGAACTGTAGTTCCGTCCTATAGGGAAAAAGGTAGTAGGTAAATCTACGTCTGTTGTGCGGATTCGCACTTCTCAGCGTGTCACTTATCATCATCAGTGACACGCACACCTCAAGTTATTACATAGCTTGTGTGGTAAATCGTAAGGCGTTCCACCTCACATATCCTCTGGCTTCATAAGAGCAATATTATTCTAAGGCTCAGCTTGTCCATGTGGTTGATTTCGAGGTAAAGCAAAGTCGTTTTGCAAAGTGGTGCATCTTCTCAGCGTGTCAGTCAGGGTTAATTGGTGACACGCACACCTCAAGTTAATGCTACTGGGATGACATTTCCTCTGATTCACGATAACAAAGCATACTTCGTAAGGCCTTATTCCACATATCCTCTGACTTTATAAAGAGCAATATATTGTAAGGCTACAGCGTACATTCTTGTGGTTTATTTCGCCATTTATCTGTTCTATTGTTCTACATCTTTAAGCCTGTAGGCGTTTAGATTGTGTGCTGTTTTAGTCTAACCATCATATGCACAGAATTGTTATGCCTGCTTAGAGTTCTGTTAAGTGTGGGTTACAAGCATTTTCTTAGCTCATCATTTAGGTGTCTTTACAAATAATTTGCTCCTTTCCTCTTCTTTTGCTCAACTGTGGCTCATGTAAACCTTCACGGTACAACGCAAGTGTCTTACTTCAGTGGTTAGGTACAACTCATATTTCAACATAGTATTTTTCTATCTCTTCCACGATGGCAGCTGCAAGCATGTTACAACCAACTCCATTCTTGAATGAAATGGGGGAACCAACTATTCCATGGGAAGATTGGGAGAAAGTGTTTGAATCTTATCTAGTGGCAATAGGAGAGGAAAAGTTCAGTGCTTTCAGGAAACAGCACATATTACTACATAATTTGGGTTCAAGTGGTAGGAAATTTTTTGAATCACTACCGGAGCCTGAGGAAGAAGAGGAGGATGAAGATGCTTATGACACAACGTTATCTAAGTTGCGGAATCATTTTGGGGACAAAATTAATATAGTCTTGGAAAGACACACATTTTTCAGTCGAGTACAAGGCAAGCAAGAGAATGTATCCACTTACATCGCAGTCCTCAGAGGGTTGAGCAAACTTTGTGCCTTCAATGATCTCAATGATTCACTAATCAGAGATCAATTGGTACGCTGTACAAACAGCAAGGAAATACAAAGGAAGTTGTTGGAGAAGCAACCGGATCTCCTGGAAGCGATTAAAATTGCAAAGTCGATTGAGCATACAGCAATCTGTATAAAAGAAATAAATTCAACAGAGTCTAATGAGAAAGTTTCAGAGATAGCCAATTTGAATGAGGAGTCTGATGTGTACAAAATCAAAAATGATTCAGCAAAGAAAAATTACAATTGGCGTGGCCAGACAGCGAACTCTGAGAATAGCAAATTCAAATGCTATCGTTGTGGAAGCAACAATAATTTGGCAAATGATCTCAACTGTCAAGCCAGGCATGCTTGGTGTAGGAAATGCAACAAGAAAGGGCATCTTGCAAGAGTTTGTGGGTGCTTCCCGAAGAAGTCGGGGGGAAACCAAGTCATCGCAATGCCAACACAAGTTAAGAAAATTGTGTTACAAGTTAATGAGGTAGCGGTTCAAGAGCAGCAGGGCTACCCGGTATGTGATGTGTCTTTTGATGGGAAGAGTGTGAAAATGTTCGCTGACTCGTGCTCGCCTTTCACACTGGTGAACTTTGCGGATTTTCAAGCTGTCCTAGAGAAAGGGCAGGACAAGCTGGATAAAGCTGATATAGCTCCTAGCGGCTATAATAGAGATCCTATACCTATGAAAGGTATGTTTAAATCGCTTATTTCTTTCGAAGGCCGACGGACAGTAGGTAAGGTTTACGTCGTAGAGAATGGGTCAAACCTACTGGGGTGGCAACATCAAAGAGAGTTAGGGATCAAGTTGGACCCGAATAACCCGGAACAGGTAATGGTAATAGATCCTTCAGGTCAGAGCGGAAACATTGCAAGTGAGTTTCCAGAAGTCTTTTCAGAGAACTTAGGATTGCTTAGAGACTTTCAGGACAAAATTCAGTTGAAACAAAATGCCAAACCGGTGGTCCACAAAACAAGGCCTATTCCGCACCTTATGTGGGAACCACTGAGAAAAGAGCTAGAAAGGTTGGAGAAACTTAACATAATTCAACCGGTGGATTGTTCTGAATGGGTCGCCCCGATTGTTATTGTTAAGAAAGGTCACAGTCAGGACATTCGCATGTGCATTGATCTACGAGATCTAAACAATAGCATATTAGTGGAGAGACATC
Source organism: Triturus cristatus (assembly GCF_964204655.1). Classification (NCBI taxonomy): domain Eukaryota; kingdom Metazoa; phylum Chordata; class Amphibia; order Caudata; family Salamandridae; genus Triturus; species Triturus cristatus. The sequence continues at coordinate 305,900,154 of NC_140581.1, forward strand.
CCTTACCCCGCATCCACGAGATGTTAAGCACTATGGGCGAGGCGAATTGTTTCAGTGTTCTGGATCTCTCCATGGCATACCACCAAGTGGAGTTACATCCAGACTCCAAAAAGCTCACTGCCTTCACCACGCCCATGGGCACCTTCATGTTCTGTCGCATGCCGTTCGGATTGGCCTCTGTGGCAGGGGTCTTTCAGAGAATTATGCAACATATTTTGAAAGGGGTGCCAAAAACGCTTTGTTTCCAGGATGATGTCCTAATTTATGGTGCAAGTGTAGAAGAACATGACAACGTTTTAAGACAAGTCCTGTCTAGATTTAGAGATGCAGGACTTACACTCAAAAGAGAGGTGGAGTCTGTGCAGTACTTAGGCCATTGTATTTCAAAGGAGGGTTTCAAACCCAAACACTGCTTAGTGGAAGCGGTAAGGGATGCGCCTGCACCTACAAACAAAGACGAGCTTAAGTCGTTTTTAGGGTTGGTCGAATATATGGCAAAGTATGTAGACCATTTCTCGGATCTAACGGCTAACCTGAGGGACCTCACAAAGGCTAACACGCAGTTCAAATGGGCGGAGGAACATGAAACATCGTTTTCGAGAGTGAAAGAAGGCATACTGTCTGCTCCATTTTTGTGCAACTTTGAGCACAACCGCAAGACCTTTCTTACTACGGACGCTAGTGGGAAAGGATTAGGAGCAACGCTCTCGCAGATTATTGAGGGCAAAGAGAGAATTGTCGCGTTTGCATCAAGGTGACTTACCAAGGCAGAAAAGAACTATTCTGTGATGGAGAGAGAAGCATTGGCTTGTTTTTGGGGGGTGAAACATTTCAAATTTTTTCTGTGGGGCATTCAATTTTGTTTGCGTACTGATTATAAACCCCTGATTTTCATGTTTAACCCGAAGAATAATTCATGTAACACTCCCCGCATAGCTAAGTGGTTACTAGGCTTGGAGGGTTTCTGTTTCACAATCAGATATGTTCCGGGTATCCAAAATTCGGCAGCGGATTTCTTGTCTAGGAGTCCCATTGACAAAGAGGAACAATTTGAAACTCCTGAATACCCAGTCTTCCAGCTCAGCTTAGACACCATCACCACACAAGAATGGCTAGAGTGCATGAACTCAGATAACAACATGACACAGATCATTGATTACACGGTACAGGGTTGGCCCGATTCTTCTGATCAGGTTAGGGCAGAATTAAAAACGTTCTGGGAGATACGTTTTGAGCTTAACGTGGATCAAGGTGTCCTGTTCAGGAAGGACAAAATAGTTCCACCAAAGTCTATGAGGGGCAAGATAATTGACCTTGTACATGAGGGTCACTTGGGCAGGAGCTTCACGAAGGCGAGGTTACGAGAGAGATATTGGTTCCCCAAGATGGACTCGTTAGTAGAGGCGAAGGTGAAAAATTGTGTCACATGTTCCAACAGTGACAAGTCTAGAATAACCAGGAAGTCACCCTTATCACCCGTAGCTGTCCTAGATAAACCGTGGGAGAAGATCGCATTAGACATCGTTGGTCCCCTTAACTTCAAGGGGGTGGGGAAACAGTTTGCACTAGTTCTAATTGACTTCCACTCCCACTGGACCGTGGTCAAAATCGTCCACCAGATAACGACTGTATCCGTAATTCAATTTCTAAAGGACACATTTGCACAGGAGGGCATACCGTCCTCCATGGTGACTGATAATGGGGTCCAATTCACGTCCCATGCCATGACTGAATTCTTAGGTAACCTCAACGTAGCACACTTGAGAACAGCACTATACTGTCCTAGGGCAAATGGATTAGTGGAAAGGATGAACCGCATGGTTAAAGGGTGCATACAATTGGCGGTGGTGAATAGAGTGCCCATTGAACAAGCGATACAAGAACTGTTGTGGGCTTATCACACCACTCCTAATTCAGTCACGGGGGTTTCTCCTTTTTCAGTGCTGAGAGGTAGGAAACCGGGCACAAAATTCTTTCCGTATTGGTTAGGGGGAGGACACAATAGACAAGCACGCTTTCAGGCACAAAATTGATGCACATCAAAGCAAGTACAAAGCTCAGTATGACACCAAACATGGAACCAAAGTTCCACAATGGAAAGTAGGAGACTGGGTATGTGTAAGGGTGCCAAGGAGGTGCGATGGTGAAACCAAGTTTTCAAGACCTATGCGCATCAAAGTAGCAAAGAACAACATAGCCATATTAGATAATGACCAAATGTGGAGCATGGACAGGTTAGTGAAAATGCAAGGCTCACACAGCCAGTCCGATGACCAAGCAGTGATCCCACAAAACCTTGACACCAATGGGTTATATGCCACACGCAGAACATGCAGAACTCCTGGGTGGCACAAAGACTTTGTTAAGTATAAGTAGAGAATTGTAGCTTGTGACGTTTTGTTTACTTTGTTCATTTACATTAAGGGGGAAGATGTGTCACGATGTGTTTTCCAAGTCATGCCATGTTACTGACCAGTATATCCGAAAATGGTATGTCCCTAATCACCCCTACTGTTAATGGTTTGTTCCAAGTCCCTGAATTAGAATGTTGATGAAGCAAATGTATGCTGGTGGAGAGAGGAGTCAGGAATAAAGGACAGTACTCTTACCGTTCTGGAGTCTTCATCTTTGTATCAGAGACCCTATGGATTTAATACGTTTAGATGCAGAAAAAGCATTCAATAAGGTCTCCTGGTCCTTTCTGTGGGCAATTATGGAGAGAACAGGCCTGGGTAAAGGGTTTATTAGGGCTTTAAAAAGTATGTATCGGGAGCCTACAGCTGGAATAACCTTGATGGGCTCCACATCCAGTATAATTAAGATCACAAGAGGCACGAGACAAGGGTGCCGCTGTTCTCCTTTATTGTTTGCTATTTACATCGATCCCATAATCAGGAAAATAGAGGAGAACCAAACAATTTAGGCTATACATGCCAGAGGAAGAGACACCAAGATTTTAGCTTATGCAGACGACCTGGCAATAGTCACACCCAACCCGTCGGATGCCCTCATGGAGATAGACAAATCAGGAAGTACGGTACAGAATTTAAAAACACAAATCAAGAATTCGAAAAAATGTTCAAAATGCACCGTTGGTTTATCATTGGCATCAAAAAACCATACGGAAAAGGAACTAAGATGTACTATCATTTCAAAAGTAGAACAGGAACATCGAGGTGGTGATTTGGATTTGAAACTGTTGAAACGTGAAGCAATGCTCATTATAAAATTTAACACGTCAGTCAATGGTCTGAACGAACTCTGAGAAATCTCTAATCTTTGATGCGGTCTTGAACTTTGCACATGATGCATTGGCTAATATACTGTCTCCTTTTGTATCATTAATTTAATCTTAATAGTTCCAAGTGGGAGAAAAACATTGTGATGATTCTCGCTACAAAAGCTGTCACAACAAAAATCTGGACGTCAATGCAGTAAAACCTTGCGCACTATCTGCTGAAACCTTTTTTGTGCTACAAGCGCTGTGCAGCCCCTCTAAAGACACGCTAATACACTATTGCCATTGGAAGAAAGCTCTTAGATACTACACTTCCCATGAGCCTCCTTCAGTCGCGCCTGAGATGCGCGATATGTAAAGCAAGCGCCAGAAATGGTGTTGTCTATCCAAACAAACTGGGTAGTTGACTGCAAGCCTGGGGTTCCGTGAGGGATTAAGACTCTCCAAAGGTAAGCCCAATTGTTTTTTTTTAAAATCGATTTAACAAGAAGACAAAAGGGCGATATATTCGCCATTAAACATTAAAAAAAACGGCATTTTCGTTTTTTGTTTCTCCATTTTACTTAGACTGTCGAGGCAAGTTCACCCTGAGGTCTTTGATTTATTCGACCATACGAATATACACTTTTACAAAAGGTATTCCATTGGAGTTTATATTGATGCACCATTATGAACCACGGCCACTCGTTTTACATTTTCACGCTAATCCTAGAATTTCCATCGTTTTTAGATTTCATCCGTGCAACGAAAGAATCATTCCTCTACCACCTCTAAAGGTTCCAGGTAAGATCTTTTGCGACTTCTCACTAACAAATAGAGCTGACATGACTAAGATAAAGTGAAACAGGTCGTGGTGACACTGTTATAATTATGTTTTTAGGTCGAGTGTTTTTTGAAACACCATTGGAGTCTGTTCAAGCATTTAGTTACAGGTAAGATGTTAGCACACGCATTGCGGTTGCAGCTAAGTTGTTTGGGGTCATTTAGTAATATAAAGTTTTGTTTGTGTCTTTTACAGCGAGTATTGGTCCTGATGAGAATCCCCGCAAGCGAAGGGATTCGAAACGCGTAGACCTTATTGTGTTAGGCCAATCTATTCTACATAATATAAAACAGAGTGTAGCTTTTTACAATCATGATCAACTGATGTCTATTGATGGCCTTGTTGTTCATTAATTGAATTTAATTGTGGTTTTGTTCAAATGTTAATTTGATATAAATGTTATATAGTGAGTTTGTTTGATTAGTGAGTATGAGAATCATGTGTGGATGTTTGTGTGATGTGACTGGTGGTGTCGCTGAAGTAAATAAAGAATGAAAAATGTTAAAAAAGGCTGTGTGAGAGAAAAAGTGATTTATGTTAATTTCTAAATGTTGGTTAATTTCAGGTTTGTTCAATAGAGAATTAATGTGATCTGAAAAAAATGTCTTGGATTAAATCCAACTGAAAAAGTAGTTGACAGTGGTATTGTTTTATTCAATACACTTTGTGTAAAGTCTTGTTCGAAAAAAGTGCAGCATTGGCACCTTCTTGTTTATTGAAGCTCATGGAGATAGAGCAAGAAGCTAATCATTTGGCAAGATCTCAGGCTATCACCTTAATGAAAGCAAAACGCTAATCGTCAAGAATGATAAAATAGATCTGGAAGACGTTCGAGTAGTTCGGAATGCTAGATATTTAGGGGTAGAGATCAGCGCTAATGTGGATGAAATTGTTGATATTAATTTGGAGCCATTGATGCAGAAATCTAAGATAGATTTTAATAGGATGAATTATTAACATCTCAAACTGATAGGTAGAAGTAACGTAATTAAAATGCTATTTCTCTCCAAAATTCTATATTTCTTAAGAGCTATCCCATTAGAAATAAGTAAACTTGGTTTCTAGCGATGAACCAATTGATCTCTGGATTTCTGTGGGCAGAGCAGCGTCCTCCAAAAGCTTCAAAATATATGACTATATCTAGATGTCGTGGGGGCTGGTGATGGAGCAAGGTTTCGTATAAAAGAGACTTGCTTGTATGCAATCCTATCGAATAACATGTAATAATGTAACTAACATGTTTGTTTGTACTAATGTTGCACCACAATTTTACATACTGTATGTAGGGGAAGCTTTTCTATGTGCTTTACTAACTAGTAACACGAGTGTACTTAAAATGGCCGCCGAAAACGTGGGAACTCTTCTGCGCATGCGTCTACTGCATCTACGTAGTAATGACGCTTCTGTCGCTTGGTGGGAAATCTTTGCAGCTGCGCAATCGCTTTTAACATGGCTGCTCGCAACTCTCGCATTAACGCACATGCCATGCTGAAACTAACCTGCGTAAGTTTTACTAAGCTATTAATGTAAAAGATATATACAGTAAATGGGATTAAAGTAGAAGTAAGTGGTATACAGTGAATTCATTTAATTTCGTATTCTAACATGTTTTTCTCTGACTTTATTAATAGTTTATATTTGGGCCTTGGAGGGTGACTGATGTCCCTATTCCTTTGTGACAACTACACATGCACACTGAATCCTTATCCTGAGACTGGTGATGTTATTGAACTTCTGCCAAGAACATGTGCCCAGCAAGGACATGGGAAGATAAACTCTTGAACCTGCAAAAGGAAGAAGCCGAAACATTGTACTTCAAAAAATATCAATCCACATATGAAATGCTCGTGGGAATAAAGCTTGTGGGTATTAAGTTCAAGGGGCAGCGTGTTAGACAATAGAACTAAAGAAAGTTATTGCACTCAGTATGGTGTGATGTCCTAACCCCACTGCCTGGCCCAATCAAATTGAGGGGTGTACATAGAATTGAAACATTTGGGGGTGGATCATACACCCGAATTGATATAAGAGAGGTAAGTTTAGTTAGTCAGACACACTTGATGCCGCACATGCTGATGTTATGCTGAGATGCTGCCCGAATCACTGCAAGCTGATCAAAGAATCCAACACTAGGAAAGAATCGCGGAACAACCGAGGAGGCACATCTAGGAAGGGGTCCGGACGAGCCCGAGCCGTAGAGAGTAGCACCAGAGAGGTCACCTTCCCGGTCCTGAACCTGTCCTGAATCTTTGATACTCTGATGACCAGGTCCTCACACCATTCTAGGTAATTATAGTTCTGAGGGGTAATGCTCTGTATTTGCTCTCTGTTTTCTCTCCTCAGGTACTGTCATCACGAGAATTTATTAATGTGAATTGATTCTAAGCTAATTGTTCTACTTTTCCTGATGGAGAATTTGGTGTATCTACGTGTATTCCGACTTGTCTCACAAAACTATTAATTTAGATAAATCTTTAAAATCATTTGAGTCTGTGGTTCTTTAAATAAAGGTTAAATGTGTTATTATTTACTTCCTATTCTAATCTACAACTAGATCTATCGACAAAAGTACATTTACTTAAAGAGACAGGGAATGGTAATGATACTGGTGCAACAGGTCTCTAAGGTAAATCAAAATTGATGACCAGCGGATATCCGCTAGCTTATTGAATGTATGAATGTATATGGGCCCAAACAAGAGTTGTGTGTAAGTGTGTGTAGAGCTGGCAAACTCCGCTGCATCAGTTTTTCTTGGTGGCAGAGGCATGGTTAGTTTAGTTAAGTTAGGCAAGGATTGTATTTGAAAAATTGAATTATTAATGTATGTTTAACCAAACCCGTTATGTATTGTTTTATGTTGTCTGGAAATTCCCAGGAATATTGAATAGCAGGTGGTGAATGGAAGCCACACTGCAGTGAGGTTATTGGTCTGGATCGAGAAAGTGCTGAAAGTTACGCAGGACTAGAAGCAATAAGTTAGGGATTAATTTCTTGTATGTTAGTGAGACTAATTGGTAGCAAGGAGTTCGCTGGGGAAAATTTGGTCTTATATCACCTAGAGAGGATAAGACGGAAGGAGTAGCAGGTTCTCTGATGCTTGTGTGAAGAGTAAGCGGAAAGGTTTTACTCATAGTGTGTGAAGAGTAAGCGGATGGGTTTTACCCACAGTGAAAGAAATTTTACTATTCTTTGAATTAGTGGGTATTCAATAGTGAATGTTTTTACATTGTTAATTAATGAAAATTGTGTGAAATTTGTGAGAAAATACGTTTTCGCATTACTTTGTAAAGGTGGGGTCAGTTGAGGGTACTGCACTGACGTCACTGAGAGCAGCGCTGGAATTGGTTGAAACAGCGGGCGTGTAGTTGATGCGAAATTTGTAAAGGAGGGGTCAGTAGTAAGGAGTGATACTGACGCCACAGAAAAGCCGCGCAAGCATTGGCTAAGCGAGCGAGCAGAGTAGAAGTTGATTGGGCCTCAGCATAGAAAACGCGTTGGTATTGGAGAATCATTAGAATTAAAGCAACCGTCTGATTGGTCACCAAAATAGAAATCCCAAGAATAATGATAGATAGTGGAGGTTGCATGTATGATCCGAAATTAACAGGGACAGAAGATTTATAGGGTTTGCTTATGAACAGTATCTTAACAAGCACAAGCACGCAATGTACGGAGAAAAGAGAAAGATGTCATTTATGCAAAGGGTTAAGAATTATTTTAAAAAGGACAAACCCATTAAGAGTAGAAAAGGGATTCTTATTCCTCCCCCAAATACGCCTGCATCATATATGATGGTGAAAAGAGGGTATAATATCTGTGTATGGTCAGAAAATTGGGTAGAATATACACAAGATGCTGGAATATTAGCATTTCCAGAGTACGGAAGCTTTAATGGGAGAATACTGTATAACTTAAGGACTCGAATGAATGAATTAGAACCCAGACCTAGATTGACCCAGTATGAGGCTTTAGAAGAATGGGAAATGGAAGCCTTTGAACGAGATAGACCACAAAGTAACAGAACCCTAAGCAAATATTATCCAAAATTTCCTAGAGAAACTAGAGATAGTCAAATGAAACAATGAAGACAGGCCATGTTGGCGGAAGGCCTATATCCCGTGTTAACATCAGAAGAGCTGACTGGAGGCAATTGTACAGAGAAAACCAAGCACTTAACCATGAGAGGTAGCGGAGAAGTAGAAGAAGGATATTTAGAAGACCTATTGATGAAAAGTCCTCACCTTATAATGAAGGTTTCAATAGAATGACCCCTATTGCCCCGATAATAGGAACACCTTTGGTTCCACATATAGTACATGACACAACAACTGACAGGGTACTTCAAGAAAAAGAAAAGGAAGCGATAAATAATAATAGAGATGAATTGATCCAGAAAATAGCTCAGATAAATGCACATCCTGAAGCATTGACCGCACCAGTAACAATAGGCCCAGTAGTCCCATTGTATGATGAAAAGTCAAACTGTCCCAAAGTTCCTATAATGCCTACCCCAAGCATAGAACCTAGAAAAGAAAAGGTAATAATAGATGATCGAGCAAGTGAATGTGAATCAGTAATATCATTAATGGATTTACCCATAAGAGAACCAATAATAGAAACACCAAGGAGAAATTTGCACAGTTGTTCAAAGGGAGTTAGACTAGAAACCTCAACAGGAACCAGAAGTGCCACAATAGAAACCCCAAAATATATAGAGAGATGGACTCAAGAAATAGAGAAGCCAAAGCCACAGCAAAAAATATTAGACATTTTCAAATTGCGAGTAGAATTTGAAGAAATGGTAGCCGGAAATGTGAGTTTAGACAGATTAAACACATACAGTGAGGAAGAGTTGTTTATTTGTAGAAGCATCACCTGAAATACAAAAACATTTGATGAAAAGTTGACAAATCTGGCATCTGAAATGGGAATTGATATAGGGAAGTCAAAGGTGTTACAAAAACCGTATAGAGCAGAATTTTCTGATAAATATTTGGAGAACATGAATATGTCCGGAAGAAAACTACAAATCAGGGAGTTATTATTTATATTACAAAAATGGGGAGATCTTGACAAATGGAAAGTTAGGTGGGCAAAGAAAAAGGAAGAAGCACAGGTAAATCGAACGACATCTGAATATGCAATGAAAAAAACAGAAAAGGCTGAGATGTTGTATCCGATTAGGGAAGTACCCGGAGGGAGGTACGTACATGTACCTTGGACTAGACAGGATATTTTGTTGTTTACAAATGATTTTCCTAAACTGAGAGAGAAACACCAGTGGAGTGGTACAGACAAGTTGAGAGGTTTGTGAAAGTTCCAAAGGTTTTGTTAAAAGGTCTGGATGGTCTGTTTGACATAGTAGTACCAGCAGATTTGTGGACGGAGAATACAATTACTGTAGTTTGGCCTAGTGAAGAGTATCCAAGAGATTCAAAGACAGGAGCCCCGTCAGAAGATGTAATGAAAAAATATCACCAGGTGATCACTTTCCTGAAGAGTAAAATTCCCCCGAAAGAAACTGATTGGGTAAAAATAGACAGAACAACCCGAGAGAAAAATGAGTCTGTACATGCATACTACAAGCGTCTTTTACAGGTGTTCAAACAGTATAGGGGGTTTGAAAGTATAGAGAACAAGGACATGATTAATTTTGTGTATCGATTTATGACAGGGTTAAGATTGGATATATCTCAAATGATTAAGCAGCACATGTTATGTTGGCAATCAAATTCCGTAGACGAAATTTTTAAGTATGCCAAATATTGTGGGGATGAAATTGATAACAGACGAAAAGCCTTAGAAGAAAAAGTAATGTGGGCTCAAGTAAAATTAGCTGAACAGCAAGAGCTTCAATTGAATAAACAGTCAGAAAATCAAGGAAGGGTACAAGGTCAAAATTACAATAATGGGGGAAAACCTCGGGGAAGGTTGAATCAGGAAGAGGCAAAGAAAAGATTTCCCTGTCACGGGTGCGGGAAGTTGGGGCACTGGAAAACAAGTGTAAATTCATTCAAGTTAATAATGGCCCAAATCAAAATTTAAATCCACAGACTCAGAATAAGGTGTTAATGAGTCAACCTCAACAGGGTATAGATCTTCAGAGTTAATTGCCATCTGCCCCTAAGCCAACTTTTGTGAAGGAAGTGGTAAGACAAATTTTGTAACCTCGCAGTTTCTTTTGCAGGGCCCGATTCTCAATTATGAGCAGGAATGACGGTGCCTGAGGAGGGAGGAAGGGGAGTGCGTACTTGGCGCATCCCTACCGGTAGACCAGTCAGGTCCATACGTAGAAGGTAAAGTAGAAGGAAATGATATCACTTTCTTGATGGACACTGGTGCTACCAGGTCTACTGTGAGAACAGCAGACATTCCTAACCTGCCCCTCTCGGTTGAAGCCATCCAAGTAGTAGGTGTCTCGAACAAACAGATTAGAACCCCGATCACAGAACCCATGGAGGTGCGAATCTGTAATTTTAAAGAAATGCACAAATTTGTAGTTTGTGACTCAAGTCCTGTAAACTTGCTTGGAAGGGACTTATTGTGCAAAAGGAATTGCACCATATATTGCACACCGGATGGTGTCGCAATACAAACCCCAGATGAAGACGAAGTTTACAAATTCATGTTAGCTAAACAAGGAACAGAAATAAATGAAATGAAATACTCGACAATACAAAATAAGTCCTGAAATAAAGGCAGGCGTTGTAGCAGAGATTGAGCGATTAGTCGAACAAGGCATTTTGAAAGAAATAATGAGTAGCCCCTGTAACTCACCCATAAGTGGCATTAAGAAACCTAACAGGAAATATAAAGTGGTTCAGGACCTGAGAAAAATTAATAAAATTATTGTACCATGTTGTCCAGTAGTGCCCAACCCAGCTGTGATTCTTTACCAGATACCATGGAAAGCAGGTTTGTTCACAATAATTGATTTATGTCATGCATTATTTTCTATTCCATTGCATCCAGATAGTCAGTTTTTATTTTCATTTAAATTCGAGGAGCATGTTTACGTGTGGAATGTGTGCCTCAAGGGTCCACTGAAAGTCCTTCAATCTTTAATCAGATTCTCGAAAGAAGTCTTGAATCTCTTGTGTTGCCCAGAGAATCAGTCCTGGTGCAGTACATTGACGACCTATTGGTTGCATCAAACACACAAGATGGCTGTCTCACTGATTCAATTGCATTGCTAAATCATTTGGGAAAAGGTGGACACAAAGTGTCCCCCGAGAAACTTCAATTTTGTAAAAACTCAGTCAAATACCTGGGACATCAAATAGAGAGAGGAATTAGAAAGGTGACCTCAGAAAGAATCAGAATAATAAGACAAATGCAGTTGCCACAAACCCAAAGAGAAATAAGAATGTTTATTGGGGTCGTGGGATATTGTAGGCAGTGAATTGTAGGGTTTTCTTTTCTGGCTAAACCCCTGATACAGATGACCAAAAAGAGAGCAAAGGACCCCATAGAGTGGAATGATGAAAGCATGAAATCATTTACAAAATTACGAAATTGTTTGTGCGAAGCACCTGCTTTGGGATTGCCAGACTACACAAAAGAATTTGCATTGTTCTGCTATGAGAGATAATTGTGCATTCTCAGTCCTGACACAGAGACATGGATTGATGCGAAGACCAGTGGCATATTTTTCTGCTACTGTAGACCCTGTGGCATGTGCATTGCAATGTTGTCTGAAAGCTGTAGCTGCAACTTGTGTGAGCATAGAACAAAGTGAGTCAATTGTGATGGGACACCCTGTAAAGGTCTACGTTCCCCATTCAGTTGTGATTTTGCTGACCAAAACCCAAAAGCATTATCTCACTCCCAGTAGGCTAACTAAATACGAGAGAATAATACAGGGGGGCTGAAAACGTGACTATAGTGATGTGTACTGTTCTCAATCCAGCCACCTTACTACCTGATCCATTCCAAGAAGAGGTGAAAGATGAGGTCAAACATGAATGTCTTGACGTGACTGAACTTAGCACCACACCGCGTCCTGACATACAAGTGGAACCCCTGAAAAATGCAGATCATGAGCTATTTGTAGATGGCTAAAGCATGCGACACGAGGAGGGGGGATTAAGTGCTGCTTACGCTGTGTGTACATTGGCTGGAATAGTCGAAGCATCCTATTTACCAGAAGTCAGATCTACACAAGTAGCTAAAAGTAATTAATCACTTTAATTAAAGCATGCAAAATTGGAAATAAATTGGAGAATAACAATATTTACTGATAGCCAATATGGTTATGGGGTTGTGCATGATTTTGGCCAGCTATGGATGCAGAGGGATTTCCTGACTTCCTCAGGAACTCCCATTAAAAATGGAAATTTTGTGAGAGAATTAATTGAGGCAATTCAATTACCAAAAGAGGTAGCTGTGGTTAAGTGTGCTGCTCACCAATCAGGAGATGACTATGTGACAGCCGGTAACCGATATGCTGATCAGGTTGCCCAGCACTGTGCAAGACATAAAATTGCATTAAATATGAAAATCGAAACTTGTGGAATCAGCTGCCAACTTATGTTACTTGCAGGAGTGGGGACCTGGGAGGAGGTAAAAGATCTGCAGGATACAGTAGAAATGAGAGAAAAGGAAGAGTGGGTGAAAATAGGATGTCAAAGAAGAGCAGAAGATGGTGTATGGGTTTGTTATGATGGCAGACCAGTAATGTCAGACAGTATGCTTGCACCTATGGCTAGGATGTATCATGGAGACACACATGTAGGTAGAGATGCTATGATTCGACTTTTCAGACAGGATTGGTTTAATGCAAAATTCAGGAGAGAGTCTTTGCCAAAGATGCTTAACATGCCAACAAATGAATCCTGGTAGGAAAACCATGGTTAGTATGGGAAAGATTGGAAAGGCAGAAGGTCCCTTTGTAAGACTTCAACTAGATTTTATTCAACTGCCTGCTTGTCGAGGGTTGAAATACGTACTTGTCATAGTTTGTTTATTCTCAAAGTGGGTGGAAGCCTACCCGACCCGATGAAATGACAGCTTGACAATGGCCAAACTCTTATTAAGAGAACTCATCCCTATATTTGGTTTTCCAGTAATTATTGAATCAGATACAGGGTCACATTTTAATAATGAAATAATTCGACTAATTTGTGAAGCATACAAAGTCGAACAAAAATTGCACTGAGCTTACTTGCCAGAGGCTTATGGGGTGGTAGAACAATTGAATGGCACAATCAAGTCAAGACTCGGAAAGTTGTGTGCATCCACCCCACTGGAATGGCCTGATGCTTTACCTCTTGTTCTGATGGGACTCAGAAGTATTCCTGACAAAAATACTGGATTGAGTCCCCATGAAATACTCATGGGAGGAACAATGAGACAAGCATGTGTACCAGGACACCAACTGTTGAATATAACTGATGACTTGGTTTTGGAGTATTGCAAAGAGTTGACTGACAGAGTGCGTTCTATTTCTCATCAGGTTGGGGAAGACGCAGTCAACAGACAGCTGAGCCACGCGCATGATCTGAATCCCGGTGACTGGGTAGTTGTGAAGAATCACACTCGAGAATCGTGCCTAGCACCAAGGTGGGACAAACCACATCAGGTTATACTAACTACCTCAACAGCTGTAAAGTGTTCAGGATTGCCTAATTAGATTCATGCAAGTCATACAAAAAGGGTACCAGCTCCTGAGGAGGAAGGTTTTCAATTGACGCGAGCAGTTGAAGTTGCTGAAGGTTGTGCAGCTGAAGAATCTCCTATAGAAGATCCTGAAGTAGCTGCCCAATAACAACCAAGCACCTATCAGGACGACTAGATCCCAGTTGTGGACATACCTGAAGTAACTGTAAAAACTAGAAGTCAAACACAGTTAGACAGGAAAAGAGTGAGAATCAGTCAGGTGTAGAAGACCTTGCTCAGGAGATTAGGGATACAACTATTAGGGAACCTGAGCAGGAACAGTTAAGGAGAGAACAATATACTCAGACAGAAGAAAATCAAAGCCTCATTTCTGAGTCTGAGGAGGGACAGGTAGGTTTTAGAGAAAACGTTCAGGCAGAAGAAAGACAAGGGGAAAGAAGACCTGCCAGGATCAGACAGGCATAGAAACACAGGTTCAGGATATAGAAGAAAACCAAAACATCACAAATCCTGAACAGGGTCAGATTGAGGTAGATGAACATATCCAGGCAGAACAGGCCAAAACAATAAGCCCTGGACAAGGTCAGTTAGAGAGAAAATCTGAAGACGATGTTGATCAAATTGTGCCACAAATAAAATAAAATAAAAGAAGCCTTGAAGAAATTGACAGTGCAGTGAGAGGTAAGAAAAGCCGAACAGGTGATAACTGGCCAAGGATTATCAAGAGACTGAAATACCGCCTTAAGACAATCAGTGAAGAACCTGAACAAGTAAACGAAATATCCAGCCAATCTGGACCTTCCACTGAAACTCCAAAACGGAGGAGCCAAAGATTGAAGAAATTGAATAGCAAGTTCAAGGGACCTGATTGGACATATGTCATTCTTGAAGATTTTGAAAATCGCAACATAAATGAAGAAAGTGACGAAGAACTGAATGTTGAACACATTGATGAGGAAGTGAGACCAACTTGAAAGAAAAGAAGACACTTAAGGTGTTATCGCATACCAAGTTTCTGAATTAAAGAAGAGACAATCTTCTTGTCCAAACATATCTGATAATAAAGTTACTGGAAACCAAATACAAAGCTGTATAAAGAAGTGCTGTAGGATCTGTATATGTAGCCTATTATTAGTCTTCATAATGTGGGTAATATTAGCATTAGCTATTCCCTATTTAATGATTACAAACAAACAGAATAGTACTAATACACATACAAAGGTGGCAACCATTAAAGGAGATAGAGTAGACTTAGAAACACCGGATGAGTTAGATTTACACCACACTGTGAATAAAAACTAAACTGATTTAAATGTATTTGCAAATCTATTAGGACATTATGTAGAAACAATGGAAGTTAGTAATTGTTATGTTTGTATGAAATTGACAACCTCAGTAGCTGAAGGGGTAACTTATCATTTACCTTTGACATATGGTAATTCATGTAGTGTATTGGCTAGTTTATTTTATAGAACTGGAAAACTACAGTATTATTATTCAAATGTAGATGTAATATTTTCAGAGGTCCCTATGCGAAAGAGCATGAACCCCATCCTTAGTACTAGTGACTCACAATTCATGGGTGAATATTTTCTAACAATGAAAGCAATAGATGTAGCAGATGCACACAAACACAATTTAACATGTAAGCTACATAAAAAAGAAAATATATTTTTGAATTTAGTAGAACAGAGGAGACAGGATTTCCAAAGAAGGGCTCTGAACCGAAACCTCAGATACCTAAATGGGCTGAGAAGGAAGACATTTTGGTAACTGGCATGACTCATGCTGCTATGACCCTGAATTTTTAAAAAGGAAAGGAAAATCTGTCTCCGTTGACTAAAAACAGAATATAACAATGCATTTATTGGTTCCAGTGAGTGTGAACATAATTTCTTAGTAATGGGGGGGTTGGTGACTAAAAGGAGGAACTGATCCAGTATTTCCTGGAATATAATATATTTGTGGAAACAAAGACTATTTTAGGCTGCCTGATCATTGGTACGGGAGTTGCTATTTTGGAATAGTATTCCCTAAAGTCTATCATGTTAAAAGAATCACTGGAAGCAATGATGACAGTAATGGACCAACACGATATAAAAGAGCTAGTTTTTCTGAAATAGTAGGTGACATATTTGGTGCATTGATACCTTCAGTGGGTGTTCTGCTGAATTCTCAAAAAATCTGTCAATTGTCTACAGTAGTTGATCGGTTATCTACTGACACTGCTGGAGGATTCTTATTGATCAATACAAAATTAGTTGCTGTTAGATCTATGGTTTTGAAAAATTGACTTGCCCTTGATATCTTATTAGCAAAAGAGGGTGGGGTCTGTAAAAGGTTGACAGCGCAACATTGTTGCACTTATAATCCTGATAAAAGTGTAGAAATTGGAGGGTATATTAAAAATATTACACATTTGGAAGAAAAACTGAAACCACTGGAGGTTGACAGTGTATGGAAGAAAATAACTAATGGTTTTTCCGCTATAAGTGGTTGGTTTTCTAACATAGGTAAATATATTTTAGGTCAAATATTACTACCAATCATGGGCATAACTTTGTTAGTTCTGATAATAATGTGTTGCCACAAATGTAGTGGGAAGGGAGAGAAGTACGGATTGAATGAGAAATGTAGGAAAAGGAAATTAGACGAAATACGACTTGAAGAATTTAAAGGAAAAATTTACAAAAGAATGAAAGTATCACAATTTAAAAAGGACAAAGGAAGGAATGAAAGATTGGAAGAAATCGAAATGGTAGAATGATAAAGTTGGCATCTGCTTTAATGATAGAAGCTAGTGATGGCATTTTATGCCATCACAGAGGGGATTGATGGAGCAAGGTTTCATATAGAAGAGACTTGCTCGTATGCAATCCTCTTGAATAACATGTAATAATGTAACCGAAATGTTCGTTTGTTGCACCACAATTTTACATACTGTATCTAGGGGTAACTTTTCTATGTGCTTTACTAACTAGTAAAGCGAGTGTCCTTAAAATGGCAGCCGAAAATGCAGGAACTCTTCTGCGCATGCGTCTACTGCATCTACATAGTAATGATGCTTCTGTTGCTTGGTGGGAACTCTTTGCACCTGCGCAATAGCTTTTAACATGGCTGCTCGAAACTCTCGCATTAACGCACATGCCATGCTGAAACTAACAGCGTAGGTTTTACTAAGCTATTAATGCAAAAGATATATGCAGTAATTGAGGTTAGAGTAGAAGTAAGTGGTATACAGTGAATTCATTTAATTTCGTATTCTAGCATTTTTCTCTGACTTTATTAATAGTTCGTATTTGGGCCTTGGAGGGTGACTGATGTCCCTATTCCTTTGCGAAAACTACACATGCACACTGAATCCTTGTCCTGAGACTAGTGATGTCATTGAACTTCTGCCAAGAACATGTGCCCAGCAAGGACATGGGAAGCTAAACTCTTGAACCTGCAAAAGGAAAAAGCCGAAACATTGTACTTCAAAAATTATCAATCCACATATGAAATGCTTGTGGGAATAAAGCTTGTGGGTATTAAGTTTAAGGGGCGGGGTATTAGACATTAGAACTAAAGAAAGTTATTGCACTTAGTATGGTTTGATGTTCTCACCCCACTGCCTGGCCCAATCAAATTGAGGGGTGTACATAGAATTGAAACATTGGGGGTGGATCATACATCCGAATTGATATAACAGAGGTAAGTTTAGTTAGTCAGACATACTTAATGCAGCAACATGCTGATGCTATGCTGAGATGCTGCCTGAATTACTGCAAGCTGATCAAAGAATCCAACTCTAGGGAAGATTCGCGGAACAGCCGAGGAGGCACATCTAAGAAGGGGTCCGGACGAGCCCGAGCTGGAGGGAGAAGCACCAGAGAGGTGTGCAACGCTGGCGGTGCATTAGAAGAGGTCACTTTCCCGGTCCTGAACCTGTCCTGAATCTTTGATACTCTGATGACAAGGTCCTCACACCATTCTAGGTTATTATAGTTCTGAGGGGTAATGCTCTGTATTTGCTCTCTGTTTTCTCTCCTCAAGTACTGTTATCACGAGAATTTATTACTGTGAATTGATTCTAAGCTAACTTTACTATTTTTCCTGATGGAGAATTTGGTGTATCTACGTGTATTCCAACTTGACACACAAAACTATTAATTTAGATAAATCTTTAAAAATCATTTGAGTCTGGGGTTCTTTAAATAAAGGTTAAATGTGTTATTATTTACTCCCTAGTCTAATCTACAACTAGATCTATCGACAAAAGTACATTTACTTAAAGAGACAGGGAATGGTAATGATACTGGTGTAACAGGTCTCTAAGGGAAATCAAAATTGATGACCAGCGGATATTCGCTAACTCATTGAATGTATGAATGTATATGGGCCCAAACGAGAGTTGTGTGTGTGTGTGTGTGTGTGTGTGTGTCTGTGTGTGTCTGTGTGTGTAGAGCTGACAAACTCCGCTGCATCACTGGTCAGTCCCAAATTTTCAAGTACACTATTGGGCAGCAGCTCTGCAACAGATGGCCTATCTGCTGAAAAGAGATTGTGGATATATGAGGGAAACATCTAATATCTCTATTTATGAGCAAATATATGGGGTGGAGGTTAAAGGCTGTCTCATGCGACATATTGATTTCGCCTATTTCAAAAGGGTCAAATTCAAGGTATTATTGGGCGCATTCAAGGTCTGGACTGCAGTTCGTAAAAAACTGAATATCGGAAGAGTTCACAGATATTCCCCCTTAGCTAATAATTATTTACTTCCAGCCATATTTCATGATGGATATATGAAAATTTGGGCTGAAAGAGGTATAAAGCATATAAGAGATTTAATGGAAGATAAGGAAATGTTGTTGTTTGACACAATTAAGGAAAATTTTGGTGTAGGGAATACTCACTATTTCAAATATTTACAGATAAGGGATTTCCTGACTAAGAGGATAGTTAGTTGCAGTAAAATCCCTCTACTGGATATGGTGTTTGGGGATCGCCCAACATTGTCTACATTATATAGATTAATTAATAAGGAAATGGGGGATGATTTAGCAAAACACACAAACTGGTGGCAGGAGCTTTTACAAGCAGGGATAGGGGAATGCGGCGGTTCCCTTTTGCTAAGCCTGTCAGCATTTATCTCGGCAAATCTTTAAGTACAGTGTTTTAAAACTTGGCTTAATTTATATATTACACCAGCATGGATTTTTAGATGGGGGGGGATTTCAGGCATACACTGTTCTAAATGCGGAGTGTTAGTCGCTAATAGCGTGCATACGTTTTCCACATGCCCTAAACTTGCTCCTCGGTTAATCGAGATAGGCTAACGTCTTAGAAATATGTTGGGATATATGGTGGAGCTCACCCCCCAGGTGATAGTTTTGGGGGTAAGTAACCAGGAAATGGCTGAACCAAATCGGATTATGCTATCCGCAGCTATGGCGGTGTTTAGATTATACTTGACCAGTGCTTGGTTAGACCAAGATCCCCCCTTGATACACTGTTGGCTGGGGAAATTGTTAGCAAAATACAGGTGGGAGATTGCGATATACAAAAGAAGGGGATATAGAGCAAAAAAACAGAGGTCTGGAAATGTGTGCGCCTATAACTAGATGGATTAATGAGGATTGATATGTTGTTAAAGGTCAAGTAGCAGTAAAGTAAGGTATAGTCTAATTTCTTTTGGATCAAGAGGGAGGGGGGAGAGGCAGCGCAGGAGGGTTCAGGACATTCAGGGAGCCGGGGGGATAAAAACTCAAAATTGGACATCGATTATATCTGTTTTGTGTAATGTATGATATGTCTTTGTCTCCCTTGTATGGTGTCTAAAATAAAGATATTTACATTTAAAAGAAAATAAGGTTATGAGTTGAAAAACATATCACATTACCATTAACACTATCAAAGAGTCAACTATGAATATAGTATTATTTATTAGTGTGAAAATATGCTGTTATTTAATGATGTATTTTTAGGTTTTGTTACATATTGGTAAAAATGTAAAACCATGTCAAGGGTTCATTGACCCTGAAACGGGCTTCACAGACCAAGATACAAGGTTTACAAACTCAAACAGATTAGTGGACCCTCTGTTGGATATCCAGGGCCACATGTATCGAACAATTTTGCATTCGCAAACAGTGCAAATCTGTAATTTTTGCCGTTTGTGATGCAAAATAGCCTTTCAAGATGTATGAAAAACTCCGTAGTTGCAATGTTAGGTAATTGCAAAAATTGTAATTACCTAAAATTGCGACTAGAAATATGAAATCTCAATTTGCAATCCCCTTAGCACATGTACCAAGCATTTTCTAAATACAAACTGTGTATTTAGGAAAAGGCTATTGCCATTGAGTTCAAATCAATGGTTACCATGTGCAAATCTTGCAAAATGCACAAAAATGCCTTATTCAAAGTGCCAGTTAATGCACACATAGGGGCATGTGTACACTTTACATGTGCACATTTTTATTTTTTGGGGTGCTGCAGGGGGGCCTTAGGCCCCCGTGCACCCTTGTCTTTACATTAACTAATTTGCGATTACCAATTAGGTAGTCGCAAATTAGCTAACGCAAAACCATTTGGAATTAATAGAGTAGTATTACCTAATAGCAATCACCTATTTAGAGAATCACTATTTGGTGATATTAAGGAATTACTAAATCTTTGGCGATTTTGCAATTACCAAATAGTGATGAAGTAAACAATCGCTATTGCGTAATCGTAAATGCTTTTTTGATACATGTTTCCCCCAGCGTGGTTAGCATCGGTATTGGGACACTGCCTCAGAGTCTGTGAAGCATGTGGGAGATCCAATAAGGGCCTACAAGAACTTGATGCGGCTTTACCATGGTCCACAAAAAATCAGTACCACACTGGGTACCACCAACCACACACCACCACTTCCCCCCAGCAAAATCATCTTATTGTTTCATTTTAAACTTGGAGGAGGAGGGTAACTATTTCACCCTCTCACCAGAGCCAGGGTGTCAGATGATGTTGCCCCTAATGACTCCTTCAGTTTTTTTTAATTTCAGGGCGCCCCTCATCTTTTAATGGCAGCCACAACAAAATAGCCACGTTTTGCTCAGGTTCGCACACCTGGTTTAGGTCAATGAACGAGGGGAAAAAAGCTTGTTCCCTTCAATCGCATCCAATTATTTTTCACATTTTGTGGGAAGACTAACAGTCTAGAGATCTCTATCTTTTTAACCCTTTCAAGTCAACCTTGAAACAGTTTTTAAACGCTTTGTGCTCAACAAAACTACTGAAATCATGTATGCCAAACCTGATCCTTCAAAGGAAGAGGCATTTCAATAATGCATAATCAACTAAATCCAAAAGGTCCTTATGTCAAGAGTTGCTCCTTACAGAACATCTGCAGGTCAGTAGATCAAAAAAATAAAAAATTACAACCTTAAACTCGTGCACAAAAATTAACTTAAAAAACATTTTATTACATAATAAACTACAATATACAATAACCTGTGGCAACTGAAAATGGAGTGCAAATATCACATTGTTTAATTCATTACAGATGTTTAATCCAATGTTGTGAGTTGATTTTGCAACCAAAAGCCTGAACCACGTATTCTACTATTCAAACATAATTACCAAATTAGAAGTCCATTCTGTATACTCTGGATGAAAAAATCATTGAAATCATGAAATGCATTGGTTAGCTCTTTTTATGCAAATATTTGGATAAATGGAATAAAGGAGGTTTTTTATGAAAATCTCATTCTGGTGCCCGTGCTCCCCCTCCCTTTTCAAAGTCCCTATAAGTCTATTGTAATTGACGCCGAATATGCAACTATGACATGCAAAGTGAAATGTAACATATACGCTGCAGTATATATTTTTGCCGCACACATATTGGGGAGAGGAGTTGCCCTAACGGCTAGGGCGGTCGACCTCGAATCTGGGGAACTGCGTTCGAGTCTCGGCAATGACGCTGAACATCCTGTGATTCTGTGCAAATCACTTAATCTCCCCGTGCCTAACAAAAATGAGTCCTCGTGTAACTCAACTGGTCCTATGTAAAGCGCTCTGATACCCGATACCTTTGGGTCAAGTTCGCGCTATATAAACTACGCAAAATAAAAAATATGTCACAGAAACATATCTCTGCGCTTTAGCTAGGTTGCCTTTTGAATGCACTAATGTGATGCATGGCAGGGAAAAATGCCTTTACCATGGAGGAAACACCTTTTTTTTGTTCCTAAGTCACTCCTAACGTATGCCTTGAAAGCCCATGCAGCGGGGGGCCAATACATAAAAATGCAGGCCTGGCTAAACTATTCCCTAAAATTTATAGGTGGGAGTAAAATCTTTATTTACTACCTATATTTAAGAAAGGGCTAGAAACATGCTTCCAAGTTATTTCCTTTTTAAAATCCTGCTTAATGATGAAATCAGGGTTTTAATAACTTAAGCAAAAAGCAACATTGTTTAAATGTAGTTTAGGATGCCTGTGCAGAACTGGCGGAAAACCAGTTCTGCCACCAACAACACCTTCAGAGCTGAAATACACTTCCTTGCCTGGGAGAGATAATGACTGACTCAGAAGGAGGACAATGGCTTACCTCTGGGCCCAGAAAAGGTCAATGAGTGTTAAATGCAGGCTGCGTAGCAGAGGTTAGCTATCTGGGAGTGGACAGGAATAGCTGGCAGAACAAAGGGCAGCTTTCACAGTGCCTTTTTTGACTTGGAGATGTAATGAAGGTCTTCTTTAATTGACTCCCAGGACCCTTCTAGACAGTTGGGTTCCAGCCACAGTAGGAGGGAAAACCAGTTCTGACCCTGCCAGGCAGAGAAGTGGCAGAGAAACTGAAGACTGGCCTGCCCAGAGTAACGCTGCAGCGCACAATGCTGCTAATGCAGCAGCTTGCTGTTTCGCTTTGCTTCTTGGCGCAGACATGTGGCACTCTGCGGTGGGTAACAGATATCAGCCACTGTACCCATTGTTTTGCCCACACTCACCTCCTATTGGGTGGTTCGTAGCCCGATGTGGCATTTCACCAGAATACAACAGTTACAGCAGCTCCTTCTTTCAAAAGAGAGCATGAAGCTATTTTAAGGGGGAATTTCTAGAAAATCTACCCAAGATGGACGCCTACCAATCTTCTCACTAAGACAGACCAATCCAAGATGGCAAGTGTTCCTGTTAGAGCATATAAAAGTACACACCTACTACATCGCAACACTGTCGCAGTTCTTTTTGACAGCTTTACATTCCCAGAGTTACTTCTAGCAATGTGTTCCTTTTGCTCCATTTTTACAGTTTTTGCTTTTTTCTACTCTTTCTTGGGTTCCAGACCAAGCTGTTAGTTCTTCTTCTTGCCTTCTCCAGGGAGGCTTTTTGCCATCAGGCTTTTTCCTCCAATAGTAGTGATTTTTTACTAGACACTTACTTCTCTCATGTCATCCTCTCATGTGGGGGTACAGTGGCTAATGGAAGGAAAGCCCATTCCTCGGGTAAACAAGAGACTTAACCTCAAAGAACTTTTCATGTCCAAACCTTGACAGCTGGTTGCAGCTGTTTCCCGCCAACTTGAAATGGGGCTCCGATGTAATTTTTCCATAAGGTAAGGAGGAAGTGGTGCTAAAGGAGGAGGGAGGGCTGCAAGAAAACTATAAGGATTGGGTAGCAGAATATCACTGACTAGGGATCCCTTGCTGATTTGAAGGTGTGTCTGACGGACCCTTGCTCCTGGACTCTTGGCCTTGGGCTGTTGTACTGTTTTTGAGCCCACTGTTCGCCGGACCCGCTTCGCGGGTCCCGCTTCATTGGAATTGCCGCTGGGGAATCTGTGGAGAGACTGTGCAGTCTGTGTTGTGCTGGGGCTCTTGGGCAGGGCTGCGAGCGTTTCTGCAGGGGCTCCGTCTCCCAGGAGTCCCTGCCTGGCCGATTGAGAACACCTGGCCCGCTCTCCCTGTCAGCCCCGCCCCCTGCGCACAGAGTGTGTTAAAGAGCCTGCCTGCCTCTTACCTGCGGGATCCCTTGCTGATTTGAAGGTGTGTCTGACGGACCCTTGCTCCTGGACTCTTGGCCTTGGGCTGTTCTACTGTTTTTGAGCCCACTGTTTGCCGGACCCGCTTCGCGGGGCCCGCTTCATTGGAATTGCCGCTGGGGAATCTGTGGAGAGGCTGTGCAGTCTGTGTTGTGCTGGGGCTCTTGGGCAGGGCTGCGAGCGTTTCTGCAGGGACTCCGTCTCCCAGGAGTCCCTGCCTGGCCGATTGAGAACACCTGGCCCGCTCTCCCTGTCAGCCCCGCCCCCTGCGCACAGAGTGTGTTAAAGAGCCTGCCTGCCTCTTACCTGCGGGATCCCTTGCTGATTTGAAGGTGTGTCTGACGGACCCTTGCTCCTGGACTCTTGGCCTTGGGCTGTTGTACTGTTTTTGAGCTCACTGTTCGCCGGACCCGCTTCGTGGGTCCCGCTTCATTGGAATTGCCGCTGGGGAATCTGTGGAGAGGCTGTGCAGTCTGTGTTGTGCTGGGGCTCTTGGGCAGGGCTGCGAGCATTTCTGCAGGGACTCCGTCTCCCAGGAGTCCCTGCCTGGCCGATTGAGAACACCTGGCCCGCTCTCCCTGTCAGCCCCGCCCCCCTGCGCGTCACGTCTGATCTATAACAGTGGAGCTTACTTCCGCTGCGCGGGAGCGCGCGGGAGCGTCCCGGGAGTAGCCCGGGACAAGGGCAGGACCGTCTGTGGCCGTCAGGGGCTGAAGGAGGCTGGGCTGGGCCCGCTCTCTGACATTGCGCCCTCTCACCACTTGTTACAGTACGTTCCCTGTATCTAGAGACCTCTGGTGTTTGTTTATATAGTATTGTTCTTTTTAAAGCTTGTTGGCTGCAAAGTATGTCTTCTCCTTCAAATACCACTGCCCAGATCTCTACTCAGGCCGAGGTGGGGTCAGCCACTGTGGGTCCTCTAGACAAATACTTTAGTTGGGTAACCCTAGATATTGACAAAGAGATCGCTTTGGCGGAGAGGCGTGCCGAGCGTAGGTTATCTATTGAACTCCTTAAAATTCCTTTGGAGAAACGGCCACCTCAGGGTTTCCCGGCATTGGTTCCTCCCCTGTCATCCCTAACCCTGCCAGCTGTACTGGAAACGCCTTACGCCTTTCCCCCTTCACCAGAGTTGTTGGCTGGCTCGTCTGTGGGTCACGATGTGCCCATTTTGCCTTCTACCTCGTCCATTATACTAACTGGTTTACCTACAGGGCAGGTGACCACTGCCCAACCGAGTGTGTCAACTCACGTGGCTAAAACTAAACCAAGTAATAAAAGAAGTGCTGCCCCGAAGAAGTGCTATCTTCCTAAACATCCGAAAAAAATAAGGAAGGTTGGAATATGTCTACGCCCTTCCTGCGAGTCTATTAGGGCTGGCTCTGGTGGGGTTAAGATTGTCAAAGACGGAGTTGTTCCGGCTAGTCCTGTATCTAACACGAATGACCCCTCAGCGATGGTGTTGACTGAGACCTTATCTTCTGCTCCACCCCTGCTCCACGAGTTGGAGAGGCTGATGAGGTCTCTCTTGACTCCTATTGAGGAACGAGTTAAAAAATTGGCTGATCGGTTAGATCATTTCGAGCAGGCTACTCTAGATAACTTTTTTTCCACCAAATCCCTAATCAAGTCCCACCCTAGGATGGGGTATAGTATCAATATTCCGAAACCAAATGGTCAGGCAAATGGTGTGTCCATCGCTGAGCCTCCTCCCCCCGTAGTCAGCATTGCAAGTAGGCCTCAGTCAAAGGGACATATCCCCAAGACTAATTTAAATTTGTCGGACCGTCCAAGTAGTAATATCACTAAAAAAAACAAGCTGCCTGATACTGTGGCTATAGGTAATAAAGATATCTCCAAAAGTGGCAAACCTGTATCTAATGGTTCCCAACCCTCACCAAGCATTTCAACACCTCGTCTTGGTGTTCCTGCTAGGGGTAACAATGACAGTTCCAAAACTAATAACACTGTATTGAATAGTTCCCAACTACCACCAAGTATTCCAACATCCGTTCCTGCTGCTCCTGCCATTATCCTGCCTAACACCCTCCCGATGAAGGCACCCCGTAGGATACCTCCTATGAATCTCACTCCAGATTCTTATCCTTTCGTGGCTATCCTTACTAATGTACCACCTTTGTTGGCCGGGCAAAGAGAATCCTTCCAGATGCTAAAAACAAGGTAATGCACTGATTAAAGGTAAATAGACCACTGCCCGGGGAAGTGGACGGGCTGATTATTGGAGTGAGAAGGACAGACTGGATAGGTTGTACTCCTAAGCACTTGGGGGGGAGTGTATAGTTGTTAATTTTCAAGATCCTAGGGTGGCACGTCTGATCACGAAGCAAAATTGGGGCACAAGCAGTGGTGGAATTGGTGTTGTTGATCTTACATTCTTTTATCCAAGACCAACAGTTGTTCAATTTGGTATGATCAGTGAACTAGGTTGCTATAACAATCTCCCCTCCCCAGGGTTTGTTCCTTTCACTGTACCCATACAACGGGGCAACTTTTATAATGGACCAACGTACAATCGTTTTGAAGTGATGAAAGATCCGGGGTGGGTTTATTGACCAAATTCCGATTATTCCACGAACAGTAGGGAAGGTATGACCCGTTGGGATATATGTGGGAAGCCTGGGTTAACTGTTTTGACTAAAAATGTGGAACCAAATGAAATGAGAACTGGTTGGGAGACTATGATTTTGGAGGAAATATGTGGGGAGCGTATTTCAATTTCTGGGGACTCTGAAAATGAGGAACTAATTACACTTAGCACTGTTGGCACCCAGGAGGTTGATCACAACACTGAGGATACCACCCGAGAGAGGGAGGGATATGACGGAATCTTAACAAACGACTTTGGGATGTCCTGTGTAGGAGCAGTACCCATAGACGGCCCCAGTCTAGGGAAGTTTTTTTCATGGAACATCGCGGGGCTGAGTAGCAAGTTGATGTCCCAAAACTGGATGGATTTCGTCAATGGCATGGAGGTTTGTTTATTCCAGGAGACATGGGCTTGTGACCCTATATTTCTTCCTGGTTACTTAAATTTTTTAATCCCGGCCAGTAGAGGCGCAAGGGGTCGACCGATGGGAGGCCTTACAATCTGGATAAGGCAATGTCTTCAAATAACAATCAAAGTGGTGGATTTGGGTTGTAAGGACATCCAAATGCTAAGAATAGCCTCAGAAAAGTGGAGAGGGATAGACATATACAACATCTATGCCAGGGGCAGTACCACTGGGAGTTCACCCATTATAGAGGCTTTGTCCACTTTTTTGGAATCGCAGACCCTGGGTAACAAAGTTGTAGTAGCTGGTGACCTAAATAGGACTTTCGAACCATTGGATAGTTCGGATGATCCCCTAGGGCAAGAGGAGGATACGCAATGGGGTGTTCCGACTTTAAATCTGGCTCCTGTTAAGCGGTGGACGAAATATATATTACAACTGAATGCCATTTGCCTGGAACATAGGTTGAGAGCCCTAAATGGGAGGACGAAGGGCATTAGGGAAGGTGCCTGTACATTCGACAACGGTCATAACCAAAGTCGGATAGACTATGTCCTTTGCAGCCTCAATTTGTGGCAGTTGGTATGTGACATGAAAATCGAGGGTAGACTGGAAAGTGACCACAATCCCCTCTGTGTGACCCATAACTGGTGGATGGCCATATCAGGGAACCCTCAATTAAGTGACGGCCCAATGCCTATCATGGCTAATGACATGCGCAGACTTAACTGGCCGAGTGTATTGGCAAATCCAGAATCTATGGACTTTATAAGTTCCGAGGTGGATACTGCAATCGCTGCTATGGAGGCTGCAAACCCCGTAATCCCAGGTTCTAGGGAAATAACGGACATACACAATAAACTCTTTTCCCTTTTAAAACCGCATTTCTTGAGGTCCCGCAAGATAAATAGGAAACAACCACCCAAACCAGCTAGGTGGTTCAATCATCAGTGCAGGGAAGCCAGGCTAAGCTTGGGAAGAGCAATCAGGAATAGGGACAGGGCAGCGATTAGCGAGGCTAGGAAGCACTACAAGGTTAGCGTATCGCTAGCAAAAAAAACATGGGACGAAAAGTATTGGGTAGAACTAAAGGAGGCCTCGGGGGCTAGGGATTCCAGGTTATTTTGGAATATTGTCAAGTGGGGTAGAGGTGGAACTCCAAATAAACCCGACAATAATGTCGCTGAGGGTGCCTGGGTGGATTATTTCAAACCCCAATATGCTGAGATTACCGAGTTTAAGGATGTGGAAGTAATTTCAGCTGTATTCCCCACTGGGAATTTATTTTCCCTTAAAGAAACTGAAGTTGCAATATGCTCTGCCCAAGAGGGAAGGGCCCCGGGTCTAGATGGGATACCCTCTGATGTTTTTATAAACGATAAGGCGAGGTGGGCTAGGTATGTATTCCTTTTGGGAAATGCTATTGCGAAGGGAACGGCAGTCCCAGAGTTATGGAAGGTAGCAAATATTATACCCATATATAAAAAAGGGGATCGGTCCCTCCCGGCCAATTATAGGCCGATAAGTTTGATTGCCACTATCCAAAAAGTGGTAGGGAGAATGTGGTAAATCGACTAATGGACTGGGTAGATGAGAACAACGCCCTGTCCCCTTATCAGGCTGGTTTTCGGCAGGCTACAAGCACAGTCGACCAGGTGTTTCGCTTTGCTCTGCTGCAGTGGGGGACGGTGGTGCTCGGCGAGGGCAGCCTGTATGTTGCCTTTGTCGACTTGCGGGCTGCCTTTGACCTGGTACCGAGGAGAAAGCTCTGGGCAGTTCTGAGCGAAATAGGCCTTCCGGCTGAGTTACTCACTCTGATAATGAGGCTGCATGAGTGTAATTTCGCCAAAGTTCAGTGGGGTATGAATGGTGAATCATCTGCCGACTTTCCGATTGAACGCGGAGTACGACAGGGGTGTGCTATGGCCCCCCTGCTTTTTTCCCTATTTATTAACGGAATTGTGGCTCGGATGCTGGATGCCAGTGTCGATGCACCCTTGTTGGCGGGCCTCAGGGTTCCGATCCTGATGTTCGCCGACGATACGCTGATTTTTTCTAAAACACCGGCTGGCTTGCAGCGAGCTTTAAACATCTTCGATCTTTTCTGTGGGGAACATGGCCTGGAAGTTAACGTGGGCAAGACCAAGCTGATGGCCTTCTCACCAAAACGTAGACCCCGGCCTAAAATACTTCTGAACAACTGTGAGCTTGAGGTGGTTGCTGTATTTACCTACCTTAGGGTGCAGATAACAAACAATCTAAAATGGTCTCAACATATAGAAAAGGCGGTCCTGAGGCATCAACAGATTTCGGGGGCACTTCGGGTGGAACACAAAAAGTCTAAATCAAAGCCTATAAAACCAGTCCTGGCAGTATATGATGCCAAGGCTATTGGGTCTGCCCTATATGGGGCTGAGCTGTGGGGTTTCGAGAGGCTTCTCCCCTTGCAAATATCGGAGAATAGGTTCCTTAGGGGAATCACGGGTCTCCCTCAGAGTACACCATTAATCCCGCTTGGTCTTGATTTAGGGAGAAGATCAGTTAGTGACCGAGCGCGATTGCGCCCGATTCTCTATTGGAGACGCCTCTGGACTATCCCAGAGATACGGCATTATGCAGAGGGGTTCCTTGCCATAATTAAAGCTGACACCTTTCATAAAATAGTCTGGTTAAAAAATCTTAGGACTGCTCTAGGTGACCTCGGCCTCTCCAATCTATTGGATAATCCATCTGGGGAACCCTTTCCAAGTAAAAACATAATTAAAAGCTTATATTGGGACTGGATAGATGGCAGACTCTGGAGTAGAACGAGATCAGACACAATGGAGGGGCGTTTCTTAGAAATCAAACTGTGTCCTGTATTGGAACTATACTGGGACAGTATTACTAACCCAGGGGATAGGAAGCTTTTCTTCCAGTTAAGATCAGGTGCCCTTCCTCTGAGATCACTGACGGGTAGGTGGAGGAGTTCAACCACCTCGTGCTGCCCGGTTTGTGGTGCAACTGAGGAAAATATAGGTCACTTTCTATTCCTGTGTAAAGCTTATGCCACCCCGAGAAGAGTTTGGTTAGCTCCTGTTTGTAGAAATCTAGGGACAACCAGGGGTGTTGAGGCGCTACGAATTATTTGCACCACCACTGATATGCCTATTGTTCTGGGTACAGCAGAGTATCTGGGGTGGGCATGGTCCATTAGACGGAGGGCAATTTCTATTAATGTAATATAACTGGGGTAACAAGTAATCTCTGTGTAAATGTACACCAAAGATTTTTATTGTTTATGTATGCACAACTGTTTTAACAGTATGTATAAATAGGAACATTTTTAATGTGATGTATTTTAAATGTATGTTTGTGCTTTTATGAGTATATTCCTCGAATAAAGCTTTGAATACGGATACACTGACTAGTGTGCAGTACAAATCTTGCACCCCCACCAACACCTCCTCAGAACATTCCTTGACCTGGGAAAATAGCATCTGAAGAAGGCTTTGCTGGAAGAAGAATCCTGATTTCTGACTCATGTCTTCTACTGGAAAAGGAAGAAACACTCACACAAGGGCTCAAGGACCCCTAAATCCTGCTGGCACCCAGGGACTGGAACACTTCTCTTTAAGGGCCCAGTGGATGACTTCTGGCTCCAAGAGCCCCTACTGACTAGAGAGAATTAGACACTGCAGGAGACCTGGCTGTAAAGATTCCTTTTGCCCAGTCACCTCCCCAAATGTAGTAAGGGCATTAGGACTGACCAGAAGTATCTTTCCTCAGCTATTGGAGACTAAGGGGCTTGTTTATGAGAGGCTTGTGCCACCAAAGATTTGCTTTTTTACTCTCTGGCGACGCAAGCCTTTCATTCATATCTATGAGGCGACGCAAATCCACCCTGCAAGTCTTTGCATGGCCTCATGGATAGGGAGTAAAACAAAGCAGCGCAAGTTGCTGCATTGCCTTACTCTGTGTAAAAGAGGCGTTCCATGGCTATTGGGGTGGGTTTTCCCATGCAACACCCACAGATTTTGGTACTCTTCCAGATTTACTTACTCATGTAAACCTGGGGTGGCCCCAAAACCTTACACTTCCCCAGAGCAAGCATAACGAGGAGAAATATTTTTATTTGTCCTTGTTTTTCCTCTTTTAGTGTGTGCTGCATTAGAAAGAGGAAAAGCCTATAGGGATTGTTTTTGTGCAGGAAGGTGCCCCTTCCTGCAGAAAAACACTCCTGCCTGCAATGAAGGCAAACTTGCATCATTGTGCAAGGGTGTCTACACTGGCGCTAGGCAGCAAATTGTGCACTAGCGCAGGGGGAAAGGACAGGATTGCACTGTATTTCATAAATACAGTACATTGTTGCACTTTCACATTGGCATAGGGACGCTGTCCATGACACTTCCTCAGAAATGAGGCTTTAAGTCTGAAGGTAAAGCCTTCTTCCCAACAACCCGCTTGGTGTATCTGACCTCTGCTCCATTACGGTCAACCAGAAATTGCGCCTAGGTTCTGGTCCACCATGAACGTTTTTTTGGTATAGTGCTTGACTTTTTCTAGGCTCTTTTTTCCCTTTAAACTTTAATAATTCATTTTTCTGTTTCCCCTTAACCTATTTTGATGATTTTGGTTTCTTGTTGCTCATTATTTGTCCTCTATTTTTCTCTCTTGGTTTGGAAATATTATTGTGTTGCATTCTGTACTTTAGAATTGTTGATACTGCTTGAACTTGGCACACACTTGTCTGGGGATTACCTGCTGCTTGTGTCACAACTACCAAGTGTTGAGCAGGGATTCTCTCAGAATTGTACTTTGATCTAACCATCATTTGTTTATTGAACTGGGAGGAGTGCCTCCCTTTCAAACGAATAACATTTATATACTTTTTTACCTTCTTCTCTTCCTGGTTGTATTCTTTTAGTTTATAAGACACGGAGAAGGGTGTGTAGTGATGATTGGCAGGTGAATCATATGTGGTATTATACGATATCAGATGTATTTTGTTAATACTGCTTATTTGTTTATGTGCTTGCACTTAATGTTTAATAAATATGAATTAAAGAAAACAATTTCTACTCATTACCTTGAAATGATATCTATTTCACCATCTGGCAAATAAATAGACTTTAGAATGACATTTTAGGAAGTTTTCAGTTTTTCATTCAAACTTAGCAAAAACGGGCTCGCTTTCTGCTCCCCGTGACAAATGATGTCTTTCCAGATGCCCTTCTCCCTTCACTTCCAGGAACTGTCCATATTGTCTGATATCTCACAGCTAAAGCCGTATATCTAGAGGCAATAAAAGTGAACAATTGCCAAAGATGCCTGCAGCAGCATATATACCTGTGTAGATTAAGAGCCGGTTCAACATTTTAAGACATGTTAACTGCCGGAAAGCGCGAGAGGTGTCAGGCCTTCCACCATTAAAAATGGATTTGCCACAGTTGATTTACTGCTTGGGAACTCTAGATCTGAGATGCCAATGGAGTAAAGCCGAGGAGACTATATAAGCGGGCCAATTAATTATAGCTGCAGAGAATAAAAGAAGATGTGAATGTTGCAATTTGATTTTGAAGAACTCGGTGGGGGTTTTCGTTGAAATTGCCTGCTTCGATCCGTTCATGTTGAGGTGAAATTGCAAAGCAGAATTAGCATATATTTCTCGGCATTGTGGTTGCAATTACGAAGCGCTGCATCACCCCCGAGGAGGCACCGAGGCACATTTGGGACTGGTAGCACGCCATTCCATGGGTGTTGATTGCGTCTCTGATTGGGTCTGTAGGTTCTGTTTCAGTGTTGTGTGTGTGGAAAAGAGTTGTGTAAGTCTTGTCTTGGTTTGTAGCTGCGCATAAAGTGAAGCACAAGGAATGAGCGCTTTAACAGGTATGCAGGATGCTAATGTAGTGAAGGCAGAGATTTAGATGCATACATTGTTATGTTAGCATAGGCGCGTTAGATGTTAGAAAAGCCATCTTGCCACTTTTGCTGCTTTTGCACACGACACTGCAGAGACATGTTATTATTTGAAAAAAACTTGCTTGCCTTTTCTTCACAGGAGAACTCTCTGTTGTTCACATCACTAGATGTGCACTGCGACCTTGGTCTGAACATTGTGTGCAAAACACTCTGAGCCGCCAGACCAGTGGTTAATTTGTGAAAAAATAAGTGCCGGGGCTCTCGTCAGAAGGCAGTTTCGACCGGCCAATTTCTCCTATTAGCACTGCCTAAACCATTGCCAAGAAACCCTACAAGTGGGATGGGGAAGTGGCGTAATGGCCAGAGCTGCCGAATTTGGGGCTGGGAAATCAGGTTCGAGACTCTGCGTCGACTCAGGTTAGCAACTTGGGAGGAAACCAGGAATTCACGCGCCTTGTGGGGATCTTATTGACTTCCAGCCACAGTAAACGCTTCAGTGTGTTTCTGGATTTGATCGAAGTTTGGCGAGGCATGAAATGTGTGAGGCCTCAAAGTGTAACTGAAATTAGAGTCACTCTTGCGCCTGTCTCGTGCTATCAGATAAATAGATGACATTAGTCTATGTTTGGAATTCGCTGTGTTCACCAACTTTATAGAACTGATAAACTAAACCTGGAGTGAGGTTTAAAACGGAGCTCCTACAGACTACGCTACTTATGCATATATGGTGCCCTGTTATCAGAAATGCTATTCCCTCCCCGCGCCCCACTCCTCCCAAAGTTTCCGATAGCAGGGGTGTACGTACCTTGCTACATTGTAAAGGTGGTGGCAAAGGGAGTGTGATACAATCATGGTATTATGAGGTGTACCCTCAGATATGAGGAATTGTGAGATTAGCGCCTGATTCCGCGGATAATTTACTACTTTCTACCATTAGTTTCATCTGAACATTTTGCTGCTTTCGGCTGCTGAGGTGTCCTCGTGAAATGCTCCTGATCTCGTAACGGGGCCCAAAGATGTGTCCTGGACGTGTTAAACTTAAAGCGAACTGTTTAGGTCACGAGGGAGAGGGGAGCAGGAGGGGCTGCCCGTGTAGAATAGGCCAGGGCAGTATCCTGCCTCATGAACAGCTCACACCCGAAGGTCCCGGGGTGATTTAAAACTGGGCTAGACAAAACACAGATCTCTCCAGCAAATACGTTACCGCCAGAATTATTTTACGATTATTTTCATTCCCTGAGATTTAGTTGACAATCCATAATTGCTTCGCCTTCACAGTTCACACACTACTACTAGCAGCAGCATGTTAAAAAATTGCTACTTACTGGGACAGCCTTTTAATTTTATTTCATCCGAGGCCTGCTGCGCAACACTCTGCTTGCTTCATGTCATCGGTTAAAAAGCGCTGCGGCTGCGCAGTATGTCTGGGCGGGCTGCAGAGAACACAGTGATCCCATTGGTCCAACTAAAGACAAACAGTTGACGATTTGTCACGTAGGGACGGAGCAGGCTAATAATATAGTTTGCAACTAAGGGCTCATCATTCGTAGCGTGTGCTCGGAGTGACCTGTGATTTATAAGGGAGGGACCCTGGCAGTTTCTAAGCGTGTGCCTCATGAGGTGGACTGCTGGCATGCAATATCAGCTCTTCACCGGTGAGCAGCCAATATAGCTTGTAGACCCGGCCCTGAAAATTAAGTGCCGGTGCTTAGCACCGGAAAGCACCGGCAAAAATTAAGCACTGCGCCAGACAATGTATGTTTTGAGTTCAGGTTGATCGGCCCACTCTCTAGCCATAATACGCACACAGCTGCAAATACCTAGGTGTCGAGAGCCTTTAATATTACTGTTTGTATGCGTTAGAAACACATTCTGGAGAAGAACATTTCCAGATGCAGAGCAAAGCTGATCCTGTGATGTGATTCACCTAAGCTGATCTTTATGGTATGGGGTTCCCCATTCAAGCCTAGAGACCTTATATTAGTATAATAATACTAGCCTACTAGCGAAGGGAAGGTGGCTGTATTCCACTGTCATTTGTAATATGATTTCTCACTTCATTTTCTATGGTATTGTAACAATTCTGATGGTTTTAATTATAATCATTTGTCTGCTTATGTTAGCCAAAGTACTGCATCTTAGGACACGTAGTTTATAAAATAAACCTTTTAAACTTTACCGTGTCTCTGATTACTCTTGTTGTGGACTGATATGAGAATAATAACAAACAGTATTTCTGATTCCCACCATTCCTGAGAGTACTCTAAGTCGCTTGTTCTGGGTTGTCTATAAATTGGGACCTCCGAGAGAATACGGATAACGAATGGGACACTGATGCTGGTCGGATAGGGGTTCTGGGTACTGAGGTGAGTTTTTGGTACACCACAATTCACTGAGGTCCTGGTTTCCTGCGCATAGTTCTGTGCATGAGCAGAATCCCTGAAATATGGCGCACCTAACGTTTGGTCTTCTGATTTTAAACGCCTTAGTAGTGCTTATATTAGTCCACGACACCCTCACTCTTGTTTCAGGATAGCGGGAGTGACGGTTTTGATCTACCTGTTTGTACAATAGGTTCCCTCAAGCTTGTTAATTAAAAAGGTTTTAATATTTCTGAACCCTTGTGCTACTGTAAAATCCATTGTTGTTCTTCTCTGTGTCCTTATGGCGGTCGATATTGCAGCGCATAGCTGTACGCCTCTGCGGCGTCATTTGACGCAGTATGGGGTACCGGACGATGGGATGGCTGTTATTTTTGTGGTGAGTGTCGATGCGTCTTACCCCTACGAGTTGTTTTACTCTTGGGTGACACTGCCGGCAGTGAATGCGGATGATAATATGTTTCACTCCTATACTCACATACGGGTCCCAGCAAATTATACGCCGTATAGGACGCAGGAGATTCCCCTTTCGGCCTGGCAGCATCGCATTTGGTTTAATGGCGCCCTTCCCCATGCGGTTACACCGGCTAGAATGGGCCCTTTGTCAATTCCAGGGGCCACATGGCTGGTGCTGACCGGATTTACGCCTCATCCCCACTATCTGACAGTCGAGTGGATGAGTTGCGTGTACTCCATACAGCCCTTGTTACAGTATATAGGGCTTTAGTGCAATACGTTTCACGCAATGTGCAGGTGGGGGCACATGCTGTTGCGGGACAACCAGCTGGCCAAGCCGCGGTTGTTATTAGTCCCGTCATGGTTAATTCGGTAATGGGCAAGCGCCCCCAGAATAAGGATGATTTACCTTATTGGCTTGCTGAGAAATTTGACCAACTGGAAGCGGTATTTCCGCATTCTACCCCTGTGGAGAAACACAGGATCCTCACCATTAGTTTGCAGAAGGACTTAGTCCCAGAGGTGTCCGATTGTGACAACTGGGGTAAGGTCTTTGCCGCAGTCTACTCGAAGTGCTTTGGCACCCCGTCTATGACTGTGCTTCCCTCCGTCATTAAACGTGTTCAAGATAGCCACGGTCCGGAGGCGGCTGTAGAGTTGGGAATGCGGCTTGTCGGTGTGTTCGACGTAGCCTCTCTCATCCTTGGTAATCTCAAGGGAGATGCGGTGCAATTCCAAGTGGCTAATGGATTAGCCCGCGTCGATGAGCTCGACAAGCCCAAAGAGTTGCCTAAAATTATTGCGGAAGCTTATAGAACTATCGGCCACAGTAGCTTAGGGATTAAACCGACTATAGTCATTCCTGACTTAATACAGCAGACTAAGGTGAGTTCGTCTGTCAAAGACGATCGTCCAACTTTTCCTCAACAAAATTGGCGAACAAAGAAACAGGGGAAGCAGCAACAGAAACAGGGTTCTCGTCCTGCCTCTCCCATACAGGCGACTGGTGAACGCACATACGATTTGCGCGATCTCACTAGTATTAGGTCACCTGATAGATTTCAGGTTACTGAACAACGTTCTCCTCGTTCTTCACAGGAAACATCGGCCTCACAGTACGGTGACGGAGAACGTGGCAAAGGTCAGGGTGCCCAACAAGGACGTGAGCAACCCCGTCAGACTGACGGTAAAGGCAAGCAGGACGAGTTTGCACGTCAACGTCCCCCGTTTCAGAAGAAGAAAGTTGCTGCGCTAACAGTGAGGTATGCCACAGATAGTGCGGACGCAGGTTCGGAACCTGACATGGGCACTAACGCTGCTCGACAGCTCAGCGGAGGTTACAGTAGTGCGGCAAGCACTGCGTCCATTTCTGGAGGTGACAGCAACTGACACGTTCATTACTGTAGAAACTGCTGACACTAGAGTGG
This sequence comes from Triturus cristatus, assembly GCF_964204655.1. Taxonomy (NCBI): domain Eukaryota; kingdom Metazoa; phylum Chordata; class Amphibia; order Caudata; family Salamandridae; genus Triturus; species Triturus cristatus. The sequence continues at coordinate 305,937,019 of NC_140581.1, forward strand.
CTCCCCTTGACAGACTATATGACATAGTCCTTTTAATTGAAGGTGACATACAACGTACAATACAAGGGATTTTTTGGGATAATCTCACCTATTCCTATGACATTCTCTTGGCAGAGGCGGACTGACCCCCGGCTTTCATTTTAGATGCTCCTAGAGGGGAGGAGGCAATCCTCCCGTCCTTTGCGCACACAGTGCCAAAGGAGCACGCTGAAAGGTTTGCCGAAGAGTGGGCTCAGGTGCTTGCACCGGCTTTGTATCGTACTCAGGTGGACTGGGATAAATTGTCTCCCATCCATGAGATTCCCTTGCGGTCTATGCCTCAACCACAACCCCAATATCCCATGCGCATCGAAGCTAGATCTCACGTCGCGGAAATCCTTGAGCAATTGGAATATCAAGGAGTTATTGAATCGTGTGTCACCAATGAATAATCCTTTATTCACTGTAACGAAGCCTGATGGGTCGTACCGCCTAGTTTTGGATTACCGGCATTTGAACTCTCATTGCCGGATGTGCGCGGTACAGAATACCCACAGTTCTGCCCTCGTTGATAGTCTCGTGAGAAAAAGGTTTAAGACCACGCTTGACATATCCAATGGCTTTTACAGCCATAACCTGTCCTCTATTAGTAGTCAGTGGACAGCATTTACTTCTGGTGGAAGGCAAAAAAAATTTAAGAGATTGGCCATGGGCTATAAAAACAGCCCTTGCATCTTTGCCACACGTGTAGTCTCTCTGTTAGAGAGCATTGACCCTGATGCGTACTCGCATGTTGATGATATCTATCTCACAGACGACGAGTTGTGGCCGCATCTGTATCACGTTGATCACATTATTGTTATGTTTGCAGACTTCGGTTACAAATTCAACTTTGCGAAGTCTCACATTGCAGAGTATACAGTGTTGTTTTTGGGCTACGAGCTCAACAATGAGGGTCGAGGATTAGCTCCTCACTTTCTGGAGAAGTGCGCATGTCTGCGTGCTCCTACAAAATTGAAAAAATTACAGTCTTTGCTGGGCTTTCTGAATTTCGGTCGTACGTACATTCCCGATTATGCCCAGCGTATCAAGCCACTATATGCCTTGGTACAGCCTACTTTTTCCAAATCGAGCTGGCTGCCAGAGCATTCAGCTATTTTGCAATCTTTGCAGGCTGATCTTCTTGCTTTGAAATACTTACTGACACGGGATAACCACACAAACCTGGTAATAAGAATTGTGCCAGGCGCAGTGGGTTTCACGTACTTAACGTTCAATGAGGGCGACACAGTCCCCATTGCCTACAAATCACACTTGTACACTTCGGCTGAACAGCGCTTTTCCTCATTCGAAAACGTTTTGACTGCGGTGCAGATGGCAATTCTTAAAGAACGGGCGCTGTCGCAAGGAAAACGCATGTTGGTGGTCACACCGTATCCTGCCCTAGAGGCAGTGACGAAAGCCAGTGTACCCAATTCAAAAGCTTTTCATCCTCTTTGGATACAATGGGCAACTTCTCTGACATCGCCAGATGTCACCTATATCTTTGATGCCTCATTGCAGATGCAGGAGTACTTGCAATATGAATTCGTTCATCCGGCTCCTCTGTCTTTGCGTCCGCTCGAAGATTACCATTGTGTCATTTATACTGACGGTTCGGCGCAACCGGCGACGGAATCGAAGCATGCATATTCAGCAGCTTGCGCAATTGTAGCAGGTACTTTCGAGAATGGAGAATTGAAGTCCGATGTCGTGCATACGCAGTCATTGGGTGATTGTACCGCACAATTGGCAGAGCTCCGTGCTCTGGTGCTTGCACTGGAGTTTGCTGATCCTCGGGTTACTACTCTTATAGTGAGTGACTCGTTTTACTGTGTTCAGTCTTTTAACGACAATCTATTCTTTTGGTCTCAAAATGAATATCGTGATTCCAAAGGTAGCACAATTAAGCATTAAATTCTTTGGGTTTGAGTGGCAGAACTTAAAGAACATCTACCTCTCGTGAATGTAATTCACACTCTCGGTCACCAACGAGTTGGTGTCCATGCTGTCGGCAACAGCTTGGCTGACGAGGCAGCGAAAACAGCAGTGGCGACATATCTAGTAGCAGCAGTTTCAAGATCCAAAAGTAAGATCGATGATGACTTTTTGGCAGCTATTGCTGCTACAGCGAAGGGAAGTAATTACCCGAGAGGTTTCCCTTCTCGTTACCATTATCACTTAAGTCCTGATAACGTCCCATTAGTGAGAATTAACGACGTTGGTGATAGATTGATTCCCAACGCGGACTGCAGACCATCCTTGATAACAGCGGCTCACGAGGGTATGGCCTCTGCCCATGCCGGCGTTGCAGCAACTGTTACTCTGTTACAACAACATTACTGGTGGCGCGGGTTATATAAACAGGCTCGCACTTATGTTCTTGATTGTGACATTTGCCAGCAGATTAAACCTTCAACTGCTGCGCGCCCACCACAAACTCAGTTGTACATATCTAATAAACCACTTGGGTATGTTTATCTAGATCACTGCGGTCCTTTCTCCTCTGATACTGCGTATAAGTATATCTTAGTTGCAGTGGATTCGTGCACACGTTTTCTTTGGGTATAGCCACAAAGGAGCGCTGATGCTCGTACTGTCATAAGAGATTTGCGTGTCTTTGTGGGAATTTTTGCGTGTGGTACCTTTCATTCTGATCAGGGCCCTGCGTTCGCCTCTAAGGCGTACAAAGAAGCCATGAAATCCTTGGGGGTCCAAGTCAAATTTTCGTCTCCATACCGACCTGAGGGTAATAGTGTAGTGGAGCGAATGAACCGTGACTTAAAGCAATCCTTGACAGCTAGGGTTTTAGGCACTGGTCGGAACTGGTTTGCCCATCTGTATAACGTTCAACGTGCACTTAATAATCTCCCTAGAAGGTCTCTGGGTGGGCGGACCCCATACATGATGCTCTTTGGCATAAAAATGTTTGTCCCAGACCTTGATGGTCTAGACATAGCGGCGTCTGCCGCACCCTTTGACGTAGATGATCACTGTGCTGTGTTACAGAGTCTACAAGAGAGCAGATACAGTCTTGCGAAGGAACAATTGTCCTCCACATCTGATGCTGTGCTTCAGATTCCGGTAGTCGGCTGGCTACCTCGAGTTGGTGACCTTGTCCGTGAGAAGGTGGAGAACAAGAAGGAGTTCGGCCCCTCTTATCGTGCCCCGGTTCCAGTGCTTGGCATGCAGGGTACAAGAACAGTCATTTTACCTCCACTTCCTAGTCGCAAGGATAACAGGTACATCTCCATTGACAATGTCAAACTACAGCGAGTGGCCGATTCTTCTTAGTATGACTCCAGCGGTGTCTTGCCCTGCGATGCTGAGAAATACTGTTTTGGCTCCGGCTTCTACCACCATGACTGATATTGCTATCGAGTTGGATACAGTTGCTGATCCTTTGTTGATACCACCAGCTAATGGTCTACCTGAAGATACTGAGTATGCTTATCCTGCAGATGTAACATTGCCTGTTTTACAATCAACCGCAGTTACCCAGTCACGTTTCTCCTTTGATACTAACTCTATGACTCTATGACTTCCAGGACCCCATCAAAAGTCTCTATTTTTGCTGTTTGGTTTAAACAACCTTTTTTGATTCCCCCTTGGACTTACATTTGGCTGATGCTCATATGTATTTTTTTATTTATGTCCATCGGATTTGTGGTGGTATTTTTTCGTCTTGTGAACGGACACTACCTAAAAGAAAGATCGAAAATTAGATTAATTGATGGAACTTTGGCCCCCCACTCCTCATCACACATCATGAAGAGAGACCAAACTTGTGTGGATATTACTCCCTGGCCTGTGTTAGATGGGATTGCGTGGGATGCTGTTAAATTTCAAATTCATGGACCCACTGAGGTTATTAATGTTCCGAATGTAATTCATGTTTCTATGGGTGATGTGGTTAAACAAAACATCCGCTCTGATGACTGGGACGTTCAGGCCATAGAAGCACTGTTTTCTGATTTGAAATATTATGCCGCTTTTGATGCTGAAGATTTGTATTTAGACACTGCTAACTACAGGAAGTTGTTTTGTTATCAACATTATGGCAATCATTTCCTACATAAAGCCAATACGTATCGTAATTTTGTGAATTATACACAATGGGAAAATTGTCCAACGCCAATGTTCGGCAGCTCCAGCACATTGGTGAACAAATTTGCCTATTTTACTGATTTCAGTGTTTCAAAACATTCCGCCTTTTTTTTTAAAATGGCATCTGAGTCTGCCTTGAAGGTTAGGCTGACACACATTAAATTATTGTATTCCAAATTCTTTATGGAGGATTTAGCGGTCAGGGGTTATGATCTGTGGAAAGATACTATTGATCTTAAATCTGTTTGGGGTTCTAAACCATGGCAGGTACAAGGAACAGAATCTTTGCATCGTGCCTGCCTCATCCCGAACCACATATTATTTTTGAATTCAACTATTTTTCAGACCACCTGTTTTTGATTGGCTACATCTAAAAAGCTGAATTCCCCCTCTATTCCAGATCTGGGTGCTTATCCACATTGGGATAATCATACAGATCTGACCTTGATGCATTGCAGTCATACATTACTAACACATCATTCAATATTTCCAAATTAAATTCGGAAGGATGTTTGACTTGGCAGACGAGCTCAGATTCCTGTCAACATCGTTTTTTGGGTCTGCAGCCTGGGTATACTCAGGTTTGTGCCTCCGCCCGACTGATCGTCAACGTCCCCCGCCGCAGCCACATCACCCCCCACCTGACAAACCTACACAGGCTCCCCGTCGACAAGAGGATCACCTTCAAACTCCTCACCCACGCACACAAAGCACTCCACGACACCTGACCAGCCTACCTGAACAGCAGACTCAGCTTCCACACCCCCACCTGCCAGCTCTGCTCCGCCAGCCTCGCACTCGCCGCCGTCCCCCGGATCCAACGAACAACCTCCGGCAGCAGATCCTTCTCCTACCTCGCCGCCAAGACCTGGAACACCCTACCTACCCAGCTACGGCAGACCGAAGACCTACTCGCCTTCAGAAGACTCCTCAAGACCTGGCTCTTCGAGCAGTAGCGCAACTCCCCACTCCCCCTCTCAGCGCCTTGAGACCCTCACGGGTAAGTAGCGCGCTTTACAAATACCATGATTGATTGATTGATTGATTGACCCCCCTTTGAATCTTCTCATTCTGTTACTACCTACTCTGTTGGGAAGTTATGCCAGTCTTGGCTGCAACATTCCACCTTGGCATCTGTTAACCGCTTCAGTGCCCATGACGAGATGGTCTCGTCATGGAGCGCGGTTGCGCTGTGCCCATGACGAGACTATCTCGTCATGAACCCCGCCCGCTAATGCAACGCCCGGCACAGGGCGGGGAAAGGGCGGGGCACTGAAGGGGTTAAAGTTAATTTATCTATATTACATGACAAAATAGGTTTGAATAATTTTGTTAAGGGTCCTGTGGGTGGCAGGTCCAAAAGATGGGTGTATGCTATTTATAACGAGGTTTGGAAGTTATCACAAATTGAAGCTGCTTCCAGATTGAGAGCTATTGATCAAGCCAATATGGAAAAAGTGCTAGCTGTTATAGATAATAGCATTAACACCCTTTCTTCTAGAATTTATACATTAGATAATATTGTTTCATCTGTTGTTGATATTGTGCAGGATGATGTGTCTGTTTTGTATCATGGTCAGAATCAATTGCGTTCTATAATGCAGTTTGCATGGACTTTGCAAACGTTAAAAGCTAGGAAAGTCCCCTGGGACTACATGAATACTTCATCATTATTCCTTCCTTTTAATCTAACTGCGAAACAACAATTCATGTCCATGAAAGATGCAACATACTCATTACTGCATATTGAAAAGTTAGAACCTTTGCCTTTCTCAGTGTCCGAATTGAACTCAGCTGTATGGCTTATCCACAGGTTAATCACATTGCCATTTTCTTTGTTTAAATTTAGTTTGTGCATGAAACATTATGCCCTAGGCAGATATGAACCGTTGGGTACTGCTTTCCTACATGAAGTATGGTCACTCCCATTTACATACAGGTGCAAGAGAGAAGGTAAAGAAGTTTATTTGAAGGGTGAGGAATGCTCTTCCACACCTGATCATTCTGTAGTCTGTAGGCACATCCAATTGCATGGTACGTGCAATGTGCAAGCGCCTAATTTAGCATGTGTCCTGAAAGGGATTACAGTGCAGTGCCAGCTATTAAACCCTCTTTCACGTTGTTAGCTAACGGTAGTTATTTGTTTTAAATAATGAGGCTTGTTGTGGGATGCTAGTGGGAATTCCTTACATTGTGACACACAGAGTAGTCTGCTGTAAAAATGTCCTTTTCCCACCCTCGCATGGGCGGCTGCATGTATCCATCTGGCCTTCCATTCCAACTTTGAAAGCAGAGTTCAACAAGATGAGCAGAATAAGGGCTATATTGTCTCAAAAAGAAGTCGCTCTGACTTCGTCCCGTGGAACATTTGTCCTTCACGTAGCCAACACCCGTACCGAGGTGCAGGTGCTTTTAAATACTGATCTTCCACTTCATTTTAGTGCCCTGATTCAAACTATATTTAACGCCTCATCAACGACTGTCTTGGCGCATTTTTTCAAAATTGTGGGCTCCGGCCTCGTGACCTCCTTCCAAACTATTTTTGGTGTGATACCGGCTTTTTTTTCATTCTATTTCTTCCAGCGTCTTTGGAGGGCTCCCGTTGATTCTCGCCCTCACGGCTGGCGTGCTGCTGTTGGTCTGCGTACTGCGCAATGGCTGCACACTTTGTGTCATGCGACAGCCTGTCCCGGCTGCTCCATCTTCGTAACCGGATGCTTGAATACTATGGAACTTTACCACTGGCTACCCTGAGCATAGCCTATGGATTATCCTTCCGGTTTGCCTACTTTACATGCGTACAACCTGTTTTTCATTGCCTAGATTGTCCTTTTGAATGGGCTCTGGATTTGTGCTTGTCGGTGTCTCCTGTGCCAGATTATGATCGACTAATGAGTCCATTAGTGGCTCATGAGTTGGACTGTTCTGGTGTTAGGTATGGCCTGTGGAGCGGCACATGGAGTCCTAGGAAATTGGGACATCGGAACGGCAGCGTATGACTTCATGGCAAGAAGTTATCTTGAAGAACACGCCAGTTGTCCTCTGAATGTGCTAGAGGCTCCAGTGGTCGAAGAACATGTATGTTCGTTTACCTTATTATACTGGATGGCGGACACTTTTGCAACTCGTTCCAATGACTTCCTCTTAGAAGCTGTCGCTACGTACTGTGCTTACACATTGATGGATTAACTTGATTATCGTCCAGCTTCCCTTGCACAAACCACACATTTTTTTTTGTGTGTTCCAACATCTGGGCTCGTTGAGCCTTTGCATGATGTATTGACTTACCATTTACTTTTTTTCCCCTTCATTTTGGTTTTTTTAACGTTTTTTTTTCTCTTTTCTTCGAACTTTCACTCCTCTTTATTTGGATCTCCAATACATGCACTTGGTTCCGCTCTGTCGAACTTGAACTCTGCGTTCCTTTTTGTATCCCTATTTGTTCGTGGTCCGATCAAGGGGGGGTGTAGTGAAGGCAGCGATTTAGATGCATACATTGTTATTTTAGCATAGGCGCGTTAGATGTTAGAAAAGCCATCTTGCCACTATTGCTGCTTTTGCACACGACACTGCAGAGACATGTTATTATTTGAAAAAAGCTTGCTCGCCTTGTCTTCACATGCGAACTGTCTGTGGTTCACATCCTTAGACAGGCACTGCGACCTTGGTCTGAACATTGTGTGCAAAACACTCTGAGCCGCCAGACAATGTATGTTTTTGAGTTCAGGTTGATCGGCCCACTCTCTAGCCATAATACGCACACAGCTGCAAATACCTGGGTGTCGAGAGCCTTTAATATTACTGTTTGCATGCGTTAGAAACACATTCTGGAGAAGAACATTTCCAGGCGCAGTGCAAAGCTGATCCTGTGATGTGATTCACCTATGCTGATCTTTACGGTATGGGGTTCTCCATTCAAGCCTAGAGACCTTCTATTAGTATAATAATACTAGCCTACTAGCGAAGGGAAGGTGGCTGTATTCCACTGTCATTTGTAACATGATTTCTCCCTTCATTTTCTATGGTATTGTAACAATGCTGATGGTTTTAATTATAATCATTTGTCTGCTTATGTTAGCCAAAGTACTGCATCTTAGGACACGTAGTTTATAAAATAAACCTTTTAAACTTTACCGTGTCTCTGATTACTCTTGTTGTGGACTGATATGAGAATAAGAACGAACAGTATTTCTGATTCCCACCATTCCTGAGAGTACTCTAAGTCGCTTGTTCTGGGTTGTCTATACATTGGGACCTCCGAGAGAATACGGATAACGAATGGGACACTGATGCTGGTCGGATAGGGGTTCTGGGTACTGAGGTGAGTTTTTGGTACACCACAATTCACTGAGGTCCTGGTTTCCTGTGCTTAGTTCTGTGCATGAACAGAATCCCTGAAACACTAACGTATGGATGAAAAGCTAGCGTGTGAATGCAGTGTGTCCTATGCGAGTAGTGTCTGTCTGAGTGAGTGTTGTCGCAGAAACTGCCTATTTGGTGTTACTGAAAATGTGTTGCTTTGTTTACGCTTGCAGCGGATCAAGGGATTGTGGCAAGCAGCAGTGATTTTGGTTGTGGCCAACATCCTTAAGGAGATTGGTTCTTCTTCTTGTATAACCCACTACTTATGTGCACCCATTTTCTAATTTCTATATTGCTCATTTACTTTTCCGTTCCCTGGGAATGAACCAAAGGCTCGGGATGAGCCAAAACATGATCCCAGATGGTTGCAAACCAAGGGTTTGTAATTTAGCACTCCTATTTTTAAGTTTGAGTTTATAAAAAAGAGCAACAAAGAACAACAATAAAATATTTAGAAGGAGACCTATTAACAAAAAAAACAAAGGTGACAACAGTAAGCATAAAATACATTTAGAATTGTCAAAAGTGTGCATACATATGAGAGATAGAAATACTACGCTGTACAAAGATTGAATAACTGAATATGAAGAATGGGAGGCGGGGAGCACGGGGAAAGTGAACAGCATTATGTAGAATTAGAAAAAGTGATAAATTGCAAAAACTGTAGACATTAAAAGAAGAAAATAAATATTACATCTATACGTTTACAAAATTATGTACATCTTCTATTAGTATACCAACAGCAATATAGTGAAATTGAAGGTGGCTTTCTTACTTCATCTGATACAGCGATCATTGTATTAGTAGACGAGGTGAAATGGGATAGGTACTTAGTTAAAAGAAGCCATAAGAGGTCCCTCTTTATAGCAATAGATACTAGAGAAACAGAGTTAGCATCCAACCTATGATGACAACAAATAGTTTCCACCAGGTCCTGAAAGTGACATTTTGGGCTTGTTTCCAGTATGATGTTATTAATTGAAAAGTAACCGCTAACAACTTATAATTTGGGGATGTGTGAGGCCACTGGGGTGACAAGGTACCTAAAAAGATATCGATGAAGGATAATTGAATATTAACTTTAAAAACCTTATCAATCGGAGTCCAGACCAATTCCCAAACCGCTGTATAGGTGGGCCTCCAAAGAACATGTGCTTTAAATTGGCAGTTGAGCATGAACAAGACCAACTAGTAGAAAGTGTAGTTGGAGAAAATGATTCTAGAGTCACTGGGGTAAATAACAGACGATGATAGACTAAGTGGAGGGTCTGTGTAGTATTTGCAGCACGCGTAGTTTTGAAAAGCTTAAGCCATAACTTATCTCATACAGCAATAGGCCAACTCTGCATTAAATTCGGTTCCCAGGCCAGTTCAGTCTTTGATTTGGCTCTGTCCGAAGACATTTGTAAGGATTTGTATGTAGCAGAAGCAGGTGGGCAATTTTCTAATAATGGAAAAAGTGTCACGGAAATAGAGGGTGGGCAGGAGGTATTTGGCAGTGTGCAAAGATATTGGTAGAGGGTGGTGCATAAAAGTTCATATTGTGTTCTGAATGCGGATGGCAGGGAAAATTATTTCAGAGATCAGAAAAGGATACAGTTTGACCATCAGTGAGATGGCGCGAAATCGAACAATTCTTAATTGTGTGCAACTTACTATGCCAAATGTGTTGCTGTTGAGAGGTAGCAACTGAGGGGTATGACAATGGTAGAAGAAGCGTCAGATGTTTACAGTAGTGGAAAATAATTGGCAAGCGTATTAGAGAAATATTTGTTGTGAAAGCAAGAATGTCTTTAAAAACAAAAGGGAAATAAGAGATTTCTCTACTTGTAGCCACAAATGAGGATGTCAGGGGAGTTTAGAGGCGATCCACCGGGCAGCTTGTTTCAAGGAGAAAGCATAATGATAGTTTTTGAAATCTGGAAACTTAAGACCTCCGTTAGATGTATCCTTTTTTTTAAAGGACAAAGCTATACATGGGGCCCTGCCTTTCCAAAGGAATTTTGTTAAGAAGGAATCTACTTTCTTAAAGTAGTACACAGGAATGTGAACAGGAATCACAGCAATAACATATAATAGCAAGGGAGTGAGCATCATTTTAAGAGAATCAACTTTGCCCCACCAACAGAGAAAGAGGGGGTGCAAGCGAGCAATAGTACTGTTTAGTGTTTTGGTAATGTAGTCAAAATTCAATTGTAAAGTTTCTTTAATGATCTGCAAAAACCACAATCTAGGTACTTTATTTTGGAGGGTTACCATGCAAAACCTGTGTGTTCAGAATTTAGCTAAATTTAGCCTTCCTGAATCTGTCCAATGTCACTCTGTTTACAGAAATCGCTCAATAAACTTTTAAATGTGTCCCAAATGTTAAACAAATAACCATGTCTTTCTTTCTTTGTACAGATTTAATTTTTTTTTCTTTCAGGAAACGAAAGTGGCACTTATTATCATCGGTCTTTATTAGGTTTTAACAACCATAGAAGAAAAATAAAACAACAACAAATGGCGACACATGATGAAATACCCTAAAAGGAACATTCCAAGGGACCATCAGATCAATCCAGCCAAGCATAAAACGATGGTTGCAATATTAGTTAAGAGAAATACATTTTCTCAATGTCAGTAAGTGTTTGAAAAAGGCTATCATAATTGACCAAGTAGAAACCTCATGTAGCAACTGTAAAAAAATCCATGGCTGGTTTACAAGTCCTGAAACCATTGTCCTTAAATGTGGACCAAACCACTGTGATCTAGGCTAATTTGCAAAAGAGAATATAATGCATCACGCTTTGGGGTGCTGACTCATCACATGGGTAGGGTGGCATGGCTTTTATCCACTCACCCATCTTGAAAACACAACTTGAAAATGTATAAGGTTCAGACAAAAACAGGGCAGAGCATATCTATGTTCAGAACCTGTAACTATGGAATGGTATGGCTGCATGCCCTCCATGATTAAGGGCGAAGAATAAGCCCCTACAGTTGGACTAGTTGATTCTTCCCTCAGACACCACTCTTCAAACATCTGGATACATAAATTGGAGATTTCTTTTTTTTAGAAACCGTAATCAATTAATCTGGGTAAATAAAGAACTCAGTGGCACTCAACATCAGCACATCAAATATTTTTGTTTGTTGTCATTTCTCCTTAGAAAAAACAGACATGGTCCCTTAACAGATGGGAACAAAACAATTAAAAGCCAGTGTGAACACTCCCTCAAAAACAAAGGAAACTAAATACCAATACCACACAAAGCCAAACTTTAACCATAATAATCTTTCTCTAAACTGGAAAATTACAACAAATCTGTATCCAATTAGCAATTTGTTTGATCTTCTATCATAAAAAAGGGAAATATTGTTTTTATTCAAAAGAGGGTGAAAGAATATATTTGAAGAAAAAACAAAATACACCAGTGTCAAAATAATTATTCGGGGAACCACCTTTACAACGCAACTTTTACAACGCTATGCTATTACAACGCATTTTTTGCAACGCAAAAACTTTTACAACGCATGCTTTTACAACGCGTGCCATTATATGGTAAGTACTGTTACAACGCATATACCTTTACAACGCATTATGTGAAAATGCCTTTACAACGCATTCATTTACAATGCATGGCTTTACAACGCAAGATGTTATATGGTAAGTACTGTTACAACGCATATACTATTACAACGCATTTTTTTTTCTTTGTGTTTCCTTTTAAAAAAATATTTATCTTGTTTAATTATTTTTAAAAAAGCATTTGTAATTTGACAAAAGTTATTTTTTTTTAAAAATATTAATACTAGAGTATTATGTCTAGTAGAAATGTTTGGATGGATAGTAGTTAAATTAATACTTGAGTATTTTAATTATTTATATTAAAGCAATATTAATTTTTAAAAAGTGAGTAGTTAATTAAAATATTAAGACTTGAGTATTTTGTCTAGTAGTAATGTTTGGTTGGATAGCAGTTAAATTAATACTTGAGTATTTTAATATTTATACTAGGCCATTTAGTTTAGTAGGAATGTTTTGTTGGATAGTTAAAAAACTAAAAGATTTTTAAAATATTAAAAGTTGATACTTAATAATTACCAAATTTAAGAGTTGACTATTTTTCAAAATTGAATGTGTTTTTAAAAAAAAAAAATGGAGTATTTAATATTATAATTTAAATGAATATGAGTGAGTACCTAATTTAAAATACTAGAGTATTTTTATTACATATGAAAAGACTAGAGTATTTATAAGTTCAAAAGACAGTGCCCTTTTTTAAAGTAATGGAAGAGTTTTTTTTGTTTAATTATTATAAAAATAATATAATTTTATTTTTTAAATAAAAAAAAATACAATAAAAATTAAAAGAGTAATATATTTACAAATTTATCATTAATAAAATTTTAAAATTAGAAAAAACATTTATAACTTACTTTTTGTAATAAATTCCCACGCTTTTCCATTGTAGTCTATGAGCGTCTTTGTCCTTCATTTATTTTGGCAGCCTTAGAATATACAACCCGCGGAACAAGAAAAGAAGGTACAGAAAGTGAAGTAAGAGAAAGTTTTGAAGGGAAAAGACAATAGAGTCAAGGTAAGGAACATATTTAGTTAATTTAAATTTATTTAATTACAATATTGCTGTTTATAAAAATTATTTTAAAATAATGACAGTAAACAATTTTTGATTTCACATTTTTATTTGTTTTAAAAATCATGAAAAAAATAAGCATATTTTTCATAAATTTTTCAAAGTAAGTTTGATTTTTATTACAAAATATATATATTTTATTTACATATATTAACATTTATTTACAGTAGAATTTAAAAAAGTAGTCCGCTATAAAATGAGATGCACGCGATGACGTAAGGACGTGAGCGTCGACGTAATTCGCCATTTTGCAGAGCATCGGAGGAGGAAGCAGCAGGAAGCTGATCTGCGTCCAGGTAGGAAATATTTTCAGTTGATATTATAGATTAAAACTTTAAAAGGGATACATATATAGTTAGGAAAGAATAAGGGGAGGTTGCGGGAAAACTAATTGATGTCTTAAATGTTGTTAAACATGTCCACATTAAAGTCATTAATGCATGCCTATGTCGGGTCGCTAAAAGTTATTTTTTTAGTAATAAAAAGTATGTAACTCTTACAAAATTAAAAGTTACTGTTCAGACAGTTGATTTGTTTATTTACGAAGTAAAAAACGTACTGTCGATCTTCATTTCTAAGTTCAAAAATTGTGCGTACTTGTAAATTTTGTAAATGAAAATTGAAATACAAATGATGATTCAGCTGCAAAGTGCATTTCGGAATATGGTTTGATTTGTATATTATACATCTGTTTGAAATTTGGTGATTGGTTTTGACGGTATTTAAATTGGATTTGTTCGGTAATTTGAAAAATGGAGTTCCGATAATGAAAAGTGGTTCAAATTCGATGGAACAGTTAATTTGTACTAATTGGTTTATTTTGGAGGAAATGAAGATTTGATTTAAATAATAAAAAAAACCCGACTTGTTTGTTTGAAAAAATTTTTAGAAAAAAAAATTTTGTATGCCAATTGAATTTTAAAAATTACTATAATTTAAAGCAAAGCAGGAAAGTAAGTACATTCATTGTTTTAAAAAGAAAGAATGTTAGAAAGATTTTCCAGGTAGTCTATAGCCACACACAACGAAAACTGTTGCAGAATTGCCAATAGTCTCTCAGACATTTCCCTTGTTTTGACTGTTACTCGTGGGTTTAGACTACCTGCGAGTGTTTGTGCTATTCTCATTTCTTGGAAACTTTGCTCCTTCTTCAAAGTTTCCAAAAATGAGTAGAAGTTAGGATGTGGTTTTCCAATTGTATGATTGAAGGAGTTATGCCACCCCTCAATGGCATTGTTTGTTTTGGCCTCTCCCTCTAAACAACTCGTGTAGCAGTTCCACCACTCCACATGGAATCGTGGCTTCCTCCTGCGACCCGATCTGCTTAGGTGTCCAATCCATGTGTCCTCAAAATAATTTAGAATGGGTGCCAATTTTTCCTCGTTACTCGTATAATAAACAGATTCTATAATTGCAGTGTAGTACTCGTCCACACTATCGGGAGGAACAAAACAAAGTGCAGTTAATTTTTTAAGTTCAAACTGTAGTTTGCTATCCCGAGAATATTCTGCAACTAGGGATGTTTTCTGTAGTTTACGCCAAAATGCCTGCGAAAAATGGAAGAAACATCCCTGAATTTGGGTATCCGTGTACGTTTTAGTGATCACATTGATCATGCTCAATTCGAAATCAATAATTATTTTTCGAGGACTTGCAGATGTTTTGCTTTTAATCACTGATAAAAGTTCAGTGTATGTTGCAGAAGTCTTATCAGGTAGCAAACTATACACTAAGGGAATTACACTATTGTTAATTTTAGCATGTATAGTGTAAATTTGAGTGAAAGGATGGGGTGTACTTTTAAACGTCCCATCCATCATCCAAATTTCACTACTTTCTAACTTAGCAAGGTTACGTGGGGTACTAAAAATTAGAATACGTTTCTGAGGGTTTTCGTTGTCATGCAGAAGGAAAGGTTCATCAGAAAAAGAAATAGAAAGATCATGAGGAATTCTAATGTCAGAGAATGTATGTGGTGTAGACAATTGAATATTACTTGCCTGCTTTTGTCTCTGAATAATTCTTCTCAAATTGGGTATTATAGGCATGTTACTAGCAACATGACTGGGGACATGCTGTGCAACCTCCCTTAAAATTGATCCTGTAGAATCATTGGAGGTGCTTGCAATTGCTTTCATCTCATTTATTGTCTCTCTGATTTCTACATCCATTGCAGAGGCAGAGTGGTTATGTTCAGTGGTTTTCACAACCAAATTATCAACAGTAACCGCTCTGCCACTGCAATGGGTAGTGTAGTATTGCACGCACCTCCAATGATTTCTAGTTAAACTTATTCTTTCCTTACTATATATGTATCCACCATGGTTTAACAAATTTTTGCCCTTCCTGGATTTAAGGTAGTTGGCTGCTCCAAGGCTAGACATTATCTGAAAAAAGGAGAAAAGTAAAAAAAATTAGCATGATATAATTTACGATTTTTTTACAACATAACTTTTACTCTATCCATTATTTTGCCTACTGATGCACCTTCATGGAGTAAGAATAGTAAATTGTTACCCCTACACTATCCAACACTTTCCCTACTGATGCACCTTCCTGGAGTTAGAGTAGGAAATTGATACCCCTACACTATCCAACACTTTCCCTAGTAATGCACCTTCCTGGAGTTAGAATAGTAAATAAATACCCCTACACTATCCAACACTTTCCCTACTGATGCACCTTCCTGGAGTTAGAATAGTAAATTGATACCCCTACACTATCCAAACCTTTCTCTACTGATGCACCTTCCAGGAGTTAGAATAGTAAATTGTTACTCCTACACTATCCAAAACTTTCCCTACTGATGCACCTTCCTGGAGTTAGAATAGTAAATTAATACCCCTACACTATCCAACACTTTCCCTACTGATTCACCTTCCTGGAGTTAGAATAGTAAATTGATACCCCTACACTATCCAACATTTTCCCTACTGATGCACCTTCCTGGAGTTAGAATAGTAAATTGATACCCCTACACTATCCAACACTTTCCCTACTGATGCACCTTCCTGGAGTTAGAATAGTAAATTGATACCCCTACACTATCCAACACTTTCCCTACTGATGCACCTTCCTGGAGTTAGAATAGTAAATTGATACCCCTACACTATCCAACATTTTCCCTACTGATGCACCTTCCTGGAGTTAGAATAGTAAATTGATACCCCTACACTATCCAACACTTTCCCTACTGCTGCACCTTCCTGGAGTTAGAATAGTAAATTGATACCCCTACACTATCCAACATTTTCCCTACTGATGCACCTTCCTGGAGTTAGAATAGTAAATTGATACCCCTACACTATCCAACACTTTCCCTACAGATGCACCTTCCTGTAGTTAGAATAGTAAATTGATACCCCTACACTATCCAAAACTTTCTCTACTGATGCACCTTCCAGGAGTTAGAATAGTAAAATGTTACTCCTACACTATCCAACACTTTCCCTACTGATGCACCTTCCTGGAGTTAGAATAGTAAATTAATACCCCTACACTATCCAACACTTTCACTACTGATGCACCTTCCTGGAGTTAGAATAGTAAATAGATACCCCTACACTATCCAACATTATCCCTACTGCTGCACCTTCCTGGAGTTAGAATAGTAAATTGATACCCCTACACTATCCAAAACTTTCTCTACTGATGCACCTTCCTGGAGTTAGAATAGTAAATTGATACCCCTACACTATCCAACACTTTCCCTACTGATGCACCTTCGTGGAGTTAGAATAGTAAATAGATATCCATACACTATCCAACACTTTCCCTACTGATGCACCTTCCTGGAGTTAGAATAGTAAATAGATATCCATACACTATCCAACACTTTCCCTACAGATGCACCTTCCTGGAGTTAGAATAGTAAATTGATACCCCTACACTATCCAACACTATCCCTAATGCTGCACCTTCATGGAGTTAGAATAGTAAATTGATACTCCTACACTATCCAACACTTTCCCTACTGCTGCACCTTCCTGGATTTTGAATAGTTAATTGTTACCTCTAAAGCATGGTACATATTAAAATCTGCTGCACCTTACAATGTTGCTTGAAATTACCTTTTTCTTTCGAAATTGCTTTTCTTGCTGACTCTTGTTCAGTGGTATTGGTGTGTAGGCTTGTGTAGACACTTACAAGGTGATTTGTTGTGGAATCGATAAATAAATGTCTGGAAAAGTCAAAAAAGAAAAAAATTTGGAAACAGAACGATGTTGAGAAATGTGTTTTTTAAAAATTTTCTTCAAAAATCGCACATGTGATATAAGTTGCAGCACATAACAATTTCCGTAATGCTAAACCATCCTTTAGACATGAAATATAATTCTGAAATGGGGAAATGTAATCATAACTGCATTGATTTTTTTTGGAAAACTTTACCAATGTGATAGTTAGTGTAGTATTTTTAAGGTTAAGAATCCGTGCTGAAAATAAATACCTTGTTTCGTAGAAATCGCTTTTCTGGATGAGGTGGCTGAAGATGATTTCCTTTGTTGGCTCAAGATTTTAGTTGTGATTTAAAGTTGTTTTCTTTGGGAAAAAAAAAGAGGAAAAAAAAATAATTAACGGTGGTTATAAATGTTGAAACTGAGTATCTTTAAAATTATACTGACATACAATATAACTAGTACTACATGACACTGTCCTAATCAATGCACCTTACTGCAGTAGAAATAGAGATATGTACCCCTACACTACACAGAAATATCCCTAATGTTGCTCCTTCCTAGAGTAGAAATAGTATATTGTTTCTCTAAACTATCCATTAGTTTTCAAATTAGGTCCGTTCGAGGAGGAATAATTGCAAAAGGAAGGATTAATAATGTATAGTATTAAAAAAATGGAAAAGGTTACATACCTTTTCCAGTGGTTTTTTTGTTATCGTTCCTTTAACCTGATGCTTGTAGGAGGTTGAATTTTTTTGGGGGAAAAGATGTTCACTGTTGGAAAAAAAAAAAAATAATAATTGTTCCTTTGTCAACGTTGGTTAGAAGAAAAAAAAAAAAAAAACAACACTTTTGTAATATGAAAAAGGAGTATGAGTAACAATTGGTGAGAGTAAACATACTAGACATTTGATGTATTTTTCAAATAAAACATAACAGGTAATTTCGAAACTATTACTAAATTAGTAACATGCAGAACATTCATGGACTTAGAATACAAATATTTGCCCTAGTAATATGAAACGCTTTTGCAGATGTGGTAACTAACTGAAGTCTTATTAGAAATTGTTACTCCAGCATCATGGTAATTTTTCGTTTATTATGTGGTGAGATTGAGTAATAAAAAAAAACACTTTTGCCAAACATGACTTTAGGAAATTTTTAAAAATAAATTTTACAAGTAAAACCATTACACATAAATAACATTTACCTGAACAATTGAGTTTGTCAATCGTTAACGTGGTGAGGATGCAAAAATAGGTGCAGCTATTGTGGAATGTTAAAATCTTCCGATTTTCTGGTTGTGGAAAATAAAAAACTTGTTTTAATTTTGAGTTTAATTTTGTTGATAATATATTGGAAACATTACATTTGTAAAGTTTTTATTATTAATTAAAATTATATTTTTGGTGGGTTATGAAAATATATTTTTCTAAAAACTAACGTTTAGAAATATATTAATAACTTACTAGTAGTTGTTCTGCTGTTATGCTTTCACAAGTGAATTCTGTGCTCTCTCTGAGGAGGTCGCAGTGCAGGTGACAGAGGGTCAGCTTATTACGTCTGCTCTCTCTGCTAGTTGATAATCAACTGAGTGCAAAATGGTGTCTCCCTTGTATTTATAAGTTTTACTCTGTGTCACTATTAATTTTTTAAAAAACTGCGTTCGATGTGTTTTTTTTAATGCTTTGTTTTACTGTGGAAAATGATAATTTAAAAATGCTTTTTAACAAATATTGTTTTCATTCATTTCCTCCGTTTTGGCATCCATTTTGGAACATGTCTTTTGGTATTGTTTACATAGAAACTGTGGTAGGACAAGTTTTACAAGTGAGATGGGTAAAATGGCGCCTATGTGTATGTGTGTTATGTTTCAGTTGGTTTACTTACTTTGCGATCTAATCATGTTAAAAATGTGTTTGTTCTGTTATTTATTGTTTCGTTATTTTTTAAAAGCTTAGTAATGTGTGAAAACGGTTTTTTGGGGGGAATTTTGAGTATTAATTTTAATACTCGAGTATTAATTTTCATACCCGAGTATTAATTTGGTAATGCGTTTCAGACGATTTACGTACAGTTCTTCTCCACGTTTTAATACACTTCCCCACCCTAAAACCCCTAATTTCCCTGCATCCCGTGCCAGATTTTATTGTACTTTTAATTTAAAAAAAAAAAAAATCGCGTTGTAATGGTATGCGTTGTAATATACTTCGTTGTAACAGCTCTTTTCAGTATTTATATAGGTTTGGCGTTGTAAGAGAATTCGTTGTAAAGTAATGCGTTGTAGTAGTACTAGCGTTGTAAAAAATGCGTTGTAAAGGTATGCTTTGTAATAGCATGCGTTGTAACGTCATACATCCTAATTATTCTAGAAAAAATGGTCAAAAGCATAATATTGTCAACAGGCTGTTACTCACATTCTATCAAAGTATATACAGTGAACTTTGTAAGGGGGTGCAAGTGCATGTGCAAGATTAATGGAGAGTGAGAATGACATTAAGAAAGGATTCAAGAGAAGGAGTCGTGGAAGTGAAGGAGGTGCATTATTTCAAAGATGAAATATACGACTAAGAAGAAATAAGTCTGCAAAAACCGGACTGAAGAGAAAAACAACAGAATCTACAAAAGCAATATATGCTATAAAGAAAGGGGTAATGGCCGTCAGTATTGGGGAGGTGAGTAATGAGAAGATATAATTAGTGCATACTACCAATTATGTAATGTCAACCTTTATTTTTAACACATCTATTCACTGAAAAAACCATAGGTTTCAGGGGTGTTATAGTTAGCTGGACTTTTCACTTGTACAAAACCATTGAAATTCCCCCGTTATAGTTAGTTCAGCTAACTATAACTCGCGCGCCCGGAATGCACTGCTGATGACGTCACATATTACATCACTCATGACATGGTCAGTGACATCACTCATGACATCACTGATGACATCTCAAATGACATCACTGATGACATCATCCAGTGAATGTGTGTTTTTCTGAAAATTAAATATGTTTTATATATGTATATCTCAAGGTCGATGGAAGAATAAATGGGTATATAAGTGTCTAAATGGATGATTTGTTTTTGAAAAATTGATTGTGTAACTGACTGATTAAGTGTATCATAGTGAATACATGGCTTAGTGAGTAATGTTTAAATATGTAAATATCTGTATCAGTCTCTCACTTTGTGTATAAGTGGCTGCATGGGTTGGTGAGTAGCTACATGGGTGTCTATATAGGTTATTAGTTGGTTTTTTGAGTATCAGTCTGAGTGTCTGCATGGTTCGGTGGGGGGTATTATGTAGTGCATAGGTGCATGAATGAGTGACTCACTGTTTGTATGTGTTGAAGACAGCATGTGTGCAGGACTGTCTGGGTGGATGAGTGTGTGTATGGGTGTGTTAGTGAGTGAATGACTGTCTCAATAGTGTCTTTATGAGTAACTACATATGTTTTAAACTAGTATATGTGACTATTGGTGTATATAAGTGAGTATATGTGAGAGTGAGAGATTGAAAGAGTTCCTGTATGAATAAGTATGTGTTTCTATAAGTGATTGTTTAAAAGACTAAGTATGTGTAAGTTTCCCTAGAAGTAAGTGTGGTGGTGTGTGTATAACTGTATATGCAAGTAAATGTATGTTTGATTCTTTATTAGCATGAGTGACTATGTGTGTGAGTAACTCTATGGATGAGTGGCATTGTGTAACAGGATGTATAGGTGTATGAGTACATATGATGAGTGAGTACATGTATGAGTGACTGTATAGGACTGTTGGTGAATGAGTGGATGTGTATATGGATCTTAGAATTACTGAAGAGGTTGTTGTAACTGGTATTGGTATGTCCATTGTTTTGAAAATTGTAGTCTCTATTTTTGAATGTGTGTATCAAAGGTTATATTAGGGTGAGAGGAGGTCTGCCACTCTATCACAAGGATGATGTCATCAGTGATGTCATCAGTGATGTTATTTGAGATGTCATCAGTGATGTCATGGGTGATGTCACTGACCATGTCATGAGTGATGTAATATGTGACGTCATCAGCAGTGCATTGCAGGCGCGCGAGTTATAGTTAGCTCAACTAACTATAACGGGGGAATTTCAATGGTTTTGTACAAGTGAAAAGTCCAGCTAACTATAACACCCCGAAACCTATGGTTTGTTCAGTGAATTTCTGAGGTTTTTTAAATGCTAGTTCCTAACTATAACGTGCCTGAAACCTATGGTTTTTTCTGTGAATTTCAAAGGTTTTTTAAATGCTATTTTCTAACTATGCCTACAGAGATAGGACATGTGAAGAAAGAAGAATAAATGCACAGAAAGAAAAAAACAGAAGTGCAGAAAGAAGCAACAGAAGTCCTCAAAGACGAAGAAAAGTGCAGGAAGAAGGATAACGTGCAGAAAGAACAAAAAGAAGAGCAGAAAGAATCCTTGTTGCAAAATCATCCTGTACCCTCAACTTTTTCAGACGGATACTGGTGGTAACTGAGTCTGACTAACCAGTCCTAGAGCCAGTGCTATGTTAAAAGACACTTAGAATACAGTGAAAACACCTACATACACTAGGGAACATTATCCGTTGGGTCCCCCTGTGATTAGCATGACCTCCTCTGTAAGCCCCTAGTATATAATAGGGCAGGGGGATTAAAACTACCTCTTAAAACAGGCCACAGGGCGTTTTTGCACACGTTAACTCAGGCCCCGTCCCCTCCCTTCACCACTGTGTAAACACGCCCTGTGTCCGTTTTTAGTTGGGAGATTAAGTTCATTTGAATCCTGAGGGTCCCTAGGGTCCAACTAGCCCACTAGGTACCTCCAGTAAGTGCCACAGAGCTGCATTGCAGAGAGGTGTAAAAAGTGGCACGGCCTGGACCACCTCTCTGCAATGCAGCTCAGTGCCACTTACTGGAAGCACTTGGTGGGCTAGTTAGCCCCCAGGGGCCCTCAGTATTGAAGGGAAATTATATCCCCAATTTAAAACGTGCCATAGTGCGTGTTTGCACACGTCACCTCAGGCCCCGTCCCCTCCCTTCACCACTGTGTAAACGCGCCCTGTGGCTGTTCTAAGTTGAGAGATTAAGTCCCCTTGAATCCTAAGGGTCCCTAGGGTCAAACTAGACCACTAGGTACCTCCAGTAAGCGCCACAGAGCTGCGTTGCAGAGAGGTGTAAAAAGGGGCTTGGCCTCAGAACACCTGTCTGCAGCGCAGCTCCCTGGCGCATACTGGAGATGCCTGTTGGGCTAGTTGGCCCTCAGGGACCCTCAGTATTGAAGAGGAATTAATTCCCCAACTTACAACTCGCCAGGGGGCGCGTTTGCAGAGTGCTGCAAGGAGGGGGCGTGGCCTCCGGCACGATGCCAGTCTTTTATTTATTTTAATTTTTTAAGAAAGGGGGCTGTGTGGTTCCCCTTCTTATTCTAATTTATTGGCCCTGATGACCCCATCCCCCAGGGCATGTCTCCTAATTATATTTTTTTGACCCCAATCCCCAGGGCAAGCCACTGTTTTTTATTATTTTTTAAAAATGTATATTTATAGACACACCTAGGACATGCTGGACAAACCGTACGTACCTATCACCATGACGATTTGCGTGATATTCATTAAAAGGCGACTATGCATACAATGAATCCACGTGGAATGTATTTACACCACTACTGAAGCTCTGACATGTCTGGTGCCCTACCGTGCCTAATCCCGGTAGACACCCTTGTCGTTTATTTACACAAACATGGGTAGCTATTGACGGGCACATTTAATACACATGCACACCAAGCCATTCAAAGGGGATTCGACAAAAATTCGACCAAAACTATGCAAGAAACCCCCCTCACGGTTAATAAAACACACATCCACTGACTGATGTGTAATACTTTTTATTTTACTCTCTGGAAAGGGGACAAATATCAATTGAGAGTCACAGCGCGCTCCTGGCAGAGACCAACGCTGTGTTACACCCACCATTGCCTGCTGAGTGCCACACACCTCTGTGTTGTATTCCACCAGCTAGTGCATATGCTATGACACTCTCTAGCCCATGTGCACTGTAACACCAGCCCGTGAATATGTCATGCCACACTTGTCTTCGCACGGGTTATATTGCCCCATCTAACGTGCCTTCCTCGATGCCTATGTTATAACGCCCAGTGCTATGCCATACATATTACAATCTGGGATCCATATCTTTGTCACAGTGCAAATGCAACATTACACTCCCCAGCACATATTTTATATTACAACTTTAGAGACTAGTTAGGTTACACAACACTTCCCTGTGCATATTACACTCCAAGGCGCATATCGCATAGCACGCGCTAGTGCCTGTGCTATCTCGCGCTCTCCAATAAATCTGTCATTGCGCACAATGTATTGCATATTATATTTCACGCCCGGTTCATCTTATATCACACTTTTTGGTGCATAGTTTATACCATACACTATATCTAGTTTTCATTTTCAATCGTGCTCTCAGGACTATGTTCTATATAACACTGTGTTCACCTACCCTTTTCACGGGCATTACATTTTGCGATAGGGGGTGGAGGGTCAGGGGGTGTTTCTGCCAAGTGAGCCCGGAGTCACAGTCACAAACGTCCTCTTCTTCCTAAATAAAAGTGAGATTATGCTGCATACTTGTTCATATTTTAAGTAGTTCGCACAGACACACGTTTTAAACACAGTAAAGTTCCTAATACCCGCCTTCTCTGAACAGTTAGCTTGCTGCCCCATCTCCCTACTCCCTATCCTCTGTTGTGTGAATCCATGGACTAGCCTCCTCCCTTCTGCCATGCATGGTCTGATGTGCGGCCACTGCCCTCAATTTAGTATGATGTACCAGTCCACTCCTCCTGCCCTCCATTGTCCAATTCTATGCCCCATCATTGACCTCCTGCTTAAACTCTGTGCTTAGCTTGCTGCCCCTATTCTCCTTCCCCCTGCCCTCCGATGTCTTTGTGCATGCCCCTGCTCCATCCTTTTTTCCCACCATGTTCCATGGACCTGCCACTCCTATCTACTCTGAGTGTTCTGTTGAGCTGCCACTCCCCTCCCACCTGCCTAGCATTGTCAGATGACTGTAACCTGTCCCTGCCACCTCCACCCTGCCTGTCCACATGCCATGCCCCTATCCTCTTCCTCCTGTCCTACATGGTCCATTGTACAGCCACACCCTTCTGCCCTCCCTGGTCTGTTGTGCTGCAACTGCTCCTCCTGCCTGCCCCGTGTGGTCTGTTGTGAGGCCCTTTCCCCTGAACTTTCTTGTCTGTGCACAGGCCCTGACCCTCCCTTCTATCCTCCATCGTCCTTTGTGCATGCCCCTGCACCCTCCTTCTTGCCCATCATAGCCATTGTGCTGCCACTAACCCTCCCACTTGCCATGCATGGTCTTCTGTGCTGCCATGACCCCTCCCACCTTCCCTGTGTGGTCAGTTAGCTGCCCCTGACCCCCTCCCACCTTCCCTCCCTGGTCTGTGTGTATGCCATCACAGTCTCACTGTTGCTCTTCACGGTGTGTCTTGCTTCTAGTGCCCATCCTGCCTGACCTCCATGGCTATCTTGCTGCTCCTGCCCTGCCCCCTTGCCCCCAGCCCTCTGTTTACATGTGCAGACCCCTACTCCCTCCCTCCTGGCTTGTCTGTTCCATTGTAATGCCCCTGATCCGTCCCTCCTGCCCTTTATGGTCTGTTATGCTGCAGCTTTCTCGCCTGTCTGTCCATTATGGTCAGCTAGCTACCATTGCCTCTTGCCCCTCTGTTCTCTGTTGTCCATGTGCATGGTCCTGTCCCCTCCCTCTTGCTTTCTATGGATTGTTGTGCTGCACTCCCGTCCCGCATGCCCTGTGTGGTGTATTGTGCTGCTGCAAACCCTGATGCCTGCCCTGCAGGGTCAGTTTGGTGCACCTCTCCATGTCCCTCCTGTCCTCTGTTATCCAAGTCCATGTCCCTACCCCATTTCCTTCCACGATCCAATGTACTATACTTGCGAACATTTTGAACTTGGTAAGAGGGCGATTTTGAAAAAAAACTGGGGTATTGATTTTCCCCTTTGAGTTACATTGAAAAAGAGGAGATTGTAGACAGGAGACAGATCAAATAAAGCCCATTTGAGCTTAAAAACATTGGACGTTTCCTGGCTGAATCGGGTCTGTTGGCATGTATGGTTGTACTACCATTGCCTCTTCCTTCTGCCCACAATGGTCTATTACATTGCCACAGCCTCTCTTGCAAGTCCTGTATTGTTGGTTTGTTGCCCCTGCCCCCCTTTCCACTGCCCTCCATAGTCTGTTGTGCTGCCACGGCCCTTCCTGCCTGCTCAGTGTGGTTAAATTGTTGCCTTTGCACCCTCCTACCTGCCTTCAATTTTCAGAGTCCGTGCCCCTGGCCTCTGCCTCTCAACAGTATCCTAATGAACAACTAGATTGCTAACATTCTATATTTATTACAAAAGTGTGGAACGCCTGACGTCATCTTGATGTAATCAAAACTGTAATACCTAGAGCATTTCCTTTAGAAATTACATATATGAGAGGGTCTTATTGGCATCAAAATTATGGTTAGTGCTCTAAAAGACTAAAATAAGGACATATTTTCTGAGTTTTCAAATAGCGACAAAGCTCTTTTAAATTATTTGTTATCTTTATGTATTTTTATCCAGTTGACCACTTGATTAAATGTTGCACTTAGGGGAGAGGATGTGGTGTTACTTCCAGAACTGCAGACTTTGCAACTGGGGAACCAGGTTGGAGTTTCTGCTTCAGCTCGACATTCTGTGATTCTGGTCAAATCACTTAGTCTCCCCATGTCTACAACCAAAATGAATTTGTTCTTGTGTGATGTAACCAATGCTCATGTAAAGCACTCCAATACCTGACAAGTCTGCACTATATAACACTGCAAAAACACAAAATAATAAGTGTTTTGCACACTTCTGTCATTGGGCTATATTTGGGCTACATCTGGGTGATTTTGGGCTACATTTGGGCTCTTTTGTCTCCGGTGGCCATCTTGGGAGATTTATTTGTTATGAAGTTTCCTAATTTCCTCATGTACTGCAGTCTCCTCAGTAGGAAATGCTTTCAGTTTTTTACTTTGATTCCATCATGAAGGTATTCAGATATGTCACACATTTGCCACAAATTCTGAAAGTTAGCACTCTAGTTGCTCATTAGATCACTGTAGTAAAACTACTGTTCACCATGGAAGTCTGCTCCTGGTATTAAAAGTGCATGTTTCAGTCTGCATATCAGAATTTTTTAATGAAATAGAAGAGGATTTGAGAAGTCACTCAAAATGTGCCCTCATTTTCTTTCTTCAGCATTAATCATAATTTCTATGGCAAAATGAACCCCCTCATTGTGTTCCTTTTTAAATTAAATGTTTTAAGTGTTACCAGTTTATTCCAATCAAGATGGCTTCAGGTGTGCCATACTTTTGTCATAATGAAGACAGTAAGCGCTCTAGTTGTTTTTAAGAACACTCTGGGACATTCTGTCATTGGGCTATACTTGGGCTACATCTGGGTGATATTTGGGCTACATTTGGGCTCTTTTGTCTCTGGTGGCCATCTTGGGAGACTCATTTGTTATGAAGTTTCCTAATTTCCTCATTTACTGCAGTCTCCTCAGTAGGAAATACTTTCAGTTTTTTACTTTGATTCCATCAAGAAGGCATTCAGATGTGTCACACATTTGCCATAAATTCAGAATGATAGCACTCTTTTCGCTCATTAAATCACTGTAGTAAAGCTACTGCTCACCAGGGAAAACTGCCGCTGGTATTGAAAGTGCATGTTTCAGTCTGCATGTCAGAATTTTTTAATGAAATAGAAGAGGATTTGAGAAGTCACTCAAAATGTGCCCTAATTTTTCTTTCTGCAGCACTAATCATATAATCATACTTTTTATGGAAAAATGAACCCCCTCATTTTGTTCCTTTTTAAATTAAATGTTTTAAGAGTTACCACTTTAATCCAAGCAAGATGGCTTCAGGTGTGCCATACGTTTATCATAAGTAGGACTGTTAGCGCTCTAGTTGTTCTTTGGAACACTCTGGGAAGCTGCAGTAGAACACAAAGGAATCAACTGACAGTCTCTGCCCTTGTTGGATGTACATGTTTTACTGAGAATGTCAGACTTCATTCTCACATGACTGAGAAAGATAATGTGAATTTACAGAAAATAAGCTCTCAGTTTAGCTTATAGATCACCTTCCAAACCTCTGTGGGAAAAGCATGAGAAAATATTTTTCTCTCAATCATGATATCCCAGAAGAAGGCTTTTTCACATGGTGAAATCACCTTAGAACATACCACAATTCCTAAAATGAGTATGGTACCATCAACAAATGATTTATAATGTAACTAAAGTCTTAAAACCTTCTATTAACTGCAATGCTTTTTAATGAGGTGCTATCATGTATATTGGTCCCAAGATGGCTGCCAACACTTCTTGGATGAAGTGCTGACAGCCAATCAGATCTCAGCATGAGATGTGTGGTTAGGCTCCGCCCACATATATATATGATTTTACTTTTGATTTTCTCAGGAACTACTGAACAGATTGACACCAGACCTGCAAAAGGCACTTCCCTGACCTGAGGACTACCTCTCTGCCAAATTTCAATTAATTCTGTTCAGCCGTTCGGGCTGTATCTTAGACTAAAGGTCCCTATGGAAAATTGCATGGGGAAAACGTGTTTTGGGACCCCCCTTTTTTCTCAGCCCCCGCTTGACGAATCCCCCCGAAACCTTCAGGGTAGGAGCGGAGCGCCGCACATATTTTGAAAATTTCGCGAGGATTCGTCAACCGGCGCCAAAGTTATTCCAAATAGAATGTTGCGGATTTCCTATGGAAACACGGTCCTAACTATAACTATCTACTGGCGACCGCCAGTAGATAATATATATATATATATATATTCACTGAAAAAACCATAGGTTTCAGGCACGTTATAGTTAGGAATTAGCATTTAAAAAACCTTAGAAATTCACTGAAAAAACCATAGGTTTCAGGGGCGTTATAGTTAGCTGGACTTTTCACTCGTACAAAACCATTGAAATTCCCCCGTTATGGTTAGTTCAGCTAACTATAACTCGCGCGCCCGCAATGCACTGCTGATGACGTCACATATTACATCACTCATGACATGGTCAGTGACATCACTCATGACATCACTGATGACATCTCCAATGACATCACTGATGACATCATCCAGTGAATGTGTGTTTTTCTGAAAATTACGTATGTTTTATATATGTATATCTCAAGGTCGATGGAAGAATAAATGGGTATATAAGTGTCTAAATGGATGATTTGTTTTTGAAAAAATGATTGTATAACTGACTGATTAAGTGTATCTTAGTGAATACATGGCTTAGTGAGTAATGTTTAAATATGTAAATATCTGTATCAGTCTCTCACTTTGTGTATAAGTGGCTGCATGGGTTGGTGAGTAGCTACATGAGTGTCTATATAGGTTATTAGTTGGTTTATTGACTATCAGTATGAGTGTCTGAGTGTCTGTATGGTTTGGTGGGGGGTATTACGTAGTGCATAGGTGCATGAATGAGTGACTCACTGTTTGTATGTGTTGAAGACAGCATGTGTGCAGGACTGTATGGGTGGTTGAGTGTCTGCATGGGTGTGTTAGTGAGTGAATGACTGTCTCAATAGTGTATTTATGAGTAACTACATATGTTTTAAACTAGTATATGTGACTATTGGTGTATACAAGTGAGTATATGTGAGAGTGAGAGATTGAAAGAGTTCCTGTATGAATAAGTATGTGTTTCTATAAGTAATTGTTTAAAAGACTAACAGGCACATGCATCAGTGCAAACGGGCAGATTCTCAGAATCTGCCCCTTTGCGACCGGTATTTTTGCATTTGGGATGCTTCATCCCAAATGCAAAAATCGCAATTTAAGGAATCTCTAAATTGCAGTTCCTTAAATTGCAATTGCATTTAAGGAATCCCAAATTGAGATTCCTTAAATGTAATGCATGAAAGTTTAAAAATTTGCGATTTCGCTAATAGGGGGAGCAAATTACCATGAAGTTGAACTTCATGGTAATTTGCAACAACTTTGAAAAAAGCACTTTTGTGCATTTTTCAAAGTTTCATGTTGCGCACACACATGCCCTTAGAGCATGTGTGTGTGCAACACATGTGCACAGATCAATTTCAGGGGTGCAATAGGGTGTCATTTTGACACCCTTGCACCCTTGAAATTGCATGAGTAATTTGCGAGTACCTACTGGTACTCGCAAATTGCTCATGCAATCTCTAATTCATTCCTATGGGCCTGGAGGCACATAGGAATGAATGGGACGGCATTCCTTAATTGCGACTCGCAATTTGCGAGTCGCAATTAAGGAATTTGTAGGAATCGCTATTTTTATAGCGATTCCTACATGCATAGGCTTTTGCAATTCCTTAATTGCGATTCCTTAAAAATCGCAATTAAGGAATCGCAAAAGTCTTTGTTGATGCATGTGCCAGAATGTATGTGTACGTTTCTGTAGAAGTAAGTGTGGTGGTGTGTGTATAACTGTATATGCAAGTAAATGGATGTTCGATTCTTTATTAGCATGAGTGACAATGTGTGTGAGTAACTCTATGGATGAGTGGCGTTGTGTAACAGGATGTATAGGTGTATGAGTACATAAGATGAGTGAGTACATGTATGAGTGACTGTATAGGACTGTTGGTGAATGAGTGGATGTGTATGTGTATCTTAGAATTACTGAAGAGGTTGTTGTAACTGATATTGGCATGTCCATTGTTTTGAAAATGTTAGTTTCTATTTTTGAATGTGTGTATCAAAGGTTTTATTAGGGGGAGAGGAGGTCTGCCACTCTATCACAAGGATGATGTCATCAGTGATGTCATTTGAGATGTCATAAGTAATGTCATGAGTGATGTCACTGACCATGTCATGAGTGATGTAATATGTGACGTCATCAACAGTGCATTGCGGGCGCGTGAGTTATAGTTAACTAAACTAACTATAACGGGGGAATTTCAATGGTTTTGTACGAGTGAAAAGTCCAGCTAACTATAACGCCCCTGAAACCTATGGTTTTTTCAGTGAATTTCTAAGGTTTTTTAAATGCTAATTCCTAACTATAACGTGCCTGAAACCTATGGTTTTTTCAGTGAATTTCAAAGGTTTTTTAAATGCTAATTTCTAACTATGCCTACAGAGACAGAACATGTGAAGAAAGAAGAAAAAACGCAAAGAAAGAAAAAAAAGAAATGCAGAAAGAAGCAACAGAAGTCCTCAAAGACGAAGAAAAGTGCAGGAAGAAGGATAACGTGCAGAAAGAACAAACAGAAGAGCAGAAAGAAGCCTTGTTGCAAAATCATCCTGTACCCTCAACTTTTTTAGACGGATACTGGTGGTAACTGAGTCTGACTAACCAGTCCTAGAGCCAGTGCTATGTTAAAAGACACTCAGAATACAGTGAAAACACTAGGGAACACTATGCGTTGGGGTCCCCCTGTGATCAGCATGACCTCCTCTGTAAGCCCCTAGTATATAATAGGGCAGGGGATTAAAACTACCTCTTAAAACGCGCCACAGGACGTGTTTGCACACGTCACCTCAGGCCCTGTCCCTTCACTTCCCCACTGTGTAAACATGCCCTGTGGCCGTTTTAAGTTGGGAGATTAAGTCCCCTTGAATCCTGAGGGTCCCTAGGGTCCAACTAGACCACTAGGTACCTCCAGTAAGCGCCACAGTGCTGCGTTTCAGAGAGATGTAAAAAGGGGCACGGCCTAGACCACCTCTCTGCAACGCAGCGCAGTGGTGCTTACTGGAAGCACCTGGTGGGCTAGTTGGCCCCCAGGGTCCCTCAGGATTGAAGGGGAATTATTTCCCCAACTTAAAACGCGCCACAGGGCTTGTTTGCACACGTTAACTCAAGCCCGGTCCCCTCCCTTCACCACTGTGTAAACACGCCCTGTGGCCGTTTTTAGTTGGGAGATTAAGTTAATTTGAATCCTGAGGGTCCCTAGGGTCCAACTTGCCCACTAGGTACCTCCAGTAAGCGCCACAGAGCTGCGTTGCAGAGAGGTGTAAAAAATGGCACGGCCTGGACCACCTCTCTGCAACGCAGATCAGTGGCGCTTACTGGAAGCACCTGGTGGGCTAGTTAGCCCCCAAGGGACCTCAGGATTGAAGGGGAATTATTTCCCCAACTTAAAACGCGCCATAGGGCGTGTTTGCACACGTCACCTCAGGCCCCGTCCCCTCCCTTCCCCACTGTGCAAACGCGCCCTGTGGCCGTTCTAAGTTGAGAGATTACATCCCCTTGAATCCTAAGGGTCCCTAGGGTCAAACTAGCCCAAAAGGTACCTCCAGTAAGCACCACAGAGCTGCATTGCATAGAGGTGTAAAAAGGGGCGTGGCCTCAGAACACCTGTCTGCAACGCAGCTCCCTGGCGCATACTGGAGATACCTGTTGGGCTAGTTGGCCCTCAGGGACCCTCAGTATTGAAGGGGAATTAATTCCCCAACTTACAACTGGCCAGGGGGTGCGTTTGCAGAGTGCTGCAAGGAGGGGGCGTGGCCTCCGGCGTGATGCCGGTCTTTTATCAATTTTATTTTTTTAAGAAGGAGGGCTGTGTGGCCCCCCTTCTTTTTCTAATTTACTGGCCCTGGGGACCCCATCCCCCAGGGCCTGTACCCTTTTTTTTTTGTTGAAAAAAATACATTTGGCCCTCCCAATGCCTTAATCGGCCCCGGGGACCCCAACCCCCGGGTCATGGCCTTTTTTTTTTTTTTAATTCTTTAGGAGGGGGCTGCGTTGCCCCCCTCCTCAGGACACTTATGGCCCCGGGGACCCCATCCCACGGGCCGGCCTTTGTTTATCATTTTTAAAAAATATATATTTATAGAAAAACCTAGGACATGCTGGACAAACCGTATGTACCTATCATCATGACGATTTGCGTGATATTCATTAAAAGGCGACTATGCATAGAATGAATCCACATGGAATGTATTTACACCGCTAGTGAAGCTCTGACGTGTCTGACGCCCTACCGTGCCTAATCCCGGCGCCCCCGCCGGTGGGTACTCTCCAAGTAGACACCCTTGTCGTTTATTTATACACACATGGGTAGCTATTGACGGGCACATTTAATATACACGCACACCAAGCCATTCAAAGGGGATTGGACAAAAATTCGACCAAACTATGCAAGAAACCCCCCTCACGGTTAATAAAACACACATCCACCGCCGGATGTGTTATACTTTTTATTTTACTCTCTGGAAAGGAGACAAACCTCACTTGAGAGTCACAGCGTGCTCCTGGCTGAGCCCAATGCTGTGTTACACCCACCAGTGCCCGCCGAGTGCCGCACACATCTGTGTTGTATTCCACCAGCTAGTGCGTATGCTATGACACTCTCTAGCCCATGTGCACTGTAACACCACCCCGTGAATATGTCATGCCACACTTGCCTTCGCACGGGTTATATTGCCCCATCTAACTTGCCTTCCTCGATGCCTATGTTATAACACACAGCGCTATACCATACATATTACAATCTGGGATCCATATCTTTATCACAGTGCATATGCAACGTTACACTCCCCAGCACATATTTTATATTACAACTTTAGAGACTAGTTAGGTTACACAACACTGCCCTGTGCATATTACACTCCAAGGCGCATATCGCATAGCACGCGCTAGTGCCTGTGCTATCTTGCACTCTCCAATGAATCTGTCATTGTGCACAATGTATTGCATATTATATTTCACGCCCCGGTTCATCTTATATCACACTTTTTGGTGCATAGTTTATACCATATACTATATCTAATTTTCATTTTCAATCGTGCTCTCAGGACTATGTTCTATATAACACTGCGTCCCTACCTACCCTTTTCACGGGCATTACATTTTGCGATGGGGGTGGAGGGCCAGGGGGTGTTTCTGCCAAGTGAGCCCGGAGTCACAGTCACAAACGTCCTCTTCTTCCTGAATAAAAGTGAGATTATGCTGCAGACTTGTTCATATTTTAAGTAGTTCGCACAGACACACATTTTAAAAACAATAAAGTTCCTAATACCCACCTTCTCTGAACAGTTAGTCTGCTGCCCCATCCACCTCCTCCCTATCCACTGTTGTCTGAATCCATGGACTAGCCTCCTCCCTCCTGCCATGCATGGTCTGATGTGCTGCCACTGCCCTTCATTTAGCATGATGTACCAGTCCACTCCTTCTGCCCTCCATTGCCCAATTCTATGGCCCATCATTGACCTCCTGCTTAGCCTCTGTGCTTAGCTTGCTGCCCCTATTCTCCTTCCCCCTGCCCTCCGATGTCTTTGTGCATGCCCCTGCTCCATCCTTTTTGCCCACCATGTTCCATGGACCTGCCACTCCTATCTACTCTGAGTGTTCTGTTGAGCTGCCACTCCCCTCCCACCTGCCTAGCATTGTCAGATGACTGTAACCTGTCACTGCCACCTCCACACTGCCCGTCCTCATGCCATGCCCCTATCCCCTTCCTCCTGTCTTCCATGGTCCATTTTACTGCCACACCCTTCTGCCCTCCCTGGTCTGTTGTGCTGCAACTGCTCCTCCTGCCTGCCCCGCGTGGTCTGTGGTGAGGCCCCTTCCCCTGAACTCTCTTGTCTGTGCCCAGGTCCTGACCCTCCCTTCTATCCTCTATGGTCCTTTGTGCATGCCCCTGCACCCTCCTTCTTGCCCATCATAGCCATTGTGCTGCCACTAACCCTCCCGCTTGCCATGCATGGTCTTCTGTGCTGCCATGGCCCCTCCCACCATTATGTGTGGTCAGCTAGCTGCCCCTGACCCCCTCCCACCTTCCCTCCATGTGTATGCCATCATAGTCTCATTGTTGCTCTCAATGGTGTGTCTTGTTTCTAGTGCCCATCCTGCCTGACCTCCATGGTCATCTTGCTGCTCCTGCCCTGCCCCCTTGCCCCCAGCCCTCTGTTTCCATGTGCAGACCCCTATTCCCTCCCTCCTGGCTTGTCTGTTCCATTGTAATGCCCCTGATCCGTCCTTCCTGCCCTTTATGGTCTGTTATGCTGCGGCTTTCTCTCCTGTCTGTCCATTATGGTCAGCTAGCTACCATTTCCTCTTTCCCCTCTGTTCTCTGTTGTCCATGTGCATGGTCCTGTCCGCTCCCTATTGCTTTATATGGATTGTTGTGCTGCACTCCTGTCCTGCATGCGCTGTGTGGTGTATTGTGCTGCTGCAAACCCTGATGCCTGCCCTGTAGGGTCAGTTTGGTGCACCTCTCCATGTCCCTCCTGTCCTCTGTTATCCGAGTCCATGTCCCTACCCCAATTCCTCCTGCCTACCATGATCCAATGTACCATACTTGCGAACATTTTGAACTTGGTAAGAGGGAGATTTTGAAAAAAAACTGGGGTATTGATTTTCCCCTTTGAGTTACATTGAAAAAGAGGAGATTGTAGATAGGAGACAGATCAAATAAAGCCCATTTGAGCTTAAAAACATTGGACGTTTCCTGGCTGAAACTGGTCTGTTGGCATGTATGGTTGTACTACCACTGCCTCTTCCTTCTGCCCACAATGGTCTATTATATTGCCACAGCCTCTCTTGCCAGTCCTGTATTGTTGGTTTGTTGCCCCTGTCCCCCTTTCCACTGCCCTCCATAGTCTGTTGTGCTGCCACTGCCCTTCCTGCCTGCTCAGTGTGGTCAAATTGTTGCATCTGCACTCTCCTACCTGCCTTCAATTTTCAGAGTCCGTGCCCCTGGCCTCTGCCTCTCAACAGTATCCCAATGAACGACTAGATTGCTAACATTCTATATTTATTACAAAAGTGTGGAACGCCTGACGTCATCTTGATGTAATTACATATATGAGAGGGTCTTATTTGCATCAGAATTATGGTTAGTGCTCTAAAAAACTAAAATGAGGACATATTTTCTGAGTTTTCAAATAGCGACAAAGAACTTTTAAATTATTTGTAATCTTTATGCTTTTTTATCCAGTTGACCACTTGATTAAATGTTGCACCTAGGGGAGAGGATGTGGTGTTACTTCCAGAGCTGCAGACTCTGCAACTGGGGAACCAGATTGGAGTTTCTGCTTCAGCTGAACATTCTGTGATTCTGGTCAAATCACTTAATCTCCCCATGTCTACAACCAAAATGAATTTGATCTTGTGTGATGTAACCAATGCTCATGTAAAGCACTCCAATACCTGACAAGTCTGCACTATATAAAACTGCAAATACAAACAAAACAAGTGTTTTGCACACTTCTGTCATTGGGCTATACTTGGGCTACATCTGGGTGATATTTGGGCTACATTTGGGCTCTTTTGTCTCTGGTGGCCATCTTGGGAGATTTATTTGTTATGAAGTTTCCTAATTTCCTCATTTACTGCAGTCTCCTCAATAGGAAATACTTTCAGTTTTTTACTTTGGTTCCATCAAGAAGGCATTCAGATGTGTCACACATTTACCATAAATTCTGAATGTTAGCACTCTAGTTGCGCATTAGATCACTGTAGTAAAGCTACTGCTCACCAGGGAAGTCTGCTGCTGGTATTCAAAGTGCATGTTTCAGTCTGCATGTCAGAATTTTTTTATGAAATAGAAGAGGATTTGAGAAGTCAAAATGTGCCCTAATTTTTCTTTCTGCAGCACTAATCATAATTTCTATGGCAAAATTAACCCCTTCATGTTGTTCCTTTGTAAATTAAATGGTTTAAGTGTTACCACTTTATTCCAATCAAGATGGCTTCAGGTGTGCCATACTTTCGTCATAAGTAAGACTGTTAGCGCTCTAGTTGTTCGTTAGAACACTCTGGGACATTCTGTCATTGGGCTATACTTGGGCTACATCTGGGTGATATTTGGGCTACATTTGGGCTCTTTTGTATCTGGTGGCCATTTAGGGAGACTTATTTGTTATGATGTTTCCTAATTTCCTCATTTACTACAGTCTCCTCAGTAGGAAATACTTTAATGTTTTTACTTTGATTCCATCAAGAAGGCATTCATATGTGTCACACATTTGCCATAAATTCAGAATGTTAGCACTCTAGTTCCTTATTAGATCACTGTAGTAAAGCTACTGCTCACCAGGGAAGTCTGCTGCTGGTATTGAAAGTGCATGTTTCAGTCTGCATGTCAGAATTTTTTTAATGAAATAGAAGAGGATTTGAGAAGTCACTCAAAATGTGCCCTAATTTTTCTTTCTGCAGCACTAATCATACTTTCTATGGCAAAATGTACCCCCTCATTTTGTTCCTTTTTAAATTAAATGTTTTAAGAGTTACCACTTTATTCCAACCAAGATGGCTTCAGGTGTGCCATACGTGTGTCATAAGTAGGACTGTTAGCGCTCTAGTTGTTCTTTAGAACACTCTCTGAAGCTGCAGTAGAACACAAAGGAATCAACTGACAGTCTCTGCCCTTGTTGGATGTACATGTTTACTGAGAATGTCAGACTTCATTCTCACATGACTGAGAAAGATAATGTGAATTTACAGAAAATATGCTCTCAGTTTAGCTTATAGATCACCTTCCGAACCTCTGTGGGAAAAGCATGAGAAAATAGTTTTCTCTCAAACATGATTCATGATATCACAGCAGAAGGCTTTTTAACATGGTAAAATCACCTTAGAACACACCACAATTCCTAAAATGTGTATGGTACCATCAACAAATGATTTATAATGTAACTAAAGTCTTAAAACCTTCTATTAACTGCAATGCTTTTTAATGAGGTGCTATCATGTATATTGGTCCCAAGATGGCTGCCAACACTTCTTGGATAAAGTGCTGACAGCCAATCAGATCTCACGATGAGATGTGTGGTTAGGCTCCGCCCAGATATATATGTGATTTTACTTTTGATTTTCTCAGGAACTGCTGAACGGATTCACACCATTTAAGCAAAAGGCACGAGTCTGAACCGAGGACTACTTCTTTGCCAAATTTCAAGTAATTATGTTCAGCCGTTCGGGCTGTACCTTCGACTAAAGGTCCTATGGGAAAATACATGGGGAAAACGTGTTTTGGGACCCCCCTTTTTTCTCAGCCCCCGCTTGACGAATCACCCCGAGACTTTCAGGGTAGGAGCTGAGCGGAGCGCCCCATTCGTTTTGAAACTTTCACGAAGATAAGTCAACCAGCGCCAAAGTTATTCAAAATAGAATTTTCAGATTTCCTATGGGAACTCTGTCCTAACTATAACTATCTACTGGCGACCGCCAGTAGATAATAAATATATATATATTCACTGAAAAAACCATAGGTTTCAGGCACGTTATAGCTAGGAATTAGCATTTAAAAAACCTTAGAAATTCACAGAAAAAAACATAGGTTTCAGGGGCGATATAGTTAGCTGGACTTTTCACTCGTACAAAACCATAGAAATTCCCCCGTTATAGTTAGTTCAGCTAACTATAACTCGCGCGCCCGCAATGCACTGCTGATGACGTCACATATTACATCACTCATGACATGGTCAGTGACATCACTGATGACATCTCAAATGACATCACTGATTACATCATCCAGTGAATGTGTGTTTTTCTGAAAATTATATATGTTTTATATATGTATATCTCAAGGTCGATGGAAGAATAAATGGGTATATAAATGTCTAAATGGATAATTTGTTTTTGAAAAATTGATTGTATTACTGACTGATTAAGTGTATCTTAGTGAGTAATGTTTAAATATGTAAATATCTTATCAGTCTCTCACTTTGTGTATAAGTGGCTGCATGGGTTGGTGAGTAGCTACATGAGTGTCTATATAGGTTATTAGTTGATTTTTTGAGTATCAGTATGAGTGTCTGATGTCTGTATGGTTCAGTGGGGGGTATTACGTAGTGCATAGGTGCATGAATGAGTGACTCACTGTTTGTATGTGTTGAAGACAGCATGTGTGCAGGACTGTATGGGTGGATGAGTGTGTGCATGGGTGTGTTAGTGAGTGAATGACTGTCTCAATAGTGTCTCTATGAGTAACTACATATGTTTTAAAATAGTATATGTGACTATTGGTGTATATAAGTGAGTATATGTGAGAGTGAGAGATTGAAAGAGTTCCTGTATGAATAAGTATGTGTTTCTATAAGTGATTGTTTAAAAGACTAAGTATGTGTAAGTTTCTGTAGAAGTAAGTGTGGTGGTGTGTGTATAACTGAATATGCAGGTAAACGGATGTTTGATTCTTTATTAGCATGAGTGACTACGTGTGTGAGTAACTTTATGGATGAGTGGCGTTGTGTAACAGAATGTATAGGTGTATGAATACATATGATGAGTGAGTGCATGTATGAGTGACTGTATAGGACTGTTGGTGAATGAGTGGGTGTATATGTGGATGTTACAATTACTGAATAGGTTGTTGTAACTGGTATTGGTATGTCCATTGTTTTGAAAAATTTAATTTCTATTTTTGAATGTGTGTATGAAAGGTTATATTAGGGGGAGAGGAGGTCTGCCACTCTATCACAAGGATGATGTCATCAGTGATGTCATGGGTGATGTCACTGACCATGTCATGAGTGATGTAATATGTGACGTCATCAGCAGTGCATTGCGGGCGCGCGAGTTATAGTTAGCTGAACTAACTATAACGGGGGAATTTCTATGGTTTTGTACGAGTGAAAAGTCCAGCTAACTATATCGCCCCTGAAACCTATGGTTTTTTCTGTGAATTTCAAAGGTTTTTTAAATGCTAATTTCTAACTATGCCTACAGAGATAGGACATGTGAAGAAAGAAGGAAAAACGCACAGAAAGAAAAAAATGAAATGCAGAAAGAAGCAACAGAAGTCCTCAAAGACGAAGAAAAGTGCAGGAAGAAATATAACGCGCAGAAAGAACAAACAGAAGAGCAGAAAGAAGCCTTGTTGCAAAATCATCCTGTACCCTCAACTTTTTCAGACGGATACTGGTGGTAACTGAGTCTGCCTAAGCAGTCCTAGAGCCAGTGCTATGTTAAAAGACACTCAGAATACAGTGAAAACACCTACATACACTAGGGCACACTATGCGTTGGGGTCCCCCTGGGATTAGCATGACCTCCCCTGTAAGCCCTTAGTATATAATAGGGCAGGGGATTAAAACTACCTCTTAAAACGCACCACAGGGCGTGTTTGAACACGTCACCTCATGCCCCGTCCCCTCCCTTCCCCACTGTGTAAACACACCCTGTAGTCATTTTAAGTTGGGAGATTAAGTCCCCTTGAATCATGAGGGTCCCTAGGGTCCAACTAGACCACTAGGTACCTCCAGTAAGCGCCACAGAGCTGCGTTGCAGAGAGGTGTAAAAAGTGGCAAGGCCTGCACCACCTCTCTGCAACGCAGAGCAGTGGTGCTTACTGGAAGCACCTGGTGGGCTAGTTGGACCCCAGAGTCCCTCAGGATTGAAAGGGAATTATTTCCCCAACTTAAAAACGCGCCACAGGGCGTGTTTGCACAAGTCACCTCAGGCCCCGTCCCCTCCCTTCACCACTGTGTAAACGTGCCCTGTGGCCGTTCTGAGTTGAGAGATTAAGTCCCCTTGAATCCTAAGGGTCCAACTAGACCACTAGGTACCTCCAGTAAGCGCCACAGAGCTGCGTTGCAGAGAGGTGTAAAAAGTGGCACGGCCTGCACCACCTCTCTGCAACGCAGAGCAGTGGTGCTTACTGGAAGCACCTGGTGGGCTAGTTGGACCCCAGAGTCCCTCAGGATTGAAAGGGAATTATTTCCCCAACTTAAAAACACGCCACAGGGCGTGTTTGCACAAGTCACCTCAGGCCCCGTCCCCTCCCTTCACCACTGTGTAAACGCGCCCTGTGGCCGTTTTAAGTTGGGAGATTAAGTCCTCTTGAATCCTAAGGGTCCCTAGGGTCAAACTAGCCCACTAGGTACCTCCAGTAAGCGGCACAGAGCTGCGTTGCATGGAGGTGTAAAAAGTGGCATGGCCTCAGAACACTTGTCTGCAACGCAGTTCCCTGGCGCATACTGGAGATACCTGTTGGGCTAGTTGGCCCTCAGGGACCCTCAGTATTGAAGGGGAATTAATTCCTCAACTTACAACTGGCCAGGGGGCGCGTTTGCAGAGTGCTGCAAGGAGGGGGCATGGCCTCCGGCGCGATGCCGGTCTTTTATTAATTTATTTTTAAGAAGGAGGGCTGTGTGGCCCCCTTTCTTTTTCTAATTTATTAGCCCTGGGGACCCCATCCCCCAGGGCCTGCACCCTAATTTGTTTTGTTGAAAAAAATTAATTTGGCCCTCCCAAGGCCTTAATCGGCCCCGGGGAACCCAACCCCCGGGTCATGGCCTTTTTTTTTTTTTTTTTTTTTTTTTATTCTTTAGGAGGGGGGCTGTGTTGCTGGACAAACCGTATGTACCTATCACCATGACAATTTGCATGATATTCATTAAAAGGCGACTATGCATACAATGAATCCACGTAGAATGTATTCACACCGCTAGTGAAGCTCTGACATGTCTGACATCCTACCGTGCCTAATCCCGACGCCCCCGCTGGTGGGTACTCTCCAAGTAGACACCCTTGTTGTTTATTTATACAAACATGGGTAGCTATTGACGGGCACATTTAATACACATGCACACCAAGCCATTCAAAGGGGATTCGACAAAAATTCGACCAAACTATGCAAGAAACCCCCTCACGGTTAATAAAACACACATCCACCGCCGGATGTGTAATACTTTTTATTTTACTCTCTGGAAAGGAGACAAACCTCACTTGAGAGTCACAGCGTGCTCCTGGCTGAGCCCAATGCTGTGTTACACCGACCATTGCCTGCCGAGTGCCACACACCTCTGTGTTGTATTCCACCATCTAGTGCTTATGCTATGACACTCTCTAGCCCATGTGCACTGTAACACCACCCCGTGAATATGTCATGCCACACTTGCCTTCGCACGGGTTATATTGCCCCATCGAACGTGCCTTCCTCGATGCCTATGTTATAAAGCACAGCGCTATGCCATACTTATTACAATCTGGGATCCATATCTTTGTCACAGTGCATATGCAATGTTACACTACCCTGAACATATTTTATATTACAACTTTAGAGACTACTTAGGTTACACAACACTGCCCTGTGCATATTACACTCGAAGGCGCATATCACATAGCAAGCGCTAGTGCCTGTGCTATCTCGCGCTCTCCAATGAATCGGTCATTGCGCACAATGTATTGCATATTCTATTTCACGCCCCGGTTCATCTTATATCACACTTTTTGGTGCATAGTTTATACCGTATACTATATCTAGTTTTCATTTTCAATCGTGCTCTCAGGACTATGTTCTATATAACACTGCGTCCACCTACCCTTTTCACGGGCATTACATTTTGCGATGGGGGTGGAAGGTCAGGGGATGTTTCTGCCAAGTGAGCCCGGAGTCACAGTCCCAAACGTCCTCTTCTTCCTGAATAAAAGTGAGATTATGCTGCATACTTGTTCATATTTTAAGTAGTTCGC
Organism: Triturus cristatus; assembly: GCF_964204655.1. Taxonomy (NCBI): domain Eukaryota; kingdom Metazoa; phylum Chordata; class Amphibia; order Caudata; family Salamandridae; genus Triturus; species Triturus cristatus. The sequence goes on from NC_140581.1 coordinate 305,978,806, forward strand.
ACAGACACACATTTTAAAAACAATAAAGTTCCTAATACCCACCTTCTATGAACAGTTAGCTTGCTGCCCCATCCACTTCCTCCCTATCCTCTGTTGTCTGAATCCATGGACTAGCCTCCTCCCTCCTGCCATGCATGGTCTGATGTGCTGCCACTGCCCTTCATTTAGCATGATGTACCAGTCCACTCCTCCTGCCCTCCATTGCCCAATTCTATGGGCAATCATTGACCTCCTGCTTAGCCTTTGTGCTTAGCTTGCTGCCCCTATTCTCCTTCCCCCTGCCCTCCGATGTCTGTGTGCATGCCCCTGCTTCATCATTTTTGACCACCATGTTCCATGGACCTGCCACTCCTATCTACTCTGAGTGTTCTGTTGAGCTGCCACTCCCTCCCACCTGCCTAGCATTGTCAGATGACTGTAACCTGTCCCTGCCACCTCCACCCTGCCTGTCCACATGCCATGCCCCTATCCCCTTCCTCCTGTCCTTCATGGTCCATTTTACTGCCACACCCTTCTGCCCTCCCTGGTCTGTTGTGCTGCAACTGCTCCTCCTGCCTGCCCCGCACGGTCTGTTGTGAGGCTCAGGTCCTGACCCTCCCTTCTATCCTCCATGGTCCTTTGTGCATGCCCCTGCACCCTCCTTCTTGCCCATCATAGCCATTGTGATGCCACTAACCCTCCCGCTTGCCATGCATGGGCTTCTGTGCTGCCATGGCCCCTCCCACCTTCCCTGTATGGTCAGCTAGCTGCTCCTGACCCCCTCCCACCTTCCCTCCATGGTCTGTGTGTATGCCATCAGTCTCACTGTTGCTCTCCATGGTGTGTCTTGTTTCTAGTGCCCATCCTGCCTGACCTCCATGGTCATCTTGCTGCTCCTGCCCTGCCCCCTTGCCCCCAGCCCTCTGTTTCCATGTGCAGACCCCTAGTCCCTCCTTCCTGGCTTGTCGGTTCCATTGTAATTCCCCTGATCCGTCCCTCCTGCCCTTTATGGTCTGTTATGCTGCAGCTTTCTCTCCTGTATGTCCATTATGGTCAGCTAGCTACCATTGCCTCTTTCCCCTCTGTTGTCTGTTGTCCATGTGCATGGTCCTGTCCCCTCCCTATTGCTTTCTATGGATTGTTGTGCTGCACTCCCGTCCCGCATGCCCTGTGTGGTGTATTGTGCTGCTGCAAACCCTGATGCCTGCCCTGTAGGGTCAGTTTGGTGCACCTCTCAATGTCCCTCCTGTCCTCTGTTATCCGAGTCCCTGTCCCTACCCCAATTCCTCCTGCCTACCATGATCCAATGTACCATACTTGCGAACATTTTGAACTTGGCAAGAGGGAGATTTTGAAATAAAACTGGGGTATTGATTTTCCCCTTTGAGTTACATTGAAAAAGAGAAGACTGTAGACAGGAACCAGATCAAGTAAAGCCCATTTGAGCTTAAAAACATTGGACGTTTCCTGGCTGAAACGGGTCTGTTGGCATGTATGGTTGTATGACCACTGCCTCTTCCTTCTGCCCACAATGGTCTATTACATCACCACAGCCTCTCTTGCCAGTCCTGTATTGTTGGTTTGTAGCCCCTGCCCCCCTTTCCACTGCCCTCCATAGTCTGTTGTGCTGCCACTGCCCTTCCTGCCTGCCTAGTGTGGTCAAAACGTTGCCTCTGCACTCTCCTACCTGCCTTCAATTTTCAGAGTCCGTGCCTCTGGCCTCTGCCTCTCAACAGTATCCCAATGAACAACTAGATTGGTAACATTCTATATTTATTACAAAAGTGTGGAACGCCTGACGTCATCTTGATGTAATCAAAACTGTAATGCCTAGAGCATTTCCTTTAGAAATTACATATATGAGATGGTCTTATTTGCATTAAAATTATGGTTAGTGCTCTAAAAAACTAAAATGAGGACATATTTTCTGAGTTTTCAAATAGCGACAAAGAACTTTTAAATTATTTGTAATCTTAGTTTTTTTATCCAGTTGACCACTTGATTAAATGTTGCATCCAAGGGGAGAGGGTGTGGTGTTACTTCCAGAGCTGCTGACTTTGCAACTGGGGAACCAGGTTGGAGTTTCTGCTTCAGCACAACATTCTGTGATTCTGGTCAAATCACTTAATCTCCACATTTCTACAACCAAAATGAATTTGATCTTGTGTGATATAACCAATGCTCATGTAAAGCACTCCAATACCTGACAAGTCTGCACTATATAAAACTGCAAATACACAAAAATAAGTGTTTTGCACACTTCTGTCATTGGGCTACATTTGGGCTACATTTGGGTGATATTTGGGCTACATTTGGGCTCTTTTGTCTCTGGTGGCCATTTTAGGAGATTTATTTGTTATGAAGTTTCCTAATTTCCTCATTTACTGCAGTCTCCTCAGTAGGAAATGCTTTCAGTGTTTTACTTTGATTCCATCAAGAAGGTATTCAGATATGTCACACATTTGCCATAAATTCTGAATGTTAGCACTCTAGTTGCTCATTAGATCACTGTAGTAAAGCTACTGCTCACCACGGAAGTCTGCTGCTAGTATTAGAAGTGCATGTTTCAGTCTGCATATCAGAATTTTTTAATGAAATAGAAGAGGATTTGAGAAGTCACTCAAAATATGCCCTAATTTTTCTTTCTTCAGCACTAATCATAATTTCTATGGCAAAATGAACCTCCTCATTGTGTTCCTTTTTAAATTAAATGTTTTAAGTGTTACCAGTTTATTCCAATCAAGATGGCTTCAGGTATGCCATACTTTTGTCATAAGTAAGACAGTAAGCGCTCTAGTTGATCTTAAGACCACTTTGGGACGTTCTGTCATTGGGCTACATTTGGGCTACATCTAGGTGATATTTGGGCTACATTTGGGCTCTTTTGTCTCTGGTGGCCATCTTGGGAGATTTATTTGTTATGAAGTTTCCTAATTTCCTCATTTACTGCAGTCTCCTCAGTAGGAAATACTTTCAGTTTTTTACTTTGATTCCATCAAGAAGGCATTCAGATGTGTCACACATTTTCCATAAATTCTGAATGTTAGCACTCTAGTTGCTCATTAGATCACTGTAGTAAAGCTACTGCTCACCAGGCAAATCTGCTGCTGGTATTGAAAGTGCAAGTTTCAGTCTGCATGTCAGAATTTTTTTATGAATTAAAAGAGGATTTCAGAAGTCAAAATGTGTTTTTCTTTCTGCAGCACTAATCATAATTTATATGGCAAAATGAACCCCCTCATTTTGTTCCTTTGTAAATTAAATGTTTTAAGTGTTACCACTTTATTCCAATCAAGATGGCTTCAGGTGTGCCATACTTTTGTCATAAGTAAGATTGTTAGCGCTCTAGTTGTTCTTTAGAACACTCTGGGAAGCTGCAATAGAACACAAAGGAATCAACTGACAGTCTCTGCCCTTGTTGGATGTACATGTTTTACCGAGAATGTCAGATTTCATTCTTACATGACTGAGAAAGATAATGGGAATTTACAGAAAATATGCTCTCAGTTTAGCTTATAGATCACCTTCCAAACCTCTGTGGGAAAAGCATGAGAAAATAGTTTTCTCTAAAACATGGTTCATGATATCACAGCAGAAGGCTTTTTCACATGGTAAAATCACCTTAGAACACACCACAATTCCTTAAATGAGTATGGTACCATCAACAAATGATTTATAATGTAACTAAAGTCTTAAAACCTTCTATTAACTGCAATGCTTTTTAATGAGGTGCTATCATGTATATTGGTCCCAAGATGGCTGCCAACACTTCTTGGATGAAGTGCTGACAGCCAATCAGATGTCAGGATGAGATGTGTGGTTAGCCTCCGCCCAGATATATATGTGATTTTACTTTTGATTTTCTCAGGAACTACTGAACAGATTGACTCCATATGTGCAAAAGGCACATCCCTGAGCTGAGGACTACCTCTTTGCCAAATTTCAAGTAATTCTGTTCAGCCGTTCGGGCTGTACCTTGGACTAAAGGTCCCTATGGAAAATTGCACGGGGAAAACGTGTTTTGGGACCCCCCTTTTTTCTCAGCCCCCGCTTGACGAATCCCCCCAAGACTTTCAGGGTAGGAGCGGAGCGGAGCGCCCCACCTATTTTGAAAATTTCGCGAGGATTCGTCTACCGGCGCCAAAGTTATTCCAAATAGAATGTTGCGGATTTCCTATGGAAACACGGTCCTAACTATAACTATCTACTGGCGACCGCCAGTAGATAATATATATGTATATATTACCTACTGGCGGTCGCCAGTAGGTAGTTATACTTAGGAACTATTTTCCAAGGAAAAGCGGTTTTTGATTTGCCAATATCTTTGGTGTCAGTTGAAGAATCTTCGCGAAATTTTCAAAATTAATGGCCCACTACGGTCAGCTCCTGTATTGAATGTTTCGGGGTGATTCATCAAGCGCGGGCCGAGAACAAAGGGGGGTCCCAAAACGCGTTTTCCCCATGTTAATTTCCATAGGAAAAATTGGAACAGGCTACAGCCTGAACTGCTGAACGGAATTACACCAAATTTGGCAAAAGGGTAGCTCTTGCTTCAGAAAGCGACCTTTTTTTAAATGGTGTAAATCTGTTTGGTAGATCCTGAGAAATTAAAAAAAGAAAATGTTCGATATCTGAGCACCGAAGAGGAGTCGCTCACTCTGATTGGCTGCCAACACTCCAAACCAGGAAAGTGTTGGCAGCCATCTTGTGACTCGGTAACCAAGTCACAAGAAAAAGGGTGAAAAAAGATTAAAAACAAGAAAAGGTTGCAGAGTAGAAACACCCTGGCCCCCTAGGCATGCCCTGGGGGACCCTCGGGCATTGGGGCTCCCCCACGGTCCCCAACGCAAAGGGCCGGACCCGGGGGATGGGGTCTGCGGGGCAAAAATCGGCCTGGGGAGGGGGGCCATGTGGCCCCCCTCCTCCAAAGATTATAATAATGGCCAAGCCCCGGGGATAGGGTCTGCGGGGCCAAAATCGACCTGGAGAGGGGGGGCCACGTAGCCCCATCCTCAAAAAATTATAACAATGGCCAAGCCCCGTGGGATGGGGTCCCCAGGGCCAATAGTGGCTCAGGAAAGGGGGGCCACGCGGCCCCCTTCCTTATAAATATTTAATAAAAAAAGAGGTCATGCCCCAGGGGATGGGTTCCCCGGGGCCATAAGTGGCCCAGGGAAGGGGAGCCACGCGGCCCTCTTCCCTATAAATATATATTAAAAAAGAGGCCATGCCCCGGGGATGGGGTCCCCGGGGCCGAAATCTTTAAAAATAGAAAAGTGACAGGCCCTAAGGGATGGGGTCCCCAGGGCCCAAAAAATAGTAAAAGAAGGGGGGCCACACAGCCCCTCTCTAAAAAATTAATAAAAAAGTCGGCATCACGCCAGAGGCCCTGCCCCCTCCCTGCACCACTATGCAAACCCGCCTTTGAAATTAAGTCCCCATGAATACTGAGGGTCCCTGGAGGCCAGTTAGCCCCCAGGGACCTCAGGGAGTGGTGGTCCGAGGCCACGCGCCTTGTTACAGCACTATGCAAATGCGCCTTGGCGCACTGCTGGTGGGGCAATGAGGTCCTCTTGTGTCCTGAGGACCTTAGGACACAAGTGAAGTTCATCCCCCAAACAGCAATGCCCCAGGAGCCGTGTTTGCAGAGTGGTGTAAAAAGGGGGCGTGGCCTCAGACCACTCTCAGCAATCCAGGTGTGTGGCGCTTACTGGAGGTGCCTGGTGGGCTAGTTGGCCCCCAGGGACCCTCAGGAATGAAGAGGACTTAATACCCCAACTTAGAACGTGCCAGGAGGCGCGTTTTCAGAGCGGTGGGGAAAGGGGGCGTGGCCTTTACTCACCTTTCAAAACAACAGATGATGGACAGAATGCAGAACAATGTCATACATTCACCCCAGTACAGAGATCTGGGCCTAAATCAATTGTTTTTTTGCTCACCATGCCATTCCAGTTTGAACCCAGCCATATGCAAATCAGTCTTGACTCTGTGCCCCATGGGAACAGTCCAGCCCGAACTGCCAAGCCAAGTCCTCCCTGGACTGGAAACAAGCATTCTAGGACCGGTTTCGGGCTTTCAGCCCTCGTCAGCCAGGATAGCTTGATTCCAGTGGCATGGAGAGCACGGGACTCACGTCTGAGCATACCCGTCCCACTCGGGGTGATGAATGCAAAAACAACAGTTGATGGACAGAATGCAGAACAATGTCGTACATTCACCCCAGTACAGAGATATGGGCCTAAATCCATAGTTTTTTTGCTCACCATGCATTCCAGTTTGAACCCAGCCATATGCAAATCAGTCTTGACCCTGTGCCCCATGGGAACAGTCCAGCCCAAACTGCCAAGCCAAGTCCTCCCTGGACTGGAAACAATCATTCTATGACCGGTTTCGGGCTTTCAGCCCTCATCAGCCAGGATAGCTTGATTCCAGTGGCATGGAGAGCACAGGACTCACGTCTGAGCATACCTGTCCCACTCGGGGTGACAAATACAAAAACAACAGTTGATGGACAGAATGTAGAACAATGTCATACATTCACCCCAGAACAGACATCTGGGCCTAAATGCATCGTTTTTGTGCTCACCATGCCATTCCAGTTTGAAGCCAGCCATATGCAAATCAGTCTTGACCCTGTGCCCCATGGGAACAGTCCAGCCCGAACTGCCAAGCCAAGTCCTCCCTGGACTGGAAACAAGCATTCTAGGACCGGTTTCGGGCTTTCAGCCCTCGTCAGCCATGATAGCTTGATTCCAGTGGCATGGAGAGCACGGGACTCACGTCTGAGCATACCCGTCCCACTCGGGGTGACAAATGCAAAAACAACAGTTGATGGACAGAATGCAGAACAATGTCATACATTCACCCCAGTACAGAGATCTGGGCCGAAATCCATCGTTTTTTTGCTCACCATGCTATTCCAGTTTGAACCCCGCCATATGCAAATCAGTCTTGACCCTGTGCCCCATGGGAACAGTCCAGCCCGAACTGCCAAGCCAAGTCCTCCCTGGACTGGAAACAAGCATTCTAGGACCGGTTTCGGGCTTTCAGCCCTCGTCAGCCAGGATAGCTTGATTCCAGTGGCATGGAGAGCACGGGACTCACGTCTGAGCATACCCGTCCCACTCGGGGTGAGAAATGGAAAAGCAACAGTTGATGGACAGAATGCAGAACAATGTCATACATTCACCCCAGTACAGAGATCTGGGCATAAATCCATCGTTTTTTTGCTCACCATGCCAATCCAGTTTGAACCCAGCCATATGCAAATCAGTCTTGACCCTGTGCCCCATGGGAACAGTCCAGCCCGAACTGCCAAGCCAAGTCCTCCCTGGACTGGAAACAAGCATTCTAGGACCGGTTTCGGGCTTTCAGCCCTCGTCAGCCAGGATAGCTTGATTCCCGTGGCATGGAGAGCACGGGACTCACGTCTGAGCATACCCGTCCCACTCGGGGTGACAAATGCAAACACAACAGTTGATGGACAGAATGCAGAACAATGTCATACATTCACCCCAGTACAGAGATCTGGGCCTAAATCCATCGTTTTTTTGCTCACCATGCCATTCCAGTTTGAACCCAGCCATATGCAAATCAGTCTTGACCCTGTGCCCCATGGGAACAGTCCACCCCAAACTGCCAAGCCAAGTCCTCCCTGGACTGGAAACAAGCATTCTAGGACCGGTTTCAGGTTTTCAGCCCTCGTCAGCCAGGATAGCTTGATTCCAGTGGCATGGAGAGCACGGAACTCACGTCTGAGCATACCCGTCCCACTCGGGGTGACAAATGCAAAAACAACAGTTGATGGACAGAATGCAGAACAATGTCATACATTCACCCCAGTACAGAGATCTGGGCCTAAATCCATTGTTTTTTTGTTCACCATGCCATTCCAGTTTGAACCCAGCCATATGCAAATCAGTCTTGACCCTGTGCCCCATGGGAATAGTCCAGCCCGAACTGGCAAGCCAAGTCCTCCCTGGACTGGAAACAAGCATTCTAGGACCGGTTTCGGGCTTTCAGCCCTCGTCAGCCAGGATAGCTTGATTCCAGTGGCATGGAGAGCACGGGACTCACGTCTGAGCATACCCATCCCACTCGGGGTGACAAATGCAAAAACAACAGTTGATGGACAGAATGCAGAACAATGTCATACATTCACCCCAGTACAGAGATCTGGGCCTAAATCCATTGTTTTTTTGCTCACCATGCCATTCCAGTTTGAACCCAGCCATATGCAAATCAGTCTTGACCCTGTGCCCCATGGGAACAGTCCAGCCCGAACTGCCAAGCCAAGTCCTCCCTGGACTGGAAACAAGCATTCTAGGACCGGTTTCGGGCTTTCAGCCCTCATCAGCCAGGATAGCTTGATTCCAGTGGCATGGAGAGCACGGGACTCACGTCTGAGCATACCCGTCCCACTCGGGGTGACAAATGCAAAAACAACAGTTGATGGACAGAATGCAGAACAATGTCATACATTCACCCCATACAGAGATCTGGGGCTAAATCCATCGTTTTTTTGCTCACCATGCCATTCCAGTGTGAACCCAGCCATATGCAAATCAGTCTTGACCCTGTGCCCCATGGGAACAGTCCAGCCCGAACTGCCAAGCCAAGTCCTCCCTGGACTGGAAACAAGCATTCTAGGACTGTCTGAACTGGGGTGGCAGAGTGGGCTAAAGAACGGTGATGGATCAAACCCAGATCTGTTGACTGGGTGTGAGTGTTTGATTGGTTCTGATGCTCCGTCCATCACCACCCCTTTTGTACCACTTTGTTCGCCATAAGTTGGCAGGGTATGCTCAGACGTGAGTCCCTTGCTCACTTTGCCACTGGATTCAAGCAAGCCTGGCTGAAGATGGCTGAAATGCCAGAAACCGGTCCTAGGAAGCTTGTTTCCAGTCCAGGGAAGGCATGGCTTGGCAGTTCGAGCTGGACTGTTCCCATGAGGCACAGGGTCAGACTGATTTGCATATGGCCATGTCTGAACTGGGGTGGCAGAGTGGGCTAAAGAACGGTGATGGATCAAACCCAGTTCTGTTGACTGGGTGTGAGTGTTTGATTGGTTCTGATGCTCCGTCCATAACCACCCCCTTTTGTACCGCTTTGTTCGCCATAAGTTGGCAGGGTATGCTCAGACGTGAGTCCCTTGCTCACTTTGCCACTGGATTCAAGCAAGCCTGACTGAAGACGGCTGAAATGCCAGAAACCGGTCCTAGGAAGCTTGTTTCCGGTCCAGGGAAGGCATGGCTTGGCAGTTCGGGCTTGACTGTTCCCATGAGGCACAGGGTCAGACTGATTTGCATATGGCCATGTCTGAACTGGGGTGGCAGAGTGGGCTAAAGAACTGTGATGGATCAAACCCAGATCTGTTGACTGGGAGTGAGTGTTTGATTGTTTCTGATGCTCCGTCCATCACCACCCCCTTTTGTACCGCTTTGTTCGCCATAAGTTGGCAGGGTATGCTCAGACGTGAGTCCCTTGCTCACTTTGCCATTGGATTCAAGCAAGCCTGGCTGAAGACGGCTGAAATGCCAGAAACCGGTCCTAGGAAGCTTGTTTCCGGTCCAGGGAAGGCATGGCTTGGCAGTTCGGGCTGGACTGTTCCCATGAGGCACAGGGTCAGACTGATTTGCATATGGCCATGTCTGAACTGGGGTGGCAGAGTGGGCTAAAGAACTGTGATGGATCAAACCCAGATCTGTTGACTGGGAGTGAGTGTTTGATTGTTTCCGATGCTCCGTCCATCACCACCCCCTTTTGTACCGCTTTGTTTGCCCTAAGTTGGCAGGGTATGCTCAGACGTGAGTCCCTTGCTCACTTTGCCACTGGATTCAAGCAAGCCTGGCTGAAGACTGCTGAAATGCCAGAAACCGGTCCTAGGAAGCTTGGTTCCGGTCCAGGGAAGGCATGTCTTGGCAGTTCGGGCTGGACTGTTCCCATGAGGCACAGGGTCAGACTGATTTGCATATGGCCATGTCTGAACTGGGGTGGCAGAGTGGGCTAAAGAACGGTGATGGATCAAACCCAGATATGTTGACTGGGTGTGAGTGTTTGATTGGTTCTGATGCTCCGTCTATCACCACCCCCTTTTGTACCGCTTTGTTCGCCATAAGTTGGCAGGGTATGCTCAGACGTGAGTCCCTTGCTCACTTTGCCACTGGATTCAAGCAAGCCTGGCTGAAGACGGCTGAAATGCCAGAAACCGGTCCTAGGAAGCTTGTTTCTGGTCCAGGGAAAGCATGGCTTGGCAGTTCGGGCTGGACTGTTCCCATGAGGCACAGGGTCAGACTGATTTGCATATGGCCATGTCTGAACTGGGGTGGCAGAGTGTGCTAAAGAACGGTGATGGATCAAACCCAGATCTGTTGACTGGGTGTGAGTGTTTGATTGGTTCTGATGCTCCGTCCATCACCACCCCATTTTGTACCGCTTTGTTCGCCATAAGTTGGCAGGGTATGCTCAGACGTGAGTCCCTTGCTCACTTTGCCACTGGATTCAAGCAAGCCTGGCTGAAGACGGCTGAAATGCCAGAAACCGGTCCTAGGAAGCTTGTTTCCGGTCCAGGGAAGGCATGGCTTGGCAGTTCGGGCTGGACTGTTCCCATGAGGCACATGGTCAGACTGATTTGCATATGGCCATGTCTGAACTGGGGTGGCAGAGTGGGCTAAAGAACGGTGATGGATCAAACCCAGATCCGTTGACTGGGTGTGAGTGTTTGATTGGTTCTGATGCTCCGTCTGTCACCACCCCCTTTTGTACCGCTTTATCCACCTTTCAGCAATCCCACTGTGTGGGGTTTACTGGAGGTAAGACGTAGGCTAGTTGGCCCCCAAAGGATCCCCAGCAGCGAAGGGGATTTCAATCCCCATCCAAGAGCGTGCCAGGGAGTGCGTTTGCAGAGTGGTGGGCAGAGGGGGCGTGGCCTGCTATGAGAACTTAGCAATCCTGCTGTTTGGGGCTCAGTGGAGGTAGAGGTAGTTTTAATCCCCTTGCCCTATTACGTACTAGGGCCTTACAAAGGAGGTCATGCCAATCACAGGGGTACCCCAATGCATAGTGTTCTCTAGTGTATGTAGGTGTTTTCACTGTATTCTAAGTGTCTTTTAGCATAGCACTGGCTCTAGGCATGGTTAGTCAGAGTCAGTTACCACCAGTACCCGTCAGCAAAAAGTTGGGGGCACAGGATGACTTTGCAACAAGGCCTCTTTCTGCTCCTCTGTTGGTTCTTTGTGCACATCTCTTGCTTCTTTCTGCACCTTCCTTTTTTTGTCTTTCGGGTCTTCTGTTGCCTCTTTCAGCATTTCTCTTGCTTCTTTCTGCGCCTTTCTTCCTCTTTCTGCACATATCCTACCTCTGTAGGCATAGTTAGAAATTAGCATTTAAAAAACCTTTGAAATTCACTGAAAAAAACACAGGTTTCAGGGACGTTATAGTTAATTGGACATTTCACTCGTACAAAACCAGAGAAATTCGGCCGTTATAGTTAGTTCAGCTAACTATCACTCATGCCCCCGCAATGCACTGCTTGATGACATCACATATTACATCATTCACGACATGGTCAGTGACATCACTGATGTGCAACTGCATCACTAGACTATTGAACAGCCTATACAAAAAAAACAGTGAAGTACTTTCCAGTCGGGATGATGTCACATCCCTCCTCCCCCAAGCTTCTATTCCCCAGGCACCCTCATCCAGAGATTTCCATTGAAAACACTGCTCACACCATCTGTTTACCAGCATGCCCCCGGCCCCACCCTCTGTCCCAACCCTCTGGGTATCGGAGCTCTGGACCTAGCAACAACAACAAAATGCTCCCATTTGCCAGGTAGAGGGGAAATAAAGAATAAACAGGGATGGCATCTGCATCACTTAAACTCTGCGTACCTAAAAACAAAAAACATTTACTTGACCTTGTGTAATGTAACTGCCTCTTTTGTAAAGGGCTCCAATACCTTCAGGTCAGTCGAGTTCGCACCTTATAAATGTCCCTAAATTTAACCTGACCTTGTGTAATGTAACTTGCTCTCATGTAAAGAGCTCCAACACCTTTGGGTCGCTCAAGTTCACATTATATAATAAAACATGTCTCTCAGTCCATAGGGAGCTGCCTTGAATGTGCTTTGAAAGACAGGATGAGGCAGTGGGGCGGGCATGCAGTAATGTCGGAGGGATGAATGCTGGTCCCATTTGTCAGGTAGAGGGCAAATAATGAATAAACAGGGGCAGCGTCGGCATCACTTAATCTACGCGCACCTAAAAACAAAAAAATGAACCTGACCTTTTGTAATGTACTTGTGCTTTTGGGAAGCCCTTCAATACCTTTGGGTCGGTTGATCTCGCATTCTTTAAAAATGCCCCCAAAAATTATTCTGACATTGGGTAATGTAACTAGAGCGCATGTAAAGCACCCCAGCACCTTTGGGTCTCTTGAGTTCACATTATATTTATTTATTTAAGAGATTTGTATAGCGTGTCGATGACCCGAAGGTATCAGACTACTTTTCACTGTAAGCACAGCAAACAATAACAAGAGGTACCTAAAGAGTAGATACAAAAAACTGTGAACTGTGAGATATGTAAGCAAAATAGCAACAAGTATCCGAGTTACATAATGCATAAACAAAGATATATAGCAACATTATCCGATTGATAGGAGGACATGTGAAAGCAACAGGTTTGAGGTAGTTGAAATAGGGAGATGTGAAGGAGGAGACAGTAGATGTGTAGTTTTCCACTGAGGTAGAGAGCAAACATGGCATTATAGCGCTTACATTCATGACAATTTAGTAATTTACAGAGTAAGCAAAACAGCAATAGCATGAGATACATAGATAGTAGGTAACAATAAATAGTAATGGTAAATTAAATAGAGTGGGGTATGAAAACAGATTAGCAGCAAGCACCTGAGTTACATAAAGTGTGAATAAAAATACATAGTGTCAATAAATCAAAGAAGAATATTATAGGCAGTGTACAGAAAGGTTCTGAGGTAGTTGTGGTGGAGCATGTATGGGTAGGATAAACGCACAGCTTTCCCCATGGTAGTGATGCATTGATTAACATGATTGGTTTAGTGTAACATAGGCCTAACACACAGGCATGTAACGAAGTGACAAGAGGCAGAGGATAAAAGGAGGTGGGGGTCTAGACAGTGAACAGGGGCTTGGCCAAGACCTCAGAGTGAGAGTAATTTGTTGGATTTGTTTTTACTTCTTTCCTGAAGAGGGATGTGGATGGGTTGCATCTGATCTCCGAAGGGAGAGAGTGCCAAATAGTTGGGGCCATTGCATAGGAGGATCGGTTGTAGGTTTTCTTTTCCTTTCATATTTGTGGATTGAGAAGTGAGGAGCTCATACTTCTGGAGGGTCTGTTTCCACCCAAAAGGGTCGGTTTCTGGGACAGGTAGGAAGGGGTATTATATAAACAAGCAAGAGAGAAAATGCAATGGAGTTGCACAAGCCTTGCTCTTAACTGCGCTGCAAGGTCCAATGACCGAGTCTCACTAAAGCAACAAGCAGCTAAGCAGGGGGGGAGTTTGGGGGAAAACCTCGCACTTTGAAGTCAATATAAATTAAAGACGCAATTTTGAAAACAGCGTCTGAAGCGTCTGACATTTAATCTCAGTATTTGAATGGGAAGAAAAAATTAAGTAATGGGCACCAACAGCAAACAGTGACACCAGCAGGAATCAAAGAAAAAAAAGTACCCCAAATGATCACAGATGCGTAATGTTAACAGTAATTGGGTGGTGCTCTGTGGGAGGAAACCAAACACAACAAGCATTTGCAATGCAATAGGTAGAGCTACTGGCATTGCAATGAAAACGTTTGTTTTTAGCGCCTTTAAGTACCCTTAAGTAATGTCTCATGGCTGCCAGGTTGGAAGTGAACTATATGTTTGGTTATGCTTTTGTAGAAGTGAGCATCTGGTACTTGAGGGTTTATATATAGTGAGGTGGGGAAAGGTACGTGCCCTGTTGCAGTTTGTGTCCATGTGGCTTTCAAAGTGCAGACCCCTTGGGCCCTCAGTGCTAAGTACCGCATTCCTGGTGTCCGAATAAACACACAGCATGCAGGGGAAGGAGAGTTGAAACGGGGTAGTGTAGAGGCGTTAGAATATGAATGTACAGGCTAAAAGAAAGGGAGGATGAGCACAGGGGGAATGGAGGAGACATGCAAAGGGAGACTGAACATTTTCAGAGATAATTAGAACACGCAGTAGACTATGGGCAGAAAGAAACATTTAAAAGCTGAGATCTCAGATGGGTGGTGGGGGTGGGTAAGTAGTGTTGTGGGAAGGGCGAGGGTGTGGTAGAATACAGCATAGGGAGATTATGTAACGGACGCCAGGGAACTGGCTTTGAGTCTCGGCAGGGACGCTCAACATCCTGTGATTTGGGGAAAATGACTTAAACTCTGAGTGCCTAGCAAAAGATGAATGTGTCTGTCTGTAAAACAACTGGTGCTCATGTAAGGAACTCGGATACCTTCGAGTCAACACTAGGGAAAAAAAAGCTTAATTCAATTTTATTTTAACCAAATAAAAAAAGAGCTGCAAACTCGGACGGGTGGTGAGTGTGAAATACCAACCTAGCTCTTCAAAAGCAGCAGTGGATCACCGACCAGTCCTTTGCCACATGCCCCTCTGCAAGCATCCAAAGTGGAGAGATACGGCACCCTGCTGCAGCGTGCTTTCAGACTCGGAAATGGGTTACATCGTTTATTTAGATTCAATACAATTATGCACTCATGACCATTTGCTGCATTTTATTCATTTGAATATCCATCAGTCATGCAGCTGTACGCTTCTGATAGAAATTTATTTTTCATTCAGAAATGAATGAATTGTGTAGAATGGTTTAGCCGGGAGTGCAGGAGCGGCAGCACCAGTCGTTCCCTTCACCTTTCAGGCAGTGCTCTCTGCTCCAGCCCCTCCCAGCAGCATCCCCGGCCTCTGTCGTAGTCCAGGAGAATGCACAGGAGACAGACAGACGGAGCAGGAATCCCCGAACTGGCCCCGAGCCAGGGAAAACTTTTCAGACAAGGAAGCGCTGAAGACGAGATAGGGAGAGGTAGCAGCAGTGCGCGCACAGAGGAGGGACGAGGGGAAAGCGCAACAAAGACCTGCGCTTGTAACGAAGAGCTGGTGCAGTCCAGAGTGGGGGAACCCATATGTGGGGGTGTTTAGCGGGGAGTCGAGCCGAGCCGCAAAACCACACGAGTGCTCAGATGAACTTAACTGCACCGCGGGTCCTCTGCCCCGACAAACCACACACGGGCAGCATACACACACCTGGGCCACAGTCAGAGCAGCCACAGAAAGAACGGAGGTGAAACAAGAGCTTTATAAAACGGTGGGGTACTGTACTACTAAAATGTTTGGGGGGAAAAGGCCCCAGGTAAAGAAGCCCTGTCGTCTGTGCCGCGCGCTGATGCGCCCACCTTTGTCCAATTGCGTGCCTTTTTTTAAAAAAAATCACGCTACAGCCAATGCCGGCCTGCGAAAGCAAAACCACATGCACAAGCTTGTGGTTAGAGGCCTCACGCTGCGCAAGCAGTGCTACGCACTGCAACGCTAGGCGTGAGACCTAAACAGGGGGGACAAAGAGGAAGGATTAACCACCAGCAAGCAAGCATTTTTGAAGTACAATCAAAGGGATGAATAAAAAGGCAATGGGCGGGCTGTAACCCCACAGAGTGAATACAGCATGTCTCAAAGAGACAGCGCATGTGCTGTCTTGGCTCACCCTAAAATACAGCCTCTGAAGTGAGCCCAAGGCAGCAGAGCTTAGAGCTGAAATTGTGGGGCTTAAGTGCTACTGCCTTTGATGACAGCCTCACTTTTCTCCTGCCCCGGCTCTACCCTCTTGGCCACTAATGCATCTCAAGCTTCAGTTTAATTCCCACCTCTCCATACATATTGTATTTTACTTTGTGTGGTCAGGGAATGTTAGTGAGATGGATCAGGCTAGTGTTGAGCCTCCTACAAACACCTATATTAAACAGATGGGCCACCCCTGCAGGCTGTGCCATCGCTTTCTTTCACACATGTTGTTAGTCGTGTCACTTTTGTCTTTGAGCCTCAAGAAGATGCCTCAGATACACCAATTCAAACTCGACACAGGCTAGCTCCTGCATGGTCTGTCATCTCGATGCTTTGTGTGCTGATGGCGTGCGGTGCCACCTTCTGGAGCTTTAGGCCTCATGCATTGCTAGCAGCTAATTTAAAGTGAATACATTACATGGGATTTAATTATTTAGAGAGTTTTGTATAGTGCGAACCAGACCCTTGGGGGTATCAGAGCGCTTTACAAGGTAAGAGTCTTAGTTACATAGGTACAAGGTAAATAACATAAAGTGCAATGATAGTCAATGATAGTATAAACATCCTATCGTAGATACATAGGTATATGATAAATATCAAAACGTTCCCTGTATATCAAGCATAATATAGATACAATATCTAGGATACCTAGCTGGACAGTAGACATTATAATGTTCCATGTAGAAGATAAGTTGGGTCGCATAATAGCAGTAGTCCATGCTCAAGTGAATTTAGCAATGAGAAGCAATTTCACTTCTTTTTTGAAAGATGCAGTAGAGGGATTAAGTCTAGTTTCTGGGGGTAAAGCATTCCAAATTCTGGGCGCCATCCCTGAAAAGGTTCGGTTATATGTTTTCTTCTTGTTGAATCTTTGCAGTTTCAGTAGAAGGTTTTTAGCACTTCTTCAAGATCTGACCCCAGAAGAGGGCGCCAGTTTCTGTGCCAGATAGCTGGGTGCGTTGTGATGAATAGCTATATGTGTCAGACATGCTATTTTCAAATGAATTCTGGCTTCAAAAGGTAGCCAATTAATGGATTTTAGGATATGTGGGTGCCTCTTTTGGAGCCAGTGATAAGTCTCGCTGTTGCATTGATTGAGGCTCTTAGAGGGGCTGTTGCAGCTCTGGGCAGGCCGTAGAGAGAGACACTCCCGTAATCCACTCTTGGGATGACTAGAGCTTGTACTGCCAGCTTGAAGTCCTTTTCCGGCAGGAAAGGTTTCAGTTTTCTCAAAGTATTTATCTGAAAGTTTGCTCCTTTTGTTGCGTTGCTGATGTGTTTTTGCATATTGAGGTTTCTGTCCAGTGTTATTCCCAGCGATTTCGCTGAATCAACGATGAGAGGTTGGCAGTTGAGTGCAGTAAGGTGTTTGATCCAGTCTTGCATTTTGGGTACTTGGGCAGTAGAAGCGATTAGGAGGAATTCGGTTTTGAGGGCATTCAGTTTTAGATGGTTTTCTGCCAGCCAGGTCTGAGTTTTTCCGAGAGTAGAGCTGAGCGATTAGATGTCTTCTAGGGTACGGATCTTAAGGTATAGTTGTGTGTTGTCAACGTACATGTGATATTGCACATTAGACGAGTTGAGAATTTCAGTGAGTGGTTCCATGAATAGATTTACCAGTGTCGGAGATAGTGAAGATCCTTGTGGGACTCCTAAAGTGACTGGGACTGGTTTGGACAGGGAGTGGTTGACCTTGAATCGTTGTGATCTGTTTTGGAGGAATGAAGTAAACCAATTTAGAATTGATCCAGATAATCCCATTCTGTGTTTCAGAAGGTCTATCAGGTTATCGGGTTTGACGGTATCAAAGGCCGAGGAAAGGCCTAGCAAGATGAGTAAGCAGGCTCCGTTCTGATCTAGGATTTGTAGAGCATCATCAATTATATGAGTCATGGCTGATTCAGGGCTGTGACCTGCACGGAAACCTGATTGGTATGTGTTGAGTAGGTTAAAATGTTCAATATGTCTTCCCAGCTGGAGGTGAACACATTTTTCTAAGAGTTTGGCCAAGGTAGGATATAGGGCGGTAATTGTTTAAGCCCGCAAGGTCAGCCATAGTTTTCTTTAGAATGGGGATACCTGCCCGGCTTTGAGGGTGTAAAGGGTGCAACCTTGGCTTAGTTATTTATGATCTTGGTCCAGAGAGGCAGCAACAGCGGGGTGAAGTCTTTTACGAAGTTTGCTGGGAGAGGGTCAGTGAAGTGATTGGCAGGGTTCAGGGCAATAAGCATTTTGAGAATAGATTCTTCATTGTAGTTATTGAAGGATGACCAAGATGCATTATTTTTTAGGTCGAAATTTGATGAGATTCGATGTGGGGCATTTAGAAGGGAAGGTGAGGGGTTTGTATGTGAGACAGAGTGTGTGATTGGATCGTTGAGAAGGTCCTTCTTTATGCTATCGGTCTTCTGAGTGAAGAAGGAAGCAGATCTTTCACAGTTGGGTCGTGGGCCTAATTTATCTTGGGGGCGGTGAGGTGCATCCTTAGATTGAGTATTGATTAACTCGAAAAGTTTTTGGGGATGATTTTTTGCCTGGTCTAATTGGCGGCTGAAGAAGTCTGCTTTAGTGCGCTTGATCTTTCTGTAGTATGCGTTTCTCTTCTTGCTTAGTATCTTGAGGTGATTGGCGGATGGAGCTGATCTCCATCTGCATTCAGTTATTCTTAGGGATCATCTGTCCTCGTTGAGTCTTCCATCGTACCAAGGCTTAGAATTTTTTGTGGAGACTCTTTTTAGTTGAGGGGGGCTACCTCATTTAGTATCATGTTCATGGAATTGAAGTAGAGGTTGGTGAGATCATGAACATCGGATATCCCTTCGGGGGGAAGAAGTAAGTTGTAGCTGGAAGTTGTGATTATGTTAGGGTCAATGTTTTTCAGATCCCTCTTCCATACTTCAGGTCTTGTGGGTTGAACCGAGTTAAGTTTCAATGGTTAATTGATGAAGAAGGTGATAATATGATGATCAGACCAATCACATGGATGGATTGTGTCTAGCTGGATGGAATCAACTTTAGAGATTACTAAATCAAGGATGGATCCTTTATCGTGTGTAGAGCTGTTGCAAATTTTGGTGAGGTCGAGGTCAGAGAGGAAGATTTTGAGACTATTGACCACTGCATCATTGGGGTCATTCCAATGGAGATTGAGGTCTCCGAGAAATATTTGGGTAGTTTGATGTCCGGCATTAGTAGAGACTATGTCCATGAAATGTTCAGTAAAGGTGAGGTCAATGTGTGCTGGTGGTGGGAGTTGCCTGGGGAGTGGTTTGGGGTTTTATCACTTGTTTTTTGATAATGGGGAAGATGTTATCCAACAGGTTTAAGCTGCGGTCTGTTGATTGCATGAGAATGATTCCGTTATTATAGATAGTGATGGTTGCCTCTGCTTTGAAAATTTGGGATGGGGAGATAAATATAATGAGACCATGTGCGGTTTTCCTAGTGGAGGAGATCGCAAATATATTTTGGAATGCTTTCCTCCATTGTGCTCTTCGTTTAGTGTAAAAGATGATATCCGTGGTTATATGCCCTTTGTTTGTTGAGAAGTAGGGATCAGAGATCGGTGTTTCAGGGTTCAGTTTTATCATATTGTGTTTAATGCGTTTGGATGCTTTTTTTGAGAGGTAGTTGATGGTATAGGTATGTGTGCCTGTGAGCTCCATAATGGGGCAGGCACTGTTAGTATGGAGTAGTATGGGTTGGTAGTAAACTCTGCCACGCGGCAGTTGGCAGTGTTTTGGATGAACTTCACTCTCCAAGCTAAGAGCAGAGTTCCAAAACTCTATGAACTCTGCCAGCAGATCAGAGTTTCTGACCCTCCTC
Source organism: Triturus cristatus (assembly GCF_964204655.1). Taxonomy (NCBI): domain Eukaryota; kingdom Metazoa; phylum Chordata; class Amphibia; order Caudata; family Salamandridae; genus Triturus; species Triturus cristatus. Next base: position 305,998,444 of record NC_140581.1, read on the forward strand.
TACATTTTATGCAACATTTATTATATTTATTTTATTTTTTTAATCTTTACAAATATTTTAAATACATTTTTTCATAATGTACCAATTCATCAAAATCTTACTTAAATTAAAAATTACTGGGATATTTAAAATTGGTATTAAAACTCTTCCCCTACCTATGTGCCTAAAAACATTACATCTTACTCGTAAACTATTTATAATATTTTTACTTTAATTTTAAAATTTACAATTTAAACAAAAACTCTGTAGTAATACACTGGCCCACCCTAATCCCCTGTACCCCATCTATGCTACACCTAAAATGAGTTCCTAATATTGAATTATACATATAGGTGCTTTAAATAGTTTATCTTCTTTTTACAATGTACCAATTAATCACAAATATTTAGTTTAAATGAATACTCAGGTGTTTAGATTAGTGCCTGAGTAATAATACACCTATGCTTCTCTAATCTTTAAATGTTGCTCCCAACAAATGTTGATAATTTAATCCAGAAATTACAATGAAAAAAAGCGGAGTATTAATAAACGTCCCCTCCCTAATCCCCTATACCCCACCATTCCTACCCCTAAACATATACAAAATATACAAATAAATCAATAGATTTTGCTAACAAAATACTTAAGTTTTAGCTATCCAATGATTTCTAATAAATTATCAATGTCCTATTTTTATAGATAAAAAAATCCCAAGTACTAAAACACCCCCTACACTTATTTCCTATAACACTTACAACCTGTACCCAAAATTAGAATTTGAATACTGTTATTTTGTAGAACTAACCACCCTTTTTTTAAGAGCCCATTATTTTTAATTAATATTCAAATACTCTTGATTTGGGGGAAAATACCTTCCCCAGTCCCCCTCTTTTGTCCACCACATTTTTAATAAAGCCTCTCTATTTAAATATTTTGATACTTAGTTTTGGTGAGTAAACTCACCCGGCCCAATTTTTTTGCATTACATTTACATTACGGTTCATATTTGGCTGTCACTAATAGTAATACCCAATTTAATAAAGGTTTTCCTTATATAATTGTTAGGAATAACTCACTATAGCTCAAAATTAAATTATTTATTTATGTTAATGATTAGGGGGATAAGACTAACATAAAAACATACTTATCTATACTTATCATCAGGTGTAGTAAAGGCATGCTTCGTTAAAGCATTTGTGGTAATGATAATTGTATGGTTAAGACTGCGTTGTAAAAGAATCGCATGGTAAAGTTGCTCGGTAAAGACTGCTTGGCAAAGGTTATCGCTCTTTACAAGCAGATATACATCCTCTTTTCTTGCTCTATTGTTTCAAAATCCAATCGGTGTTGCAAAGAAAGTGTACACCTCGTTCATATACCTTCATCAGGTGGCCAAAGTGTGCAGGTCAGCCATGATTACATCTGTGAGCAAGGTGGAATTCTCCTGAGTCACTGATGACTGACATAAAGCCAAGAGTACATTGTTGTAATGCTTTCGCATCGCCACTATTTTTCATTTGATCCCAAGGTTCCCATGAATGTTAATATTACTGGCTTATGTTGAGGGGTTCCTTGTCCCAGTAACCAAAGTAACTGCAAATATACTGCAGTATTGGGATTCCTTTGCTGTACCCAGAAAAGGGCAGACCTTGAAATAGTCTCTCAACCTTGTATTCCAGAGTGGTTACCCCTTAACGCTTTAACAAGATCCTGGTTGGTGGCAGCCTTTATGTGGTGTTGGCATTCATTACCTTCATCCAGGAGAGAGGTTATCCAGACTTTTCTTACAAATTAAGTCCGGTGATCACTGTAAAATAAACCATTTTATGTTTATTCTTTAAACAATGTATGTGTATGTCCATAATTAGTATTTGCAAATATGATTAGAAATATTTGAATGAACTAACTATAACTTGCACCCCTAATTCACTGCTTATTACCTCACATATTAACTCACTCATGACATAGTCAGTGACATCACTGATGACATCATCGATGACATCTCAAATGACATCGCTAATGACATGATCCACAGAACCACTCTAACAAAAATCCATAAAACCTCTCATACACCCACTCACACAACCAATCACAAACCCATTCATAGACCCATACAACTACTGACACATTTACTCACTCACTTATACAGCCACACACAAACACTCACTCACCTATGCGGCGACTCACATAGTCACTCAGACCCATACATCTACTCATACACCCACAACACTATTCACACACCCACTCACAGACCCATACAGCCACTCACACACTCACTCACACAGTCACACAACTCAGCGTTCCCATTTGTATATCTGAGAAATGTTTACATTTCTCAGGAACTAATGAACTGACTAACACCACTTAACAAAAAGAGGGGTTTCTGAACCAAGAGCTACCTTTTTGCCAAATTTGGTGCAATTCCATTCATCAGTTCGGGAAGTAGACGTCTCTAACATTTTCTATGGAAATTAACCTCAAGAAAATGTGTTTTGCCCCCCCCCACTTTTTCTCGGCCCCCGCTTGACGAATCACGCTCAACACAGCAGTACAAAAGGGAATGATGATGGACGGAGCATCAGAACCAATCAAATACTCACACCCAGTCAACAGAACTGGGTTTGATCCATCACCGTGTTTTAGCCCACTCTGCCACCCCAGTTCAGACATGGCCATATGCAAATCAGTCTGATCCTGTGCCTCATGGGAACAGTCCAGCCCGAACTGCCAAGCCACGCCTTCCCTGGACTGGAAACAAGCTTCCTAGGACCGGTTTCTGGCATGTCTGAACTGGGGTGGCAGAGTGGGCTAAAAAACGGTGATGGATCAAACCCAGATCTGTTGACTGTGTGTGAGTATTTGATTGGTTCTGATGCTCCATCCATCATCACTCCCTTTTGTACTGCTTTGTTCACCATAAGTTGGCAGGGTATGCTCAGACGTTGAGTCCCTTGCTCACTTTGCCACTGGATTCAAGCAAGCCTGGCTGAAGACGGCTGAAATGCCAGAAACCGGTCCTAGGAAGCTTGTTTCTGGTCCAGGGAAGGCATGGTTTGGCAGTTCGGGCTGGACTGTTCCCATGAGGCACAGGGTCAGACTGATTTGCATATGGCCATGACTGAACTGGGGAGGCAGAGTGGGCTAAAGAACGGTGATGGATCAAACCCAGATCTGTTGACTGGGTGTGAGTGTTTGATTGGTTCTGATGCTCCGTCCATCACCACCCCTTTTGTACTGCTTTGTTCGCCATAAGTTAGCAGGGTATGCTCAGACGTGAGTCCCTTGCTCACTTTGCCACTGGATTCAAGCAAGCCTGGCTGAAGGCGGCTGAAATGCCAGAAACCGGTCCTAGGAAGCTTGTTTCCGGTCCAGGGAAGGCATGGCTTGGCAGTTCGGGCTGGACTGTTCCCATGAGGCACAGGGTCAGACTGATTTGCATATGGCCATGTCTGAACTGGGGTGGCAGAGTGGGCAAAAGAACGGTGATGGATCAAACCCAGATCTGTTGACTGGGTGTGAGTGTTTGATTGGTTCTGATGCTCCATCCATCACCACCCCTTTTGTACTGCTTTGTTCGCCATAAGTTGGCAGGGTATGCTCAGACGTGAGTCCCTTGCTCACTTTGCCACTGGATTCAAGCAAGCTTGGCTGAAGACGGCTGAAATGCCAGAAACCGGTCCTAGGAAGCTTGTTTCAGGTCCAGGGAAGGCATGGCTTGGCAGTTCGGGCTGGACTGTTCCCATTAGGCACAGGGTCAGACTGATTTGCATATGGCCATGTCTGAACTGGGGTGGCAGAGTGGGCTAAAGAACGGTGATGGATCAAACCCAGATCTGTTGACTGGGTGTGAGTGTTTGATTGGTTCTGATGCTCCATCCATCACCACCCCTTTTGTACTGCTTTGTTCGCCATAAGTTGGCAGGGTATGCTCAGACGTGAGTCCCTTGCTCACTTTGCCACTGGATTCAAGCAAGCTTGGCTGAAGACGGCTGAAATGCCAGAAACCGGTCCTAGGAAGCTTGTTTCAGGTCCAGGGAAGGCATGGCTTGGCAGTTCGGGCTGGACTGTTCCCATTAGGCACAGGGTCAGACTGATTTGCATATGGCCATGTCTGAACTGGGGTGGCAGAGTGGGCTAAAGAACGGTGATGGATCAAACCCAGATCTGTTGACTGGGTGTGAGTGTTTAGTTGGTTCTGATGCTCCGTCCATCACCACCCCTTTTGTACTGCTTCACGCTCAACACAGCAGCTGACGTGACCACCCCACTAGTTTTAACAATTTCACGAAGATTCGTCAAACGACGCCAAATATATTGACAAATCAAAAAATGCTTTTCCTATTGAAACTAGGTCATAACTATAAATACCTAAAAGACTAACAGTTCTAAATGTTACAGACTGTTGTGTTCCCTAGTCTTATGCTTCTTCTGATGTATTGCTGCCTATTTGCCTATTTGCACAATGCACGGTTGAAGGGACATTATAGTTGGGATATAGAATAAAAAAACCTTAGAAATTCACTGAAAAAACAAAGGTTACAGGGATATTATAGCTAGCATCACATTTCACTTGTACAAAACCAGAGAAATTCAGATCTTATAGTTAGCTAAGCGAGCTAAGTATAAGTTATACCTCTGCAATACACTCCTTATGACCTCACATATTACATCGCTCATGAGATGGTCCCACCAAGCAAAGCAAACAGCTACCTCCCTAGGGTGGGCACTTTGGGCGGTAGCAGAAATCGTCCCTGAGGGGGTGCATGAGGTCTCCAGGGCAATCCATGGCTCTACTAGGGGAGTGAATGGCCCCCCTCCATTATAGTACTAAGCCCCGGGGAGATGGTGGTTCCTGGGGCTGTGGAGGGCCATGCAGCATCCCTTTAATTTGAATAAATTGCTCCATCGAGGTGGCTGTCCCCAAGGTTGTGGGGGGTGCCACACAGACACCCAGCATTCATTTAATGTTTAGCCCCGGGCAATTGGTGAAACAAAATGGAGGTGATGGTCCCCAGTGCTGCAGGGTGGTCACCTGGACCCTCTGTATTTATTTATAGACATTTGCCCCTAGGAGAGGGCAGTTCCTGGGGTGTGGCGGTGCAACACTGGCACTCCCTGCATACATTAAAAGCAGTACCCCTGGGACTCAGCTGAAGATGAGTCCCAAGATGGCTGCCAATACTTCCTGGCTGAAGTGTTGGCAGCCAATCAGAGCTATTCATTTCCTTGCACAAGCTTGCTATCGTTCACGAAGTCACTGCAGCCAAAGGTGTTTTTTTTGCCCTTAAATTTCTCAACAACTACTGAATGGGTTTACACAAAATAACAAAAAGTAGAAAGCTAGCGTTCTGCCAAATTTGGTGTAATTCCGTTCAGCGGTTTATTTTGTAGTCGTGTTCCAAGCTCCTATCGGAATTAACATGTGTAATGCACTGAATCTTTCCATGCAGTACGAGATTCACCGGGCTACTTTTTATGGGGAACATTTTGTGGAGATTCATCAAATGATGCCAAAGATATAGGCAAGTCAAAAAACACTTCCTATGGACACATGGTGCTCACTATAACAACCTGGCAGATAAAAAAAATTAAAAAGTGTGTGTGTATGTATATATATATATATATATATATATGTGTGTGTGTGTGTATATATATTATCTACTGGCGGTCGCCGGTAGATAGTTATAGTTAGGACCTATTTTCCATAGGAAATCTGCAACATTCTATTTGGAATAACGTTGGCGCCGGTTAATGAATCCTCGCGAAATTTTCCAATCTTTTGGCCAGCTCCGCTCCGCTCCTACCCTGAAAGTTTTGCGGTGATCCGTCAAGCAGAGGCCGAGAAAAAAGGGGGGTCCCAAAACGCGTTTTCCCCATGCAATTTCCCATAGGATCTGTTGTCGCAGCTACAGCCCGAACCGCTGAACGGAATGACACCAAATTTGGCAAAGAGGTAGTCCTCAGTTTGGACTCGTGCCTTTTGCATATATGGTGTGAGTCTGTTCAGTAGTTCCTGAGAAAATTAGGGTAAAAAAGTTAGTGATATCTATGGCCGCGGAGGATCCGCGGACCGTACACGCACCGTAAGCGCACCCTCCTCGAACCAAGCGCGCACCCTCCCGATCGCGCGCTGAATGCTAATTGGCTGTCGAGTGTCTCTCTACATTCGAAACCAGGAACTGTTGGCAGCCATTTTCTGCCTCGGTAGAAGCGAGGCTGAAGAAGCAAGGGGAATAAGTGTGTAAAACATATAAAGGGGGCAGAGTGGAAATACTCTGACCCTCTAGAGGTGCATAGGGGGTCCCAGAAGGACCCCCTGGGCCCCTCTTTTTTTTTTTAAAAACATGGCGAAATCCGCGCACGGTGCGCGGATGCTATCGCGTTGGATGCTCACAATTAAATTATTTATTTATGTTAATGATCAGGGGGATGAGTCTAACATAAAAACATACTTATCTATACTTATCATCAGGTGTAGTAAAGGCATGCTTTTTTAAAGCATTGTGGTAATGATAATTGAATGGTTAAGACTGCGTTGTAAAAGTATTGCATGGTAAAGTTGCTCGGTAAAGACTGCTTGGCAAAGGTTATCGCTCTTTACAAGCAGATATACATCCTCTTATCTTGCTCTATTATTTCAAAATCGAATCGGTGTTGCAAAGAAAATGTACACCTCATTCATATACCTTCATCAGGTGGCCAAAGTGTGCAGGTCAGCCATGATTACATCTCTGAGCAAGGTGGAATTCTCCTGAGTCACTGATGACTGACATAAAGCCAAGAGTACATTGTTGTAATGCTTTCGCATCCCCACTATTTTTCATTTGATCCGAAGGTTCCCATGAATGTTAATATTACTGGCTTATGTTGAGGGGTTCCTTGTCCCAGTAAACAAAGAAACTGCAAATATACTGCAGTATTGGGATTCCTTTGCTGTACCCAGAAAAGGGCAGACCTTGAAATAGTCTCCCATCCTTGTATTCTGGAGTGGTTACCCCTTAACGCTTTAAAAAGGTCCTGGTTGGTGGCAGCCTTTATGTGGTGTTGGCATTCATTACCTTCATCCAGGAGAGAGGTTATCCAGACTTTTCTTACAAATTAAGTCAGGTGATCACTGGAAAATAAACCATTTTATGTTTATTCTTTAAACAATGTATGTGTATGTCTATAATTAGTATTTGCAAATATTATTAGAAATATGAACCAACTATAACTTGCACCCCTAATTCACTGCTTATTACCTCACATATTAACTCACTCATGACATAGTCAGTGACATCACTGATGACATCATCGATGACATCTCAAATGACATCGCTAATGACATGATCCATAGAACCACTAAAACACCAATCAATAAAACCTCTCATACGTCCACTCACACAACCAATCACAAACCCATTCATAGACCCATACAACTACTGACACATTTACTCACTCACTTATACAGCCACACACAAACACTCACTCACCTATGCGGCCACTCAGACCCATACATCTACTCATAAACCCACAACAAATATTCACACTCCCACTCACAGACCCATACAGCCACTCACACACTCACTCACACAGTCACACAACTCAGCATTCCCATTTGTATATCTGAGAAATGTTTACATTTCTCAGGAACTAATGAACTGATTTACACCACTTAACAAAAAGAGTGCTTTCTGAACCAAGAGCTACCTTTTTGCCAAATTTGGTGCAATTCCATTCAGCAGTTCGGGCAGTAGACGTCTCTAACGTTTTCTATGGAAATTAACCTCAAGAAAATGTGTTTTGCCCCCCCCCACTTTTTCTCGGTCCCCGCTTGACGAATCACGCTCAACACAGCAGCTGACCTGACCACCCCATTAGTTTTAACAATTTCACGAAAATTCGTCAAACGACGCTAAAGATATTGACAAATCAAAAAATGCTTTTCCTATTGAATCTAGGTCCTAAATATAAATACCTAAAAGACTAACAGTTCTAAATGTTACAGACTGTTGTGTTCCCTAGTCTGATGCTTCTTCTGATCTATTGCTGCTTATTTGCCTATTTGCACTATGCACGGTTGAAGGGACATTATAGTTGGGACATAGAATAAAAAAACCTTAGAAATTCACTGAAAAAACAAAGGTTACAGGGATATTATAGTTAGCCTCACATTTCACTTGTACAAAACCAGAGAAATTCAGATCTTATAGTTAGCTAAGCGAGCTAAGTATAACTTATACCTCTGCAATACACTCCTTATGACCTCATATATTACATCGCTCATGAGATGGTCCCACCAAGCAAAGCAAACAGCTACCTCCCTAGGGAGGGCACTTTGGGCGGTAGCAGAAATCGTCCCTGAGGGGGGTGCGTGAGGTCTCCAGGGCAATCCATGGCTCTACTAGGGGGGTGAATGGCCCCCCTCCATTATAGTACTAAGCCCCGGGGAGATGGTGGTTCCTGGGGCTGCGGAGGGCCATGCAGCATCCCTTTAATTTGAATAAATTGCTCCATGGAGGTGGTGGTCCCCAAGGTTGTGGGGGGTGCCACACAGACACCCAGCATGCATTTGATGTTTAGCCCCGGGGCAATTGGTGAAACAAAATGGAGGTGACGGTCCCCAGTGCTGCAGGGTGGCCACCTGGACCCTCTGTATTTATTTATAGACATTTGCCCCTAGGAGAGGGCAGTCCCTGGGGTGTGGGGGTGCAACACTGGCACTCCCTGCATACATTAAAAGCAGTACCCCTGGGACTCAGCTGAAGTTAAGTCCCAAGATGGCTGCCAATACTTCCTGGCTGAAATGTTGGCAGCCAATCAGAGCTATTCATTTCCTTGCAAAAGCTTGTTATCGTTCACGAAGTCACTGCAGCCAAAGGTATTTTTTTTTGCCCTTAAATTTCTCAACAACTACTGAATGGGTTTACACAAAATAACAAAAAGTAGAAAGCTAGCGTTCCGCCAAATTTGGTGTAATTCCGTTCAGCGGTTTGGGCTGTAGTCATGTTCAAAGCTCCTATCGGAATTAACATGTGAAATGCACTGAATCTTTCCATGCAGTACGAGATTCACCGGGCTACTTTTTGAGGGGAACATTTCGTGGAGATTCATCAAATGATGCCAAAGATATAGGCCAGTTCAAAAAACACTTCCTATGGACACATGGTGCTCACTATAACTACCTTGCAGATAAAAAAAATTAAAAAGTGTGTGTGTATGTATATATATATTCACTGAAAAAACCATAGGTTTCACACATGTTATAGTTAGCTGGACATTTCACTCGTAAAAAACCATATAGTTAGTGCAGGCAACTATAACTCACGCGACCGCAATCCTCTGCTGATGCTAATACTGTATTTAGACACTTATTTGCCCATGTCTTCTTCCATTAAATTTTAGCTATACATATATTGCAAATATTTTTTTTTCATAAAGACACATATGTCATCAGCAGAGGATTGCGGTCGCGTGAGTTATAGTTGCCTGCACTAACTATAACGGGGGAATTTCAATGGTTTTTTACGAGTGAAATGTCCAGCTAACTATAACATGTGTGAAACCTATGGTTTTTTCAGTGAATTTGCAAGGTTTTTTAAATGCTAATTCCTAACTATAACGTGTGTGAAACCTATGGTTTTTTCAGTGAATTTGTACGTTTTTTTAAATGCTAAGTTACTTTACGCCGTTTGTGGTGTGCGCGCCCACTTCACGCAGTTCGTTCCGTGCACGCACGGTGCGCTTCGCGCACCGCGTGCCCACTTTACGCAGTTAGTGCCGTGCACGTTACGCTGGATGGGCCATGTACGCACGATGCGCTTCGCGCACCGTCCGCACACGGAGGACATATTATGCGCTTCGTTGTGAAAGGTTATCTATTAAATGTTCAATAATAATTTATGTCATGTCATGCACAAAAGGTGCCCTGCGGGCACCTTTTGCACACGGGGGGGGGGGGGAAGCGTAATCGGCGTTTTTTTGAAATTTTTTTTTTTGAATTTTTGGCCTTGGGGGTTCTTTTGGGACACCCTAACCAAGGCTAGGAGGTTAGGAGCTGTCTAGCCTGCCCCTTTTCATGTTATCCAACTTTGTTTTTCCTCCCCCCCTCAGAGTGCGAGAGAGAAAATGGCGGCCGACACTTCCTGGTTTCGACCGATTCGAATGTTTACTAAGATCTAACAGCCAATCAGAATCGCGCTCGCGCACGGCACCGTACGCGTACGGTAAGCTTACCGTAAGCGCACGGTAAGCGCACGGTAAGCTGCCACAGATATATATATTGATTTAAATGCTATTTTCTCAGGAACTACTGAACAGATTTACACCAGACCTACAAAAGGCACTTCCTTGACCTGTAGACTACCTCTCTGCCAAATTTCAAGTAACTCTGTTCAGCCGTTCGGGCTGTAGCTGTGTCTAAAGGTCCTATGGAAAAATGCATGGGGAAAACGTGTTTTGGGACCCCCCTTTTTTCTCAGCCCCCGCTTGACGAATCCCCCCAAGACTTTCAGGGTAGGAGCGGAGCGTAGCGCCCCATTAGTTTTGAAAATTTCGCCAGGATTCGTCAACCGGCGCCAAAGTTATTCCAAATAGAATGTTGCGGATTTCCTATGGAAACAGGGTCCTAACTATAACTATCTACTGGCGACCGCCAGTAGATAATATATGTGTGTGTGTGTATATATATTATCTACTGGCGGTCGCCAGTAGATAGTTATAGTTAGGACCTATTTTCCATAGGAAATCCGCAACATTCTATTTGGAATAACGTTGGCGCCGGTTGACGAATCCTCGCGAAATTTTCCAAACTTTTGGCCAGCTCCGCTCCGCTCCTACCCTGACAGTTTTGCGGTAATCCGTCAAGCGGGGGCCGAGAAAAAAGGGGGGTCCCAAAACGCATTTTCTCCATGCAATTTCCCATAGGATCTGTTGTCGCAGCTACAGCCCGAACCGCTGAACGGAATGACACCAAATTTGGCAAAGAGCTAGTCCTCAGTTCGGACTCGTGCCTTTTGCATATATGGTGTGAATTTGTTCAGTAGTTCCTGAGAAAATTAGGGTTAAAAAGTTAGTGATATCTATGGCCGCGGAGGATCCGCGGACCGTACACGCACCGTAAGCGCACCCTCCTCGAACCGAGCGCGCACCCTCCCGACCGCGCGCTGAATGCTAATTGGCTGTCGAGTGTCTCTCTACATTCGAAACCAGGAACTGTTGGCAGCCATTTTCTGCCTCGGTAGAAGCGATGCTGACGAAGCAAGGGGAATAAGTGTGTAAAACATATAAAGGGGGCAGAATGGAAATACTCTGACCCTCTAGAGGTGCATAGGGGGTCCCAGAAGGACCCCCTAGGGCCCCCTTTTTAAAAAAAAAAAACTCGGCAAAATCCGCGCACGGTGCGTTGATCCCATCGCGTTGGATGCAGGGATCCTCCGCTGTGGGTTCGCGGATCCAAGGGGAGATAAAGATTATGCTTAAGTGTTTTGTTCTTGAGTGGCTCTAAAAAGAGCCGTTGTGTTCATTGAGAGTTTTTGGTACTTATAAGTAAGTACCTATACAGAGTCTAAAGTTGTTGAGGAAGACTCTGTTTCCTTCATCAGTAAAGTGTACTCCATCTCTCCTATACATCTCTTGCATATGAAAGCGCAGATTGTTATTGTAAATGGACCCCATTCTGTAGTCTCGGAGAAAAGCAGAAACAGATTTATTCACATGTTTCCTAGCTTTCTCAATCTGTGGACAAAAATGATCGGACCAGTTCCATTGCTGCCTTTGGCATATGTTAGAGTACACAAAGGCAGTTTTAGGGAAAAGTGAAATCAGTTCTGCAAAGGAGTCCTTCATAAGCATTTCCAGACCTACCCCAGTCAGAGTGCCTAGGTCATTGCCACCACAGTGCACTATTATGAGGTCAGGGTGTTGGATTTGCATGAAGGATTTCACCAATGGCATCAATTGGTGCCACTTTAACCCTCTCTGTCCAATCCATTTAATGTCTACATTTGGCAAACCTAGGTCTTTGTGAATGCCTTTGTTTTCTGCATACCTTTGGCTCCAGAAAATGTAGCTTTGTCCCACAATCCACACTGTAAGCATCTTGTAAGGAGGTCTGGATGTACTCAGATGGTCTCTGTAAATGAAATGGCAGTTTGGAAAGTAAGATGTTTCTAAAATGGTGGCTAAGATGCAATTTTGAAAAAAGACAAGAAATCATTGGTTGTTTGACAATCTTCTACACTGAAAGGTAGGGTGCATATTTCTGTTTTTTAAACGCATGATTCTTATTGGTTAACAAAAACTAATAGTAAGGAACATTATATATGATAAGCTGATATGTTGAGAAGTCAAGCACACTTGCTATTTTGATTAGCAACATTGTGTGTGCTGAACTTGTGACCTGTGGGCTCAGTACAGTGTTCCATGACCTGTTTCCATGGTAACGGGCAGAAGGCAGATTGGGGGAAGGGTTGAAGTTTATGTCATTTGGAAAGGGTTGAAATGTTTAACCAATAGAAATGTGTGTTTGCTTTTGAATTTATGTGGGAAGGAATGTGATTTTTTTTTTTTTTTTTTTATAGAACTTATAATGCGCAACAGCTACCCGCAGTGAGTTTCCCGGCGCCAGGGATAGACTAAAGAAGAAAAGAGAACACAATACTATGTCAGCACCAGCTAAAACAAAAAAAAAAGGCTATTAAAAAAGCAGAGTCTTCAGTTTTTTCCGGAAACCAAACAAGTTGGCTTCCAGCTTAAGGGCAGTAGGCAGTGTGTTCCAAAATTTGGGTCCCAGATGGGAGAAGGACCGACCGCCCATTCTTACAAGTTTAAATCTTGGGACAACAAAATCGCCATTTGCCGAGGATCGTAGCAAGCGGTTAGGTTTGTAGGCTTGGACAAGACTCTTTAAATATTTTGGGGCCACGCCATGTTTGATCTTAAAAAGATAGCACAGGGCCTTAAATTTTATGCGGCTAGGGATTCTCAACCAATGCAGATCGCGAAGGGCCTGTGCAGCCGAGGATCTCCGCGGTAGATTGCAGAGAAGTCGTGCCGCCGAGTTTTGTACCACCTGGAGTTTATTCAAGGTAGAAATGTCGGCACCAAGATAGAGAACATTACCGTAATCAAGGCGAGATATAACTAACGCTTGTACGACAGTTCTCTGAGTGGAGTGAGGAAGCATCCACAAAATTTTCTGAAGCCATCTTAGGATGGCAAAACAAGTAGAGGCAACCTTGGTGGCTTGCTGTCTCATGGATAACTTGTCATCTATAAGAAAACCCAGGTTACGGACTACAGAGACCGGTTGTGGAAGGGGTCCCATATTACTTGGCCAGTGCTGAGGGCCCCATAACTCTTTGTTCTTTCCCAAAATGACGACCTCCATCTTGTCGCCATTCAGCTTAAGGAGATGCATTTGCATCCTCTCGGCGACACGCGATAATCCATTCTTCAAAACAGATTCACAGTTGCCTTCACTGCTGGAAAGAGAAAAGACAATCTGGGTGTCATCGGCGTATGAAAAGATTGTCAACCCAGCGTCCTCTACGATGGTAGCCAGGGGTCTAACATAGATGTTGAATAGCAGAGGGCTAAGTATAGACCCCTGGGGAACGCCATGTGCCGATGAACAGATGGCCGAGGAGGCTTTCGCCGAAAAAACCTGAAAAGTGCGCTCACTCAAAAATGAGGCAATCCAGGCAAGTGCAGGGCCATCTACTCCTAGGGACCGGAGAGAATTTAAAAGAATAGAATGGGACACGGTATCGAAGGCCGCACTCAAATCCAATAGGATGAGTGCAGATGTTTCCCCTCGATCAATACCGTGCCGCAGCCTCTCCGTAACCCCAAGGAGAGCGGTCTCAGTAGAATAGTGTGCTCGGAAGCCGGATTGAGAAGGATGTAGAAATTCCGAACTTTCCACTAGTTTATTTAACTGAGAATTAATATGTCTTTCCAGCACCTTTGAAAAAAGAGGCAACAAGGATATGGGTCTGAAATTGGACAAGTTCGAGGTGTCCGCACCGGCCTTCTTTAAGAGAGGGACAACCATTGCATGCTTCCATTCTGGTAACACATGAGACTCAGACAGGGACGCATTAAGAAGTCTCATTAGAACCCGACGGGGTTCAAGATCCAATGACTTTAGAACTCTTACTGGAATTAGGTCACGGGGGGATCCGGATCTGACACTATTCAAACAAGTGAGGAAGGAGATGTCATCAAACGGTTGCCAGTTAGTAACCTTCAACAGAGGGGAAGATAAATCAGGCACACTCAATTGTGCCAGGTGAGGGTCCATTGCTGTCAAGGGGGAGCTCATAGAGTCATATATGCGCTCAACCTTGGCAACAAAATACTCAGCAATGGCTATACATTGATCCTCCTCCAAAGTGGGAGGGATCGGGGCAGTGTCTGCTCCTGTTAGCTTTTTTACAACAGAAAAAAGAGTACGTGGGCAATTCTGAGCTTGCGTCACTGTACTCGCAGTGTACGTGGCCCTGGCTTTTTTACATTTGGAATGATACCCCTTCAGGGCTTCTTTGTATTCTGCCTTACAAGAAGCAGAGTAGGAATGCCTCCATTTCCTTTCAAGTGCCTTGCACTTGGCTCTTAAGATCTTCAAGTCTTCCGAGAACCAAGGTGCAGGAGGATGATGTAATCTAATGCGTTTAGGTGTTAGAGGCAGTAGAGTAGTTATAGCACTCGTGAACCAGTGAGATATTGCCATATTAAGCTCTGAAACAGAAGCAACCGTGTCAGGACAAGTGTTGGAGAGGTACTGATTGAACTCTACAATATCAAGCTTTCCCCACTGATGAATCAGTTCATCCTTACCAGGGCTACCCTTGGCTGGACTCTTAAAAAGGGACAGGGAAAAATGAACTGCGAAGTGGTCAGACCACTCCAACGGACGAGCACTCTGAGAACAATCAAAGTGTAAATTAGAAAAAATCGGGTCTAACAAGTGACCGGCAGAATGAGTGGGCCCAGAGTTCCGTAGTGATAGATTCAGGGCTTCGAGATCATTTAAGAAGTGCGTACTAAGAGTACAGTGAGGATCTTCAAGGTGTAAGTTGAGATCGCCTAAAATGGTGAAATTTGCCGCTTTAAGAAGCAGAGGAGCTATGGAATCGGCAAAAGACAACGTCCATGTACTCGCATTGCCAGGGGGGCGATAAATCAAAAGACCTGAAAAAGTAAATTGAGGATTGATTGCCAATTTAAATAAGGCAGCTTCGCAACCAGGTAAAGGAAAAGCTTCAAGCTTACACACGTAGCTAGATTTACAAATTATAGCGATACCCCCTCCCATTCCGGAAAGTCTATCTTGCCTTACTATGATATAGTTGCTAGGAACAGCAATGGCTACATCCGGGCCAGAACTGTCCTGAAGCCACGTTTCCGTACAAAATATTGCATCCGGCCTCTCATCAATAATAAAATCATAAATATAGTATTTATGTTTCGAGAGAGACCTACAATTAATATTCCAAAATTGGAGTGGAGGACGAGTAGGTAATGTTTTGGCAGCTCGTCGGCTCCCACGGGTTCGAGTGTGAGTCGACGCTTTACATCTAGTCATTTTACATGTGTAGAAATTGCAGCCAGAACATTTAAAATTATGAATCGGTAAAATGCAAGGAATACAGGTGACATGAAGAGGGGGGGCCCACATTTTTTAGTGCCTCACCTGTATATGAGCAGATTCCTGCAGATGAATGGCTAGCTGTCATGTTTAGAGTAAAATAAGTGGCCCCTGGACCCGTACAGACGCGGACGGGCGCAGACGGGCTAAACTCTGGCGTAAACTCCGGCGTCCCGCTGCGCGTTGGTGTGGCCGCCTTTTGTAGTGGTCACGTGTCCTTGTGACCGTGGACCGCTACAAACACACAACAAGCACTGAGCGCGATTCCCTCACCTAAGATGGCCGCCAATCTCGAGTCGGGGCAGAAGGACCCGCAAAACGCCGTGGTTAGGCAATTTTACAGTGCGGGTGAACTGAGGTGAGTGCGAGTCTGCGGGCAGCACTTAAGAGCAGGGGAAAACAAATCAAATACAAAAATAAATATCTAACGAGGTTATTTTAAAAGATTGTATCAGAGGGTCAAAGCGCTGCTAAAAGGTTTCGCTGGTGGTAGAGCATAGGTGCGTTTTCAGATGGCAAGACGGATTGCACAATTTGTCTGCCTTTTGTAGTGGTCACGTGTCCTTGTGAACGTGGACCGCTACAAACACACAACAAGCACTGAGCGCGATTCCCTCACCTAAGATGGCCGCCAATCTCGAGTCGGGGCAGAAGGACCCGCAAAACGCGGTGGTTAGGCAATTTTACAGTGCGGGTGAACTGAGGTGAGTGCGAGTCTGCGGGCAGCACTTAAAAGCAGGGGAAAACAAATCAAATACAAAAATAAATATCTAACGAGGTTATTTTAAAAGATTGTATCAGAGGGTCAAAGCGCTGCTAAAAGGTTTCGCTGGTGGTAGAGCATAGGTGCGTTTTCAGATGGCAAGCAAAAAGATTTGATGTTTACATGTATATGTGTGGAAAATGAGAGGGAAACTTTGCCATTCTTTTGTTCTGTTGACAGGTGCACAGTGCAGAGATTCTGTATAAGAAAATCTGGTGTATGTGACTGATATACTTCTTAATCTACAAAACAACTTGAAAGGTGAGTTATTTAATTACGAGGGGATGTATGTAGACTATTTTTATTTTAATCAGACTAATGTATTTCTTCTGCTAAAGTGTAGGGAGTACTTTTTTTCTCTACAATGTTATTGACAGTGTGTGTGCATGTAGAAACCATTTTGTGATAAGGATTTGTTTTTTTCATGTGTTTGTAGACAGATAACTATGCAGTTTTTATATTTTGGTAGAGTTAGAAACCAGTCATTGTTTATGAATTTGTGAAATGAGTTATGTTTCTGCAGTAAAATGTAGTACTCCTTGTAGATGAAGAAATGTGTTTTGGTATAGTGCAAGAGATAGTGTTGTTTGTCTAGAATCACACAGAGAGCCTGTGTGCATTTGGGAACCACTGTGAGAGAAGCATTTAGTAATATGTTGTATTTGCTGACAGATAACTCTTTTAAAACCTGTCATGTTGTCAAGTTTTAGTAGCATGAGAAGCCAGTGTTTGTTTATGCGTTGATTAAATGAGTCAGGCAATGATAGAAAAGTGCACTTTTGAAACATGCACATCGTGTGCAGTTCTCTTACCACTTCCATAGTAGTAAATAAGGTTTGGTAAACTCGTAGGGATAGTGGTTGTTGTCTAGAATCACACTGTGAGTCTGTGTGCATTTGGGAACCAATGTGAGAGAAGCATATGGTAACATCGTTTATTTGCTGACAGATAACTATTATAAATCCTGTCATGTTGTCAAGTTTTAGTAGTATTAGAAGCCAGCCATGCGTTGATTAAATGAGTCAGGCATTGACACTAAAGTGCAGTCGTGAAATATGTAGATTGTGTGCAGTTCCCTTACCACTTGCACTGTAGTGAATGAGTTTTGGTAAACTCCTAGGGATAGTGGTGCTTGTCTAGAATCACACTGTGAGTCTGTGTACATTTGGGAACCACTGTGAGAGAAGTGTTTGGTAACATCGTGTATTTGCTGATAGATAACTGTTTAAAAACATGTTATGTTGTGAAGTTTTAGTAGCATTAGAAGATAGTTATGGCTTATGCTTTCATTAAATGAGTTAGGTATTGACAGTAAAGTGTAGTCGTGAAATATGTAGATTGTGTGCAGTTCCCTTATCACTTCCAGTGTAGTGAATGAGTTTTGGTAAACTCCTAGGGATAGTGGTGCTTGTCTAGAATCACACTGTGAGTCTGTGTGCATTTGGGAACCACTGTGAGAGAAGCGTTTGGTAACATTGTGTATTTGCTGACAGATAACTGTTTTAAAACATGTCATGTTCTCAAGTTTTAGTAGCATTAGAAGACAGTTATGGGTTATGCTTTCATTAAATTAGTTAGGTATTGACAGTAAAGTGTAGTCGTGAAATATGTAGATTGTGTGCAGTTCCCTTACCACTTCCAGTGTAGTGAATGAGTTTTGGTAAACTCCTAGGGATAATGGTGCTTGTCTAGAATCACACTGTGAGTCTGTGTACATTTGGGAACCACTGTGAGAGAAGTGTTCGGTAACATCGTGTATTTGCTGACAGATAACTGTTTTAAAACATGTCATGTTCTCAAGTTTTAGTAGCATTAGAAGCCAGTCTTTGCTTATGCGTTGATTATATGAGTCAGGCATTGACACTAAAGTGCAGTCGTGAAATATGTAGATTGTGTGCAGTTCCCTCATCTCTTCAACTGTAGTGAATGAGTTTTGGTAAACTCTTAGGGATAGTGGTGCTTGTCTAGAATCACACTGTGAGTCTGTGTGCATTTGGGAACCACTGTGAGAGAAGCGTTTAGTAACATCGTGTATTTGCTGACAGATAACTGTTTTAAAACATGTCATGTTGTCAAGTTTTAGTAGCATTAGAAGACAGTTATGGCTTATGCTTCCATTAAATGAGTTAGGTATTGACAGTAAAGTGTAGTCGTGAAATATGTAGATTGTGTGCAGTTCGCTTACCACTTCCAGTGTAGTGAATGAGTTTTGCTAAACTCCTAGGGATAGTGGTGCTTGTCTAGAATCACACTGTGAGTCTGTGTGCATTTGGGAACCACTGTGAGAGAAGCGTTCGGTAACATCTTGTATTTGCTGACAGATAACTGTTTTAAAACATGTCATGTTCTTAAGTTTTAGTAGCATTAGAAGCCAGTCTTTACTTTTGTGTTGATTAAATGAGTCAGGCATTGTCACTAAAGTGCAGTCGTGAAATATGTAGATTGTGTGCAGTTCCCTTATCTCTTCCACTGTAGTGAATGAGTTTTGGTAAACTCCTAGGGATAGTGGTGCTTGTCTAGAATCACACTGTGAGTCTGTGTACATTTGGGAACCAATGTGAGAGAAGCGTTTGGTAACATTGTGTATTTGCTGACAGATAACTGTTTTAAAACATGTCATGTTGTGAAGTTTTAGTAGCATTAGAAGACCGTTATGGCTTATGCTTTCATTAAATGAGTCAGGTATTGACAGTAAAGTGTAGTCATGAAATATGTATATTGTGTGCAGTTCCCTTACCACTTCCAGTGTAGTGAATGAGTTTTGGTAAACTCCTAGGGATGGTGGTGCTTGTCTAGAATCACACTGTGAGTCTGTGTACATTTGGGAACCACTGTGAGAGAAGCGTTTGGTTAGATCGTGTATTTGCTAGCAGATAACTGTTATAAAGCCTGTCATGTTGTCAACTTTTAGTAGCATTAGAAGCCAGTCTTTGCTTATGTGTTGATAAAATGAGTCATGTAGTATTGTCTTCAATGCACCAGAGCTGAAAATGTAAAAATTTTACCCAGGCACTGTCCTAGAAGTAGTCTGATGATTTAGTCAGTTTCTAAGTACTTATGTTGTGAACCAACCATTACCAAATAGACTGCTTCAAATGTCTATGCAGTATGCATGTAGTTCTCTAACCACCTATACAGTTGTTTTCACACCTTCAATTCCCTAGTCAGTATCCATACACTTCTAGGAAACACCCTGTCAGTCCCTTTGCAGTCTTCTAGTGACCCATTCAGCACCATGTAGTAATCCATTCACTGTGCCAAAACGCAAACATTTATAAATTCACTAAGACACTCTGTTTACAGTACTGTAATGATTCAGTCACTGTCTAAGTATTCATGCACTGAGTCAGGCCTTAGCACATGGACTGCTTCAAACCCCTATGCACTATGCATGTAGTTTTCTAACCACCTACAGACTTGTCTTTTACACTTTCATTCCCTAGTCAGTATCCATATAGTCCAGCAAACATCCTGTCACTCCCTTTGCACTCTTCTAGTGACCCATTCAGTACCAAGTACTAATCCATTCCCTGTGCGAAAACCCAACCACTTATAAATTCATCCAGGCAGTCTCCTTGCTGTAGTCTAATCATTCAGTCAGTACCGAAGTACTCATGCAGTGAGCCGGGCCTTAGCACATGGACTGCTTTAAATGCGTATGCAGTATGCATTCAGTTCAATAATCAGCTACACAGTTGTCTTTTGCACCTTCAATTCCCCAGTTAGTATTCATATACTTCTAGCAAACACCCTGGTACTCACCCAGTGTGTCTCCTTTTAGTAGTGTAATCATTCAGTCACTTAGCATGTAGTCTTTTAGTGAGGTAGGCTTTAGGGCATGAACTGCTTTAAAGTAGCATGCACTATGTATGTAGTGTTTTAATCATTGTCACACTTGTGGTTCAGGGCTATAGTTTCTTAGTCTGTTTTTATATAAAATGTGTTTGTATAGTAATGGAATACTGTAAATTTGGAAGTTATTAATATACATTTATTTGTGATTCTTTTTTGCAGATATTGTTTTTTAACGTTAAAATTGAGAAATTATGCCAGAAAAAGAAAAGAACTGAGACAGGAGGATTATTTGAAGAAATATCAACCACAAGTATTGAATGAACAAGATAATGTGGTTAAAAGGAAAAAAAATTCTGGTAAGATCACAAAGCAATTTATTAAAAATGTTTGTAGGAGCAAACAGAATGTAGAGAATGCTGCAACTTCAGAAAAAATTTTAAGTAAGAAAAAAAATCAAAATAAGAGGAAAAGTAGAAAAGCAAATGTTCAGTCAAAGGAGACAAAGTATGGTAAAAGAAGACAAAATCAGTATAAGGAATTACGCAAAAAATATTTTACAAGAGAGGAGTGCATAATTTGCTGAAAGATGTGAAGAAATATAAAAAGAGAGCTTGATTTTATAAAAAGAAGAAGCATATTGAAAGCATTGTGGAAAAGGCTTTTGAAGTAAAAAGGAAACTGTTTATTTTACAGTTAAACAGAATTCGATCACTAGATAAACCAATATTTGTAATAAAGGCCAAAACTAGGAGGAAAAGAGTTATTAATAAAAAAAAACATTGTGATTTTTTTTGGGAGAATGGAAACACAGTTCTAGTTCAGAGCCTTTTTTTAATGAAGAGAGTTTTTCACTAAGTGAAAAATTATTGTATGCAGTTGACAGCAGTGGTAGAGGTTATGAGGTTAGTGATGGTTGTCCAATGGAGAAAGAGAAAATGGTTGAAAGAAATGCAGAAGAAGTGATAGCTGATTAAGTTTTAGGGAGACGTGCTAAAAACCCTGTGTACACTTGGGATTGCAGTAGTGTTTGTAGTGTACGACAGGAATCTATTGAAAAATTATGTAGTTTTTTACGAGTCTATACTAAAAAAAGTGTAAAACAAAAGATTAAGCTGTTGCAAGGACTAGACCCTTGCAGAGTGAGAAAACATACTGGTTTGCAAGGTCATTCTCTGGCTTGTGTTTCTAGGAAAGTTTGTGAAAGTGTTTTTCACCATTTCAGAATGCTGGCAGTACATCATACTCAAATGCGGAAGTTAGTGAGAAGGTTGTGTTATGCAAAAAGTCCGGCACTAAAGTTAAGTGAGTTGAACAGTGCTCTTTTACGTGGGTCAGTTTCAGATGTGAAGCAGGTCTGTGAGGATATTGAGTTTTGTTACTTTCGGCCCCAGCAAGAGAGTGAAGAAACTGACACATTAGTAGAACAAAATGTTGAAGACAATGTAGAACCTGTAATTACAGAAAAATTTGAGGATGAAATCACAAAGTTTAAGGTAATTTCAGGTGAAAGTTCAAATGTTTCTTGTATTTGTTGTCGGCGAAGTCACTATAAAAATCAGACTAGAGGTGTCAATCTGTATTTATAAGTGAAATAGAAGATAATGATAAGTGGATGGAATTTGCAACTTATTTGTTGGTAGAGGATTGTTTTGATTTGGGATGTGAGCAGCGTATTTGCAAATATTGTCATAATAAATTAGATGAGAATAAAATGCCTGCTAGAGCTGTTCATAATAATCTAGAGTTGGTTGCTATTCCTCCAGAGCTGATTGATTTAAATACATATGAGTCTATTCTCATACAATGTGTTCACCCGTTTCAGGCTATTGTTTGTATGGAGCCCAAAACAAGTAAATTACCTCCATCAGAGTTGCAAAGAGGATTAAAAGGAAGAGTTGTGTATTTACCATTATATTTAAGGAAAAGTGTTGAAACTATTGGTGTAGATCATGCAGAAAATGAGCCACTAGTCATTCTAGTTAATGGTGTTCCTACTAAGAATAAGAAAATCTGGCAAAAGTTAGTGGATGTTAGAAAAGTGCAAAAGGCATCATTGTATCTGATAAAAAAATACTGAGTACTATAGAAATGTGTTTGTTGGAGAAGAAGAAATAGATTTAGCAGAAGATACTGAAACATTAAGTGGACACATTGAAAAAGTGGACATGTCCAGATGTGAAGAGATCTATGAACATTACAGTGTACATCCACTTCATTCCAAAGAGGTGATGGGGAATACAATTGAGTTGTTTCAAATGAAAAAAGCAACAGAAAGTCCCATGAGTGTATGGGAAGAGAGCTTGGAAGCTTGTTGTTTCCCGCAGTTGTTTCCAACAGGAAAAGGTGCACGATATGATGAACGTCCTGTGCAGATTCCTGCATCTGAATATCGGACAACAAGATTATATGCAGAAGATCCAAGATTTCGACAATGTATCCCGTATATGTTTCATCTTTTGTTTGAAAGTGACTTGTCTGGACTTTCATATGCAGTAAATCACATTTTAAAAACTGGAATGCATCTGCAAAATGTAACTGCAAAGGATTTTATGGATAAAGTGCATCAGAGAGATGATCATTTAGAATCTCAGTTGATTCATTTGATGGCATGTCAGCGTGGGACTAATGAATATTGGTACCGTCGACATGGAGAACTGAAATGTATGCTACGGAACTTGGGAACTCCTACGTGGTTTCTTACCCTAAGCTGTGCTGAGTACGCTTGGGATAATTTACTTGAATTTCTTCGAGAGGCAAATTCCAATATAAAAAATATTGACTACAAGACACCTGGAGAATTGTGCTCCTTGGATCCTGACAATGTATGCAGATATTTCAATCATAGATTTGAAGCTATGATGTCTTTCCTCTGCAATAAAAAGAATCCTCCTCTTGGAGAAGTTGTGGATTTCTTTTGGAGAAAGGAGTATCAAGCAAGAGGTGCTCCTCACATACATATGTTGTTATGGGTCAAGGATGCCCCCAAATTTGGAACAGATTCAGATGAAACTGTTTTGTCTTTCATTGAAGATAATGCTACATGTGCTCTTCCAAATAGCAGAGAAGAGAAAAACTTAAAACAACAAGTCTTACGATTTCAAAGCCACAGGTGTGGAAAATACTGTCGACGAAAGTACAAGTCAAAGGATAAGTTCTATACCAAATGTCGTTTTGGATTTTCACGTCCTGTATTAGCCAAAGGAAGAGTGAACAGTTTTATGTCAGCTGTACGACA
The DNA here is from genome assembly GCF_964204655.1 of Triturus cristatus. Taxonomy (NCBI): domain Eukaryota; kingdom Metazoa; phylum Chordata; class Amphibia; order Caudata; family Salamandridae; genus Triturus; species Triturus cristatus. The sequence continues at coordinate 306,021,847 of NC_140581.1, forward strand.
TACCATCACAAGAAAGTCTCAGAAAAACACCTACAACTTAAGAAGAAGCGAAGAATCGAAATACATAAATGACTACAATCCAGTTATTTTATCCATGTGGAACGCTAACATGGATATTCAGTATGTTGCGGACAATTCCATTGCTTTTGCTCGATATGTAACGTCTTACATTACTAAATCAGAAAAGACTGAATTGAAAGAAATGTGGGAAGAGATTTCTCACGAGAAGAGTCTAAGTAAGAAATTATACAGTTTCAGTTTGAAGATGTTCTCGCATCGTGAAATTGGAGCATATGAATGTTCAGATCAGTTATCATCTGCAAGTCTATATTCTAAAAGTAGAAGAATCATTTGGGTGAGTCTAGGTCTTGCAGGAATGCGAAATCGGGTACTGAAATCTGTTCAAGAAATTGAATATTTAGCAGAAAATGACCCTGAAAGTACAGATATTTTGAAAACCAATATGTTGGACACATACTATCCAAAGAGAAGTCATCATCTTGAGAACATGTGTCTCTATGAAGTGCTGCAAAACTACACTTTTAAACGGAATATTACAGAGAACATCAACGATGGAAAATATGAAGTGATTGGTTCTGAAGGATGTCTGGTGAAACAAAGGAAAGGAATTTTAATTAATCACAGAAAACTGAGTTGCGACACTGCTGACAAAAGGGAATTTTACTATTTAGCCCTTTTGCAAATGTTCAAACCATGGCGTTCTGAACTGGAATTACTTGGAGATTTTCCCAGCTATGAAGATTCATTTAATGCTTGTAAAGATAGCATACAATGCAGTGCTTTCGCAAATTATGTGAAAATGATGAATGATGAAATTGATCAAGAAGCTACAATTGCAGCTGAGATTGCTAGAGACAGTTCTCAAGACAGTCAAAGTTCTGCTGCACTGAGTCAAGATCCACTAGGACAACCAATTGTTGAAAATGAAGCAGCGATTGCAATGAATGAGGTGGAAACAGCAATGTATCAAGCACAAGAAGATGCAATACAGTTAGGAAACTTGGAAGAGCAACTAAATGTTGAACAGAAACAAATATATCAGCAAGTGAAAGAGCAGATTGACCATGGATTACTTCATGAAAAGAGAGTGTGCTTATGTACATCATTTCAACCTATCCGAATGTATGTGAGTGGTCAAGCTGGAACAGGAAAGAGTTTCTTAATTAAAGTAATTACAAGTTATCTGCAAAAAACAACTGAGTCGCATTTGTCTTGTGTTGTCACTGCTCCAACTGGGTTGTTTTGTAACTGATATGAGGTACTGTCATCATAGGTAGACCAGGAGCCAGAGATGTAGTTAAGTAGATTTATTGTTCAAGTAAGATGGTACAGGGTGTCCCACCGGGAGCAGCATCCTGCTGCTCAGCCCCACTCAATCCAACTGATCCTCATTCAAAGCATGCACACACTCCCAACATTCTATGACATCATACTCATGCAAGCTGAGCAACCAGGACTAAGAAACACAGGATACAATATATCTCCTTCCTTTAGAAACAATAGAACAACAACAACAATTTGCAGGAAAATATCACATTTCGTTACTTAGGAAATAAAATCAATTAGATCACGAAAATCACATTAGATAGGTAAATGCATACTTAGATCCAACATCAATCAATTAGCATTCTCGGATATTAAAATCGACAAGATCCAGAAAAATTGATAAGTGGTAAATGATTTCACTCTAGTTCACATAAGAACATATAGCATAAATAATAGTGTTCTTTATATAGAATGGTAATGAAACATGTAAGGTTACATTAAAAATTTCACATGTTTCAGGCAGGGTGCAATCAAGACATATGGCAAAGGTTTCAGGCAAAATGCAATCACAACACGTGCCCAGTACACCCTGACGAACACCGCAGGGAAAATGCGATCACCACACTTACCCTATACACTCAGAAGAACATCACAAAACACCTATCTCCCTCTGCCAAAGAACATGAAAAGAAACAACAATTGCACATGTTCCAGCATGGATGTAATAACGCACACTAAATGACGTGCGAGAGAGAACAAAAATGTAATGTACACCAAACATTACAGTTTAATCTAGTGCACTACCAACACGTGCGAGACAAAAGATAAAATATATACACTCGACCACTACAAAACGAATTAATAAGTACCCTGCCAATGCAACCCTGATGTGCGCGGCAAATCATATTCTCAACACAACCATGATGTGTGAAGGACACTCCCAACGCAACCCTGACGTGCGAGGGACACTGCCAACGCAACCCTGACGTGCGAGGCAAATCACATTCCTAACACAACCATGATGTGTGAAGGACACTCCCATCGCAACCATGACATGCGAGGGACACTGCCAACGCAACCCTGACGTGCGAGGCAAATCACATTCCCAACACAACCATGACGTGTGAAGGATATTCCCAAAGCAACCCTGGCGTGCGAGGGAAAAGCAAAACTACAACACGGGGAACACGACCCACCAAACATGCTTAGACAAAACACGGTACATACCCCCAGGCCGTACAGAAAATCTTAGCATGTAAATAACAGAATTGCTAAAATAATATGTAAGTACATTCACATTAAATTATGGTTGAACGGTCTTACATAACATTACCACAGTACAACATACATTAACGGTGCAGGTAAACTATGGAAATTTCTTCATGCTTGTTTGGCAGATTTTTTTTTTATTTTTACAAAAACAATAAACTAAAACAACATAAAAGTAGTCACCGTCGTCGTCAATTCCAGAGTAGTTTGAACGCGATCCCAACTAGTTGGCGAATTTTTTGAATAATGTAGAGGAAATCGCTGGTCCACATTTTCAAAATATGCCATGCACCGATGAAGAACTCAGCATGCAGAAACAGAAACCTCTTCAAAACAACTATCAAAACAAGTCTTAGTAAGTTATCCATGAGATGCAACAAAATCGTGGCCACATCGCGCTAAAAGATGAAAAACACACGAGGCTGGACCGTGACGACGATGCTTTCAAAGCTTTACTGACCTTGACAACAAAAAAAAAACGTGGTTGGCAACTTTAGATAGATCATAAGGGAATCACTGCGTGCAGACCTCCACAAGATGCCGGCACGTTTCAAACACAAAGGCGGATGGCTCACGGCACAAACGTGCATTCACTGTCCATGCACAACGATGCGGACGTCACAAAGAAACCATGACGCAGGAGGCACACTGCAGCAAAGTGAGAGTCAGTGGTGCATGCACCAAATCCCTCTGGATTCAAAAGGAAATAATATTGTTTAACTGCCGTAAAAATGTTAGCGCATAGGCAACTTCATTTAAGAAAAATAAACATTCTCGTTATAAACATAACTGAGGACACAAACACTCCACAAAGTACTTAGAAATGCTTCCCCACGTTTTTCTCCATATTGCGCGCACAATTTTACACAAATCTACACGTGTTTCCCACGCAGTTGATCAACATCGCAACCAACTCATCTAGGTGCCTCTCTTAAGTGTACATCCCCCCGGTAAAAAAAAATGCTTGTTAGTCTCTTGGTTGCGTTCTAGATGATGAGTAGGAAAATCCCATAAATGCTGCACGTCTTATTTCACGTTTAATATTTACTTCTCCATTTACACGGACCTGGCCAGCATTACGTGAACAAACATATGGGGCCATATGTAGGTAGCCTAACATTTACCACTTCATAAATACCGAATTTTACCGATTCGGTATTTATGAAGTGGTAAATGATATGTAGGTAATCCATCGGTAATATTTACCGATTCGGAATGGGTCGGTAATTTAGAATCGGTATTTACCGATACGGTAATGGTAACTGGCTTCCCATTGATTCCTATGGGCCAGGAGGCCCATAGGAATCAATGGGAAGCCAGTTACCATTACCGAATCGGTAAATACCGATTCGGTAATGGGGGGAGCACAATCAAGGGTGGCAGGGTGTCACAGTGACACCCTGTTGCACCCCTGATTCCTGCATGTGTGCACATGTGGCACACATACATGCCCTAAGGGCATGTATGTCTGCCACATTGCACACTTCAAAGTGAAAAAAAATGCTTTGTACCAGCTATTCGTCATTTACCACCAACTTTTAGTTGGTGGTAAATAACGAATCCCCACAACAACCACACACTCCCCCTACATATCATTTCAGGATTCGGTATTTACCGAATCGGTAAAATTACCGATTCGGTAATTTTACCGATTCGGTAAATTACCGAATCCTGAAATGTGCCCCCTACATACCAAAAGCCTGAATACCGGTCGGTAACGGGATATTTACCGAAAATCGGCCGATACCGACCGGTATTGGGCTTCCTACATATGGCCCATGGTCACAAGTTAAACGTTTCACGGGACCCGACTCATGCCCCCGATTTCGGAATGCTTTTTAAGATGTACTATCCCTGTTAAAGTGAATGTTCCAAGATCCGTGTATTGCTCTAAAACCCACATTGTCAGTTTGGTTGACTTCAGCCATGATCCGTGTATTGCTCTATAACCCACATTGTCAGTTTGGTTGACTTCAGCTTGACAGACAGCTTAAACCACACATTTAAATATCTTCTGGTCTTCAGTATGTGGTACAGGAATTGTGCCAATTGTCACTACATGTGGATTGTAAAATCAAAATCCAAGAGCAAACATTCATTTCATATTGTCTGAAGGTAGGTTTCAAGCCACTTAATGTCTAACGCCCAACACATACCTCTGTGGACTGTCTGTTGGAAAAGACACCGGTGGGGCATCCAAGGTGTTACGCAGACTTAATTTACAGGCTTCTTTTGGTTCCATGTGTAACTTCTTGGTTCTTCACGCGTGGTTCTTTTAAAAATCATCGCCATTTTTGTAACTGATATGAGGTACTGTCATCATAGGTAGACCAGGAGCCAGAGATGTAGTTAAGTAGATTTATTGTTCAAGTAAGATGGTACAGGGTGCCCCACCGGGAGCAGCATCCTGCTGCTCAACCCCACTCAATCCAACTGATCCTCATTCAAAGCTTGCACACACTCCCAACATTCTATGACATCATACTCATGCAGGCTGAGCAACCAGGACTAAGAAACATAGGATACAACAGGTTGGCAGCACATAGCATTAAAGGAATTACTTTACATCGTTTACTAATGCTGCCAGTAGAGCATAAGAACAAATTGGAATACCACAAGCTATCTGGAGAAGCTTGTTGTGAAGTTTCAAGAGTGCTGAAGAAAATGAAACTTCTCATTATTGATGAGGTGAGCATGGTTTCAAACTTGATGCTTGCCTTTGTGCATTTAAGAATGCAGCAAATTCTTAAAACAGAGTATGACGTGTTATTTGGAGGAAAACACGTCATAGTATTTGGAGATCTACTGCAACTGACACCGGTAAAAGGACAACCGGTATTTAAAACACTTGCCCATGAAGATACCAGAAAGTCTCTTGGCAGTGTTGGTAATGTGAACATTTGGAGTAATTTTGAATACAAAGAACTGACAACAAATATGCAACAGGGAAATGATACTGAATATGGAAGTATTCTTCAAGATATAAGAATTGGAATTCTTTCAAAAGAAGCTTTGGAGAGTCAATTACTTTGCAATGTCTTTCCAAATGAAAATGCAGTTGCTGCAAAAGTGTACGTGGAAATTGCTAAAAATAAGTCAGTGATTTGCTTAATGCCGACACTGCGTGAGTGTTCAATATTTAACGAAGAATTATTAAAATTGGAAAATGAAGAAATTGTTAAAATGGAAGCCATCGATAAAATACTACATGAAGGAATCACTATTAATTTGACGGGTAAGTTGAGATCAAAACTAGATTGTTTAGAAAAAAATATATCTAAAACTGCTGGTTTAGAAAAGACAATGTATGTGTGTGTAAACTGTCGGGTAATTTTAAGGCGTAATTTTGATGTAGAGAAAGGTTTAGTTAATGGTGCAATGGGAAAAGTGGTGGATTTTGTGAATTATCAGAAAAAAGAAGGAATTGAATTTTTTAAAATTTAATTTGATCAGATTGATGAAGTTAAAGAAATTGGTCGTTGTTCAGTTCGTTTTTTGCTTGTTAAAGATTTAGATGTCCGTAGGAAACAATTTCCATTTTCTCTGGCATATGCAGCGACTATTCATAAATCTCAAGGATTAAGTGTAGACAGTGCATTGGTGAACATTGGATTTACTGTATTTAAAGAGGGTATGGCATATGTTGCTTTGTCGCGAGTTAGAACATTATCTGGTTTGTTTTTTATTGATTTTGATGAGACAAAGGTTACTGCAGATGCAAACTGTGTAAAAGAGTATAATAGGTTAAGAAGGGTGTATGCTCCAAATTTAGGTCAATATCCTGTATTTGAAAAGCGTGTGGTTTGTCGAAGAAGAAGGTTAGAGAATATGTGTTCTGAAGGTGTCAAGAAGGGACAAGAACAAGATAATGTTGTGATTGCAAGTAAAAAGAAATTGGACACTGTTGAAGAGATTGTTGGTTATCAGTTTGAAAATAGTTCTGGTGTCAACTGCTATGCTAATGTAATGGTCAATGTTGTTTTTTATCTTGAAGGTTTGCAAGAGCAAATTATGCAGAATCGGGAAAAAAGATTTTGTTCTCTGTTGCATTCTGTTTATGAAAAATTGACAACACATAGAAGTAAAATACAATCTGTTTCAGATGTTCGTAATCTTTTGGATGTGTGTTCTGGTTCTACACAATTTACACAAAATATCCAACAAGATGCTCAGGAATTTTTAATGTATATGCTTACCATTTTTGAAAATGAAGGTGTAGAAATAGAAAATATGTTTGGCCTTTCTTACAAATGGGAACATTATTGTGAAAATTGCATGTATACATGTAGCACCAATGTAGACACTGAGAGATTTCTGTGTTTAACATTACCAGACTGTAAATCAGTGTCTTTCAATAAATTAGTGAAAGGTGCAATTCAAAGCATGGAGTGTAGCCAATGTAAATCAGAAATGTTATCCACATTATTCTTAACAAAATATGGAAAATACATAATTTTAATGATGCAACGTTGTACAGCTGATGGAAGAAAATTGGATACTTTAATAAAGCAGTTTGTAGCAACACAAGTATCAATATCAGGAAGGACTTTTGTAGCAATTGCAATAATTTTCCATGATGGTCCTTCCACCACATCTGGACATTATACTGCCTATCTAAAATGTAACAAAGGCTGGACACTTTGTAATGATGCCCAGTTGGTTTTCAAACAATATTTGCCTAGGGAATTACAAAATTCCTACCTAATATTTTTAAAGCCAAAGTTTTAGGAAGATAATTCAGTCTCTGAGGAATTTATTATTATAATTTAAGAGGACTACCATTGGACAATTTACATAAAGAAGAAGTGCAAAAATACCATTTGTCCTCAAGGAAAGGTATATTTTTGAATTATGGACTTTTTGGGGGTCGTTTATTCGGTGATTATTTTAATGCGGCAACATTTACAGTTTTTATAAGTTAAAATTATAAAATTTTGTAATCTGTGAGCATTTCATATATGTATGATTTGCATTTTCTGGTATCTTACTCAGAATAGTATGTTGGGTTTTTTTTTAACAATCTTTCTGATTGTTTTTTTTTTTGCCCGCTGTTAAGTGATGAGTACCATTGAAATCACTATTTCTAGTAAAATTCAATATATTCTGAGAACAACAAAAAAGGCAAACAAATTACTTTGTGGAAATTATGTTATGTTGTAAAAAATGTAATATTATATGTTATAATTTTCTTTTTTCTTTCACAGATCCAAATTTTAAAATAAGCAATTTTTAACAATGTTTATTTGAATGAAAAATAGCAAAAAATGAATACCATTTTTTAATCATATTACTGTGAAGGTAAGTTTAACTAAGTCTCAATATGCAGAATGAAGAGGCCTGCAAGAAGCTACAAAGTTGAAACAAGTTTCTAAAAACACTCTGTCTATGTAGTTTTGAAATCTGACCATAATCAGATATCATGTGACCTGCAAAAAACGAGATTTGAGGGGTTCATAATATTTCACGTTTTTAGCTGTTGAAGGACCGCAATCATTTCAATCATTCTTCTTTGAACATCTTTGCAGACAAAACTCTGTGCTTACCTTCTCTCATTCGCAAGGAAATTTTAAAACATAAATATGTCACTTTTTGGAACATAGTTATTGTGCAAGACACTCTTTTATATTTACAAAGAGAGGAAAAAGCACTCTGTGCACTTTTTATACTCCATGTAAATACAACCTCATCATTTAGACGACTTTGTGTTGAAAGGGTGTTCTATAACTGTTGTTGTGCATGATTGCACTTAATACTCATAGAACAAGACACATGTCTAGATTTATCATAAATCATAAATCTCGATATGTGTGTGAATGGTGCACCATTCTACAATTGGTGTAGGAAAGCACAACAAAGAGAATTGTTTTAATTTCTCCACATTTTTATATCTTCAATGCATGCTGAAATCTTCAGCATACATTGAAGGAGAAAAATGCATTTTCTCATTGTTTTTGTACAGGAAGGTGTGTCTACCTGTAGAAAAACAAACAGCACATGACACAGATATCCTTGCACTATTGTGCAAGGGTGCCTGTGTCACCACATGGCTGCAGTTTAAGCAGCCGTGCAGACAGAAGCATAGATTTGCAACATATTTGTGTACATATGTTGCATGCCTGTGCTTCGGAAGTACTACAGCACACTGCAGCTAAAGAGGTTACTGTGTGATGCTGCAGCACTTCCTTATAGTTCTGCACTTATACATTCACCATACGAAATTTTGAGTCGGTGTATCAAAGGTTCTATTAGGGGGAGAGGCGGTCTGCCACTCTATCACAAGGATGATGTAATCAGTGATTTCATCAGTGATGTCATCAGTGATGTCACTGACCATGTCATGAGTGATGTAATATGTGACGTCATCAGCAGTGCATTGCGGGGGCGCGAGTTATAGTTAGCTGAACTAACTATAACAGGGGAATTTCTAGGGTTTTGTACGAGGGAAATGTCCAGCTAACTATAACGCCCCTGAAACCTATGGTTTTTTCAGTGAATTTCTAAGGTTTTTTAAATGTCAATTCCTAACTATAACGCCCCTGAAACCTTTGGTCTTTTCAGTGAATATATATATATATATATATATATATATATATATATATATATATATATATATATATATTTATTTATTTATAGTCTCCGTAGCTGCTGCCCACTATGTTTTTTTTTTTGTAAAAGAATTTTATTGTTTTGTAAAACAGTTAAAACAGTAGGACACTGAAACAAACCTTGCATACATATCCCTAGACAGATCACCACCCAATTGCACAATCCCTCAACCAACCCTAGTTCTACTGCAGTGCGAAAGACTCTGGCTCCCCACCGTCACACCATCCCGCAGGTCCTCTTAACCATCCGAGTCAGAGGAGTCCTCATCTGAAAGAGGCGGCGGATCGCATATTCCTCCCCTGTACTTGTTCCATGCCCCCCAGACCTTGGCCCACTTGCGAGGGCATCCCCGTCTAATAAATACAGAACGCTCTGCAAACATGGCTGCGTCCATCTCCCCACGCCACGTGGACAGCAATGGCACCTCCTCTGCACCCCATTTTTGGGCTATATTCCTTTTGGCCGTCATGATCCCCAGCGTCACCCAGCCCTGCGTCTGACGATCGAGGTCATTGGGCTCCCATACATTTACCAAACAGCATCTGGGCTCCAGCACCAACGATATTCCACACGCCTGTGACATTGTACGTAGCACTGGCTTCCAAAAGTCTTGAATGATTGGGCATTCCCAGATAATGTGGTAAAAAGTTCCCTCCTCCCCACAACCCCGCAAGCAGAAGGGATGTGGCGCTCTGCCCATCTTGTGTAGTAAGCACCTGGTGTAGTAGGAGCGATGTAAAATACGAAGCTGCACCAGTCGCAGCCTCGAAGGTATACCCGCCTCACGCCACTCTGGGTCATCAAAATCGGCGATCTCGTCGGCCCACCGCTCCCGCAGGAGCCCAATAGGGTCCGGCAGATTGTTGATCAGTTTGCGGTACGTGAAGGAAGTAGCCTTCTTTGGCATATATTCCATCAGTAATCTGTCCTCCAACGGGGACGCCTCCGGAACCTTCGCTCCAGGAGCCAGCTGTGTCATTAGGGCATGCCTCATCTGGAGGTATCTGAACCACTCCGAGGGGAGACCTCCCCCTTTTGCCACACATCGCCTATCACCGATATTCCAATGATGTCCCAAGCGTCGAAGCCCTTGCTGTCCCTCAAACGTCCCAGCTTCTTGGCATCCCACAGAGGTGTTAGCTGAGTCAAGACCCCTCGCCATCCCAACCTGGCCTGTGCAGCATGCCAGATGGATATAGTCTGCCGCAAAGGGCCGATCATCCTCGAGGCCAGTCGGGTATCATACAGTGAGGACAGCATACCCCTCTCTCCCAGCACGTCCCTGTCCGCCTTAAATGCCGGGTCAGATTGAGGCGCGTGGAGCCACTGGTTAATCACCTTCAGCTGCGCCGCCCAGTAATAAAGCTGGATATCCGGGAGTGCAATTCCTCCATCATACCACCCGCAAACCAGCTTAGACTGCGCTATGCGCGCCGGCTTGTTGCCCCAGAGCAGGCTGGACACCTGCGCCGCTATCGCACGGAAGTAGGCCGGAGGCACCTGATACGGGGTATTCTCTAGCACGTATAGAAACCGCGGCAGAGCCATCATCTTGAAGAGCGCCGCTCTCCCAACCAGGGTCAGGGGCAGCGCTCCCCAATACTGCACATCCCGCTTAAGGCGGTCCATCTGAGGGCTTAGATTGCGCTTGAAGAACTCCGTCTGATCCAGCGCGATGTGTATCCCCAGGTATTTGAATGACCCCTCCGCCACCCGGAGCGGGCAACTCGTCGGTAGCCGCGGAGGTGGGCCCCGTAGCACCAGGAGGACCGACTTCGACCAGTTGATCGTGTAGCCAGACGCCCGGCCGAAAATCTCGCAGATGTTAAGTAGTGTCAAGATGGAACGCCTCGGGGAGGACAAATAGAGCAGTATGTCATCCGCGTAGAGTGAGACGCGGTCCTCCCAGTCGGCAGACCACCGGAGGCCCCGCATCATGGGCTCCCAGCAGATCCAAGCCGCGAGCGGCTCAAGCACCTGTCAACCTTTTTCTCTGTGGAACGCGCCCATAGAGTACCCGGCGGCCGACCGCGAGTGGGTGCGCCTCCGCGGCCTGTCCTGGCCCACCTGTTCAATTTCCGCGACAGGGATGCCATTCTTCAAGCGGCGCGGGTGGCGCCGCCCATCCGTTTCCAGAACTCCACGGTGTCCTTCTTCCTGGACTATACGGCGGCGGTGGCGGCGCAGCCCCGAAGCTTCCTGGAGGTCAAAAAGAAACTAAGGGCCCGAGAACTTCCCTACGCTATGCTCTTCCCGGCGCGACTCCGCGTTGTGGCGGATGGCAAAACTGTATTCTTCAGCACACCGGAGGAGGCTCACGACTGGCTGGAGGGATGGCGCCAAGCTACGGGTGGTGGACGTTCGGCCCGCAGAACGAGGCGCCTAGGGAGTGAGGAGGAATCTGATGGCCGCGACCGGCGCGCGGAGGAGACTGAGGGGGAGCCCACCGGCTGATGTCGTGGCAGCGGCATGAAGCCGGAGACTAATAACTGGTGCCCACCGATGCTGGACTGGCCTACGTCCTATTGCCAGAGGTTGTGAACGATGGGACCTGGGGACAGGGGATGTTTTGGTCTTCCTCGGACCCCACGCTCCTTACAGCGCAAGTACTGGTTGGGGTTCTGGGAATGGAGCACTCTGCTGAGTTGGGGTGGCGGGCAGTTCTAAGTCCGTGTGGCAGGGAGGCAGGGAGGGGGGTGGGGGGGTGGGTAATGTTTTACGGTTTTGTTGTTATGTTGGGGTTCTGTAGGACACAGGCCTTTGACCTAAACCCAGCGCGATCTCGCTGCATGACACATGCATCACGCCACGCTATCCGCACCATGCTCCGTCACTTTGCCCAACCACCGTAATGTCCGGCGTGAAGCATGACCCACCCCCTGACAACGCTCTGACTCCGGCGCTACCCCTCTCTTTACTCACGTGGAATGTACGGGGCTTGGGAGATAAAATCAAGCGGGGCCTGGTCTTGCATAGTCTCAAAAGATGCTCCCTGACAGTGGCCCTGCTCCAAGAAACCCACCTCACTGGCACCACAACTAAAGCGCTTGACAGATGGGGGTATAAGATGGTGGCGCACTCTGAATTCACCTCTGGGTCCCGGGGGGTTGGTATCCTGCTGCGGCGTCGGTCCCCCTTGATCGTGCTCAGTGTACACACGGACGGGGCTGGGCGCTTCGCCGCAGCGCACACACAGTGGGAGGGCCCGCCCCTCAACATAGTGTCTGTCTATATCCCACCTGGACTGCACGCTTCGGCGCTCCCGGCACTCAGTGAGTTTCTGCTCGCACTACCGGAGGGGGAGGTGTTATTGGGTGGCGACTTTAATGCTGTAATGAACGATCTCACTGAGCAGTCCCTGCCTCGGGGGAAGAGTGGGGGAGTGTCCCGCCTTGCGGGCTTCGCGAAAGCGATCGGGTTAACGGACATATGGCGGCTCCATCATCCGACGGCACAGCATTACACGTATCACTCCGGGGTGCATGACAGTCTCACCCGCATTGATTACTTTCTAGGTTCCCCCGGTTGTCTCCACAATGTTGACACTATGGACATTTGACCCAGAGGCATCTCTGATCACTCCCCGATCCTCTTGCAATACACTAGTTACCACCTAATGCGCCGTCGCGTTTATCCGCTGCGCCCTAGCTACATGCGCCTACCAAAGATTAATAAATCCATAGTGCGAGCGACGAAATTTTACTTCCAGGAAAATGCCGCCTCGGTCGACTCCCCTGCGGTTCTTTGGGAGGCGTACAAAACGGTGGTACGGGGCCGGGCGATGGCCGCCGTTTCGGAACACAACGTGAACAGGTAGCTGAACTACAGTCGCTTGAGCTCGAGCTCCGGGCGGCGGAGGCCCGACAGGCCGCAGCTCCCTCCCGTGCAGCCTCACATGACCTGCATGTGGTTCAGACGAAATATAAAGAGCACCTCGCAGAGCGCGTCAGGCAGCACCTAGAGGCCTCGAGGCACACAGTTTATGATGTGGGAGACAAAACCGGTAGGCTGCTGGCGTGCCTTGACAGGCGCGATAAGGGCGCCAGGTGGATTGCGCAGCTGAGCACTGATGAGGGATTGGCAGCAACAGACCCACGAGTAATAGTGCGCACTCTGGCAGAGCACTTTCGCGAAGTATACTCCTCCAACTCGTCCATGACGGTGGAGATGGCACTGACTTACATCAGAGACCTGCAGATGCCCAAGCTTTCCCCTGAGGCTCGAGAGACACTTGAGGCTGAGCTCACGGTGAAGGAGCTCCAGGCGGCTATCGGCGCGCTGCAGCCTGGTAAGGCGCTCGGACCGAACGTCATCCCAATCGAGCTTTACCAGCGGTTCCCCGAGACGTTAGCGCCGCACCTACTGAATATGTTCACGCATAGCCTCGAGGTGGGAGAACTCCCTGAGGACCAACGAACGGCCACCATTGTGGTAATTCCGAAGCCGGGTAAGCCGGCGGACCGATGTACCTCCTACCGTCCCATTTCACTGATCAACGCGGAGGCCAAGATCCTCGCGAAAGTGTTGGCTGCCCGGCTCACACCTCACTTATCTGACATTGTACACCCGGATCAATCCGGTTTTATGCCTGGCAGAAGTACGTCTCACAATCTGAGGCGACTGCATGGTGTGCTGGCCCGAGTGGAGCGGTTGCAGGAACCGGCTGTTATTCTCTCCCTTGACGCACGAATGGCGTTCGACATGGTGGAGTGGCCCTTTCTCTTCGCGGTGCTCCAGCATCTGGGGTTCGGACCAGCTCCTTTATACTAAACCACTAGCCCATGTCACGGCCAACGGACACATGTCGGAGGACTTCCCATTGACACGTGGCACGAGACAGGGCTGCCCTCTGTCGCCTCTGCTTTTCGCCCTAGTGCTGCCCACTATGTTTGCCACTTCATTGTACTGGCTAGGCAGCTGCCCATTTCAGTATCCCCCACATCATCCTTTGCAACAAATAACAGTGCACACTTCCAACCAGATTGCAAAGTGCTTTCATTGTGTAAGACCACCTATTGCAAAGGGCTTGTATTGTGAATGAACACATTCATGATGTGGGGTAATACAAAATAAAACCAGTTGGCAAGTGAGGGTGCACATTGTTCTTTATTATACAGGATGTTGAGGTGATATATGTGTAAATATATAAATATGTGGTAAACGCATTCCTACAGGCCTAAATATAGATTAGGGAGCATTTGTATATCTTCTACAAAGATGACTCATACTTTAAACTTAAAATCCAAATCAAAACTATGCAAAACGAATGAACTGCAGTTAAATAAAGTAGTGCAAAAATACAGCTAAAAACTCAATATTCTGACACAAAATGTCCTTGTTTATGCCACAATAGCCTGGAGGGTGGGTGTGTGTGTGTATGCATATATATATGTCATGTGATCAAGGCCTGTGGTGGGCTGAAACGTGTTGTGGCGAGACCTGCACCCTGAATAAATAATATTAAGAAAAGGCACATTACTGTGGTCCGTTCCGTTCGTTTTCTTTACGAGGTGGAGGAGTGGCGGAGCTTCAGAATATATATATATATATATATATTTAGATTTGGCATCCTTGTCGTGGTTCCCCCTGACTTTTTGACCTCCTGTTCTGCCGACTTAATTTTTGCTGGCTTTAGGATTCTGAGCACTTTAGCTAACCAGTGTTTAACTGCATGTGCATTGTAATCTAAACATGGTGACATTGACTTATCCTCAATTGGCATTTTTTATTTACATATAGGTTCCTAGTAAAGTCCACTAAATGTGCCCAGGGCTGGTAAGTTAAATGCTACTAGTTGGCCTGTAACACTGATTGTGACAGCCACTTCAGTGTTATGGCTTATACTATTCCAAGTAAAACTGCATTTGTTGGAAAGCATAACCATCAGAACTGTGCAGACTGATTCCTCCGGATATGTTGGCCGAAGTCCTGCTACCTCACAGTGCACCATCTATACCCCGAACCTGGCCGGTTAACACATGAATTGTGCAACCTCAGAGAATGACAACCCTGACTCCCCAAGGAAATCGTGGCAACAGATTTATAAACCTTTTGGTTAGTTACTTAGGCGTACCTAAAGAAACACACAGTAAAGTGTTTCAAGTCTTTGAAGGTTTGTGATTTTTGAGTAAAATACGTGCCCTGCAATATTCAATATAAGGAAACAGAATAATGTGATTAGCATTACCAGAATGGTGAAAAAGATAAACAGTTCAACCATTTTGCTTATTACAGAGAATATGCTTGCATACAAGTATTGTAATATATTGTACTCCTACCTAGCCCATTCTAACCTATCATGTCAAGGGTGAGTAAATCTGTCAAATCCCTGTAGGGTGATCTAACTCCCCGTCACCTGGGAGTTAGTGTCATTAAGATGCTTGTCTTGGTGTAGAGCTGGACAGCATCCCTCACATGAGCTAAGCTAAACAGGAATCAGCTGAGATGGAATTCAGGTATGGATTGACTTCTCAGGGCCAGCAAAATGCTCCTTTGTTTAAACAAAGGCTTGATGTCATATATATAATAACATCCTCCATGTTACCATGCTGAAGCCCGAGCCAGGACATTATTTTTTAGTCTATTGTGACAGCTCTGCCACAGAGCGGCCAAAACAAATAACAACATCTTGCATGATGAACTTAGCCCTTGTACAGAAACCTCACAGTGTTTTGATAGAGTGCCTGCGAAGTGGTAGTGTAACTTAAACCGAGCTCAAGGAATATTATCCTGCATGTGCACGCAAATGAATGTGCGGCAAATGTCATTGTGTTTTGAGAAAGAAGGCAACTTAAGAACGTAAGCATGGAAAATGGCGTTCCTTAACCAGGCCTAATGCACCCACATAACATCTGTTGCCCTTTAAATACGCCGACCTGGAAAGTTACCCTACTTGCCAAGCCCAAAAACATCTTTTTTATTACATATATTTCATCCTTAAGTTAGGCCCTAGACAACCCTGAGGGCAGGGTGCAGCGTATTTAAAAGGTCAGACATATACCTTTAAGTTTTATCTGTCCTGGTAGTGAAATACTCTTAAATTCATTTTTCACCACTGCAAAGCCTATCTCTCCCATAGGTTAACATTGGAATTGCCTTAAAACATATTTTAAGTGTAATTTCCTATAGATAAAAGATAGAACTTTGGAGTTACTGGACTCACAATTTAAAATCCCAACCTATTGTAAAGTTGGATTTTAAGTTGCCCGTCTGAAAATGGCACTTTCAGAAACTTAGCATTTTCTTTCTTTAACCATTCTGTGCCTCTGCCTGTCTCTGAATACATAGATTGGGTGTGCTGGGTGACAGCTGGGCTTTGTGCATTCCCTCTAGACAGCCACGACAAAGCAAGGTTGGGTGTGCCTGAGCACTCATCTGGTTTCGGATGGTTATTCCTGGGGAGGAGGGGAGGTAGGGCTGACACATGCTCCTGAATAGGAGACATCCTGTCCCACACAAAGGACTGATTACCCCCCTCCCTGTAGGGAGTCTGGAGCCATAGCAGGAAAGGCAGGGACGACGAGGCCAACCCAACATTCTCACTTCAGACTTTGATCCAGCCCTATGTGAGGGAGCCAGGGGGGAACACAAAACAGTCCTCCTGGTCTATTTTGGAGCACTGGCTTCACCTGCCCGCACCAATCCCTGCTTTGCTTTCATGCCTCTTTCATTTTAAAAAGCATGAGAGCAAAGCATAGATTGGTTCTGGGCAGGATAGCCTGTCCTAGCACCGGCCTGTATGTTTAAGGGAACGCGGGGAGTAGGATGAAAGAACACACATGACCAGTCACTGTGTGACTTTATTCTAAAGTCACACACTGATTGGCTGTGTGACATTATGGGCACACGTTTGCCCCTCATGCGCAGCACCTGTCATGGCATTGTGCACAAGGAGAAAGCTGTCACATTCCAGAGTTACACGTCTAGGCCGGTAGGCCGAAAAGAGCATGCGGTTGAGTGAGTCCGGTTCAGCCTGGCCTCAGGCAGGTACTAAATGCTTACTTTTTTACTGTTCAAGTGATTGGTAGCCTCATTTCAGACCCTATGTCCAGTGGCGGTCAGTACAGGTATGCATGGTAGGTACTGGGCCGGGGGGAGTCGACAGACAACAGAATAGGTCAAATTAAATAAATAAATTCTATTCCATCGTTTGTCCCCGCCCATCTGCGCTATTCGCACCAATTGCCGCTGACTATGTCCACATTTTGAGTGATATGCCTGCCTTAAACAGCTTTCTCAAATATAACTCTGAATATTTCATGGAAGGGGACTTTTATATTTTAAGAATACAATGCCACTATCTAGCCACCACAGTTTCAGACAGGTTACGGGCGAAATATTTTAAATCTCGGCTCACAAGAAGGAACAAATGATCAGAGGGCTGATATGGCAAACGTTTATACCAAATTTCTGCTTGTCCACAGTAGATACTGGTCAAGATGCTCAAGGACCATGAGTACATCTCTGCCGAATGCAACATCTTCAAGGAGCAGAGCCCACTAGGAGGCTTCGCTGATCTCTCCCTCTCAAGATCAGCCAGAAATACAATGGGGAAACTGCACTTTACAGCACCAAGCACAAGATACCATTATTATTTTCCTTCTCATAGCTATATGTAGGTGTTAATTACACTCTGTTAAATATTACGTTATTTGTGGACCACAGAGGAATTTAAGTTTAAGTCAACATCATCTGAATTTCAACCATTTACAGAGGTGCTTCATAAACATTGTAGCAGGTGCATTATCGTTCAATACAAGTGCAAAGCCATTCCTTTTACTGCTGGGCTTTGAGCTGATGGTCTTGTCAGCTCCTCCCTGTTCTGTTGTGACAAATAAGACCAACACAGGGTATGACAGCTGGGTGAATTTAGCACTTCCCAGAAGCTGCTCGCATAAGTAAACCTTCTATTAGAAGCACCTATTCTGCAGAGGAACAAAAACCCATCTCATTTCTATGATGCAGGATGTCAAACTCCCTAGTACAAGCGAGATAGCGGGCCTAACTGACTGGAGAGAGTAGGAGGGGAGTAGTAAAAAATATTCACTTTTGGGAGCATAGTGTGTAGAAGCTACAATTGTCAAACATGCTTGGCACTGCACACTTGCTCACGGTAGAAAGCAACCACGAAGACACAAATCTTTTGTCAAATCTTTCAGTTCAACCCGTTCGGTGCGTGCGTCGGCCAACGGCCGTCGCAAGCACTACCTGGCTAGTGCTGCGCACGTCTGTTGGCCGACACGGCCTCACCCACTCATTAAAACTCCCGCGGCGGAATTTGCGCCGCGGTTAACGGGTTAATTGTGGCAGAGAAACGCACTTAAAACCATAAGGTAACTATAATTCGCATCCCTGCGATACACAGTTTTCTTATCAATAATTTCACCTCAAATGTTGCAGTGATATCAATTATGTCATAAATGATGTCATGAGCTATGTAATATGTCGGGTAATTAGCAGTGCAGGCGAAGGTGTGAGTTACAGTTACTCCTGGTTGTGTGGATGTGTAAGTGGATGTGTGAGTGTGGGAGTGAGTGTGTGAGTAGGTGTGGGGGTCTGTGAGTGGGTGTATGTTTTTAATTGGGGACACGATCTGCAGATCCTCATGCGCTCAAAAGTACAAAAACATTTTGGACAATTACTTAGTGATAATGGGTCACTCACAGACCACTCCATCAGTCCCATGGGGTGAGGATACCTCTACCCTGACCAGTTCCACATCAAATGTGTCCCAATGCACAAAAAAACAGCCTCAACTTTATTCTTATGTTGCGGTCAGCCAATCATGGCATTGTTGTTGGTGCGTGGATCAGCGAATCCGCTTGGCTCTGCGGTGGATAAGCATCTCTAGATATACATAAAGCAGATTTACACCAAATTACAAAAAACACTCTTTCTGGACCAATTTTCTGCGAAATTTGGTGTAATTCTGTTGAGCAGTTTGGGCTGTAAATGTGTCTAAAATATCTATGAGAAATTGCTTGGGCAATATCGATTTTATGACCCCCCTTTTTCTCGGCCCCCACTTGACGGATCACCCTAATTGTGTGGTTTGGTGTAAATCCGTTCAGTAGATTTTGAACAATTAATGCTCAAAAACGTTGTATATTTCATGGCCTGGAGGATCCTTGGAGGTGACAGCTCTCCTGCTGAGATCTGATTGGCTGCCAGCACATCAACCAAGAAGGGGTGACAGCCATCTTAGGACTCTATATTCAGTCTAAGCCCTAAATAAAAAAACAAAAAAGACATAGGGTCTGGGTATGGATAACTTGACCCCTAGGCATGGTTGTGGGGTCCCCCCAGGACCCCACCTGGGGCCAAAAATATTTTCTTTTTTTAAATGATTCTGCAAATTCCAATCTGTGGTAAGAAAATGTTTTAAAAACACAGTAAAAAAAAATCCTCAGGGTAGGCCAGGGCCTGGGGGGTGGCACATTGGTGAATTTAGGGGATGGCACCCCTCCCCAGGCCTCAAAGGGGCCATGGTGACCCCACCCCCTGGTTCTGATATTTTAATGAAGGGAAGGGGTCCCAATGGCCCCTCTACAGGAACCTTATTAGGCTCCAGTGACCCGATTCCCTGGGGAGGAGTAAATAAATGAAGGAAGGGGAGCCCATGGCCCCCTCCCAGAGCCTAATTAGGCACCAGGGACCCGATCCTCAGGGCCAAAACATATGTTAAAAGGGGAGGAGGCTGTACACGGCTCTCCTCCGTGAGCTTTAAAAAGGCCTTGGGGACATTATCCACCAGGGCTGTCACAGTAATTAACGGGAGGGGGGACACTTGGATCACCTCCCTGAGCCTTTAAACGCCCTGGGGACCAATCACCCAAAGCCAGCTCAGTTACCGTGTCCTGGGGAGCACACCTCTAGAATACAGTAGTTTCCCTGCCTACACTTATGTGGGAAGGAAAACATATGCTTCTCCCGCCTGGTGGAAGCATTTTTAAATCTCCTGCCAGACGGGAGCAGCAAACGTGTATCCCCTGCCTGCAAAAGTGCTGCAGGAAAGGCAAGTCTGCTCCCAGCCGGTGGGATATTTAAGCATGCTCCAACTGGCTGGGAGCAGACTTCTGTCCTATTTCCCAGCCTGCACTCCTGCGGGCAGGGAAACCAAACAGATTTTGCTCTCGCCCAGTCAGAAAATGCAAAGAACAGTTGCTCCTTATCGGCAGGAGCAATGCCGGCTCTCAAAACATGCAGGAAACTGAATGGGCTGCAGGGGCCCTCGGACTCCCCTTGTACCTCACCAACATGCAGTTTGTGAGTGCCCCGGGTGGGCACCCACCTGTGGGCCAAATGGTTAGGGTACCAGGGGGGCCTAAGAAGGCTCAGGAGGGGGGATGCATGCCCCTCTCCACTTAATTAAGCATTTTGACCCCGGTGGATGTGGTACCTGTCGACAAATAAGGCTTGGGTGGAGGGGCTGCATGCCCCCTCCCATTACCATATATGTTTTGGCCCCTGGGGATGGGTTTCCCAGAGGCCAACCCTAATTCATGATCATGAAAGGTTGTATGCAGCATGGGGTTGGCAGCCTGTGGGGAGGTAGACTGCCTCCAGGTTGTTTGACCACATGCTGCCTGCGGAAGGGGTTTGGCCTCAGGGCCTGGCCTGTGCACGGTGGGGTTCAGCTTTATGAATGGTAAAAAAAATTACTTTAAGTTCTAAAAACCCTAGCAATTCTAGTGAATTTCAGTGGTTTTGTAAGGTTAGAACATTATCTTGTCAGTGAAGTTCGTACCTGGCTATAAAATTACTTTAATCATTGTTTTTTTCAGTGAAAAGAAAAAAAATATATATATATATATATATTTTTTTTTTTCTCCAAAGGCTCTGCAGCAAAAAAGCACTCGACAGCAGTAGTAAGGTTACTTCCTCATTTAATTTTCATTGCAAGGGTGGTTTCACATCCGTCATTTTACTTGTTGCCAACGCGTTTCCGAGCTGTCCGCTCCTTCTTCCTGGGCAAAATGGCAATGCAGGATTCTAAGGCTCTCACAGTCCCGTACCTGAGCTGCCTTTAGTAGTAATAGCTTCAAGTGTGTCGGCTTCGTAGCTCCGTGAATTCTGGGATATGTAGTTTACTCTCAGTGGGTTCCACAAATGTCATTATTATTAAACAAGATCACAGCGGTGCAGTACACGACCACTGCGATATTACAAGCACTTCAGTGTGCTCCGGTATGCTCTTCCACCCTTGTTAGTGTCACAAATATATATATATATATATATATTATCTACTGGCGGTCGCCAGTAGATAGTTATAGTTACAACCTAGTTTCCATAGGAAATCCGCAACATTCTATTTGGCGCCGGTTGACGAATCCTCGCAAAATTTTCAAAATAGGTGGGGCGCTCCGCTCCGCTCCTACCCTGAAAGTCTCAGGGTGATTCGTCAAGCGGGGGCCGAGAAAAAGAGGGGGGTCCCAAAACGCGTTTTCCCCATAGGACCTTTAGTCGAAGGTACAGACCGAACGGCTGAACAGAATTACTTGAAATTTGGCAGAGAGGTAGCTATAAGGTCAAGGAAGTGCCTTTTGAAGGTCTCGTGTAAATCTGTTCAGTATTTCCTGAGAAAATAGCATTTAAAAGCATATAAATATCTATACGCGCGCACCGTGCGCGCACTGCGCGCGCACCCTGCCGGGTGCGAGCGCAATTCTGATTGGTTGTTAGATGTCGGTAAACATTCGAATCGGTCGAAACCAGGAAGTGTCGGCCGCCATTTTGTCTCTCGCAGTCTGAGGGGGTGAAAAACAAAGGTGGAGAATGTGAAAAGGGGCAGGGTGGACAGTTCCTGACCCCCTAGCCTTTGTCAGGGGGTCCAAGAAGGACCCCCAAGGGCAAAAAAAAGATTTTATTTTTTTTTCGAAAAATCGCGGAATGCCTTTGTCAGGGGGTCCATAAAGGACCCCAAAGGGTGAAAAAAGTTTTTGTTTTTTTTTTTAAATCGCGGGGTGCGCGCACGGTAAGAAACCTTTAAAAAAAACAAAAATAAAAACATACATAAGTTAGCATTTAAAAAAACGTACAAATTCACTTAAAAAACCATAGGTTTCACACACGTTATAGTTACGAATTAGCATTTAAAAAACCTTGCAAATTCACTTAAAAAACCTTAGGTTTCACACATGTTATAGTTAGCTGGACATTTCACTCGTAAAAAACCAATGAAATTCCCCCGTTATAGTTAGTGCAGGCAACTATAACTCACGCGACCGCAATCCTCTGCTGATGACGTCAGATATTACATCACTGATGACATATGTGTCTTTCTGAAAAATAAATATTTGTAATATATGTATAGCTAAAGATTAATGGAAGAAGACATGGGTAAATAAGTGTCTAAATACAGTGACGTAATATCTGACGTCATCAGCAGAGGATTGCGGTCGCGTGAGTTATAGTTGCCTGCACTAACTATAACGGGGGAATTTCATTGGTTTTTTACGAGTGAAATGTCCAGCTAACTAGAACATGTGTGAAACCTATGTTTTTTTAAGTGAATATATATATATATATATATAAAACCTACTGGTGGTCACCAGTAGGTAGTTATAGTTAGGACCTAGTTTCCATAGAAAAAGATATTTTTCTTTTGCCAATATCTTTGGCGTCGCTAGACGAATCTCCGCAAATTTTTCAAAACTAATGATGCGCTCCGGTCAGCTCCTGTTTTGAAAGTTTTGGTGTGATTCGTCAAGCAGGACTGAGAAAAAAGGGGGGTCCCAAAACGTATTTTCTCCATGTTAATTTCTATAGGAAACTTTAGACAAAGCTACAGCCCGAACTACTGAACGGAAAATTTGGCAAAAAGGTTCAGAAAGCTTTCTGTTTGTTAGATGGTGTAAATCCATTCAGTAATTCCTTAAATATCTGGTGACAGCCCTGGATCTGCGAACCCTCCCGAGCACGATTGGCTGCCAACACTTCAAACCAGAAAGTGTTGACAGCCATCTTGTGACTCGTAAAAAACGGTCGAAAAGCAAGAAAAGGGAGCAGGGAAGAAACACCCTGACCTCCTAAGCCTGCTCAAGTGGTCCGACAGGGGGACCCTGAGGGACAAATAAAGCATTTTTTTTAAATAAATTTCAGCGGGCGTCGCACTGGATGCGCAAATCCTGCCAAATTCGTTTTTTAAAATGATATGCGGGCTTCTGCACTTTGTTTTAATAAGCCCCCGGGTGGAGCAGGTCCCTGGGGCAATGTTGTTCATATAAGCGGGGGCCCGCGGGCCCCGCAGCCCCGGGGACTGCCACCTCCCTGGGGCTTCTTTTAAAAAGGTTAAGAGGGCTGCTGTCTCCCCACGCAGCCCTGGGGACTGCCACCTCTCCGTGGATCCCTATTATGGGGCGGGGGGCCTCACAGGCCCCCCGAGCCCCGGGGAGCACCACCTCCCCAGGGCTCCAATGGAATTAAAGAAGTGGGGGGCTCCTACCCCTTTCCACACTGCCTCCGTGACCACCACCTCCCTCAGGCACTAATTATGTTAATGCGGGGGTCCGCAATGGACCCTGGGGGCCACCACCTCCCCGGGGTACATACATGTTGGGACAGGGGACTGCGTGGCCCCCCTCCTGGAGCCCTCCATGGCCCTGTGGACCACCACCCCCGAGGGCTGGCTCCAGCAATGTCCCAGGGTGCCCACCCCTAGGACATTGCAATTTGCAATGGCAGGGTGGGAGCACAGCTCCCACCCTGTCATTGCAAACTCTGCTTCGCTTCATGGAAGCGAAAGCAGGAAACCTGCTCTCGCTTCCATGAAGCGAAGCAGAATTGCTTTTGGATAAGGGGAGCTGCAAGTTAGCAGCTCTCTTTGCCCAAAAGCAATGCCGGCTCCCGCAGGAGGCGGGGAGCCGGATGGGACTGTGGGGGCATTGGGGCTCCCCCCACATTCCCCTACATGAGAGCATACCCCGGAGGTTGGGGTCCCTGGGGCGGATATCGAATAATGAAAGTGGGGCATTTTTTTCTTTCAATTTTGAGTTGCGACCCCATCGCAGCTCTCAGCATGGCCCCCCCGTGTAACTTTGCTCCGGATTCGCAGATCCACCTCAAATAAAGAATGTAATAGTATATAATTTAGAAGGTAGTTTTGCATTTGTGAACTTACTTTATAGAGGTAGTGTAATTGAACTTAATAATAAGGTTAAATTTGATAGAGTTTATAAAAATATATAAAATTAAAAATTAAACGTTAAACCTGAAAAGTGTATTGTGTTGTAGTACATGGGCTTCATGCTTTTGCAGATTCGCAACGGGCGCGCGAATCCACAAAAAATTTAAAAAGAGTATGTGTGTTTAAAATAAAGTAGATTCACTATTGTGTTATAGGGTGGCTCTAAAAAGAGCCTTGTTTTCATTATGAGTCTGTTGTAGCTACATGTAAGTGTGGATGCACAGCTTTAGGTTGTTGAGAAAGACTCTGTTTCCTTGATCTGTGTACTCCATCACTTCTGTAGATGTCATCCATATCAAAACGTAGATTGTTGTTATAGATGGAGCCCATCTTATGGTCTCTGAGGTAGGCAGACACAGCTTTATTGACATTCTTTCTAGCTTTTTCAATCTGTGGACAGAAATAATGTGACCACTTCCATTTCTGTCTTTGGCATATATTAGAGTATACAAAGAGTGTGAGGCAAAAGCAACATCAATTGAGCACAGGTGTCCTTCATTAGCATTTCCAGACCTATGCCAGTCAATGTGCCTAGGTCATTGCCACCACTGTGCGCAATCATGAGGTCAGGTTGGAGATGCAAATAGGTTTTAACCAAAGGCATCAATTGGTGCCACTTTAATCCTCTCTGTGCAATCCATTTAATATCCTCATTTTGCAAAGCTAGGTCTTTGTCAATACCTCTGCCTTCAGCATACGTTTTGCACCAGAAAATATAGCTGTGCCCAACAATCCATACTGTAAGCATCTTGAAGGGATGTCTGGAAGTAATAAAAATATGTCTGTAGCTGAGGTAGCCAGTTGGTTGAATGAAAGGTATCTAAAATGGTGGAGAAGATGTTGTTTTAGAAAAAGCAGATAACTGATTGGCTGTTCATTAACATTGTACACTGAAAAATAGGATGCATGTAAATTTGTTAAAGAAGCATGTTTCTTATTGGTTATTAAAACATGTTTGAAAGGTACAGTAGATAGGATTAGGTAATATTTTGCAAAAGACAAACACACCTGCTATTTGCATTTGTAAGCTGCTGTGCTGAACTTGAAAATATGTTGAACTTGTGACCTGCCAGTTCAGTTAAATGTTGCAGAAAGTGTTACTATGGAAAATGGGATTAAGCAGAATGGGGGAAGGGTTGAAATTTAACTGTGGTTTAAAATTTTAAATTATATATAAGTGATATGTTATCAAAAAAAGATTTCCAAAATCACTAATATATTTAGAAGTGGTGTGTTCTTAAAAAAATAATACTAGTATTATTAGTAATAGGTTTGAACTCCCGTATGGATTTGCGGCTCCATCACAACACTTTCTTGAGGCACCTCGGTGTAGTTGCGACTCCAGAATATTACTAAACCAGTTTCGGTACTTTTAGAAGTCAGTTGGTAAGGGTTAATATGTCTAACCAATAGAAATGTTTCACAATTTGAAAAAATTAAGAAAGGATTGTGATTTTTACTTACATGTATTTTTGTGGAGAAAGAGAGGCAAAGTTTGCCATTACTAGTTTTACCTTATTGAGAGTGGTGCACTGCATTGTGTGGAAAAGAAAATTCTTTATCACTTTCTGATAATTCATGTTCTACAATACTATTTGAAAGGTGAGTTACAAATTTGTGAGATGTATTAGCTTTATTTTAAACTTTAAAAATTAGTCAAGAAATGTGATGTTTGAAATATTCCATTAAATGTAGGGATGTGTATTGTACTTTGTTTTATTGAACTTAAATGATAATTGGAGTAGATTGTGTATAGTAATATGTGTATATTAAAAGATAGATTAGCGATTAGTAGTTTGTAGTAGTGTGTAGAAATGTACAGTTGAAGTACACCGCATCATTTTAGGTGTTGCATTCATTTTGGAAGTGCAGTCTGTCAAGTTTTAAGGTGTGCATGGACTTGTAACTGAGGTATGTCTGTACTTGCATATGTATTCTCATATGTCTTATACATTTGAAGATGCAAGATGTATAACAAAGAGGTGTTGTTGCTTTGTATGTGAATAGGCTCAACACTGCGAGTACTAATAGAATGGTGAAGCTGCAGCACAAAAGTGAGGTTTAAAACATGTTGACATGAGGAATTAGAGTGTTGGCTATTTTGTAAAAGTCTCTAGCGAGGTACAGTTGAAATACGACATATAATTTTGGGAGTTTTCTTGAAATGGGAAGTGTGTTCTGTGAAGTTTTCAGGTCTGCATACTGTTGTGATTGTGGAAACTCTACTTGGAGACATATTCAGATATGTGTTATCCATCTGAAGATGCTGGATGTGTAAATAACAGGGATACGAGTCTGTGGAAAGCTACACATCAAATATACTGCATCATTTTCAGTGTCTGCTTGAAATGTGAAGTGCAGACTGTCAAGTTTTAAGATCTGGTTGGTCTTGCGACTGAAGGATATCTCTACTTGCATATGTATTCTCATATGTGTTATGTATCTGAAGATGCTAGGTGTATAAAATACAGGTATACATTTTCTTTTTAATGTTTCTTTCATAAATGATGCCACTAGCAAAAGGTAGAGACACTTGCATGCATGTTTCAGGAATATGGTGAGACATGTGAAGGGTTTCTGTTTTGTATTTGGCTAGGATAAAAACACTCCGAGTCGTAGTAGAATGGTGAAGAAGCAGAAAAGTGATGTTTAGGATATATTGGCTGAGGAATTAGTGATCATGCTACTTTGTAGGAGTCTTTGGAAATGTTCATTTGAAGTATGCCGCATAAATATAGGTGTCTATCTGAAATGTGAAGTGCAATCTGTAAAGGTGTAAGGCCTTTATGGACTTGTGACTGAAATATGTAAAGCTGCAGCACAAAAGTGAGATTTAAGACATGTGAGGAGAGGGATTAGTGATTAGGCTACTTTGTATGAGTCTGTGGAAAAGTACACTTTAAATATAAAGCATAATTTTCAGTATCTGCTTGAAATGTGAAATGCAGTCTGTCACGTTTTAAAGTCTACATGGTCTTGTGACTGAGGTATGTCTCTACTTGCACATGTATTCTGAAATGTTATGCATCTTAAGATGCTAGACGTATAAAACACAGGTATACTTCCATTTGTATATTTGTTTTATATATGATGTTGCTAGCAAAAGGTACAGATATATGCATGCTTTCAGGAATATGGTAAGACTTGCAGCTGAGACATGTGATGGGTTGCTGTTTTATATTTGGCAAGGCCCAACACCCTAAGTAGTTGCAAACTGCTGAAGGTGCAGCACAAAGTGAGGTTTAAGACATGTTAGGAAACTAATTAGTGATTAGGCTATTTTGTATGAGTCTGTAGAAAGGTACACTTGTAGTACGCTGCATAAATGTAGGTGTCTGAATGTGAAGTGCATTGTCTCAAGTTTTAAGGTATGCATGGTGTTGTGAGTAAAGAACGTCTCTAATTACACATGTTTTCTGATATGTGTTATCCATCTGAAGAAGGTAGACATATAAAACACAGGTATACTTCTATTTGTATGCTTCTTTTATATATATGGTGTCACTAGAAAAAGAGACAGAATTATGCATGTATGCTTTCAGGAATAGAGTGAGACTTACAGCAGAGACATGCAAAATGTTGCTGGTTTATATTTCGCTAGGCCCAACACCCTGAGTAGTCGCAGAATGGTGAAGCTGCAGCACAAAAGTGAGGTTTAAGATATGTTGGCAGAGGAATTAGTGATTATGATACTTTGTGTGAGTCTGTGGAAAGGTTCACTTGAAGTATGCCGCATAAATCTAGGTGTCTGTTTGAAATGTAAAGTGCAGTCTGTCAAGTTTTAAGGTCTTAATGGTCTTGTGACTGAGGTATGTCTCTACTTGCACATGTATTGTGGTATGTGTTATGCATCTGAAGATGCTAGACGTATAAAAAACAGGTATACATCTAATTGTATGCTTCTTTTATATTTGGTGTCACTAGCAAAAGGTCTAGACATATGCATGCATGCTTTCATGAATATAGTGAGACCCACAGCAGAGACATGCGAAGGGTTGCTGGTTTATAGTTCGCTAGGCCCAACACCCTGAGTATTCGCAGAATGGTGAACCTGCAGCACAAAAGTGAGGTTTAAGACTTGTTGGCAGAAGGATTAGTGATTAGGCTACTTTGTATGAGTCTGAGGAAAGGTACATTTGAAGTAGGCCACATAAATGCAGTCTATTTGAAATGTAAAGTGCGGTCTATCATGTTTAAAGGTCTGCATGGTGTTGTGACAGTGATCTATAACGCACAGGTATACATCTATTTGTATGCTTGTTTTATATATGATGTCACTAGCAAAAGGTACAGACATATGCGTACATGCTTTCAGGAATATAGTGACACCTACAGCAGAGACATGGGAAGGGTTGCTGCTTTGTTTTTGACAAGACTCAACACTCTGAGTAGTAGTGAGAATGGTGAAGCTGCAGCACAAAAATGAGGTTTAAGACATGTTGGCAGACGGTTTAGGGATTAGGCTACTTTGCGTGAGTCTGTGGAAAGGTTCACTTGCAGTATGCTGCTGTCATGTTTAAAGGTCTGCATGGTGTTGTTGTCTTGTGACTAAGGTATGACCTTTAAACATGACAGACCGCACTTTACATTTCAAACAGACAACAACATTTATGCGACCAACATCAAATGTACCTTTCCTCAGACTCATACAAAGTAGCCTAATTACTAATCCTTCTGCCAACATGTCTTAGACCTCACTTTTCTGCCTTCAGCTCGGGCCTTTAACACTGGAGCGGGCCTTTAATAGCCGATAGATCCCACTACGGCGGGTTATAAGGCTGTATTATAGGTTTGATAATATGTAAAGTATAATATTCTAAATATTTATGTGTTATGGAGACATTTGGAATGCAAATGAAAGCATTTGTTTATTTATAGATGAGAATATTTGTATATGATTCTTTTTTTAAAATTACAATTTTTAGAAACTATTTAAACTTTTTTTCCTAGATATTTACCATTATTAGTAAGAAAGATTGAGTATGGCAAGAAAAGATCAAAATAAAAGACAAAAAAACAGTACTATTTAAAGGAAGAGAAAAGCCGAAATTAGATGAAATTCAAAATGATACATTGAAGAAAATGACTTCTGGTAAGAGAACTAAAGAGTTTGTTAAAACACTTTTAACGAATGTAAAAAAAATTTAAAATGTGGAAAAGAGAAAGGAAAGTTCTACAAGCAATCGGAAGGAAACAAAAATAACATATTAACAAAACATCATTTTATGGGAAAACAATCCATGTTGAAAGGAGGCTGAAAGAATATAAAGACATTAGTTAGAAAATGTATAAAAGTAGAGTACTACAAAATGTATTGAAAGATTGTAAAAAATATAAAAAGAGGTCAGAAGCTTTTAAGAAAAACAACAGATTGAAAGTGTAGTAAAAAAAGCTTTTGAATTGAAATGAAAATTATTTATATTGATATTGAAGAGAATGAAAAAATTAGATAAAACAATGCTGTTTTTGAAGGAGAAAAGCAAAAGAAAAACACTGGTTAATGGAAGTAACTTCTGCAAAAATGTTTACTGGTGAACGGAAACACACTTCTAGCACTGAGTCTTTCTTTAATGAAGAAAGCTATTTTCAACAAAATACATTAGTTCATGCAGTTGATACCAGTGGTAGGTGATATGGAATGGAAGATGGTTGTCCAATTCAAAAAGAGAAGATGGTTCCAAGGAATGTGGAAGAAGTAATAGCTGAAGAAGTTCAAGGAAGGTGTACACAAGCTCCAGTATATAAGTGGGATTGTAGTAGTATTTGTAGTATTCAACAGGAGTCTATTGACATATTACAAATGTTATTATGAGATTATGCCCACAAAAGTATTAAACTGAAGACTGAAGGACTAGATCCATGTAAAGTAAGAAAATATAACTTGCAAGGTCATTCTCTGGCTTGTATTTCAAGAAAAGTGTGTCAAAGTACTTTCCATCATTTAAGAATGTTAGCAGTACATCACTCACAAATGCGAAGGTTAGTAAGGAGACTACAATGTAAAAAGTCCTGCATTATCTTTAACTAAAATGAATTCAGATCTTTTGCATGGTTTACTATCGGATGTAAAAATGTTTGTGATGCTATACAGTTTCATTATTTTAGTTCCAAAGAGAAGTGTAGAGAAAGTGAGAGCTTGATAAGTGTAGGTGTTGAAGAACAGGTGGAAGATATTAGTACTGAGATGTTTGCAGAAGAAATTACAAAGTTTAAGATACTTTCATGTGAAAAACCAAACTATGTTTGTATTTGTTGTTGACGTACTCACTATAGAACTCAAACTAGGAATGTTGATGTGTACTTAAAAAGTAAAAATATAAACAATGATAAGTGGGAGCAATTTGGTGTTTATTTGTTGGTGGAAGGTCGTTTAGAGTTGGGTACTGATCAACGTATTTGTAAATATTGTTACAACAAATTAGAAGAGAACAAAATGCCAGCTATAGCAGTACATAACAACTTAGAGTTGGCAGCTATTCCTCAGAGACTGGCAGATTTAAATATATTAGAATCCATTCTGATTCAGTCTGTGTACCCGTTTCAGGCTATAGTTTGTATGGAGCCTAAAACAGGTAAGCTGCCTCCAACAGATTTACAAAGAGGTCTGAAAGGAAGAGTTGTGTACTTACCTTTAGATTTTTTTTTAAATATTGAAATTGTTGGTATAGACAGTGAGGAAAATGAGCCTGTAGTTATTCTAGTTAATGGTGTACCAACAAAGTCGAAAGATATGGCAAGAGTTAGTAGATGTAACCAAACTTCAAAAGCCTACATTATATTTTGTACAGAACAATATTTATTATAAAACTGTAAATGTGGAAGAACAGGAAATATGTTTTAAAGATAAAACAGCAATTTCAACTGGCCAAATAGAATTAGTGGACAAGTCCAGGAGTGAAGAGATTTACGAACATTACACTATACATCCTCAACATTCAAAAGAAGTGATAGGAAACACTATTGCATTATTTCAAATGAAGAAAGTGAAAGGAACTCCCAAGAGAGTATGGGAAAAAAGTTTAGAAGCTCGTTGTTTTCCACAGCTCTTCCCCACTGGAGAAGGTGGATGATATGAAGAACAAGCAGTGCAGATTCCAGCTTCAGAATACCGCTCATCAAGATTGTTCTCTGAAGATCCAAGATTTCAACAGTGTATTCCATATCTATTTCCTCTTCTGTTTGAAAGTGACTTGTCTGGACTTTCATATGCAGTGAACGACATATTAAGAACAGGAGTTCATCTTACACATGTTTCTGCAAAGGAATTCATGGACGAAGTTCAACAAAGAGACAATCATTTAGAATCTCAGTTAATTAATTTGATGGCATGTCAACGTTGTACCAGTGAGTATTGGTATTGTCGTCACGGAGAACCTAAATGCATGTTAAGAAACGTAGGTACCCCTACATGGTTTGTTACACTTCGCTGTGCTGAATATGCGTGGGACGATTTACTTGAATTTTTACGCCAAGCAAATAAAAAAATAAAAAAACATTAATTTGAAGACAGCTGGAGAACTGTGTTCCTTGGAGCCTGTAAATGTGTGCAGATATTTTAATCATAAATTTAAAGCTATGATTTCTTGTATCTGAAATAAAAATAATCCACCTCTTGGAGAAGTTACTGATTT
This sequence comes from Triturus cristatus, assembly GCF_964204655.1. Taxonomy (NCBI): domain Eukaryota; kingdom Metazoa; phylum Chordata; class Amphibia; order Caudata; family Salamandridae; genus Triturus; species Triturus cristatus. Next base: position 306,053,824 of record NC_140581.1, read on the forward strand.
CTTTTGGAAAAAGGAGCACTAAGCCAGTGGTGCTCCTCATATACACATGCTACTATGGATCAAGGATGCACCAACATTTGGAACTGATACTGATGAAACTGTTTTGTCTTTCATCGAAGAGTATGCTACCTGTGCCATTACAAAAAAAGGTGGAGAAAACAGCTTGAGACAACAAGTTTTACGGTTTCAAAGTCATCGATGTGGAAAATATTGTCGATGAAAATACAAGTCAAAGGAAAAATGTTATACAAAATGTCGTTTTGGATTCCCATGTCCAATAATTTCAAAAGGAAGAGTCAATAGTTTTATGTCAGCATTAAGGCATTCACTAACTCGAAAATCTGTGAAGAATACATACAACTTAAAAAGAACTCAAGATTCAAAGTATATTAATGACCACAATCCAGTGATTTTGACAATGTGGAATGCAAACTTGGATATTCAGTACGTTGCAGATAATTCAATTGCTGTTGCTCGATATGTGACATCATATATAACCAAATCTGAAAAGACAGAGTTGAAAGAAATGTGGGAAGAAATTTCACAGGACAAGAGACCTAGCAAGAAATTGTACAGCTTTAGCATGAAAATGCTTTCCAACCGAGAGATTGGATCCTATGAATGTTCGGATCAGTTGAGCTCTGCCAGTTTATATTCAAAGTCAATTGGAGTCATTTGGGGAAGTCTAGGTCTTGCTGCCACATGAAATAGAGTATTGAAATCTCTACAAGAAATCAAATACTTAGCATTGAATGAACCAGAAAGTACAGCTATTGTTAAAACTAATATGTTGGATACGTACTAACAAAAAAAGGAGGCCACATCTGGAAAACCTATGTCTCTATGAAGTACTGCAACATTACAGTGTTAAGAGAAATGTTACATAAAATATAAATGAAGAAAATATGCAGTGATTGGACGAGACTGATGTTTGGTAAAACTTGCCAAAGGAAATCTTATTAACCACAGAAAACTCAGTTGTGAAAGTCCAGATAAGAGGGAATTATTCTATTTAGCACTTCTGCAACTGTTCAAGCCTTGTCGCAGTGAAGCGGAATTACTTGGAGATTTCGACTACTGTGAAGATTCTTTTAATGCATGTAAAGATAGCATTCAATGCACAATCTTCCCAACGTATCTGCAAATGTTAAATTATTAGATTGAACAAGAAACTACTATTGCAGGTGAAATAGCTAGAGACAGTTCTCAAGATAGTCAAAGTTTGGGTCCACTAAGTCAAGATCCACTAGGACAGCCAATCATTGAAAATGAAGCAGCAATAGCCATGAATGAAGTAGAAACTGCAATGCTACTAACACAACAGGATATTATTCAGTTGGAAAAGTTAGATCAACTAAAAATAGAACAAAAAGAAATATATCTACAAATGACAGAACAGATACAACATAGTTTGCAACATGAAAAAAAATGAATGCCAATACTCATCATTTAAACCGACTCTAATGTACATCAATGGTCAAGCTGGAACAGGAACAGTTTCTTAATTAAAGTTTTGACCAGTTATCTCTACAAAATGAGAGAATCACATTTATCTTGTGTTGTAACAGCTCCAACTGGATTAGCAGCACACATCGATTACTCATGCTACCAGTTGAAAATGAAAATAAATTGGAATATCACAAGCTATCTGGAGAAGCTTGTTATGAAGTCTCAGAAAATTAAACTTCTAATCATTGATGAGGTGAGCATGGTCTCAAACTTAATGCTTGCCTTCGTTCATTTAAGAATGCAACAGATTTTAAAAACAGTTTACGATGTTTTGTTTGGAGGAAAACATGTAATTTTATTCGGCAATCTACTACAATTTACTCCTGTAAAAGGGCAACCTGTTTTTAAAATACTTCTCCATGAAGAGACAAGATAATCTTTGGTAAGTATTGGAAATGTGAACATATGGTCTCATTTTGAATATAAAGAACTTATTAAGAATATGCGACAAGCAAGTGATGAACATTATGGAAATATTCTTCAAGATATAAGAATTGGTGTCTTGACGAAACATGGTAAACAAGCTTTAGAAAGTCGACTACTGAGGAACTTCTTTCCAACTGGAAACACAGCGGCTCAAGTAATGTACTAAAAGCTTGGAAAAAAGAAGTCTATAGTTTGCCTAATGCCACCTTTGCAAGAGTGTTCTACATTTAATCAAGAACTTTTAACACTGGAAAAACAACAAATTGTGGAAATTGAAGGTATTGATAAAATTGAACGTCAAGGAGTGACTATTCTTCTCACAGAGAAACTACAGTCAAAATTGAATTTGTTGGAAAATTCTGTATCCAAGACTGCAGGCTTAGAAAAGACTTTACATGTATGTATAAACTGTTGGGTAATTTTTTGGCGTGATTTGAATTTAGAAGAAGGTTTAGTAAATGGAGCAATGGGAAAAGTAGTTGAATTTGTAGATGGAATAGAATTTTTGAAGATAACATTTGATCAGATTAAAGAGGTTAGACAGATTGGGTGTTGTGTTGTATGTTTTCTGCTTGTAAAAGACTTGCATGTTTCCTTTGTCTTTAGCATATGCAGTAACTATTCATAAATCTCAAGTGCTTTGTAAACATTGGAATTACAGTGTTCAAAGAGGGAATGGCATACGTTGCATTGTTTCGAGTAAGAACACTATCTGGTTTGTATTTGATTAATTTTGATGAGAAAAAGGTTAGTGCTGATGCAAATTGTGTTAGAGAGTACAATTGTTTGAGAAGACTTTATATTCCTCATTTAGGTGAATATCCGATATATGAGAAACGTGTAGTGTGTTCAAAACGGAAATATGTAAAATATTCAAAAAAAGAAAACCATTCAAGAGAATCATGAAGATGTAAAGAAAATGAAAATGGAAACTGCTGGTGAGATTGTAGGATACCAATTGTAAAACAGTTCCGGTATCAACTGCTATGCTAATGTGATTTTGAATGTTGTGTTTTATCTAATCATGAAAAAAGATTTTGTTCTTTATTACATCATATATTTAGCCAATTGGTAACGGACAGAAGTCAAATCCATACTTCTTCTGGTGTTTGACATCTTTTGGATATATGTACTGGTTCTTTGATATTTGCTCTTAATGTTCAACAAGATGCACAAGAATTTCTTATGTTTATGCTTGGAGTATTAGAACATAAAGGAATAAAGATTGAAAACTTATTTGGACTAAATGACAGATGAGATCATAAATGTGAAGAGTGTTCATTTACTTCCAGCACTGAAATAGACAGACATACACTTGATGGTACCAGAATGCAAATCTGTACCTTTTAACAAATTAGTGAAAACAGCAAATCAGGATAAGAAATGTTCGCATTGTATATCAGAGATGTTGTCTACATTACACATAGAAAGATTTGAAAAATATCTCATTTTAAAACTACAATGCTGTAGAGCAGATGAAAGAAAATTGGAGACCAAAATAAAAACATTTGTTGCAAGTCAAATATCTATTTCAGGAGTGGCTATTATTTTACATGATGGACCTACTACAACATCTGGACACTAAACTGTGTATTTAAAATGTAATAAAGGATGGGCACATTGCAATGATGCCCACTTGTAATTCAAATCTCGTTTCCCTTAGATTTACAAAATTCATATTTTATATTTTTGAAGCCAAAGTTTTGAATACATCATTCGGCCTACTGGGAAGAGCGAACACAAATTAACACATTTATATTGGATTTTCTTTAAGTGAAAGTTTTGAATACATTATTCGGCCTATTGGGAAGATGTGAACACGAATTAACAAATTTATATTGGATTTTTACCAAGAAAAAGTTTTGAATACATTATTCGGCCTATTGGGAACATGTGAACAGAAAGTGGACAGGATTGAAACAATCAATACTCACAGTTAGTGTTTAGGTTATTATTTGTGCTAATTGATAATGGATTTGGAAAATTGTTTTTAAAAGCAATAGTTTATATATTTGTTGTCTATATTGTACCAGATATAAATGAGAGTAAACATTTTAGTTATTGTACTTCAGAGTAATACAAGACTTAATGTATAAATTGGATGTAATTTAGAAACTGTAGATAGGTAAACATATAGGTACACATATTGGAAATAATGCTTTGCCGTAATTTCTTTATTTTTACAATCTCATTGATTGTTTTTTCCCCGCTGTTGTATGATGATACTACGTTGAAATCACTCTGTAAGGTGAAGTTCAGTAGAATCTGAAAACAGCAAAAAAGAGAAACGGTTATGTAATTCTAAAATTACGTTGTGTTGTAACACATATATTACTATTTTTATGTAGCCAGTAATACACCTCAACATCTAAAACATATATTACTTTGTTCTAAATTTGTTTTGAGCATGACATTCGTATACCGTATTCACGCACACAAAGGGTAGGGCGCGCAAACCTTTTTTGTAAATTAAAAAAATAGGTAAAAAAGATAGGTATCATAAAAATACAACAAAACTACTTTCATGGTATTAAAAGCAATCTTACAAAATTTAACTTTAGAAAAAAATAATTGGAAAAAACCTAGATATTTAAAAAGTAATCTTTTTCATTTGAAAATTCTATTATATCACACTGATCAAAATTACAAACAAAAAAATAGTGTTAATTTAAGTAGATAAAACTTTAAATCTTTCATCAGCCATGTTATATATTTTCTTTAAAACAGATTATAATTCTTTTCAAACAAAAAAATTTAAAAGACAGACAGAAAATAAAATAACTACAAACATGTTTTCATAAATAAAATCATGTACAAAAACGTAGAAATTCATTGAAAAAACAACAGGTATCAGGGACGTTATAGTTAGGGATTAGCATTTAAAAAAACCTTAGAAATTCACTGAAAGAAACCACAGGTTTCAGGGTCGTTATAGTTCGGGATTAACATTTAAAAAAGCTTTAAAATTCACTGAAAAACACAAGGGTTTCAGGGATGTTATGGTTAGACATTTCAACTATAACCAGCCATTATAGTAAGCTGAGCTAACTATAACTTGCGCCCCCGCAATGCACTGCTGATGATGTCACATATTACATCACTCATGACATGGTAAGTGACATCACTGATGACATCTCAAATGACATCACTGATTGTACCACCCACATAAGCAGCCTGTAAATGTAGCTCTGGCCTGTCATTGCAGAGCCTGTGTACAGTCTGGTACTGCCATGTCGACCTGGCAAGTGCACCCACTTGCCAGGCCCTAACCTTCCCTTTTCTTACATATCAGTCACCCCTAAGGTAGGCCCAAGGTACCCCTGTGGGCAGGGTGCAGTGTATGTGAAAGGTAAGACATGCCCTGGTGTGTGTGGCATGTCCTGATAGTGAACTACTGCCAATTTCATTTTTCACTATTGCAAGGCTACCTGTTCCAACAGGATAGAATGGGGAGTTTGTTTATAACGTCTTATAAACATAACTACCCCTGGGAACATGATAGGAAAATGAAGTTTAGTATGCCTGAATCTTTGAGTGAGGGTGATTTCTACATTCTGTGTTTGAAAATACCCCTTTTGGAAAGTAGATATTTTCTTGCTTAGCCATCCAGTATGCCCTGCCTGGTTTGTGTATTACATGTCCGACTTTTGGATGCCAGGGCCTGGGGAGGAGCAGTGGCTCCAGAGAACCTGATAAGTCAGGGCTCGGCTGAATAGACCTGGGTTGCATTTAGAGTAGGGTAAGGAGATTTCCTTTCACCTGAATGGGCCTGGTCTGCCTTCCACAATGCCTTCTCCACCAACTGTCAGAAAGCTGCACCAGTGAGTAAAGAACTGGTTTTGGCTGGGCACAGACACTCTCTGCCTTCAGAGAACAAAGGGTTTTTGTGCATAAAAAGAGGGGCCCAGACTTTTTGATCACTTCTGGGAAATCAAGAGGAACCTTTGCCAAGAATAGCCAGAGAAGCTGAGGAGGAATACTGCCCCTGTGGTGTTTCCTGTCTGGGGTTGGCCTGCAGTGGATACTTGCTACCAATGAAAGGAGAACAGGACTTTGCTGTTTGCTTTGTCATCTTCTTGAGGAAAAGATCTCCAAGGCCTTGAAACTGAGCTTTCCTCCTTTTCTGAAGTGTCAGGGACACAAAGACTTCACCACCAGCCCCCCTGAATTTTCTTGCTGGGATTTCTAGCCTGCAAAGAGGTGCCTGCTGTTGTTTTGGACCTCTAGAGACTGTTTTCCGCTGGGAGCTGGAAAAGTAACTCAACTTCAAAAAAGCTAGACGCATCCGCACCTGTTTCCAACGCATCTCCGAATAAACCGTCTTCTCGAGAAAGCTCGAGAAATTGCTGCACACCGCATCGAGTGCACAGATCTCTGAAGTCCGAGATTATCGCACCAAATTCGACGCAAGGCCTGCTTTGTGGCTGCAAGAGTTCACACATCATTCTAGATCGCATCGAGGCACCAAGTTTGTCGCATCGTTGGGAGACGCAGTAAGAAACCGACACATCACCTCCACATGCAGTAAGAAACTGACACATCACCTCCGCCGGAGCAAGGAACCAATGCATCAGTTTCCCTGAGTGTAAGGAACCGACGCCTCACCTTCCCTGTAGCCCGTTTTGTTTGTTTGCATGACGCATCCCAGGTACTTTGTGAGAAAAGGGTTGCATCTGCAATTTGCTTTGAACTGAACTATTTCTACCATATGAAAGTCATATTTTTATTATTATATTGCGAATTTTTGTTTGGTCTTGTTTTGGTTTACATAAAGATTACTTATTTTTCCAAACGTGTGGTGTCCATTTGTAGTTTTTTCACTGTATTACTGTATGTGTTCACAAATGCTTTACACACTGCCTCTGAGATAAGCCTGTCTGCTCTTGCCAAGCTACCAAGGGGGTGAGCAGGGGTTATTTTAGAAGTGTATCCCCTTACCCTGACTGGAAGCAAGGGTCCCTATTTGGACAAATGTACCTACCTCCGCCTGCTAGAGACCCCCATTTCAAACATTCCTACTATCAATTATAGTGTAAGGCGAACAAGAATCTGCAAACACAGTTACAGACACTCCATCCAGTAATATTTCACAAGTAGTATAATCCGAATTTAAAAGAGAATCACATAACGGACATAATTCGCATGAATTGACTAGACCTCTTAAACAAGCTATATAACTACTCATTGTTTCTTTCTTGACTTGAATTCTGAAAAACAATTGTGCCTTTTCAATACAAGATTTGTCCTTTTCCCAAAATGATTTTGTAATTTATGCAGTGTCACTAAGAATACATCATCCCCCCCCCTTCTTAGTCTTTGCCCTCAGACGGGGGTTCCACTTAAGTCTCAAACCCTCTTCTACCTTGTACCCCTAAATTGTGAAGAAAAATATGGTACCTAATGGAGGAAAATCTTTATCCTCCAATTTTGATTTAATATGACTGAAACAAATGTTCCCACTCTTTCCATAGCAAAGCTGGCTCCCCTTCTTCATCGAGGAAGGTCGGTGGCTTCAACATATTTTTTGTAGCCATAGTTAATTACGAACCCTTTTCGTACCTATAATCACATGAAATCAATACACAGCTAATAAATTGCCAATACAACCCCTTAATGTGCACTACTGTGTATAATTAAAACTGTACTAATGATAATTACTGAGGAAACAATTCAAAAAAACGGTTGAATAAAGTACTTGTTGATGAGATTGGCCCAAAAAAATAACCATTCAATGCGGACCACAATATCTAATTCCTCACATTTCACTGAATAAAAACACTTTCTCACAAGATGGGCAGAAATTAAACAGTCGATGTGGATCAGAAATAGTTCATTAATTCAATGCTGCCAGCGATCGCCTCAATAGTCAAACAGCCAGCCTTTCACAATGCTGCAACGGCAAACGTCCCGCCCAGCCGACATGATGCCTGAACCAGGAAACAGTCAGGACAAGATTCCTCACAGAGTGCACGGCAAACCTTCCTCAACCGATCACATCGGCATACATGTGAAAAACGAAGTACCATCCATTTGTGTGTGTGTTCACCGGTCACACCGCATCAACCGCTGACGAATGGCAATAATCTATTGGCCAATGTTACATGCGTGTGACTAATATCCAAAGATAAAGTATGTTAATATAATTTCACACTTCACATCGCATGGACATCGAGGCAAAATGACATAAATTGCACAGCACACAGACTTGTTTCTTCACCTTGCGCAAGGACTTGATATCTGTACATGTAACACCACACATTTAACCCTACCCTAGGACTTACATTTTTACCAAACAGTAATAGGCAGTGCCGTCCGTAAGTGCGACAATCAAACAGGGGTGAGGTTGTGACGCTTCCCTCAGGACAGCCGGTAAACCTCGTGAGACAAATCGTCGCCAGTATTAAAATTCGACTTTGCAATAAATTCTTCACACGCAGTGATAATAGGAATAATTGTATTCCAGTAACAACCTCAAGACGCCTCAGCTGACTGAGAATAACTGTCACCCCCAACTTTCCAAATAGGCACATACGATGAGAAAGAAGGGTGGGGGAAAAACAGGACAAACCAAAATAAGAATACATATATATTACATGTGAGAGAGTCCATATTAATTAATAAAAAGCAGAAAGGATAATATATAAATACAAAATACATCATATGTGAGAGAGTCAATATTAATTCATAAATAGCAGAAAGGGTAACCAAAATGCAACAGAGTCCACAATATTTACTCCTGAATCCGAGGTAATGGGGGTCTCATTTCTGGTGTTAAACCAACAACAAAACTGATTTGATGATTGCCTCAAGTTTGGCCTCAGCATTATAGATCTCTTTATTCAGGGCCCCCATAGCTCCTGATGAGAATTCTTTCAATGTCTCAGCGCCCCCTGTAGTGATCGTATCATACTTCCTCTTAACCATGTTAGACAGAAGCAGTCAGCCAACCAGTAAGTCAAAGAACACAGTGTTCAAAATGAAGACAGCGGCCATTCTTATGGGGAGCCGAACAAAGCGTCTTACGGCTCTCAGCAGGAAACAGGAACAAGCATTTACAATGCAATGGTCTCGGCATTGTTAAAGTTAGAGCTGTTGGCATTGCTCATGACATTATTCTTGTTTATGTTTTTGTTTTTAAAACATTTCAAGAAACGGCATTGTTATTTACAATGTCAATAGCTTAATCACTCTCCCATGCGAGAGCCTATGACCATTAGGATGAGTTCTCTGACGAGCACCCGGCCCCGCTGGAGCAGCCGCTGAGCTGCTTGCTTCTCATGGCGTGCTGTCTGGCGGGCCTCGGGACTGTGGCATCTTCCATTTCTATTATAGTTACTGTGTATGACATACTTGTGTTGTTGCTAAGTATGACATACTGCGGTTCTGAGAATGTGGTGGAGTTGAGATTAGTGAGCGGTTGGTGCTAGCTGTTGGAGCTGATGGGATGCTGTTGGATAGGATCTTCTTATGAAGAATAAAGATATCTACTTCAACTTGACTGTGTTGGAACCTGAACTAATTATTACACTGGCGTAGTTGGCAGCCATTACAAGAGGAAGATCCTAACACGCGTCATTCACCAAGGAAATGGTGAGATTGCAAGTAATAAGGCTGCAGCTATTTTTCAAAAGTGGGTGACTTTCATTTTCGCAAGATACGCGAGTTTTAAGGAAGTGGCAGTCTTCGACACACAGCGCTCGCTCAAGTTTGTTAGTGTGTGAGTTGGGAGCCTTCGGTTTGTACTGCTAATTTACGCGTGTTGCTGGTGAACCGTCTTATAAGAAAAGGAAAAGAGGTCCCCGTGTTTCATACTTTAGCTGTTGTTGCGGGAAACTTTTGAAGTCTAAAATTTGCCTTTTGAAAGAGTATCGATGCGCAATCAGTAACATGTTTTGAAAATAAACAAAGTTTCAAGAGAGGAACTCACTCTGCACGCGAGGTTCTAGTCCTTTGTTGCGTCTTCGTCACTAAGAGGAAGACTCACGGAAACGTCCAACGCGTGACTTATCTCAACGTCGGAGTGCGTGATGACCTATGTTGATGTGGTTGCCTAGCTACGAGTCCGTGACTTTGTTTAAGGATTGTATCCAGGAAGTACTGCATAGCGGCGGTCTGTAAAACGCAGGAGCACTCTCTCTCTCTTTTTCTTCAACTGCTAATTTGCGCATTGGGTGTGGATTCAGCGATGCGCACGCTACTTATTAGTTACGAGTTGGTGTGACTATGTTCAAAGATTGTAATCAGGAAGTACTGCATAGTGGTGGTCTGTAACGTAGCGGCGTTTATTTATTTTATTTTTTTTTTTGCTTCAATTGTAATTTGCGCATTGGGTGTGGATTCAGCGGTGCGCACGCTACTCATCATTTGTAAATGTTATACTTTTGTCAGTTTGCTCAAGCGTTACGCACGTTTTGAATTCTGTGTGCATCTGTTTACATAGTTTTCAAACCGCTTTACCGTGTGGTGGTGCTCAAGCGATACGCAATTTATGAGTTTGGAGTTCAATACCTAACCGTTTCCCCAGCTTTCTAGCAAATTATATGTAGTTTTGAATTGCTCTTTGTTACTTGGTGGTGCTGTTCATCTACTTGTGGATGGTCTTTGCTGTGCACGTATTAGTTCGTGCGCAGCAAGAAGTTAGTGTCACAGGTTGCGAGAAGACGGAATTACATCGTGGTTATTATTTAAAAAAAAAAAAAGGGGGGAAAGAAGGGATTTGTACACTAGGTGTAGTATTGGAAGTTGGGAATAATGCAGAATGTCACTGCTGCCCCATTTTTCTTAGCTTCTCCTGGTGAACCCCCTAGAAATGGAAAAGAGTTTTGGAAAGATATGCGAGGGTATGTGGTGCATCTCTAGGTGCAGAAAGGAAGACCTCGTTATTGCTTCATTGTTTGGGGTCAGAAGGGCAAGATGTCTTTGATCATTTGCCTGAACTGTCTACTGTTGAAGCACAAGGGTTAAATGATTATGAAATCTGCATATGTAAATTAGACAAACATTATCTACCTAAAATAAGTACTATCTTAGAAAGGTATCACTTTGGGAAAAGAATGCAACATGATGAAGAAACTGTGGAATGTTATTTAACTGATTTGAGGAAGTTCGCTTCTTCTTGCAAATTTGAGGGCTTAGTTGAAGAGCACTTGCATGATCAGTTCATGTTAGGTTGTAATATGGACAAAGTTAGGGAAGAACTTTGGTTTAGGGATGAGCATAACTTGGATGAAGTTATTGCGGTGGCAAAAAGAATTGAGCATTTGTTGAAATGTGTTGCCATTATTAACAAAGATAAGACAGCAGACTCCAAGGTACAAAGTGTGAATGAAAAAAAAGTTTCTCCCAAAACAGATAGCAGGGAGAAGTTTGCTAATGATAAAGGTAGGATGTATAGCCCTACTTCTGTTGCAGGGATTCTGCTTATGCGCAGAACTATGCGCAGGAACCCAGGCCCTCAGTGAATTGCGGTGTACCAAAAACTCACCTCAGAACCCAGAACCCCCTATCCGGCCAGCATCAGTGTCCCATTCGTTATCCGAGGTTTAACTCGGCGGTCCCAATGTATAGACAACCCAGAACAAGCGACTTAGTATATTTCTCAGGAATGGTGGGAATCAGAAACACCTTTTCGTAATTATTCTTGTACCAGTCCACAACAGAATAAACAGAGACACGGGAAAAGTTTAAAGAGTTTATTTTATAAACCTCGTGTCCTAATATGCAGCAGTTTGGCTAACATTAGCAGACAAATGATTAAACTCAAAATCATCAGCATAGTTACAATACCATAGAAAATTAAAGGAGCAATCATACTAAAATGACAGTGGCACTAGGCCACCTTCCTTTCTCTAACACACTAATAGTATTATTAGACTAATAAAAGGTCTCTAGGCTTGAATGGGGAACCCCATACTGTATAGATCAGCTCAGAGAGTTCACATCACAGGATCAGCTATGCTCTGCTCCTAGGAACGCTCTTCTTCCAAATGTAATGTAAAACAGGCAACATTGCAATATTAAAAGCACTCGACTTTCAGGTATTTGCAGCTGCGTGCGTGTTATGGCTAAACTAGTGGGCCGATCAACCTGAACTCAACAACATGCACCATCTAGCGACCCAGACTGTTTCTGTTACACTGTGTACAGACCAAGGTCGCTATTCACTGTTTAAGATGTTAACAACAGACAGTTCTCATGTGAAGCAAAGCCAAGTAAGCATTTTTCAATTCTAATAACATGTGACTACAGTGTCGTGTGCAAAGCAGCAAAAGCGGCAAGATGGCTTTCTAACAATTAACGCGGTTATGCTAACTTAGCGTTGTACATAGGTAGATAACGATCTTCACTACACCCCCCCATGATCGGACCACTAACCAGTAGGGGTGCACTTGCAAGAACGCAGAGTTCAAGTTCGATAGAACGGAACCAAGGGCATGAACTATAAGTCCATATAAGGGTAGTGAAAAATTTCGAAGAGAAAAAAGAAAAAAGTTAAAACGGAGTAAAAAAAACCAAGTAGATCTGGATAAAAAACATCATCGATGGACAGAGGACGAAATGAAAGTAAAAAGTCAATCCATAAATGTATAGGCACAATAAGTTGCAACAGCTTCCAAGAGAAAATCATTGGAACGTTCCGCAAAATTATCTGCCATCCATTTCAAGACGGGGAAAGAACATACATGCTCCTCAACCACCGGAGCCTCCAGCACCTGGCTCGGACAACCGGCGTGTACTTCAAGGTAACTGTTCGCTAAGAAGTCAATCGCCGCCGCTCCGATGTTCCAATTTCCAAGAACTCCATGCGCTGCAGCACAGGCCATAATCCCGACACCAGAACAGTCCAACTCATGAGCCACTAAGGGGCCCATAAGCCGAGCATAATCCGGATCAGGAGACACCGAGTTTGACAGACACAAATCCAGAGCCCATTGGAATGGACAATCTAGGCAATGAAAGACTGGCTGCACACAAGTAAAGTAGGCAAACCGGAAGGACAATCCATAGGCTACACTCAGAGTCGCCAGTGGTAAAGCTCCATAGAATTCAAGCATCTGGTTACGAAGATGGAGCAGCCGGGACATGTTGTCGTGCCACGCAAGTTGTGCATCCATAGCGCAAGGCACAGAGCAACAACAATATTCCAGCTACGAGGGCGAGAAGTAAAGGGAGACTTCCGAAGACACTGGAAAAAATAGAATGAAAAAAGGCCGGGATCACTCCAAAAATAGTTTGAAAAGAGGTCACGAGACTGGAGCCCACGATTTTAAAAAAATGAGCTATGCCACTAGTGGATGAGGCATTAAAGATAGTCTGTATCAAGGTCCCAAAATGAAGCGGCAAATCAGTATTTAAAAGAGCCTGCACCTCAGTGCACGTGTTTGCTACGTGAAGGACAAATGTTTCCCGGGACGAAGTCAAAGCGATTTCTTTTTGAGACAAAAGAGCCCTTATTCTGCTCATCTTATTGAACTCTGCTTTCAAGGTTGGAATTGAAGGTCAGATGGATACATCCAGACGGCCATGCGGGGGCGGGAAAAGGACGTTATTACAGCAAACTACCCTCTGTGAAACAGTCACGATGTAGGGAATACCCACTAACATCCCACAGCAAGCTTCATTATTTAACAGCAAATAGCTACCGTTAGCAAGCAGCGTAAAAGATGGAGCAATAACTGGCACAGGAATCCCTTTCAGGACGCAAGCTAGATTAGGGGCATGCACATTACATGCACCATGCAATTGAATGTGCCTACACACAACAGAGTGATCCGGAGTGGAAGTGCACTCTTCACCTTTCAAGTAAACCTCCTTGCCGTCCCTCACACATCTGTACGTGAAAGGGAGCGACCAGACTTCATGCAGGAAGGCAGTACCCAATTGTTCGTATCTGCCCAGAGCATAATGTTTCATGCATGAACTAAACTTAAACAGGGGAAACGGTAACGTGATCAACCCATGTACTAGCCACACGGCAGAATTCAATTCAGCAACAGAGAAAGATAAAGGTTCTAACTTCTCAATGTGTAGCAATGAATATGTAGCATCTTTCATGGACATGAATTGCTGTTTCGCAGTCAAGTTAAAGGGAAGGAATAAAGATGAAGTATTCATGTAATCCCAAGGGACTTTCCCTGCCTTTAACGTTTGCAACGTCCATGCAGACTGCATAATAGAACGCAATTGATTTTGACCATGGTATAAAACAGCCAAATCATCCTGCACAATGTCTACCACAGATGAAACAATATTATCTAAGGTATAGATTCTAGAAGACAGGGTGTCAATGCTATTATCTATTACAGCCAAAACCTTTTCCATATTGGCTTGATCAATAGCACGTAATCTGGATGCAGCCTCAATCTCTGACAATTTCCAAACTTCGTTATAAACAGCATACACCCATCGTTTGGGCCTGCCAACTGCAGGACCTTTAACAAAATCATTAAAATCTATTTTGTCATTTAATCGTGCTAAATGGAGTTTAACAGACGCTAAAGTGGAATGTTGCAGCCAAGACTGGCATAACTTTCCTACTGAGTAGGTAGTTACAGTGTGAGAAGATTCAAAACGGGGTTCCACACGGACCTGTGTATACCCCTGCTTTAAATCCAGAAAGCTATATTGACAGGAGTCCGAACTCGTCTGCCACACCAACCACCCTTCCGGATTCAATTTAGAAATATCGAAGGACGTGTTGGAAACCTGTGTCTGCAACATATCTAGGGATAGATCCGTATGATTACCCCAATTGGGATAAGCACCCAGATCCGGCATGGAGGGAGAATTTAATTTTTTAGACGTAGCCAATCCAAAACAGGTTGTCTGAAAAATCGAGGAATTTAAAAATAACATATGATTCGGGATAAGACAGGCACGATGCAAAGCCTCTGTTCCCTGTACTTGCCATCGTTTGGAGCCCCAAACCGATTTAAGATCGACTGTAGCTTTCCACAGATCATACCCGCCAATTGCCAACTCGTCCATAAAGGACTTGGAATACAACAATTTGGTGTGTGTCAGTCTAACTTTAGAATTAGCCTCAGGCGCAACCTTAAAATAAAAGGATGCCGGATGGGCCACACTAAAGTCAGAAAAATACGTGAATTTTTCCACCAACTTGGCAGAGCTGCCCATCCTAGGGGCGGGGCAGTGTTCCCATTGTGTAAAATTTACAAAATTTCTAAACGTATTTGCTTTGTGTAGGAAATGCGTGCCACAATGTTGATAACAAAACTGTTCATCATAATTAGCAGTATCTAAATACAAATCCTCAGCATCAAACGCAGCATAATATTTCAAATCAGAAAACAGTGCTTCTATGGCTTGAACATCCCAATCATCCGAGTGAATGTTATGCTTAACGACATCACCCATAGAAATACGAAATACATTAGGCACATTAATCTCTTCAGTGGGGCCATGAATTTGAAATTTAACGGCATCCCAAGTGATCCCATCACGCACAGGCCAGGCAGTAATGTTCACAAAAGTCTGGTCCCTCTTCATAATGTGTGATGAGGAGTGGGGGGCCAAAGTTCCATCAATTAGTCGAAGTGTTGAACGTTCATTCAGGTAGTGTCCATTGATAAGTCTAAAAAACACTACCACAAAGCCAATGGACATAAACAAGAAGACACATATGAGCACCAGCCAAATGGAAGTCCAAGGGGGAATTAAAAAATGTCTCTTGAACCAAGCCACAAAAACTGAAACCTTGGACGGGGCAATGGAAGTCACTGAATGAGAATCAAAAGAGTCTTGTGAGAGGGCAACCATGGTGGATTGTAAAACAGGCAAGGTAACATCCGCAGGATAAGCATACTCAACTTCTTCAAGCACACCACTAGGTGTTTGTGGCAACAAGGGACCAGTAACGGCATGCATCTCGACGGCAACATCAGGCACTATGTCAGAAGCTCGGGCCACAACAGAACTTCTCAGCATCGAAGGGCAGGAGACCGCCGGAGCCATGCTAAGAAGAATCGGCCACTCGTTGTAGTTTGACATTGTCAATCGAAATGTACCTGTTCTCCTTTCGACCAGGAAATGGAGGCAAAATGACTGTTCTAGTACCCTGTACTCCAAGCACTGGAACCGGTGCACGATAAGAGGGGCTGAACTCCTTCTTGTTCTCCACCTTCTCACGGACCAGATCACCAACTCGGGGTAGCCAGCCAACAACCGGAATCTGAACTTCAGCTTCAGATGAGGAGGGTACGTGTTCCTTCGCTAGACTGTTTCTGGCTTCTTGAAGAGTCTGCAATACAGCACAGTGTTCATCTACGTCAAAGGGTGAGGCTGACGCCGCCATGTCTAGGCCATCAAGGTCCGGAACAAACATTCGAACACCAAAGAGCATCATGTATGGGGTCCGCCCACCCAGAGACCTTCTAGGGAGATTATTAAGTGCACGTTGTACGTCATATAAGTGGGCCAGCCAGTTCCGGCCAGTACCCAAAACTCGGGCTGTCAAAGATTGCTTTAAGTTACGGTTCATTCGCTCCACTACACTATTGCCCTCAGGCCGGTATGGAGACGAAAATTTGATTTGGACCCCCAAATTTCCCATGGCCTCTTTGTACGCCTTAGAGGCGAACGCCGGGCCCTGATCAGAATTAAAGGTACCACATGCAAAACTCCCAACAAAGACATGCAAATCCTTTATGACAGTGCGAGAATCAGCACTCCTTTGTGGCCATACCCACAGAAAACGTGTGCACAAATTCACTGCAACCAAGATGTATTTGAATGCAGTGTCAGAGGTAAAAGGACCGCAGTGATCCAGATAAACACAACCCAATGGTTTACTAGATATGTACAACTGAGTTTGTGGTGGGCGCGCCGCAGAAGAAGGTTTAATCTGCTAGCAAATGTCACAATTAAGAACATAAGCTCTGGCCTGTTTGTACAAACCGCACCACCAGTAACGTTGTTGTAACAAAGATACAGTAGCCGCAACGCCGGCATGCGCGGACGCCATGCCCTCGTGGGCTGCTAATATCAAAGAAGGTCTGCAGTCCGCGTTGGGAATCAATCTGTCACCAACGTCATTAATCCTCACTAACGGGACTTTATCAGGACTTAAGCGATAATGGTAACGAGCAGGGAAACCTTTCGGTGGCTTCGTGCCCTGCTGTGTAGCAGCAATAGCTGCCAAGATGTCATCATCGATCTTACTTTTGGATCTTGTAACTGCTGCTACTAAGTATGTTGCCACTGCTGTCTTTGCTGCCTCGTCAGCTAAGCTGTTTCCGACAGCATGGACACCAACGCGTTGGTGACCAAGAGTGTGAATTACATTCACGAGAGGCAGACGGTCTTTAAGATCTGCCACTCGAACCCAAAGCAGTTTATGCTTAATAGTGCTACCTTTGGAATCATGGTAGTCTTTCTGAGACCAAAAATGCAGATTGTCGTTGTAAGATTGAACACAATAAAAGGAGTCACTCACTATAAGAGTAGTGACTCGGGGATCAGCAAACTCCAGTGCAAGTACCAGAGCTCGAAGCTCCGCCAACTGAGCGGTACAATCACCCAATGACTGCGTGTGCACGACATCGGACAGGAATTCACCATTTACGAAAGTACCGACTACAATTGCGCAAGCCACTGAATAGGCGTGCTTTGATCCAGTTGCGGGTTGCGCCGACCCGTCAGTGTATATGACACAATGGTAATCCTCGAGCGGGTGCATGGACAGAGGAGCCGGATGAACGAATACATACTGCAAAAACTCCTGCGTCTGTAGTGCCGCGTCAAAGATAAAAGTGACATCCGGCGAGGTCAAGGAAGTGGCCCATTGTATCCACCTTGGATGCAAAGCTTTAGAATTCGGTACACTCGCTTTCGTCACTGCCTCCAGGGCAGGATAGGGTGTCACCACCAACATGCGTTTCCCTTGCGACAGCGCTCGTTCTTTCAGAATCGCCATCTGCACCGCTGTCAGAACCTTCTCGACAGCGGAAAAACGCAGTTCAGCTGAAGTATACAAGTGAGATTTGTAAGCAATGGGGACGGTGTCGCCCTCATTGAACGTTAAGTATGTGAAACCAACTGCGCCGGGCACTATTCTTATGACCAGGTTAGTGTGGTTATCACGTGTCAGTAAGTACTTAGAAGCAAGAAGATCAGCTTGCAATAACTGCAAGATAGCTGAATGCTCAGGCAGCCAACAAGATTTGGAAAAAGTAGGTTGTACCAAGGCGTAAAGCGGCCTGATACGCTGGGCGTAATCCAGGATGTAAGTTCGACCGAAATTCAGGAAACCCAGCAGGGATTGTAATTTCTTCAGTGAAGTAGGAGCATGGAGGCATGCGCATTTTTCTAGAAAGTGCGGAGCCAATCCTCGACCTTCATTGTTGAGTTCGTACCCCAAGAACAACACTGTATATTCTGCTATGTGCGACTTCGCAAAATTGAATTTGTAACCGAAGTCTGCAAACAAAACGACAAAACGACAATGCGATAAACGCGCCGAAGATGCGGGTCTAACTCGTCATCCGTGAGATAAATGTCATCCACGTACGAGTACGCATCTGGGTCTATACCCTCTAAGAGGGAGACCACGCGAGCGGCAAAGACTCCCGGGCTGTTCTTATAGCCCATTGGTAATCTTTTAAATTGTTTTTGTGTGCCACCAGAGGTGAACGCCGTCCACTCACTACTAAGAGAGGACAGGTTATGGCTGTAAAAGCCATTAGAAATGTCAAGTGTGGTTTTAAACCTCTTTCTCAAGAGACTATAGACGAGAGCCGAACTGTGGGTGTTCTGTACCGCACAGGTCCGGCAATGAGAGTTAAGGTGCCGGTAATCCAAAACTAGGCGGTACGACCCGTCAGGCTTCGTCACAGTAAATAAGGGATTATTCATAGGTGACACACATGTTTCGATTACTCCCTGATATTCCAATTGTTCAAGGATCGATGCTACGTGAGATCTAGCTTCACGACGCATGGGGTATTGGGGTTGTGGTTGGGGCGTAGTCCGCAACGGAATCTCATGGACGGGGGACAATTTATCCCAGCCCACTTGAGTCCGATATAGCGCAGGCGCCTGCACCTGAGCATATTCCCCGGCATACTTATCAGCTAGGACCTTAGGCACTGTGTGCGCAAAGGACGGGAGGATTACCTCCTCCCCTCTTGGAGCAGCTAAAACGAAAGCCGGGGGCCAATCTGCCTCCGCCAACAGAATATCATAGGTAGTGGTCAGATTATCCCAAAAAACCTCTTGAATTGTGCGTCTTATGTCACCTTCAATGTGCACGACTATATTATATAGTCTATCAGGGGGAGACACTCGAGAGTCAGCAGTTTCAATATTCACAAATATATCAGTTGCTGTCGCCACCAGACATGGACGCAGTGCTTGTCGCACTACTGTAACTTCCGCCACGCTGTCTAGCAGCGTTAGCGCCCATGTCAGGTTCTGAAGCTGCGTCCGTACCATCTGAGGCATACCTCGCTATCAGTGCAGCAACTTTCTTCTTCTGAAACAGGGGTCTTTGACGTGCAGAGTCTTCTTGCTTGCCTTTGCCGTCAGTCGGTCGGGACTGCTCACGTGGCTGTGGTGCACCCCGACTCTTGCCACCGCCTCCGCCACCGGACTGTGAAGCCGATGTTTCCTGTGAAGAACGAGGAGAACGTTGGTCAGAAACCTGAAATCGATCAGGTGACTTAATAGTAGCACGATCACGCAGATCATAAGTGCGCTCACTACTTGACTGAACTGGGGAGGCAGGACGTGACCCCTGTTTCTGTTGCTGCTTTTCCTGCTTTTTCGCCCTCCAACTTTGTTTTGGAAAATTAGGCCGATCGTCCTTACCAGACAAGTTTGCCTTCGTCTGCTGAATCAAATCAGGATTCTTCACAGTTGGTTTAACACCTAAGGCACTACGACCAACTTGTCTATAGGCGTTCGCAATATTTTCCGCGAATTCCCTCGGCTTGTCGCC
The DNA here is from genome assembly GCF_964204655.1 of Triturus cristatus. Taxonomy (NCBI): domain Eukaryota; kingdom Metazoa; phylum Chordata; class Amphibia; order Caudata; family Salamandridae; genus Triturus; species Triturus cristatus. The sequence goes on from NC_140581.1 coordinate 306,073,715, forward strand.
TTCGTTCACTGTCTCTAATTTATTAAGCACCTGGAATTGCATAGCATCTCCTTTGAGGTTGCACATGATCATGGTAGCAACCACATCGAACACACCGACAAGCCGCATTTCCAATTCAATAGCAGCCTCCGCACCATGATTCTCTTGAGCACGTTTAATCACGGAGGGCAGTACCGACAGACGGAGTGCCAAAGCACTTCGAGTATGTCGCTGCAAAGACTTTACCCCAGTTTTCGCAATCTGCCATATCTGGGACCAAGTCTTTAGGCAAAGCAATGGTAAGGATCCTGTGCTTCTCCACAGGAGATGTACGTGGATAAACCGCTTCTATTTGATCAAATTTCTCAGCAAGCCAATAAGGGAAATCATCCCTATTCTGGGGTTGCTTGCCCACTACCGAATTGACCATAACAGGACAAATAACCACCGCGTGGTGGTCCGTAGGTTGCCCCGCAACAGCAGTAGCGACCACCTGCACGTTGCGCGACACTTACTGCACCAGAGCCCTATGTACTGTAATAAGGGCAGTGTGCAGTACACGCAACTGATCCACCGTAACCTGCAGGTAGCGGGGATGAGGCGTATATCCGGCTAACACCGGCCATGTGGACCCTGCAATTGACAAAGGGCCCATTCTCGCCGGTGTAACCGCATGGGGAAGGGCGCCATTAAACCAAATGTTATGCTGCCAGGCAGAAATAGGAATTTCTTGAGTCCTATATGGCGTATAGTTGGCTGGTAACACCGTGGGAGTATATGAGTGGTATGTATCATCGTCCTCACTCACCGCCGGCAAAGTAACCCAAGAGTAGAACAACTCAAACGGGAACAACGCATCAGCACTCACTACAAAAATCACAGCCATACCATCGTCTGAGACCCCATAGTTCGCCAGATGACGTTTCAGAGGTGCCCGGCTATGAGCCGCAATCTCGACTGCCATTAGGACGCAAACAGTAAATCCACAATATATCAGTAGCTAGGGTTCAGATTAAATAACCTTTTTAATGATCAAGAAGGAATGAAACTATTTAGTCGAAACACAGGTAGGTTAAACCGTCACTCCCATTATCCGGAAACCAGAGTGAGGGTGTTGTGGACTAACACATGCACTACTAAGGTGTCTCAAATCAATAGACCAAACGTTAGGTGCGCCATGTTGCAGGGATTCTGCTTATGCGCAGAACTATGCGCAGGAACCCAGGCCCTCAGTGAATTGCGGTGTACCAAAAACTCACCTCAGAACCCAGAACCCCCTATCCGGCCAGCATCAGTGTCCCATTCGTTATCCGAGGTTTAACTCGGCGGTCCCAATGTATAGACAACCCAGAACAAGCAACTTAGTATATTTCTCAGAAATGGTGGGAATCAGAAACACCTTTTCGTAATTATTCTCGTACCAGTCCACAACAGAATAAACAGAGACACGGGAAAAGTTTAAAGAGTTTATTTTATAAACCTCGTGTCCTAATATGCAGCAGTTTGGCTAACATTAGCAGACAAACGATTAAAATCAAAACCATCAGCATAGTTACAATACCATAGAAAATGAAAGGAGCAATCATACTAAAATGACAGTGGCAATAGGCCACCTTCCTTTCTCTAACACACTAATAGTATTATTAGACTAATATAAAAGGTCTCTAGGCTTGAATGGGGAACCCCATACCGTATAGATCAGCTCAGAGAGTTCACATCACAGGATCAGCTATGCTCTGCTCCTAGGAACGCTCTTCTTCCGAATGTAATGTAAAACAGGCAACATTGCAATATTAAAAGCACTCGACTTTCAGGTATTTGCAGCTGCGTGCGTGTTATGGCTAAACTAGTGGGCCGATCAACCTGAACTCAACAACAATCACCATCTAGCGACCCAGACTGTTTCTGTTACACTGTGTACAGACCAAGGTCGCTATTCACTGTTTAAGATGTTAACAACAGACAGTTCTCATGTGAAGCAAAGCCAAGTAAGCATTTCTCAATTCTAATAACATGTGACTACAGTGTCGTGTGCAAAGCAGCAAAAGCGGCAAGATGGCTTTCTAACAATTAACGCGGTTATGCTAACTTAGCGTTGTACATAAGTAGATAACGATCTTCACTACACTTCTTCTTTGAAATGTTTTAGGTGTGACAAATCAGGTCATCTAGCAAATGATCGAAAATGCCCTGCTTTAAATAACATCTGTAGCAAATGTAAAAAAAAGGGGGCATTATTCATCGGTCTGTAAAACTAAACCACCTCCTAGGGTAAATAGAATTGATGTTTGTGAGGGTGAGGGTTCCCATACGAGTTATGAGGAATATGAGTGTGGACAAATCATTTCGGAAATTAGTGGTCCTACCAATAAGAGGTCATGTCCGTATGATGAAATTCTAGTTGATGGAATTTCAACCCGCGTCTTATTTGACTCTGGTGCTAAAATTACGATTGTGTCCAATAAATTTTATTTGAATAAGTTGAGACATAAGGTGAAGTTGTTTAAGCCTGACATAACTCCAGTGGCTTACGGAGGAGAGACGATAAAGCTGCATGGTTACTTTTGGGGCATGATTGAGTATAGAGATAGGATGACTTCAGGGAAGGTTTATGTGTCGAAAAGGGGTGACAGTCTGATAAGTTGGTTTCATCAGGGTGACCTTGGTGTTTACTTAGATCCCAACGCTGTGCCTCAAATTTTGTTAAAAGATCAGGTGTGTGTTGTTGATAAATCATGTGATAGGGAATTCACCATGAAGTTGAGGATGGAGTTTCCAAAGGTATTTAATGATGGTTTAGGTTGCTTAAAGGGTTATCAACATAGGATTAAGCTCAAAAATAATTCCATACCTTCGGCTTGTAAAGTCAGAGGAGTACCTTTGTCTGTTAAGGATGAGATGTTGAAAGAATTGGAGAAGTTAAAAAAAAATGGTATTATTGAAGAGGTGGAAGGAACTGAATGGCTTTCTCCGGTTGTCGCCGCAAGAGAGGCCAATGGGGATTTGCGTCTATGCATAGACTTGCGCCAATTGAGTAAGAATGTAGTTGTGGACAGATACCCTTTGCCTAATATCAGTGAGTTACTTATATTATTGGGGGGAGCTAAGGTTTTTAGTACGATCGATCTAACGTCAGCGTACCACCAAATCGAACTTGAACCTTCTTGCAGAGATCTTACGGCCTTTATTACGCCTTTTGGAACTTTTCGTTTCATTAGGATGCCTTTTGGCCTTGTTTCTGCGGCTTCAGTCTTTCAAAGGGTGATGGAAAGCTTGCTTAAAGGCATTGAAGGGGTGTGCATTTACCAAGATGATATTCTGGTGTTTGGTAATGATACAGAGCAACATGATTCGCGACTAAAAGATATTCTTTTAAGGTTAAGTAATGGGAATTTGACGATAAAGATCGAGAAGTGTAGGTTTAGAACAGACTCGTTGTACTACCTTGAACATAACATTTCTGGCAAGGGTGTTAGACCTAAGGAGGATTTGGTTAGTGCAATTCGAAAGTTGTCTGCACCCAGCTCTAGAGATGAGCTTATGAGTTTTCTCGGCATGATTGAGTATTATGCGAAGTTTATTAAAGGGTTTTCAGAACTAACATCCAATATGAGACTCCTTCTTAAGAAAGGAACTAAGTTTGTGTGGTCTAGTGGATGTCAGGAAGAATTTTCTGCTATCAGAGAGAAATTAGCTGCGGCGCCGTTCTTGCAGAGTTTTGATACTAATTTGAAGTCTATTGTGACAACTGATGCAAGTGAAAAAGGGCTTGGTGCCGTGTTTCAACAAATGGGTCCTGGAGGAATGAAGACTATTATGTTTCTTTCACGTGGCTTGAAGGATCCAGAAACCAGGTATTCTGTTGTTGAGCGTGAGTCATTAGCAATCTTTTGGGCCATAAAGAAATTGAAAAATAATTTTTTTGTGGGGTGTAGATTTTGAGATTAGAACGGACCACAAATCATTGGTGGAGATTTTTTGAGAACAAAGGTTTAGATTTGATATCGAGTAGAATTACTAAATGGATAATTGGTCTCCAGGAATACTCTTTTTCTATCAAATATATTCCTGGTGCGGGTAATGTGGTTGCGGATGTGTTTTCAAGATTGGTGTCTGAGGAGTGTGGTGAGTGTAGTGATTTTGATGATTGTGATGAATGGGTCTGTATGGTAGAACCTAGTCATATTTCTCAAGAGAAATGGTCTGATGAGGTTGCAGGAGATGATACTCTCAAAGAGGTGAAGAATTTGATTCAGACTAACTGGGTAAGCGCGAAATGTGGTTTGGATGGGACTAAACCTTTTTGGTACGCGAGGGATGAACTTGCAGTGGATGGTGGTTTATTATTCAGGGGTATGAAATTGGTTCCTCCGGAGAAACTTAGAATTGAGTTAGTAAATTTGGGTTATGTTAGTCATCCTAGAATTACAAAAACAAAAGAAAGGCTGCGTTCATCATATTGGTGGCCAGGTATGGACAAGTTTATTGAGAGACAAATCCATGATTGTGTTTTGTGCAATGTGAGTGATAAATCCAAGGTACCCAGGGTACAGCCTATGGTTATTAGGTCTCGACCCAAGTCGCCATGGGATGATATTGCTTTGGATATATTAGGACCATTTAACATGTCGGGTTCTCAGATTTATCTCTTAGTCATTATTGATATGCACTCTCGGTGGCCTGAGGTATATTTTTTGACTAATATTGACTCTACGAATGTCATTAAGTGTTTGAAAACTTTGTTCGGTAGAGAGGGGTTGCCTAAATCAATATTATCGGACAACGGAGTACAATTTGTCTCCAAAGAAGTTCTTTTGCATGAGAAATGTGCTCTCTATCATCCCAAGGCTAACGGGATGGTAGAAAGGTTTAACAGAGTGTTAAAAGAAACAATTACTCTTGCTAAAGCTTTAGCTATGGATTGGAGGGGTGAAGTTCTTAAGAAAATTGAGGAATATAGAAGAACTCCTCATTCGACTACAGGGAAAACCCCTTTCTTTTTGTTTCGAAGGAGAATTCCGAACACACATTTGGAGCCGTGTTGGGTTAATGAGTACAGTGTGAGCAAGGGTAGAGTGGATGTGTGTGATGAAGATGAACTGAAGGAGAGGGAAGATAGTGCAGTCAATAAAAGAAAGACTAAGTTTGACAGTAGGAATTGTGTCAAGCGTTTAAAGGTAAAAGTTGGTGATTTAGTAGCAATTAAAAAACCTGGACAAAGTGGAAATGCAAATCTAAAATATTTTAATCCTATGACTGTTACCAAAGTATTTAGGAATGCTATCAAGACTCAAGACCACCGTGTGTGGAATCCGAACAGAGTGGTGGTGCTAAAAGATGGACACGGCAAAATGGATGAGAGAGATGGTCACAGAACCTTAAAAGAGGAATCTTTGAGGAAGAGTCTAATTAATCCGGTGGTGGGAGTACGACATTCCTTGAGATATTCGAAACGGCCTAATTATTTAAAGGACTATGTTCATTAATGTGTTGCTAAATATTTAATTATGTATTTCGTTTTTTTTCTAATGTTCTTGTCTAGGTTGTTTATAGGGAAGGGAGATGTGTGGCATCTTCCATTTCTATTATAGTTACTGTGTATGACATACTTGTGTTGTTGCTAAGTATGACATACTGAGGTTCTGAGAATGTGGTGGAGTTGAGATTGGTGAGCAGTTGGTGCTAGCTGTTGGAGCTGATGGGATGCTGTTGGATAGGATCTTCTTATGAAGAATAAAGATATCTACTTCAACTTGACTGTGTTGGAACCTGAACTAATTATTACAGGGACCTAAGAGGGGAAGTGAAGGCATTGAACACTACGCACTCTGGCAGCAGATGCCAGGGGGCACCTCCCGTCAAGACTCCAGGCCATTAGAGAGGCAGACAGTTAAACAGAGGGCAGAGGGCTGAGAGCTGCAGACAGAGGGAGTGAGGCAACAGCTGGAATCCCTCACTGGGCTGGACTGCTGTGTCCGGCTCTGTCTGGCAGGAGTGCAGGAACGGCTGAGATCCGTGCAGAATACAGCACAGAGGCAAGGCTGCAGCGGCGCTGTAACTGCGCTGTACCACAGAACCCGCTCTGCTGAATAGAGCGCAGAGACAGGGCTGCAGTGGCGCTGTAACTGCGTTGTACCACAGCACCCTCTCTGCTGAATAGAGCGCAGAGACAGGGCTGCAGCGGCGCTGTAACTGCGTTGTACCACAGAACCTGCTCTGCTGAATACAGCACAGAGACAGAGCTACAGCGGCGCTGTAACTGCGCTGTACTACAGCACCCGCTCTGCTGCAAAACAGCGCAGGGGCAGAAGTGCAACAGCTCTGCGACGGCGCTGTACCCTAGCACCAAGCAGAATGCAGCATGTGGTGGCTTATGTAGTAAGTGCAGTAAATGCATAATTATGCAGAAAACCACCTCAGCCGCAGTCTCATAATCCCGCAGTGCATACAGCCGGGTCCTGGGGAGGAGCGCGGCGAGGCGGGGGGGTCAGCAGTGCATACAGCTGGGTCCTGGGAGGAGTGGAGGGGGGGGTGCAGCATTGCATCCAGCCTGACCAGGGGGAGGAGTCCCAGCAGTGCAGCCACCTTGTGAACATGCGGTGACCAGGCGCAGGCGGCCGGGAGGGACAGGGAGCCCCACCTTTGCCTCACATCACACATTGCATCACAGCCTCCTCCGAGGGCCCCGACCTCCAGCCTGCCTTGAACTCTCACCCGGCGCCGCCCCTGCTTGCTGGGGCTTCGTGGCACGCGTTAGAGCGGGAACTCGCACCCTGTGCGGGGAGGAGCCCACCGACCTGAACTGTGTGTCAGCTAGAGGCATCCAGGCGCTAAACTGGTGTCAGCCAGTGCCAGCAGCTCCGGGGAGATGCTAACCAGTGCCCACCAGGCCAACGAGCCCGGATGAGGCGCTAAGAGGTGACTTATCCACGGAACTGAAACCAGCCAAGGAGCTAAACTAGTGGCACTGAACCCCTCGAAGCGCTTACGATTGAGAACCACCCCCATTTAAAAACAAACCAGTGGCAACTACAAACGTGCACAGTGGAGCCAGTGATGAAAGAGTGGTACGGAGGCAGCTACTGGCGCCAAGAAGTGCCCAACAGAACCAACCCGCACAGAAGCCAGATAGCGCCTTCACAAGTGGAACACCCCCTTCGGAGCCCCAGCCACACTGATGGAGACGCTGCGAGCTCTGAACACAGCGGGGAAGAACCAACGACCACCACTTGGTAACGCTGGCACAAAGAGGAGCCAGTGAGCTCAAACAAGTGCAAACCCAGGGTAAGGAAAGCCACACACACTGCCAAGAGACACCAACTTCGAAGAAGCACCAGCGAGGAGTGGACCAGCAGACACAAGAACTGTGAACACTCACCACAGGGAGCTCTGGTGCACCTGCGTGATCGACTCGTGTGCCAGCAGCCAGCGCTGTGCCAAGAACCACCGGCGTGCACCAGCTTCTGTGCCAACACCCCGCCAACAACCACTGCTTGCACCAGAAACAATCTCTGTGCCAACCACCACTGACGTGCACCAGCTTCTGTGCCAACACCCTGCCAACAACCACTGCTTGCAGCAGAAACAATCTCTGTGCCAACCACCACTGACGTTCACCAGCTTCTGTGCCAATACCCAACACACTGCCAACAACTAACATGCACCAGCTTCTGTGCCAACACACTGCCAACAACCACTGACGTGCACCAGCAACCACCTCTGTGCCAACACCCAACACAGTGCCAACAGCCACTGGCATGCACCAGCAACCCCAACACAGTGCAAACAATCACCGACCCAAGCCAACAGCCAGCGCATGACCACATGGGAGGCAGATAGCACCAACAATGTCTTGCCCTCCTCATGCACAGAAGCAAACAGCTTCGCGTGCTACCTACATCTGTGAACCCCAGTGAGACTAAGGAAAACACCAACCAGCACCGGTGAGAACCAGCACTGCCATCGAGCTCAGAGAAGCCCCAGAGAGCAGCAGTGGACGATGAATGAGCACCCGCAGGGACCAGTGGCCACCACAGAGCAGCAGCCAGCACCGTCGAGCGCCAAGAAGCCCCACAGGCCCTAACAAGAGATAGGAAGCGCTACTGAGTGGTGGCCAGTATCACTGCGGGTCAAACAGACCTAGTGAACTTTGGCCAGCCCCCACCCCCAAAGGTCCAGGGAGTGGTGGCAAGCCCCGAAACGCACCAGCGTGCCCTCCGACGCCGAAGGCTTCCAAGCTGTGCCCGCAGCCGGGTCCAGTGCAGGGAGAGCGCACATCTGGAGCCGCTTCCTCTTACTGTTTTCTGTGAAGTGTTTTGGGGCCAAGTTTGTCTCAAGCCGGGCCACCGAAAACAAACCACCAATCAGCAGCAGGAAGTGTCACCGACAGACATCGACGGGAGCCAAGAAGCCCCAGCGTGTCCGAAAGTGTCTGTTACAACATAAAACAGGTTGTAAAAGCGTAATTTTACAAGCAACACCAAAGACACATATACGACTTCCTGAGCAGCAGCCAAACACAGGAGACGACAGCAGGGGGAGAGGACGCCATTAACACCACCGCCTTTCTCCGAGGTCAAGCAGAAATGCCTCGGAGAAATGCAGCGGCGTTTTCGGATTCGGGGGCGTGTTTTTCTTTCTCTCCTCTTGCCATTGGCTGGAATGTTTACATTCCAGAGGAGAGAAAGAAAGTAAAAAACACGCCCCTGAATCCGAAAAAGATGGGGATTGTTTGGAGAGACAATGCTCTTCTCCAATGGCTGACCAGTATTTCAGAGGCCAGCAAATGGAGAAGAGGTAAAAAAAAGGGGCGGGTTAAAGCCCCACTCCTAACATTAAATCTCGGAGCGAGACTGCGCAAGCGCAGCCTTTGAGCCGAGACCTAAAAAGACTGTCTCAGGCTGATGGCAAAGGGGAGAATCCTGGCATAAAACCACGGGGGTGGCCCAGCTTAGCCTCGTCCAGCTGCGGGTGTTATGTTCGGTTATAAGATATGTTAAAAGATATTTTTAAAGCGCAGCTTTCACTCTAGGGAGCATCATGGTGCTATGTGGTGCCCTAATATGTCCAACAGAGCATATCTAAGAACTCAGATGGGTGATCGGCAAAGAGCATCCAGGACACTAAAAATCCAGGGCTTTACTGAAGTTCGTCTGTTTGAATGAGACAAAGATAACTAGGAAGAAGGTTCCACGCTTTGGGCCCTAGGACCGCAACTGATTTGCCACCTCAGTGATACACCTAAAGCTAGGGAGTAAACCTGGACCTTGGGTGATTGGGACCCGAGGATCTGAAACATGGGCGTAGGAAGTGTGGGGGTTGCAGGGGACATATCCCTCCCAGATTATGGAGCAGGGGGACGCAGGGGACAAGGATGGGGGAGAACAAGACAAAAGAATTTCTTGTCTCCCTTCTTTAATTCAAAGGGACTTCAAGGCGCAAAAGTGCTACCTTTAATGGTCCTGCAGGCAGAGCCAGCCTTTGTTAAGATAGCGCCGTGGGCGAGAGACATTTGGCGTCCTTGCTGATGGTAGTTAATTGAATGAGGTGGCAGAGGGTTCCTTTTGTGTTCACTGGTCAGTACCTCACTTTAATCACATTTAGCTTAGCTGCCCAGGCAAATGATGGGTTTGATATTGTGTGCCAGCAGGGGTCAGAGGGTGAAGGGAGGGTAAGGAAGGGGGCTAAAGGAGCGTTAAAACATCACCTGTCATATGAGAATAAAGTACTAAAATCACAAAAACCGAATTGGCAAATCAGACAGAAACGAACAGACAGGGACAAGGACAAGGCTGGAGCAATGTTAGAAGGGCACTACTGTTAGCATTAGCATAATGCACAAAGCTCCATGCGGCCCGCAGAAAACTGGTGCCTAGGGCCGGGGCCTAGCTCTAAAGGCCGGCCCTGACTGCCCATGACCTGTGACCAGCCTCCAGTTGCCTGTGAGAAATCTGACAGTCACAGAACCCACCCGCCCCTACACTTTTATTGCACTGCAACCCTCCAGCAATTGTTTATAATCTCAGCCACAGCTGCCTGAAGTCTGCACTTCTGAGAACAAAAGGAGAGAGCTCCTTTGTTGATTGCTGTCTACTCCCCCTCCTCAGCCCTACTCTTCCTGCCACCATGAAGATCCATGGCTGAAGGCAGCAGTAAGATTTGAAGAGGTAAAATAAGGAGATTTGGGAAAATACAGTATTTGCCAAGTTGCTTCACCATTCTTGCAGCGAGCATCCTCAAAACACACACACGTGCATGCACCCACACATACACGCGCGCACACACACGGACACACATGCACACACACACGAGCTCGCAAGGTTGTCCGTGTCCCCCCCCCCCCCAGAAATGTTGTGTCTCCTACGCCCCCGATCTGAAAGCTCTGTGGGTAATTTCCAGGATCTTGAAAAGGACTCTTTTGGGGATGGGCAGACAGTGTAATGCTTTTAGGGCAGCTGAGGCGGAGGAGCCTCGTGGCCATTTTAATACTAACCATGCAGCTGCCTCTTAGACTATCTGTAGTTTGTTTAGGACGGACTTGTTGGTCTTTACTACATTCACTGTATTGGGAGGAGGAGGGATATCTTTGGGCCTCCATAGGCCAGGGGAGAAAGTATTGAATATTCCTACTGGCATAATTTCATTTTTATTCCGTGTTACACTTCAGGTAATACGCTTCCATCCATTGGAATACCGCTCTAAGACAACGATGTAAATTCTCATCAGCCTTGGTGGAGTGTTTGTATAACACCAAAATTAGCTGAGTATCGTCAGCATACGAGATGGTCTCAATGTTGACGGATGATATTAGGCTAATGAGGGGTCTTATAAGACATTAATTAGCTCTGAACTTAGGGCAGAACCCTGCGGAACCCCAGAAAGCAGGGTTTTTTCTGCTGAAGGATAATGGCCCAGAGTGACAACTTGTCTCCGGATGAACAAAAAAGATTTTAGCCAGGCCAAGGCCAGATGAGAGATGCCATATGTTTTGAGACGGTCCTGCAGAATGTCATCAGAGATCGTATCAAATGCGGCTGATAGGTCTATTGAAATCAGCACAGCGTGGTTTCCCCTGCTCTAAAGCAGATTTATGGGTTTCTACAGTGTATAATAAAGCCGATTCTGTTGAATGCTTGGGCCCTAAGCCTTATTGACTAGGATGTAGAATATTAGCCTCTTCTAAATAGAAGATCAGTTGGATATTGACTAGTTTCTCTGTGATTTTACTGAGGCACGGAAGCAGGGAGATAGGACGGAGATTGGATAGAGTGGTAGGGTCGGCAATTTGTTTTTTCTGAAGGGGTTTAACTACCGCGATTTTCCATTCCATGGGTACGTCTGCTCGTGGGAGAGAGGAATTTCTAATCTTATTTATAATTGGGTTAGTAAGGTCCATAATAGCATGCAAATTCTCTGGCGGGCAGGGGTCAAACGGAGACCCTAATTTACAGGAGAGAATGGCATGGCGTCACTGTTCTAGGCTAATAGTTTGATAGGATTGGAGGGTCAGTCTAAAAGTAAAAAAAGAGCGATCCGATCGCATAGGATCTGTGATGGTGGGATTTCTTGTCCGAGTATCTTAGGGGGAGTGAAAGAACTCACTATTTAAAAAAAAAAATGTGACCAGTGTCGGCAAGGCTAAGTAGATTAGTAAAGTAGGATTTCTTTTCAACTTTGATCTGTTCGTGATAGGATTTAAGTGCGATTTTGAACAGAGTTTGTTCTTCTTGTTTGTAACTTCTCCGCCATCTGCGTTCTAATTGTCTTCAATGTCTGTGTAATTCTCTCAACTTTTGGGTGTACCAAGGGGCAGAAGGTTTTTCAGAGGAACTGGTGGGGCAAAAATATTACAGAGTGTAGACAGCCATAAATTAAACTGCTGGGTGTCAACTGATGTCAGACTAGGCCTACAGACAGACGCTTCTATACTGAGATCCGGGGAGGTTGACATTTGCTTCCATTTGCGCATAGTTTTAGGATTGTCCAAGGTGGGACCCATGGAAGGATTAGTGCATTGGCGTCATTTTTAAAAAGGTAGGCACTTATGATCACACCAACTTAAAATAGCTGGGGAGTTGACTTTTAAGGCGGTAAGGTTAGAGCAGATACCATCAAGAATAAGTCCCGCACTGTGCATGGGGATGGATATCCGCTGATCCAGACCCAGGGTTTCTATTGTTTCTAAAAATGTGTGTTCTTCTAAGGTGCCCACCTGGTGCTAAAACCGCTGGAATGTAGTTACTACCACTACAGGCTGTTTCCTTGGGGTCCCTGCTCCATAAAGGGCTCTACCGCGTTGGAAGGCTGGGTGCAATCTTATAAAGTACCACGGTGCTAAAACTGCTGGAATACAGATCCTTCCACAGCAAGCTATTCCCCCAGGGCCTCGGCTCCAGAAAAGTCTCTCCCATGCTGCGGGGGCCGGGTGGGGTCTTATAAAGCACACTCCTCGCATTAAAACGGATGGAATGAGACACCTGCCACTACATACTGTTCCCCAGGGCATCGGTTTCGTAAAAGTCTCTGGGCAATCTATTAGTGAAAACCTTACTCAATATCTTACTATTTGTGTTAATGTTATGTTATTATAAATTATAACGCGTGCAGAAACTACAAGAGTATCCCAGTGCGAACCTTGAGAGATAGAGAGCAAAGCCAGATTTAGGGAAAGAGAAAAGTTTTCAACTTCTTTTTAAAATGAATGGGGTCCTGAATGCAGTGGAGAGCAAGAGGCAGCGCATTCCAAGCTAGAGAGGCTTTCACAGCCAGAGAGCTACCACCCGTCCTTTGCAAGCAAAAGCATGGGACTTGGGCCAGGAGCTGGGAAGTAGAACGCAGGTGTCTTGCAGGAATGTAAAAAGAGAAGCGTTTCTTAAGAAAGCTTGGCCCTGCAGCATGAAGAGCGCGATGGGCGATAACTAAGGACTTGAATTTAACCCACTCTACTACAGGCAGCCAGTGTAGAGCACGAAGATGTTGTCTAACGCTGCAACTGGTAGGGATGTTCGGGAAAAGCCTGGCAGCCACGTTCTGCACCACTTGTAGTTTATTTAGTAAGTAGCTCGGGGCGCCAATGTATAGAGCGTTGGCGTAATCCAACCGATAAAGAATGAGGGCTCGGGTAACTGTCTCCTTGGCCGCCCGAGTAAGAAGGGGGAGGAAACTCCTGAGAATTTTTAAACACCCAAAGCAGGACCCTGACAGCTTTTTGATCTGGGTCGAGAATGTGAGGTTCTCCTCAAACCAAACCCCTAAGTTCTTGCAGGGATTGCCTAATGCGGCAGGAAGCCCAGAATCCGACGGCCAGTGCGTTTCCCTAAACCGAGGGGAAAACTTTCTGAACAGGAGAATTTCCGATTTCTCCTCATTGCATTTAAATTAATCATAGGCAGGGGTCCATACAACTGAAAAGGGGCTGCATCTTTCCTCTCATTAGAGATCAGGATTATCACCTATTCTCTAAGAAAAGTTGACAACAGTCCATGCTCACATGGCTCGATATATACCTCCAACAGCCTGCCCAGTATAAACGGAGGCATTAGCTGGTAAAAATTTCACTGGGATACAATCTGCTTCTGTGTTTTACCGTTTTGCATTCTCCAGAGCACAATTCTGCTCTTCCTGTTTTAGAGGGGCTACCAACAATACTCTCAGCTGGGTTGTAAGCTTAAATAGTCTCCTTCGAAACTCCTTACATACCACATTAATACTATCCCTCAAAATCATATCTTGACCCCCCTCTCTGCACAGAGTCAATATCCGTGTCTGTGGTCTCTCTCTTGAGCAACTACGCTAATAAATACCCAACTTATTGCCCCCCTGAAACAGTCTCTGCCTGTGCCGCGTGTATCTTTATTTATCTAGTCTATTCTTAAACTCCGCTAGGAAGCATTCCAACTGTTGTTTAACCCAAAAGTGTAGGCAATAGATTCCCCACTGAGGGCAACATTATAAGCCTCCTACTCTGTAGCCCTGCTGCCAGTCGTTTCATGGTTATTCTGCAAATATACATCTGTGTATTCCTACATGTGTCCCAGGTAGGCCCAATCTGATATCACTTCAGTATTCAAAGTGACCACTAATGGTGAACCTTCTGACAAAAATCTTTCTAAATAAGATGAATTACAAAATAATGCAATATCTACCTTTGCATCCCAGCATGTAATACAGCCTGCTGTGGGCCATAGGAACTGACGAACAAAAGGTATAAACCTTCTCTAATGGATTGTGATGTCTCCATATCTCAAAGAACTCAAGTTAGACCATGGCTGTGCTCAAAGCCATCACCATACCTAGTTTCATACCAGATCTGGATGAGAACTTGTCCACCCACCAAAGCCACTATTGAAGTCCCCCCCCTTATTTTAGCCTAGTGTTCAAATAACCACTATTCTCATAACTTCTGGAATACAGTTCGACCATCCTTGTTGGAGGCATACGTATTAACCAGACTAACCTCCAAGTCCTTAAGAGTCCCACCACTACTACATAGCGCCCCAACAAACCTATCATCTGGTTAAGCGGTTCATAGCAAACCACAGTCGCTATCCATGTAATCACTCCTCTTGTGTCATTTAAATAAGTAACAGCAAACATGTCTTGCCATTTTTCATCTTCCCTTTTGAGTAAATGTTTCTTGGAGCAATACAATTTGAACCTGTACATTCTCAAGACAACCCTCTATCTCTTAAGACGAGGTGGCTCTGATGAAGCGAGACGAGGAGCTGGGCTATTCGCCGAGCATCGTGTGCTGGGGGATTGGTGAGCGGTACATCTGTCTCCCTGCAGGTCTGTGGGTCATGCAGGGCTTTCCTGACCGGTGTGAGGGTTATTCTCCTTTGGTCTACTGCTACTTTGCATTGTGCTGCCATTATGCTTGAAGTAGGTCACCGCTGTTCATTGAGGCAAGTGGCGCTGAGTGCAGAGTACATCCCTGTACCCCTCTGGCTATAGGAGCGCTTCTCATCATGGCCTGAAGGAGTAGGCGGTTATCACTGCATTTGCCAGACTAGGGGAGGCCATGGGCAAGGTGGACAAATTCCCATCTAAGCTGCAGTTTGAGCAGTGTAAGTCAAGGCACAGGGACGAAGGTGCAGACAAGGCAGTTGCTGAACAGAATAACACTACTGAGGAGCCTGAGGGAGATATTCATCAGATACTGACTGCCATTCAGAAGAGCCTGTCCACCATAGACCGGAAAATCGACTCTCTTGACTATAGGATGGACCGTATGTCTGAGCGCAGTGACAAACATGCTGAGCACCTAGAAATGGCGGTAAGACGGGTGTCCGAAGTAGAAGACGCCCAAATGGAGACAGACAGCACGCAGAAGCAGATGAGGATGCTGCTCACGGCCTTGCAGGACAAGGCGGAGGATTTGGAGGCCAGGTCAAGGCACTGTAATATTGGCATCACGGATCTCCCTGAAACAACAGCTATGAGCAACATGGAGATGTTTGTTGAGCAGATTCTGGTAACTCGCCTAGGCCGGGACATATTCTCTATTATGTTCGTTGTCGAGCGCGCCCATCGCTCCCTGGACCCTAGGCCCCGCCTGGCACACTGACTTGCCCTGTGATTGCTAAACAGCTCAATTACAGGGATGCTACACTGAAACGTGCAAGGGAACTATGCAAGCCTGCCATTTGAAGGATCGCTACTCTCCCTTTACCCAGATTTCACCATGAATGTACAGGAGGCGGCAGTTTGCACCTTTGAAGCGACTGTTGCAGGAGCATGGTTTTGAGTATGCTATGCTGTATCCGACCAGACTTAGGGTCATAATGAATGGGAAATCAAGGATACATATGGACCCTAAGTCTCTGCAGAAGGCCCACAAGGAATGCGCTAAGCCGGATGTCAGGAAACAAAAGACGGAGGAGCAGGCCGGGGCGACTGGAGGCGACCTGGAAGAGCAGACTAATAGGATTGTGTGCTGGTCTGCTTATGTTCTCTCCCTCAGGTATGGTATATATATTTTGTTGACTGTTGTGCTTAATTGATTTCTGTAGCTGCCCGGGGGCCGCTGAGGCGCACCAGCAATGACAGCGAGATGTTGCTATCAACAACATTTGGACATAGACTGACATTACTCGCACCATCAATTGCTATGGACCGTCCTTGGCCTAGCTGGGGGAAATACATGATGGTATGTGATGAACTAATTCTACTCTTTTGGAGCCCAACTAACTGATCTCAATTGGAAGTACACAATCTGTACAGATGGCTACGACCTCTTACTTTGCTTGTACAAATGTAAGCACATTGCCGGTAACATTCGCCCTGTGTGTTCTGCGCTGTATGACGAAATGTCGGAACAGTTTTTCTGATTTAGCAATTTTCATTAGCGCACAATGGGCTATGGGGGGGGGGGAATGTCATTGTTGTGCTTGCAGTGAGTGCAGTGTATATGGGATATTCAGGAATCATACGACCGCCTGGGAAAGATTTGGAGGCACAGGACCGATGAAGACTGCGTAGACTTCACAGGGGTACTTAGCTATGACAGAGTAGCAGTAACAAAGTTCGCCTGCTAACCTGGAACATTAGGGGCCTCAACGATTTCTGCAAATTGCGTAATTTAGCTTCATACCTAATGCAACACAAGATTGATATTGCTTTATTACAAGAGAACCATTTGCCTATAGGCAGCAATATCCTCATGCGCAGATGATTGCACAGCCTCTTCCATGCTGCTGGGTTCACTACACTCATCAGGGGGGTACTCACCTGGGTCAACCCGAGATCAGGGATTGCACTCGAGTCACTTGAGGCGGATCCAGGTGGCAGGTATGTGATTTCGAGGCGTTTTGGGGAGTTGACTTGCGTATCATCAACATTTACGGGCCTAATTTGACAATCTACAGTTTTAGAATGAACTACTTGAACGCATGCATGTGTAGGCTGATCTGCCGCTACTCTGGGTGTGATTTAAACTGTGTTTTGGAGCAGTCATTGGATCGCCCCAGGGGCCCGGTGCAACGCCCTTCGTCCGCGGTCAGAGCTATATGCGATGCTGCAACTCAGCTGGATCTTCTAGATGTCTGGAGGAAACCATCCCCGGGAGTGGGTGATTTCACCCATTATCGGACCCCACATGACCTACACCCAAGAATTGATTATGGGTTCATCTCTGTATCCCTGTTCCTGCAGGTTTGAGCCTGCACGATACTCCCCCGCTCATTTTCTGATCACTTCCCAATAATGCTAGGCATGGAGAGCCAGGGGAAGAAACCTGGTCCCTATCAACATATCTAAGGGCACCTGGTAGGGTTGCCCGCTGTCCCCACTGCTATATGCCTTAGTGGCTGAGTCTCTTGCATGCGCCCTAAGGGAATATCACGGCCACAGTGGGATCCGTTTCCCTAAATATAACCTTATTGTGTTAGCCTACGTGGACGATACGCTTTTGTTGGTCAGAGATCCGGGGTCTAATTTGTCCCAGATCCTAGCTGAGGTGGTGCAGTATGGGAAACTATCTGGACTCAAGATCAATCGGGCTAAATCAACACTTTCCCCCCCCCCCCAGACTCCAGCTATGGTGCCCATAAATTTGGACTACCCCCTACAGTGGACTTCAGACTCGGTCCGCTATCTAGGCATACAGGTCCACACAGACTTAGTTTGTTCTTAGTGAAAATGATGGAAAAGTGATTGTTAGGCTGGAGGAGGATGTAGATCGGTGGATCCGCCCTCCCTTGTCCTTACTGGGCCGCATATACCTTATGAAGATGGTGGTGCTTCCCAGATTTTAATAATTATTTTTAAAACATCCCGATGGTGCTCCCTGGACATTTGTTTAAGATAATTTGCTCTCTGTTCGCGAGATTGGCCTGGGCTGGGAAACACCCTTGTGTCAAATAGATGTACTCATATTGCCCTAATCTATGGGGGGTCTGGGGGCTCCGGATCTAGAGTTATATTACAGAGAGGCACAGAGCTCCCATGCTTTCCACTGGATTCACGGCAAAATGGGCCCTCCGCACTTGCAGATCGAAAAAGGTGTTCCTCTTCCACTATTATTGTTTCATACTCCCTCCAGGCGGACTAGTATTCTAGACGCTGTCAATTCTGTAGTGCATGCCTGGCAGAATCTATTGAAGACACAGGCAGGCACGGTCCTGTATTTCCCCCGACTCCGATAGAGGGGTGTCACTGGCTGCCGATCTGCGGGGAACGGGGGTGGTGCAGGCCCTTGCGACACTGGATATTACCAAGATCTGTGACCTGTTCTCTGAGGGCAAAGCCCGTGGGTGGGCTGTGATTCAGATCGAGAGACAAATACACGCCTCTAGCTCGGTTTCACTTTCACAGGGTGAGACATGCACTTCTTGGCATACTGGGAGAGGACATGTCAGAGCCGCCTGAGTTAGTATCTCTCTCTCCCTCACCTCTTGTGTTTTTCCTCCCTAAAGCTAGATTGGAATGGCATGAAATGTGGTAAAAACGGAGGAGCCAAGATGGCGACCGGGACGGCAGCGTAGGCTCCCGGCTCTGTGAACCTCCACATCCCGTACATATATCCTGCATGAGATCCTTAGCCTGCGCTATATGCCCGTGTTGGTGAATGATAGCGGCAACCGATCGTGTGACTCCGAAGTTTCTGGCGGCGGTATCGCCGGAGAAATGTCCAGTTGAAGTTGGCGGCCTGTGCAGCCCTGGAACCGGGACCTCGAGTGGACAACATGGCCGGGCGGCAGTTCAACAACAGCGGCCTTTGATGACGGGGTGGAGTCGGCCTAGCCGGAGCGGGGCGAATATCGGCCTACATTTCGCCGTGGTCGTTCCTACCACTAAGCGTAGCGGAACGACTGCATGCCCGAGGTGACTACTCCAAGATTCCCCGGTGATTGTCTCTGCCTTCGCCTGCGAGCCGCCCGGCCGCCGCCCGTAACTAGCCCGGATTTTAGCGGACTGCTCTCGGATTTTCGCGGGCGCAGGTCCGTGGAGGGGGTGACTGTTGGGTCAGACCACACGCCGGATATATTTTTTGCCTGCCCCCGAAACCCTGATTCCAGTGACATGGAACCTGAGGCGCTTGTCCCTGAGTCCTGGTCCCAATCTGGGTTGGACCTACCCGGCGGCCATCTTGACAGGACGAAGTCTACTATCCTGTACACTGGGTCGCAGCACGATTGGAAGTGTGCGCCTATGAGGAGCATCGCGGTGCGAGCGCCGAGAGCTGTGCTGGGGTATGGTGATCTTCTCGAGGCTCTCGGTGCCCTCCATTCCACATTGGTTCACGGCGCCTGGGTATTGGGGAGTAAGCTTGACGGGGTGACATCAGCGTTGGAACAGTTGCTCCCTGCCTGTCCCCAGGTACACGGGGACTTCCTACACCGCACACAAGAGGACAGTGTCGTGGCCGCCCCTGTGGATAGTGACCAGTTGGAAACTCCGGACAGTATCTTAACGTGTGATCGGCTGGCTGTGGGTCTGGTCTGTTCCGGAGGTATTGGATCTGAGAGGGGGGTGGTGGCCTTGTCCCGTGCGCGGCCTCCGGCAACCCAGGCAACATCCAAGCAACGGTCGCCTGCTCTGGCTGCTTTTGCTTTCTTGAACCTTGTGTGCGGTGCAGATCCTGGGGCAGCACTGGGAAAGATGACTCTCCATACTACTGACTGTGTCGGTGACCAGAGACTTCCACCCTACCTGTGTGTGTCGCTTCCTGTTCTCTTTGGGACGCTCCTCTTCTTTGTAGCATTGGACATGGCACTGGGTCGATGGGTATGCACGGGTAGATTCGCAAAGAGTGGCCAAGGATAAGGCTGATCCTTCAGAGGTAGTCATCTAATAGGCGGGCGGGCTCAGGGGTTGCGTGCTTTCACGGCATAGCTGTTAGTGTACTAGGCGCATAATGCTCCCCATTCTTCTTTGACTTGGTCGATTCTGTGTTGCTTAATGTTTGCTCTAGGGGAAAACAAATTGTGCGGGAGGGAGAAGCCGGGGGCATGTTTTGAAGGCCCTCCTCCAGTTTATTAATATTCTCTCTACCCCCCCGTCTGGTGGGGTTCCTTTTCCTACTCCTTCTCTGTTTCTTCTATATTTCGGGTCTGGTTCCGGGGCGACAGGCACGCTGCTGGGGGGGGGGGCCGTACTCATCTGCAGAGGTGCAGGGTGGGGGGTTGGGGGAGGGGATCCTTTAGTCTTTAACCTTCTTTTTTCCATGGCCTCCTTTTCTTCTCTTATTCTTCTTTGTCTTTCTTTTCCGGGATCAGCATGGTAGAACTCCTTTGTCGTTAATCGCTGCGTTTTCATGTGTGCCACAATTTCCGTGGTGTTTTCTGGGTTTTAGGGCAGGGGACTGCAGATGCAAATGGCCGTGATATTCCTCCACATCCTGAACTTCTTGTTTCAGCGCCATTGACTAGATAAATTGCTGTTTATTGTGGACGTTTATTATTCTGCCTGCCATTTCTTGCTGCTGGGAAACTGTTTGGCACCTGATCCTTTCATTCTCCCTTATTATAAAATGAAAACCTATTGTATCATGGCCTCCTACTTGGGCTGTTTAGTGGCCGAGAGTATACCAGCATGGAAATTCTGCTCCCCGAGGTGCCGCCTGTGATAAATATTGATTTTTGTTACTCTGACTGCTTAGCGGCCGGCCCCGGGGGTTGTAGGCCCATACTTGTTATTGGTTGAAATGTCAATAAAGGTTTTTCAAAAAAAAAAGAAAAATGTGGTAAAAACAAATGCGTATTTGTATAGGCAGATGGGTTTGTGGGACATTTACAGACACGAACACCTGAATCAGATGTGAGTATCTCATTTGTAGCAAATAGCTGAAGATTTATGCTCCGGTAGCCATCTTGGCTCTGTAGGCAGCATTAAGAAAAAAAGGACAAAGGCCATGGGCTTGTCCCCAGTATACACAGGGAATTACAATAGGACACATCCAGTGGATATTGTTGGCCATACCCTGTGGCAGCATCTCGAGGGAAAATATGTACCCACAAGGCATGACTGGCAAAGCATTTCCTGCAGTTTCTGATGGCAGGACTGCTATGTAAAAGATTTGCTAAACATCACTGTCTGCACAAGGATATAGTCACATGTCAAGCCCAGAAGGTACCACAAGCAGATATCCTGCAAGAAGCAGGCCTGCAGCACCACGGAAATATTTCCACCATAGAAGGTAACTAGATGGATCAACAAGATAAAAACTCCCAGCTTACCTGAAAACACTAAATTAGAAGGCACATTATGGTTACTAGACGGAACTTAAATCCTTGTGCTTCATATATGAAATGGAGCAGGTACATCTGCATGCTGAAGATGGGGCAAAGAGCATGGCTGGCGTTTTGACAAGGTCCTTGGGAATCTCATACAAATTTGTATTAGGAATTCAATGTTCTGTGCCGGGTCATTAGAGGTCATAGTCAATGCATTGGAGGTTAATGCAAAGTCTTCCTTTTAAGAGTTTGGAACATAATATTAATAGTCACTGGATTAAAATGTTTCAAGATATTATGTTTTCTTTCCTAAAGACAACTTTTTAGTCTTAGTACAGTATGTGTAAGAAATTGGATTATAAGTTGAGGGCAATAGATGCCCCATTCAGCCAACAACCACAATCCTTACGCTTGGAGAACCAAAAAAGTCACTCAATTAACCTGTGCTTAACCTTCTGGGAGCTTGGTATAAAGCGGTCAGGCTTAACTTGGAGGCAATGTGTAAAGAACGTATGCAGCAATTAAACAGTAATTAAGTGAAAAAACAACACAAGAAAAATCCAAATTTAGAAAAATGGTGTACGTTTTTTGTAAATAAAATGATACTAGAACGACAAAAATCCAACCAATAGAATCTTTAAGTGAAAATAGCACCAAGAAGCAGAAAGCGCCAATTGTTGTCATCTGGTTGAGCAGGAGAGAGTCGCATGTAAAGTTCGACTGCGAAGTAGCACAGGCCATATACAGGGACCAGGTTAATCCAGCTGAGAGTTGTATTTAAAATCCTTCATTCGAGGCTTTGCTGTGCTAGGTGTCAGTTCTGATTAGGAGCTGGGCAGTATTGCGATGCATAGTCCTGCGTCGAGTTGGGTCATGCTACGTCAGCTCCGATCAGGAGCTGCGAGGGCTGAGATGCAAAGGGCTGCATCGGTTCTGATGAAGCAGTCAATCAGGAGCTGTAAGATGCTGTGATGTCCTACCTCGAGGTGCGTTGGATTTGACGGAACCCACAGATCGGGAGGAGTACACTCCAATGCCACCCAAGGGTCCAGGACTTGGAGGACACCTCTTGGGGATCAGGACTAACTCCAGGCAGAGGCCAGTAGCAGGGCTTAGGCAGGTCCAGTTGCAGCAGGCCAAATGGCATTTGCACAGAGGCCGCTGGGTTCTGTTAGGGTCCCTGTAGCCAACTGACCCTTGGAGTCACTCTGGGTTAGTATGGGATGAAGGTAGGCAGGTCCAGTCTTCCTTCTCAGACAGCAAGGCAGTCCTCAAGCAGTGGCGCGGTCCTCAGGCAGCAGGGCCGTCCCACTTCTGTAACGTTCACAGGTCCAGGAGTGAAGAGTGGATACCCTATTCTACCCTCACATCTGGTTCTGGAAAGTTCATCTTCTTCCCCTGTTAAGACTCCAAACTGTCTGGAGTGTCAGAAGACAGGGCAGGCCTGTCTTCAGATACCTTTGTGTGTGCAGGAGCAAAGCCCTTTGAAATATAAGTGGGGATGGGTAAAGCACCCTCCAGTCATCCTACCAGGATTGCCCATCCTTTCCACACCTAAATCACCTCTGTGTTACTGTCTGGAAGCAAAAGAAAAACTCCAATAGCACAGCCACTTACAGGCATGTGACACAGGACACTGACAGAAGGCACAAATGGTTGGGAAAAGAAAATGTCTACTTTCTAAAAATGCAAAAAGAACAATTGATGGACAGAAAGCAGAACAATGTCATACATTCACCCCAGTACAGAGATCTGGGCCTAAATCCATCGTTTTTTAGCCCACCATGCCTTTCTAAAAGTGGCATTTTCAGATTTGCGACTTCAAATCTGATTGTAGCATTAAACAGAATATTAAATTACAATTCATATGAGCGTAAACACGGTCTCTCTGCACAAATTCAAAGTTATCACTTATTAGCTGTAATAAGCTAACACGTAGGTGAGATAGGCACAAAGAAAAACGACTTTAGGTGTTTTTCACTGCAAGGACATGTTAAACTTAAGTACACATGTTCTGCTTTTTAAAAATACAATGAACCCTGCCCTATGGGTCTTTATGGCCTACCTTAGGGGTGAATAATTAGTATTAAAAAGGAAGGTTTAGGTGTGGCAGAATATTCATTTTGCCAGATCGAAATGACAGTTTAAAACTGCACTATTGGCCAGAGACATGTATCAAAAGGCTACTTTCGTGGCTGGCACAATAAGTGCTGCAGGCCCATTAGTAGCATTTAATTTACAGGCCCGGAGTACATGTAGTGCCATTTACTAGGGACTTACAATTAAATTAAATGTGGTAATTAGGTGTAGGCTAATTTTACCACTTTACCACTGCTAAACAATGCTAGAGTCCTAATGTCTACAAAAAACAAATTCCGCAAAGCAGGAGGAGTGAAGACATAAGGTTTTGGGGGATACCACACCATGGATATCATGTCCAACAGAGGCATAACTTTAACTTCCATTAAAGAAAGATTCTTCTGCATAGATTATCATGAATATTTGTTACTCGCACTCTCAAATAACACAAGACACCATGTAGAGAACTACATAACCATATGTTTATTGAACTGTTTTTGACATATTATTGCTGATGCACGACTTCTGATGACTGTCATGAAGCTATAGAGTCTGCAAAAAAATAATTTAAAACCTGGTTTGTACAGTTTGAACAATTGGCATTTTAAATCAAGCGGTTAAAAATATATAAAATCTAAGTGCAGTTGATGCTTTTTCGTTTCAAGAACTGTTGAAAAGCGATGTTACATGATCCAGATTTAGTGCTCAACCTGCTGCATTGGTTTGAGATTTGGTGAAACCTAGAAAAGAAGAAATTGAAGTGGTGAAACTCGAACATTTTGGATCAATGTACAATCTGTCACAGTCACAGTAATGCTATATCACATCCGAAAAAATACAAGTTTAAGTTATTTGATCAATTAAATATGTCTAAAAACTTCATCTTTCACAATTGTGACTGATTGGTGAAGTTTTGCTTATAACGCTGTTTGGGTTGCCAACTTCAATGTTATATTGCATTACATACTACCTTTTACAATCCCAGTTTGTTCACCATTCAGAAATATGTGCACCAGAGAGAGGTATGGCCAAGTGGACTGCAAGATGGTTGCTTTCGTGAGGCGATATCCTCTCTGCAAATCCATACACGGTGAAAGTGAGATGAAGCATACAAGCCACATTCATAGGACAGCACCAAGTGTGGGAATGAATCCCTGATCACAAGAAGAAAGAGGTCATAGCAAGTGGAATAGAAGTGACTTGCAAACATACGTCCTTTCTAATCCAAGACTTACACAAACAAAATATGTGGAACTAGTACTTCTTATGCCCACTCATACCCGGTCACTCTTGGGGGCTGTACAGCCTAAAGGTGTTGCAGTGGTAAATGCAGATGTAGATCGGTGTACAAATTATCTAATTTGGACAAAGGCACAGGTGACTACTGTGGTGCCACGCACTTCCCACAAGAAAAGAGTGCACTAGATGGAAGGCTTCTGGAGTCCGAGCAGGGGCGCCATGGATAAATTGTACATGGTTACAAATTCTTTGAGTAATGGGGACCCAAACCTAGTTTAGATGAAAGCTAAAGTCTTTTCAATCTGAGTAGGTGGAGGCATTGGGGTAATACAGTACCAGGCAGCCGCGGCTGTGTGGGGGGCCAAGCCTCCAGGGGTCCCCCTCAGCACAGTACTCTGGCTGGAGAGCTTCTGATTGAGTCTGGAGGGGCCCTTCCACGTAACTTGCAGGGGGGGGGCCCTCAAGTTTCGTTACGCCAGTGGGTGGAGGCAGGGATGTGGAATTCCTATAGCCCGAAGCCCGGGACATATTGTTTGGGGTCAAGGGCAACAAGTTTTCATGTGTATTTTGTCCTTTGGACAAGTAGGCCCAACCCCCTACAGCACAAACCCTTTGGCTGTCAGTTTACAGTACCACACTATGGATCAGGAAAGGGCAATGTCTGCAGTTAAGGTAATATTTGTGTCCATGTGTTAAATGCTGTTCAAACTTGTATTTATGGTTCATTAATGCAAAACCTTTATTATTAGGGTTATCACTATAAGTAAATGTTGTAAGCTCGGCCTGCACTACGGACGGTGGTTCCAGTATAAATGTGTACACACTTTTTCAAAGTTTAGTAATATGAGGCTATGTATAATGCTCCCAGAATTCTCTCTGATTATATGCAAATATTTGCCGAAGCTTGAAAGCAAGTGTGATGATTCTTTGCTTTCAAAATAAAATGTTGACAAAAAAATGCAAGTAGGAAAAATAAAACATTTTGCTAAACTACTGTAAGGTTTTAGGTGCCATATCTTTGCATCATCATTTAGTAACATGTTGATGTATACTTGTATTTTCAAAAATATTCATAATAGAAAATCAGTGTAACCAGTATAAATACGATTATGGGAAACAAAAATAAACAAGCACTGGCAAAGCCAGAAGGTCTGAAATTGGTGGTCAGCCTTTTGGTTCTGTCAATATGTGACTTGTTTAGGCATGGCTTTTGTAAAACCTTATCGGTGTGGGGGCTGCTGGGCCCTCACCATTCCAACAAGCATTGGCAAAAGCAAAATTGTTTTTGGTCTCAAAAAGCATACATTGCCACAGCAGTTCCAGGCACTGAACCAAATTACTTTGTGTGCCAATATGCTCCTTGTAAAAGAGTAAAAGAGCAGAATACTGTCACTTACAGTGAAGCTAGCTGATCGACCGAGAGAAAAAGAGAGAGACGGACGGAATTTTATTAAACACAAAAGGTCATGGTTAACGCCAGGCCTAATTAGAGGCCCAATTATTAAAGAAAGTCTCAAAAGTGCATCCATGGTATATATCCTTGCATTAAGTGTATATATACAGTTTCCGTGAATTCACAAGAATTTACAGAAGTAGGCCAAGAATAGTACTCCTAGAAAATATTCGTGAACTGCATTTTAGCATGAGCAAATGTGCACAGACTCAAAAGGGCATTCCAACCCTTGAACTATTGCTTACCACTACCTTCAGCCCCAGTATGCAGACCTGTAGAAACATAGCAACATGAGGGAATTGCTAGTATTCACCCCTACTATGGTACGAGCGCTGGCATAATTAGAGAGGCTATATCAGAACTCTTATATAATGAGATTGCTGCCGCAATTTGTCGCAGCACTACATGGCACAAAAGAGACAAGTGGATTTTGTTACAGGACAAGAAGATTTCTGAAGCAACCTGCCCCATGGACAAGTAGATATTTTATTAAATTCCACACCCCTGCGGAGGAGAGGTGGATTGTACTTTCCTACACATTTAAAGATGAAAAATCTCCCCACTCGCCCAGTTTCTCACTTATTTGCAGATTTCAGTGTAAATGGTGGCCTCAAATGAAGGGTCGCATTAGAACAGACTGCCTTCAAAATGCCCTTTGTGTAAATGGATGCATAGGACCAATATTGGCCCTCACATACCAATGTCGCAGTTGAGGACAGGATTGATGCTTGCGTGGTCTCATATTTCATGCACACAGAATTCTATGGATAAACTGGACAGTGTTCTAAGAAGCAGCTGCAAAATAAATGTTTGTGTCGGGTGTAGGAATATCACCACTCTCTCTCTTTCAAAAGTGGGTTACAAACATATTCTGGGGACACATACTTCCTCATCTCTGTATTTCAACGGCCTAGTAGCTCACTGGCACTAATGAAGAAACATCTCCCTGCACCTCTGGGAGGGCCACCACAGGCCTCTCAGAGTGATGATACTAATGCCATATACAGACTGGTCAGTGAACAAAACCAAATAACAACGCATTATATAAGTAGGTGTGAAGAATCTTCCACTAAACAACCCTCTTCGATAAACCTAATGTGCTGTGCTATGGCAGTTATTCTACCTCAGGTGTGTGTCGTAGTGGCTTTGGGGCAAAGGCTGTGGGTAGGAATACCCTTAAGCAGGTGCACTAATCCGAATACCCAGTTTCCCCCCACAGGAATGGTAGCCTTCACTGGTGACTTGCTGAACTTCACTCAGTTACTGCCTACCAAGAAAGTATTGTATGGGTTTGAGTCCGTCAACTCTACTCTTCGCACCTGGTGCAAACAGTTCTGGAAATCTGCTGGTCAGTATCTTACTGAGGCCAAGTACCTGGCCATCTTGTCATAGGATTCCATTGGGTCTAGTCCTTCCTGTCTGGCTGCAAGCCATGGCCTATCACAGCCCCGCCCTCCAGGGATGGGTCAGAATCACATCACCCATGCCAGGCATGTTAGGACAGAGGTGCACATGAGACATTCTGCTCTCTTCAGAAACTAGCCCTTTACTAGCTGTAATAAAGCCTAGAAATTTCCATTTGTACACCCTCATGTACTTGCGGCCAGCCAAACAGACCAAAGCCCTGCCCCTTGAGATACATGATGTTGTTACCTTAGCAGGTATCATTCTTTCTTCCTAGAGGAGAAACCCACAGGCACTAGATGTGCAGATTATCTGGTGCTCAGCAAACCAGTTACCTTCTGAAGTCCTGAATTTCACAGTCACACTTGCATATACACTTAGGGACAGGTGAGGTCCTATACACCAATGTTCTCGAGCAGGGTCCCTAAAAAGCTCAACTTTTTCAATGTGATGCACACTAATGCATAGAAAGTTACTTGTAACCGACAGTGATTGATGACCTCCACGCACATCTGAGTCACCAGTGTCCTACAGAACAGAGAAGAAATATCATTCTTTTCAAATCTGTCCTTACACAGGTTCTCTCCTACATGGCAACGAAGATAAAGGTTCACCTGTGAGTGAGATATTTGATAGAGCGAGGGGAACCTCTCAACCCAAGGATCAAGAAGCATATTTACGAAGCCTGAATATCTTCACAATAAATAGCAAATGTATGTTAATGTGTCTTCTTTTTCGTAAAGTCTGTGGTGGTACATCTGCCAAGTCAACACAGAGGTGCTCCTATATTCCGTATAGAATGTTTCTGGGTGAGCAGAGCTTTTGGCTGCCAGACATTTCATGACTCATTTGGCTAGGTATGCCCGTGAGACTGACTGCATGGGGTGGTCCTCGTAGTTCAATATTCAATGGCACTCTTGTTTGAAAACTCATTGTGATATACATTGAGTATTTTAGATACACTAAGTGCAAAACGTGGGTATGGAGAGGGTACCACGCAGCTGCTCTTTGCATCGACTTCCCAGGTCACGTGCTCTACTCCTGTGTATGAAATCTCTGAATCTTGGCACTTGTGAATAAAGTACAACTGTGGGTCAGGCACTTCGTAACAGAACGTGACCTAAAAGTAATTTCGTGCATCAGTGATTTCGAGTGTGTTAGAGGTGGGTTCTGTATATTTTTGGGTATTGTTTGTGTGACTTTTGTGTATATACAGGCATGTCCGCAGCTCCTAATGGTTCCTGGTGGACCTCATATAGTAGAGGGGAGGAGAGCTGTACTATTTGTGCATTGTTTGGGTGGAGAAACACAAGATGTATAAGAAATCTTTCCTGAGGACGAAGAAGGGAGTAATTAAAGATTTAAGAAAATCTACACCCCGCGGACTTATTTGTGGGCGGAATTGCCAAAACGTGGGACCAGCTTGGGTCGGTCCCATCTGCCCCCACTCTCCTGCAGCGCTTTCAGTTCCATAGAGTCCGGCAGGCGTTATCGGCGGCGCTGGGCCCTGGCATGGCGGAGCCTCAGGAGGTACCGGAACTCACCTACATTATCAAAACGGCCGCCCCGCCCAAATTGATCTCGAACCTCAAAAGAATAGTAGACCGGCGACCGGAGCGTCAGTCTGTCACGGCGCGACTGGCCTGGCAGGAAGACCTCCATTTAGAGCTTACTGACGAGATGTGGCGGTATTGCTGTCTCAGCACCAAGACGATATCTCTCAACGGTCGGCACAGGTTGGTGCACTTTAAGTTCCTTCAGAGGGTGTATTATACCCCGGAAAGACTACATCGACATGGGCTCCGGACCTCGGCGGAGTGCGAACCCTGCCATTTCCCTGTGGCTGACTTTATTCATATGGCTTGGCACTGCCCGGGAGTCGCTAAGTTTTGGACTGAGGTGTTCTTGGAGCTGAGCCGTGTTCTGGGCACTGCGGTGGCCCCCAACCCAGCCTTAGCACTGCTGGGGTACTCCCGGCCTCTTCAGGTGGCCTTGCGGCGCCTGGTTGACATTGCGTTACTCGTCGCTAGAAGAGTTGTTGCAATTTGTTGGATGAGAGGGCCCCTCCCCATCAAGAAGCGTTGGGCCAGCGACATGCTGTATTGTAGCACTCAGGCTGAGATATATAGTGAATTGCTGCCGCCAAAGAGTCGCCCCAAAAATTTCTGGGGATTATACAGAACGTATCTTGCGGCTGAGGCCCCGGAGCAGGCTGTTGGAGGGAGCTCCCTGGAGGGGGCACAACTACTTGGTGCTCCTGCGGAGGGCGCATTGACATCTGACCTTGACCCAGGGTGAATGTGTGGATGATAGGTGCGGGTTTGTGAACCGCGCTGGTTGTTTGTCGGATGGCCGTGTGAGAGGGCTGGTAGTAGGCCCGAAGGGGTCTGTGTAGCGGAGGTGTAGTGCGAGTAACCATACAGAGCAGAGGGGTGTGCTGTCTGACAGTTGTGGAGTGCCGCGGCTGGTTCATCGTGTCCGTCGTGACAATGGACACACACAGGCGAGGTAGTTAGTGTAGAATCGACATTGTGCGTGTGTGGGGGGGGTGGGGGGTGAGTGTTTGGGTTGTGTAAGGACCTCATTAGGGAGTGGTTGGGTCCGCCAGTTCTGGATGACAGACTCCGGCAAGACGGGTTCCACTCGGACCACTACATAGGCCCGCTGGGACATTGCTGCAATACGCAGCCAGGCTTCGTAGAGTGAACTTGTCTTACGTTAGGTATTTATGACGCCGCCGGTCCCCCGGGATGTCGGCTGAACGGCTGTGTTATTTCAGTGCAGAGCCTTGCCCGATTGGAGGCCCTTTGTCTGTGCTCAGCGAACGGCGGACTTCGCCCTGTGTAACCTCCTTTTGCCAATAAAGGTTTTTGAACTTTAAAAAACAAAAAAAAAAAGAAAAAAGAAAATCTACACCCATTATGTAACCAAAGAACTTGACACACTGGAAAGGTACAATTTTACTAGCAGAAAGCAAAAAAGATGGTGAAAGAGAAAATTATATCACAACATTAAAAAAATTGTACTTTGCTTCTAGGGCCAAAAGGAATGACATTTCTTCACTGGCTTCTCACTGAAGCAAAAGCTATATACAAACCGGCTTGCATCACTCAAAAGGCCTTCCACACCTCTACTCGATACCTGTCTGCAAGGCTTAAGCAATCTGGTAGGAATAGACCTTTACAAAAGTGGTAGCACTGCTCAAAGAACCCCCACCTTTAAAAAGGAACAATTTATGGCAAACCCCTTTTTTAGGAAGCGCTTGGAGAGTCTGGAAGTCCTTACCTTCAGCTTTCAACCACTTACTCAAGTCTTTAAATCTGAACAGCAAGGACTCCTACTGGAGCGATATTTCAGTTAACAGCTTGTCTCCTCACAGCCTTCTGGGACTTAAATTTCTATCTAGATCTGCCCAGTATATCACTTCTCTACCACATACTGTTCGAATCTCTGCTAGCCTTGCACCTATTCATATCCAGGTCTGCATATTTAGGACTAGTGCAACATTTGGAAAAGTGAGACAGTACAGCACAGGAAGTCAGAAGTGACCAGATCTGTATGCGGGAGGCAGTCAAAGCACATTCGGGGGAAGATATGAAAAGGAGGAAAAAATAAAGTGGGGGCGAGTGATAGGGGTTTTTCTGGTTATAAACACGTGGAAACCCACAGACGCCACCATGTTGCACAATGACTTCGGAAGAGTGAACCCCTCGTGTTGGTGGGGTTCAATATTGAGGATGAAGTTGGCCTATTGGGTGAAGGCAACGTGTTCACTTTAGGCCTGCCTTCAACCTATCACTGGATCAGATGGCATCCTGCCTCCAAAGACCTAACTACATTTATTAGAATGGCCTTTGGTCTGGTGGAGGCAACATAAGTCTCTCAAAGGGTCACGCCTCGTTTAAAGGAATGGTATTATTTAAGGACGAATTTCTAGTTGTGGGACACAGAAACCAACATCACGATGCTCATTTGAAAAGGGTATTCAACATATTAGTGGAGAAGGTGGTATAAAGCCTGGAATATGCAAAAGTGACAACCCCAATACCAAAAGACAATAAACATCTGCAGTTCTTTTGGGGAACGGCAGCAACCTATTCCAAAATGATTAAAGGTTTTACAAGTAACAGCTAATTTGAGAAGTATTTTGAAAATTGAGCCGATGTTTCAATGATAGGAGAATGCTACAGAACTTGAAAAGCTAAAATAAAAAAAGGACTTTAGCAGAGCACCGATATTAAGAATTAAACTACTGATGCCAGCCAATTTGAGATAGAAAGTCAGGAAAGTAAAAGTGAGCGGAAGAGGTATCTATGTCACGGAAACTAATAGGACCAGAAAACTTGGTACAGTGTAATACAAAAACAAGCCTTAATGCGCTAGTCAGCATGAAGACATTTAAAAGATTACGGCGAGTAGAACTTTCACTGTACAGTTGGACCACATACCAGTAAAAGAGGTGTGAAGAAAAATGGTCAGACAACATGTCAATGGGTGAAAAAGATGTCTGGCTGATGTTTATCAGAGGCGCAAGGAAGTGACTTGTGAATACCAGCATCCCACAAAGAAGTAGCAGATTGCCTGCTGAGATTGATGAATGACAGCAACGATGATGAAGCATGACACTCATGGGAGCAGAAAGGAAGATGTTTAGTGGGACTGTGAAGGCGAAAGGAGTAGAGATGGAGAAGGAGTGGAGAAATGCCATGGTGTTGTGTGTATCAGGGTAATTGCAATAATATATTCATGTTACATACACGTCAGGCTTAACTCTATGCCTTTATGAAAGAACTGTCTCTTTAGTGGGTGTGAGTTTAACGGAAACAAATATTCTGAATGGCGGGAGATCACTAGGTTGTTTTCAGACAATATTTTCAGAGATTTAAGTTGAAATTAATCACACTAACAAAATAGGTGAAGTGAGACCTTTCTGCTCCCTAATAAATGGCAGCGTGCAATGGTTAGAGTTACGAGACCATTGTTTTCGTACAAATAAGACTTGGAATGAACTAAAAATGGTTACATTTGCCTACCTTCTGCGTGCTTCTGTAACAGAGGCATTGCTACTGTCCTGGAGCAATAACAAGAGAAACTGAGATTCGAAAGGAAGTTTTGCAAAAGAGTGAAAAAAGAAGGTCTATACGCATAGAAGAGGAAGACAGCAACTAGTGGTGGGAAAGCAGATATCGCGGTTTATATTTAGAGCGGATATGACGACACCTACGGAAGCAGTTTGCAGCAGACTAGTTGAAGAAGCCCACAGGAAACACCACGGCATTACTAACATTGAAACCACCTATTAGGGAGGATTTCTGCTGACTGGGAGTTGACCTTGAGGAGCAAAGGATAACAGGAGAAATCCACAAGAGTATGGGGAGTGATTGGATTGTGAAAGTGGGATTTCAGAGTCAAAATGCAAAAACTATCTAAGGTGTGTAGGAGAAGGTCAGCTTAGACAGAGGCTCAAATGTTAAGTCCTCTAGCCTGTCTATTGCTAACTGTTAATCTTGCTGGATCTTTATATACCATTGTTTATTGCTCCTTATCTCATTTATTGTCTAATTAAAATAGCTTTATTATTTCGAGATCAATACTTAAAGTGCCAGAATGTGAAGTCGCTGGTATGCGACTACCAACACTGTAAAACATTGTTAATGAAAATGTTTCAAAGGGAAGCATTTCCCTCAATAATACTTATAGACCATGAAATACAATTTGCATCTCTGGAAATGAGGGCATTTTAAGAAGTTAACAAAATTGAACAATATAGACAATGTGTTTTACCATCCTGAAACAAAGATTATTGTAGCGACAGAACCATATGTAAAATTAAGGACTAGAGATAGGTGATGAGAAGTAAAGGTGATTGAGAATCAGTTTAAATGGGCAGAACACACACGTTTAGACAGAATTCAGGCTTTATGACTGGGCTAGGGGCTATGTGAAGTTTATTGACAGAAAAAACCTAATACAAGATAGTGTCCAGGAGTGTAAGTGAAGGGAAAAAAATAAGGTGGATGGTGAAATATTGAGGGCAAGGGTTGAGTATGGTCAAGCTAAAGCAAAAAGGATAAAACTGCCCAGAGTGGTAGAAAAATAAACAATTTGGATTTTTCAAAGTACTGTGTGCACAGTAAAAAGTTATAAGGAAGGCGGTAAAGAGCTGGTGATCAGTACTGGACAACAAGTAGCTGTGAGGACAAGGGAATGTGTGGCATGGGAGGAAAATAATAAGTGTGATAGGGCATTAAACCCCAAAAGATTTGTAATTTGTATTTGAAAAGAGCTTAAAACCAAAAGGCATCAGAGCATTATAGCCAGCAAGAGTACAACGGGGGGGGCTGTGAGGGTTGGGGGAGAGGACAGAAGCAGTTAAGGTTGCGAAAAAGCAGTTTTCACATGCCTACCAAAGACAGAATATGAATTAAGGCCCACAATATGTTCGGGGAGAGTGTTATATAGCCTGGCTGCTGCTACAAAAAATGCACGCTCACCCCATATCACCTTCCTGAACCTGGGGAGCAATCACTTTCATCCGACCTCAACTGTCTCTTAGGAAGATACAGAATGAAGGCTGTTCTCATATAGCAAGCACCCTGCTAGTTGATGGCCTTATAAATCAAACACATGGCTTTTAAAAGCAATGACTTCCTCACTAGGAGCTAACTGAGTGTCCGTAATCCCTCTCCCACTGAAAGACATTTAGGAATGCCCAACACCAACCGAGCAGCGGCATTTTGGATGACCTGAATTTTATTAAGCCAATACTGGTTGGCATTCAGATAAAGGGCCTTAAAGTAGTCAAGGTGGAATGTTATAAGTGCGATGACCACTGAAACTCTAATCTCCTCGGGAAGAAAGGGAAAGATCTTCTCCAGGCTCGTATTAACCCAAAAGCAGGAGATCACTCTTCTATTGAGCTGAGAGTAAAAAGTCAGCATGTTCTCAAAGATCACCTCTAATTAAGTAAAATCTTCATTTGCGTGATTACTTAAAACCATTTCAACAATGAAAACATCAGTATTAAATTATCTCCAAATTCGTAAAAACATGATTTGAATTTAGATAAAACCATTGCTCAAATAAAGCAGAAATATACAGATTGTCCATTTCTAAAACCTTTAATAGTTGTGCCAGCGGGGTTCTGAAATTGTTAAAAAGGGATTCTTGAGTTAAGGGGGCTGATACTACTGGACAATTGAGAAATAGGGTTGTTGCCATTGTGTGGAACCCTCACTTTT
The DNA here is from genome assembly GCF_964204655.1 of Triturus cristatus. Classification (NCBI taxonomy): domain Eukaryota; kingdom Metazoa; phylum Chordata; class Amphibia; order Caudata; family Salamandridae; genus Triturus; species Triturus cristatus. Next base: position 306,108,283 of record NC_140581.1, read on the forward strand.
TGTGTTATTTCCTGTGTAGCGCGTTATGGGGCTGCAGAGTCTTGAGTGGGGTCCCAGCAGCTTGGGCGTGCAGCGCCCACAGTGAATGGGGTGATTCTCTTGGGTGCTGGCATGGCGGTGATTACATTTTAGGTGCCTGGAATAGTGTCCAATAGGTCAGCTAAGTGCTGCTGTTTAACAATATTTCTGCTGTGCCGATAAATTGGACCAGGCGGCAAGCTAACTGGATATCCCCTCCCTCAAAGCATGCTTTCACTGCCTGCCTGCATGTTTTTATCCCCTTTAGCCTCAGGGCTGGTTTTAGAATGTGTCTTCATTCCTTGTTTAGTCTCCTGCATATGCACATTAAGTGCAGCACGTCCCCCCATGGATTTGGGATCGTACCGCCCCTTAGCGCTTCTTAACACTGACTATAAGGTCCTTGCAAAGGTGTTGGTGAAGCGCCTGGCACCGGTGGTCTCGCATCTAGTCCATAAAGATCAGAATGGATTTGTGCCGAAACGAAATACGTCCTTGAATCTGCAGAGGTTTTTCAGGGTGGCGGCGGATAGCACGCAGACATGGCCTAGAGCAGGCTGTCTAATATTAGACCTGGAAAAGGAATTTGATTGCCTGGAGTGGCGATACCGGTCGGTCCTGCTGCTACTGTACGATCTTGGCATGGCAGCTGGTGGGTCTTCTTTACAAGGATCCTACGGTGCGAGTACGACTAGGCCTGTATACCTCGGACGCCATACCGATTGGTAGGGGGACCCGACAGGGTTGCCCACTATCGCCGCTCCTGTTCGCTCTGGCGATGGAACCCCTGGCAGTGGCCATACGGGAGAGGATGGGGGCTGGCATACCATTGGGGGACACGGTCCATCAAGTGTCCCTCTATGCGGATGACCTGCTGGTATACGTTAAAGATATTGATGACATACCCCCTCAGTTGGACCAAATTTTGTGTGAATTTGCTGCCCTTTCGGGGCTACGGGTGAATGCCAGCAAATCTTGTCTCTACGCATTTAGCGAGGGGCGACGGGATCCCGGATATATCTTGAACGGCACCAGAGTACAGTGGAGAGGAGACACCTTCCGATACCTTGGGCTTCGCGTCTACCGCCAGCCAGCGGACCTACTGGATGGCAATCTAGGCAAGGCATTTGCGGCTATAAAATCCCAGATACGTTTCTGGACCACATTGCCGCTGACGGTCACGGGTAGGGTGACACTATCTAAAATGGTGATCCTTCCGCGACTCCTATATTACTTTGCTAACCTGCCCCTATATATCCCAGCGGCTTTCTTTACCAAACTGTCGCAAACTCTCAGAGACTTCATCTGGGGGAATAGCCGTCACAGGATGTCGCTTAAAAAACTTTATCTCCCTACAGACCAGGGAGGATTGGCTGTACCCTGCTTTGAACACTATTACTTGGCGGCCCAACTGCAATGGATAGCCCGCTGGCTGGCGGATAGGGGCCGAGAAGATACCGCGACACTGCTACCGCCGTACTCACTTGAGCAGTTGCTGGTGCTTTTCCACCCGGCCGCCAGGACTACAACGCCAGCCCCGCTCCTTCTGGCTGTGGCGTACCGCTGCTTTCGCAGGAGTCTCTTCCTCACTCGACATGTGACCCCCATACGCGCCGGCGCTGCCGCTGGAGGGCACCCCCAGAGTGGCGGGACTGCTCACTTCCCGTGCGTTACTGCAGTGGCGAGAGGTAGATATTCAGACTCTGGGAGATTTGTACCGGGATGGGGTGCTTCTTTCGTGTGACTTGCTGGTGGAGGAGTGGGGGCTACCGCCGGGGCAATTCCTGACTTATCACTCCATAGTTAGGACCCTGGTTGCCAAATGGGGAGATATGACCGCGGAGCCCAGCCAACACCTTACCATACAATATCTGCACGTGATGGGGAGAGGCCGGCGGCTGATTAGTTGGTTTGCAGCGTCATTACGAACACATACGGCGTTTGCCCTGGAACCCCTTAAAGGCAAGTGGGAAACAGACTTAGGGAGGCAGCTGACAGACACAGAGTGGGTCCGTATACTGAAAAGCTCGGTGCGTATACCTAGAAATATGCGCCTTCGGCAGATACAACTGTTTGTACTCCACAGAGCGTATCTTACCCCCGCGGCTCTTAATCGCTACTTTCGCTGTACTGACGCAAAATGTCCTAGGTGCGCGGAGATGGGGGCTGATCTCATTCACATGCTGTGGGGCTGTTGTAAACTGCAATCCTACTGGAACGCGGTCCACGACTCCCTGCGCACTATAACACAACGTGACATACCTTTTGACTGGATGGTCCACCTGCTGCACCACTTTCGCAGATCCCCGGAAGCCAAGGTGACGTCTCGATTCCTAGATCTGGGATTCGCGGTCGCAAAACGCCTCATAACTAGGAGGTGGAAGGCACAAGACCCACCTCACACGCGGGCATGGAGGTGCTCGTTGCTGCATGGGCCGGGGCAGAGGGGACTGCTATCAGACGGGAGGAGACATTGGGGCTGCGGAAGACGCCCATCGCCACACAGTGGGAGGAGTTACTCCGGGCACTTAGACGGGTTGAGGAGGTGGATGGAGAGGGTGAGACAGCAAGTGGGGAGACAACTCCGAGGCGGGCACCAGGGGACCTGCCAGAATGACTTTGTGATGTTCCACGCATGCTATACAACTAGTTTAGGTATCATGAGAACACGCGCTCATATACAAGACTGTGAGTCACGACTGCGCCACAGCACATCAACGTGAGGGACAGGGGACGGACGGGTGGCAGGCACAGGGCTATGTCCAACGGAGCTGGTCTGGGTTCGAGGTGGTTGAGGTTTTCCATGGGGTTGTTGTTCTATTACCATTTGTTGGAAATAGTTGCGGAACTGGTTGAGAGGCTTATTGGGACAATGTGATGGGCTAATGCAGAGGAATGGTGGGTTGTGAATCTAAGTGTTTAAAGTTTGCACTGTGACAGGGGTCCTGAGGAATTGGATAGCGCTATCATTTGAGGAGCTGTTATAAGACCATGTTCCTGGCAGGTGCGATGTATAATGCTATTGACGCTAAGAGTTCCGACTACGGAATACATATGTCAGTGTACTGTAAGTTTGCAACTATGGTTACAAAATTAATAAAAAATAAAATAGATTTAAAAAAAAAAAAAAAATTAAGTGCAGCACGTCCCCTTTTAATTCCCCACATAATCGACACTGGGTTGTTGACTGTGGTCGTTTCCATGGGGACAAATGCAGTAATGATGGGAGGATGCCCAGCCGCACGTGCAGGTATCTTTCCTTTATTGCTCGTGAAGTCTGCACCCAAGTATGGTTATGGGGAACATCTGGAGTGACTCTGTGTGACAAACCAGCCGTTTTTAGCAGAGGTCCCAGGCAACGCACTGCATGTCTCAGGCCACCAATGGTCAGTCCAAACCGAATTCTCCGCCCCAAATACCACAATCTGTCTTCTTGGTGTTCATTTTAAGCCTATTCTCCCACATCCAGGTGCTGACTTCAACCATACATGACCTGTACATGTCTGCTCCTCCTGCCCAGTCACCGGATATTGAACCAATGATTTGTGTATCGTCTGCATAGGACAATTCCTGGAAATCTAAAGAACATAGAAGTTTCGGCAAAGGGGCCATGCAAAGGATGAATAAGGTGGGACTGAGAGAGGACCCTTGCAGCACTCCACAAGAAAGCTGGAAAGGCTTCGCCTTGAAGTCCCCACAGCTCACCATTAGATTCAAAGACTATGTGAAATAATGGTTCTTAGGGTTTTTTAAAGGGAAGTGTGGCATGTCCCTCATGCCAATATTGGTATGCCCCTGTGATATACATGAAGGATATTGATGTCGAAGTTAAAAATTCAAGGTCTGTCAAGTTGCTCCCTGAGAGACTGGCTGGACATTTGGACCCCATTATATATAATCTTACAAATCACTTGTTGCAAGAAATCGTCCTGTATATTGTTAACTTTGAACAGAATAAAGTCACAACCCACTAAGAAGGCATTCCCCTTATTTTGGCATGAGAACTGTGTCTTCTGCTACTGCTAGAGTGGCGTACTTTAAAAAAATGTGTTTTAAAAAGTATGCTTTTGGTTATTAAATGGTAAAAACCAGGGTCCTCAAATGCCACTTTATTAGTATTAATTTCTATTTTATTTTTGCAATTTTATATAGCGCTGACATGGTCCAAAGGCATGAGAGCACTTTACAACATGAAGGCTGTAAGGGTTGCAGCAGGTTACATTACTAGTTATTAAACTCAAACGATTACTTCAGTGGATGTCTGCAGGAGTAACCACACGAAACAGCTACAGCAATTGTGCAGAGGAAAAACACAATTACTGCATCAATTTAGATGGTAGGGTCAACTAACGAAGGCAGGTCAGATTGCCGTAGAGCGAGTACATAAGTCTGGTCGAGGGTGATTTGAGCATTAAAACTAATCAAAATGCATATATTATTTGCAGATTAATGCATTACGCAATCCAGAAGCAATACCAATTTTAAATAAACGTTATTTACAATTCCCCAAGGAATTTTCAGAAAGACAGTTTTTTTTAAATTTTATAAGTGTATGAGTACTACTACCACGTTTCTTCGTTTTACGTGCAGAAAGTGGCTACTGCGCATATTCTCATTAAAAAACCTATTACAAAATCGTACCCTTTGTTTCCAGATGACTCAATTTTATTCTGCATTACTAGGGTATGAAAATAAGATCCATGGGTAGCAATACAGAATATGTGTTGCCATAGCAACATAAAGGCAAACACACAAGTTTCAGTTTTAGATCACCAATCTAGGTATCTGTATGGAAAAGATAGGAATATGAACAAACATTTCAAACAAACGAAAGGCTCTGTTGCTGCTCTGCAATATTCTGAAATTAATAACTGATCATCATTTCCTCAGCTTATGCAATGAATGAATGGAATACACACCAAAGCAAAATAAGCTGGAATTTGGATTTGTTTAGGGATAAGAATCTGTTCGAAGAAACCAATAGGCAACATACAGAAACTTCAGCAAATCTGGGTGGAAATATTTATATAAGGGTGAAAGTAATATAGGTCACCTCATCGGTAATCATCAGAGACAGACCACCACACTTACGTAACCATTACATCGACATAACCACGTGACATATAGCACACACAAATTTCACTGTTTTTTTAACAAACCAAAAACGCAACATACGAAGCCTGTGAAATTGGAATGTTTGACGGAACCACTCATGCCTTTACCACACATCCATTAACACACAAAGCTTTTACCATGCAAGTCATTACCATGCATGTATGTCTTTACCTTTACAACAAAAATGTAAGTATATCGCAGCTAAGTGAAAACATACATATAATATATTTAAGCACACACACACACACACACATATATATATATATACACACACACACATATGCACAATATTAGATATATATATATATATATATATATATATATTAGATATATATGTTACCTACTGGCGGTCGCCAGAAGGTAGTTGGAACCTAGTTTCCATAGGAAAAGTGTTTTTTGTTTTCCCAATAACTTTGGCGCCGGTTGACGACTGTTTGCAAAATTTTCAAAACTAGTAATCAGCTCCGGTCAGCACCTGTCTCGAAAGTTTTGAGGTGATTCGCCAAGCAGCGGCCAAGAAAAAAGGGGGGTCCCAAAACACGTTTTTCCCATGTTAATTTCCATAGGAAACTTTAGACAAAGCTACAGCCCGAACTGCTGAACAGAATTACACCAAATATGGCAAAAAGGTAGCCCTTGGTTTAGAAAGAGCCCTTTTTGTCAAATGGTGTAAATCCGTTCGGTAGTTTCTGAGAAATTCAAAAAATGAAAAGTTTTGATATCTGTGCGGGTCCTAACCCCCCTCCCCCCCCCCCCCCGAGCACGAGCTTGGCTCTAATTGGCTGCCAACACTTCAAACCAGGAAGTTTTGGCAGCCATTTTGTGCTCTGACGGAGGGAGAAAGAAAAAGTGAGGAAAAAGATAAAATAACAGTAAAAACACCCTAATTCCCCCAGGCCTGCTAATGGCCCAAAAAAAGCATTTTTTTAAAAGAAAATTCAGGTGGAGTCGTGCCGGGTGCGCAAACCCGTCCGAAATTTTTAAAAAATGAAGCACGTCTTCTGTGCTTCGTTTTCAAAGCCCCCGGGTGAGCCAAGTCCCGGGGGCATTTATTTATGTAGTGGAGGCCGCGGGAGCCCCCACAGCCCCGGGGACCGGCACCTCCCCGGGGCTATGTAAATAATGATATGCGGGAGGGCATGCCCCTTCGATCCTGAGGGTCTCTGGGAGCCAACTAGCCCACAAGGTACCTTCAGTAAGTGCCACAGGGATGCGTTGCAGAGAGGTGGTCCGAGGCCACACCCCTTTTTACACTTCTCTGCAATGCAGACCTGTGGCACTTACTGGAGTTACCTGGTGGGATTGTTGGTCCTCAGGGACCTTCAGGATTCAAGGGGACTTAATACCCCCACTTAAAAGGCACCACGGGTCGCGTTTGCACAGTGGTGAATGGGGGGGCGGGGCCTGATGTGACATGTGTGCAAACACGTCCTGTGGCATGTTTTAAGTTGGGGGATTAAGTCCCCTTGAATCCTGAGGGTCCCTGGGGGCCAACTAGCCCACCAGGTACCTCCAGTAAGTGCCACAGAGTTGTGTTGCAGAGATGTGTAAAAAGGCGTGGCCTCGGACCACCTCTCTGCAACACAGCCCTGTGGCACTTACTGGAGGTTCCTGGTGGGAAAGTTGGCCCTTAGGAGCCCTCACAGTTCAAGGGGACTTAATCCCCTAACTTAAAACGCGCCACAGGCTGTGTTTGCACACTTGTCACATCAGGCCCGCCCCCTCCCTGCACCACTGTGCAAACACACCCTGTGGCACATTTTAAGTTGGAGGATTAATTCACCTTCAATCCTGAGGGTCCCTGGGGCCAACTAGCCCACCAGGTACCTCCAGTAAGCGCCACAGGGCTGCGTTGCTGAGAGGTGGTCCGAGGCTACGCCCCTTTTTACACCTCTCTGCAACGCAGCTCTGTGGCACTTACTGGAGATACCTGGTGGGCTAGTTGGACCCCAGGGACCCTCAGGATTCAAATGAACTTAATCCCCCAACTTAAAAACACACCATGGGGTTATACATTTAAAACGCCATTGAAATTCACAAACAAAACCATAGGTTTCAGGCACGTTATAATTCGAAATTATAATGTCAAAAACCTTGGAAATTCACTAAAAAAAACAAAGGTTTCAGGGACGTTATAGTTAGTAGGACATTTCACTCGTACAAAACCAGAGAAATTCCGCCGTTATAGTTAGTTCAGCTAACTATAACTCGCGCCCCCGCAATGCACTGCTGATGATGTCACATATTACATTATTCATGACATGGTCAGTGACATCACTATACTGAACTACGGAGTCTGTCTACACTCTTTATTAAGTGGTAGTTCACATGTGACAAGGAATTTCACGTAGTTAAAAATGGTGGCAAAACTTTATGTAAATTGTTAGTGAGCAAGCCTACAGGGCAGGCGAAACGCATCTAACATTTTCAGCTGATAATAAAGAACTTTTTTGCAAAGACACGGCGTCGGCATTCCTGGTGTGAAGGGGAGTGTTACGAGTATTACCGGACCGTGATTGGGAGGTCCGCAACACCGACGCGCCCTCTGATTTGGAGGATGAATATGAAAATAAATATATATATATATATTACCTACTGGCGGTCGCCAGTAGGTAGTTATAGTTAGGACCCTGTTTCCATAGGAAATCCGCAACATTCTATTTTGAATAACTTTGGCGCCGGTCGACGAATCGTCGCGAATATTTCAAAATAGGTGGGGCGCAGCGCTCCGCTCCTACCCTGAAAGTCTCGGGGGGATTCGTCAAGCGGGGGCTGAGATAAATGGGGGGTTCCAAAACGCGTTTTTCCCATGCATTTTTCCATAGGACATTTAGACACAGCTACAGCCCGAACGGCTGAACAGAATTACTAGAAATTTGGCAGAGAGGTAGTCCTCAGGTCAAGGAAGTGCCTTTTGTAGGTTTGGTGTAAATCTGTTCAGTAGATTCTGAGAAAATAGCCTTTAAATCAATATATATATCTGAGCCAGCTTACGGTGCGCTTACGGTGCGCTTACGGTGCGCTTACCATACGCGTACGGTGGCGTGCGCGAGCACGATTCTGATTGGCTCTTAGATCTTAGTAAACATTCGAATCGGTCGAAACCAGGAAGCGGCGGCCGCCATTTCGTGTGTTTCACTCAGAAAAAAAAGAGTGATATCATGAAAAGGGGGCAAGGAGGAGAGTTACAGACCCCCTAACATTTGTAAGGGGGTCAAAGAAGGACAGAAAAGTACAAAGAAAACATTTATTGATTTTAAAAAAAATCGCGGGGTACGCGTACGGTAAGCTCAACGTACGCGTACGGTAGAAAAAAAATAAAATAAAAGAAATTAAATGCAGATTTAAGAGTTTAGATATTAGGGGTCTCTAAAAAGAGCCGTTGTGTTTATGAAGTGATTTTTTAGTGGTACCTACAAGTAAGTACCGATGCAGAGTCTAAGGTTCAAGAGGAAGACTCTGTTCCCTTCATCATTGAAGTGCACACCATCTCCTCTATAAATCTCTTGCATGTCGTAACGCAAGTTGTTGTGGTAAATGGAACCCATACCATAGTCACGGAGGAAAGCAGAAACAGATTTGTTGACGTGCTTTCTTGCTTTGTCAATCTGCGGACAGAAATGATTGGACCAGTTCCATTTTTGCCTTTGGCATATGTTAGAAAACACAAAGGCAGTTTTAGGGAAAAGTGAAAACAGTTGTGCAAAGGTGTCCTTCATAAGCATTTCCAGACCTACCCCAGTCAAAGTGCCTAGGTCATTGCCACCACAGTGCACTATTATGAGGTCAGGGTGTTGGATTTGCATGAAGGATTTCACCAATGGCATCAATTGGTGCCACTTTAACCCTCTCTGACCAATCCATTTAATGTCTACATTTGGCAAAGCAAGGTCTCTCACCATATCTGTTTTCTCTGCATACTTTACACTCCAGAAGACATAGCTGTGCCCTACAATCCACACTGTGAACATCTTCAAAGGAGAACTGGATGCACTCAGGAGGTGTAATTCAGTAGAATGGTAAAAAGAAATGAAAGACAGTTTGGAAATGGAGGCATACATATTTTTTTCATAAAAAAAAGAACGGATTGGCTGTGTCATACCATTCTAGAATAAAAACTAGGCTGTATGTGTAAATTAATAGAAGCATGTTTTGTATTGGTAGAGAAAAATGTGTTACCAAAGAACAGTACTATGGATTTGCTGTTAGGTTTGAAAAGTCAAGCACTCTTGCTCTGTGGAATTGAAACATTGTTTGGTGAACTTCTGACCTAACTCCACACAGCAGTGTTCCATGAGCTGTTGCTATGGTAGCAGGCAGAAGTCAAGTTGGGGGAAGGGTACTAGGCAGAAGTCAAGTTGGGGGAAGGGTACTTTTGGAAAAGGTTTGGTTTTCAACCAATAGAAATGTGTGATTACATTTGAAAAAAAGGGGGAAGCACTGAGATTTGAAATTAACATGTATATGTGTGGAAAAAGAGAGGGAAAGTTTGCCATTATCTGGTTCTGCTGAGAGGAGAGAGGTGTACAGAACAGAGATCCTGGCGCTGATAATCTGCTGTTTGAGTGCCACATTTCTTTCACAGCTAACTAATTTTAAAGGTGAGTTTAGAGTTTGAGAGGGGATGTATATGGTAAATTAAGAAATGAATAATAGAAATGGAATTCCTTTTGTTGAAGTTGTGTTTATTATTTTCTGTTTTGGGAGAAATTTAAATGTGAGGAACATGTAAAATAATATGGACTATGTTTTCACGATAAATTAAGGTGTACTGGTAAAAATAAAGAATACTTTAAGGGTTTGAGGTTGGACTCAGTAATGCAAATACATACAGCATCAGTAAGGCTGGTTGCCCTTGCTGGAGTGTAGGCAGTCACCCAGGTTACACATGGTGCTGGTCTGAAAAAGCAGTTTGGACATGTGCTTTTTTAAGAATCTGAAAAGTGGATTCATAATGTGTCAGTCTGTAAAAGTGTTTATCACTTGCCAAAAAAAAGAGTAGTAAGTGTGCTTTCAAATTGGCAAAGAAATTTCGTTTTGTGACTAATGTGAAAACATGACTCTGTGTGCAAATAGGAATTACAGGCAGAGATTTATTGCGTATTGCTCTGGTGATTTCACAGTTGCATTAGATGGAAAGGGGGAGCCATTTTTTGGTGCAGAAGCAGACTCTTAGCACACACCCAGCTGCTTACCCTGTGGAATCATGCACAGTATTCACAAGCGAGTGGGGTTTGAGGTTTCAGTCAGTAATGCAAATACATTCAGCATCACTAAGGCTGGTTGCCCTTGCTGGAGTGTAGTCAGTCACCCAGGTTACACATGGTGCTGGTCTGAAAAAGCAGTTTGGACATGTGCTTTTTTAAGTATCTGAAAAGTGGATTCAAAATGTGACAGACTGTAAAAGTGTTTATCACTTACCAAAAAAAAGAGTAGTAAGTGTGCTTTCAAAATGGCAAAGAAATTTCGTTTTGTGACTAATGTGAAAACATGACTCTGTGTGCATATAGGAATTACAGGCAGAGATTTATTGCGTATTGCTCTGGTGATTTCACAGTTGCATTAGATGGAAAGGGGGAGCCATTTTTTGGTGCAGAAGCAGACTCTTAGCACACACCCAGCTGCTTACCCTGTGGAATCATGCACAGTATTCACAAGCGAGTGGGGTTTGAGGTTTCAGTCAGTAATGCAAATACATTCAGCATCACTAAGGCTGGTTGCCCTTGCTGGAGTGTAGTCAGTCACCCAGGTTACACATGGTGCTGGTCTGAAAAAGCAGTTTGGACATGTGCTTTTTTAAGAATCTGAAAAGTGGATTCAAAATGTGACAGACAGTAAAAGTGTTTATCACTTGCCAAAAAAGGAGTAGTGAGTGTGCTTTCAAAATGGCAAAGAAATTTCGTTTTGTGACTAATGTGAAAACATGACTCTGTGTGCATATAGGAATTACAGGCAGAGATTTATTGCGTATTGCTCTGGTGATTTCACAGTTGCATTAGATGGAAAGGGGAGCCATTTTTTGGTGCAGAAGCAGACTCTTAGCACACACCCAGCTGCTTACCCTGTGGAATCATGCACAGTATTCACAAGCGAGTGGGGTTTGAGGTTTCAGTCAGTAATGCAAATACATTCAGCATCACTAAGGCTGGTTGCCCTTGCTGGAGTGTAGTCAGTTACCCAGGTTACACATGGTGCTGGTCTGAAAAAGCAGTTTGGACGTGCTTTTTTAAGAATCTAAAAAGTGGATTCATAATGTGTCAGTCTGTAAAAGTGTTTATCACTTGCCAAAAAAAAAAGTAGTAAGTGTGCTTTCAAATTGGCAAAGAAATTTCGTTTTGTGACTAATATGAAAACATGACTGTGTGCATATAGGAATTACAGGCAGAGATTTATTGCGTATTGCTCTGGTGATTTCACAGTTGCATTAGATGGAAAGGGGGAGCCATTTTTTTGTGCAGAAGCAGACTCTTAGCACACACCCAGCTGCTTACCCTGTGGAATCATGCACAGTATTCACAAGCGAGTGGGGTTTGAGGTTTCAGTCAGTAATGCAAATACATTCAGCATCACTAAGGCTGGTTGCCCTTGCTGGAGTGTAGTCAGTCACCCAGGTCACACATTGTGCTGGTCTGAAAAAGCTGTTTGGACATGTGCTTTTATCAGAATCTGAAAAGTGGATTCATAATGTGTCAGTCTGTAAAAGTACTTTTCACTTGCCTAAAAAGTAGTAGAAAGTATGCTTTGCAATTGGCAAAGAAATTTCGTTTTCTGCCTAATTTCAAAGCATGACTCTGTGTGCACACAGGAATTGTTTTTAGATATTTAATTGGTGAAAGGGGTTTATAGTATTTTAAGATTTCTAAAGAACATAAAAAATGTAGTAATATATTTAAATAAAATAAAGGATTTTTTTTTTAGTTTTTTTCAGGTATTGCTGAAGAGCAGTGAACAAAATTTAAGATGCCTACAAAATCCAGAGTAAAGAAAGACCACAAAAAAAACCTATATTTGAAGACAACTGGAGGACCTAAGTTAGTTGGAGATGCTCATGTTGGGAAAAAGAAAAAATCTTCTGGTAAGCAGACAAAAATTTTTTTAAAGAACATTCAAAAAAAGGAAAAATGTACAAAATGTCTGTACTGGAAAGAATGTTTTCAATAGAAAAGGACAGGAAAAAATTGAGAATTTAGTTAATGCAAATATACCTTCTGCAACTAAAAAGATTAAACAGAAAAACGGCGTTTAAAGAGATACGTAGAAAAATGTTTCAGAGAAGAGTTATGTCCAATTTGATAAAGGATGTGAAGAAATATAAGCAAAAGGCTAAGTTTTATAAGAGAAAAAAAGAAATTGAAGCCATTGCAGCAAAGGCATTAGAATTAAAAAGGAAACTATTCATTTTAATTTTGAATAGGATGCGTACATTAGATAAAATGGTTAATGTACTGAAATCACAAAGCAAAAGGAAAAGAGTAGTGAACAGAACAAACTTTTGTAAAGTGTTTTTAGAAAAAATGGATGCATAGTTCAAGTAGTGAACCTTTTTTTAATGAAGAGAGCTATTTTCAAAGTAATAGTTTGCTGCATGCAGTTGACACCAGAGGTCGTGCTTACGAAGTGAAAAATGGTTGCATAATGGAGAAGGAGATAATGGTTCCAAGAGATGAGGTACAAGTGATGGCGGATGAGGCTATGGGGAGACGTCCTAAAGCCCCAGTGTACACTTGGAATTGTAGTAGTATTTGCACTGTGCGTCAGGAATCTATTGATAAATTTCGTGAGTTTCTAAGAGAATATAGTAAAAAAAAGTGTAAAACAGAAGATTAAGGTGCTTCAAAGTCTAGATCCATGCAGAGTGAGAGAGAATACTGGTTTGCAGGGTCATTCTCTGGCTTGTCTATCTAGAAAAGTGTGTATTAGTGTTTTCCATCATTTTAGAATGCTGGCTGTTCATCATACTGAAATGAGAAAGTTTGTGAGACGGTTGTATTTTGCTAAAAGTCCAGCAATAAAGTTAGATGAATTGAATAGGGCTCTGTTCCGTGGGTCAGTATCAGATGTAGAGAAGGTTGTTGATGAAATTCAGTTTTGTTACTTTGGTCCTGAACAAAACAGTGCAGAAAAGGACACAGTAAATGAGGAAGAAGTGGAAGAGAATGTACAACCATTTGTAAGTAAGACATTTAATGATCACATAACAAAATTTGAAAAAATCTCTAATGAAAGACCAAATATTACTTGTATTTGTTGCCGCAGAACTCATTATAGAAAACAAACCAGGTATGTTGATCTCTATAGAAAAAGTGAAAATGAAGATAATTATAAGTGGAAGGATTTTGCCACATATATATTTCTTGAAAATTGTTTTGAATTGGGTGAAGTTCAGCGTATTTGTAAATACTGTTATAATAAGTTAGAAGAAAATAGAATGCCGACCAGAGCTGTACATAATAATTTAGAATTGGATGCTATTCCTGCTGAACTTTCTGAATTAAATACATATGAGTCTATACTCATTCAATGTGTTCATCCGTTCCAGACCATAGTACGTATGGAGCCCAAAACTGGTAAATTACCTCCTTCAGATTTACTGAGAAGTTTAAAAGGTAGAGTGGTGTATTTGCCCTTGGATTTGAAAAAAAATATGGAAACTATTGATGCGGATACTTTGGAAACTGAACCATTAATTATTCTGGTTAATGGTGTACCTACAAAGAATAAGAAGATTTGGCAGGAGCTGGTAGATGTACGGAAAGTACAAAGAGCAAATTTGTATTTGAAAAGGAATAACAAATGGTATGAATCAATTTATATAGAAGAAGAAGAAGAAGAAGATTTACAAGAAGACACAGAAACACCAACTGGACAAATTGAAAAAGTGGACAAGTCAAAGGAAGAAGAAATTTATGAACATTTTAGCATACATCCTCTTCATTCAAAAGAAGTTATGGGAGACAATATTGATCTGTTTCAGATGAAGAAAGCAAAAGGAACTCCCGTGAGTGTATGGGAGGAGAGCTTGGAAGCTCGATGTTTTCCCCAGCTGTTTCCTAAAGGAAAAGGAGGACGATACGATGAACGTCCGGAACAGATTCCAGCTTCTGAGTATCGGACTACAAGACTATATGCTGAAGATCCCAGATTTCGACAAAGTATTCCTTATTTGTTCCATCTTTTATTTGAAAGCGACTTGTCTGCACTGTCTTATGCAGTAAATCAAATTTTAAAAAGTGGAGTACATTTACAAAATGTGTCTGCTAAGGATTTTATGGCGAAAGTGCAGCACCGAGATGATCATTTGGAAACACAACTGATCAATCTGATGGCTTGTCAGCGTGGGACAAATGAATATTGGTACAGACGCCATGGTGAATTAAAATGCATGTTACGGAATTTAGGAACACCAACATGGTTCGTTACCCTAAGCTGTGCTGAGAACGCTTGGGATGATTTACTGGATTTTCTACGAGAGGCAAATTCAAACATTAAAAACATCGAATACAAGACAGCAGGAGAACTGTGCTCATTGGATCCGGTTAATGTTTGCAGATATTTTAATCATAGATTTGAGGCTATGATGTCGTTCATCTGCAATAAAAAAAATCCACCTCTAGGAGAAGTAGTGGATTTCTTTTGGAGAAAAGAGTACCAGGCAAGAGGTGCTCCTCATATTCATATGCTGTTGTGGATCAAGGATGCCCCAAAGTTTGGAACAGATGCTGATGAAGCAGTGTTATCTTACATTGAAGAATATGCAACATGTGCTATACCAAAAAACACAGAAGAGAAAAAGTTAAAGGAGCAAGTTTTACGTTTCCAAAGTCATCGGTGTGGAAAATACTGTCAACGGAAATACAAGAGCAAAGATAAATACTACACTAAATGTCGATTTGGATTTCCTAGACCTGTTCTTTCAAATGGAAGAGTAAACAGTTTTATGTCATCTGTGAGACATACTATCACAAGAAAATCACCTAAGAATACCTACAACCTTAAAAGAAAAGAAGAATCAAAAAATATAAATGACTACAACCCAGTCATTTTATCCATGTGGAATGCTAACATGGATATACAGTATGTAGCTGACAATTCCATTGCTGTTGCTCGATATGTAACGTCTTACATTACGAAATCAGAAAAAACAGAATTGAAGGAAATGTGGGAAGAGATTTCTCACGAGAAGACTGTCAGTAAGAAGCTGTACAGTTTCAGTTTGAAGATGTTATCGCATCGAGAAATTGGATCCTACGAATGTTCAGATAGGTTATCTTCTGCAAGTCTCTACTCGAAATCAAGAAGAATAATTTGGGCAAGTTTAGGCCTTGCAGCAATGAGAAATCGGGTACTGAAATCTGTTGGAGAAATTGAATATTTGGCCGAGAATGACCCAGAAAGTACAGATATTTTGAAATCAAACATGTTGGACACATATTATCCCAAGAGAAGTCATCATCTGGAGAACATGTGTCTCTATGAAGTGCTGCAGAACTACATTTATTCACGGAAAGCCACAGAAGACATCAACAATGGAAAATATAAAGTCATTGGTGAGGAAGGATGTTTGGTGAAGCAAACAAAAGGAAGTTTGATAAATCACAGGAAGCTGAGTTGCGACACTACTGACAAAAAGGAATTTTACTACTTGGCTCTTTTACAGCTGTTTAAACCATGGCGTACAGAGGATGAACTACTGGGAGAATTTCAAAGCTTCACGGATTTCTACATGAAAAAAAAGAGTGCTCATGCACATCATTTCATCCAATCAGGATGTATGTAAGCGGACAAGCTGGAACTGGAAAAAGTTTCCTTATAAAAGTCATCAGAAGCTACCTACAGCAAAAAACGGATTCTACTTTGTCTTGTGTGGTTACTGCTCCAACTGGGTTAGCAGCATATAACATAAAAGGAATCACTTTACATCGTTTGCTAATGTTACCAGTGGAGCATGAGAACAAAATACAATACAACAAGCTAACTGGAGAAGCATGCTTGGAAGTTTCAAGAGTATTGAAGAAGATGCAAGTTCTCATTATTGATGAGGTGAGCATGGTATCAAACTTAATGCTTGCCTTTGTGCATTTAAGAATGCAGCAAATTCTGAAGACAGACTATGACGTGTTATTTGGAGGAAAACACGTCATAGTTTTTGGAGATCTTTTGCAACTTACTCCAGTTAAAGGACAACCAGTGTTTAATACTGTGACACATGAAGACACGAAGAAGTCATTGGGAAGCATCGGTAATGCAAATATTTGGTCCTTCTTTGAGTACAAGGAACTTACTACTAATATGAGGCAAGCAAACGATGAAGAATATGGAAGTATTCTGAAAGATATCAGAATTGGACTACTCACTGAAGCTGGCACGAAAGCATTACAGAGTCGGCTGCTACATAATTTATTTCCAAAGGAAGAAATAGTTGCAGAGAACATATACAAGAACATTGCAGAAAAGAAAAGTGTCATCTGCTTAATGCCAACTCTACGTGAATGCTCAATATTCAATGAGGAGCTTTTGAGATTGGAAAAGGAAGATATCAGGAAATTGGAAGCAGTGGACAAAATTGAGGATGGAAGAATTACTGTCACATTAACAGGCACACTGAAAAATAAATTGGATTCACTAGAGAAGAACATTTCCAAAACAGCTGGATTAGAAAAAAATCTATATGTTTGCATGAACTGTAGAGTATTTTTAAGGAGAAATTTGGATGTTGAAAAAGGTTTAGTTAATGGAGCTATGGGAAGAGTTGTGGGTTTTATTAATTATCAGAAAAAAGATGGAATTGAATGTTTAAAAATAAAATTTGATCAGATAGAAGAAGTTAAAGACATTTGTCGTTGTTCAGTTCGTTTCATGCTTGTGAAAGACTTATATGTACGTAGGAAGCAGTTTCCGTTTTCTCTAGCATATGCTGTAACTATTCACAAGTCTCAAGGATTGACTGTAGATTGTGCATTTGTGAACATTGGTTCAACTGTGTTCAAAGAAGGTATGGCATATGTTGCTTTGTCACGAGTGAAAACATTATCAGGTTTATTCATGATAGACTTTGATGACTCAAAAGTTAGTGCTGATGCAAATTGTGTAAAGGAGTATAATAGATTAAGAAGAAGCTATGCCCCTCATTTAGGTCAGTATCCTGTGTTGGAGAAACGTGTAGTTTCTCGTAAAAGGAGAAATGAGAATATCTGTAATGAAGATGTAGAGAGGAGGAAAAAAAAGAGGAGTGATGTAATTGCAAGCAAAAAGAAAAAGGAAAATGAAGAACAGGTTGTAGGATGTCATTTTGAAAATAGCTCTGGTGTCAACTGCTACGCTAATGTAGTGCTGAATGTTGTATTTTATCTGGAAAGTGTGCAAGAGCAGATAATAGTAAATCAGGGAAAAAGATTCTGTTCTGAGTTGAGTCTCCTTTTTCAAAAGCTGAGTAATGATAAAACTCAAATAGAAAGTGCTACTGAAATTAGAAAACTTTTAGATGCATGTTCAGGACGAACACAGTTTTCTCAAAATGTACAGCAAGACGCACAGGAATTCTTGATGTTTTTTCTTCAGGTACTGGAAGAAGAAGGGGTTCCCATTGAAAATGTATTTGGTCTCTCTTATAAATGGGAACATAGTTGTGAAAACTGTTATAATATATGTGGCTCTAATGTTGATTCTGAAAGGTTTATTTATTTAACATTGCCAGAAAGTAAAACAGTCACTTTTGCTAAATTAGTTAAAGATGCTAATCATAGCATGGAATGCAGTGAGTGTCAATCTGACATGTTTTCAACGTTAATTTTAAAGGAATACGGACAGTATGTAATTTTAATGATGCAACGCTGTAAAGCTGATGGTTCAAAATTAGATACTTTAATAAAGAAGTTTACAGGACAGCAATTATCAATTTCAGGAAAAACTTTTGTAACAGTTGCAATAATTTTCCATGATGGACCTACTGTAACTTCTGGTCATTACACAGTTTATCTTAAATGTGAAAAAGGCTGGACACTGTGTAATGATTCCCAATTGATTTTTAAGCAACGTTTGCCTTTTGATTTAGCAAATTCCTATCTAATCTTCCTGAAACCTAAATTTTAGAGAGATTTGGCAACATCTGGACAAAACAATTTTACCATTTTATTGGATTACCATTGGAATTTTCAAAAAAAATGATTTTACAAATTACCATTTGGCCAATTGTAATGTGGACTTTCAATTTTTAATGAAACTTTGGAAAACCAAAAATTTAGAAAAAATCGGTAACATCTGCACAATTTAAATTTTGGAATGTTATTGGATTGCCATTGGAAATTTATTCAAAAAAGATTTTTAAAATTACTATTTGGCCATGCGGAAAGGTAAACAATTCTATTGTGGACTTATTTAATTATTAATAAATCTTTCGGAAACCAAAATGTTACAGAGAATCGGTGAGATCTGTACAATTTAAACTTTAGATTTTTATTGGATTACCATTGGAAATTTAATCAAAAAAGAATTTTAAAATTACTATTTGGCCTAAAGGAAATGGAACCAGATGTATTGTGGAGTTATTTGAGATATATTTTTGTGATTATACTTCTGAAACAAAAATATCAGACGGTATTTTAAAGAAATAAGTATTGATATTAGATGATATTTTTTAAGAATATTATGCATTTCTATAAAGTTATGTTTATGCAAAAAGAGATTGTGGGCTTTTTTAAAACAATCTTTGAGATTGTTACTTTTTTTTTTGCCCGCTGTTAAATGATGAATGCAATTGCTTTCACAATTTATAGTGAAATGCAATATATTCTGAAAACAGCAAAAAAAAGGAAAATTTTTTTTTGAAAAATATGTAAATATGTGTACTGTATTATAAAATGTTTTATTAAATATTAATACTTTTTTCTTTTTTTTCAGATTGAGATAGAAAATTTTCGAAAACTAGAACCATTTTTAAAGCAATTAAAAAAAAAATTAAATGAATAAATATTTTTTTGAGTGGGTATGGTAAGTCAAAAATTTCATGGTCCCTTTTTTCCACTTCTCCACAATCACATTTTCAGTTTTTCATTGTAGTCTCTCAAGGACCTTGTAATGTGATAATTGATTTTTAGTGTTTTTTTTAAAAAAAATTATAATTACGCGTACCGTACGCGTACGGTAAAAAAAATAAAAAAATAAGTTTTAAAAAATATATTAAAAAAAGTTGAAAGGTAAGGTTGGCTCTTAAAAGAGCCGTTGTGTTCATGCAGGGACAGAGGAAAGAAAGAATGGGAATATTAGTCGGTACGACAAATGTGCTGATCTATTTTATTGTTCACTAGGGAAATACTGGTCTCCCTATGACAAATTAGATCATGACAAGTGGCGCACCGTATTTCAACCCTCAGAAACCGAGGGTTAATTTCCAGAGGACGAGAAAAAGGAGATGCTCCCCCCACAGATGAAGGGCTCACCTGACCTGCCGAAGATGGACTCGGCCCTGCAGATGATGGTCCAGGCTGAGCTGCTGTGGATGTGCTTGGTTGACTTACTGAAGGGTTACCTTCAGTATGTCGAGCATGTGTCCTTCTGTGTACATCCTTAAGGTGTCTCAACATGGTGTGATTCCCGAAGGAATACTTCTTGTTGGGATTCCCTCTTGAAAGTACACGCTTACACAGCTTACAAGTCACTAAGGGTGCATTTACCTTTTGCTGGCCCTCTGGAAAAGAAAAATACTCCCATATGAAAGAGGTCTTTTGTTTCCTCGTTCTCTGCCTCAAGGTAGTGCTGCTAGCCTCACTCTCAGAAGGGCTCTGCTGTTCTGCCATCGTATCACAAAGACAACCCAGCTCCTTCTCCTAAGGGATCACAAGCAGAAATGAGGGGAATGGGTGTGGTGTAGGAGAGTTCTAGAACTGAAAGTAGTTTCAACCAATCAAAAGTTGTGTTTCATGATCACATGACCCACCGTACGCTTACGGTGCGCTTACGGTGCGCTTACGGCAAAAGTACGCATGCGCGTAAAAAAGACACGCGCACGCGCGCATGCGCAAAACAGGCACGCCCCTTCACTTCCGCGTAACGTGCGCGTGCAGCGTACGCGTTACGCGCTGTGCGCGCGTGACGTGCGTCTACGCAAATTGCGTAAATGAACGCAAACAGCGTAGAAATCTAACGTAATTAAAGCAAGACGTGCGCTTACCGTGCGCGCACGTTAAAAAAATAAAAAAAAAATATGTTATACTAATAAATTTTACCTGTTTATTTTAAAAAAATGGTAAAATAAAAACATATTGTAGAATTTTTTAAATTTAACCATAGTCTTTAAAAAAGGATAGAAAATTAAAATAAAAATATGTAAAAAAAAAAAAGAAAAAAAAAATTAGCATTTAAAAAACCTTGCAAATTCACTGAAAAAACCATGGGTTTCACTCACGTTATAGTTAGGAATTAGCATTTAAAAAACCTTAGAAATTCAATGAAAAAACCAAAGGTTTCACACATGTTATAGTTAGCTGGACATTTCACTCGTAAAAAACCATTGAAATTCCCCCGTTATAGTTAGTTCAGCTAACTATAACTCGCGCGCCCACAATGCACTACTGATGACGTCACATATTACATCACTCATGACATGGTCACTGACATCACTCATGACATCACTGATGACATCTCAAATGACATCACTGATGACATCACTGATGACATCATCCTTGTGATAGAGTGGCAGACCTCCTCTTCCCCTAATATAACCATTGAAACACACATTCAAAAATAGAAACTAAAATGTTCAAAATAATGAACATATCAATATCAGTTACAACAACCTAATCAGTAATTCTAAGAACCACATACACATACAGTCATTCACCAACAGTCCTCTACAGTCACTCATACATGTACTCACTCATCATATGTATTCATACACCTATACATCCTGTTACACAACGCCACTCATCCATAGAGTTACTCACACACATAGTCACACATGCTAATAAAGAATCAAACATCCATTTACTTGCATATACAGTTATACACACACCACCACACTTACTTCTACAGAAACTTACATATACTTACTCTTTTAAACAATAACTTATAGAAACACATACTTATTCATACAGGAACTCTTCCAATCTCTCACTCTCACATATACTCACTTATATACACCAATAGTCACATATACTAGTTTAAAACATATGTAGTTACTCATAAAGACACTATAGAGACAGTCATTCACTCACTAACACACCCATGCACACACTCATCCACCCATACAGTCCTGCACACATGCTGTATTCAACACATACAAACAGTGAGTCACTCATTCATGCACCTATGCACTAAGTAATACCCCCCACCGAACCATACAGAAACTCAGACACTCATACTGATAAAAAACCAACTAATAACCTATATAGACACTCATGTAGCTACTCACCAACCCATGCAGCCACTTATACACAAAGTAAGAAACTGATACAGATATTTTCATATTTAAAGATTACTCAGTAAGCCATGTATTCACTATGATACACTTAGTCAGTTACACAAAAAAAATTCACAAAAAAAGCATCCATTTAGACACTTATATACCCATTTATTAATCCATTGACCTTGAGATATACATAAATATAAAACATATTTAATTTTCAGAAAAACACACAATCACTGGATGATGTCATCAGTGATGTCATTTGAGATGTCATCAGTGATGTCATGAGTGATGTCAGTGACCATGTCATGAGTGATGTAATATGTGACGTCATCAGTAGTGCATTGCGGGCGCGCGAGTTATAGTTAGCTGAACTAACTATAACGGGGGAATTTCAATGGTTTTTTACGAGTGAAATGTCCAGCTAACTATAACATGTGTGA
Source organism: Triturus cristatus (assembly GCF_964204655.1). Classification (NCBI taxonomy): domain Eukaryota; kingdom Metazoa; phylum Chordata; class Amphibia; order Caudata; family Salamandridae; genus Triturus; species Triturus cristatus. The sequence goes on from NC_140581.1 coordinate 306,130,258, forward strand.
AACCTTTGGTTTTTTCATTGAATATATATATATATATATATATATATATATATATATATATATATATATATATATATATATACATATACACATATATAAATGCTTATCGACCCCGACCCCTAAACTCAAAACCCTAAACATACCCTTAACACTCAATACCCCTACCCACCTTCAACCCTAAAAACACTTACCACCGAATACCTCTACCACCCAAAACCCTACAGACGCGTTTCGGATTAACTCCTTCATCAGTGTTTCCCAACTGGTGCTGGGAGACACCATCTTTTTAACGTCATACTTCATTGACATGGAAACAAATGATGAATGTATATAACAAATAAGCATCAAGCGTTAAACATACATGAGTTAGCAGCACCAGCAATGGAAGTTTTATGCATGAAGGAATGAGCCTTTAAAGATATGGTCATCCGTTGCCGATTCACGGCGAAAATGTGCAATATGGCAGAAATGTAAATTCATATCATGATTGGTTTTTACAATGAATTGCCCGTATCCATAAGAATAATTATAATGATTGGCATCCACATTGAATGCTGTGCAAATAACTACCATGTACTACATTGTAAGATAGCGCCCACGAAAGGTGTATTGTGATCCCTCGTTTGTTTCCATGTCAATGAAGTACGACGTTAAAAAGATGGTGTCTCCCAGTGCCAGTTGTGAAACACTGACGAAGGAGTTCATCCGAAACGCGTCTGGTACAAAAATAAAATCACCGCTGTAATTCAGGGAACCCCGTGAGTGCTGGTATCCTTACCGTAGTGGAAAGGGTATATATATATATATATATATATAGTGTAATGGACTGCCCTGTGCACTTAGTTTAAAATGGTGAAAGAGATCAAATAAAAAATGATTGAAAAATCTCCAAGTTGTGCCATTTGTTATCTGGACCAGAAAGCATTCGAGTTGGAGAAGAAGCTGGTTTGGTGAGCCCAACTATATATATTACTGGAGGTCACCAGTAGGTAATTATATTTGTGTCGGCTTTTCTATAGATGGAGCATTTTTTGATTTGCTAATAACTTTAGCCGTGTTTGAATCACCACGAAACTTTACCAAAAAAAGTTTATCCTCCTCAACTCCTCCCAGGAAAGTTTTGAGGTGATCCGTCTGGTGGGGGCCAAGAAAAAAAGGGGGTCACAAAACGCAAAATCTCCATGCATTTGACAGACTTCCTTAAGACGGGCTTTAATAAAAACTGCTAAACAGAAAAACACCGAATTTGGCAGGAAGTTGGATCTTGTGTTGCAGTTTGTGCTTTTTGTGATATAGTGCAAATCCGTTCAGTAGTTTTTCAGATATTAAGGGTCGAACATAATTGTACACTTTTGCAGTTGGGCTCACAACAAACAAATGAGCCTCCAGCAAAAGCAGTAAACAAAAATGGAGCCCTGCGATTACTTGAGGTCTGTTATTGCTGTGAGTCTTCCCGCTCTCGCTGGAACGTGGGGCTCCCGTGAGTCTCGAGAGCGCTCCGATTGGCTGGCTATTGGAATGTTCTAAGTGAAATGGCTGCCATTACTGTTAACTGTGAAAACTGGAGGTGTTGTAGAAATTATGTAAAAAAGCTATATAAGGGGTCAGCAGAAAGGCATGCAGACCCCCAAGATTTAGAGATGAGATGTCAAAGGGATAACCACTATGAAGATAATAAATGTATATTGCTGTTAACTGATTTTTACAATCTTGCGGGACTCTCGCTAGATTGTGTATAGTAAAAAAAGAATAGATGAGTTCTCAATACACTCTGTTTAAAATAAAGGTACTGTGATGATTAGACCGTTACTTTTTTTTTTTTAATGTTACGATCTCACGAGACTGTCGCAGGATTGTGAAAAGTAGGAAGGAGTAGGTAATGTTTGAAAACACTATGCTGTGCACACTTGTTACTGCATGAAGGAGTTTTTACTGAAGATGGTGTTTATCAAACACTTCTATTTATGTTCATTGGTCTGAGAAAAGCTGTGCGTAGCGTTAAGGCTCATCCTAATACCCTACCACGCACAGCCATCATCTGACATAGAGGTCAGAAAGGAGAGCCCAGTCCCACTCCCTACTACCCACACCTATCATTACAGAAAGAGGTCTCAGCCTAGAGGCCAGTCCCTCCACATGCCCTACTATGCACATCGGTCATCTGAGAAATAGGTCTGAAAGGAGACAGCAGTCCGTCCCTACACGCTACTGTGCACAACCATCATCCGAGAGAGAGGTCTGAAAGGTGAGGCCAGTCCTTCTCCATACTCTACTATGCACACTCATCATTACAGAAAGTGATCTCATCAAAGTCCAGTCTCTCCACCACCCTACATCCCACACCAGTCATCTGAGAGAGAGGTCTATAACGAGAAGGCACTCCCTCCACACATCCTACTATGCATACCCATCAACTTGGAGAGAGGTCTGAAAGCAGAAGCTAGTCCCTCCACACACTTTACTACGCACACCGGTCATCTAAGAGAGGGGTCTGAAAGGATAGGGCAGTTCCTCTCCACAGCCTACTACACACACCCACATCATTAGAGACAGGTCTCAGCAGAGAGGCCAGTCCCTCTACACACTTTACTATGCACACCCATCATTGTGAGAGAAATAACATCTCAAAAACAAATTGCTGGTGACATGTCTTGATATCAGAATTACAATAACGGAGCAAATAAACAATTTCTACTGAATATTTATCAGTGTAATACTCTCAACCTTTTACAAGGATTTTGCAAACTGTCAGCCATATATTGTTTTGTTACAATAAAAAGAACATTCTTGGGTAGAGAGGATCGACACCCTCCCAGAGACCTCCCCGGGGCGCACTCTTGGCTGGGTGGCTTTATCGATACTATGGGGCTTGTGGACTGTTGGAGATCAATGCATCCGGGGCTTGCCCAATTTACATTTCACTCTGGCGCCCACGGCTCCTTATCTAGATTGGACTATGTGCTGATGCCGGCCGCCCAAGCTCAAATGATCGGGGAGGTCAGGCATCTGGCTCGTGGCATCTCTGATCATTCCCCGGTCCTGCTGCATTTAGATGTGATCTTGGGGGCAGAGGGGAGGGTGGCCCCGATCAATCCCTGGTATTTGCATGACCCCACAACTCGTGCCCTTTTGGTTAAGTCTCTTGACCGTTATTTTGTGGAAAATCAAGGTTCAGTCTCATCGGCCGTAACGTTGTGGGAGGCTTTCAAGGTAGTCATCCGTGGGCAGGCCCTATCCTTGATCTCCCTTGCTAAGAGACGTAAAGCTGAGGAGGTGGTACGCCTGGAGTCTGACATAACTGACTTGGAAGAAGATCTCGGGCGGGGGGTTACACGGGACAGACTCCATGCCCTTTGCCCTAAACAATCGGATTATAGGGCGTTGGTTACGGATGCGGCCAAGCTCGCTAGTAGGGAACAACAGGGGCGCTTGTATGATGTTGGTGACAAGGCTGGAAAGTTGATTGCATGGCTGGAGAGGAGAGAGAGAGCGAATCGTGTGGTCCCAGTGATTGTGCGCGCTGATTGTGTGAGTGTCACGGATCCGGGGGAGATTGTAGGCTGCTTTGCGGACCATCTGCGTGACGTCTACTCTCCGGTCTCGGAGAGGTCGGAAGACGACTCACGTCAACTGTTACGAGATATTGCATTGCCGTGCCTTTCGGTCGATGATAAAGAACTGCTGGACGTGGCATTGACGAACGATGAGATAGCATCGGCGATTCGCTCGGTCCGTTCAGGAAAGGCTCTCGGCCCTAACGGCCTTCCAATCGAGCTTTACAAGCTTCGTCCAGATAGGTTGGCACCTTATCTCCTCGAGATGTTTCTTGCATCCCGAGAGGCCGGCGCCCTTCCGCATGATCAACGTCTAGCGACCATTGTGGTGATCCATAAAGAGGGCAAGCCGCGTGATTGCTGTGCGTCTTATAGGCCTATCTCACTCCTAAACGCTGAACCTAAGATTCTCGCTAAAGTGCTCGCTAATCGTTTGATTAAAGTCATTGGTGACCTGGTACATCCGGACCAGTCTGGTTTTATTCCGCACCGCAATACCGCGCTGAACCTGCGGCGCCTCCACGGAGTCCTCGCGAGAGTTGATTCTATTCAGGAGCCCGCCATTTTGGCGTCCTTAGACGCCACGATGGCATTTGACACGTTGGAGTGGTCGTATCTCTGGGCGGCGCTGGCTAGGTTTGGTTTTGGACCTGGATTCATTGGATGGGTGAAGTTGTTGTACGTGAAACCACTGGCGCAGGTGGTGGTGAATGGTAGAGTTTCTACCCCCTTTTTGCTTGGGAGGGGCACGCGGCAGGGTTGCCCCCTGTCCCCGCTTCATTTTGCTCTCGCGTTGGAGCCCCTGGCGGCGTGGCTCCGGTGGGAACCCTCCATGACGGGTATTAGGTGGACACCGACGTTTGAGGATCGCGTGTCACTCTACGCAGATGATATCTTGCTCTATCTCACCTCCCCGCGGAAATCGTTGATAGTGTTATTTGATGTATTGAACTCTTTCGGTCGCAACTCAGGGCTTGTCATTAATTGGGTGAAATCCTGTGTTTATGTGCTGGTTGGCGACCCCCCTCTTCTTCCTCGTGGCTGTCCGATTCACATTCTGGATTTAAATATCTAGGTATCCACGTGTCCCTCGATCCGGCGGTTCGTTATGCTCTGAATCTGTTGCCCCCGCTCCAGCGGCTGCGGGCCGATGTTGCTCTTTGGCGTAGGCTCCCGCTATCGCCGTTTGGCCGGGCGGCCTTATTCAAAATGATGTCTCTTCCGCGCTTCTTGTACGCATTGCAGAATACGCTGGACGTGGTGCCCGCCCGATATTTTAGTGAGGTAGAGAGCTTACAGAGGCAACTAGTTTGGGATGGGAGACCACGCATCGCTCTCGCTAAATTGACCCTTCCGTGGTATGACGGTGGCATAGCTCTCCCTGATATTAAAAGGTATTATTGGGCGTCCCAGTTGGTGGCAGTGAATCATGGGACATATGGCCCGGCGGCGAACCCCGCATACGAGATGGATAAGCTACTGTTGCCGGGCAGAGATTTCAATAGGGCGCTTTATTCCACGAAGGGACGTACTAAATTGACAGGTCCTACGAAAAATGCGGTGCGCTCCTGGCACTGCGCCACCGCCGCCACGGGATGGACGGGCCGTCTGTCTCGTGCGACTCCACTGTATGCGTCGGATGCGTTGGGTGGTTTATGGCGTACTAAAGGCTTTGAGAAGTGGGATTTGATCGGAATTAGTCGTGTGGGGGATCTCTGGACGAAGGGCGCTTTTAAATCGTTTGAAGCTCTCCAGACGGAATATAAGCTGAGCGATAGGGAGTTCTTTCGCTATGCGCAGATGCGCCATGCGCTACTTTCCGCTTTCCCGAATCCTGCAGATATCCCTGAAGCCCCCCCGTTGGAAGATCGTTTGCTTGATGGTTACCTGCCAGAGAGTACTATTTCCCTGATCTACAAGAAACTGATCAACACTCGAGCGGACCTTCTCACACATTTACGAGAGGTCTGGGTCGCTGATGGCCTAGAGTTGGATGATGAGGACTGAGTCGCGGCCATAGCCTCACCGAGGGAGGTTGCTATACCGGCTCGCCTTCGATTTGTGCAGTTAAAGATACTACATAGGGTCTATGTAACCGGTCCCCGCTTGCTTCACATGGGTTATACAAGTGATGGTTTATGTCGGCGTGGTTGTGGCCTGCTTGGTACTTTTCTCCATATTCTGTGGGAGTGTCCGAAGGTGCTACGTTTCTGGACTGGGGTGCATGCAGTGATGGAGGAGGTTACGGGTGTGGCTCTACTCCCTGAGGCTCGGCGTTGTGTGTTGAATGTGTGGGAGCCGACTGACTGCGATGTGGCACAGGAACGCTGGGTGACTCTGGGCAACATGATCGCTAAAAGGGACATTGCGCAGCTCTGGGGTTCCGGTAGGCCCCCCACAGTTGCGCAGTGGAAAGAAATTATGGATTGGTGCATGTTCCGAGAGAAGACGGTTTACGTGGCCAGAGGCAAACCTAAGAAATGGAGTAAGATGTGGGGTCCCTGGAATTCCTATCGAGGGGATATCTGCACCCCCCCCTTGGCGGTCACACCAGACGTAACGATGTCCCCTTGACTCTGATGTTCCCGATCTTTTTTGTAGGATTGATGACCGATCTTTTCCCTGCCCCCCCCCCCCCCCGCTGCGTTTTCGCTGTTGTCCCCCGCTCATGAGAGAGCAAGTCCCTGTTAATGGAGCTCTTTTGCCTGGTCCAAGTTTTCTTTTTGTTGTTTTTATTTATAAACTAGTTAATAAGAAACCTTTCTGAAGTGCTGGGTTCAGTTGTGGGCGGCTCGCTCCGGCTCTTATGACTGCTGTATTATTGTTTTCCTTCCTTTTCTCTACGTTAGCGGCCGGCCCAGGTGATTGTAGGCCCATGACTGTGAATATTTGAAGTGTAAATAAAGGTTTAAAAAAATAAAATAAAAAAAGAACATTCTTTTACTAAAATAATGTCAGACCACAACATATTATAAAGCTATTATACAATATATACACTCACAAAAATAATTTACTTTAAAAAAAGAAATTCATTGAAAAAAACCAATGGTTAAAGTAATGTTATAGTTAGGTGTAGTAAAAAAATTGTATTTGTTTTTAAAAAAAATCCTTAGAAATTCAACTAAAAAAAAAGGTTAAAGTAAAGTTATAGTTCATTTGGGAAAAGGTTTGTGGAAAAGGTTTCTCCAGGGCAGGCTTCGCTAATTGTGGTTTTCTAAAGAATTATATACAATCACTGAAACACCGTCACATGGCAATGAAACAAGCCACAAGACTGTTAAACAAAGTAGATACTCGAAAAAAGCCACAAAATACTTACTGACAATCTTACAATGCGGTCAAAATATATTATTTCTTTTACCTTGCATGGATAAGGGTTCTTCTAATTTAAAGGACTGGCCAAATGAAGTGTTTTATCCCGGGAACAACCATTACAACGTGGTTTTACCACACATAGCCATTACATCACATGCGTTACAACGCATGCGATGTTACAACGCGTGGTAAAAACCACGCATACCATTACATAGCATGCGCTTTTACAACGCATGCGATGTAATGAGTAATGGCGGCTATCCAAGTCGTTGTGAGGAAACTGAGGCTGTTTCCTCACAACGACGTGCACCGCCCTTCGAAGCAGGAAGGAGGAAGCATGAACCGGGAGCAGAGACGGCGACGCTGAAGAGGAGAGCGTTAAGGGGGTTTGCGCTTGGGGTGGGGGTTACTTTTGTAGGGTTTAGGGTAGTGTAAAAGTAGTGTTGTAATGTTTGTTTTGTGTGGTTTTTTTAACGTTTTAGGGTGTGTTTTTTGTAGTGTAGTGTTTTAGGGTTGTGTTAGTGTTTTAGGGTTTAGTGTAGTGTTGTAGTGTTTGTTTAGTGAAGTGTATTAGGGTTTAGGGAACTGTTATAGTGTTTTAGGGTAGTGTAGTAGAGTTTGTGTAGTGTTTTAGGGTTTAGGGTAGTGTAGTAGTGTTGGTGTAGTGTAGTGCATTAGGGTTTAGGGTAGGTTGTAGTGTTTTAGGGTAGTGTTGTAGAGTTTGTGTAGTGTAGAGGTTTAGGGTAGTGTTGTAGTGTTTGTGTGGTGTTTTAGGGTTTAAGGTAGTGTTGTAGTGTTTGTGTAGTGTAGTAATGAGGGTTTAGGGTACTGTTGTAGAGTTTGTGTAGTGTTTTAGGGTAGTGTTGTAGTGTTTGTGTAGTGTAGTGCATTAGGATTTAGGGTAGTGTTGTAGTGTTTGTGTAGTGTTTTAGGGTTTAGGGTAGTGTTGTAGTGTTTGTGTAGTGTAGTGTGTTAGGGTAGTGTGGGGGGGTTGTGCAGGGTAGTGTAGTGTAATTGTAGGGAGAGGACTGGGGGTCGGGGGAGGGTTGTGCAGGTGTAGTGTAGAGTCACTTACCTTTAAAACTTTAACCACGAGTATAGCTTTACCACGCATGCCTTTGCGTTGTAATGGCATGCGTGGTAAAAGCATACTCATGGTAAAAGTTTGCGACGTAATGGCATTTCATTGACATCGCTTAATACCCGCGTTGTAATGGCACGCATGGTATTAGTATGCAATGTAATGACATACATCCGTTTTATCCATGCTTAATAATGTACCTTCATACAGGAAAAAGGTGAAGAATCCTTTATGATAAATGTACTCAACATTTAAAGCTTGTGGTGTACTATAAGCATTATTTTCATGTCATAATGGCTTCCAAGATACTAAAAGCTTGATCAAGCAGTTCTTAATTTGGGCCGATCTTGAACGGTGCTTGGCACCATTACTTCTTAACAATTATACTTATTTAGGACATCTCACTACATTGTAATGATGCGGCCTATTTTTGAGAAAAGACCAAATGAATATTGCTTAAAATTTCAATATACCTTAAAAGTAAATTCTACTAGCGAGTTTAAGGCCACTCTTTGGACGATTTGGAATGGTCTAAATGTGTCACATTTTTAGAAGTGTTATGGTTAGTAGGTAGTGATGGATTGCCACAGTGGAAGGAAGTACTCTATTCAGACTTCCACATACTGGTTGCGAGAGGCAGGATCCAGAACTTTGGGCAAACTAAAGCAGCATGGAGGCTGTTGCCGCAGGGCAGGAGAACATAAAGGACAAATGCCTTTGTCCATCCCTGGCCTCAAAGGACTGGGGTGAGATATCACAAAAATACATGGTAAAGATCAATGCGTGCTAATGCCATGCGATGTAACCTCATACATCCTCCTGAAAGCACTTTAAAGAGTTTTCAGTAACCACTGGCTCACCCTCATGTCCATCAACCAACACTAGTGAATACTATAAACCTACTTCCTTGAAACTGCTCTTTATAGTGCCACACGACCGATCCCTGTGGACTGCCTACCAGGCGGGGTGCTTCTTAGACCAAGAGGTGGTTCCCTTGATGAAAGCAAAGTGCCGTTTCTACTTTGGATGCCCACCATCCTCCCCTGATGCGGTGCGAGTGTCCCCTTGCTTAGCTGAATTTTGGGGGCCTTTGGTTACCAACACCAGGGCTTTAAGTGGGCCGGATCTGAGCACCAGCAGTTGTTTAGAGGGGCCCTCGAAACGGGTCTCTATCGGGCTCTGTTTTGTGCCCTGGCAAGGCGGTCCATTTTTATCCGGACTGCACTGACAGCAGGCACATCGATGTATGCTCACACTTCTCACTAGTGGAAAAGTTACGGCATGACGTCATGCCAGTTGAGCGTTGTAGGGGGAAGGGAAATCCTTTAAAGAGAGTCATTTTCTCTCTGGATTTCCCTTCTCTTTCTGAAACTCAGGAGCAGCAACATTGTCGTGGTGTCGCCAGGGCTCTAAGTGGAAGCTTTTTCAATATTATATACAAGCCATAGTTGCTGCTTATTTATCTTATGCAACTAACAACCATCGATAAAGCCAATAGTGCTGACTTGTTGTAGGTATGATGTTACTTGTTGTATCATATATCAATCAATCAATCATATACTTTATTCGATAAAAAATTTTCATCATAAAAGTGAGTATACAATAATCATGACCTGTGTGAACACACACTACAAAAATACAATATGGATCATTAAAATTTGTTCAACATAAGCATCATAATAGATCACAATACAAGAGGAACATTTAAAATTCATCGAATTTACTCCACATTAACAACATAACTACACATTCCCCCTGCTATATAAATAAATATCTGGGGCCACTAACCCAGCCCTAGGGCCATTCCTTCATTTAGACGCTCCAGCCTACGGGGTAAGTTGGAGCTTAAGTCTCCTCATACGGATCACCCAAGCACTTCCAATAAATTTGGCAACACCACATACCAATGAGGGAGAGGATGTATCATATATCTGGATGCAATGACAAACAGCAAAATATTAGTCGGCGGCACACTATGCTAGCACAGATTTTTAGCTTCTGTTTTAAGCCACGCCCTTAATTACATTGGCCACGCCCCTTTGAGACACCCTCTGGTTTGTTCATCCCGCTTAAAGCACTGACCAACACCACCTGTGTTTGTTTGAGATGGGCTTGATCGTCCTTCTGGTGATGCCCTCTGAGACTTTCTGTACACTCTATACCCAAAAATCAGCCTCCTTCTAATCTCTCAGGGTTAGAGAGCCAGTGTTCACTAAAGGCTGGCACAGAATTACTGAAAATGCCCAATACTCCTCTCCACCAGCCCTATAGAGTGAGTTCAATGAGGCACCCACACATTATTCCTAAGATTGGCGAGGCTTTTTTCTTTTGTACTGCCCATGAACCTTCTAATTATTAATATTTTGACAGCCACCTGTGCCAGCTTTGTGTACAACCATGAGCAAAGCCCAGACCCCCTCTAGCTGCGAAATAACAGGGAGGAAGAAGATAAATCATGTTAATGGAGCGTGTGGGTTGAGGGCAGCCCTGCAGGGAAAGGGATGGGGGAGACATCACAAGCTACTCGAGGCTGCGCCCCTACTGAGAAACAGGCTCTCCCCACACTGGCAATCCATATTATAAACAGAAAACTAGTGTCAGCACGCACATGCTATGTATTTAATACACAGGCGACCAAGATATACGTGCATTTGATAGATAACTAAATATTTATATGACTAAGTAACTGCAAACAATTCACATGATATGCGACTCATTACAATGCAGTGCTGCAAGAATTACAAAATAGCTAATGTCCTCGTATATACGTATATATAGGTGTGTGTGTGCGTGTGCGTTGCAGAATACATTAGTTTAAAGGTTTAAGATGAAAATAATGACTAAGGAGTTTAAAACACTTACTGCAAAGTCAGCGCCTGTGTTTTTCCTGATGTCATCAACGGAAAGTCCTTCCCAGAGTTCAATTAGAGTCAGCCCCTTATTCTTGTCAACATCAAAAACAGCCTGGAAATGCGAACATTTAATTAACCGGTAAGAATTGGTTATTTCTAGAGGTAATTTGTCCAATATCGCTTTCCGTTCCATTTTCACAAATAGCCTAAATCAGTGTTAAAAGGATAACAGGAACAGATGGAAACGTACATCGCAAATTGATTAACGACAACAATTTCTAAAACTGGATGAAAATATGATTGAAGCAAAGAAAGAGAGAGAATTCTCCATATGAAGCAGTCAAGTGGAAACAAGGCTCAAGACTTCTTTTCTAAATATAAGTGACCACAAGCGCTGCCACATGTGTGTGGACTGATTTGCCTGACCTTTGCAAAGTCTCAAGCTAAGCAAATAAGCAGTTATCTGTAGTTACCTATTTTAACAGCACGTTTTGTTTTATGATAGATGATTCTGAATATAGATAAAATAAGTTTTACAACAAATTTCGATCTGTTCCTAGTATGTGCATGTGTGCGCGCGCGCGCACACACACACACACATGCACACAGCCTCCCCCATCCCCACCCCCCTGGCCTCAAAGATGCATTTTAGGGCCCAACGTCTAATACATCGAGAAGCAATACCATGCCAATAAAAATAACATATATGGTTGAATCTTCATACCATAGTTTAGCCATTTCTAACGAAGTAAGTAACAGTTTAATACTAATCAAATAATCTACCTCCGAAGTACAGAAGGCGGAGCAAGTCACACTGACATTGAAACTTATGAACCTGAAGAACAAATTAATTACCTTCAGTAATGCCTTATCCAGCCGCAGATTACTTACCTTAGAATCATCCCCTGGTGAGAAACTGGATCCGAAATTTTTTTAGGAGCAGTTACCCTGTGTGCTAGTAGGTGCCGTCATTTGGCTTTGCATGGCATCGCCCATGCTGGAATTGGCGTGCGTGATGCTTATATAGGAACTAGCCCAGCGCGCTGATGTCAGTTACTTTACACAACTTTCCACGCCAGAAGCACGGAGCCATGAAGTTCAGTGTCAACTAGTGTGGAATACTAGTGCTCTGAAAGGGGAAAGTCCTGTCCCTAGAAAAGGTTCGCAGACCAGGGAGGACGGGTGGGCAGTAAGAAATATGTGGCCAGACAGAGTCTCTAGCAGATGAAGCGTTACCGATGGTACATAACTTGTTCATCTGACAGATGTCTAGCCACAGATTCCTTACCTTAGAATAGATACCCAAGCAATACCTCCCAAGAGGTGGGTCTGCGGACAAATTTCAAGCAAGGAACTCCAGCAGACTGGTACGGGTAAAATGCCCATCCCTACGGACATGACAGTCCAGGCAGTAGTGCTTGGTAAACATGTGAAAGGAAGCTCATAGTCAATGCTTAGTAGATTTTAATACAGAGCACGATCCATCGTGAAGTGGTCCTCTAATGTACGGTGCATCATTTCTTCGCTCGGATATATTCCATCAAGAGTTGCTCATCAACCTGGAACTCTCGTGTGCGGTCAAGGTAGAACGACAATGCTCTTTTTGGGTCCAGACACTGAAGCTGATCCTCTTCCTTAGAGGTATGAGGCGGGGCATAAAAAGTAGGCAGTGTGATGCATTGGCCTACGTGAAAAAGACTGACCACTTTCGGGAGAAAATAAGCCCTAGTACGAAGCAGCAGTTTGTCTGGGTAGATGTTCAGGTAAGGGAGCTTGGATGACAAGGCCTGAAGCTCAAGGACACTCCAGGCAGATGTTATTGTCACCAGGAAGGCCGTCTTGATGGTAAGAAGCCTAAGAGGACAGTTATGCAAGAGCTCAAATGGAACACACTTCCAGAACGTCCGGATCAGATTAAGGACCCACTGAGGAATAATGAAGAAAGGAGGAAACCTATGTTGCAAACCTTTCAGGAACCTTTCTCCAATAGAGGATTGGAAGAGGGAAGGTTGGTCAGACAACTGCAGAAAAGCAGATCTAGCTGAAAGGTATCCCTTAACAGTGTCCAGAGTAGAGTCCTGCTAGGCAAGGGAAAGGACAAACAGGAGAACCTGAGAAAGGGGAGCAGAAAGAGGGTCAACTTTTTGTCTCTGCACACCATGCAACAAATTTTCCCAAACGGCAGGTGTATGCAATTTTGGTGGAGGGACACCTGCTGCCAGAATAACATTGCAGACTTTGGGCGGAAGGTCAAAAACTGTCAACTGTTGCCGCTCAATCTCCATGCAAGAATACAAAGCATTGACCGGTTCAGGTGGAGAACCCTCCCCGGCTGCGGAGACAGAAGATCCTCCCGAATGGGCAGGCTGATCGGAGGACTGATGGCCATGCTCAACAGCTCAGGATACCAGACTCTCTGTGCCCAGTCTGGTGCCACAAGGACGACTTGGGCCCGGTAGTACCTGATATTCTTGAGGAACTCTGGGCAGCAGCAGTATGGGCAGAAAGGCGCACAGGACTGAGCTCCACTCGAGACGAAAAGTGTCTCCGAGTGAGAGCAGTCTTGGAAACTCCATTGTACAGGACTGCTGACATTGCACATTTGCCTCAGTGGCGAACAGATGTAACAAGGCTCTCCCCACTGCTGAAAGAGACCTTGCACCTTCAGACGATCTGCAAAACCCACTGGTTCAATGTTATAAACTGCCGGGGGGGGGGGGCAGGAGATGGTGGACCCTGCCTCCCACTGGCTGCTCATGATGGTAAGAGGGCAGACTATAAGGGTTTGCAGGCTGTGGCTGCCAGGGGAGTGGTGGACTGGCCAGACCCACGGGGTCTGTGGGTAATGCATCTTTAGCCACACAGAGGCTGGGAAGCTTGTGCGCCATGGTGACTGGGTGGTTAAAGATATAGCTGGAAGCCCCTTTTGTGGCTGCGAAAGGCAGCTTGAGAGTAAAGAAGGGCCATGGAAAGGCCCAAAAACCTGGCCATAGCCCTGCTGTCCTCAAAGTGCTCCAGACCTGAATCCGCCATGTCTCCAAAGAGATAGGAGCCATCAAAGGGCATGTCCATAAGTGATGTTTGGACATCCCCAGAAAAGTTAACAGTCCTCAAAAAGGCGTGGTGCCGTAGGGCAACTGTCAACGAAACCGCTCTGCCCGGTGTGCCAGCAGTGTCCAGTCCACATATAATTATGAACTTTGCTGCATCCCTCCTATTGGCAACAGCCTGGGAGAGCACGGCCAGGCCTCCTCTCAAACCGCTGGCAGCACCTGCACAACCATATCCCACAGTGGGAGAATAGTGGCCCAAAAGGCATGCAGTGTTCACAAACTGCAATGCCAAGGTGGTGAAAGAATACACTTTCTTGCTTCAGTTGCCCAACCTCTTCGATTCCCTAGCCCGTGGTGCAGTTTGGATTGCGCCAGGATTAACGTGGGAAGAGGAGGCTTGGACCATCAAACTCTCTGGGGTAGGGTGTTCTATTAGGAATAAGCGGTCCATTGTAGTGAGCAGAGGCGACTGCTTATTGTCCTGTTTATTGGAGCCCCTGTGTTGGGCTTGGCTGGTTCCTTTCAAGTTGATGAAGTTCCTGGACTCTTCCCAGATATCCTTCCAAAGCTGAGAGGAGTTACATACCTCACACCCAGGTCTTCCTCCCAAAAGGCCTAAACCATTTTTTCTAGTCTAACAAAAGGTTTTAACCCCATGAAAGGACAGCATTGTAAGAGTCCTGTTGCTGACAGGCTAATGTCAATTAGCGTACTGTACTGGAGGTTCACACAGACAAAGTCTTACTTTTCAAGAGTTACTTGTCCTAAATTCTTTAAAAAACATCTGGCTACACCAGTAAATGGGATCTTTAATAACAAGTAGTTGAATCATTTTTGTAGCTAATCCCTACCCAGAGTTAGCAGAAATAATGTTATCAAAACTTTTGTTTCTCTCATACAAACAGTTCACAAAGCATAACAGTGAAAATAGTTTTTGGGTGCTAGTCAATTATAAATGTATTTGAAACTAATGTTGTTGTTTTCAGTTAAAAACATGATGCAATAGCTGCCAGGATAATATCAACACAACATTTTTGTGTGTACTGCTTTTAAATACTAAGCACAGTACCTTTTGGGCTAACAAGGTCTACTGAGGGTTGACTTTTTTGATATATATAAAAGCAGAGTTTTTCCCCCATTAACAGCGTTACTTTTACAGTTCACCAGCAGGTTTAAATGCTACAGCAATCTGCCTATACATATAAGCCATGTTTTCTTTGCCAACCTAGTAGAAGGCATAACAAGTTCTACAGTCCACAGCTGGCATTTAACTTTCTATGCCACTGGTGTATTTTCCTGCACTATATAGTATGGCATTACTGGAAAGTTACATGTACCAACTGGGGATTAGCCTATTTTACCATATGTTAGGAGCCAGACAAAAACATATATATATATATATATATACACACACACACATACACACATGTATGTACACACATACGAAGGTAAACTTTTTATTGCAAAAACAAACTAAAAATAATAAGAAATAAATCTTATGTTACCTTTTCTGTAATAATACGATCCACACATTGCTGTCCTGTCAGAGGAAGGTTACACTTCTCCATAATTTTGTGTCCGCCACCCTAATTTGAAACAAATTCAAAAGTAAATCCTTTGAATAAAAAATTAAAGTTTTTTAACTCCATATATACGCATTCTACCTCTCAGGTCTTAAGATATTAAATTACAGAAAAGTAAGCTAGCAAGACCCATCGTAAATGCTTCGAACACATTATATATTTTACTTACGCAAGTTTTCATATGCAGAACAAAATAAAATTTAAGAATACCTGAAGTTTAACTTTGCACCTATAAAAATGTTCACAAACAAAATCTAATACATTTTACAAGTTTAACTGCAGACAAGCGGAATACTTAATACAGCTTAAACGGGGCATAAGGCTCGAGTCCATGAAGCTTTTATTTGCTGAAAAATATGACCTTACCATTCACTGAGCCAAGACAAAAGCAAGTGGGAAACATACACAATATGGCTACAACATCTGGCGGGCTCTTACACAGATAATTAAGCACTGGAAAACGACAAACCAATAAACAGGTTTTACTTAAACCAATTGCTCTCCGTGTTACATTAGAAACCCCTGTCAATGGAATGCGCGGGATGGCATTCACCCTTAACCTTTGCAAATAAATAAGAAACGTTCATTTAATTCAGTGCGCAACTGAAAAACTGGCATCAATGTACAAGGTGACATTTCAGACAAATCCTTAGTTGGAACGGCAGATTACCGTAGGTCAACATAAAAGAAAGAGACAAAGTGGAGGCGGAGCATCTGCATGCCAGGACCAGGAACCCGATGCTTGGCAGCGGCTGCAGATTCTGACCATCAGAGGGTTGTGACAACGGAACCTGGCAAAAAGGCACTCACTACCATATGCCAATAAGATTACTTTCACTCTATTGAAAATAACCATATTGTGTGTGGTATTCCCCCAGATGTGTGCCTTCTTTTGCTTGAACCGATTTGGTGGTCCTAGGACTCTGCACACTTTACCCCTGCTAACCAGTGGCAAAGTACTTGTGTTCTCCCTTTCAAACATGCTAAAATTGGAATACAGTGGATTGTCGCTTTTAATTTACTTGCAAGACTACTATATGTACCAGGAAATGAAAATTAAAAGCTACCAGTGGGCTGCAGCACTTATTGTGCCACCCACTAGAGTAGCACTGTAAACCTATCCCCAAGCCTACCACTACAGCCTGGGTGAGCAGCTTTAAACTACCATTAAGAAGTGTCAGCAAAACCCTTTTGACAGACTTGAACCTTCCCTTTTAATATTCATATGTCAGCCCAAACGTAGGTAGGTTTATTTAAAAGTAGGACATATATACTTAATGGCAGTAAAAAACCTCCAAAGTCACTTTTCAGTGTGGCAAGGCTGGCCACCCATAAACTAACACTGGTTTACACTACTTCACTTAATAAGTGCTCTATTCGATCTTGGAATAGCTAGAAAAATAACTAATTTATGTTAATAATAATTTGGAACCAAATGTAATGGTAAGGTCGGATTTTACATTCCTATTATGAAAAAGGCCTTTTATAAATTTGTTTTGTTTCTGCCCAAAAACTAAAGGACTTTCTGTCAGTGTCAAACTGTCACTTGATGGCTCCCGTCTGGTGTTGATGAGTATTGCTCCCAGACAGTGGACAAAGGGTCATCGGTGTAGGGAGAGAGTTTGACTCTCTGACAGGATGGGCTGGTTGGCTGTGCCCAGCATATCCCTGAACTTCAAAGAAAGCCTACTCTGTCACTGGAAGATGAAGCAAATACCTCGGCCGGCCTCATTTTTGTCGTTCTAGTCAGGAAGGTTCCAAACCCAGTGGGAGAGGGCTGCTCAAAACTGGTTTAGAGGGTTGGCAAAGGACTGCCTCTCACCCACAGACTGGCTCTGGACATAAAACTGCCATCCCCTGAACTCTCTCCAGAACTCTACTTGAACTGAGAAGAACCAGAAGGACTACCCTGTTTTATAAACCTGAAAGAAGACTGGACCTGCTTGACTTGAACCCAGAAGTAGTGGATGTAGCATGGTGGACAACAAATAATGGATTGTGCTGCTGCCCGAGCGATTGCCAGTGGCGGAGATTAATTCAAACATCCCATACATCCCTTTCTTTTTGATGTCCTAAGTGGAGAGTTAGGCCCAGAGGTAGGTCCTGTGCTCACTGTGCCACAGGAACCAAGCTATACATGGCTTATGATCTCTAATAAAGGCCATGGCAGTCCTGGGTTGCATGTGTTACGGTTCAGGGAGAACCTGCCTGTCAGTGTGGGCTGGGCGGTTTTCCACTGGAGCAAGGTCGAGACTGATTTTCACATTGCTGGGTCAAACTGGGGTAGCATGGTGGGTGAAAAACAATGGATTGGGATGCAGACAGAGCGACTTCCAGCTGCTGCGATTTCTTCAACCATTTAATTTGTTTTTGACCAACCACAGGCTGGCACTGGGCATACAAGTAGCATCCCCAGAAATCTCCCCAGAACACCACTGGACCTATGAAGAACCAGAAGGCCTGCTCTGCTGTCTGAAGAACCTGAAGGAAGACTGGACCTGCTTGCTTTGAACCCAGGGCCCCAGACGTGACTCCAATGATCAGTTGACTGACCTCCTGTTTTAGCTACAGGATTATAACAAAGCTTCCAGAGGCCTTTTCCTGCTTTCCCGCTGACTAGACCCAAATGGACCTGACCTGGTACCATCTGCTGGCCTCCGTCCCCTAAATATTGTTCCCAAAGTCCTGTGCCATTGGCTCCCCTCCAACTAACTTAAAGTTTCGCCCCACTAGATGCCGAGCATTGACTCCCTTAATCAACGGCTTCAGACTCAACCCAAGCAGCATCTCAGCAATGTTAACAAATTCACTGCCCATATGCCATGCAGCATCCGGGACTTCAGACAGTCACTCCCCGCACTGTCAGATCCAGCCTGCTTCCTGGCCTGCTGAAGGTTTTAAACCCTCATAAAACTTTCCTCTGGGATGAAACTGGTCCCTGAATCCGACCACTGATCTTTTGCGGCTGGCTTTAACTTTTATTTTACCCGGTCTAGTGCGATCAGATACCAGCAGTTGCCATTTTGTGCTTTTTGGTGCCAATTTTAACTCAAACTTTAAAATTCTCACCTTCCCTCAACTAATACTCAATTTCTTACACTCGCCTACTTGAAGGGAAGATTTCTAGTCAATTTTGTTAAAGATGGATACAACAATTTGGCTTGTTCAAAGGAAATGAAATCATTGGTCTAAAGGTACTTTTGGATGGAGAAGTCTCGGTTTGCTTTTTGGATGATGTTCTAGCTAGGCCAGTGAAATGGTGTTAATTTGAATTCTATGTTCACAATTAGAAGATATACAGTTGTACCTAGAAAAGTTACCAGGATTCTTTATCTTGATGCTGCTGTGCGGTTTTGCCTTAACAAAACATCAGTACTTGACGCAGGAAATATTTGCAGGATTTGCTGGGATATATTTGAAACTTTAACATGTGCAGTGGTTTCCCATTGTGGAAAATCCTATGTTTGAAGGGATGCGCCCTCTGTTTGAAAGTAAGGTGGTGTGCGAGTTAAAATATTGTTGAATCAAATAGCCGTATGTATGTATGCGAGAAGCAGCGATTGGGAGTTTTTGTTAAACTTAAAGACGTTTATATCTCTAATGTCTGTATGAAATGTTAATGTTTATATAATTTAGAAAGAACATTAAAAAACGAATACAAAAATAAAACAAAGCTTGATTGAGAATCTGACAGATGCTGGAAATATGCTAAAAACGTCATATGTCAAGTTCAACCAATTTAGACGGTATAAATATCTATGCATTCTAAATATGGCAGATGGGGCAGCTGCCACTTTTTGGAAGATGTCTGCCCAGCTTTAAACCAGGAACACAATCTTAAGGGCCTCTGGGAGCCAAGACTGTTGAAAGCCTGTATGCCAAGGCCAGTTATCATGCTCAGTGCCACTGCTGCTAGGTATTAGGAAGAGCTTCTCCAACCCTTGAAAGCAAGTTCAGTACACAGATGACTTGACCAGGAGGAAGCATTACCCTTTGCTTGGCTGTGGAATAGGAACAGTCTACAAACTGGGTGTAACTTAGCCAGCCAATTATGGGGAAATACTACACTCATTTGCGAAAATCTGAAGTATAGCAATCAAAAGACTTTATTAAGCTGATCTATGGCTACTATTATACATGCAGAAGAAAAACCTGGGTCACACTTTCCTTACAATAACACAACAGTGGACCTAGTGGATAACTATCAAAGAATTTAAAGTGTACTTTTGAATCGCTTTAAATACGTTTTTTCCGCGACGTTTTAAATGTCTTCTTACTTTTACTAAATGAAACTGGTTTATTTAATATATAAAGCACAGACATTTGTAGCCGCGAAAGCGAATGCATCAGTTGCAATTGCAACATATTTAATGCAGCGACTAAATCTACTGCATTTCCTAAGAATGTCTGATCTTTCCAATTCATGCCCAATGCCTGTCTGGCTCTCCACGTGTAACCTGTAAAGTCTGCCTTTGCTCTTCTGAGCCAGGCCTGCAGGCAGCCAGGCGTCTGTACGCTGGGACACAGACCCTCTTTCAATAGACCTCAGGCAGCACATTCAAGCACATTCAAGCACAGCCAGGACTAGCACGGATCACTGCTCGCCCAGGACTACTGGATCACACCACGGTGTGATAACGCTTTGTGCGGGAGGAGGCCGGAAGGGATGCAGGGTTCTACACCAGGCCACATCAAGCTGCACATGAATACGCCCAGCTTTGCTTTTAACATTTTTAGTGCAGCGCTGCAACCAAGACAACATGTCTCCTTCACATTTCTCACTAGCTCCCAGCCTGTTTTCCTAATATTAACTCCGTTTTTGAGAGCAAATATACGTTTTTTTTGGTAGTTAAGCAATGAATCATGCCAGTGTGTGATTCACATAACGGAATAGCAAACGCAACTTACTGTCATCGTGGTATTTACTTTAAAATAACTGTATTTTATTGCAATGCACTCTACCACAAAATCACAGCCCTCCGCATAGAGCGATTTTCAGTTTAAAAAAACAACAAATGTAGATACATTTTTTTTTAAAGTATTTCCACGTTTAGTTTTTGCCTACACAAGAGAAAGTGGTCTTCATACCGCAACCGGTTTTCATAGGGAGCAGGAGCTCATTGTAGGAGGAAACTCGTAAAATGATGGCACAGAGGGGATCAGACTACACCATTTTGATGTTCAGAGAGCACTTTTGATTTACTTGGAAGGCGTATCTCCGTTTTGGCTCTCTGAGCCATTGTTTGTTTATTTTGGGACAGTCAAAAATGGGCTCAAACCTTTTACCTCTCCTCCGAGTAGGTGAGTAGGCGTTTAATTTACGTGGCCTATACATCATAGGACAGGCTTGTCCTCTAGGGGTGCAAGTCAGGACTGCTAGAACTAGGTCTATCTCGCTTCAAGAGGCCTCCATAGCTCAAATCTGTAAAGCAGCTACTTGGGCTCTATGTTGACTATTGATTCTCACATTCGAATTGTGCAAGAGGTAGAAGTCAATGATGCTTTTGGTTCGAACATTTTATCCAGTATGATGTAATAGCGGTATTCTCTATTATGTTTTATATAATCACAGTTTGGGTCTTTGCAATAACCTTCGACTATCCTGGTATAGATCTGCATATCTGGTTTTGTAATGAGGGGAAGTGAGGGTAAGGACAACAAGGTAATGCTTCAATTACTTACCAGTAATTGCATTACTCTGACTCCTGTTTATCGCTTCCAGTCATTACACCCCTTCCCACCCAGGCCAACCAAAGTTGAGTAAGTCGTCGTTTGTAACTGAACAGTAGATGGGGAAGGTCTTTGTATGTTGGATATGACATGGGAATTAATGTCTGGTGAGGTGGAATGGCCTCATTTTGTAATGATAGGAAGCAAGGCAACAGGAATCAGAGTAATGCAATTACTGGTATGTAATTGGAGCATTTTCTTACCCCCTCTTACCTTACACCCTCCCTGTCCTAGGTAAAACCGCTACTGTTATGCTAATGTTCTATTATTCACAATCATTGTTTCTGTGGTGTAACATTTTATGCCGCAAAAAGAGGATTTTTATTTTTAGAAATCTGTTGTAAAAGCTCCATCCATGGCTTAGAAATTTAATAAGACACATAAGTGGGCAATATATTACTTTTTGAGGACCCTAGACCTATGACAGATGATAAAAATCATGTTTTCTTCAGGAGGTATTCATGTACTACAATTCCTTTTGTGAAACTATGTGGTGACCGTTTTTTGATTAAAGGTTCAATTTGTATTTAGTTGCCAGAAAAACTTATAGTTAAGTTAAGTGCAGAACAAGGTAAAAGGCTATAGAACAAACTGAGTATAGGCAGATACCTGATCAAATGTGGAAATCCAGAATTCATAGGTTAGTTATAGATCCCTTACCTTAGAATCTCCCCCAGGCATCAGACTGGATCCGGAAAGTTTTTCGTCAGCAGTACCCCTGCAAGTCGGAAGGTGGTATCGGTCGACTCCGCGTTAGTCGCCGGCGTCATGGTCGCTGGCATGACGTTGTGGTAGCTACATAGACGCCGCCCTTATGCGCTGACATCAGTTCTGTACACTGCTTTCCATGCCAGAAGCGCAGAGCCATGCAAGACACTGACCACTGGTGCACAAAACTAGGGGCCTGAAAGGATGGCCTTAACCCTAGAAGTCAGTTCTCAGAAAGGGGAGGATGGGTGGGGCAGTAAGGAATCTATAACTAACCTATGTTTCTTACAGATATACCGTTACCGAAGGTAACTAACTTGTTCATCTGAAAGAAACAGTTATAGATTCATTACCTTAGAATAGATACCCCAGCAATACCAACCCCGGAGGTGGGTCTGCGAACTAAGTTCAAACTAGAATGTACTGGAGAACAGAACGGCCAAAGAAGCCATCTCTCCGGACTTGGCTGTCCAGGCAGTAGTGTTTGGTGAACGTGTGCAGCGAGGCCCACGAAGGTGCCTGACAGATGTCATTTAGAGGGACTCCTCATCCCGAAGCCGTGGTAGCTGCCGTCACCCTGGTGGAATGGGCACGCAGTCCCACTGGAGGTTCCTTCTTTGCCAAAGAATAGCAGGCTTTGATGCACAGAACAACCCACCTGTAAATGGTCCGTTTGTGCACGGCCCAACCTTTTTTTAGCGCCCACGTAACCAACAAAGAGCTGGTCATCCACCCGGAATTGTTTTGGGCGATCCAAGTAGAAGGAAAGGGCATGTTTTGGATCCAGCCGGTGGAGACTCTCTTCCTTTTTTGAAGGATGCTGAGGCGGAAAGATGGTGGGCAATGTGATGGTTTGGCCAAAGTGTAAAGAAGTAACCATCTTGGGAAGAAAGGAAGGTCTAGTTCTAAGGACGACCTTGTCCGGATGGACAGATAGAAAGGGAGGCTTGGAAGAAAGCTTGTACCTCACTCACCCTGCATGCAGAGGTGATGGCCACCAGAAAGGCAGTTTTCAAAGTAAGAAGCCTGAGAGGACAGTTACTCAGCGGCTCAAAGGGAGCGCACATAAGATAAGTAAGCACCAAGTTCAAGTCCCACTGGGGCATTACGAAGGGAACAGGAGGAAAGAGAGGAGTAATGCCCTTAAGGAATCTATTTACAACAGGGGACTTGTAAAGAGAATGCTGATCAGGAAGCCCAAGTAAGACATAAATGGCCAAGAGGTAGCCTTTGAGAGTGCCCAGAGCAGAGCCCTGCTCGGCCAAAGAAAGGAAGAACAAGAGAACCTCAGAAAGAGGGGTGGAAAGGGGATCCCCAGCCTTTGCTGTGCACCATGCCACAATTTTGTTCCATCTGCAGGCGTATTCCGTCTTAATGGAGGGACACCTGGCTGCCAAGGTAACATTGCAGACTTTGGGAGGCAGGTCAAACGACGTCAACTGCCACCGCTCAATCTCCACGCAAGAGGTGTGGCGCAGCGGCCTGGAAGAGGTGTGGCGCAGCGGCCAGGAAGAGGTGTGGCACAGTGGCCAGGGCAACTGACTACGGAACCCAGGGGCTCACGGTTCGATCCCCGGCACTGGCGGCAGATCAGCCCAGCACCATGTGACTCTGGGCAATAGCTCGCTTAATCTTCCCGACGGCCCCCAGTGCCTTGACACCTTCGGGTAATTGTTTGAGCTTCACAAATACTGGACTGGAGGTGGAGGCTGGATAGGTTCGGGTGGAGGACCAGCCCCTGCTGCTGCGACAGAAGATCCTCCCGAAGAGGCAGTCTGATCGAAGGATCGATGGCCATGTTGAGCAGCTCGGGATACCAGACACTTCGTACCTAATCCAGAGCCACAAGAATGACTTGGGCCCGGTCATGCTTGATCTTCTTCAGCACTCTGGGCAGAAGTGGTATAGGCGGAACGGCATATAGAAGACCGCAACTGCACTCACGATGAAAAGCATCGCCAAGCGAGTGCCGCCTAGGAAATTCCAATGCGTAGAACTGCTGAAATTCCGCATTCTATTTGGTGGCAAATAGATCTAACCAAGGCTCTTCCCACTGCTGAAAGAGACCTTGCAAGACCTCAGAGTGAAGACACCATTCGTGATCCATCAAGCACCTGCGGCTGAGTTCGTCCGCTCTGGCGTTCAGAGAACCTGCCAGGTGTTGAACCACCAGGGATATGCCCGGATGTTCCAGCCATGTGCAGAGGCGGAGGGCCTCCTGACATAGGGTCCATGACCCCACCCTGCCTGGTTTGTTGCAGTACCACATGGCTGTGGGGTTGTCCGTGAACACCTGCACTACTCTTCCCCGGACAGAGGGAAGGAATGCCTTGAGTGCAAGACAATTCGCCCAAAGCTACAGAAGGTTGATGTGGAACTCGGACTCCGCCGGAAACCAGAGGCCTCTGATCTCCGCCTCCCCCATGTGACGGCCCCATCCCAGGAGTGATGCATCGGTCACCACAGTGAACTCTGGTTGAGGATGGTAGAGGGATCTGCCTTTGACCCAATCCTGGTTCGTAAGCCACCACTGCAATTGATCTGGATGCAATCTGACAGATTCCCTTGATGTTGGGCCCACTGGAACTTCAGGTCCCACTGCAGAGCCCGCATATGCCATCTGGCATGATTCACCAGAAGGATGCAGGAAGCCATCAGACCCAGCAGCCTGAGGGTCATCCTGACCGAAACCCGGGATAGAGGCTAAAAGATCAGGTAGTCTCGAAGGGGAGGGAGTAGACCCGTTCGGATTATTTGCAAAACCCACCTGTCTGACATGATGGTGCACCAGTGGGGAAGGTGATGGGGGATCCTGTCGCCCACTGGCATTCGGTGGTCCTGAAAGGTCGGACTAGGAGGGTTTGGAGGCTGCTGGTGGACTGGCCCGCCCACTGGCCCCCAGAACCACGGCGGTGGTTCCCACGTCACCAGCTGCGCTAGGGCTGAACAGCTTGCGCCAGCCTGTGGCTCTGGGCGGGATGTAGCAGGGCACCCCTTCCGTAGCCACTAAACTAGTAACTAAGTTTTTGAATTAGATATTGGCACCTGTCACCATTCACTTTCCGTTGTGTTGAAATACAAAAAGGCATAAATAAAGGTTAAAAAAAAAAAGACTTGTATCGCATTGTGCTCTCCATCGGTTTCTAACCCATTGGTTCTTTCTTCTCTGTAATCAAACGATACAGCTTTTTACAAGCCAACAGTTCTGCATTTAATTGGCTAACACATGGAAATTGCATTTGTGCATACCTGTAAAAGGTTTTAGCTTATTAGAACCAAACCTATTTGCTTTGAAAAAGCATTTGATTTGAAAACAGATGAGAAACAAAAATGGGCATGAGACTGAGGGAGAAAACAATGAGAAAATGTATACAGAGAAAAAAAGGCAGGAAATGTCAATCTTTATGACATAACTGTTTTAAAAATTTACTTTTGTTAAACTACTTTATGTTTCAGCCACAAATTGTCCTTTTGTACTACAGATTGCACATTTATTCTACACATCTACCATCATAATATTTCATATAAAGGAGCAACAACCCATCGATGTAAGCTGCTTCGGCTGACTTCATTGTGTGGCATCTGTTAGAAAAACAAAATACTCGCTTGCTGCATCCAAAGGATTTTACATGTCACCTCGGTCCTGGTTCTCCTATAATGTACAGCAAAGTATTCTCCATCCCACATAGTACCTGCCAAAGGGTATTTTGATCTTACTTAGCAACAACAAGTAACACATCATACTGATTTAGCAATGAAGCCTCCACCTGCTTCTCTACTGGTAAAAACATTGTATTCATTCCCGAATCAACACTACCATTGTTTCAAAATCTTTGACAAAACAGCTTATATACCGTGTGAAACACAACATGCTTGTTGAACTGAATATTTGATGACATGATTCAACAATGTACATAGGTATTTCTACATGCCACTACTTCCTCAACAGAAAACATCTGTGGAGAAGTGCAAACCTAGCATTAAGCTATAGTGGACGGATGTAAACAGGTAGAGGAACCAGGTTGACAACACCAGAGATCGCCAATAATTCAGTGATAGTGGCGGCATGATTAGACATCGATTACAAGACGGCTTAGGCAAGCAAGTTGGGACTTCAAAGGTGAGGAAAAAGTATTTCTTAATGTCCTGTGAATTATGCATGCTTTAATTAAGAAATTATTTTTGTTAGTATCGATGACGAAGATGCTCCTCAAAAAACTGCCCAATGAGCTTATTAGGTTTCGCCTGCACAACGTTTCTCTGTACTTGTGAAAGCTATAGTATTGAATATAAATCTTAATAGGGGCTTACATCTCACCCTCGCTTTTCATTGGTTCATATGCTTACCACCTACTTTTCCTCTTTTTCTAGTGGCTGTCGCATGCGGTTTCCTGTTCATCTATATGATGCTCTCATCGGTCTCCAGTGGCCAAAGTACTGTTTTCATCTGCTTTGTGGGCCTTTTTTATTTTTTTTAAGCTTTTGCCTGAACAGGGCTTTCGCTGTGCTTGTTTTTCTACTGCTAGCATTTCAGTTTTCATTCACCGTCCGATCAGGTGTCTCATTTGTTTCTGTTCTTTCTGTTGTACTCCGCGCTGAAACTTACGTTTCTTCAATGAGGCTTGGAATGCATCGTTCTCCAAGCCTCGTTTTCAGCCCAGAGCCACCAGGGTTTGCATTTTTCTTTGTCCAACATTTAAAAAAAAAAAATAACCTCATCCTATCCGCACGCATTTCTACTGTGCTTGCGAGCTACATTTATATATATTTATTTGGATCCGACGCCTTTTAATTAATTTTCTAATTTCAACAGTTTGCATCTCTCGTGACTCCTCTTTTACGGCACCTTGTTTCTGTCCCTCATCCAGTGAGATCTACAACATAGTCTCTAGTAATCCTCCCCTCTGTCTGCTCATCTATATTGCTAGCAGCATTCCACCACCCTCCCTCTGGGGTTTGTTTAGGTGTCCGACTCTCTCCACAGTTACCAGTTTCCCTAGTATTTTTTGGCCCCGTAATGTGTTCCCCGCTCCCCAACGAGCGGTCTCAGCACCTGGCTGCCTCTCAAACCCCTTTTTCCTCTATCTCATCATGTTCACTGGCTTATCCCCACAAACTATCCTGTATCCATTTCTGGCTGTCTCCAACCGCCCCACCTCCCCCTCCTGCACACTGCCTCATTTCTACCCACAGTTGGGAAATTATTCATGGCTAGGACGCTTGGCTGAAATATTCCCACCTGACACAGCATGTTCTTCAACCTGGCACCGCCCAATCTACCGAAACACACACAATCCCTTTCACTCTCCTCTCACACCAGCCTCCTCCCACTTCGGCGATATTTAAAAAGAATAAGAAGCTTCACCTCTGATGCCTGTTTTCTCCTGTAAAACTAAAATATGCTTGCTATGCATGACTGGCTGTTACCCAGTGACACATGGTGCACTCTTATTCCATAAGCTAGGGGGGCAACACCATGGAGTGCTCCTTCTTGACATGAGCAATTCAGTGATAGGTGTAGCTTTAAGAGAAGTAATCAGTTCTGGGCACACAATGGAGTACATAGCAAAGGCAAGAGGGTGAGTGTGTACCTCCCACGCTGTCCTTGTTTTTTTTTTTACACTGGTTCTAGTAGGTGCCAGGGCAGCATCAGTCATTGCACTGCTGCGGTGCTCCCCGCACGCACCGGGGTGTCTGTGGTTGCACGCCTAGTGCCATTCTCTAACAGACCTTAGAACTGCGCTCACAGGTATTCAGACCATGTCTATAATAGAAGAAGGGTTCAACGACAAACTATTCACTCCTTTGCACTGGGTCACACCTCCTTGAAAACAAAGGAATGCACCTTGGCAAGCTATTCACTCCTTTGCACTGGGTCACACCTCCTTGAAAACAAAGGAATGCGCCTTGACATCGTTCCTGCACCACATATGAGCCAGCATGATCTTTATCACAGGAGCAAGGCGGCGCGCCATGTCCTTTGTGCCCCCGGGGTACTTTAATATAGCTCTGGGTGAAAACGTGCACCAAGTGTCTCCCCTTATCGTTGACACTCACAAATTACTTCTGCAGAATAAGCAGCATTTTTGTGTAGAAATCTGCTCAGATTTGTGACTGCGACAGATGTGGTGAAGTGCCTGGTAGCTCTAGGACTAGCAAGTTTGTAATATTAAGCCTGACATTGTAATTATTCAGAGATTAAATTTCAAACATGAATCACTGATTCAGGCTCTGGTGGTTACAGGACCCCCAGCATCATGCAGATTGTAATCGGACCAGAACTACGCACCTTTTAATAAATCGAATCTCTGCTTTGCCTTTTTACGGCACTCTATTTATTGTAAGTACTCATCCGGAAACACTTCTCCACTTGTGCTCGTCTCCAACCAGCCGTTCTCAGGTTTACACTGCTCCAGGGGAAGCTTTGCACAAACAGTACTCTAGAATAGCTGGTCTTCATTACTATGTCTTATCGATCACCTATAAACCACCCAACATCAGTAAAACTGCAGAGGACAGAGCCGGGGCGCTCTCCTAAACTCTCCCTTCTAGTCCTTTAATAACTATCAAAACTGTGAATGAAAACGGGATTTACAACAAACTCCTTCCACACTTTTATCTACTGTCAAGGAGTAAATGTAGCTCAAGTCTAGCAAACAACTTGCAAAATACATATAGAGCGCATGATCTGTGTATCCAACGCCTACTGGGCGTTGGTCAGATAAGATGACTAGTTGGCTCTTACAGATAATATGCCTGCTGCATAGAAAGGTATTCCACTTTCTCACTGCACTCTATGCCACTGCACTCTACACCACTGCACTCTACTCTACTGCACTCTACTCTACACCACTGCACTCTGAAGCAAGCTACTCTATGCCACTGTACTCTACACCACTCGACTCTATGCAACTTCACTCTAAGCCACTCTATTCTTAACGACTGCACTCTACGCCAATGCTCTCTATACAATTGCACTGTTACTGCACTCTACTCCATTGCACCCTACTCTTCATCGCTATACACCACTGCTCTCTGACACACTACTATGCAACACAGAAATCTCTGCCACAGTTACATTTTTGCTTCATCTGCAAGCTCCCCCTACCAGCAGGTCCTGCAGCACAGTAGAAGTTGTGGTAGACAACAAGGCTAAGCTCCGAACTCTGTGCAAAATGTATTTACCATAATAGTCATTAAAAGAATGCATAATGTTGTCCAGTTATGCTCGTAGAGCATAAACTCACCCTTTGTGAGGTTACACACCAAATCATACTTTTACAGAGTTTCTTTAACTTATATTGCATAACTTCTCACCTATGTGATTAAAAAAGTATTATTAATCACATAGGCAAAACCTACTGCATTTGCCAGTGCTTGTTTTTAAATTACAACAGGGAAGGAGGCAATCTGTTTTACAGGGGATTGTGACTGCACTGTCTGTGGTCACAGACAGATAATACACACTTCATTGCTTTCTTTCTCTCGGAATTTTGAAGTTCCAGTCAGGAAAATGGTAAGAATTTGTGCCTGGGACACATGCAGGAGATCACCTAATTATTTTCAGGCAAGCCGGCAAGATAAGCATTGCTGCCTTGCTGGTGACTCAGCATGACTTGAAGTTAAGGGAGTGCAGGTAGAACCAGTGCAGGTTGATTAGAATTGGGGTAATGTGGATGAATTTAAACATACCTATGAGGCAGTGTTAGAAATGGGATTTCTGGTTGGCTAAGGCGTGCGCCAAAGCCAGGCAGAAACCACTACTCTAAGTCAGGGCTGGGGAGTTACACGCCAAAGATAACCCCTGCTCACCCCCTTGGTAGCTTGGCACGAGCAGTCAGGCTTATCCCGGAGGCAATGTGTAAAGCGTTTGCACGCGCACCAAGCAACAACACCCAAGGCGCACCACAAAAGAAACTCCACACAAGGTTATATATAAAAATAGCCTTTGTATTATACCAAAACACATTAGATAATATTCACACAATTTACACTGTGCCAACTGGCACTGGGCAGACTTTTACAAGGGACTATTTACACGGGACAGGGCCACATGGACCACTGTCAGAATCAGCACAAATCGCCAATTGTACATGTAGAACATATACTAACTGTAACACAAATTAGCACTGTAGAGCACAACCAGTAACTACTGGCGCAATAATGACCTCAGCGTCATCACACTAGCATCAGGTATAAAACCTATCCTGCATCCATCACAGGGGCATAAACACATTATGCAATTTCTCATTAGTCTAACGCATTAGACCTAACCACCTAAGTATAACTACACTAGGGGCGTACATCACACAGGGAGACATAGTCTCACTAGCAAGAACAACCTCATAATCAGAAAAGACCACATTTAGAGGTATAACACAGGGTGCGCAAAACATGCTATACACAGTACATTTCCTAACACCCAATCACGTTAGCACATAAATCACAATAACACCTAAATTCAATTAGGGTCCAGGTTGCGCCAAAACCTAAACGTAGCAGCTGCCCACTACTTGCTGGGCAGCTGGGGGGACAAGAACAGGGCCTAAACGCTGCAGCTGGCACTAAGTGCTGCGCAGCTGGGGAAGGCCAACGATGAGGCATGGGCTCTCCATGGCCCTGGGAATAATGACAAAACGTTGGAGCCACCTAGGCTCTAAAAACAACATGTCCCCATGGAGCGCACGGGCTCCTGAAATCAATATGCGCAAGTACAGAAAAAGAGCTTGCCCCAAAGCACAATGAAGCGCACTGGCGCTCAGAAACAGATCATGGCCACTGTGGGAGCCACTCGGGGCTCTTGAAGCAAATGTGCCCCCCAAAGCGTAGGAGCCACACGGGGCTCTTAAACTAAACATGCCCCCATAGTGTTGGAGCCACACGGGGCTCTTAGAATACTGATGCCCAACGTTGGAGCGGCCCACTGCACACACGGGGCCGCTCTGACTCAGTGCCTCGCACCGAATACCAAAACCTGCTCCCTCGGTGGAGCGTGAGGGATGTGCAGCCCTGTCCCCAGCCCTTACTCACCGGGCTCCGGCGCAGGGGACTCCTCTCCTGGGGGTGGCAGCGGGCGGCAGCACTTCTCAAGTGGCGCGGGGCTTCCCTCACTCCTGCCATCTTCACCCGGGCCCCCTCCTGGGACCAGGGACTTTATCTCTCGGCTCTGGGAGGTGGGGTGGGCTCCCGTCCTCCCTCGGGACATACGCTTCGGGGCTCCCATGGGCTGACAGGAGCCCCGCACCGACGCGTACAGCTTCCGGTCCTGCCGCGGCCCCGCCCTCGTCACAGGCGAACTTGCCTGGCTTCCGGGGTGGCCACGGAGGGACCTGGAGCGGCAATCTCAGCGGCAGGCAAAGTCGCTGGGTGGGCACCCGCGCACTATAATAAAAAAAATAAGCGGCCTTGCGGGGTGGGCACCCGCGATCTAAATACAAAAACAATCGGGGGGCACCCGGCGATCAATCCCAAGAAACGCACGGCCATAATGCAGGGTGGGCACCTGCACTCAGAATATCTCAAAATAGGCGGCCATGCGGGGTGGGCTCCCGCCTCTCTCCCCTCCAGCAGGGGGGAAGTTTGCAGCGCCGCGCTGCGGAGCCCTTGTGCTCCTTTTCTTGGGCAAATAAGGATAAAGCGCTTCCAGGGCGCCAGGCCAGCAGCCAGGTCTTTGATAGATCCAGGAAACAGAAACCAAAGGTCCCACAAAGTCCATCAGGCATCCAGGGGCTGGGCAGGGCCCAGGGAGGCAAGCCTTCCCCTGGGCCCCAGCAGCAGCACGCCCCTGGTTGTTTCAAGTTAAGCACAAGAACATTTTTCTGGGGTCACAGCCCCTTCTTTTATACTACATTTCCCTTTATCTCAAGGTGCAGGGAAGGGGCGAACCAGATACAACTGGTTCTTGAGCACTTTGTTTTGCTCAGCCCCTCTCCCTATTCACAGCACAGGTCAGGGTCATCAGTCGCACCACAGGGGGCGGAGCCAGCATTGTGTGGGGAAAGCCCAGCCCTATTCAGGTCCCAGGTGTACTCCTCCCACTCATCAACATGCAGCTCTCTCCACCCACCACTGGGGCAGACCCATCCTGACTCCTGGAGCCAGGCTCACCAGCCAATCACACGCCAGACAGTCACTGCACATTTATGCCAGCGTCTAGAAGTGGCACTTCTATACTAGTCACAGTAACGCCGCACACATCATCGCGCAGCATTTAATCTCACGAGTTCGCACATACCAAACTCGGCCCTGCACTCCCCACGCATCAGGAACTAACATGGTCACTCAGATCCCCCATGCATTCCTATGGGAGGGCAGGTCAGTCTCATTCAACCATACACAGAGCGCACGCGCTTTCCACTGGGACACAGTGTGAAAGCGCCTAGAGGCCTAAAACCACTAGCACAACACAGGAAAAAGGCTAGGATAATGCAAAAAGTTCTAGGGGTGAACTTGCCAGAAGGGCCAAGTCCAACAGGCAGGAACAGCATGGCGTATGATCTTAATAAAGGGGGGTGGGTCTCATGCAGTTTTGCTTCATGGAATTCTACGTAGTTACCTAAAAACTCAGCGACATTCCACTTAGTTCTACAAGTGGCAGAGTTCCGGTCTGTTGTGCTGATTGTTAGCCCAGGCAGCTTATCCTGCGCTGTAAAACCAGCATGAACTGCATCACACACTGTACCAGATGGCACTGCTTTCTGCTGCTCGGGTATATTTAACACAATGTGAGCAGCAACGTTCTTAAAGCAACCGTTAGCGACATGACGCAAACACCCACAGTCAGAAATCTGCTGGGAAGTGGTCTAGAGCTCACTTTTTCAC
Organism: Triturus cristatus; assembly: GCF_964204655.1. Classification (NCBI taxonomy): domain Eukaryota; kingdom Metazoa; phylum Chordata; class Amphibia; order Caudata; family Salamandridae; genus Triturus; species Triturus cristatus. The sequence continues at coordinate 306,162,955 of NC_140581.1, forward strand.
ACTCACTAACTTAACATTAACTAGCCACATGTGAGAAAAACTCAGTAGAGTTTTCGCCAAACTCTGTGCTCCAATAGGAGCGCAGAGTGGGAAAAGCTCTGCGAACACCACCTGCAGAGCAGAGTTTACTTCCCACCCCTACTCTTAATGATAGACAGCAAAGAGTTTAGGAATGTCAGAGAAAACATTACTAATGTCTAGTGTGATAAAAGCATGGCTTGGACAATTACATGAGTGGCAAGTTGTATGCTAGGGAGGAGGATTTAAAGCCTACTCAGCAGGCTGGGATAGTGTCTACTTGGCTATCTGTCTTTGCAGTGTGTGATTTGCTGGAGAGGTGACTGTAAACGAAGAAACAGTTTAACACCTGCTGTCAGCTGAAGGGTGAAACCTTTAAGGTCTTTGCATGAAAGTGATGTGTGAAGGATCAGAAGTGCTTATGAAGAGGTCACATACAGTTTATATGGGATTTAGCTTCAACTACTGCAGTTTATGTGGGGTTTAGCTCTAACTATCTGATTGGCTTCCAGGACTGAATCAGCGTTCAACATAGCTTGAAGGAGCTCATGATATCTTCATGTTCAGTTGGATGTCACTTATGTTTAGTAGATTGCTTAGCTGACAAGGAGAAACCACAAGAATTTCTGTATATAGAATGGATGGCACTTGAAGTAAAGAATACAAGCAGCCAAGGGAATTTGCAGGTGTGTCTCTGGACACATTTTTACTATCAACATGATTGTAGAAAACTACTGGGGGATTTTATTCTGTAGGTTCATTGGGTATTGATATTGTTGAAGGCTGCTGGGAGATTTAAAAACCCCATGAGGCATGGCTTTCCATTGTTGGTGATGAGTTAGACATAGTCCATGGCTTGATATGACTTACTATCTTGTGTGCCCGCGCCTTCAACTTTTTCCACAGTTGTTTTCAAAGCCCAGCATCTGTGAAACTTGTGCTTTGTGCTACACAGATAAGCCTGCTTTTTGTTCATTTTGCTTCTTTCCTCGGACTCTAAGAGCATGGTCCTTAAACCCGATATATATATATGAAATCCACAGGAATGGCTTTATCGAGGTTGAAGGACTGTCATCTTTGTAGTTGATGAACACACTAAATCATCTTACAAGTGGGCAAAATAGCACATTATTTGCCTGTTTTTTTTTATGGTTGCACTTATCATGGCCAAAATGAAAATAACGAATGAACTGATTATGGTTGCGATATGTATTCCACAACAGTAAATTAATCATTTTAAGTCAGAAAACACTTACTTTGGCAGAGTGTTCCATTGTAACCACCACTTTAGTCCCTGCGCTGGAAACCAAGTCCATGGCACCACCCATTCCTTTCACCATCTTTCCCTGCAAGAAACAACCATTGAGATGAAAAAGCGACAATACATATTACATTTTTAAAATCCTACTTTAGAGGAAATACAAGGATAACGTCCAAAACTACTATGTGCTTTCAGGGAATAGACTTTGGGATTAGTGATAATCTTCTCCACTGAGAGACCCAAAGAGCTTTGCAGATCGTCAGATTTAAAGGGAAAAGTAGGTACCTCAATGTTACAGCTACATTGGCAGAAATTGTAGACCCCCTAATTATTTACATTTGGGGATCAACAGGTTCCTCAGTTAAACAAACACGCCTGGCCGAAAAAAAGGGTTGTGGAAAGCATCACTTGGAGATTTAGAAATCAGTGTTTTATAGTTCTAGAAAATAACCTGAACTAGTCTCATTTAGGATTTTGGGAAAAAGTGGAACTACTTGAAGCTTTGCGGTCACAGTTCATTGCTCAATGTTTTTTTTTGATAATAGTGTATAACTCCATGTTGCCTCTTACAGGCCAAAAAAGAAATTTCAATTACGTTGGTGCAATGAATGTAATTTCAGGAACATCCCATTATGCTGGTTATGTAAAATTACCCAAATTATGCCACGTCGCATAATTACACCAAATTAGAGTACTTGAACAATCTGAATTTCCAGAACGCGAGCGGCACTCTAGTGTTTGGTGTTATTTTTTCAATACAAAATCAAATAGGGATGAGAGGTGCATTCTGTGCTAAAACTGGACCTCTGCAACGCCCTCTACACATGAATTGCCACGCACCTCCTACAGAGACTTCAGACTATACAGAAAGCCACAGCAAGATTCATCGTCGGCCTTCCCCGATGAACCCACATCAAACCCCATCTCAGGCAACTCCATTGACACCCCGTACAGAAAAGATGCCAATTCAGGCTGCTGACCCACGCACACAAGGCTCTACACAACCAAGGACCCGCCTACATTAACCAACGCCTGAACTTCCATCAGAGTCAAGAAGACTACGCTCCACCTCCCTTTTATTTGCCCATACTCCCTGCATCTACTGAAGCAGAAGTAGAGGATGCTCCTGCTCCCACATTGCAGCAAATACCTGGGACAGCCTCCCCACGCATCTCCAGACCTTCCCCTCGCTTTCATAATTCCTAATGGCCCTCAAGAACTGGCTGTTCGAATAAGCCTGCAAGAGCCTGAATACCCTATATGGTGATTAGCAACACTTTATAAATTCTGGTTGATTGATTGATAAAATATAGTACTAAATGCCTGATTTGGATTTCATTCAATCTGGCATAACTTTCCCAAAATTCTGTAAAATTACTTGAAGCAAGTTATACCAGTTTTGCATACACCAGACTAAAGGCACGAAATCAGAATATCGGACAGAAAGTTCATGGGTTGCACCTCTTAATAGTGTGGTTTAATAAAAAAATGAGTAAGAGATAAAGCATGCACAGTTTACATTAGTCAGGTGCTAAAAGTTATTTTACAAGTACCTTGTGGAATTCTTCGATGGCTACCGAACCATCAACCCTCATCAAGAGCTGCAGGAAGGGTTTATAAAGTCACCCCTGATGCAAGCCTTTATTCTAACAAGGGTTAATACAATGCTTTAGCATGTCCACTCGAGAGGCTGAGGAGGGACAAGAGCCAGACCTACAGAGATGCTCCTATTAACGTCCACGTAGGCACAATGCAGCTGTTGTATAGTAAGATTAAAAAACTTTAAAGTGTCTTGTCATAGTGATGGGTGACAAATCTCTACATTGGCCCCATGTCCTCTTAGTAATGATGGAGATTTGTTTACAAGGAATGATGGCGGCTACTACAATGTATAGGAATGTCTTAAGGCTGTTCCTGAATGAGCGGTGGCATGTAGGAATCAGTCTTTTACAAAACAGACAGCATTTGTTTGTTCACTTCCTCATTAACCTCTTATAATGTACATACTTTTCTTCAAAATATCAATTAGCGCATGTTTCTTAACTAAGATTTTTGATTCTTGGTTCATCTGCGAGATAATAAATTTAAAAAAATCAGAACCATAACATTTGATATTGGTACCTCCTGTGCATGTATTTCGATTAACACACAAATTTATATTCTGCAACTCATGCTTTACTGGTTCTTTAGCAAATTCAATAAAAATATACGCTTCGAAAAAACTGGAAATGAAAGAAAGTTCAATCTTATGTAAAAATCACTAGTAAAACTAGAAAAACAATAATGATCAAGCAAAGTGACAAAAGACTTCATCAGAAGAATTCTCTACAGAAGAAAACTGAAAGCTGGCTTCACATTGCTCACGTTGTTAATACAGACCTCTTGGTTTGCGTGCAACAGGCATAGAAATACTGTTTTGGCAAAGATTGGTCACAATGTAATGCAACATACTGCTTTTCCGCCAGGCTTTGATCTCTTTCTGCAGCCTGTGGTATTAGACACAGTATTGCAAAAAATATTAATGCGGTTACATGCAGTCCTTTGTATTAGTGCTGGATGTGCTTCCAGTCGCATGTATATATGGGGCATTACTGTTTATTAGGACACATGGGTTGCCCTCATATTTTGAAATATGTAGTTTGTAGATTACCACCATTCAGAGGGAGGAACATTGCCAACAATTTCTTAAGTGCCTATATCATTGCATGGCTACACACTTATAAGGTCCAAAAGGCTAGACCTATTGGGTATGCCAATGCTTGTTCTATCATGGCAGGTGTACGATAGCAAACTATGTCAGCCTCTCCCAGATCTAAAACAATTGGCTGAGCTCTGTTTGATGAACAGTTCAATGTATGCGGACTAAGAACGAGACGGCAGTAGCATTAAAAGCAGAGAGAATCCAAAGGTTCCACCTAAGGGATAGTACTAATTAAAAATAATAAATAGAACGTTAATGACATCTTGGAGTTCAAAAGGGGAGATGGATGTGGAGCGATTCCTGCAGATTGGACTGAGTAGTCAAAATAGACATAGTCAAGGGGGTGGCAGAAGGTCCACATAAGGACTTTCTGGCAACCCCTGTAACCAGAAGGCACTGGTGCTCTGGAACTATATTAGCACTGGATATGGAGTTAAACAAACAGCAGCAGCCAGATACCAACAGCACACAATTTTCATAGGTTTGGTTCATATAGTCAGTATGGTTATTGAATGTCCCTAGGTAACAACAATAGAAATGGCTAAATTGCAAACCGCTTTAGTGTCAATACCACAGACTTTTCTTAGCATCCGCATTAGCCATGGGCTGGTTTTGCCAAGCGTAGATTTCTTGAGGACCACATAAGGGATAAAGGGTGTAAGAGGTGGTTGAAGAGAACTTACAACCATGTCCTAAGTGCAGGGGTACAGATATACAGATGGGTAGTCTGCTTCTCACTCCAGGCGACTAATTAGGATCTCATGAGTGTGGGGAGATAATAACAGTTTTAGTATAGAACTGCAATTACAACGGATACCAGGAAAACAGATGCCATAAAGAGACAATATATTCTGAGTTTGCCAGGCTAAATGTGACTCTCACCATTGCTACTGGGGCTGTGCATTACCAGCTGAACACTATCCAACCATGATGGTAGGTGGTACTACTGCCACTGAAGCGCAATTTTGAGGAATGATGAGGTGAAGGCAAAGTACAGCAGAAATTGTATAAATAAAACAACAAGACAGCTGACATACTGTGCTTCAGGTAAGGTTTTAGGCTTCCTAATTAGTTACATGCTTGTATCTGTACATATTCATCATAAATAGAAGAAACAGCAGCATGCTAGTCATAATACTACCAGGACTAATACCATTTTCCTCAAGAACTAACCCTGAGAGCAAATCCAGTAGAGATATTTCCAGCAGCCACAGAAATAGTCCAAACTAATACTATCAATCTTAAGCGAATAAGATGCAGCTCGGAAAACATAGAGACAATAGCTGCAACTGCAAAACAACTCTATGCACAAATGGACAAAAAGGGTGGCAACCCCCTAGAATGCTGGACTAATTTCACCAAAACTCTCAGTGAGACATTTCCGAGCAAATCAAATAAGGAGGCATAATCAGCCTCGTATAATTCCAACAAAATAGTGAAATGCCCGGAGATTAAGAGATTGACCCGAATTACTAATCATACATTGAAATTGGTACGTAAATATCCTTTTAATTGGCAATTGCATAATACTTTGCGACAAACAAGGAAAATATTAAAACAAAAAAGATGGAGAGCCAAACAAGAGAAAAACCATAAAGCCTGGTCATTGTTGTATTATGAGAAAGCAAAAAAACAGTGCTAAATTTTGGAAAAAGGTGTCAATGTTATTGAGACCAGGACATCATGGGATAAGCTCTAATGTCACCGAAGCAAAATGGTATACTTATTTACATAACCATTTTAATGACTCGGAACCGATTGTGGACACCCGGATAATAGATGCACCAACAACAGTCTCTGCCCTCAACTCAGTCCCGGAGAGTAGTAAAATAGCGACAAGCGAGGCAAGACAAAAAATATCTTTCTTGCCATCAATGAACAAAGACCAGTTGATTGAATCAAACCTAATGAGTTTATCAGAAGATAACCCAGACAGAGAAATACAACTCATCAGGAAACTAATTGCAAAAGGCAGGAGAGTAGGTGCACCGGGGCCCAATGGAATTCCCCCGATGCTATTTAAGCAAGATCCCATTTACTGGAGTAAAATCCTGGAGCCAGTCTACAGATATGCCCTAACACATATGCAACTACCAGACTCATGGAGAGGCTCAATTGTAAGCCCGATATACAAACAAGGTGGACGTGACAATCCAAACAATTATCGGTTAATTGCTCTAATAGATATAGAGGCCAAATATTATGCAGGGATCCTACTGGAAGAACTTACAAGATGGACAGCCGAAACTAACATCATTCCCATAACACAGACCGGTTTCCAAAAAGGCCAAGGAACAACAACGAACATCCTGGCCCTGTCCTTACTTATGGATGCTGCAAGAGAAAAAAAACATGCACTATACCTCTGTTTTATAGATTACGCAGCAGCATTTGATCATGTGGACCGAGATATGCTTTGGTATAAACTGGCAAAATGGGGGATATCTTCTTTACTGCTGAACCAGCTCATACACCTATATACAGACACATGGATTAGGATAAAACTGGGAGAAGGTTCGCGATTATCGAGAAAAATTCCAACTAACAAGGGCCTCAAACAAGGCTGCGTCCTCTCACCAATATTATTTAACCTTTTCATGGCTGATCTGCCAGAAGAACTGGATAAATGTTCATCTCATAGTCCATCATTAGGAGGTAAAACCTTGACAAACCTGCTTTATGCCGATGACCTAGTTTTAATTAGCCGCACCCCTATTGGCTTACAACGCCTTTTCGACACAACTAATAGATTTTCAAAAAGAAATATCTTAAATATAAATAACTCAAAAACCAAAATTATGGTAGTGAATTACCATAAAAAATCTTCACCAAAATGGTACCTGGATGGGCATAGAATACTACAAGCCACCACTTACAAATATCTGGGGATCCTCCTGGATCACAACAACTCGTGTAAACCACAGCTGGAGTCCCTAAAGAAAAAAGGTATGACATCTTGCCTGACACTCAAACCACTGAAGAACCAATTGCCAGATCTCTCCCTTGAACCTTTCTTAAAAATTCTGAGAGCCAAATTTCAGCCTACAATCTCATACGGGAGCGAACAAATGAGAGGGAGAGACGCTTTACCGTTAAACAATATCATAACAAAAGCATATCGTGTGATATTCCAGCTTCCAAGATATGTCTCTCCAGCCCAACTTCGACTGGAATTTGGTGTACAAAACCAAATAGTGGAGCGAATGGGATCCTACGTAAAAACATGGCACAAAATTAGACTTGCCGAAAAAGGCACTTTGAATGACCTTTTATGGATTGAACTAACTCGGAATAATAAATCCCCATTTAATAAATACCTTATAGATGCAATTAAGAAACTGAGCCTAGAGAACTTATGGAACACTTCAGTATCTCACAATGTTTTTAAAAAACTAGTGACAAAAACAACAAAGAGTATCTCCCTCGCACTGGATAAGGAAACATTGTCAAAACGTACTCATGGATGGACAGTTATAAGCAATTACAAGAATAGCAACCCTCAATCCTATTTAAATTTAGGAATAAGGATACATATAAAACAAAAATTCCTGAAGTTAAGATTGGGGGTTGGACCTATAAAAGCATTATTACCGCCATGGAAACGAATCGGGCATAACAATGAATGTAGATTATGTGGACTAGGTGAAGAGAACATTACCCACATCATCTGTATATGTGAAAAACTGAAGGACATAAGGGTATCTTTATTAAAACCGTTTTTTATTCAGCATGGTGTGAGGACCTGCAGACAAGCAATACTTCTATGTTTTAATCCAACTGTAACTCAATTAAACTGCCGCCTTACAAAATTTTTGGACATTACAGAGAAAAGATTAAATATCCAATTAGATTTGCTATCAGTTTAATGAAACAGCGACTAGTCTTCGGATGATTTGCAAATTTCTCTTACTTGCACGTTTTAAGAATTAACTTTTCCTTTTTTATAATTGTATAACACTCTCTGATCTTAAGAAAAGCATTTCTTTTAATTTAAATGTACAGAAGTTTTATTACCAAGAAATTGCGCTTCTTTTTTGTATGATTACCATATGCAATGATTTTAATTAATTATGCATAATAAAAAAAAAAAAATTACTACCAGGGCTAAATTAACCAAGGAGCAACATCAGGACTAAATAAATCAAGGAGTAATGAAAAGGTTGGAGGAAAAGAACTGGCATATACCAAGTCAACAATTCTGAATGGAAAAAGGCTTGAGAGGGCAAAACAGCCATCCTCACCAGTAGCTTAAACATACAAAGTGACCCAAGCATGGGAAGGATTAGTAACAGACCATGAATGAAGTAAAGTGGTCTGAATTAGTGAGTTTACTTTTAGTAGGGTTCATATATGTTAAAAAAGTAGACTTCACAGGGGCCTTAACCGAGGACCCATGACAGAGAAAATATGGACTGGCAGACAGTCATAATTTAACAGTGAATGGGTATTCATTTGGTCTGTTTGCACGTCAATCTTCAGCACTGGCATGGTTGATGAAATGCTCATGATTACAAATGGGGAGTTGTTGTCAAGCACAGGGAGATAGAAAGGGGTAGGTGTTTCTTACTGTTGAATATTATGGTGGTGTTAGTTCAAGAACTAGGGTTGGGGGCTGTGGTGTAAATTATATTACACCTATTCCAAGCTATAAAATGTACATGAAATGTATCAAAGAGCTGATGCTATCCTATTAGAAGTGATCATTAGGTGAAAGGCAGACCATGCAGGAGGGTTGTTGAATACAGCTATAGATATTGTAAATGGCACTTTTCTGAATATGCAGGGTGTTGGAACATTTGTCCTTCACTCCTCTTTTTGCTGAATTGAATTTTCTAGGCTTAGGACTTTGTGCATATTATCCCTGTTAACCAGTGCTAAAGAGGTTGTTCTCACTCCTTTAAACATGGTGAAATTGGCTTGCACCCAAATGGCACATTTAAGTCCCTAGTAAAGTGGTAACACATGTACCTAGGGCTCGTAAATTAAATGCTACGAGTGAGCGTGGGACACATAAAGCCACCAATTCAAGGAGCCCTTTCAACATGTCTCAGGCTAGCCACTGCAGCATGTGTATGCAGTTTTAAACTGCCATTTTGAAATGGCAAAATAGACCTTCTTACAGGCCTAGACCTTCCTTTGTAATACATATGTCACCCCTAGTGCAGGCCCTAAACAGCCCATAGGGAAGGGTGCAGTGCATCTAAAAGGTTGGACATGTACTTTTACATTTCCTGGTAGTGAAAAACTCTTAAATTCATTTTTCACTATTGCAAGGCTCACCTCTCCCATAGGATAACATTGGGTTACCTTTTTACATTTAATAAGTGATAACTTTAAACTGACAGCAAGTAGGAATGTCGAGTTTGGTGTCAAAAGAGACTTTTAATTTAAAACCATCTTTAATGCTAAAGTTAGATTTTAAGACACAATTCTAAAAAAGCCTCTTTTAGAAAGTTGGAATTTCCTTGTGCTAACCATTTGGTGCCTCCAGCTTGTCACCTGGGTCACATGGCTAGGTGTAGCAGGCAGTTGTTCTTTGTGTATTACTTTATTTTTTAATGAGGGGGCAGAGATGTCACCTACCACACTTGCATATCACAAAGATTGCTGTAGCACACTTGCAAAGTGTTTCACACTAGTCTTTTGTGCCACCAGAGAAGCTTAGGCCCTACAGAGAGGCAGAAAATTCCAGACACCTTTTTAGGGGGAAGACTCGAGAAGTTTCTTCCACTTCAAAGTTGGAACCAGGTATAAATAGTGGGCCCTAGGACCCAAATCTTCTGTACACTTTTTGACCTGTGGAAGACTCAGAAAGACTTCCATGCTTCTCTTACTGCAAGGACTGCTACTCAGCTGCCTGAGAGAGAAGGACTGGAACTGCCTGCACCTTGAACCCTGGGAAACCACAGCGACTTCAAGGGCTAGTTGGTTGGCCTCCTGATCAGAGCCTTAGGGACAAAAAGGCTCCTACCACCTTGCACCTGGAATCTGAATGCTGCGAGTCCTGCTCCCCAGGTTGTCACCCTAGTCTTGGACCCTTGAAGTGGGCCTGAAGGTGCTCTGCCAGCCCAGCTGTGGTTCTAGCAGAACCGATGAAGCATGACGCGTTGCCTCGCAGCTCTGCATTGGAACTGCCACTGTGCAACACAACCGTGACACAGGACCCTGCAGCTCTTCAGAACTGTGGGGCGCATTTTCGACGCAGGACCTCGCATCTCAGCCCTGCAGCTCCTCAGAACCGCTGATGCGTGACACATCTTTGAGACAGGACCTCACATGAGAGTCCAGCTGCTCCTTGAAACCGCCGTTGTGTAGCGCATCCTCAAAACAAGGCCTAGCATCGCACTCCCGCAGCTCCTCGGAACCACTGCTGAGTGACACATCCTCAGCGCAGGACCTTGCATCAACGCTCATCAAAACATCCACTGTGCGACGCATCCTCGAGACAGGACCTCGCAACACTCCGCAATCCGAATTTAAGGTACTTGGTACAGCAAGACTAACTTGGTCCCTGTATCCGGCCTGCGCTCCAACGCAGTTGATCGGAACATGCGACTTTGTCCTGGTCCAGCGCTTCCTGATAACCACAGTTGGCGCAATGTGCTTTTATGCACTACTTTTACTGAATCCTTTAAAATAGCACATCTCCAGTTCTACTAATTGGATTTGTGTCATTTTGGTGTCAAAAAAGGCATTCAAAAGGCATTCAATTGTATTCTATTTTAATAAATTAGTGTGGAATTTGTCTTGTGTTATGTTGTATCTATTATTGTTTTCAAGTGCAGCATAAATACTTTATGTATTGTCTCTAAGCTAAGCCGGACTACTTTTGTGCCAACTGACCTTTTTTTAAATATTTCTTTATTGGCAATTCAAATTGCAAAAAGTAAACCAACTAGAATCATCAGTAAGTAGTATTACACTTCAGTGCCATCATACATCCGTAACATCTAAAGTACATCTGTACACGGTTAATATACCCATAACGCCACCCTTTCTTGTGCTAGTATGCGCTCGCAGTTAAGGTAATCTTTCTCAGTACAAATAATCATGTCTCCTTGACTGTCCACTATCCAGAGGGAGGTATGCTGTAAAGCAGGGGACGGTGGCGAGGGCGCAGTCTGCAGAGCGGAGCTGGCGGGTGGGGGTGTAGAAGCTGAGACGGCTGTTGAGGTACGCTGGCCCGGAGTTGTGGAATGCCTTGTGTGCGTGGGTGAGGAGCTTGAAGGTTATCCTCTTGTTGACCGGGAGCCAGTGCAGGTCTCTCAGGTGAGGTGTGATGTGGCTGCGGCAAGGGATGTTGAGGATCAGGCGTACGGAGGTGTTCTGGATGCGTTGAAGCCGTTTCAGGAGTTTGGCCGAGGCTCCTGAGTAGAGGGCGTTTCCGTAGTCCAGTCTGCTGCTGACGAGGGCCTGGGTGACCGTCCTTCTCATTTCGGTGGGGATCCACTTGTAGATCCTGCGGAGCATGCGACGGTGTTGAAGCAGGAGGAAGAGACGGCGTTGACCTGCTTCGTCATGGAGAGGGTAGAGTCGAAATTATAACACTCAGCAGTACTGTTTTACCATGTTGTTGCGTTGTATCCACTTTGTACAGGCAATAGTGTTTAGGGAAAGAGTAGATAGAGGCCTAAGTTGCCATTTAACATATAGATAGAACAAAGATTCCTCTCAAGAGTGTGTGAGAAGGAGTGTGGAAAACATCCAGGGGGTCTTTACCAGCAGATTTGTAGTCGAGTTTACTGATTGATCCGCCTGGAAAATGTGTGTGGGCGGATTTACACAAAGAAGGGCCTTTTGATTTGTGTGAAGCCACGGCTTGCACATGTATTTATACAATGGTAAAGAGCCCTTCTAGGGTCCTGCTTATGCAACCTTTCCTCCTGTGTGAAGGAGGGAATTAAAAGAGCAAATAAATCATTTAAGACTATCTTTGGTAGGAAGATAAGTTTGTCACTCAATATCAGTTTTATTTTGGGGAAAAAACATAAGGTAAGGTAGCGGACACGCAATTCGCCTATTTCTCAGATACAAAAAAAGTTTTTTTGATCAAGGAACTTTGGAGTGCATGCGTGTAAAGTCACAAAGGAGGCCCCTTAGGGTAGGTGTGTACTAAGTTGTAGTCCCCCAGTGGGTCCAATGAGTTGTCTCTCAACCAGGATGCAAACACAGGTCACCTGCTGAAGTACACTTATTGAGGTGGGTCTCCTTCCACTTAGCATCAAATCCATTACCTCCATAAAATGTAACAACCCAGTGGGGAGCCACAGATTACTTTAATGTTCAAAATAATTAAATTCCCGTGGATTAATTCTTGACCAACAAGTAAGCCACAGCTAACCTCTTTCGCAGCAAAACAACAGCTCCTTCTAGGCTCATATAAAAAGAGAAGGAGAAGAAGAATGTAGTTTTTGTATACCATCAATAGACTTCCAAACAGATCTCAAATCAGAGACTGATATACTATGATGCCATCAATCCTTGATATATTACTGTTCTTGCAGCTTAACCTTCAAATATGCTCCCAAATAACTGTAAAGTCAATTCAGTTAAACTGACAGCACGTTCTCTAAATTTCAGAAGTTCATATCTCGACTTTCACATAGTCCCTTGCAGCCTCCTGCGGGGGACTATGTGAAGATTTAAGATGCAGCTGAAAGACAAAAGGGTTGTAAAGTAGAACTGAGCCTTTTTAAAGATTTTTGTTTTAAATATATGTTTTCAATACAACAAATTGAAAGTCTTCTATGATTTATAAACTAATCAATGTGCAGCATGTAAGCTGTGGCTCCTCACTGGCTTGTTAAATTTGATGTATGTACTTCATCTGTCAGTTGGCTTTCTGATATAATAGATAGTAACATTAAAAAACATCCATTGTCTGACAGCAATCAATATGTTGGCAATGCTAGCATTCCACATTTTACACATATAGGGTCAGTGTAGCTAGGAAACATGGGTGAAGCAAGGGACTCTGCTGCAATAGCAGATTTTTTAATCAAGAAAGAGGACAAGGAGCAGACTCGTAGCCAACTTGATCAGGATTGTTGTATCGAGCTTGTCTTGCCTACTCTAGAGTGAATCAAATGGTCATGATGGAGCCTTCTCTTCTGAATGTCTCTCAAAAAGAGGTGCAAAAGGGAAAATAAACTGGATCTTGAATATCCAAACCAGACACAAAGCCTACCCTATTGATTAAGGGGCGAATATTCTAGACAGGAAACCACCAGATACGACTCACTCTTCCTTTGTACTGACAGAGTTATGTCTGGGTTCGCTATATGTGAAAGTTGAGGCCCACCACAAGAAAGGTCTTCAGAAGAAAGTCCTATTTGTTGTTTAAGGAGGACAGCCTCCTCTACTGGTCCACCTGTGTGCTCTGTTTACCTGCCAGTTGAAATACTGACAGACCAATTTCCCAGTCCACAGCCCAAAACCAAAAATGGACTGACTCCTCAAACAGAGGTTCTGAGACCACACATCCCATTTTTTTGCTTTGGAACACTGATGTTGTGCTGTTCGTAAGAATCCACACCTGCCTGCCTTGAATCCATAGAAGGACTTTAATGCCAGCTGGATGTCTCTCAACTCCAGCAAACTAGGGGTGTATTACGGTAAGTGCCCCGGAGGTGCAACAGGCGTTTGCGCCCACTTTGCACGCTCTTGGGGCACTTTGGTATTACAGAAGGGGGTGCAGACGCTTGTGCGTCTCCTTCAGGAATACCAATAGTGCTAGAGCACTTAAAGTGCCAGCAGTACCTTCAGGGGTCATTCCCTGATTTCCATAAGGGCGTGTCAAATGCAAATGAGGGAATTCCATTGCCTCTGCGCCCCCGCCATATTACAGATGTGGGAGCAGAGGCAAAGAAGCTCTCAGGGGGCACCAACCTATGCATGTGGCTTTGAATATTATATGTTAGTGAGTATATGAAAATCTGACTCACATAAGATTAACCGGAAGGCATCCCGATATAAAAGCACTGAGCGTGCACCCTGAGAGCAGCCCTCTGGAAGGGGAAAGGTGGGTCCTATGGACCTTCCCAGACATCACCTTCCAGGCAGATGCAGTCACTGACTCTCTAATCCCTTTCAATCGTTCAGGCAGCTTGTCACCTGCACTGTGAAAACACAGAGCGGCTGCAAGCCGTGCTCCGTGTTTTCACACGAATGCGCTGCCCCAGGGCATTGCGAGTTCACGGCTGCCCTGAGGGCAGCACATTCATCATAATAGAGTGCATTTTCATTGCTTGCATCGGGCACACCTTTTAAAAGGTGTGCCTGGCAAAAACATTGAAAATTAACTCTTGAAGTGAAATCAATTTTATGAGCACTTCAAGGAACGAATACTTTTTCCAGAAACTCCTCTTGCAGCCGCTCTGTGCTTTTACAGTGCAATATTTCCCCTGATGAAGATGTGCTTTTTCTTGAGTGAACTAAAGATAAATGATCTCTAGGTCACTTAAGTGTCTTCCCCAGGCTACGGGAAAAGTGTCTGTGCACAGCCTCTTGGCACAGTGAACATAAGCGTTCTCCTTCAAAAGGTTCAAAGGGAGGAATATCCCTCAAAGCAGAGTAGGAATTTTTGGAAAAAGTATTTGTTCCTTGAAGTCCTCATTAAATTTATTTCACTTCAGAAGTTAATTTCATTGAGTTTGGCACATCTGAAACAATGCATAAGGTGATATGTGGGATATGTGATGCAATCAGATGTAAAAGGTGGAAGGCTGACTTTGTGGTCTATACAGGTTGCTGACTGAATGTGAACACTATCTGCTAGATTGGACACAAGCTTTATGAAGGGGGGACGCCTACAGTTTGAGTGTCCAAAACGGTCACAAAGAACAACGGTCATTTGGCAGAGTGCCAGAGATGATCAAGCTTTATTGTTATTGTAAAATCTCTGTGCTGCACATAGGCCAAAGGGAGAACTTTGAATTGGCAGCACTCTTCCACCCACCAAAATTCTCCGATTGTTTTCCTGTAACTCATACATGGATGTGCAAGTATCTTGCAAATCCAGAGACACCATCCAGTCATGCAACTGGAGAGCCTGTAGTTTCAAGAATAAGGTCACCATCTTAAACCATTCCTTCTTGTGAAATTGTTGAGGAAATCCAAGTCTACAATTGGACAGAGTGCCCTCAATCTTTGGACTATGTTAACACCTGGAGTAACCACTCAGTCCCGACTAACTTTCTTAAACACTCCTTTTCAAGATGTTTGCACGAGAGAAGAGGCGGAAAGCAGGGGGCATTCAGTGTACTGTTTGGAGAGTGGGGAAAAAATGATCTTCTATCGGGATGAGTCACTGGGCAATCTTATGTGAGTCCCTCAGATTCTCATATATTCACTAACAAACAATATTCGAAGCTGTATGCATAGGTAACCCTCTTAGTATCAGACTTGAGGCTTTATTGGTTGTTATCCATTGCTCCTTTTGCAATGTTTTGTCACAAGTGACCCCCTATTTCCTGACTACATAGAGAAGGCAGGAGTGAACCTGATCTATCTTAGCACTACACCAGTCAGATCATGGCATTGCCTCCCTCTTAGGATGAAGCTAATCTATAACTCACAAGAAGCATGCTAACAAATTGCATGAAGAACATGGCAGACAATTATTTGTGCCTAATCTTATTATTTGATACACCCGAAAATTGAATCTTCTCGTTTGACAGGCACATTCCATGCACAAGAGGGACGTGTCTGCTTACAGTTGTGATTATTTGGTGGAGAGGGTGGCAACAATGCCCACAATCTGCCGATAGTGCAGGAACTGAACCACGATGGGAAAGGCCTGACTAAACTTTCCTCACATGCCAGATAGTCCACAGCTGGAATGTTAGACCATTGATGCATGCCATTTAACTGGTCTCTTCTTTGCATGCTATGGTTCTGGAAAGGAAACCCAAGGTTGGTTCTTATGCTCACCTTCAATGGGAGGCTTATCAGGCGATTGACCTAACCATTAAGACTTCATGGTTTGATTTGGAGTTCGCCCGGAGGTTATTCATTCCACATATAATATTTCTGTATGAGAAGAGAAAATCCTACTCTACAGTGCTTGGGATACGGAGACCCAGCGTTGCAGGGATCATGGAACTGAAGCCGAACTGAACTACTAGTCTGATTCCCATCTGTGCAAACAGACAAAGCCTGCAGCGAGCAAGGAACTGATGCCCAACAGAACGACTGATCTGATACCATCTGTATGAGTAGCAGCCCAACACACTAATGATCAAGTGATCCAGACGTCCCACTAGTCTGCACGCCCTCAAAGAAGCCAACAGGCAATATCTGAATTGTCTTACAAAAATAGTAAGTACATAAACAATCCTCCTGCATGTTTCCCTCTCTCCCACAGGACAGTTTCATTTGAGCAGGTGGTCCCAAAGAACTCAGACGCTTTAGATGGAGTGATGTCATTTAGTGCAAGTTAAGTGAAGACTTCATGCAGGAAGAGCTCCTCTATTCCCGCTTTTTCCTTTGCATTGTGGTACGTGTAGTTCGGTTTACTGCTTTAATTCAGGACTACACGTACTAGAAGTTAGATAAAGCATGGGAGAGGGGTGAGCTGGAGGAAATTGAAATCCTTGAGGTCCAAAATGGAGCCTCAATCCTTTCTAGCAATTGTGAATACGGTACGATAGAATACAGACTTAAATACGGGTGCTAGTCATAATAAACCGAGATGCCATGCCTAATTAACCACGTTTTACTCCATAATGTACACACCGAGCAAGCTCTAAACGAGTCATGCGTCGCAGGTAGGCGCTTTAGTGACGTCCACGCAAAAGGAATATTTCGCAGTTACATTTCCAGACCATGAACAGCTAAAACGGATTAGGACTGCACGCACGGTGCTAATGTAAGTCCAACGAGAACTTGGGAGATGCAATTATACCACCTTTTAATACTGTTTTTCGAGAGATCTCTATTTCCTGCCAGGGCTAATAGCAGATTTAATTGGCGCTGACACGCCACAGACGGTTTGCTAAATGATTTGTCTAGCCCATGCACAGTACTCCCTACTAAAAGCAAATATTTACTCTTCCGGGAAACAGCCAGTCTCGTCAGCCAAACGGTGCCTAATGTTTCTATAAAAACCTCACTACGCCTGGCTACTTTCACAGTGCGGCTGGGCACTGAATCAGACAAAACGCTCACTAATTAATCAGTATATAGGAACACTATCCTTATCCACATACTAAGACGATACACTGGGCGCTCCCTTGCTAAGGGCTCTCGCCATGTGGGAGTGTACATCAACCAGGTGCAAAGAACTTATATAAAACAAATTAAAAACGTATTAGTGTGGAAAATAAAGCGCTTTGACATCCTGCAAAGTCTTTAGGCGCTGCATAGCAGGTGGAGGCAGGTTGCTTAGCAATAGCGATGGTTTTGATGGACGCTGTAATGCGAGTTGTTGCAAGACCAATATTTAGGTCTGGCTATAGCCAGCTTGTGCTGCCAAAGCTAGATGAGGTACTAGAGAGAAAGGCCGGACGGGGACAGAAAATAGGCCCAGACAGACAAAAGTGGCCTCATCTGCGATTGGGTAGTAGAAAAAAGTGGCAGTATGCAACGTCTTCCCGCCCTTTTCCCAGAATGATGGACAGCTTACTTAAAGGACCCCGTCAAAGTTACAAACACATAAGGTCACTGGAGACAATTCTTCTGTCCTTTACGCAGCTGTGGTGTAGGAAAGGCACTATACATTTATCCAACCAGGAAGTCACTTACAGTTGAGTAAAGGTATTGCACAAAACGGTGGCATCTGCGTGGATAAATATGCAGGGCAGGATTCATTCTGGCACGATGCTCCGGTCACAAAAATTAAACCTCAACCGGAAGCACTTACAGATCTAAATAAAGCAGGTGCCCGAGTTGAAGCAGGCCTTTGTGTTTGCCGCAGACGAGGTTAGTAATGTTATTTACCATCAACTCACAAAGTGCTATTGGGCCATCATTGTTGCCTTCAAGGGTATAATTGCATCCGCAATGAACCTTCCTCATTGCCTCTATCTCACCCCACCATGTTCTTTCTGCTGGTCCCATATTCTCACCTGTACTGTCTCCATGAACACTTGTGCGCGTGCCATCTTATTCTGGATTCGAAAATGTACACCACAGGTTACAAGTGATTAGTAACTGATGTAGTACAGAAGCTTAAAGACAAACTGAGCGACATATAGGTAGCATTATAACAAGAGTTGCTAAATGCTCACAGCTCATCAGGTCGGTAGTAAATGGAGTTACTACTTGTGCAGAATGTGAGGCCTGCACAAGTAATAGGTCCACAAGTTTCCCCTTACGGATAACCAAGAGCCCCAATGCAGCGCTTGACCGTCAAGTTAGCGGAGCAGAACAGGCCAAGGCCTAGGCGGGGAGGTGGTGTGAACTAGGAATAAGGGATTGTCCAGTCAGTGCTTTTTCTTTAGAAAAAGTAAAAGTAAATGTATTACACACACACAACTAAAAACTATGTCTTCATTTACAAATATATATGTAAGGCAGATAGAAAATACCTCAGGTGACATCCTGAAACGCACATTTAGCCCATAAAGGTTCATACAAACATATATTCTATTGGCTTGATCAAGGGTTCAAGATCAACAAACCACTTGTTAAAAGCACCATCATTTTATCCGTAAATGCAATAATGAGTAATATCCATGTGTAAGTGCACTATTAATGTTAAGTATATTCACCTTGCCTAGTAATCACAGTCAATAATGTTATGTCAAAAAAGCATTTTAAAAGAAGTATAACGAATCTGTGTGCTTTTTATATATTTTCAAGCCATAAAAAGGCAATCATAAAAACAACCCCTAGACGGCACCACTTTCTGACCACATAAAAGGCAACCATAGATTCAGCCCCCAGAGGGCACTCCACCCCACGTTTCTTCCTTATACACCTTCAGGAACATTAAATGCAGCCATACACTACGCTCCTAGAGGGCGCTGTACTCCCAGATGTACAATAAAAGCCCCAGGTTTAGGAATACTTTTGAAAAGCACATGAAAATCCCAGAGGGTCATGAATTTGTTGATCTGAAACGTAGGGCAGTAACATAAAAACTCCTTGGCAGGAGCTGCTGCCCTCCTGCAGCCCACCCCCTCCCCCCTCTTTGGTGTAAACGTTATTGGTGCCCCAGCCTTTCTGGGGCCACCACAGGCAAAACAATGAGCTGAATAGAAAGCCATGTAGGGTATTAGGAGGTGTCCAGCTAGGAGCAGTGAATATTTTAACAGTGGCTCTCCTGCTGTGCCGGTGAGAGCTGTGGAGGTTTTCTTCTGTTGTTTTTTAGGGCAAGGGGGCCCACCGCCTCCCACAACATCCTAGGGCATTCCTTCCACAGTGGGGGCAACGCAGAGAGAACGAGAGAGCATCACGCCTGTTGCCCGCAGGGGGGGCAGCTGTTCTCCCCTGCCCCGTCTTGCGTGCAGGGTATCTCTGCTCCTGGTGGCCACAACGGCACTCTCTCATCATTTTTGCATTGGCCTCTGGTGAAATGGGGGACAGAGGCAAGAATGAACCTGGGGAGGTGCCCCACGCCCACCCTCTCCCTGGGATAAAAAAATAAAATAATAGTCCTTGTGCTGACCCATGGGACCTGGCCTACTGTGAAGGTAATTGCTAAAGATCTGGTGTAGCACTACACCCGCTGGTCCTTGAAAAAAGGTCAAAGGTTGGCAATCATACAAAACAAAATAATTTGGATGATCTTGGGATAATTTTACTCCCGGTGGGGCACTGTATCTAACAGGAGCAGTTTTTGCAGACCTCCTCACCTCTAAGGCAGTGTATGTCATGGGGAGTTGGTTTCACTGGCTCCCTGCACCAGCTCTCCGCCTCGTCTTTGTCTCTGGGCTCAGAAGTGCAGACTTTTCCCTCAACTCATCCACAGGGGATTTGAGGGGGCAAGCCCTAATGGCCCTTGGAAAGACAAACTGGTCTTGGGGTCAACTGGTAGGAGAGTCCTTAGTTCTTTACAGAATCAGGGGGCTTCTCCTTTCAGTTGTCCATGGCTTTCACTGTCTCAGGGTCCAGCAGCCAAAAGTACAAACAGCACCAACCAAGAGAGACCCCCCCATGTGCAGTACTTTTTAAGTGGGGGCAGAAATTTCTAGAAGCCAGGCACCCCTCGCCAATCCTACGGTACCACATTACGTCTCCGCACCGTCTCTCCCCAACCCTCCTGGACAGCATGCTGGGACAATGCAAGATGGTGTAACCCAGGAGTCACTAGTCACATCTGTTCCTTGGGTCTCCGCCTCGCCCCTCACTGACATCACTGCCAGGGCCTTTACCACCACCTGTCCAAACAGGAGAACCCCCCTGCGTTGGCTCAAGTTATCTGGGCTTCCTCTTATGTTTAGTGGGATTCAGTTGCTACCAGCCTTGGTGCAATGTGACAAGTAATTAACAAATGTGCATTATTAATCCCCACTCCTTCCTGCCCAGAAGCCGAGGGAAGCACTCTTAATTACTCCTTTTGTATGGGGCAGCCTTTGTTCCTGCTGCTAGAAAGAAATGTAATTAACTGGTCACAGCAGGGTGATAAGAGGCCTGGGCTCTGATCCTGAGCTGAGCCAGAGAAATATGACAATCCTGGACGACCCATAAGATGTACAGATCTCCTCTTGGAACTCTAAGCATTGGTTTTCTCGCGCATGTTCCACCCCATTTTGATATGGCACTGGACTTTATAGGCTAAATGGAAGTGAAATTACACTGTAAGGCAGTTTTCCTTCTAGGTGTATAGTAAAGTTTCACTGCAGACAAAACTAAAATAATACTGACTTTCCCTTTGAGTGTACACTAACATTATAAGCCCTAACCCAGGTCAATATCTAATCCTGCAGAGTGCCCTCTATGCCAGGCCACCTGTGCGCAGTTCTTTAAAGGAAAGGACGGTGCACCAGAGAAAAGAATCAAAAAAGCTTACAATTTATCCAAATGTATCCTTTATTCTTTTTTCAATCTTTAAAATTCAACCACAGCCAACGCGTTTCATTCCATTGGAACTTCGTCAGGGCAAAATAATCATAAATTAAGCCCAAAGTAGTCCTGAACCATAACAGTAACTATGAAGTTGCAGCAAAAGACCCCCTGGACAAGAGCGTATCCAATGGTCTAGGATACCGGCCCACAGACCTCCGCAAAAGGTGATATATAACTGTATACCGAATACGAAGAGTACGCTAACCGTGCCAAGGAAGGACAGCCACGACATTGGCTTGTCAATATACAGTTCTATATCGGGTTGGGCTAATATTACCAATCGAATACGGAGGATTGTGGGCCGATACCTTATAGAAATGGACGCCATGGTGCCGTATGTACCAGCTCATTGAATTACAACGACATTTTTGATTTGAGTATTGCTCACCTTTTGCGGAGGTCTGTGGGCTGGTATCCTAGACCATTGGATACGCTCTTGGAAGAGGCATGCTTGCAGCATTTATGTTTGTTTCGGCGACAGTTGATTTATTTTAAAACAGCACCACCTCTAAGGGGGCATGAGAATTGTATTGTGTGACATCCGCTGCATTGCAAATTTCAATAAAACAAAGTTGGCCAAAACAGCACCACCTGCTGTAAACACTAGATATGACATGATGCAGTTCCTTTCACATCCTGAGAAATATCCACGCCCTGTGCAGCCTAGATTCACCAGCACAGTGCTGCCTCCGAATTTCTTCTAGTTATTATTTTAAAAAAATACTAACAACGGCCCAGATACAGCCTCAAAACTGGCCCACACACTGACATGTTAGACCAACCCAGTGCCAGATTACCCTATAGCCCAGTGAGTACCTGTTAAAGGAAAAGAAGGGACTTTGTTTCGGACCCCTGTAAGCCACTGGCCTTCAGGTGTATTTCATGCGTTGCCATTGCTTGGGTGAGTGTCCTCAAAGCCCCAAGGTATTTCAAGGATTATTACACTGTTCAAATTGTGTTCCCAACAGAATCATGTCAATTGGCATCAGTCTGTTTTTTTAAGACAGCATGTTGAACATGAGTAGTAGGTTGTAAATCATTGTTTGTTTTTTGGTATTTGTGTGGCTGACAACACCATACACCATAAAACTAAACATCACAGTATTGTCTGAAACATAACATAATACACCTTAACATAACACCAGTCAATAGAGTATGACAACATAATAAACAACTGTATGACATGTACAGCTTAGCGAAACATAACAGCCTACGATGGCAGCGCATAAGACATAATAACATTCTTTTGAGACAGAAAAGTCCTCTGCATGATAAAAGACCTGTGCGACTGCCTTAGTGCCCTACTGCACTGTTGTCTGGATAAATAATGCTGGTTCTGTGTCATTGGTAAACACAAATCATGTATGTGCGCCATGACTTAGGCCTGTCTCATGGACTGCAGTCTTGTTGGACCAGGATGGATGCCCAAATCGCTACCCTCATAGGGGTGGAAGGTTACCGCCTTCACTAAGAGTTAAGTAGCATGAGCCTAGTGGTGGCCGCAGTGATCAGTAGAAGTGAACAGGTCCTTTTTACCCTGTGTCACTAGAATCAGGCGTACAGGCTCACTAACCTGTTTAAAGGTTCCGCTGCTGTGTGCTTAACTCAACCTTGGCCTACATTAGGCAGATGTCGGGTGTAGTGATTCTGCGCTGGATGTATGTGTGCCTGGGAAGGGTACAGTATAGGGATAGAGCAGTACTGAACAGTATATGTGTGGTTAGAGCATGCACTGAGTGTGTGTATGCCTGCTAGGAATTTATTGCATGAGAGATGTAATGCGTTGCAGTGCATGCTCAATGAAAGCATGTGCTCAGTTTA
The DNA here is from genome assembly GCF_964204655.1 of Triturus cristatus. Classification (NCBI taxonomy): domain Eukaryota; kingdom Metazoa; phylum Chordata; class Amphibia; order Caudata; family Salamandridae; genus Triturus; species Triturus cristatus. The sequence continues at coordinate 306,185,766 of NC_140581.1, forward strand.
TGTCTGCTTGTATGAAGTACAATACATGAAGGGTGAAGTGTTGTGCAGTGCACACATTGTGAGTGTGTGTGCTGGTAGTGGGTGTTTGCAAATAGTACACCCGGTTACAATACAGAAAAGCTACAGTACTAAGAAGTGCGCAAAGACTGAAGGTATAATTGAGTGTCAGTAGTGGCACAATGCATTGAAGTGACAGGATAAGGAGTGCAAGTGTACCTGCAATAGTACATTAAAGGGAAGACCCTGGGTTCCATTTTGAGAAGCCCAGGCCTGACTGGTTAAGACTTCCGGAGTAGAGGAATCCCTACAGACAGATTTGTGTATTGCTGCATTCCTGAGAGCTGGGTAGGACATAACGGAGGGAGGGATAAAGAGACTCCCTTTCAAAGGGGTGCTCTGTGTTTCAGTAATAGATCACAAGGAAGGGGGCTGGACACATCTCAGGAAGGAGATGAGACTAATAATGGAATCATAAAGAATAGGGCTGGGAGCCCAGGATTAACCTTCTGATAGACCTATCTCTGTGGCTGACATCCAGGTGTGAGGCGAGAGGAATGGCTATGCACCAATAAGGTCGTTGTCCATGTACAGAAGCGATCCGGTGACCTTCGTATGCCAGGAGAGGGTTGCCGTGACCTGAGCCATTTCGCGAGCACCATGAAGAAGGCATCAGCCCCGCACCGCCGTGTGCCAGAATGGGCCACTGTTGAACTATTTGTTGCAGAGCGTCGAGACTTGTTACTGCTTTATCAGCAACCATGTATGCCAGGTGGGGCGTCATGGTAAGGGGGAGTGTACCGGAGGAGTTGGGAGTACCGTGGCAACCCTGTTTGCCAGAAGGGGCTGCCAGTACCCGTACTGCCAGAAGTTTGTGTCAATTACACAGATGGAAGAAGGCAGCTGAGTCTAGTGGGTCAAGCCTGCACACCAAAGTCTGCACGTGAGCAATTCCCCAAGAACGGTGAAGAAAACCACCACAGACATCGCACCCTCGCTGGGCTCCTGTCAGGAGCCAGAGGATCAAATCCCTCCTATGAGAAGTGATTTACCTCATCTTCACATAGCAGGAGCAACTGCAATCTCTGGGACAAGCCAGAAGCGCGGATTACGAGACACAGCCTTGCTCTGCAGGGTGGTGCTGTCCCATGTACCTCAGGCAGCCCAACTTCTCCAACTATGATCAGGAACTGTGAGTGCCTCTCGAGAGGGCACTCACTGCACCAGTGAATGCATTCATATGACTGGAGCGGGTAAGACTAGAATTGGGCCAGTGGGGCCCTGGGAGACTTGCCAACGGTGCTGCGGCACCACACACACTTTTGACTAATTCTTAGAGTCAAAGGGGAATTCTTGAATACGGTCTAGGAGTGAGCATTCCCTGGATGCAGCCACCAGTAAATGGGGAGATCCACGACCACGTTATAGGGAAGAGTGTAGGACTAGGATTTGCCTGACAACTACGAGGACCCCTGACCTCATTTGAAATGTTATTGCTCATTAATGTCTTTATTCCTTTGACTGTGTAGAGTTAGAAATAAAATACTTATTTTTCTTATAAAAAGTATTGAATTGGATATTGATGAGACATCAGTCTGGAACAAGTGCCTTGTTATCTCTATTTCAAGGTCAGACAAGAACAATAAACAGTGTAGTCTGAATTGACATGCTTTTAACTTTTTTGTTTATAAGAATACATCAGACTCACATCTTGATGCACATGGGTTATGTCAGACATTTCTAAGGTTGTCAGAAATTCCCACCTTACATAAGGTGCAGTGTAAAAGGGCTGCCACTTGACCACCTGTAAGGAGAGGTTCTTCGCCTTAGATTACTGCACTAGATACTGCCAGAGATCTTGGCGCCAGATTGCAGAGATGCTGCCACATGGCGCTTTATGCCGAAAGCTGATACCAAACCAAGTCCGGGAGAGAGAAGCTGATGAAGCGCATGTTTTTCTTTTGCAGACTACTTCTGATAACTACAGCATTTTGCTGTGAACAGGTATGCAGGACATTGATTCCATCTAAGAAACTCTAGATGCAAGTTATGCTACTCCATTCTCTCCCAGCACAAAGACATAGGTTTAATGGTGTTAGATGACATTTTCCCATGAGAGAAATGATTTTTATTCTCATTGTTCACAACCTGCATTTGTGAAGTTTTAATAATATTCTGTATGGTTATTTTAGACGTGCTAAGCAACAGAATGAAACTGTTGATATAAACACTTTTAGTTGGTGTCTTTTTCTTAGTGCATTTTGTGTGCATGTGATAATGTAATAAAACTGAATCAGCTTTTCAATAACCAATGCGTCCCTGAATGCTTGTTTAGGGACTTCTAGAAACCCAAAAGTATTGGCACCACTTTGCATATATTTGGTTGGGTTCCGGGGTTCTACAATAACCTGTCTTTCACATTGGTGCATTGAACTAAGTTTGCCCGTGTCACCCGTGGGTGTGAAAACAAAGCTTGTAGAGCTAAGCCAGAGTCTTCGTTTACGCAACAGAAGTCGTGGTACAAGTTAGCAAACAACCACAATATAGACTTTCATTCAGGCTTCTCCGAGGAGCACATGTGCTAATAGTGCTCCAGTTACGTGCAAGTAGCTCTCCTGCGAGGCCCCCACCGCACCTAGGGGTGGGGGGCACTTAGTGGCATTTTCGTGCGTGATGGTCTGCATCGTCGTACTAGTGCCTCTAATCTTCTTCTTGCCCTCCATTGGCTTCCTGTACGGAAGAGGATACTGTTCAAGGCCATGACCTTAGCCCATAAGGCCCTGCATGGTAATGGCGCAAAATATCTCCAGAGGAGGCTGGAATTCTACCGACCTACACGATCCCTTAGGTCGGAAACATTAGCTCTGGCTCGGGTACCACGTATCAAAAGGGCCCGCCTTGGTGGCCGGTCCTTTAGATTCCTTGCCCCTCAGCTATGGAATTCTCTACCGGTGTCCTTGAGGGCTACGTCGAACTTGCTTGCCTTCAGGAAGGACTTAAAAACTTGGCTGTTCTCTGGTTAGTTTGCTTCCTCTTGTAGGCTTCTGTCTTGTTACTGTTATGTTTTTCCAGTTCTCTCTTTAGGTCTGGAGTACAAAGCGCCAGGACACTCCTTTGGAGTAGCCGTTGCGCTATATAAGTCCCATGTTAACATAACATAACATAACATAACAGGCTGGGCCAGGGCACAGCTGGTCAGGGCGAGTAGGAGGGGCCATCAGGAAATACTAGGAGGTAGGCAGGCACGTAGTGCATCACTGAGGTACGCAGGCGGCCCCTCCAGGGAAAAAGATATGAAGGCTGTGCACGAGGGAGAAGCCCTCTTTGTCCTCTTGCCTACGGGCGCACAGCAGGTCGCGGCCAGAAGCGAAGTTGGCAAGTGGCGGCGGGCACTGGGGTGAGGGGGCCTCACAGCGTAGCGAACCAGGACTGTCAAGGTGGGTAGTTAGTACCGTCTGGCTGTGGTTGGCAGCAATCTAGTTTAATATGTATGAAGTGGGTAACGGGCCGCAAGGCGGGGCAGGACGTTGTGGGTGCAGCGCGAGGGAGGAAACCAGGGTGCCATTGGGGGAAAATCACTTCATCTCCCCGTGCCTGAATGTGTAATGTAAATACGGTGCTTTGTAAAGCACTCCAGTACCTTCGAGTCGAGTTCGCGCGTTATAAATTAGTTCGAGGCCCGAGGTTACGTCCATATCCTGTGATGCTGGGCGAATCTTCTATTCTCCCCGTGCCTCCACGGGTAATGTAAATACGGCGCTATGTAAAGTGCACCAATACAAGGCTTCGAGGACAGGCAAGGGCCTTATTAATTACCGTTTGGCTTTTGTTTGGCGGTCGTTTTTAAGGTTGTTGGAGTTAAAGATGGGGTTCGAGGCCCGAGGGTGGGTACATATCCTGTGATGCGGGGCGGATCATTTATTCTCCCCGTGCCTCCACGGGTAATGTAAATACGGTGCTATGTAAAGTGTGCCAATACAAGGCTGCGGGGGCAGGCAAGGGGCTTAGTTATTACCGTTTGGCTTTTGTTTGGCGGTCGTTTTTAAGGTCGTTGGGGTTGAAGAACAAGTTACTTACCTTCGGTAACGATGTATCTGTAAGAAACATTAGTTAGTTAGATTCCTCACCTTAGAATATCCCCAGGCGTCAGACTGGATCCGGAAGATTTTTCGTCAGCAATACCCCTTGCGCGTCGCTAGGCGTCGTCTGCGGATCCGCGTCCGTCGTCGGCGTCGTGCGCCGGAATGACGTCGTCGGAGTACTTAGACGCCGCCCTCGCGCGCTGACGTCAGTTCTTGTACATAGCTTTCCGCGCCAGGAACGCAGAGCCATGCAAAGACCGACACTGGTGCCAAAAATAAAATCTAGGGGCCTGAAAAGGACAACCTTAACCCTAGAAGTCAGTTCGCAGAACGGGGAGGATGGGTGGGTCGGTGAGGAATCTAACTAACTAATGTTTCTTACAGATACATCGTTACCGAAGGTAAGTAACTTGTTCATCTGAAAGAAACACGTTAGTTAGATTCCTCACCTTAGAATAGATACCCAAGCAATACCATCCCCGGTGGTGGGTCTGCGAACCAAGATCACACCAGAAAGTCCTGGAGGACAGAACGGCCAAAGAAGCCATCCCTCCGGACTTGGCTGTCAAGGCAATAATGCCTGGCAAACGTGTGTAACGAAGCCCACGTCGCCGCCTGACAGATGTCCTGCAAAGGGACTCCCCGTCCCAAAGCAGTAGTAGCCGCTGTGGCCCGAGTAGAATGGGCGCGCAGCCCAACAGGAGGGTCCTTTTTCGCCAAAGAATAGCAAATTTTGATACACAAAACGACCCACCGAGAGATGGTCCGTTTGTGCACAGCTTTCCCCTTCTTAGCGCCCACGTACCCAACAAAAAGCTGGTCGTCCACCCGGAACTGTTTCGTGCGGTCCAGATAAAAGGAGAGCGCACGTTTTGGGTCCAGACGGTGGAGCCTCTCTTCCTCTTTGGAAGGATGCGGAGGCGGAAAGAAGGTGGGCAAGGTGACAGACTGCCCAAGATGAAATGGAGTCACCACTTTCGGAAGAAAGGAAGGACGAGGCCGAAGGACAACCTTGTCCGGATGAACAGAGAGAAAAGGAGGCTTTGAAGATAAAGCCTGGAGCTCACTCACCCGTCTAGCCGAGGTGATGGCTACCAGAAAAGCAGTCTTAAGAGTCAGAAGACGAAGAGGACAATTGTGAAGAGGCTCGAAGGGAGCGCACATCAGGAATGTCAAGACCAGGTTCAAGTCCCACTGAGGCATTACAAAAGGGACAGGAGGGAACGTGTGAGTAATGCCTTTTAGAAAGCGTGTAACCACAGGGGACTTGAAAAGAGAAGGCTGATCAGGAAGCCGCAAGAAGGCGGAGATGGCAGCAAGATAACCTTTCAGGGTGCCCAGGGCAGAGCCCTGCCGGGCCAGAGAAAGAAGAAAGAGGAGAACCTCAGAAAGAGGGGCGGAAAGGGGATCCACAGCCTTTGCTGTGCACCATGCCACAAATTTGTTCCACCGGCAGGCGAATACCGTCTTTGTGGAGGGACGCCTGGCTGCCAGAATGATATCACAGACTTCAGGAGGCAAGTCAAATGGCATCAACTGCCGCCGCTCAATCTCCACGCATGGAGGTGGAGGCTGGACAGGTTCGGGTGGAGGACCGTCCCCTGCTGCTGCGACAGAAGATCCTCCCGAAGGGGCAGACGTATCGGGGGATCGGTCAACATACTGAGTAGCTCGGGATACCAGTATCTTCGTGCCCAATCCGGAGCCACCAAGATGACTTGGGCCCGGTCGTGCCTGATCTTCTTCAGCACTCTGGGCAGAAGTGGTATAGGCGGAAAGGCGTACAACAGACCGCAACTCCACTCGTGACGAAAAGCGTCGCCGAGCGAGTGCCGCCTTGGAAATTCCAGCGCGCAGAACTGCTGACATTGCGCGTTCTCTTCGGTGGCGAATAGATCTAACCAAGGCTCTCCCCACTGCTGAAAGAGACCTTGCGCCACTTCGGAGTTCAGACGCCATTCGTGATCCATCATGCACTGGCGGCTGAGTTCGTCCGCTCTGGCGTTCAGAGAGCCCGCCAGATGTTGAACCACTAGGGTGACGCCCTGGTGTTCCAGCCACGTCCAGAGGCGCAGAGCCTCCTGACAAAGGGTCCACGACCCCACCCCGCCCTGTTTGTTGCAATACCACATGGCGGTGGTGTTGTCCGTGAACACCTGCACGACACTGCCCCTGACAGAGGGAAGGAAGGCTTTCAGTGCAAGTCGGATCGCTCTCAACTCCAACAGGTTGATGTGGAGACGAGACTCCGCCGGAGACCAGAGGCCTCTGATCTCCGCCTCTCCCATATGGCCACCCCAGCCCAGGAGGGACGCATCCGTCACTACGACATGCTCCGGTTGGGGAAGGAAGAGGCTCCTGCCCATGACCCAATCGCGGTCCGTGAGCCACCACTGCAACTGTTGTGCAGTGCCCTCCGAGATCAAGACATGGTCGGACAGGTTGCCGTGATGCTGGGCCCACTGAAACTTCAGGTCCCACTGCAGAGCCCGCATGCGCCGCCTGGCGTGATGCACTAGTAGGATGCAGGAGGCCATCAGCCCCAGAAGCCGCAACACTAGCCTGACCGAAACCCAGGATAGCGGCCGAAAGATGGGAATCAGGGCCTGTATATCCCGGACCCGCTGTTCCGGTGGATAGACCCGGAACTGCGCCGAATCGAGAACTGCTCCGATGAAGAGGAGCTTCTGAGAGGGACTCAGGTGTGACTTCGGCACGTTGATGGAAAATCCCAGCAAATGCAGGAGATCCGCCGTAGTCTGGAGGTGGGAGACGACTGCCTGGGGCGAGCCCGCCTTCAACAACCAGTCGTCGAGATAGGGGAAGACTGGAACCCCTGATCTGCGCAGATGAGCTGCGACCACCGCCATCACTTTCGTGAACACCCGAGGGGCACTGGTGAGGCCGAAGGGGAGCACGGTAAACTGAAAGTGCTCTTGGCCCACCGTGAACCGCAGGTAACGCCGGTGGGCCGGCAGGACGGGGATATGGAAGTATGCGTCCTGCAAGTCCAACGCTACCATCCAGTCTCCGGGGTCTAGGGCAGCTAGAACCTGAGCCAAGGTTAACATCTTGAACCTTTCCTTTCGGAGGAAGGCATTGACGTTCCGGAGGTCCAAGATGGGGCGTAGGCCCCCTTTGCCCTTCTTGGGAACCAGAAAGTAGTGGGAATAACAACCACGACCTACTTCTGGACTCGGAACGCGCTCGACGGCCCCCTTGGCCAAGAGGGCCGAAACTTCATCGCGGAGAAGATTCAAATGATCCCCCGAGATACGGTGGTGCTGCGGTGGCATGGCTTGAGGGGTCGTCTCGAAGGGGAGGGAGTAGCCCCTTCGGACGATTTGCAGCACCCACCTGTCCGATGTAATGGACCGCCAGTGGAGCAGGTGATGGCGAACTCTGCCGCCCACTGGCGTGGAATGGGCCTGAAAGCTCGGACTAGGAAGGCTTTGAGGCGGATGCTGCCGGGGTGGATGTGGGCTGACCACGTCGTCCTCCAGATCCGCCACGGCGGAAACCACGTCCGCGACCGCGCGCAGGTTGGTTCTGCGGCTGGTGGCTTGGCGGACGTGAGGAGGCGCCCCTTCCTTGGCCACGAAAGGGGCGAAAAGCGGAGGTGTGCGCCCGCGGAGCCGAGAGGCCCAAGGACTTGGCCGTAGCCCGGGAGTCCTTAAAGCGGTTCAGCGCACTGTCCGCCTTCTCACCAAACAGGCGAGTGCCATCAAAGGGCATGTCCATGAGGGTGTTCTGGACATCCCCGGAAAATGACGTGGACCGCATCCAGGCGTGGCGGCGGAGCGCCACCGTGGTGGAAATCGCCCGACCCAGCGAGTCCGTGGTGTCAAGCCCACATCGTATGGCGTGCCGCGCTGCATCCCTCCCATCGGCCAAAGCCTGGGTAAGACGTGTCCGGACCTCCTCCGGACACAGGGGCAGCACGTCCTCAACCGTATCCCACAGAGAATGGGAATAACGGTCCAAGAGACAGGCGGTGTTCAAAGACCGCAGGCCCAAACTAAGGGACGAGAACAGTTTCTTGCCAAACTGCTCGAGTCTCTTGGAATCCCGGTCCGGCGGAGCGGTCGGGAAGGAGGATTGGGAGGTAGAGGCCTGGATAACCAGACTCTCGGGGGTGGGGTGTTGGGACAGGAAACTGGGGTCGCCCGGAGCAGGGCGGTGGCGCCTGGCAACGTTCCTATCCACAGGAGGAACTGTGGAGGGCTTGGACCAGGTGCCCTGCAGAACGTCAGTGAGGGCCTCATTGAACGGCAGCAGAGGCTCAGTGGAGCTTGCTACGGTTTGAAGCACCTCAGTGAGGATGTTAGTCCTCACAGCCACGGCAGGCAGCTCGAGCCCAAGGGCTGCGGCCGCCTTGCGCAGCACCACAGAAAATGCTGCACCCTCCTCCGAAGCCACAGTCGGAGGAGAAGTGAATCCAGAGTCTGGCGAGGTATCAAGACCACTGGCCTCCCCCAGTTCATCTGCCCAGTCCTGTGAAAGCTGCGACTGAACAGCCATAGGGTCCTCGAACCCCTCCCAGTCGCCCCCGTCTTCCGATTCCTGATAAACAGGAGAAATGATCGGAGCCAGACTGTAGAGATGATAGGTCTCAAGCGGCGCCGGACGCGGCGTCGGTCGACGCCGTTGCGGCGCCGGGTCCGGAATAGGGCTAAACTGGGGTTGGACGCCGTCCGGAGTCGGCACCGAAGGCGTCGGCGGCACCGTAGGTGTAGGCGTCTGCGCCGGCGGCGCCGGTGGCGGCGTCGGTGGTTCATTCGCCGGCGCCGGTGGAGGAGTGGTTAGGTCAACTGGCGTCGACGGGGGCCCAGGCATGGGCCCCGCGGGGACCTGCGGCGTCGAGACCGGAGTCGTCGACGGCGCCGGGGCCGAAGCCGCCGGCAGGCAAGGTCGCCCAGTCGAGTCCGCGGGGCCCGAAGGCGCGCCAGCGGGCGTCGACGGCGGGGCCAGGCTCCTCATGGCCGAGAGGAAGGCACTGACCTCCGCCGGCGTCGCGTTAGTCCCAGGGACCGGAGGGTATGGGGACGGGCGCGGCGCCTGCGGCTCCGCCGGAGCCGCGGGGTTGGAACCACCCGGACCCTCGGCCGAGTCGCGCGACCGGCGAGGGGAGTCCGAAGAGCGATGTCGTCTCTTGGACTTCTTAGAGCGTTTGGACTTACCCGACGACTTGGAGCCCGACGATCGATGGTGGCGTCGGCTAGGGCTCCGCGAGCGATCCTTGGACCTCCTCCTGGACCGGGATCGCACACGACGCGGAGCCGAGTGGCGAAGCTCGAGAAGCTTGCGGGACCGCTCCCGCCGAGCCTTCGAAGTCAGGGCCTGGCAATCGGAGCACGACTCCGCGTAGTGGTCGGGGCCTAAACAGTAGAGGCACCGGCGGTGGTGATCGGTCACCGACATCAGTCGATGGCAATCCTCGCAAGCCTTGAACCCAGGCATCCTACCGGCACCAGATGTCGACAGACAAGGATCAAAAGTGATCAAAAAAGATTTAGTCAAAAAAGACTAAAAGGGGTAGCTCTCCCGGATCTGCGCTTACTGGCGCGGAAAAAAGAAGAACTGACGTCAGCGCGCGAGGGCGGCGTCTAAGTACTCCGACGACGTCATTCCGGCGCACGACACCGACGACGGACGCGGAGCCGCAGACGACGCCTAGCGACGCGCAAGGGGTATTGCTGACGAAAAATCTTCCGGATCCAGTCTGACGCCTGGGGATATTCTAAGGTGAGGAATCTAACTAACGTGTTTCTTTCAGATGTCAGGGATCGAGGCCCGAGGGTGCGTACATATCCTGTGATGCGAGGCAAGTCATTTATTCTCTCCGTGCCTGCACGTATAATGTAAATACGGTGCTATGTAAGTGCTCCAATACCTTCGGGGACAGGCAGGGGGACTAGGTAGTTAACGTCTGGCGGTCTTTTAACGATTTCGTTAGTATGATGAAGTGTGGGACGGGCCACGAGGCACGGCAGGTCGTGGGGGTAAAGCGCGTTAGAGGAAACCAGGGTTCGAGGCCAGAGGTTTCGTCCATATCCTGTGATGCGGGGCAAATCGTGTATTCTCCCGTGCCTGAACGTGTAATGTAAATACGGTGCTATGTAAAGTGCTCCAATACCTTCGGAGACAGGCAAGGGGGGTTAGTTAGTACCGTTTTGGCGTTTGTTTTAACAATGTAGTTAATGTGGATGCAGTGTGTGACGGGCGGTGAAACGCGGCAGGACGTTGGGGGAAAAGCGCAATAGAGGGAACCAGTGTTCGAGCATCGATGTCGCGCACACATCCTGCCATTGGGGGGGGAAATCACTTAATCTCCCAGTGCCTGAATGTGGTAATGTAAATACGGTGATTTGTAAAGCACTCCAATACCATCGAGTCGAGTTTGCGCTTTATAAATATGCTACAAAAAAAAAAAAAAAATGAAGGTGAGGTCTACTGACCCAACGCATGCATTGCCGCAACGCTGTAGTTACTTAAGCTGCATGAAATTGCTTTGGGGTAAAAAAATCGAAACAGGCCACAGTATGCAGCGTTCCTAAGCTGGAACCCTATGAGCGGTGATGGAGGCCTCGGGTGCGCGCCCAGAGATGCGGTGACTTGGTTACCCACGGGGAAGAAAGCAAGCGGGGCAGACAGAAAGGAACTGGCGCCCATTAACGCGGTGATTTGGTTACCCGCGGGAAGAAAGTAAGCGGGGCAGACAGAAAGGGACGGGCCGACAGGAGGCCATCCCTGCTTCAACACTGTACTTTAAACGGGAAGGAGCATTGCTCGAAATATGGATTTATCCTGTTATTATATGTCATAACATTTCGCCAATAATTATTACGTATACATTAAAGAATGGATGTGCTAGGGCATTATACTGCCGACAGTAAGATGTCAACATGGAGGCAGGAGGGCAGGCTGCAGCGGAGAGTTGTTTGGCTCATGTGGCGTATAGTTCCTTGGACCATATGTTAGTTCGGAGGATGGCGCCCCGTGGTCACCCTGCTGAACGGTATATGCAGGTTAAACACTGCTGTAAGGTGGCTGTCGCAGAGATTTATCCTTGCAACTGCAGGGGTTGGGAAGAAGAATTTCCGTTTAAAAAAAAAAAAAAAAAGTAACTTTCAAGCATATAATGTTAATGGTGATAATCTCGTGTTGATCCACACTAAACACACATAACCTCCTCTACCGGCTTGGGGATACATGCTACTGTGCTTTACGTATACTAGCTAAGGAAAGGCATGTGGATTAGTTTATTCGAGTATTTGGGACCTTAGTTAAAATAATACGTTGGAAATACCAATCCGGAGCATGAGGGTTTTTCAGTTAATAATATCACCTGGGCCTTTATACATCAGGCGGATAGAGGCATGGAGTGTTCACTGGGGTGGTGTGATCCTTGGCAAGTGGTTCATTGCAGGATAAAGCGGGGTGGCCCTGAAGTATCTCTCTGTAGCGCCTGTTCTTCCTTCTGTTGAGTTCAGGCTCGATCTAAGCGGGGGGGGCCAAAAATGTTAAAGGACGGGTATGCGTGCGATGAGGCGGTTAACATAAAGCAAATGTCGCTGCGCGCAGGGCAAAGGAAAGTGCAACAAACATTAACTTTTCGATTTTCCTTTTGCTTTATATCTGGCTCGCACGAGAGGTGCCCCTCACCAAGATGGCGGTGGCATGAGGATGAGACAAGTCACGTGGAAGGGTAGTGGTCAGCGACCTCATTAAGATGGCAGCTGCAGGAGGATGGACCAAGGCGCGTGGAAGGGGAGTGGTCAGTGACAGCAATGGACCAAGATATGGCGAGGGCATGCGAAAGGCTACCAAGGAACTGATAATGCATTGGCAAGATGAGCACGTGTCAAGCGCTCGACATGGGTAAGGCGAGCCAAGTTGGAGAGGACGGGTCGGATGTTAGTTGCGGAGCTCCAGGGAGCTGTAGCTCACTGGGAAGGGGCAGGCTCCTGGTAGTGCAGACTCTACAAAGACAAGGGATCGAAGCCCGCTCATGATCGAGACTCGTCCTTAGTTGTTGAAACGGCAAGCACAGCTTGCTCTTCTGGGGAATACTGACTTGGAATAGTCAGAGGAGGTGGCAGCTCTCGTGGGCCCTTTCGATGTCCTGAGGAAGCTGTCCCGATTGTGGCTCAAACACCAAGCGTGAGGGTTAGCGGTTCCAACTGAAAGGGTTGGTCACATATGAGGGAAGCACAATAGGGCCATGGGTTAGGGCTTTGGCTACGGTGGGGCAAACGTGGCTGAGAGACCCTTTAATGAGTAAACGTAACGGCATGGTAAGGTAGCATATCGAAATGCCATAGCATGTGTGAACGAACCCATGGGGTCCCAGGTTAGGGTTTAGCTAGGGGGAGTAAACGTGGTCTGAAGGAATTGGTATTGGGAGTACATAATAGCATGGGTATTCTTGGATAAGGAAGGAAGCAAGGGTTCAAGCTTGTTTGTCCTATTGACTAGGCCATGGGATGGGACGCATCAACCAAGTTACCGGTGGGTGTAATGAGAAACTGGGAGAGCATGTTTGGTATAGGATCCAGGGGAGGGCAAGGTGTTTCAGCACAGCTCTATATGTCGCGCCTCTGGGGTACAGGACTGGTGGTTACCACAAAAAAAAAAATAAATAAAAGAGGCGGCTGTGGTCTTTTGCCACAACAAGCATAGGAGTACATCTCTGGGGAGCCTTATGGTGAGGAGACATTAAGGTAAGGTAATACAATGACAATCAGTGGCTGGAAGATAGTGGCAAATCTAATTGGTTGCTACCACATTAGTGGGTTACGGTATTGATATACACTGGTTAGAGGTGTACATTCAATCAACAAGTACAGAGGGCGTTGAAGGTAGGTGTAGTTAGGAGATTATGCAGTAAAGACCAAGCCTATCTAAGGTGGGGGGAGTTTTCATTCAGTTGCGTGAAAATGAGGAAAGTTGAGAGCTGTTGACGTTTGGCACAACATTGTCTAGTGGAAGGGTCTAGCGGCAGCGGTTGGGGCCTTATCTCCTGGGGGTGAGACTCTCCAACTGGCAGCGTTTGGCCCGTATCTACAATGGGGAGTGCTCTCGGAGTATTCTGCTCAGAGGGACAGTGTCTTAGTCATAAGTGGTGGAGCGATTATCATGCTATTGCAAAGCAGCGGGTCTCCACGGGGAGGTAGTAGAGGCCGACCACTCGACACAGACAAGGGTCAGAAAAGCATGGCAGATGACAGTGATGGCGAGAAAGTTCAGTTGCTTAGGGGCAAGGGAAATGCCCAACAAGGGGGTTTAGCAGCTGGAGGGGCCCCATGAGGGGGCAGTGGCCACGGGTACTTGATTGCCCTAACCCAACATGGATGGACTGGAGTAGAATATTGGAGGGGCTTCGTCAGTTTATTAGGGGCAAGGGGGATGCCCAACAAGGGTGCCTACGTGTACGGAATGGACCCCATGAAGGGGTAGTTACCAAGTGTACAGAAGATAGGCAGGGAGAGGGCTGTCCTGCTGGTGGTCCTGCTCTCGGCTGCCCTAACCCAACACTGAAGGTCTGGGGTAATATATTGGGGAAGCTGTTTCAGTTCTCTTGGGGGCAAGGGAGAGGCCAAACAGTGATGTGTTTTTAAACCTATTTGAAAGACTTCAGGAGCAGCTGGTTCAGTTTTCTTGGGGACAAGGAGGATGCTTAACAATGGTGTTGCAACTAATTTTAGGATCCCATGAAGGGGTATTTTTCTGCTTTAAATCAACTCGGGTGGACTGGAGTACAATATTGGGGGGGCCTGCAGGTGGGCAGGTACCCTGGGGGGCAGATGCGGGATGCAGTGCCCTGGTTTTTTAAGGGGTGCCACTGTTGGCTGTAGACCGTTGGGGCCTGCTGGCACAATGGACGCAGCAGAGTGGGTACTTGGTAGGCCGAGTCGGCCAAGTTCAGGATTACGGTCGGTTTTCGGGTGTGCGGCCGGGTGTCAGGATGATGGCCGAGTTTCAGGATGATGGCCGAGTTTCAGGAGGACGGCCGGGTTTCAGGAGGACGGCCGGGTTTCAGGAGGACGGCCGGGTTTCAGGATGACGGCCGGGTTTCAGGATGACGGCCGGGTTTCAGGATGACGGCCGGGTTTCAGGATGACGGCCGGGTTTCAGGATGACGGCCGGGTTTCAGGATGACGGCCGGGTTTCAGGATGACGGCCGGGTTTCAGGATGACGGCCGGGTTTCAGGATGACGGCCGGGTTTCAGGATGACGAACGGGTTTCAGGATGACGAACGGGTTTCAGGATGATGGCCGGGTTTCAGGATGATGGCCGGGTTTCAGGATGATGGCCGGGTTTCAGGATGATGAACGGGTTTCAGGATGATGGCCGGGTTTCAGGAGTGCGGCCGGGTTTCAGGAGTGCGGCCGGGTTTCAGGAGTACGGCTACGGTCATGAGTACGGCCAAGTGCAAGAGTACGGGTACACTGAAGATGAAATGCATGGTCTTCGACTGAATTTTCTTGCTGCCTTTCAAAGATGGACTTGGTGGAAAAGGGGAACTATGAATAAGTTTAGATATATTCAAAGGGGTATGCTTCCTACGGGGTATTGGAAATAATAGACAAAGATAGGCTGTAAATGCACGTTTGCCTGGGAAGGCGCGTCTAAGCATGCGGTACCCAGATCAATGGGTTTATCGCATTTAGTTGTTAAACTTCAGTGGAAAAAGGGGAATGACTGTTGGGTTGGGCTTTGCTCAGGTCTTGAACCGGGGTCGCTGCCCATTCAAGTAACGAAATGATCATAGGTGGGCAGGTGACGGTCTTCTAGTTGGGAACAGTAGGTCAGACTACGGTTAGTTAAACGTGGCCGGCGGCGAGGTAGCATTGCCTTTTTGTTTCTCTATACTCTGTGACTTTTCATACAGTGGTTTCAAGGCATCGGTCGCAAGGTGCGGGGGTGGAGATATGCAGGCGGCATTATGATTCCGGTGGGTGTAAGGGGGCTGTGTATGTTCCATCAGGCGTACCACGATACAGGCAACCCAATCAGAATTGTACCTACCAGATGGGGTCCAGCTGTCCAGCGTGGTGTTGGAATTATTCATCCTAGCTATATGGGGGAGCGTTAGCGCTAGATCTGGAGGTGAAGCTGTTTTGGGGGGAGAGCGCCAGTAGGCGCCTCGCCCTGTGGCGGGGTCCCGGGCCAGAAAAATGGCGGGGACTCCTGTTTGACGGGGACTGGCCAATCCTGTAACAAGGAGGGCAGTCAATGGGGCTCCGGGCTGGCGGGAGAGGGGGCTGTCCTGCTGGTGGCCCTGGACTCTCCGGCCCTACCCGAGATGCCGGTGCTTGGACTAATGTTGACAGTGCATATCCAAACAAAGATGGCTTTATCTGAAGAATTAATAAAGACTACGCAGTGAAGACCATCCACTGGTATGGTGCCTTTTGTGGTGGGAAAAGAGGGGGCAAGTGTGGTGGGACGAATCACACGTTATATGCCTACTATGTGTGCAGCCCAGCCTATTAAATTAGAACCTTTTGCTTGTTTGAACTTATATATGCACAAAAATAGAAATGTGTGCTAGGGACAAAAATGTGCGTATTTTCAGGACTCATTAGCTGATTTTTGACAGTGTTCGACTTTCCAAAATATATTTATAGATGATCGTGGAGTATTAAATCATGTGGCATCTGGAGACATTACTACTATTCCTTGGTGGGAGGGGCTGTTTAAATAGGCATAGCTTTTTTCTACATCATTGCTGGCAACCCTGCCTGTTGTACTCCGGTGATCACTGCTGGTAATCTTGCATAATGAGGGCACTAATGTAATCTGGTCTGATGTGGTCACTATTACAACACTAGTAATGTTAGTAGATTGGTATGAATTTCATAGTACATAAGTAGCTCAGAAAAACAGTGGAGACCCAACCCTTAATTTCATAAAAGTATACATATACACAGTGCTGGTAGTGGGTTAACCCAAAAGCTAAAACAAAAACTAACCTGGAGGTGAATTTAAGCCTTTAACCACTCGCATGCAAATATGTAGGTAAATGTATTTGTTTGTAATGTTCAATTTGTTTTGGACAGCACTTTCCCAGATTTGATGAAGTAAAGTAAAATCTGTGTCAGATTTCAAAAAATACATTTCTGCTTAAATGTCAAATTATTAATCACTTATGAATTTTTCAACAGACTATTCCAAGCAACATGGTATATTGGAATATCCAGGCTTGAAGTTCACAAAAAACTACTGTTGATTTTGATTGTTTGATGATATCTGAAGACAATCCACTTAAGTCTGCATATTGTAAATATATCATATTAGATAAATGTGGTCCATTCATAATCACTTACTGATGTACTTAGGTAGTCTCTACTTTATAAAATAGTGGCCAGAGGCACGATATGTTTCTCTTCAGGCACTGAAGTGAGATTTATGAAAAACATCTATTCATGTATCTGTAGCCACCGGAAAAAGTGCAGATCATTACATTTATGAATAGTGATATTTGTTTTTAAAATAGCTTGTGTATTGTACCGTAAAAAATAATTGCCAATGCATAGTTTACAGTGAAAGAAAAATAAAGGGTCAAGTAAAATTGAAAGATTATTATTTTTAAAAAGTGATTTGTTTTATGCTTTTGAAGAGTAAAGTAATAAGAGTAAGTAGGATGTCTTACCCCTCATATTAGAGAACCCCTACAATTACAATAAAGAATAGTTATAACAGGGTTGGTTGCCACAAATGGATATACCAGATTTGACTCCCAGTATCTGTGGACTGCAGTGAGTATCAACCATGAATGTTAAGTTTAAGTCAGAATATCAATATTTCTAAATATGTTATGCAAGTAAGTATGGTTCACGTTCGCTATAGAAATTAGAGAGTAATCAAAATATGGTGCTGGTAATTTTTACTAATAACCTTTCATTATTATGGGAATAGGCTCTTAAGGTAATAATATTATTCAATATTATGAAATGAATTCAGCCAGATAAGAAATGAAATATGGGCCATAAGTATAAATTACTTGCCGAGATACTACCTCTGCATATTGAGGTAGTTGGATTATTCCACACAACTAAAAGTGAAATGTAGGTGCCAACAGAAAGTTCAAGAGGGCAAAATATGAAAATATCAGCTTACAGTGTGTCCACTGAAAACATTGCTGCCACAAAGAGTTCACAGTTCTTCAAGCTCCAGTGTTGGCGCCGTTAGAGGGGATTTATTCCCTTCAGTGTATCTATACTGAAGGAAGTCTACACTAGATACAAATGCCATTTTTGCTATTTCCTACACTGTTGGACCCCTCTAGATATATTAAACCATTCAGAATATTTACAGGCAGTAATATAAAATCCAGTGCTCTCCCTTGTCCTAATGATGACCTTATAAATTATGAAAGGTCAAAACGCCATTGACCGATTTCTGACTGACAAAAATACCCATTGTGCAAAGATATATATTTATGAACTTTTGATCTGTTATATTCTCTTGCACAAAAAACGGAGTTTTAGTGCTTCTCGCCACTGTTTTTATTTGTGAATCATCTTACACCGTTCACATATAGTATAGGAGAACTGCGTGTTCCCTTTTCACATCGAGCACTCTTATTATCTTACATTTGATGCTGCCACCAAATGAAAGCGTGTGTGGAAACAGCGTGAAGGAATGGTAGTTTGAGATATATATATATATATGTATCAGTATTCAAAGCTTTATTCGAGGAATATACTCATAAAAGCACAAACATACATTTAAAATACATCACATTAAAAATGTTCCTATTTATACATGCTGTTAAAACAGTTGTGCATACATAAACAATAAAAATCTTTGGTGTACATTTACACAGAGATTACTTGTTACCCCAGTTATATTACATTAAGAGAAATTGCCCTCCGTCTAATGGACCATGCCCACCCCAGATACTTTGCTGTACCCAGAACAATAGGCATATCAGTGGTGGTGCAAATAATTCGTAGCGCCTTAACACCCCTGGTTGTCCCTAGATTTCTACAAACAGGAGCTAACCAAACTCTTATCGGGGTGGCATAAGCTTTACACAGGAATAGAAAGTGACCTATATTTAACTCAGTTGCACCACAAACCGGGCAGCACGAGGTGGTTGAACTCCTCCACCAGTGATCTCAGAGGAAGGGCACCTGATCTTAACTGGAAGAAAAGCTTCCTATCCCCTGGGTTAGTAATACTATCCCAGTATAGTTCCAATACAGGACACAGTTTGATTTCTAAGAAACGCCCCGCCATTGTGTCTGATCTCGTTCTACTCCAGAGTCTGCCATCTATCCAGTCCCAATATAAGCTTTTAATTATGTTTTTACTTGGAAAGGGTTCCCCAGATGGATTATCCCATAGATTGGAGAGGCCGAGTTCACTTAGAGCAGTCCTAAGATTTTTTAACCAGACTATTTTATGAAAGGTGTCAGCTTTAATTATGGCAAGGAACCCCTCTGCATAATGCCGTATCTCTGGGATAGTCCAGAGGCGTCTCCAATAGAGAATCGGGCGCAATCGCGCTCGGTCACTAACTGATCTTCTCCTTAAATCAAGACCAAGCGGGATTAATGGTGTACTCTGAGGGAGACCCGTGATTCCCCTAAGGAACCTATTCTCCGATATTTGCAAGGGGAGAAGCCTCTCGAAACCCCACAGCTCAGCCCCATATAGGGCAGACCCAATAGCCTTGGCATTATATACTGCCAGGACTGGTTTTATAGGCTTTGATTTAGACTTTTTGTGTTCCACCCGAAGTGCCCCCGAAATCTGTTGATGCCTCAGGACCGCCTTTTCTATATGTTGAGACCATTTTAGATTGTTTGCTATCTGCACCCCAAGGTAGGTAAATACAGTAACCACCTCAAGCTCACAGTTGTTCAGAAGTATTTTAGGCCGGGGTCTACGTTTTGGTGAGAAGGCCATCAGCTTGGTCTTGCCCACGTTAACTTCCAGGCCATGTTCCCCACAGAAAAGATCGAAGATGTTTAAAGCTCGCTGCAAGCCAGCCGGTGTTTTAGACAAAATCAGCGTATCGTCGGCGAACATCAGGATCGGAACCCTGAGGCCCGCCAACGAGGGTGCATCGACACTGGCATCGAGCATCCGAGCAACAATTCCGTTAATAAATAGGGAAAAAAGCAGGGGGGCCATAGCACACCCCTGTCGTACTCCGCGTTCAATCGGAAAGTCGGCAGATGATTCACCATTCATACCCCACTGAACTTTGGCGAAATTACACTCATGCAGCCTCATTATCAGAGTGAGTAACTCAGCCGGAAGGTCTATTTCGCTCAGAACTGCCCAGAGCTTTCTCCTCGGTACCAGGTCGAAGGCAGCCCGCAAGTCGACAAAGGCAACATACAGGCTGCCCTCGCCGAGCACCACCATCCCCCACTGCAGCAGAGCAAAGCGAAACACCTGGTCGACTGTGCTTGTAGCCCGCCGAAAACCAGCCTGATAAGGGGACAGGGCGTTGTTCTCATCTACCCAGTCCATTAGTCGATTTACCACCATTCTCCCTACCACTTTTTGGATAGTGGCAATCAAACTTATCGGCCTATAATTGGCCGGGAGGGACCGATCCCCTTTTTTATATATGGGTATAATATTTGCTCCCTTCCATAACTCTGGGACTGCCATTCCCTTCGCAATAGCATTTCCCAAAAGGAATACATACCTAGCCCACCTCGCCTTATCGTTTATAAAAACATCAGAGGGTATCCCATCTAGACCCGGGGCCCTTCCCCCTTGGGCAGAGCATATTGCAACTTCAGTTTCTTTAAGGGAAAATAAATTCCCAGTGGGGAATACAGCTGAAATTACTTCCACATCCTTAAACTCGGTAATCTCAGCATATTGGGGTTTGAAATAATCCACCCAGGCACCCTCAGCGACATTATTGTCGGGTTTATTTGGAGTTCCACCTCTAGCCCACTTGACAATATTCCAAAATAACCTGGAATCCTTAGCCCCAGAGGCCTCCTTTAGTTCCTACCCAATACTTTTCGTCCCATGTTTTTTTTGCTAGCGATACGCTAACCTTGTAGTGCTTCCTAGCCTCGCTAATCGCTGCCCTGTCCCTATTCCCGATTGCTCTTCCCAAGCTTAGCCTGGCTTCCCTGCACTGATGATTGAACCACCTAGCTGGTTTGGGTGGTTGTTTCCTATTTATCTTGCGGGACCTCAAGAAATGCAGTTTTAAAAGGGAAAAGAGTTTATTGTGTATGTCCGTTATTTCCCTAGAACCTGGGATTACGGGGTTTGCAGCCTCCATAGCAGCGATTGCAGTATCCACCTCGGAACTTATAGAGTCCATAGATTCTGCATTCGCCAATACACTCGGCCAGTTAAGTCTGCGCATGTCATTAGCCATGATAGGCATTAGGCCGTCACTTAATTGAGGGTTCCCTGATATGGCCATCCACCAGTTATGGGTCACACAGAGGGGATTGTGGTCACTTTCCAGTCTACCCTCGATTTTCATGTCACATACCAACTGCCACAAATTGAGGCTGCAAAGGACATAGTCTATCCGACTTTGGTTATGACCATTGTCGAATGTACAGGCACCTTCCCTATCGCCCTTCGTCCTCCCATTTAGGGCTCTCAACCCATGTTCCAGGCAAATGGCATTCAGTTGTAATATATCTTTCGTCCACCGCTTAACAGGAGCCAGATTTAAAGTCGGAACACCCCATTGCGTATCCTCCTCTTGCCCTAGGGGATCATCCGAACTATCCAATGGTTCGAAAGTCCTATTTAGGTCACCAGCTACTACAACTTGTTACCCAGGGACTGCGATTCCAAAAAAGTGGATAAGCCTCTAGAATGGGTGAACTCCCAGTGGTACTGCCCCTGGCATTGATGTTGTATATATCTATCCCTCCCCACTTTTCTGAGGCTATTCTTAGCATTTGGATGTCCTTACAACCCAAATCCACCACTTTGATTGTTATTTGAAGACATTGCCTTATCCAGATTGTAAGGCCTCCCATCGGTCGACCCCTAGCGCCTCTACTGGCCGGGATTGAAAAATTTAAGTAACCAGGAAGAAATATAGGGTCACAAGCCCATGTCTCCTGGAATAAACAAACTTCAAAGCCATTGACGAAATCCATCCAGTTTTGGGACATCAACTTGCTACTCAGCCCCGCGATGTTCCATTAAAAAAACTTCCCTAGACTGGGGCCGTCTATGGGTACTGCTCCTGCACAGGACATCCCAAAGTCGTTTGTTAAGATTCCGTCATATCCCTCCCTCTCTAGGGTGGTATCCTCAGTGTTGTGATCAACCTCCTGGGTGCCAACAGTGCTAAGTGTAATTAGTTCCCAGAAATTGAAATACACTCCCCACATATTTCCTCCAAAATCACAGTCTCCCAGCCAGTTCTCATTTCATTTGGTTCCACATTTTTAGTCAAAACAGTTAACATAGGCTTCCCACATATATCCCAACGGTTCATACCTTCCCTACTGTTCGTGGAATAATCGGAATTTGGTCAATAAACCCACCCCGGATCTTTCATCACTTCAAAACGATTGTACGTTGGTCCATTATAAAAGTTGCCCCGTTGTATGGGTACAGTGAAAGGAACAAACCCTGGGGAGGGGAGATTGTTATAGCAACCTAGTTCACTGATCATACCAAATTGAACACCTGTTGGTCTTGGATAAAAGAATGTAAGATCAACAACACCAATTCCACCACTGCTTGTGCCCCAATTTTGCTTCGTGATCAGACGTGCCACCCTAGGATCTTGAAAATTAACAACTATACACTCTCCCCCCCCCCCCCCCAGTGCTTAGGAGTACAACCTATCCAGTCTGTCCTTCTCACTCCAATAATCAGCCCGCCCACTTCCCCGGGCAGTGGTCTATTTACCTTTAACCAGTGCATTACATTGTTTTTTAGCATCTGGAAGGATTCTCTTTGCCCGGCCAACAAAGGTGGTACATTAGTAAGGACAGCCACGAAAGGATAAGAATCTGGAGTGAGATTCATAGGAGGTATCCTACGGGGTGCCTTCATCAGGAGGGTGTTAGGCAGGATAATGGCAGGAGCAGCAGGACCGGATGTTGGAATACTTGGTGGTAGTTGGGAACTATTCAATACAGTGTTATTAGTTTTGGAACTGTCATTGTTACCCCTAGCAGGAACACCAAGACGAGGTGTTGAAATGCTTGGTGAGGGTTGGGAACCATTAGATACAGGATTGCCACTTTTGGAGCTATCTTTATTACCTATAGCCACAGTATCAGGCAGCTTGTTTTTTTTAGTGGTATTACTACTTGGACAGTCCGACAAATCTAAATTAATCTTGGGGATATGTCCCTTCGACTGAGGCCTACTTGCAATGCTGACTACGGGGGGAGGAGGCTCAGCGATGGACACACCATTTGCCTGACGATTTGGTTTCGGAAGATTGATACTATCCCCCATCCTAGGGTGGGACTTGATTAGGGATTTGGTGGAAAAAAGTTATCTAGAGTAGCCTGCTCGAAATTATCTAACCGATCAGCCAATTTTTTAACTCGTTCCTCAATAGGAGTCAAGAGAGACCTCATCAGCCTCTCCAACTCGTGGAGCAGGGGTGGAGCAGAAGATAAGGTCTCAGTCAACACCATCGCTGAGGGGTCATTCGTGTTAGATACAGGACTAGCCGGAACAACTCAGTCTTTGACAATCTTAACCCCACCAGAGCCAGCCCTAATAGACTCGCAGGAAGGGCGTAGACATATTCCAACCTTCCTTATTTTTTTCGGATGTTTAGGAAGATAGCACTTCTTCGGGGCAGCACTTCTTTTATTACTTGGTTTAGTTTTAGCCACGTGAGTTGACACACTCGGTTGGGCAGTGGTCACCTGCCCTGTAGGTAAACCAGTTAGTATAATGGACGAGGTAGAAGGCAAAATGGGCACATCGTGACCCACAGACGAGCCAGCCAACAACTCTGGTGAAGGGGGAAAGGCGTAAGGCGTTTCCAGTACAGCTGGCAGGGTTAGGGATGACAGGGGAGGAACCAATGCCGGGAAACCCTGAGGTGGCCGTTTCTCCAAAGGAATTTTAAGGAGTTCAATAGATAACCTACGCTCGGCACGCCTCTCCGCCAAAGCGATCTCTTTGTCAATATCTAGGGTTACCCGACTAAAGTATTTGTCTAGAGGACCCAAAGTGGCTGACTCCACCTCGGCCTGAGTAGAGATCTGGGCAGTGGTATTTGAAGGAGAAGACATACTTTGCAGCCAACGAGCTTTACAAAGAACAATACTATATAAACAAACACCAGAGGTCTCTAGATACAGGGAACGTACTGTAACAAGTGGTCAGAGGGCGCAATGTCAGAGAGCGGGCCCAGCCCAGCCTCCTTCAGCCCCCGACGGCCACACAGGCCGCGGAATCCACAAGCATCAGCAGGGCAAAACAGAACAAAAAACGCAATGCCAGAAGAAAGGCCCGCCGCGCAAAGAGGCAGAAAACCGCAATGGCGACGACGTTAGGTGAGGGTCAAACCAACAATAACACCATAGTGAATCTTTCCAAGCTTGTGCTCACCGCCAAAGAGGAGGATATTCTTTCCTTAGGCCTTTCATATTGCGCTGGCAATAATTTCAACTACTGCAAAACCAGAGCGGACTTATTTAATTTTACAAGAAAGTTGAAATTAAAGAAGTTTTTCACCATTAAATCTGGCAGCAAAACGAATACGGGTTCTCATGACAACAGCGCAACTTCCAATGAACACAATTTGGAATCTGCCGATGCACAGTTACTTCTCACCCTGGCGGATTTGAACAAAATGAACCATGATTCCCTTAGTCAGTCAGTTGACACACGGCCCTCCCAAGACAGACTTACCTCGATCATTGGCACAGAACCATGTGCCGGGCTAAGTCCTTTTAGAGGCAAATCTAACTTCATCCCTATGATGCCCAAGGACGCGATCGATATTTTTCAAGAGATGGTAACTAATGACCTAAAGAATCTCTATCGGGCCACAAGTTCTAACAGTAGGAGAATAAAACAACAAGATTTAGAATATAAGAACTTGATCCATAAATTGAACAGCAACCCTGGCCTAATAATTTGCATGTCCGACAAGGGGGGCAATGTGGTCAACTGGCCCAAGGAGGAATACAGAACTGAAGTAAAAAGGCAGCTTTCGGACATTGAGTGCTATGTAAAAATCAGCCTAAAAATTTACAATACATCTAAGGAATCCCTGAAGAAAATGTCACATGCTTACAAAAGGCAAGGATTAATTTTAAGCCAAGAATTCGATTTTTTGTTTAATGAGTTTCCGATCATCCCAACGCTCCGCCTGATACCAAAAATCCACAAAGGCGTGAGGCCAGTACCAGGCAGACCTATCATTTCGTCTATTGGGAGCATCAGCGAAAATGCGAGTAAGTATGTGGATTACTTTTTACAGCCACTAGTCCGCGCCTTACCAACGTACATTAAGGACACTGGTGACTTTATCAGGAAACTAGCCAGAATTCAATGGCATGAGGATTTCTTGTTGGTCACTCTTGACATAGAGTCCCTGTATACAAGCATAGAACACAATACAGGGATTGCCGCCACTAAACACTATCTGGACTGCAGACCAATCAAATTTTACAATCATAACAGTATGCTTTTAGAACTTATTCACTGGGCATTGAACAACAACTATTTTATGCTTGAAAATGAACTGTACTCTCAAAAGAGGGGAGTCGCCATGGGAGCTTGCTTCTCCCCCAGTTATGCCTGCTTGCATGTTGGCTGGTGGGAGGAGCAGGTTCTCATGGGGACCCATGCTAAGGTGTTTGGATCCAAGATTGTAGAGTGGTACAGATACATTGACGATGTTTTTATGGTTTGGAAAGGCGATCGTGAAAGTGTGATTGATTTTATTGAGGTTTTAAATGATAACGCTTTTAATCTCAAATTCACTTTTAAGGTGGACAACACATCAGTTGAATTTTTAGACACTACAGTCACGATTGTTGAGAACCATGTAGAAACATGTCTGTATAGGAAATCCACCGCTGGCAACTCTATCCTACACGCCAGCAGCCGCCATCCACCACACCTTATAAAAAGCATCCCCTATGGGGAACTCCTCCGTATTAAACGTATTTGCAGTATACCGGAGGAGAGGGTTCAATGTTCAGAAGAAGCAATGAACAGGATGAGGCAAAGGGGTTACTCTGAGGGGATCCTTAGGGAAGCCTACAATAAAGTGGAATCCACCCCCAGGAACTCCCTACTCATAGACAAATCGGTCAATACGAGTGAACATAGCTCAGTGGATACATTTGACAATGCTAACTCCAATGTACCACGTTTGATCACAACGTTTAACAAACAACACCGTAAGATCAGAGCCATGGTAAATAAAAACTGGCCAATTGTATTGACTGATGGGGTCCTGGCCCCCATGTTACCTTCCAAACCTGTACTGACGTTTAGAAGGGCCAGAACCATGAGAGAGGAGCTCATGAGACCAAATAATCCAATCCAGACTAGCAGTTCGTGGCTAAAACCCAGAAGAGGTTTTTTCAAATGCACCAGTTGCAGAGCATGTAAATCTGGTCAGAATACCACTCAGTATTCAGTCCCGTTCAGTGACAACCCCAGACAAATTAAGGGCCACTTTACATGTAGATCTGAATTTGTGGTGTATGTCCTTTCCTGTACATGTGGTTTGAATTACATTGGGAGTACCAAGTTACAAGCCCATGTCAGAATTTTACAACATTTAAGGGCAATTGTGAATAATGACTCCAGCTACCCCGTAGCACGGCATTTCAGAAAACTACATAACAATGAACTTAGTTGCTTGAAATACTTTATTGTCGACGGCGTCCCCGCACAGCGAAGAGGGGGCAACAGGGAAAAAGCCCTTAGACAACTCGAAACAAAATACATACTCGAGTTCGATAGCAAAGCACCCACGGGCTTAAACACCACTGAAGACCTACACAATTTTATATGAGTACTAACAGACCACACGGAATTGATTTTGCTCTTTTTTAGACTTGCTTTTGTCTTACTTGATTGATATCTGCAGTGTATATAGTGTCAATTTCTCATGTCCGAAGCTATCTTACTAATTGATTTATCTTGTTTGTTTTACCTGTATCCTCATCAATTTTATGAATATCATTTTTTAATTGTATTGAGAGTAGAACTGTTAGCCAGTCGTTTGGACTAATTTGTTCCTTCAACATCTTCCCTATTTTTGTCTTTTGATTCCAAAGGAGTAAGGCCAAAGACAAGAAAACAATGAATATCAAACGCTTTCTCCATATAACGGTGTGTTCCAGTTCTCCACATATGAGGATACTTTCAGCCAAGCTTCCCTTACCCTTAGGTATATTACAATCTAGGTGCAAGCAGCTCTGGGGACCAGTTATAACTTTGGACCCACTTTCACCGAAGACCAGGTGTTTGGTTGACTTTATGTATTTGTTAATATGGAACCCCATATAGGTGAATAGTATTTTGGAGTGTTCCTCCTATCCCCTTCCTCGCTTGATCCCCGCTGTATTTTATCATTATTTCACTATTTGCACTTTCTCACTTCTTGATTAGTCTTAGGATCTTTTACATAGGCTATTGGTTTTAACAGCAATGTCGGGTCGTTCATATAGGTTTTATCATTAGATACTATTTTAACATATGTTAAAATGTTGCAATGAACTCTGATTGTGCATTATTTAAGGACATCAATTATGGTCTGTAACACAATTACCATATGTATACATATGCATTTGTTTGCACTTTGCACTATTATTGCGTATTTTGCACATTTGCATTTTATTGCACCTTGATGGCACTATTTGCATTTTACATATCAGGATTTGCACCTACAATTTGCGTATTTGCACAACCTACTATTGCACCTTAAACCTTTGTAAATTACCATGTATTTACAAGGTCGGGATATTTCCGTAATATAGAAAGGTATTTAGAAGCAGGAATATCTAATGATACAACTATGTAATATCTCAGACCCATGCTGTTACAAGTACTAACGTATATGTATTTGTTATATGTTTTTCATCACTAAAAAAATTATTTTTAGACCAATGTATTTTTTCCATGTCTATGGTCACAAGCATCACGAGATTATAGAGTGCTCTTGGATTATAAAAGCTAAATGAATCAGCAGTTACTTCATGTGATCAAGGCCATCTGGTGGCCGAAACGCGTAATGGCGTGCTGTGTGGGTGCGGATTGCCATTAAAAACCTGTGAAGCACGAGTTGGTGTCCGTGTGCTTCTTCCTCGCCGGTTGGAGGTGGGAGACAGCCTGTTGGATTTTATATATATATATATATATATATATATATATATATATATATATATATATATATATATATATATATTCACTGAAAAAACCATAGGTTTCACACACGTTATAGTTAGGAATTAGCATTTAAAAAACCTTGCAAATTCACTGAAAAAACCATAGGTTTCACACATGTTATAGTTAGCGGAAATTTTACTGATAAAAAACCAATGAAATTCCCCCGTTATAGTTAGTGCAGGAAACTATAACTCACGCGACCGCAATCCTCTGCTGATGCCAATACTGTATTTAGACACTTATTTGCCCATGTCTTCTTCCATAAATTTTTAGCTATACATATATTACAAATATTTTTTTTTCATAAAGACACATATGTCATCAGCAGAAGATTGCGGTCGCGTGAGTTATAGTTTCCTGCACTAACTATAACGGGGGAATTTCATTGGTTTTTTATCAGTAAAATTTCCGCTAACTATAACATGTGTGAAACCTATGGTTTTTTCAGTGAATTTGCAAGGTTTTTTAAATGCTAATTCCTAACTATAACGTGTGTGAAACCTATGGTTTTTTCAGTGAATTTGTACGTTTTTTTAAATGCTAAGTTACTTTACGCCATTCGTGGCGTGCGCGCCCACTTAACGCAGTTCGTTCCGTGCGCGCACGGTGCGCTTCGCGCACCGTGCGCGCACAGTGAGCACGAAGTGCGCTTCGCGCACCGCGCGCCCACTTTACGCAGTTAGTGCTGTGCACGCACGGTGGGCACGCGGTGCGCTACGCGCACCGCGTGCCCACGTTACGCTAGATGGGCCATGTACGCACGATGCGCTTCGCGCACCGTGCGCACATGGAGGACATATTAGGCGCTTCCTTGTGATAGGTAATCTGTTGAAATTTTTTGGGGAAATGCTGTGCTCTTATATGCCATGCACAAATGGTGGCCTTCGGCCACCATTTGCTCACGGGGTGGAGAGAGTGGGGTTTTTTTTTTTAATAATTTTTTACCGTACGCATACGGTAAGCGTACGGTAAGCGTAATCGGCGAAATTTTCGAAAAATAAAAAATTACAGTTTTTTGCCTTGGGGGATCTTTGAAGACTCAACTAACATGGTTATGTGCATGGGCGCTGTCTAAACAGCCCCTTTATATGTTTTTGGCATTTGTTTATCAGCTCCCCCCTCAGAGTGCGAGAGAGAAAATGGCGGCCGCCGCTTCCTGGTTTCGACCGATTCGAATGTTTACTAAGATCTAAGGGCCAATCAGAATCGCGCTCGCGCACGCCACCGTACGCGTACGGTAAGCGCACCGTAAGCGCACCGTAAGCTGGCTCAGATATATATATATTGATTTAAAGGCTATTTTCTCAGAATCTACTGAACAGATTTCGGGCTGTAGCTGTGTCTAAAGGTCCTATGGAAAAATGCATGGGAAAAACGCGTTTTGGGACCCCCCTTTTATCTCAGCCCCCGCTTGACGAATCCCCCCGAGACTTTCAGGGTAGGAGCGGAGCGTAGCGCCCCACCTATTTTGAAAAATTCGCAAGGATTCGTCGACCGGCGCAAAAGTTATTCAAAATAGAATGTTGCGGATTTCCTATGGAAACGTGGTCCTAACTATAACTACCTACTGGCGACCGCCAGTAGGTAATATATATATATAGATATATATATATATATATATAGATATATATATATATATATATATATATATATATATATATATATATATATATATATATATATATATATATATATATATATATATATAGAGAGAGAGAGAGAGAGAGAGAGAGAGAGAGAGAGAGAGAGAGAGAGAGAGAGAGAGAGAGAGAGAGAGAGAGAGAGAGAGAGAGAGAGAGAGAGAGAGAGAGAGAGAGAGAGAGAGAGAGAGAGAGAGAGAGATTGATTTACATGGCTAAGAACAAAGTAGAAAAAAGAAAGTGCAAAAGAGGAATTTTTGCACGTCACTTTATATATCAAAATGTTGCACTGTCACTTTAGTGTTTGAAACGCTGAGAGGGTGTATAAATCAACTTTGTACTTTGTAATGTCGGCGACATTGGGTTTGACAAAGACCACGGCTGCAGTTGAAACGCATTACCTGTGTTTGTGAGCCACAATGAAGCCGATTTTGAATGAGCCCTAACGTACAAACAGGCACGTTGAGGAGAGATATAGATATCTATCCATCTATCTATGGTTTGTTGTGAAAAAGACCGTGGAGACGGTCAAAACGCGTCACCTTAAGCCACAATAAAAGCCATTGTGAAAGCGAGTCAGAGTGTGTTGGAGCCTGGTTCAGGAAAGTGAACGGGTGTGTTGAAATTTATATTTGTACACAAACATATTTATTTTTGAATGCATAAATACATTAAACAATTTCTATTTTCATGGTTGGCTATATCTCTTTAATTAACTTGCCTATGCAATGAATGCTGTAAACTGTCCACTTAGAATAATGCCCTTCAGGACATTGTCATGATCTACAAAGAATGATCACAGCCCCAGTTGGCAGCTAGGGTCTAGCAAGGAGTACGGGCGTAGTAAGAACTGTCAGAAGCTGCAACTACTGACGATATAAGAAACTGAAGCGGTGGCAAAAGAAAAACAGGCAGACACTTTGCACTCAGCTCCAAAGTATATTGCTAACTGAAAACAATAAAAGTGGGAAGCACATTCCCTACCTTACTAGTGATCCAAAAAAGGCATTGAGTCCCCCTTTTCAAAGTATTGCAATGATAAATTCGAATTGCAGGTGAATGACATACCTCTTACAAATAAGGTGTTGAGTCCTCCTCTTGCAAAGCATTCACAGTGATGAACACCAAAAGAGACCACATCTTTGGACACCAACAGACATATGCATGATGCTCCTTTAATAACCAAGGAGCCTTTGTCATCTATTTTTACAGTGGTAGCATCAAGTGATAAGAACTGAAACTACTGGCGACCACCCTATCATAACTGATACACAGGAAGCCCTCCATGCTCCAAAATCTCTTTATTCACAGTATATCTAGAGTCTTTAAACCTTTCCAGTGTTTGGTCAATTTGGCTTCCTAGGGGTTTTCTCAGTCAAGCAGCATGTTCAAAACGTCTGGCTAAACATCTGGGGAAAAAACAGTGTCTCTTATCAAGTAATGGTGTCATAGCCATACAAGCACCAATGGAAAACAAGTCTGAGCTTGGCTGTGTGACATGGTTCGATGATAACCTCTAAGCCAATACCCTTCTTCTGGGCATCAACATTTTTAGCAAAAGCTCAATTCCCTTCTCCTCCTGCAGCTATAAATGATATTGGTTCCTAGTTAGACTTCTGACCACAAAGAAAGACAAATTATAAGCCAGAACCTTTTTCACACTACATTGCTCCTCAGTGAAGCCCCATCAGAAAACATACTGGGAAAGATGTTAGGATTTCCTAAAACACAGGTAGCATGTACTACAAATGACTACCTCTAGATAATTAGTAAAATAAAATAGGTCACCTACTGTATATCTACACAACCCAACATGGATTTTAAGTAGCCAAAGGAGGCTCATCCGAAATATCTACTACAGGACTCTTAAATGCCACCTAAAATGGCAGAAGGGTGGTCTGTTGAGCCGGCTCTTCATGCACAATATATCACTTGGTCATGCACATCAATCTCCTGTGGAGTCAGAGGCTTCAATTCACAGCAGACTGTCAGCTAATTTAGGGTCCTTCGGATTGTGAGCACTAATTTGGTAGGTAGGGAGCATAATAGTGATTTGCCCCCACTCTACTTTGAATCAGAAGAATCTCCGATAGAGTCTCAGTTGGCTCCATTATAGGAAACCTGTGATCTGACGGCCCATCATGAAACACATGAAACTGAATGGCTGAAGGGGAATGACTCAAATACCACTCTCTCTATGCACTTCTTACTGCAGTTTTTTGAAGGAGAGATGATATGGAGTAAGCACACAGTTACAGCAGTCTATAGCCATACCTAAAAATGCTATATTTTTGCTCTCAGAAGTTCTTTAAATCAAACGTGGACATGCCAGAAGTTTGTTTTACAAAACAGGCAAACATCCTAAGGAAGTCAGATGGGTTCTGTTTGAGACAGTGGCATCAAAGTAGAGTCAGAGTAGTGGTTGAAAAGCATGAGCACTTCCTGGTCCTTCCAGTGACTACCTTCAAGGATTACTGGCTCATTGAGTTGCAGTGGCGCGGCATGGTATCTTTTTTTGCATTTTAATGCATAAAGAGTATGCCAGAACCCTAACATCTCCTGGATGCCCCGAAATGATCCTTCATTTCTTGAGAAAGCATAAAAAACAAAACAAAAAAGGGAATAGAGGGAAGGAGTCAATGATAAATAGCCTAAGAATGCATTTGTTCTATCATCTTTTTCCCCTACAAACTGTAAAGACTCAAATGGTGCAACTACAGAATTATTGTAATTATATTGCCATTTCTGACAGGAAGATTAGATTTTATAGGGAGAGGCTATGACTGAAGGGCCATTAACAAGGAATGCGAGGAAATCCTTAACGGCCCTTTCAGTGGTGGAGCGGGTGAGAGGATGGATAATACTGCTGCCGGCGGCTCATGCTTCAGCAAAACTGAAAAATAAAGAGCACAGCATGGGCGCCAAGGAATAGATGTTTATTTCTTTGTGAAATAATATTACTTCCCTAGAATGTCAACGAGAAACGAATGCATTATACAGGGCTACTCCTAATGCAAGTGATACACAGATATAGAGAGCAGGAGTTGTTTTGCGGCAGGAAATGCAAAATACGGACTTTAAATATAAGATATATATGAACTTTAAAGACCACGTCAAGTGAAGCTAGAAAGGTTTTCCTTTTTCTTGACTTAATATAAAAATAGTATTAAAACATGTAAAAATATGATAGAAAAGCCATCGTATGCTTGAGGACCACTTAACCTTAACACATTATCATACAGAAGGCAGGACATTGCAGTGATCCATCGGGTGTCTAAAGGCGGCACTGTTCCATGGTGGGTACGTGATGTATTTGATGGATGCACATCACATACTGCAATGGAAACCGACTAAAATGGTATCTTGGCAAAGGATAAGTGCGAATAATAGAAAATGGGAATGAGGTGCTAACTGAGCACAACAAAAGCAGCCAATAAATGGCCTAATAAAAAATGTGGGCATAATAAAAAAAAAGGACTATTGCGTGCTAAGTATACTAGAAATTTGCTATTATATGCTACTTTGGTTTAATACTCAATTCAGCAGGCCGATAAGTGACGCTTTCCAGGCATTGCCTCTTTTTGTTCTTTTACTCTACAGTATCCAATATGATCCCCCCTCCTTCCCCCCCCCCCCCCACCAAGGGGAATGTCTGCATTGAGTAGGATAAGAGTGAAAACGTCCATGGCTGCTGTTGAACTGAGGAATTCTTGTCTGCTTACCTAATGAATAGGTAAAGGCTTCTTCAGCTATTTCTTGAACTTCAGCAGACTTACACGCAAAGAGGTCAAGGTCTTTCCAGACAGACCAAACTACCCCTGTGGTATGTCACTTCTCTGTCCATGGGATGCAACACGTCTTGAGAGTAGAGGGGGCTGTTATCACAAATTCCAGTGCACCAGTGGGAACTGCATATTTTCTCGGTCTATGTGGTCTAAATGCAAAGCTGTGGGAAGTCTCCTGTACCCTGAAGCCGTAGACTGGATTCCATCAAATTGTTTTTCTAGCTGTATAGCTAGACGTGCGAAGAAATGGCAGGATTGCTCAACGTCTGCGGAACGTTTCACAGATATAGCTTGCCCAGCTGAAGGTTTCTGACCTAGAGAAGAATGTCTAAAACTGAAAGTAAAAGCTTTCAGTATGGCCAGTCTTTAACTGTTACCCAGCCGGTGTCCCTCGTGGTTCAGACAAGGGGACCAAGTTCCCCAGTCAACTACATGGGGGAGCTTTTGCACATTTCTCTGTAATAAATGTTTTACTATGAAAGATTTTATTGCTTTTTCTTTTCTTTTTTTATTTAAACAATTTTCAAACCCTCTAATTTTTCCTGGTTTTGGTGGCATCTTTCTAATGAAATATCTGCCGTTTGGGTACCACGTTGGGTCTCTAAAGGTTTTATTTCTTAAAGGTATTGCCGTGTGTTATGTGTTTGGGATTATTTGGCATGTTTCACTAGGATTGTATCTGCCGAACGTCTTGCTTTTTGCAACAAGCTGCCAGGTTCATTCAGAGATTCATCACAGAAAACAGTTCTCCTTTGCCATTCTGAGTGTTTGGGTCTGGTGGGAGGATCACCCAAAGCTCACATCAAGACTCTGGCCCCTCTCGTTTAGCCAAGGACTTTGAATCCAGACAGAATTGAGGAAACTACCATTGGTGTGCTAACTAGTGTAATGGAAATCTAAAATGTAAACTTTAAATGGGCGCGCTTACTTAATGTAAAAAGATTATATAAAGCGATGGCCCTAAAGATCTAGGCCTGTCAATCAAGTGCTGGTGGATCTGGTCATATTCTACATCATTGCTGATGTTCAGAGTTTGACGCGGACACACTGTGGCCAGTAAACGGCAAAAAAAGGCTGATTGCACTTGTGCCCGTCCCTCTG
Organism: Triturus cristatus; assembly: GCF_964204655.1. Taxonomy (NCBI): domain Eukaryota; kingdom Metazoa; phylum Chordata; class Amphibia; order Caudata; family Salamandridae; genus Triturus; species Triturus cristatus. The sequence continues at coordinate 306,219,727 of NC_140581.1, forward strand.
CTTTGCTCTGCCACTGCAGCCCTTAATTGCCGCTGGCCTGCCTTCAGAATCCTGTGAACGCAAAACACCCAGTCACACATCAGTACACATTACTCACTTCCTGTCAAAGGCAACTAGCACCGGTAGGTCAGTGAGTGCTTGCTCTAAACTCTCAAGTGGCGCCATGGTTGCTGGGTAACCAGCATCCACATAAATTGTTCGAGTTCTGGTAGGTAAGGGAAGAGCAGGGCCTCGCCGATACGCCATTGACTTTATTGGGATTACACTGAAGTCGCAAGTGTGCTAGAAAACTGTCGAAGTGTCAACACTAGGCTTTAGAACAAAGAGCATAGGTGTTTCCTCATTGTAGCTTTTGTGGTCCCATTGGCTTGACCCTGTGCATATTTAGCGAGTTACAGCACAGTATTTTAATTTGAGGGGGCTCAACAGGACAAGCAGAGCAAGCTGGGAGTAGCCGGACTAATCCAAGTAATCTTCGAATAACTGGTACAACATAAATATAAATAGTCACAACACACTAGTATAGTGACTTTCTAATACACTGACATGTATTAATTGTATTTATTTTGACTTAACCATGGAATCCCATCACTGCACTTAGTAATTTGCATCAACGTACCAGCTAGAATTACAGAATATGTGAATATCAAAATGTTGGATATGTAGTAAATTATCCTAACTAGGTCATCATCAAAACCTTTTGACATTTCTCTAGTTCTATCTTATAGATTAACTGCTGTCTCACCATGTTAGCCAGGTCTCAGAAAAGCAACATCAGGTCTAAGGGCCGTAACACTGAAAAATGTAAACTTGCAATATACCCAGAGAGGAACAATTAGGGGTAATAATTCTAGTTCAAAGAGACCTTCTCAAGAACTTTTGACAGAGACTTTAGAACCTCCCAAAACATAAGAACATAAAACTACAACAAAACAAACCATTTTGGATTGCACACAGAAGACCAACAATAGTGAATATAATAGCCGCCATGGCTTTGGAACCCCTGAAAATCAAGGTATAGTTGCTACACACATTAACAATCCATCTTTAACATCTTTAATAATTTGATATGTGTAGGAAATTGGGTTTCTAATTGAGGGAGGCAGAAACCCTTCTCAAGCAACATCCACAGTCCTGGTCAGGGTGAACCACAAAAGTCAATAAATTAACTGGTGTTAATCCCTCTGGTAGCTTGGCACAAACGCAGTCAGGCTTAACTTAGAGGCAATGCATAAAGTATTTATGCAGCAGGCAAACATTAATAAAGTGAAAACACAACACAAAAAAAATCCCATAAGAATTTAGAATAGAGAACATTTTTATAAATATGACAAAAGAAATTAACTACACCAAAACAAATTAAATCTAATCAGTAGAACCAGAGTTATGATTTTTCAAAGTTTTAATTGAAAAATAGTACCTCAAAATCAAAGCACCAACTGTAGGTATCTGGTTGCGCGAGCCTAGGTCAAAGTCAAAAGTTGAAGCAGACCACGGCAATTTGGATTGGGTCCGGTCTTGTCTTATCTTCGGACTTAGAAGAAATTTTGAAGTAAAGTTCCTGAGAAAGGTAAAGTTTTATGGTGTAAGGCAGGTACTGGTGTTCAAGGAGGAGGTGGTGTTGTTATGAAACCGCTGGGTGAATCCACTTTGAAGATTTCTTCCCTCAGACTTAATCGCTTTTTTGGAACTTGAATATCTCCAGCAGGGCAAAGCTGCAGGCTGTAGATAAAGAGGGCTCCACGAGGCCAGATGCCTCTTCCGAGTGGACCCGCTGAACAGGATTGCTGCAGTGGAGAAGGACATAGTGGGAGCTACTGCAAAGACAGGCCAACAGGTGACGCACCTCATGTGGATCGGCAAGTAGTCCTGGCGGTACTGTTATAATGACTATTCATACCGCTGATAGTAAATATGTATGTATATCGGAAAATATCTAAGGAGAATCTAGGATTTTTCCGTTTTTTGAACAGCCTTGACTATCAAAAAAGCAACTGTATTAATAACTGAGAACTTTAATGCAAATTAGATGCAAGTCATTAAAACAGGGCATGTTGAAAACGCAGGAGATGACTTTTACTACATTGCCCAATAAATATACAAGTCATCAAGACAAACAACCAACAGATAAGATTATATATGACCGAGGATACTGTCACCTAAATGAGAGGTTTACCAACGGTCTACAGGCACATCACACCTTTAAAGAATCTGAGAAAGGTACTATCATTGGGTACGCTTTTATTCACATCTCAGAATTCTTCAAATGAATCAATTTCAAGATTGGGACAAGAGTCGAAAGTGATATTGAACCTCAGCACATTAATTTAAAATGGACGTGCACTTAGTTTAATACTGACTTTCAACTCTGAGAACATTACGGTTATTGGAACAAAGTTAGCTAAATGGAACTGCCATCTCATTCCTCTAACAATTCATGAGAACAGACCATTATTAAAGACATTTTCAAATAAACGAGGAATAAGTTCCACATTGTGGGCTGTCAGATGGAAAAATGTCATAACTAACATTTACTTTTCACACATATCCTCTACATTCACTGTACAAAAATTAAAGTGTGCATACAGAAAAAAGTTAAGACCGGTCTTCTTCACCGATATATAGGAACAAGGTAGTAAGACTGCTAAAAAAAGAACATAAAAATTGAAAAACACACTACTAAATTACATCAACAACAACATTTTTTACAGAGCTTGAGGAGGTAATTAATTGAAATACCACATTGCAAATTCTGGCCCCCAACAGGTTTTCGAACAGAAGGTTGTAAGAAAAAAGGAAGGTTATCATATAAACTACAAGAAATGGGATGCTTTTATTACTCAATTATATAGATCCATATACCCTTCCTATGACTAAGTACAAAGACCTCGGTCAACTATGAGGTCACTAAAGATGATACTGGAAAATTATGAACATCCAGCAAACCATCCCGCACACCCGGGCCAAATGGTATTCCAATTGCCATCATTAAAAAGGTAACAAAGAGGAGTAACATACTGACAACTCTGGTTAACAGTGTGGCATAAACCAGCTAAATGTTACCCTACTAAAAAGATTTCCATTCTGCAACAGATATGTACATTTGGTCCTAAATCTGAACCAAATAGTTAATGTCTGAATGGACTACTTGATGTCGAAGGTAAAAAAACATCTACTGAAGTTCGTTCTAAATAAGTCACAGAGAAAGAAAGAAAATTACACCAACAGGGTTTAGAACTAAATTTTGAAAAATTGATATCATCATGGCTATAAATTGTTTTGCAAGCAAGGCGATGCACTCAAAACAATAGAAGTTGTATGCATGTGTCAGACAACAGAACCACATTTGATAGAGCTGAGAGAAAAACTCTGGATCGAAGAGACATCTTGGGGAAAATCACCAAACTCGCCTGCACCTAATAACTGAACTTAAGACAGAAATCTAGATCCAGATAAAACTGTGTAATGGCAAAAAGGCCTCACTCCTATAAATAAAACAAGCAACCGCTAAAAGCAAGGCTTTTTCCTAGCACCAATTCTCTTCTCACTCTATATTGCAGAGTTTTATGAAACACTAAACCATAATTTCGAAGAAACTCCAAATCTCGGTTAACCACGCTATATACAACTCAACACCCACCTACAAGAATATACAAACTTTAACATATTGAAAATAAATAAGGTTAAAACTAAAATAATGTATTTTGGGAATTCCACAACAAATTACAACTAGAGTCTTGAACAAAAAAAGAATTTATATTGTAGCAAAATATTCGTATTTTGCACTTGAGTTACATAAAAAGGCAACATTAAAGGTTATTAAAAATGTATCTAACCTATGGGTCTGGAACTATTAGCCCTACTATCACGTCCATCAACACAAAATGAATCCCCAAATTTTATACAAAGAATTTCTCACGGAGAAAGAATTATTGGAAAATGTAATAATCGGTTTCTAAGCTGTGTACAACATATACTGAATTTAAGATCATCATCACCTCATTCCAGACTGAGGTTAGTACTTGGAATTTCTTCACTGTTTGCATGAATGACATTAGTTTTATGAACTACCTCTGCATCTGTTTCACCTCTGATGAAAACACATTAAAAATCCTGATCAACCAGGAAGTCTTGAACTTAACTGGGGAAAACATACATTCAGACTCAACATCAACTAACACTGTTACTGAGAGAACATGGTCTGCCTCAGTCTTTATCCTTACCAAGATGAGTAGGACAGAGGTAAAATCACCAGTTAAAAGTATGTAAAAGCTTTACTTTGATCAAATCAAAGAAATATAAAAATACCAATTAGCAACAATCACCTCAGCACCATGAAAAGGCAGTTACATTTGAAGATGGCATAAAAATCACAAACCAAAAAATCTTCTCAGGTTTCTTTTTTATATATCCCTCCTGCAATTTGAAGGCACATGTCTAATCTAATCTATTGAATTCGTAGAGCGCATAGCTACCCAAAGGCTTCCCAGAACTTAGAACAGCCTGCATTTACCCTATAGAACAATGTTACTATAAAATAAACATTATGTAGCCTATGTCTCATTCGTGGAAAAAACTATAGTATATATCTTGTTTACATGCCCTAAATTACTCTAAGCTCAGAAAAAATACGGGATATCAATTTTCAGATGTTGTGGCACTTGCATAAAGGCTGGAGGAACTGCACTGTGATTCGAATGCCAGAATGGGAAATTATAGGATGCACCACAAAAGTTCTGGCCATATTGAATAAGTTACTAACGTTTAGGAACACTTTCTGGTTGAGACTCTAACCGCAGATTCCTCACCTTAGGAATATTCCCTAAGCATCAGACTGGATCTGGAAAATCGTGAGCAGTACTATTGCACACTGGTAGGTAGAGTGGATCGGCTTCGCGTTGGCGTCATCTGCATTGAAAGTGATGTCGCAGTGCCCACATAAGCACCAACGTGACGTTATTTCCGCACCAATAACATGGAGCTACGTAAAAACCAGCGTGTGACCAGTGTACAGGTTCTAATGGGATCTTTAGTGTGAAGAGACCAGTTCGCAGAGCAGGGAGGACAGGAAGATCAATGAGAAAACTGCAGTTAGATAGATTCTCAATTGAAAAAAGTGCAACCAAAGGCTAAGTAACTTGTTCTTTTGATAAAGACTTCAAACCATAGATTCTTCACCTTAGAATAGATACCCAAAAAATACCTCCCAGGAGGTGTGTCTGTGAACTGGCTCAAACCAAAAAAGTCCTGGGGGACCAAACAGACAATATGCCCATCTAGACAGATCGGATTGACCAAACAGTAGTGCTTTGTGGATATGTGGAGTGATGCCCATTTAGTTGTTTGGTAGATATCCAGGACAGGTACCCTGGCTGCCAACGCAGTAGTAGCAGCGTCGGCCCAGGTGGTATGGGCCCATAAACCCTCAGAAGGTTGCTTCTTAGGTAATGCATAGCAGATTTGAATGCAGAGTACAAAATATCAAGAGATGGTCCACTTCTGCACAGCCTTTCCCTTTTTTGCTTGATGGACCCTGATGAAGAGCTGAGAGTCTTCCCGATGGCCTTCGGTGTGACCAATGTAGAATAAAAGAGCCCTCTTCTGGTCCAGGAGTCTCTACAACTAATGGAATTAATAGATGTTCATTTGAAAGACATGCATCTAAGGAAATGATATGTAGGTCTGATATACGTTGTATATGGTACTTGACAGCCACTGATTCAGCAGGTTCAGTGTCAATGATGTCTATCTCACATCTTCAATACAAAATGTGCATAACAAAGTTGCAAAATAGGGGCTGTCGTTTTGTTTAGATTTGTTGTATAGAATGTTTGTTTAAACAGCCCTTTTTAGATTGTATATATAATTGTAAATATAGTTGTGAACATTATTGTAAATATAATGTATATCATGTTTACTTATTTGTAGCCCTGAAGAAGTCCGTAGGGACGAAACGCGTTGGCTACGCTGGTTTGAAAGAAGAAATTAAATAAAGAAACTTGAAACCAGACCTGCTGAATGGAATGATATTTTTCTTCGTGCAAGATTGGTTCAAGGTTCTCCCTATTCTTGGAAGAGATCTTGCACCACCTCCAGATGTAGTTCCATTTGTGATCCGCAAGGCATAGACTGCTGAATTTGTCCGTCCTGGCTTTCAAGGAGCCAGCTAGGTGCAGTAGTACCAGGAAAATGTCCTGGTGCTCCAGCCAAGTCCAGAGGTACAGAGCCTCCTGGCACAGGGTTCAAGACCCCACCCACCCTGTTTGTTGCAATACCACATGGCGGTGGACCTGTCCATGAACATCTGAACAAGCCTCCCTTTGATTGATGGAAGGAAGGCTTTCCGTGCCAAGGAGATTGCTCCAGAAGACTAATATGAAGCTGAGATTCCACTAAGACTAGAGCCTCTGATTCCACCTCTCGTAGGTGACCGCCCCAATCTAGAAGTGACGCATCAGTCACCACTGTCAGCTCTGGGTGGGTAAGAGAGAGGAGTGTGCTGCTGATCTAATCGCAGTTCATTAGCATCCTTTGCAGATCTTTTGCAGTCTCCTTCGAAATTTGGACCAGGTTAGAGTGTTCCCCTTGCTGCTGTGCCCACTGGGACTTCAGATCCCTCTGCACTGCTTGCATATGCCACCTGGCATGCTTTACAAGCAGGATGCAGACCTAGCCACCTCTGAATTGGTCCCACCAAACCCAGGGTTGAGAGTGAAACACGGGTATCATGAATCGAAGATCCTGTAGACGCGGAATGGCTCCATTGAAAAGGAGCGTCTGAGGCGGAGTCAGGTGTAGCTTCAGCATTTTGATAGTGAACCCCATGATGTGCAAAAGGTTGGCAGTAGTCTGGAGGTGGGGCAAGCCCACCTACAACTCTCAGTCATCGAGGAAGGGGAAGACTGGAACCCTGACCTCCGAAGATTATCTATAACCACCGGCATCACTTTCGTGAACATCCGAGGAGCTGATGAGGCTGAAGGGGTGCAGAGCCAACTGGAAAGACTTGTGGCCCACTGTGAACCCTAGGTAACACCTGTGGGCTCACAGGAAGGGGATGTGAAATTAAGTGCCCAGCAAACTTAACACTACCTTCCGGTCTCCAGGGCACACAATACCTGATCGAGGGTAAGCATTTTAAATTTCTATTTCAATAGAAAGGTGTTGAGAGGGCACAAGTCTAGGATAGGGCGAAGTCCTCTATCCTTTTTCGGCCCTCCTCATACATATCTGTGCTGGGACAGCAAACCACAAACAAATTGTAAATCAGACATGTAGATAACATAAGGGCATAGAGTACTGTTCTTTCATTAGTACAAAGAACCTGTCCCGATTTCAGTGCCATCAGGACAGCATATGAAATGTCATTGAGGGGAGAGTTTAGTGCCGTGCCTGAGTAGGGATGGCCTTCAGTAATCCAGATAAAATATCTGCTACTGATAACTTCTAGAATGCATCTATGCTATGCCGCAGTCTGGAGATACAAGGATAATGCAACCGGTTTAGAATGTAATAGGCACTGGAAATACATCATACTGACAGTAGTCACGTTTATACATTTTATATGTAAACGCAAGGGAAAGCTTGGATTACGTGTTCTGCATATTTGAATTGTGTTCTGCATATTTGAATTATTTTGAGAACGATAAGCTCATATTCCTAACTACCTGAATAAAAACCTCCTTATTGTAAATAGATGATGTGCTGGGCTGGAAGCAGAGAAAACCATCAGAGTAATAGACCAAGCACGGTCAAAATTATTTTTCAAATCAGCGAATGTTTCCAATTATTCAATAGTCGTGGAATATGAGAACGGAAAACTAATTTAAAAATAAAGCAAGATAAAATAGTGGTGTAAGTCCATATTTTGTTATTCATTTCATGAAAACCTATTACAGAATAGCTGTTGGCAATTCAATTGCACAACAGAGTCGATTTTAAATTAATCAGCACACAGTGCTCAATAATAATTTAAAAATGCTTTATTCTGTAAATTCAGAGAATTTAAATGCTGCTCAATTTTGAAGCAAAGCCAACGCACTGTAGCTGGTGGATGTTATGGTGCATGTCAAAACTGAATATTTTGAGGCTTTTCCAAGCCAAGAATTTAAAAGGTTATGAAACCATGGAGTGTTAATCACTGCTACAGAGGTCAAAGTTTTAATTCTGTACCAATTTCAAGCAGCAAGTCCAGGAGCTGTGTACTGTCTAGTGTTTCCAAGTATGTGAAAATGCTCAGTGCCTTTTCACTAACTGCACTTTGTAGTACGGTTTGCAGTACTACAATAGCACTACTCACATACTACAAAATGGTATTCACAAACCTAAAACGTGTAGAGGCCGCTGCCTATATCTATTCTATGCAGAGATCCAGGGCCCCCACATAGTTTTGGTAGTAAATGTGGGCAGCACCAGGAAAAGTGGCTCACAAATAGGGAATACTTACTACTGAATGTTATGGGAGATTAGGACGCGCTTAGGCAGGGACAGGCAAATACAAATACGCACTCACAAAAGAGTAAGCCCACTGCAATTCACAAACTACACTTCAAAAGTTACTCCAGTCAAAAAGGATCCAAAACAATTTAAGTCCAGCCCAGACTTAGAGTAGGTCAAGCACCACAAATGGCCACTCACAGTTACTGCAACACAGTCCCATAGATAATAATGGAAGCAGGGATATGATAAATATATATATATAATCTATGATAGGAGATGTAAAATATGAAATATGAGAATATGGCATATATTATATGAGATATAGGATATGAACTATATGATAAGGTATATATGAGATGATAAATGATATTACATATGAGCTATATATGGGATATGAAATATAGGATATGACATCTGATATAAGACATAAGATAGTAGTTTTGGGGGATGGGAGAGTCTCTTATCCCTTGAACACTGTTAAAGAATGTTGCTAATATGCTGGCCAAAATACCAAGAAGCAGCTATGGATCAATGTCTGAGGGAGCGGAAAAAACAGAACAAACCTCAGCACACAGGGTTGACGCTTATATGAGGATCCGCTAAATGCCGTCGGCAAGGAGCTGCATGATGCCTCTTGGTAGTGTGCAGGAGAAAGGCTCAGTTTCCGGACACATTTTGACCCCTGGGAAATATCACAAGTTGAGGAATCTGTGGTTAGAAGTATCCATCAAAAACTAAGAACTATAAATGTGATTGGTAAAGAAGATGAATATTGACTAGGTGTGCTGCTAGCATGTTTGAAATTAGATGTTATAGCCACTTGAGTTACTTTCTCACATTATTCATTGAGCTCTTCTCTCTGAGAGGATACTTCAGATATTAGCTAGCTCCAAATGCATGAGGAGGTATACCTTGAGTGGTAGAGAAAAAGCCTGGGTCAGAGATAGGTGAAGTAGATCCAAGTACCAAGTGTTGAGGCCAATCTGCCCCAAGCAATCTCACAATCAATATTACCTATGCTTGGTCCTGATTCTGCTACCTGAGAGGATGAGGGAACAGAGGAAAAGAAGGAAATGCATACAGGAGAAGGAAGTCCTACCTCCGGTTGAATGCATTTCTCAGGGTTCTCTTCAACTGAAACTGCATGGAGCAGAACCGCTGCCACTACGAGGCTGACTACTGATTGACCACTTTCAGGTAAAGACTGTGCTCTTGGTCTGTTGAGTTGGCGCCGACTGAGGTCATCTATCTGCACATTCAGGGAACCTGCCAGATGGATCACCACGAGCCAAATGTCATGAATCTGAGCCCATTTCCACAGCCTCAGTGCCTCAAGAGACAAAGCATGAACCGACACCACCCTGCTTGTTGGTGGGTGGATCGTAATTGTGCCTTCCCATAACCTCTGAACTGACCAATCTCTGATGGATGGCAAGCACACCTTGAAAGTTACACATATGACAGATAGTTTGAGCAGGATGATGTGAACCCCGGACACCTCCGGTCTCCAGCACACCGAGATGACCACATAAGCCAAGGGAAGGTACAGTAGTCACCACCATGGCCACTGCCAGAGGAGGGCAGAAGGGTATCCTGCAAGGTGTGCTCCAATCTCGGAAATAAGAATAAGTCACAGAGTACCTCCTGGGAAATTCAAAACTTGTCCAAGACAATTTCACTGCAGCACATTTAAGCTCCACTGAGAGTGAAGCAGCTGGTGAACTGCCCCAGAAGATGCAGGAAACTAATAGCCAGAGTAAGAGCTCTCTACTAACATATTAGGATTACAGTCCGAATGCCCTGAACCTGTTGTAGCAGTGGGAAGGCTTTTATTGACAAGGTGCCCAGCTCTAATCCAATAAAGATTATTAGTTGGAAAGGCTGACAAAAACCTAAGTAGAACACCACGGACAACACCTTCAACAGTCAATTGTCTAGGTACGGAATTACAGAGACCTCCAGCCTATGGAGACTCCCCTTCCTGAATACTCGAGGCACTGGAGTGAGCTCAAATAACAAGATCCATCACAAACAACAGCTATGCCTGGGGAATATCACACGTTGAGGAATCTGTGGTTAGAAGTATCCATTAGAAACTATAAATGTGATTGGTAAAGAAGAGGAATATTGACGGGGTGTGCAGCCTGGATGTTAGAACTTTGATACTATAGCAACTTTACAGCAGCTACTATGCGATTGCCAAATCGATATGTGAAAGTAGGGCTCCTGCAAACCAGGGACGAATATAGGTTACAATTAAGCAAAGCACTACAATGCATGACTGTCAGGTAAGCACAACTATACTGACAACATATTCTCATCTGATATATATATTTATATATATCCAACAACTTTCCAAATAGACTTCTACACGACTCGAGAATAAGGAAAAGCAGCACAGACAGGCACCAATGAGAGCGAGGGAGAGAGAGTGAGTGTGAGTGTATATATCAGTGATGTCATTTGAGATATCATCAGTGATGTCACTGGCCATGTCATGAATGATGTAATATGTGACGTCATCAGCAGTGCATTTCGGGGGCGCGAGTTATAGTTAGCTCAACTAACTATAACTGGGGAATTTCTATGGGTCTGTATGAGTGAAATGTCCAACTAACTATAACGTCCCTGAAACCTACGTTTTTTTCAGTGAATTTCTAAGGTTTTTTAAATGCTAATTTCTAACAATAACGTGCCTGAAACCTATGTTTTTTTTCAGTGAATTTCAATGGTTTTTTAAATGCTAATTTCTAATTATAATGTTTATTAAACCTATCTTTTTTTTCTGTGTTTTTAAATTATCATCCCATTCTCAACCTGGTCAAAACTGCAAATCTCACCACTTTTCCATCGATACCTTCCGCCGAAAAGATCGCCACAAATGAGAGCCACAACTAACCCTAATGATATGCAAAGTAGGCGTTCCTGTGAAAAAATAAACTAAAACACCACTTCCCCATATTTTCAACGACCAGCCAAATCTGCAATGCGATCCCAAAAACAGGCGATAAGCCGAGTTAGCAGTAAGAAATTAACATCAGCCTTTAACTGGTGTAAGGAGGTCGACTATCTACAGCGTGAATAGGACCCAACTCACAGCCACGTCTAAAGACCAACACGTGATACAGTTACTGATCATGCAGTTCCGACACCCAACAAGGCCACAACACCAAACGCCACCACCACCAGAACCTCCCCCGGACCACCCCCCCTACTACCACCGGGGCAGCGCAAAACAGGACAACGGACCTTACCAAAACACCTTGTTGGGAGATGTGGGAACCAAGTATGTGTGAAGGAGGCAAGTCACCCATCAATAATAATGCACACAATAGAAAGTGTAGCGGTGATGTGCTGGACAGACCTCACTATGCAAAGCACAAACCTCTCCATGTGGACATATACTACTGATACTTGTAGTGTTGCGCACAGTGGACGCAACCATGTTACCTCAGGCAATGGGGAAGATCTCGGTCATGTAGCTGTGTTGTCCCCCCCTGGAAGCGTAAGCGGAGTGGGCTGGTCTAACATACGGCACTCCAGCGTAGGAGTATGAATAAATAGGATGGGGCTCTGGGCGTGGTTCAGCTGTGGGAAGGCCAAAGCGTCTGCCAGAGCGGCAGCCCTCACCCTGCCATGTGGCTGCCACCATGACCGTGGGCCTCCTCGACACAGGCCTCCTGCAAACCCAGCGGCACAGCACCGCAGACTTATGTCTGTACAGACTACTGCCTTTGATCTACACTGCGGACAGCAGGGCTCACAATTCAGATGCAGTGGCGATTGCAGATGACGCAGTCCAGTAGGCAAGACACATTGCTGCCACTGCGGCCCGCCCGGACCATGCATGATCGCAGGCTGCATTCACGCTGAGCGCCAAAGGTACTACTAACTCACTGCACCATAAGTCATCGCTACGTGGCCTTATTAAGGCAGAATTAATTAGACAAAAGACATTGCTCCTAGTGCAGCCCGCAGGGACCACATATCATCGCAGGGTGCGCACACACTGAGTGCTTTAGGTGCCACTAACTGTGCAGCTCAACTCAACGCCATGTGGCTGTGTGCCCATCCTGACCGCTGCCTCCGGCCTACACTGGGGTTAGCACGGTTCACATTTCAAGATTAGTAGCGATGCAAATTGTGTAAGAGACTATAATGGGTTAACAAGACCAAATGCTCCCAATCTGTGCAGCTCAAGTCAACGTCACGTGGCTGTGGGCCTTTGGTGACCGCTACCTCCGGCCTACACTGTGGAAGACCGGCGACATGTGGTGCCACGAACCCTGTTAAACACAAGCCGGCGACACGTGATGCCACTAACCCTGTTCAACACAAGCCCATCCCACATGTGGAACTGTGTCCTGAATGGCGGTGACCCCAACTTCGTGACAGCGACCACAGCACCAGACTCCCTTCAGTTTTATTTGTTGTTGGTTTCTTTAAATAAAATGTTTTATATGTAAACCTATACATGACGAAGATTCTTGTTTGTCCAACCGCACAGGAACACTTCCGGGCCCAAGAAGGTTGTTTGGGGTATGTTGGTAATGTGGGAAGAGGGTGCGTTACCTGCTGATGTGTGGAGAGGCAGCATGAAAGGGGTATCTCTCACAGAAAGAACTCCGGTATGTTTTCAGAAATGCCTCGGACAGATGCCAGCTGACGGATTGAATCACAAAATGGTTTTTCAATACTTATGTAGTGTGAGTTATGAACAGTTCATACCCAGGCTCGCAGAGGGACAACTGTAGCCCGTCCGCTCGACTCACAGACGCAGTACTACGAGCTGTCCGCTCCCAAAGGAACAGCAGCGTAGTAGCTTGCAGAGGTACAGGCACAGTAGCGTACTAGCTCGCAAAGGTAGAGAGCTGCGAGCCGACGGACTGGCTTCTAACGGCATAGCTGCAAAGTGGTGATGTCGGGCAGAGGGAGCGTGAAAGAGTTCTCGCAGAAACAGAGCTCCGGTATATTAAATTGCCCCCGAGACCTTTCTTTTATATTTTCACTTGATGCGAGAAAGCGCGCTTTCTGGACCAAGACCTTTCTCCCTGCCAAATTCGGCGTAATTCCGTTCAGCAGTTTGACCAGTAGCCTTGTCTAAAGTTTCCTATGGAAAATCCATTGAGAAAACATGTTTTCACACACCCCACATAGCTACCAGTCGCAGGCGTACTCGCCGTTGGTGTGCAGGTCAGTGGTCTTGTTGTCAACATGTCACGGCCACTCCCTGAGGGCAGGTTTGCACACACACCACACCCATCCAGCACATGCGTCACAGGCCATGTGACCACACAAATATAATGGATCGACGTCACATCCTTTATTGCAGGTGGTGATTGGATGACGGACGCTCCACGGGTCTAAATCATAAAGTCCATGAAAAGTTGCACAGAGGGTTAGTCGCACCCTGAGCTGTATGGCCGTCAGGGGCCTACTATCACATGGCACGGGCTTGAGTTCCACAAGGTTAGTGCTACCCGAAGCCTACCACCACGTGGCGCGGACTTGCGTTGCACAGGGTTAGCGTCACCAAAAGCAGATGTGGTCTCCGCCATTGATGACTCTGGACTCAGCGACATGTGTGAGATCTGCCGGGCCATGGAGAAGCTGATGTGGTCTCCACCATTCATGACTCAGGACTCAGCGACATCTGTGAGATCTGCCGGGCCGCGGAGCTTTGGTCATGGATGCGCAGGGGTGGCAGCATCTCTCTCTCTCTCTCTCACTTCCCTCTCTTCACTCTCTCTCTCTCTCTCTCTCACCCTCTTCCTTTCCTTTTCTTTCTCTATCTCACTTCTCCCTTTCTCACTCCCCTTCTTTCCTTCCTTCTCTTTTTCTCTCCGTTTCTTTTTTCCTTCTCTGTGTCTCACTCTTTTGATATGTGCATTACACACGTCCTTATTTTGTGCTTTATTTTCCAGTCTGTGTCGTCGACATTCATGGTCCCTACAGTAGTCTTCGCCTTGTTGTTTTGTGTTCAGTTTGTTAAATTTAGTTTATCCTTTATATATACGTTTACGAAAAAATAAAGTTTGAAAAAAGAAAAAAATTCAATATAGTTTTTGGTAGTTACTTAAGTGCTGTGTGACTCTTCTCGTTCTTATTACTGTTATTTCGTGGTGTCCACCATGGTGTTAAATTTTAGGGCAGTTATCACAGGAATACTGGCGATTTCTGCAGTTTGGACCAGCTTCTGAATAGTGTGTTAGATTTATCTCAACTTTAGTTGCATTAAAGTGCTGACAATGAAAGGCAGAGTAGGTGTTCCCATGCAAAAAGACACGAGGTGCACCTTTGCGATTTATTCTAAATACTAAAATCCTGTATTGAATTGCACTGTGGCAGTGGGTGCACTTACAGTGTACACACAAAATCAATGAAGAAATGTAATTGTATTTATATTGATTGGGAATAGTGGGTCAGGTGCTGGATCTTGACAGGATACACTGCCCAGTTTGTTTATTTTTCTGTACACGAAAAAACCACATCACAACTTTCACAACAACTGCGATGCGAAACAAATTCCGGCGATAAGCCGCATTAGCACCATGGATTTTACACCTGCTTTCTGCTCGTGTTAAGCAGGACGACTACCTGCAGCATGAAAGGGAACACAGCCAAGAGCCACAATGAAACACCCACAGGTGCCATAGAGTAAATGAGCATGATACACGGATACCCATGAGGTCCATAACACACATAGCAACAACCCCAGGACCGCCAACGCCCCCCAAACCCACATCTAAGCAAGTGTGTCCGTGTGGTCATTGTGTTAGCATGATAGGCACAGGCCCTGCAACATCACAGTGTCAGCAGACGTTACCATGTCACCTCAGCGTTGGTAGTGAGCCTGGACATTAGCTACGGATGCATCCTCCTGCATGCACATCGGCGTGTGCTGGTCCGGCGTACACAGGTCAGCGCAGAGGTCTGCCTATCCGGCAGGGGGAACGGGGTGTCTCAGACATGTCAGTTTTCAGGAAGTGTGGTAAGTGTGTCTGTGTTCTGGTGTGGCCGCCACAAGGGCCGCAGCAGTCGATGTTGTAAAGTGGAATGCACCACCTCCAAACTGCAGTGTCACGGAGTGGTTGGAATGCCTCATGACATGCGCGAATAGGCATTATAATGGTGTGCCGTAGGAGTGCATGGGATACAACAGTGCACTGTAAAAAAGTGTGGGGGCTCGTGGGAGGGAGGAGCACCTGTTTGACAAAGTAACACAGTGAACCCGCCCATGTGCCACGTGCTGGGCATCTCATCCATGATGACCAGGGTCGCAGACATCCCACAACACCCACGACCGGCCTTTGAACACATCCTGTATGAATGCAGCTGGAGAAGTTACTGTAGGGATTAAAGGTTCTTTGTCTGAGCTATCTTGCGCTAGCACATCTGCTGCTCCGTGAAGGGACTTGCAAGTGGCCAGATCCCCATGACAGATACGATAATATTTGCATCCGTCTCCCACACTACGCAGTGCCTGATTTGAGAACGAGTACACATCCCACACTCAAAAGTCCTTCGTCGTAGTTAGCGTGCGTGAAATGGCCTTTACACGTACTCCCACCACACCCCTGCCCTGCACCCATTGCACACAGACGCGTCTCATTGCACCAAGCTGTGCCATTTCATCCACAAGACTGGCACACGGCAAGCCAGTGCAGCTACAAGCAGAGCCACTGATGCAATGGCGGAGCATCCTGAACACATGGTCGACTCCATGCACGTCCAACTATACCTTGCACGTCTGCTGCATGTCCTGGGTGCACTGCCTTTGGCAGTACTGCAGATCACTTAACGGCTGAGCTTCCGCATTGCGGACGTCACCAGAGTTCAACCTGTATTGCAATGTCGCACGTGCCTTTCCGAGTGGTGCATGGACGTGTGCCTCTCCAAGGAGTGGGTAGCTGACATGGATTCCGATGGGTGTGTGCGCGCCCCCTGTTGGCCCACGACCAGGAGTGTCATGGTGATGGCCGTTTATGGCATGCATGAATGTTTGGCATGCATGTTGGGAACTGGGCCTGGGAGATTGCAAGTGTCGTAGTATGCAGTGAGCAAATTGACCAACTTCCCGATTGTGCTTTGGTGCACATTGGGTACAGTGGTTGGAGTCAGCACATCTGTCCCGGTCAGTTGATGGATTACGTCGACGACATGTCAAATATTGTGGCCAACCCTCACTCATTAGAGATAGTGGCTTATGCAGCTGCACTCACGTTCATGGACGAGTGACAAGGTACCTGCAACCACGACTCGATGTGCCACATTGCATGTGTCCCCCCTCATCATTGCACGTTGTACATCTTGTCACATGTCCCAAAACAAAAGTGGACATGGCTGCATTGGCGTCGAATCATGTCCGAGGCGCGGAAAACCAACACTGCTTGACACTGACGTGTGTTGGTGATGGACTACCCCGAGGTGAACATGGACGTTTTCCTACGTTCCTTATTCAGCCATGCTGCTGCATTTCTCAGCATATCGTGGCACTATCGTGGCGGTACTGACACATACTTTTTTTTATAAAGTTTCCACATTTTCAGTTGTCTCCAAATGTGTTGTGTCTTCATTTGTATGCCAATGTGTGTGTCACGGACTCTCTGGCTGCCTGCCATACGTGAATTGCTACCCCATTCGGACTGTGGGTCTGTACTTATGCGTTCTCATGTACCTGTTTCGTACTGATGCTTTTGGACGCTTATCCACCACAGGCGAATGCATTTGTGTCCTGTGTTCGATTGTGCGAATGTTTGTGTTTGGACAACATTGTGTTGGATGTTGGTGTACTCTGCTTCCCATGTGTGTGTGCTGCATTGTGTGTGAGATGTCCCTTCATGTGAGCTTTTGTTCACCCTTCTCCCTTTCAGGCAGTGTGGTTTTCACTTCAATGCTTGTTCAGTGGTGTGATGTTGGCGGGTTGTGACTTGTGCTCCTTGTTGGTGTGTTTCATTTTGACCATGGTTTGTCTAGAATTGCTGCTGTACTTAATTGTGCATTGCACAATTAAGTACAGCACAACTCTAGACAAACCATGGTCAAAATGAAACACACCAACAAGGAGCACAAGTCACAACCTGCCAACATCACATTGTGCCCATCTCACCCCGTCCCCCCACTCCCTGCTTCTTCCTCTTCCTAGTGCTGTTGTGTCTGTAATTTTGTTGCTCCACACATAAATACATGTAATGAACAAATTAGAATAGTTCCTTGATTCTTTTAGGTTTCAAAACTTCTCTATTGTTTTGTTTTTAATTTTCCATATAAACAGTTTTTTTAATATTCAAGGACACATAGAAGTCAGAAGTGCAACATATTCTATCAACACACTTTCTAGAACATTCTACAACACGTGCAGGTTAAAAGTTCAACAATTTTTTTAAACCTAACGATATTTTTTGCAACATTTTCTCGAACATTGAACGGCATGTGCTGGTTAAAAGTTCACGATTGTTTTAAGTTCGAACAGTGCCTTCCAAATGCAAGTAGCAGGTGTGGTTGAGTTGAGCCAATTTTATCCTACGATATGTACTCCACGTTTAAACTGCTTTTTCTTAACCAATCACAAAGATGCTTTTCCACAAAACGAATGTGCATCCTACTTTTTAAAAAACAATGCTTTTCATCTCCCAATCAGGTATCGTTTTGTATGGCATAAAAAAGTAGCTCCCCATCTTTAAACATATCTCTTATTCTATGAACGGACTGCATGAGCTACAGACATCTATCCATTCCTCCCAGCCATACCTTCAATATGCTAGTGTGGATCATAGGACATAGCTATGTTTTCTGGTGCAAGAGGTATGCAGAACAGAGACGTACTGACTTAGACCTAGGTGTACAAAATGTGGACATTAAATGGTTTGGACATAGGATTGAAGTGGCACCAATTGTTGCCTTTGGTTAAAACCTGCTTGCATCTCCAACACCCTGACCTCATGATTGTGCACTGTGGTGGAAACGACCTAGGCACATTGACTGGGGTAGGTTTGGAAATGCTAATGAAGGACACCTTTCAACAATTGATGTTGCTTTTGCCTCAAACTGTCTTTGTATATTCCAATATATGCCAAAGACAGAAGTGGAAATGGTCAAACCAATGTTGTCCTAAGAATGAAAAATCTAGGAAGAATGTCAACAAAGCTGTGTCTGCATACCTCAGAGACCATAGAATGGGGTCGATCTACAACAACATACGTTTTCATATGGCTGATATCTACAGAAGTGGAGTACACTTCACAGATCAGGGAAATCGAGTTAATCTGAATAACCTGAAGCTGTGCGTCAGCACTTATATGTAGCTCCAACTAATAAACACAAGGGCTCTTTTTAGAGCCGCCTTATATTCCCAATATCGGTTCACAGAGTGACAGCTGCGATCCGGCTAGCACATGGAGACCTGCGGGCCGTCGAGCAGCCTCGCAGAGGGACACCTGCGGCCCGTCGGCTCAGCTCGCACAGGGAGAGCTATGGGCCGTCGGCTCGGCTTGCACAGTGTGAGTTACAGGCCGTCGGCTCCCAAACGCACACCAACGTGCTGGCTCGCAGAGGGAGAGCTCCGGTCTAACTCGCAAAGGGACACCAACGGGCCAACGGCCCTGCTAGCAGAGACACACCTATCACCTAACCGACTGACTCGCACATGTACAGCTAGGGACACGACAGCTCGCAGACTCACAGCTGCAAGCCGACTGACTGCTACTGTTTTATGCTCTAGGGTAGTACAGTGGTGTTTGGGTAGTGTAGGGGGTTGTGCTGGGGGTAGTATTTTAGGGTTTAGGGTAGTGCAGTGGTGTTTGGGTAGGGGTTCATTCTGGGGGTAGATTTAGGGTTTAGGGTACTGCACTGGTGTTTGGTAGTGTAGGGGATCGTGCTGGGGTAGTGTTTTAGATTTTACAACAGTGCACTGGTGTTTGGGTAGTGTAGAGGGTCGTGCCGACAGGCTAACTCACAGAGCTCCGAGCCAACGGACAGGCTTCTAAAGGCATACCCCCGACCTGGGGATATGAAGAGAGGCAGCGTGAAAGCATATCTCACACAGATGCCAGTGTTGCCTCGCACAGGTAAAACTGTGGACCCGATGGCTTCTACACGGAGAGATGCGAGCTGACGGAGTAAATCACAAAATGTCTGCCAACACTTCCTGGTTTCAACCATTCACAGCCAATAAGCCGCAAGCTGGTGCTTGTAACCCCTCAGCCAATCACATGTCAGAATTCTCAAATTTCGATATCTGTAAAATTAGATATTTCTCAAAAACTACTTAAACAAAAGCGTGCTTTCTGGACCATCACCTTTCTCCCTGCCAAATTTGGCATAATTCTGTTCAGCAGTTTCACCTGAAGTCTTCTGTAAAGTTTCGTATTGAAATTCCATGGAGAAACCATGTTTTAGGACCCTCTTCTTTCTCAGCCCCTCCTACACCCTTCACCCCCAAACTTTCAATATAGGAGCTAATCAAAAAAAGAGAAACTTTTTGGATAATTTCATAAAGATTTGTCAAACAACGTCAAAGTTACAAGCACATAGAAGACTCCAGAAGGGGGGCCGCACAACCCCCCTCCCAACATAGGTGAAGCCCCGGGGCTGCACAGACCCCAGCGGACCCCCGCAACCCCTGCGAGCCCCTGCTATTATTTTTTAAGAAATACCCACGCAACCTAGCCCACCCAAGGGCCTCATTAAAATAAAATGCGAGAACCCACGACCCCAGCGCGCATTTAATTTTTAATTATTTTTTGGGCCCTGGGGGTCCTCCTGGGACCCCCTGAGCAGACCTAGTGGGTCAGGGTTTTTCTACCCTGCCCCCTTCTCTTGTTTTATACCTTTGTACCTTTGTTTCTCCGTTTTTGGGTGACTTGCTTCTACCGAGCCACAAGATAGCTGCCAACACTTCCTGGTTTGGAGTGCTAGCAGCCAATCACAGTTAAGCTCGCGCACGCGTCTTAGGCTGCGCCCAGATATCAAAACTTATTTTTCTAATTTCTCAGCAACTACTGAATGGATTTACACCATTTTTAAAAAGGTCGATTTGACCCAAGCACTACCTTTCTGCCAAATTTGGAGTAATTCCGTTCAGTAGTTTCGGCTGTAGCCCAGCACAAAGTTTCCTATGGAAAACTGATTTTTTACTCTTATTTTTTGAATTTCTCAAAAACTACTGAATGGATTTACACCATTTAAAAAAAAGGTCTCTTTCTGAACCAAGCTCTACCTTTCTGCCAAATTTGGGGTAATTCCGTTCAGCAGTTCGAGCTGTCGTTGCAAAATTTCCTATGGAAATTAACATGAAGAAAACGAGTTTTGGGACCCCCCTTTTTTCTCAGCCCCCACTTGACGAATCACCCCCAAACTTTCAGGATAGATGCTGACCTGGATAGACTTTTCTTTGGGAGAATTTCCGGAAGATTTGTCAAACGACGCCAAAGTTATTAGCAAATCAAAAAATAATTTTCCTATGGAAACTAGGTTCTAACTATAACTATCTACTGGCGACCGCCAGTAGGTAATGTAGCTCAATACCCCACTCAGCAGGCAAGCGAAGAGACCGCACACAGATGAAGGTGAAAATACGGTAATATTTGTATTTACTGCATACAAATCAACAGGACGCATTTCGGCTTCGCGCCTTTTTCCTACTGTTCAACATAAACAAGAAACACCGCCATACTTAAACCTAGTCATGAGGCAAGTACTTCCGGGGTCAAGTTTGTAAACATTCATGAAAAAAAAACCAGAGGATGGGCACATATTACAATTCATGGCTGCCATCTTTGAGAGGTTTGATCTCAATGTTAGAGCAGGATTTAAAATTGTATCATAATATAGCAATCAATGTCAATGCCCTTAAGGCTTATTTGAAAACAGCGTTTCAACATGGTGAACAAGAGTATATTTACACGTGTTTCCTTGATGTGCAAATGCGTCACTGTATAAAAATAAAGTATTATTTAATTGCAATCATTGCTCATGAATTTTATTAGAGCATTTGCACAATTAATGTGGTACAAAATATATAATTATTCATTCCTTTACCAATGATCAATTTGATTCATTTCCGATCTGCTCCATGATAATGTATATCTAGCCCTGGATGGGCAGACTAACATGATGAAAATTACTATCTCACCCTGGATGGGCAGACTGGCATGATTGACATTTTACTACATCAATTACTCATTCAAAATTAATTTTTAAAGAAAATACCAATCAAATGCTCTGACCTCTTGTCATTCTCGATATGTTATGATCGAGTCCATCCAAAATAAACAAATTTGTCAACACATGTATACACAATTAGGCGTCTGTGAGTACAGCTTCCAATCAATTTGGTGCAATATTTACAGTGATATATGTATCATTCAATGGGGAAAGAAGGGAGAATTTTCTGGAGTTTAGGGGAACACATTAATTCTGAGGTCATTAGCCTAGATGTATTGCTAACTCTTCTTCAGTGTTAAGGCCAGTTGGTGCTTTGGTTTGTAGATCTATTATAAATCTAGGTTCTAGTCTTCGTAGTTTCAGTTCTTTGTTACCTCCACGCTCATGAACTGGAACGTGGTCTAAACAGTAGAACTTAAGCAGATTCCTATTGTTCTGATGAAAGCGGGCAAAATGCCTGGCTACGGGGTAGGTTACATAATTTCTTTCAATGGCCCTGCATGTTCCAAAATCCTGCGTTTGGTAGGGTGTATCATGCTGCCTATATATTGCAGGTTGCACGGACAAACCAAACTATACACACAAAATGGTGTGGTGCAGGTTAAAAACTTAGTAATTTTTTTTAGGACCCATCACCCCCGGTATGCGATATGTTGTTGTTTTCACACTATTTTTACATGCTTTACACCTGTTGCATGGGAAAAATCCCGTCAGATTACTCACCCTGGGGTTGTACGGGATTGTATCGAGATGGCTAGGGAATCTTTTAAGGAATGACAGCATCTATATGTCGTTTTCAGATGGTCTGGTACATCCTTCCCAATGATAGAGTCAGATTTCAGGATGTGACAGTTGCGTGTAAATACATGTTGCAGAATTTCTGAGTCTCTTGTAAAGGTAGTAAGGAATCTGAAGGTGATAGTTTGCTCTTCACCTGATTTTGATCTATCTCTCAGGAGACTAGTTCTGGGGATTTTAGACAATTTATCAAGATTCTTCTGGAGAAGTTGCTTCGGATACCCTCGTATCCTGAACCTTTCAATAGCATCATTTGCTGCTTCCAAGAAGTCCTCATTTCTAGAACAATTTCTCTTAAGTCGCAGTAATTCCCCACACGGAATACTCTTTTTAAGAGGTCTAGGGTGACTGCTAATCGCTTCCAGGACTGAGTTTTTTGCTGTAACTTTATATATATATATAATCCACCAGCAGTGTGAAGTGTAGAAAGGATACCAACGTGTTTCGTCCGGAGCCTTCAACGGTATATATATATATATATATATATATATATATATTCCTACAAAATGATCTTAACTTCAACTGTGTTCCCACTATTATTTCCTCCAGTTCAAAAGGCAAAAATTGGGACACGGACTCCAAGGTAGGTGCGTGGTTTTCTTGTTTATTTCTCAAGCAAATAGACGCTTCGGCATGGCGGCATGACGCGTTTCGCCCAACAAGTGGGCTTTTTTTTTTTTTTTTTTTTTTTTTTTTTTTCCTCATATACCAAGAAGGGCATTCTTGATGAGTGGCCACCATCCCTCTCCACCGATCAAATGACCAGGCCCTGATGTTGGAGACCGATGTGGAGAGAGAAAGGCTCAGACTCACAAGCAACCACTGTTTTTGGGCGTCCACTCCTTTTCACGCAAATCGAATAACCCCACGCTATTTTGGAGGGATCAAACCAACAGCGCCCAGGTTAAATCATTGGAATGTTTTATTTTTTATTTTTTATTTTTTTTTTATCTATTCCTCCATGTAACAAGTGGTGCCCAAATTTTTTCATAGCTGTTTCCATCGCAAGCCATGTCCGATTCACTAGTATATATTATATGTTTCAGGCATTCTATAAAGGTTGGAGCCTTTATGCTTTTCCAGGCTCTACATATCTCTCGTCTAGCCAGAATAACTACATAAAAAATAAATTTGGATATCAAGTCATTAAGGTGGTAATTTGTGTGCAATCCAAATACAATCATTTCTGGCGTGACTTCAATATGTATATGTAATACCTCAGCTAAAAAAACTCGCACCGTGGCCCAGTAGCTTACTATCTCAGGGCAATCTATAAACATATGGCAATCATCAGCTGCAGGCATTTTACATCTTGGACAAAGGTGGCAAAGGCCTGTTATCTTTGTTAGCTTCTTTGGGGAGATATAGGCTCTATATGCAGTATATAGATGATTTCTTTTAAGTGCAGCTAATTTGACCACTGCATGTAACATGGTAAATGAATCCCCCCATAATTCCATAAGGTTGGAGTCTGAAATTATAGCATTCCCCCAAAGCTTATGCAGTTCGGGTTCTGTTATTGATTCCGACTCAAGGATGGCCCAATACCAAAAGGAAACCTCCTGCTTCCATCTACCACTCCTAGATACACAATCAAATTTGGGATTCAATGATTCAACTCCCCTGGATTTTGTTGCCCACCATCCTGACAGCTGATAGTATTTGTACCTTGATAGCGTCCCACCTGTCAGGCAGGATAAAGATTCCCAGGTCAGGAGCCGCGAGTCTTTCTCTAGATCTTGCCAGAAAAGCAGGCCTGCCAATTTAAGGGGACGGGATAATTGATCATTCAGGCATTCTGGTGTACCCGGGGAATCCCATATCGGGGCCTGAGGAGCATAGTATGGAATTTTTAGTATATTTCTGACATACAACCAGTTCCTAAGAGCAGTGTCAAGGATTTTTAGCCTGACTCTCTTAAAAAACCGTGGATCGCCATATTTAAATAGGAAATATTCTTGCCCCTGAGGTATACCGTGTAATAGGGCTTGAAACAATAAACCCAAAGAGGATGCATCCGTCTTTCCGGCTAACATTCTGAAGTTTTTAAAATGGAAAGAGTGACAATAGGCAAGTAAATCCGGTAAGGTCAGCCCTCCCATAGCGAGGCCTCTCCTCAACTTTTTCCAGGAGATCCTCGGTGTCTTAGTATTCCATATGAAAGAGCCTATTTTCCCCTGTATTTTAGCTATATCCGGTGCTGGAAATGTCAGTGGAATAGACGCAAACAAAAAAGTGATCTTCGGCAGGATGACCATTTTGATTAGATTTACTCTGCCAAAAATACTCAAAGAGAGACCAGACCAACGCTGCAGTAAACCACAGACATCCTTATAAACCCTCATCAAATTCATTTTGGCTATTTCTGAGATATTTTGGGCCAAAATTATACCCAGGTACCTCATATGCGTCTTAGCTCCGGCCACCCCTCGTATCTGGTTCCAGTGCATGGTCTCAGTTTTATCTTTGTTTACCCTATACCCCGAGATTTCTCCGAACAATTCCGCTTGCTCAAACAGTCTTGGAATAGCCTCGTCTGGATTTGAAGTAAACATAAGAAGATCATCGGCGTATAGGGCAAATTTTAAGTCTAGGTCTGCAATTTTAAAAGGATGAATCCCAGGGTCAGCCCTGAGCTGACATACAAAAGGTTCAATATAGAGGTTAAATAGCAGAGGTGATAAGGGACACCCCTGTCTCTTTCCTCTA
Organism: Triturus cristatus; assembly: GCF_964204655.1. Classification (NCBI taxonomy): domain Eukaryota; kingdom Metazoa; phylum Chordata; class Amphibia; order Caudata; family Salamandridae; genus Triturus; species Triturus cristatus. Next base: position 306,244,837 of record NC_140581.1, read on the forward strand.
GAGATTAAGAACCAATCTGAGAGCACTCCGTTTACCAGAACTTTTGCTCTGGGGCTCTTATATAGGGACTGGACAGCTGAGACAAAGTTGGATGGAAGTCCGAACCTAGCTAGAGCCAACCATAAATATGACCAATTTACTTGATCAAAAGCCTTAGCGGCATCAATTGCCGTAAGGGTCAACGGGAGCTTCTTAGCCACTGCAACATCTACTGCTGCGATAGCTTGGTAGGTTAGCTCATTCAGCTGCCTATCGGGAATAAAACCTCTCTGATCCTGATGCACAATTGTTTTGATGACTTTGGCCAACCTTGCTGCCAAGACCCCTGCAAGGATTTTATAGTCAGTATTCAGCAGCGAGATTGGTCTATAAGATTCAATTTTCAAAGGGTCTTTATTAGGCTTCAGGATCAGAGTGACTGTTGCTTCAGACCAGGTATCCGGGATAGTGTCACCCGATAGATAAATTTTATTAAACAGAGTCGTCAAGGCGGAGACGACTTCCTCCGAATCTATCTGATACAATTCGATTGGGAGCCCGTCCGGACCTGCTGCCTTACCCCTAGCCATTTTTTTTATCTGGGCGGAGACTTCCTCTTCCCTGATACTTGAAGTTAAAAAGATACAGTCTGTTTCTGTTAACCGTGGGATCTCTACTTGATTTAGCCAGTCTTCTATTTTCCAGATGGAGGGACATACATCTTCTTTATATAAAGTTTGCATGAATGATCTTGCCTCCTCTCTAATAAGGGCGTCATCATGGGTGATGACTCCTGTCTCCTGAAGCATAATAGACCCAATCTGGTTTCTAACTCTATCAGTTCTAACTTTCCAGGCAAGGAGGCGGCCGCATTTCTCCCCATAGGAGAAATTCTGGAGCTTACTAGAGTCCCACCTATCTTTTAAGATTTTTATCTAAACTTGCCTGATATTCTGCCCGTAGATCGTTTAGCTCACTCTGAATAAGAAGTATATTGTTTTGAAGATCTATAGAGGCCTGCTGTAGCTGCTCTTCCTTTTGTTTAATCCTAGCAATGCTCTCTCTTTCGGTCTGTCTTCTAACCTTGTTCCTCCTGATCATCCATGCACTTATGGTACCTCTTATGTAAGCTTTAAATGCTTCCCAAGTGATCTGATCAGTTACTGTTCCGGAATTGAGCCTAAAATATTCCTCTATACCCGATTTTAAGTTATTTATCACCTCCTCTTGTAGTAGTATGGACCTATCCAATGTCCACCTTCTCTGTTGATTTTCCTTTTTCAGATTTATGGTCAGTTCGACCATAGAGTGGTCGGAGAGTATAGCTGGAATATATATTACAGATTCCACATCAGGGAACAGTACTTGGTCCAAAAAGAAAATAATCGATCCTCGAGTGGTGCCTGTATTTGCGGCTATAAAAAGAAAAGTCCTTCCTGTTGCAGTTTTTTACCCTCCAAATATCTATTAAGTTGAAATCTTTAATTATATTTTTCAACTCTACTAGTGATTTTCGGGGAGGAATATATTTAGCCCTAGAAGTGCGATCTAAATGCTCATCCAACACCAGGTTAAAGTCACCTCCCAGTACCACTGGGGATGTCGAGGCAGAGAGACTAGTTTTTAAATGTATCAGAGCTCCAGATGCATCCTGATTGGGCCCATAATAAACTGCGCAGGCTAATGGAGAACCTTCAACTAGGAGAGATATAACTAACCACCTCCCTGAGTGGTCCGTCTCCGATTTTTCAACTCTAATCCCCTTATTCGATCTAACTAAAATTGCAACCCCCCTAGTGTTTCCTATCTGTTTTGAGCAGCGTAGTTCTTGAATCCATTTAAATTTTCCAAACGCTGCCTCACACTCATGTGCTTCCAGATGGGTCTCTTCCAGTAAGCAAATGTCCGCCTCTGTCTTATTTAAAAATTCACAGACTCTAGCCATTTTCCTGTTGCCTCTTAGTCCATTAACATTCCAGCTGATAATTTTAACTCTATTGGATGTACTGCTCATCTGGGGTTTTTTTTTTTTTTTTCACCTGAGCTTCTCTTACGGCGGATCATTCTACCTTCTGAGTCTATGCTTGCCCCTATTCCATACCATATATTCGTGTCCAATCTTATATGAGGAAATTTTTCTTTTTTACTCCCCTTACCCTCCCCTCCTACCACCCCCCTCCACCCTTGAGGAACCCCCCCCTTAGGATCTTTGGCGATCTTGTCGCCTGTCGGGAGCCACTAGGACCCGCCCGGGATAGGACAACCATGGATATTAAGATTGTAATAAAATTATACGCCATTTTCCTTTACTCTTTGCCTTTTTTTTTTTTTGGCTTTGGCTTTCCCCCATTTTCTCACCCCTTACCCATTTTCTCGTCTCTTACTCCCCTTCCCCCCCCTCACTCATTCCTGTTCAAAAAATGTTTTTTTTTTTTTTAACTACACCCCTCTTTTTTTTTTCTTTTCATCCCAACTTTGTCGGAGGGGAGAAGGAAAATCACCCTTTTATATATTTATATGTATATTGTTTTTTTTTTTATATTATTATTATTTACTTTTTTTTTTTTTTAAACGTGGGGTGATTTTCTAGTATCAGACAGAAATGTGTCCACTTCCTGCAGGGATGTGAAGATATGTGTTTTATTGCACCAGACAACCCGTAAAGCTGCTGGGAACTTCATTTGTACTTGAGCTCCCATACTTCTCAGATCAAGCATCCTAGAACCTAGCTCCCACTGCCTCTGTGCCGTAGCCCGGCCCACATCTGAGCGAATGAGGTACTTAGTGGATTCTATCTGTAGGGATTTGTCAGTTAGTGCGCGGCTCAGAATTAACTCCTTGACTGCATATGTTTGAAAGTTCACCAAGATCTTCCTGGGGGCTTTCCTATTAGGGTGCTGCCTATAAGGATCTCTGTGTGCTCTCTGAATTTCTTTTCCAAGGTCGATTTCGGGTTTATCTCTTAACACCCCCTCTCTTAGGAGCTTACAAATTAGAGTTTTGACATCACCATTCTCTGCACCCTCTGGTACCTTCAAAAATTTGAGGTTATTTCTTCTAGCATGTAACTCTAGTCTTTCGATATCTGTCTGTAGTAGTTTATTCTGAGCCTTTAAATCCACTATGTCCTTAGAATGGTCTTGAGTGATTTGAGACAAAGTGGCAACCTCAGTCTCCAATACCTTTGTTCGATTACTGATATCGTCCAACTTCTGCTCCAGACTTGTACACTTCTCGTTTATCTCTTTTTGGTTGGATTCGGAGATTTCAAACTTAGACAGTATTTCCCCACGGAGAGATTGTAGAAGTTGTGAGAGCTGGCTACCTCCATCTACTGAGCCCCCTGGATAGCACCTCTCATTTTCTACCATGTCCGTCGCATTAACTTCATTTTGTGGGCTTGGTATTGGCAAGTGGGCTAATTTTATCAGGGTTCGAGGTTCCGAAGTAATTTCAGTAGTTTCAGCAGAGAGGGTTGTCTGCGCCATCTGGGCCGTCACATTACATTCAGTCATCAAGGGGGAGAATCTATTTTCGGTCCGTACTTGGGGGAGCACTGGATCCAGGTTTATCTGGTCGACCTCTTTGCTTAGGATGCTAAATGAGCTAGAGGGGTCCAATGTGTAGGGAGGTGCGGCGGAAGGGGTTACTTTGTTCTTAGAGTTAGCGGCTTGCTCCATAATATTAAAGAAGGTTTTTAAGGAGGGAGTTGACTTAAATAAGGGAGCTCGGCCTCCTACAACCTGTCGTTTTTTTTTTTCTCCCGTCTTGCCGCCCTTCCCCTTCTCCTTCTTTTTCCTCTGTCTAGGTGTAATCGGAATTACCGTGCTGGCCTCACCAGAGAGGGCAAACTGCAGCTCACTTTCTATCTGTGAGCGTAACTGGTATCTATTTCTCTGGGCTATTGGGATAGATTTAGCAGTTTTTCCAGGTGATAGGATGGCCGTGCCTGCCCCCTCAACGGTCAGAGGACCTGTACCGGTTTCTGAGGTCCCCCTTCCTGCACTCTCCTCCTCTTCACCTGTCTCTCCTACTTGAATCCCCTTCAATTTTTGGCCCCTCTTGCTGCAAACCAAACTTTCAGCACCAGCTACAGTTACAGTTAATCCTTTCTCTGACAGAGTGTCCATACCTGTATGGAACAACAACATAGACACAGCGTATGCTCCGTGGCTCTCCCAACCTTTAGCTGCAACAGCAGACCGCCATGACAGAGAATTCAATGCGCCCCAGGTCACATATCCTTTGTCAGATTCTCCCGTCACTGACCGTATAATATTGCTGCTCTGGAGCGGGCGAAAATCGATCTTGGCCGCAGCTGCTCTGCTCCGTCTCCAAAGATTTGCTCGGCATCCACCGCTGGCCTCCCTCGTACAGCGTCCTCTGACGCTCAGCTCAGCAGACGCGTCCGCCCCCATCCGTGGCCGAGCCTCCCGGGTCTTACCGCCTGCGTCTCAGGTGTATACCGTAGGACAAACAACAACAAGGGGATTTTAATTCAGGAAGATCTAAGGAGAAAACGTATTCATTTCTCACACCTTTTAGGTTTGGAAGGTTTGGAAGTGGCGTCTAGCGATCAATCATCCGTCATCCGTGGTTATCTTTCTCCCCGAGGTCCGGAGCTCCCGCGACCCGCGTTAGCCGGCCGCCATGTTCCTCCTCCAGTAAATCACTTTTAAACTCCAAATGGTGCTCCAAAGGCGCGCTTCGTCCCTGACAACACCGGTGAATGAATTCTCCTTCCTCCAAGTGGGCTTGATCACATGATGAAATGCTCTTTTACTTCACTATATATAGCACTTACACAGATGCCACTCATTGCGTCACGTGATGCAGTGAAAACAAAAGAAATACTCTTTGTTGGGTGACCTTTCTAAAAACGTAGTGGTAAAACACATATTATTGAATCAAGTGACTGTACATGCCACAATTATTATATAAATAATTTAAAATAATTGATAAGTTACAGAGTGCAAAAATGCAAATCGATGGACAATGAATAGTTTAACATTTCTAGGTACAAATACCTTATATATATATATATCCAGAGCACTCCTACGCCACCGCTTTGGAAAGCGCCCGCAAGTTCACAGAAAGGAGCACGGACCACAGTTTGATGCTCGTGATGATAGTTTATTTCATTCGAGGTAAGCCAGCCATGACGCGTTTCGACTCCGTGGAGCCTTGATCACATGTATATATTCCTAAAAAATGATCCTAACTAGAACTACCTACAGGCACCCGCCAGTAGGAGGGGAGGGGGGGATGGATGGATGGATATAATATATTATATAATGAAGGAGGGGGGCCGTGAAGTCATATACAGCCCGAGGGACCACCACCTACCCAGTGTCGGCTTGTGCACAATAAAAGAGAGGGCGCCACCCCAAGCCAATAATGGCCCTGGGGGCCGCCACCCCCCCCCCCCCCCCCAGGGCTGGCTCCTGTTATATCCTAGAGTGCCTACCCCTGGGACCCAGCTGTTTGCTTTTGCTTGGCAGGAGCTGTGACAGCTCCACCAACGCAAAAGCAAACACACCGCTTCCAGCAAGCGGGAGCTATCACAATGCTCACGCTTGCTGGAAGCAGAGTTTTCATCTTTTTTCCTGCCTGCTGAAATGCCTTTTGCCAGAAATATAGACAACTTAACAAGCAGCCCACCCAGCACGTTTCCCGATGATTTTGGGGAGTTCTTGATGCCGAGGAACATGAGGACATCGCCACCAAACAAAGAAACACTTACTTCATATAATTGAGGTGAAAGACCCTTGTTTGGTGGAGATTTACGTCTTTCTAGTCTCGTTGACTTCTCTATAGGAGGATTCATGTTATCACATATTTCTGGATACAGAGACACTAGCAACTATCACATTGCCAAAATGCACACAATGGCACTGGTGCCATTTTCTTGTGCTCCATTTCGCAGCTGTAACGTAGAATACATATTGCACATTTACCCAAGATGGTAGCACTCAGTAATTAACCATTACAAAGTACTCCACTGGGGTAGATGTTTTGTGCAAACTATTGACTCTTGTTGGATAAAAGGGCAGGTGCTATTCTCTTGTACTCTAGTCACTCACACAGCTGCGATACACCCACATAGACACTTAGACACCCACTCACACTTTCAGGCACTCACACACCAACTCAGACACTGCTACACCTAGTCACAGGTCTACTTATGCACCCACTCTTCAGACCCATACAGCCAATCACAGAACCACTCAGACACATACTCACACACAGACCCACTCAGAGAGTAATGCACCAACTCACAGACCCACTGAGACAGTTATGCACTCACTCACAGACTCAATCGGCACTTGCAAACACTCATACACTGATGCACTCACTCACAGACCCACTGAGACACTCACTAATGTACCCAACTCAGACACTCACACACCTATTTAGACAATCACACACACTCAAATACCCACTGCGACACTCATGCACTCACTCACACACTCACAAACGTCATAGGTTATGGTTAAGAAATACAATTTTAAAAACCTTAGAAATTTACCTAAAAAAAACAAAGGTTACAGGGATATTATAGCTAGGAAAAAAACCTTAGCAATGTAAACCGGGAAATAATTTATTCAGGAGAAAACCAATGAGAATATATTGGTCCAGTTACCAGGAGATGCTTTTTTATTTAGACAAAAAAGTCATGCAACTGAGACAACAGCCTTATGCGAACCTGAAAACTGGCCAATGTGATGCTGCCTGAACATAATGCATACAGCAGTCTGCTTATGCTGGGGCTCCATTTGCATTTACCTTTTAGAATAGTTCATCCCAGTAGCTGCCGACTGAAGGCTAAATCAGACAGCATGCGTGTCAAGTCTGCCTCATTCTTATTACAAAGGGACAACAGAAGTTCTGCCAAAGCATCTTCGAAATAACAAACTTTGGGTACAATAGATTCTTGTGACCATGTGAAAGCTTTGTCTGCGAAGATGAGCATGCTTAAAATAGCGAACATATTTTTTAAAATCCTGCATCATCTTCTTATATAGAGACTCAGATCTGTTTAGGGCCTTTCATGGTACATTATAATGTACAGTCAAATAATAAAATCACATAGATCACTGGATGTGGTTCCAACACACCCTATTCAGAAAAATATATAAATGCTCCTATCTGAACTTCTATTGAAAAGAATCGCTAAGACCAAGCTTCTGCTGCAATTATTGGAAAGAGGATTCACATATCCTATGCACGTTGTCCAACTGAATTGACACACCATATTGTTGGCAGAACACTGAACCGGTTTCAGTCATCTTAACCTCTTCAGTGCCCCGCCCTTTCCACGCCCTGTGCCGGGCGTTGAATTAGCGGGCGGGGTTCATGACGAGATAGTCTCGTCATGGGCACAGCGCGACCGCGCTCCATGACGAGACTATCTCGTCATGGGCACTGAAGGGGTTAAAAGAAAGTAGGACGATTTACTGATGCTAGTTCAGAGGTCATAGCCTGTTTGATACTACTTTGGGAGATGCCCAACAATACCATTACAATCAGGAAAGTGGAGCCCACCTCCTTCAATAGTTAGGCTGAGTTGTTGCACAGCCTCCTTGGCTGCTTTGACTGCCATATAAACAAAGTGATTGGTGCATGTACTGTTTTAAAAAAAAGAATGAGGAATATAGTAGGTTGTGGCTCGACAGCTAAACGAGAGAATAATGGACATCTTAACAGGTTTCCCTAAACCCAAAATTTACAGTAGTCAAGCTATTGTTCCAGAAGAGATTGAAAGTGTTTTTAAAAACTTTATTTATCATTTTAACAAATACATGCAGTGCAAATATAAGGGTTCACTGTCATTACATGCATTGAGATAAGGAACAAAAATGAGGTAAACACGTCAGCAGCACAGTGTCAGGATAGAAAGAAAAAAAGTCAGTGGTCCACAAATGTAAATATATGCCGCCTCCGGATGTGTTGTTATTGATTTGTGTTGTGGCACCCAGCTCTCCCACCAAGCAAAACAGGCCTAGACGTATGTACCAAATCAAGGAGACCCACCATGGTAAGATCGTAGACGCCAAGTGGAACCGTTGATTGTGAGACCATGGGTATCTATCCTACTCCAAATGGGACAATACCATGCTCCTGAGAGTCAACGGGTTGACGGATGGCCTCCATATATCTTTGATGATCGGGGAATTGTAGAGGAGAACATTTCGCTGTTGGTGTTGCAGAACGACATGCTGTGCAGCCAAGTTTGTAATGTGGGTACTGTTGTCCGTCCCCAGTGTAGTGTGACTTCCCTTTTGGCCAGCAGAAAACTAATAGCGGCAAAACTCCAAGTTTTTGGGGGGAAATCAATGACATATCCCAATAAAGCAATCTCGGGGGTGGGGTTGAGGGTTAGGCCAGTCATGTCACCTAACGTCTTGTGTATCGACTCCCAAAATGGCAGTAGTTTGGGACATGTCCATGTAAGATGAGCAAAGTCGGCGTGTGGGGCCTGCCATTTACGACAAGTGTGCAGTCTGGAGGGGTCAGTACTGTGGGACCTGGCTGGTGTGATGTATGCCCGACGCAAGAATTTAAAATGTAGCAGTCTGTGGCGACTATTCAGGGAGACCTCCTTGGTGACTGTGTAACATTTAAGCTATTGGTTGTCAGTGATGGGGTGACCCAAGTCCCCCTCCCAGTCCTTGTGAATCTTGTCATCTTTTACTGGGATAACGTCTGCGCAAGCTCTGTACAGCCGAGACACGAGATGTAGTCCTCCCAGGGAGTCAATTACCAATGACAACGGGGTGAAAGAGGCCGGTTCAATGGGGAAGCTAGGCAGGGAGGCCCGCAGAGCCAACCGGATTCGTCCAAGGACGAAATGATCAATAAAGGTGGCATCACGAAAACGTTCCTCATCCTCCACAGAAGATACATGCCCACCATCGGAACAGGTCCCCGATTGTAGCAATGGTGAATTTGGCTAGTGTGCATTGTACTAGTCTTTCCCCCGTGATTGGGAGCCAGAGAGCAATAGAAAGGGGGAGAGTCGGTGCATAAAGTGTAGGCGTGCAGGTTATCCGCTTCAGTTTGTCCCATGCCCAACTGGTGGTGGAGACCGTTTTCATGCCGGTGGGGTCTCGGGGTATACCCTTGGGGAGTACCACAGAGAGTTTCTCAGGTAGCACGAAATCTGCATCGGGCGAAGGTAGGGGATTCTAGCGTCCAGGTGGTACCAAGCATAAGCGTAGCTACATTGGGCCACTAGGTAGTATAATTTAAAGTCGAGGACTCCGAACCCCCCTCTCTCGTACAGAAGGGACATTATTGGCCAACGGACCCAAGGTTGTTTACCGCCCCACACTAACCTGATGAGGAGTGGGCGTGATGTTAAAAAGAAACTGTTCGGAAGGGGTTCGGGCATGTTATTGAAAAGATATAAAAAATTTGGAAGCACCACCATTTTTACAATTGCTATCCTGTCAGCGATAGACAATGGCAAACGCGACCAGCGCTCCTCCTGTGCCTCCAGTGCACTGATCGCGCAACCATAATTCAGCCGGATGATGTGGGTCGTGTCCAGGTGTACGTGAATGCCCAAATATTTCACGGAGTCGGTGCACCATTCAAGTTGGAATTCGCAATCCCAGTGCGCTGTGCTAGGGGTTAAGGGGAAGATACCGGATTTACGCCAGTTGATGCCAAGGCCAGAGTGCTGCCCAAAGAGGATTATTTCCCTTATCAGAGGTTCCATTTTAATGTCCGGCTATCTAACATAAAGGATGGTATCATCCGCATAAGAAGAGATTGAAAGTTGATAGGCCTGATTGAACCAACGTTGCTCGACCTTTATCCATTTGCAGAGATTGGAGGATCTGAATGATATGGATATATAATTTATAGCCCAAGATACTAAGCAAGACCTTCAATAGTGGGCATTGTAGGATCTTTGTTGTGTGTGGGGGGGGGGGGGGATAGGTTAGACCATTCCTGTTAATTTTTAGTACTGAAATTTGGAGCGGGGGCTTACTTATGACATTGATAAATATAAATCGGGGCTCAATACAGAGTAAAGAGGGCCAGAGATAAGAGGCAGCCCTGCTGCAACCAAAATAAATGTAAAAAGTGGGTGAGCCCTTCTGATTAATGCAAATGGCCATGACCAGGTGCAAATGATTCAGGAAAGTTGAGAAATTCCAATGTCTTCCACCGAAAGCATCAAAGTGCCCAGTAAAAAGCCTTTTTAGTAATGAGGAATATAGTGGCCAGAAGAAGATTAGGCACTTGCATTACATCAAACAAAGCAGTAACAAGCTGAATATCTGAACATTACTACTTCAAAACAAGAGGAAGGAGGACAGTGAGGGCACTGGGAAGTTATAGCATCCACCAGAAAAACAAGGCTCTATCTAGCCGCAGATTCCTTAAGTTAGAATATGCGCCAGGCGTAAGACTGGATCCAGAAATTTCCGCCAATTCCTTTGCATGTCAGTAAGTGGCGTTGATCATCTCCGTGTGACATCGGCGGCGCCAGAAGTAACATGTGTGGTGCCTATATAGGTGCCACCCCAGCACGCTGACCTCAGTTCTTGACTGTTTTCCCGCATTAGAAGCATGGAGCCAGGCGGAGGCAACTGGACCAGTGTGCCAAAATGAGGTAGAGAAGAATCTTTTAGCGTATATGACATACAGTTCGCAGAACGGGGGGATGGGAGGGTCGGTAAGAAATCTGCGGCTAGAGTCTCTAACAGATAAGGGGTTTCAGAAGATAAGTAACTTGTTCATCTGACCGAGACTTATAGCCACAGCGTCCTTACCTCAGAATAGATACCAAAGCAATCTTTCCTCGGAGATGGGTCTGCGGATTGCATACACCAACAAATCCTGGAGGACCAAACCGGTGAAATGCCCATCACACTGGGCCAGACTGTCTAGGCAGTAGTGTTTGGCTAACTTGTGCCATGATGCCCAAGTGGACACCTGACAGATATCCTGGACTGAAACCTTTCTCGCCAAAGCAGTGGTCACTGCTTTACCTCTGGTAGAATGGGCTCTGTGACCCTCAGGGGCAGTTTTTTTGTCACTGCTTAGCAGGTTTTAATACAAAGGATAATCCATCTGGAGATGTTCCTTTTTTGATCTGCTTTGCCTTTCTTTGAACCTATGAAAGCAACAAACAGTTGACCATCAACCCAGAATTCTTTAGTTAGATTGATATTAAAAAACAAAAACAGAACTCTCCCTCTTGGCAATCCTCCTGGCATATGTGATCGCCATAAGGAAGTTTTGATGGATACCAATGTTAAAGAACAACTGTACATTGGCTCAAAAGGAGAACCCATGAGGAAAGTTAAAACTAAATTCAGGTCCCATTGGAGCATAATGAAGTATGTAGAAGGAATGTGTTGCAAAGTTTTAAGGAAGTGAGCCACAACAGGTGACTTGAACAGGGAATGTTGGTCCGGAAACCACAGAAAGGCAGAAATGGCAGAGACCCCTTTACCGTGCCCAAAGCAAAGGCTTGCAGAGCTAGGGAGAGAACAAACAGCAGAACTTCAGACAAGCATGCGGACAAATAATCAACTGATCTGGATTCACACTAAGCCACAAACGTGCACCATCGGAAGGCGTAAATCATTTTAGTGGAGGGATGCCGGACTGCCAAGATGACATCACACAACACAGGAGGGAGATCAAACATCCTCAATTGCTGCCACACAATCTCCACGCATGTAGGTGGGGAGTGTGCAGGTTGGGGTGCAGGACCCTGATCTGTTGCTGCAACAGTAGATCCTCCCCAGGAAGCAGCCAGATCGGAGGACATATGCTTATGTTCAGGAGTTCGGGATGCCAGACTCTCCTTTTTAAAATCTAGAGTCACTCAGTTATCTTTGTCTGAGTCGATCTTTACCTTCTTGAGAACTCTGTACAGGAGTGGTATCGGCAGAAAGGCTAACAGGAGTCATGAAGCTCATCTCAGAGAGAGAGAGACACTTTGGAAACTCCAGCTTGCAGAAGTGATACTGCACATTCTCGGTTGTGGCAAATAGATGTAACGAAGCTGTACGTAAACTGGAACTGGCTGAATGTGTAAAAACCCTCTACCAACCCAGCAGTTAGCAGGTTAATAGCTCAATGCCTCAGGCTGTGCCTTCCGATCCTAAATTGTTATCAATCCATCCTTCTCTGGAGAGCCTGATGGTTCAAGCATCTTCTACAAAACTTCCACTGGCTTCCACTGCAGCACCTCCCGGCCTCAAGTCCAAATGTCTGACTCAGGGTTTACGAAGGTTATGCCTAAAGTAGTCTGGCCTTACGCATGGCAGATATCAAATACCTCCTCGTAGGATATATCCACACCCTCAGTGAAATTGCCAAAGTTGGCTTCAATTAGCCTTGAAGATCACAAGAAAGGTCCATGTTCTCAGTTAAATACAGCCTTGACACTGCAATGCAAGTTCCGAAATATGGACTGGACTTAAGCAGGATACTGCCCTCTTCATAGGTACTGTAGTTACCTTGCGCATGTGTGCCTGTATGTGCTGCAGTGGATTCTCTAGAGACGGTAAGGCTGTCTTTCTTTATATGACATGTGAGGGTGAGAAAACAGATTCCTCATTGGAGTGCCTCAGAAACCGACACGCTACTGGTCTCCCCAGTTAAGTAATTCCACTAACATTACCAGAGGTTTGGGGGGCTTCTCGAGGGCCAACCTTTCTATTAGGGCACTCTTCCCTGGCCATTCAAACCGCTCTTTTTACAGGAGACGTGCCTTCAAGGACCACAACCAGCAGCAGATTCTGCATAGAAACATTCCGAAGATGAGTTGCGATGGGCAGTGCTTTTTGTAGCTGCTTTGGACAAATGTGGGAGCACAATCGAATCACTACTGCTACACACCGAGGATAAATTAATCACAAAATACCACACCTATTATTTTATTACAGAGTTTTATATAGCGCAAACTTGACCCGAATCAGGTATCAGAGTGCTTTACATAGCACCATTTACGTTACATGAGGACACACATTCATTTTTGTTAGGCACAGGGAGATTAAGTGATTTGCCCAGAATCACAGGATGTTCAGCGTCATTGCTGAGACTCAAACCCAGATCCCCAGATTCGAGGTCGGTCGCCCTAGCCGTTAGGCCAACTCCTCTCCCCATATACCTATATTACCTATGAAAGGGGCCTCAATGAACAAAAGGAGCTGTGGGCCCTAATTACTGAGTAGAATTTCCATTGTAAATAGCTTGACCGAAGATAGGACAATAAATATCTCCTAAACCTTTTGAAATAAATGTGATTTATTAGATGTTAATGTTCTTTTCTTATGAGACACGTAGCTATCGGTGGTAACTAAATCAGTCTTGTGTAAATATTTTATGATAACTCCCAGTTTTTTTCCTACATCCTCTGTTTATTAACAATTCTATGTTTAACGCTTTGTTTTCCAACAACGCTCGCTCTTAGTGATCACTACCATCACTGGGCGCAATATCAGTAATGCAGCATGTTCCTCTTGCATTTGTGTACGCCGCAAAAAACAAAAACGAATGAATAGAAGGAATTTGGTTTTCCCTTTAAGAGACCCAGATTTTGCTCCCATTTGTTTTCAACATTACTCTATAGAGTAGACTAACTTCATAGGAGTGTCCAAGTGCCACTATAAGTCACGGCACAAGACCTCGAGGCATTGACTTCCTGCTTTTTAGTTACAGGATGGTCAGCTGTTCCATTCATTCTTTCTAGATGCGGTCTAGTGTCTGCAGCATGGGGTCTGTTCAGGGGAGGCTGGTGGCATTTGAAAGTGGTGAGGCGTAAAATGATTTGCATACTGCACTGCGGCAAGCGAGCGTAGCAACCAAGACCGAACAACCTACGGGGGCTTCAGGGGGGTGTTCGCCTATTGCACTCTCCTTATCTTCCCCTGTCTGTCTCTCACTCTTAAGCAATCTCTGCTGGTAGCTCACTCTAATTTTTTTTTCTCTTTCCTTAGCTGTCTCCTCTGCCCCACACTTTCTATTTAGCTTTCTATGCTTGCTTCTCGCTCTCTCATTAGATCTCTGTGCCTGTTTCTCACTCTCTCTTTAGATCTCTAATCTAATCAACCTATTTAGATCTCTCTGCCTGTCTCTCACTCTCTTTAGATCTCTCTGCTGGTCTCTCACTCTCTCTTTAGACCTATGTGCCTGTCTCTCTATTCAGATCTATCTGCCTGTCTCTCACTCTCTTTAGATCTCTCTTTATGTCTACATGCCTGTCTCTCAATCTTTCTTTAGATCTCTGTGCCTGTCTTTCTCTCTCTCTTCAGAGTGCTCTGTCCGTCTCTCACTCTCTCTTTAGATCTTTCTGTGTCTCAATCTCTCTTTAGATCTCTCTCCATTTCTCCCACTCTCCTTCTCTATAGCGCTCTCTCTATTTATACCTCCCTGCCTTTATTGCTGTGTTCGTCTCTTGCACTCAACTTATCTTCCTCTGTCTGTCTCTCACTGCCTCTCACCATGGAGCTCCCCCTGCCCGTCGCGGAGTCTCTTTAGCTTTCACAGTCTGCCAAACTCTTGCAGCTGAGGAAATACAGGCATGAACTGAAGTGTGAACACTGTCGCACAAAGACTGCCATGCCCCCATCCACCTGAAACTGCCACAAAGCAGGCGTTGCAGCGTAGCCTCACCACTGTCCCCGTGTAAAATGAAGATTGTAGGCATGTTCCTGAACAACCTAAAGATGAGCCAGTACCCCGTACACCTGGACCTGGCCGACTCACGAGCAACCCGAGAAACAACAGCGGCAAGCATGGGAAAAGGTCAAGTCTGGACAAAGCACAAGTATGCAATGTCAGGAGTCAAAGGCAAAGAGACAATGAGGCATTAGCATAAATGAAGTGTTAAAACTGAAAAAAGGACCATTACATAAAGTTTTTCGGGAGATCTAACCAGCTGATTATTTCCTTTTGAAGATCCGCCCCATCTCGATTGGAAAAATCGGGTCAACTGAAATTGCGGCTCAGAGCTCCGATCTTCCTCACCTCAGCAGGCTTGCTTCCTCCTTCCGCGCTCCACCGTGCTACCACAGCCAGTCCGCAACACCTCTGCTCGCTCCCCTTGGCGCCTTCACGATTCGAACGGCACTGGAGTGTACTGGCAAGTGGCAACCCCTCTCAGCCAATCCGGGCGCTGCCAGCAGCGCCAGGACTGGCTTAGGGCACGGTTACTACTCGCCCGCCTGCCCATTAGGAGACCGAGGTTTGAGCCTTTGCTCAACCCTCGCTCTCCTAATGGGCATGCGCCAGCTAGAGCAGACACTAGTGCGCATGACTGGGCACGGCGCAAAAATTCGCCCTCAGTCCCTACTCATGCGCACTTGTGCTGTTGCCTGTTGCCCCTGGTCTGACAATCATGTCAGTCAACATGACGCCGAACCGTCCACCCCCTTCAGACTCTGAAGGGGGTGGGCGGTCCGATGTCATGCTGACTGACAAGATTGTCAATTAGTTATCTCTCGGGCCAGCGTCTTTGAACTTAAGTAAACTGATTCAGTTTACTTAAGTTCAGACACGCCGACACTGGGGCGGGGGGGCTACACCCCAATGCCCCAATGGACGCACCACACCTGGGTCTGTTGCACCCAACTACTTTTCCTGGACGATTCCAAGCCTTAAATAAGATCACCGCACAGTTGAGTAAACTTGTCACCTACCATGTGACACTTAACCAGGTCACTCACAGCCTGTCTTTGTCCATTTACAATTTGGTCATCTTTTTTTAGGCGGGAGTTGCTTTTTCTCCTTCACCTTCGAAAGGACGCACATTTTGCGTGCTCCTCTGGTTTCATTTTATATTTCCTTGTGTATGTTTGACCCTGGAACCCGCACTGGCGTTTGGAGTTTTCAATTGGAATACTCCTTGTAAGTTTTATGTCTTATGTGACTCATTCCCACCATTGTCGATTGACCTAGGTCATTGACTGGGCCTTTCTGGTTTTTGTTTGTTTTTTCCTTTTTCTAGATTGTAGTTTCAAACATTGTAGGCAAGCAATTTTTCCATCACATCTGAGCTTTCCTTGGCACCATGACCCCTAAAGTTGGCCTACTCACTCATAGCACTGTTCACATTGCGAATAGATGCGGATGAGGGACCTTTCTTTCAAAGTCTATAATACACTGTTTGGGCTCTGGCTGCTTTGTCTTTTTTTCATTAATGTATATTTTTTTTCCTTAATGCATGGCTCATCAATCTCACCCACTGCAACACAAATCTAGATAAACAAATGTTCAAACACTATCGATATGCTTGACCTTTACTTGCACACTCTGGGCGCAGCTATGCATGAGACCTAATATCACCACCGGTTTCAACGGCGTACATAGCAATTATTAGTTTACAAGGGAATAATCACAAGATATAAAACTTCAAACCTACTTTTCCATCTCTCTTACTTGGTTACTTTTTATTTTCCATTTGTCAGTCTCAACAAAAACTTTACAATGGAAATTCATTCATTGTGGATTTTCTTGAAAGCTTGGGTGATTTCAGTCCTTTTTTGTCCTGAGAACGTTGTATTTGGAGGCCGAAACGCGTTGACACTTACTACCTAGGGCCAACACCGCTCATTGTTACGAAAAGAAAAAAAAGCATTTGGTTTGGACCACAGAACTTAAATTCCAACCAGTTTATTTGTGAAATCACTAATTGGTCTAATGTGAATTGATTGTTGGTACCTATAGACGGTCTATTGATTTTGGCCCAAAGACGGGTTTATTTTCCGTCATTACTGTAAATCCATTTCTCCTACTTTTTGGAATCATTTTGGTTGTTACTTTGAGGTCGATTGTAACATGAATTTACGTATCATGACTCACTATTTGACTATTAAAAACACAACTTCGTTAAGTAAAACATTTTGAAGTAGAATGCTATCTTGTGGTGGTCGTTTCCTTTGATTTTGCACAGCCATATCTTCAAACTTCTCGTGGATTTATTTCATATGTATTTGTTTTTAAAAATGAAATAATCATAGCAGGTGAGTTATTCCTCCACAGACCACAAATAAAAAGTGGTTCTCTTGTTTAGTTCTGCTTATCCTTCCTGCTAGAGCAACTTTCCCTTTTCACTTGATTTGTGGTGCAGCCCAGGCTTTAGAGGGTTATTAGGGATTCCCCCTCATTTTCTGTACATTCAAACCTTGCAGCAGTTCTTCTGCTCTTTTACAGGAGCCATGCCTTTAAGGGCCACAACCAGCAGCAGATTCTGCCATCTTAAGCCTCTTCGACTTGTCCTCGCTCGACCATCAGCTTCCAGCCTGGAGGAGGGGGTCACATTTTCTGAGCCAGTGGAAGTCCATCACCAAAGATGACTGGGCACTCTAGTTGATCTGTTGATCTAGTTGCACCCGTTCTATTTGGTCACTCCTCAAGAACATCTGCTATCCATCAAAAAAGGCCGTACTCCTCATGCCTCTGCTATGGAGGCGGACATCTTGGTGTTGCAAGAGAAATTGGGGTTTTAAGTAATTTTAAAGGGGAGAAAGGTGACCACGATTTTCTTAACTTTACTTCCTTGTACCCAACAAGTATGAGGCCTCATTCTCATTCTAGGCTTAAGGACCTTAACTTCTTTGTCTTTCAGCATAAATTCAATATGCTGTTCCTAAATCAGGACCTCCTGACTTTGAATACTCAGGAAAGTATGGTGTCCCTGGAACCTCCCAAGACTCTTATTTTCAGTTTTAGTCTTCTTAGCACACATGTTCTCTGCTTCACGGTAGGATCCCAACCCTCCCAATTCATGCTATTGCCTTTTGGTCTTACAGCCGCTCTGCTAGTCTTCAGCTGAGTCCCTCGGAAACCTCACTTATTTATGCACTTGGACAAGTGGCTGATGAAGACTGGTTTCCTTGCACTGTATGCAATTATCTAGTGCATGCCCTGATGCAGCAACTTCACCTGGGGTTCTCCATCAACCTGTGCAATTCCCACTTCACCCCAACTCAGAGGGCGGCCTTCATTGGAGCGATCCTTGAAACTTCCTACATAAAAGTTTTTCCTCCATTGCAAAGGATCTGTGACATTTTAGATACGATCCCAGTGTTTTGCTCTCCAGTACAGATTACAGGTCTGACATCTGGCTGCTTTTTGGGCTTCATGGCTTCTGGTTCCACACACTCCTAGTTGGATAAGGGCCCACCTCTGATGCCTTTAGTCACCGGTCTCTGGAAAAGCATGAATGGTAACACCACCTGAAGGTGACCAGGGTGGTTCTTTCCCAACTGGGTCTTCTCTGCATCAGATGCTTTTTCACAGCTCTAAACAGGAAATGCTCTGTGTTGTCTGATTGGCACTACGCTTTCCTGCTCAGGGCCAGACTCTGTCAAAAAGAGGAATTTATCAGACTCCAAACCATCTTCATCGTTGCGTCTGAAATCCAGATTGGACGTCTCAAGCCCATCTCAATCTCAGTCAAAATGTTCTTCCATGGGAGCGATTCCCTGGGTTCAGGGTAAAGGCCCAGTGAAAGGCCGTCCCTGAAAGAAAGCTTTACCTTCTTTATATATAACCGAAGACCGCAAGGAGTCGTAGAGTTACATGCAGGTTTGGTGCGCAGCTGTTGCAAGGTTTTTAGGTCCTTTTGAAGAAAGAAAGAACGTTTAATTAACAATTACGAAGAAACCACTGGGTTTTTTTGGGGGGCAGCATATAATATTTCTTCTTGCAATACACATGTTCAGGGGAAGCACTGGCTAAGCCGAAGGCCAAAGGTCAAGCGCTCAGCTTTAGCCAATGATATCCTTTAGTTGCTGCTCTGCTCACCACACCCTCACGGGCCAGCCGCCACTGAGAATAAAGAAGTGAAAGGGCTTCTTATTCTGTGTAATTTGTAAATATAGGCTACTGTCAGCGTTTTCTGCATCATTCCTTACCCCAAGGTCAGGGATGCATAATATGCATTTTGGAAGGCGCAAGCTAGCCAAAAAGCACGCGGAAGTAACAAGAAAACACAGGTAAAGAAAATACAAAAGAAACCACATAGAGAGCAAAGCTGACACCTTTTATTTAGCCTGCTCGTTCACAGTGTAACGTTACCGGGTACTATCAGCTAGGACTGATCAACAGACCGTGTTGTAAAAAAAAACTATCGTCTGGGGTGCCGCCAGTAACCTGGCATCTGACAACTCCCCGCGGCGCCCTCTGTGTGACCTTCAACGCTGCGCGGTGTCTCCCCGGTGAGGCAGAGATGCGAGTACCGGTCGGTAAAATATAGCTTCTAACACAGCCAGGGGCGTAACAAACACCCCCGCAGCCCCCGCGGTGCGGGGGGGCCCCCAGGTGAAGGGGGCCCCCTCAGCTCTTCGGTAAAGAGCTGGGAGAGAAAGGCTTGCTGTAGAAAGCAGGTGCAATCTGCAGCCGCTCTTAGCTCCTCCACTGACCCAGGGCAGGACTGAACTGAAGAGAAACAAAGTAACAAGTTACATTGTTTCTCTTCAGCCATAGCCGGCCGGAAAAGGGGTGGGGGCCCCAGAGAGAGCATTCCCCACTGGCACAGCCTCTGAGAAGGGACGAGGCAGCACAGAGCTGACAGGGGCAGGAGAAGGACTGCAGCTCCAGGGACAGGACTCTGCTGGGACGCATTGGAAGGTAAGCAAGCACTGGAAATGCAATTGGCTTCGTAGTCTCCCTGGATGGCACGGAGTGTTTCCTCGGTGGCCTGCAGTGTCCCCGATGCGGATAGTGAACATGGAAACGTTCCCAGATCTCCACAGAAGAGATTAAAAAAAAATGTCTCAAGAATGTTTGAAAATGGATGTACATGTGACAGAGAGTACTTTTTTAAATAGTTCAATATAGCGCCAGCTCGCCCCCAAGGTATTGGAGCGCTTTACACGAGCACCAGTTATATTACACAAGGCCACACTTATTTTTAAGCACGGGGATATTAAGTGATTTGCCCAGAATCACAGGATGTTGAACCAACGCTGAGACTCGAGCATGATCCCCCAGTTCCAAAGCCAGCATCTCTGGCTGTTATGCCACATTTCATTTGTGTCAGTGGTCTTCCCAGTTGCAAAGGAAGGGAGAACATGTCTGTGGTTGTTGCACATTTTTGAGCGACATTTGAGACCAAGTGCAAAACAATTTGGCACTGTCTGGTGCTGGCACCCTCGGCACCTGCCTAGTATTATTGACTCGCTTTATCATCAGCCCTTTTATTTACTTTTAGACTCTGGCCATGGGCGTACGTAGCAATGGTGCCACATGTGCAGTGGCATCGGGCCTAGGAATGGGAGGGGCACACTGACTACAGCTGTCTTTCAGTACCCAACCAGGAGCCAGGGGGCACTTTCACCTCCTTAAATGAGGGCGCGTGAGGCTCGTGCTATGCCACTGACTCCAGCTTCACTGAAAAACTCACATTTTAGGGGCCTCCGGAGTACTATAGAGTTGGGGAAAGTCATTCCCAGGTTCCACAGCACAGACCCTTCATTTTCTTTTTTTTAAATACATTTTAGGTATTCAGTTTCCGCCCATGCTGTGCACTTTTTATTTTAGGTTTGTTTTCCTATGAATTCTATTTCTTGCTATTCACATTGGTAATATTTTTTATTGAAGAATCCAATAAAGAGCAGGTTATAAATTGGTACTTAAAGTCTAATGAAACATAGAAAGAGCCCAAACAGCAACGAAATGCTAAAAATAATTGAGATATATTTGGGTAAATAAATGGGACTGGAGTGTAGCAAACAATCACCAGTCATATGGGAGAGAGTAGGACACACATAAGAAGGGAAGGACATTATGGGTCGGAAGGGGAGAAGCCATGTAAGATGTCATATCTAATAAGCGTTGGCAAAGCCAATAGGTCTGACGTTGGTTGCAGGACTATTGGCTGTACCAATGTATATTTCTTTTGCTGTAGTTTATTATGACTTTATTGTTCCAAGATGGCTAATGGATGCTGAGAGAAGAAAGACATGAAGAAATAATTGAAATACGAAAGGGTGTAAATACAGTGGGTGGACAGTGGTGTATGAGAGACAATGAAATACAGGGTGTAAATACTGCAGGTGGACAGTGGTGTATGAGAGACAATGAAATACTAAAGGATGTAAATACAGTGGGTGGACAGTGGTGAATGAGAGAATGAAATACTACAGGATGTAAATACAGTGGGTGGACAGCGGTGTATGAGAGGCAATGAAATATCAAAGGGTGTAAATACAGCGGGTGTACAGTGGTATATGAGAGACATCGAAACACTACAGGGTGTAAATACAGTGGGTGGACAGTTGTGTATGAGAGACAATGAAATACTACAGTGTGTAAATATAGTGGGTGGATAGTGGTGTATGAGAGAATTAAATATGAAAGGGTGTAAATACAGTGGGTGGACAGTGGTGATTAAGAGAATGAAATACAGGTTATAAATACTGTAAGTGGACAGTGGTGTATGAGAGACAATGAAATACAGGGTGTAAATACTTCAGGTGGACAGTGGTGTATGAGAGACAATGAAATCCGAAAGGGTGTAAATACAGTGGGTGGACAGTGGTGTATGAAAGACAATGAAATACGAAAGGGTGTAAATACAGTGGGTGGACAGTTGGATATGAGAGACAATGAAATACTACAGGGTGTAAATACAGTAGGTGGACAGTGGTGTATGAGAGACAATGAAATACGAAAGGGTGTAAATACAGTGGGTGGACAGTGGTGTATGAGAGACAATGAAATATGAAAGGGTGTAAATACAGTAGGTGGACAGTGGTGTATGAGAGACAATGAAATGCAGGGTGTAAATACAGTGGGTGGATAGAGATGTATGAGCGACAATGAAATACAGGGTGTAAATACTGTAGGTGGACAGTGGTGAATAAGAGACAATAAAATACTACAGAGCGTAAATACAGTAGGTGGACAGTGGTGTATAAGAGACAATGAAATGCGAAAGGATGTAAATACTGTAAGTGGACAGTGGTGAATAAGAGACAATGAAATACAGGGTGTAAATTCAGTAGGTGGACAACGATGTGTGAGAGACAATGAAATACAGGGTTTAAATACAGTGGGTGGACAGTGGTGTATGAGAGACAATGAAATATTACAGGGTGTAAATAAAATGGGTGGACAGCGGTGTATGAGAGACAATGAAAAACAGGGTGTAAATACAGTGGGTGGACAGTGGTGAATGAGAGACAATTAAATACAAAAGGGTGTAAATACAGTGGGTGGACAGTGGTGAATAAGAGAATGAAATACAGAGTGTAAATACAGTGGGTGTACAGTTGGATATGAGAGACAATGAAATACTACAGGGTGTAAATACAGTAGGTGGACAGTGGTGTATGAGAGACAATGAAATACGAAAGGGTGTAAATACAGTGGGTGGACCGTGGTGTATGAGAGACCATGAAATACGAAAGGGTGTAAATACAGTGGGTGGACAGCGATGTATGAGAGACAATGAAATACAGGGTGTAAATACAGTGGGTGGACAGTGGTGTATGATAGAGATTGAAATATTACAGGGTGTAAATAAAATGGGTGGACAGCGGTGTATGAGAGACAATGAAATGCGAAAGGATGTAAATACTGTAAGTGGACAGTAGTGAGTAAGAGACAATGAAATACAGGGTGTAAATTCAGTGGGTGGACAGCGGTGTATGAGAGACAATGAAATACCGGGTGTAAATACAGTGGGTGGACAGTGGTATATGATAGACAATAAAATATTACAGGGTGTAAATAAAATGGGTGGACAGCGGTGTATGAGAGACAATGAAATACTACAGGGTGTAAATACAGTGGGTGGACAGTGGTGAATGCAAGACAATTAAATACGAAAGGGTGTAAATACAGTGGGTGGACAGTGGTGAATAAGAGAATGAAATACAGAGTGTAAATACAGTGGGTGTACAGTTGGATATGAGAGACAATGAAATACTACAGGGTGTAAATACAGTAGGTGGACAGTGGTGTATGAGAGACAATGAAATAAGAAAGGGTGTAAATACAGTGGGTGGACCGTGGTGTATGAGAGACAATGAAATATGAAAGGGTGTAAATACAGTAGGTGGACAGTGGTGTATGAGAGACAATGAAATACGAAAGGGTGTAAATACAGTGGGTGGACCGTGGTGTATGAGAGACAATGAAATACGAAAGGGTGTAAATACAGTGGGTGGACAGCGATGTATGAGAGACAATGAAATACAGGGTGTAAATACAGTGGGTGGACAACAGTGTATGAGAGACAATGAAATGCAGGGTGTAAATACAGTGGGTAGACAGTGGTGTATGGGAGATAATGAAATACTACAGGGTGTAAATACAGTGGATGGACAGCAGAGTATGAGAGACAATGAAATATTACAGGGTGTAAATAAAATGGGTGGACAGCGGTGTATGAGAGACAATGAAATGCGAAAGGATGTAAATACTGTAAGTGGACAGTAGTGAGTAAGAGAATGAAATACAGGGTGTAAATTCAGTGGGTGGACAGCGGTGTATGAGAGACAATGAAATACAGGGTGTAAATACAGTGGGTGGACAGTGGTGAATGAGAACCAATGAAATATTACAGGGTGTAAATACAGTGGGTGGACAGTGGTGAATGCGAGACAATGGAATACGAAAGGGTGTAAATACAGTAGGTGGACAGTGGTGAATGAGAGACAATGAAATACGAAAGGGTGTAAATACAGTGGGTGGACAGTGGTGAATAAGAGAATGAAATACAGAGTGTAAATACAGTGGGTGTACAGTTGGATATGAGAGACAATGAAATACTACAGGGTGTAAATACAGTGGGTGGACAGCAGTGTATGAATGACAATGAAATACAGGGTGTAAATACAGTGGGCGTGTCAGCGGTGTATGAGAGACAATGAATTACAGGGTGTAAATACAGTAGGTGAACAGTGGTGAATGAGAGACAATGAAATACTACAGGGTATAAATACAGTAGGTGGACAGTGGTGAATGAGAGACAATGGAATACGAAAGGGTGTAAATACAGTAGGTGGACAGTGGTGAATGAGAGACAATGAAATACGAAAGGGTGTAAATACAGTGGGTGGACAGTGGTGAATAAGAGAATGAAATACAGAGTGTAAATACAGTGGGTGTACAGTTGGATATGAGAGACAATGAAATACTACAGGGTGTAAATACAGTAGGTGGACAGTGGTGTATGAGAGACAATGAAATACGAAAGGGTGTAAATACAGTGGGTGGACAGTGGTGTATGAGAGACAATGAAATATGAAAGGGTGTAAATACAGTAGGTGGACAGTGGTGTATGAGAGACAATGAAATGCGAAAGGGTGTAAATACAGTGGGTGGACAGCAGTGAATGAGAGACAATGAAATGCAGGTTGTAAATACAGTGGGTAGACAGCAGAGTATGAGAGACATCGAAACACTACAGGGTGTAAATACAGTGGGTGGACAGTGGTGTATGAGAGACAATGAAATATGAAAGGGTGTAAATACAGTAGGTGGACAGTGGTGTATGAGAGACAATGAAATGCAGGGTGTAAATACAGTGGGTGGACAGCGGTGTATGAGAGACAATGAAATACTACAGGGTGTAAATACAGTGGGTGGATAGAGATGTATGAGCGACAATGAAATACAGGGTGTAAATACTGTAGGTGGACAGTGGTGAATAAGAGACAATAAAATACTACAGAGCGTAAATACAGTAGGTGGACAGTGGTGTATAAGAGACAATGAAATGCGAAAGGATATAAATACTGTAAGTGGACAGTGGTGAATAAGAGACAATGAAATACAGGGTGTAAATTCAGTAGGTGGACAACGATGTATGAGAGACAATGAAATACAGGGTTTAAATACAGTGGGTGGACAGTGGTGTATGAGAGACAATGAAATATTACAGGGTGTAAATAAAATGGGTGGACAGCGGTGTATGAGAGACATTGTAAAACAGGGTGTAAATACAGTGGGTGGACAGTGGTGAATGAGAACCAATGAAATACTACAGGGTGTAAATACAGTGGGTGGACAGTGATGAATGAGAGACAATTAAATACGAAAGGGTGTAAATACAGTGGGTGGACAGTGGTGAATAAGAGAATGAAATACAGAGTGTAAATACAGTGGGTGTACAGTTGGATATGAGAGACAATGAAATACTACAGGGTGTAAATATAGTAGGTGGACAGTGGTGTATGAGAGACAATGAAATAAGAAAGGGTGTAAATACAGTGGGTGGACCGTGGTGTATGAGAGACAATGAAATATGAAAGGGTGTAAATACAGTAGGTGGACAGTGGTGTATGAGAGACAATGAAATACGAAAGGGTGTAAATACAGTGGGTGGACCGTGGTGTATGAGAGACAATATAATACGAAAGGGTGTAAATACAGTGGGTGGACAGCGATGTATGAGAGACAATGAAATACAGGGTGTAAATACAGTGGGTGGACAACAGTGTATGAGAGACAATGAAATGCAGGGTGTAAATACAGTGGGTAGACAGTGGTGTATGGGAGATAATGAAATACTACAGGGTGTAAATACAGTGGATGGACAGCGGAGTATGAGAGACAATGAAATACAGGGTGTAAGTACAGCGGGTGAACAGTTGTGTATAAGAGACAATGAAATACTACAGTCTGTAAATACAGTGGGTGGACAGCGGTGTATGAGAGAAACTGAAATACTACAGGGTGTAAATACAGTGGGTGGATAGAAATGTATGAGCGACAATGAAATACAGGGTGTAAATACTGTAGGTGGACAGTGGTGAATAAGAGACAATGAAATACTATAGGGCGTAAATACAGTAGGTGGACAGTGGTGTATGAGAGACAATGAAATGTGAAAGGATGTAAATACTGTAAGTGGACAGTAGTGAGTAAGAGACAATGAAATACAGGGTGTAAATTCAGTGGGTGGACAGCGATGTATGAGAGACAATGAAATGCAGGGTGTAAATACAGTGGGTGGACAACAGTGTATGAGAGACAATGAAATGCAGGGTGTAAATACAGTGGGTAGACAGTGGTGTATGGGAGATAATGAAATACTACAGGGTGTAAATACAGTGGATGGACAGCGGAGTATGAGAGACAATGAAATACAGGGTGTAAGTACAGCGGGTGAACAGTTGTGTATAAGAGACAATGAAATACTACAGTCTGTAAATACAGTGGGTGGACAGCGGTGTATGAGAGAAAATGAAATACTACAGGGTGTAAATACAGTGGGTGGATAGAAATGTATGAGCGACAATGAAATACAGGGTGTAAATACTGTAGGTGGACAGTGGTGAATAAGACAATGAAATACTATAGGGCGTAAATACAGTAGGTGGACAGTGGTGTATGAGAGACAATGAAATGTGAAAGGATGTAAATACTGTAAGTGGACAGTAGTGAGTAAGAGACAATGAAATACAGGGTGTAAATTCAGTGGGTGGACAGCGGTGTATGAGAGACAATGAAATACCGGGTGTAAATACAGTGGGTGGACAGCGGTGTATGAGAGACAATGAAATACTACAGGGTGTAAATACAGTGGGTGGATAGAGATGTATGAGCGACAATGAAATACAGGGTGTAAATACTGTAGGTGGACAGTGGTGAATAAGAGACAATAAAATACTACAGAGCGTAAATACAGTAGGTGGACAGTGGTGTATAAGAGACAATGAAATGTGAAAGGATATAAATACTGTAAGTGGACAGTGGTGAATAAGAGACAATGAAATACAGGGTGTAAATTCAGTAGGTGGACAACGATGTATGAGAGACAATGAAATACAGGGTTTAAATACAGTGGGTGGACAGTGGTGTATGAGAGACAATGAAAAATTACAGGGTGTAAATAAAATGGGTGGACAGCGGTGTATGAGAGACATTGTAAAACAGGGTGTAAATACAGTGGGTGGACAGTGGTGAATGAGAACCAATGAAATACTACAGGGTGTAAATACAGTGGGTGGACAGTGGTGAATGAGAGACAATTAAATACGAAAGGGTGTAAATACAGTGGGTGGACAGTGGTGAATAAGAGAATGAAATACAGAGTGTAAATACAGTGGGTGTACAGTTGGATATGAGAGACAATGAAATACTACAGGGTGTAAATACAGTAGGTGGACAGTGGTGTATGAGAGACAATGAAATACTACAGGGTGTAAATACAGTAGGTGGACAGTGGTGTATGAGAGACAATGAAATAAGAAAGGGTGTAAATACAGTGGGTGGACCGTGGTGTATGAGAGACAATGAAATATGAAAGGGTGTAAATACAGTAGGTGGACAGTGGTGTATGAGAGACAATGAAATACGAAAGGGTGTAAATACAGTGGGTGGACAGCGATGTATGAGAGACAATGAAATGCAGGGTGTAAATACAGTGGGTAGACAGTGGTGTATGGGAGATAATGAAATACTACAGGGTGTAAATACAGTGGATGGACAGCGGAGTATGAGAGACAATGAAATACAGGGTGTAAGTACAGCGGGTGAACAGTTGTGTATAAGAGACAATGAAATACTACAGTCTGTAAATACAGTGGGTGGACAGCGGTGTATGAGAGAAAATGAAATACTACAGGGTGTAAATACAGTGGGTGGATAGAAATGTATGAGCGACAATGAAATACAGGGTGTAAATACTGTAGGTGGACAGTGGTGAATAAGACAATGAAATACTATAGGGCGTAAATACAGTAGGTGGACAGTGGTGTATGAGAGACAATGAAATGTGAAAGGATGTAAATACTGTAAGTGGACAGTAGTGAGTAAGAGACAATGAAATACAGGGTGTAAATTCAGTGGGTGGACAGCGGTGTATGAGAGACAATGAAATACCGGGTGTAAATACAGTGGGTGGACAGTGGTGTATGATAGACAATGAAATATTACAGGGTGTAAATAAAATGGGTGGACAGCGGTGTATGAGAGACAATGAAATACAGGGTGTAAATACAGTGGGTGGACAGTGGCGAATGAGAACCAATGAAATACAGGGTGTAAATACTGTAGGTGGACAGTGGTGAATAAGAGACAATAAAATACTACAGAGCGTAAATACAGTAGGTGGACAGTGGTGTATAAGAGACAATGAAATGCGAAAGGATATAAATACTGTAAGTGGACAGTGGTGAATAAGAGACAATGAAATACAGGGTGTAAATTCAGTAGGTGGACAACGATGTATGAGAGACAATGAAATACAGGGTTTAAATACAGTGGGTGGACAGTGGTGTATGAGAGACAATGAAATATTACAGGGTGCAAATAAAATGGGTGGACAGCGGTGTATGAGAGACATTGTAAAACAGGGTGTAAATACAGTGGGTGGACAGTGGTGAATGAGAACCAATGAAATACTACAGGGTGTAAATAAAATGGGTGGACAGCGGTGTATGAGAGACATTGTAAAACAGGGTGTAAATACAGTGGGTGGACAGTGGTGAATGAGAACCAATGAAATACTACAGGGTGTAAATACAGTGGGTGGACAGTGGTGAATGAGAGAATGAAATACAGAGTGTAAATACAGTGGGTGTACAGTTGGATATGAGAGACAATGAAATACTACAGGGTGTAAATACAGTAGGTGGACAGTGGTGTATGAGAGACAATGAAATAAGAAAGGGTGTAAATACAGTGGGTGGACCGTGGTGTATGAGAGACAATGAAATATGAAAGGGTGTAAATACAGTAGGTGGACAGTGGTGTATGAGAGACAATGAAATACGAAAGGGTGTAAATACAGTGGGTGGACAGCGATGTATGAGAGACAATGAAATACAGGGTGTAAATACAGTGGGTGGACAACAGTGTATGAGAGACAATGAAATGCGGGGTGTAAATACAGTGGGTAGACAGTGGTGTATGGGAGATAATGAAATACTACAGGGTGTAAATACAGTGGATGGACAGCGGAGTATGAGAGACAATGAAATACAGGGTGTAAGTACAGCGGGTGAACAGTTGTGTATAAGAGACAATGAAATACTACAGTCTGTAAATACAGTGGGTGGACAGCGGTGTATGAGAGAAAATGAAATACTACAGGGTGTAAATACAGTGGGTGGATAGAAATGTATGAGCGACAATGAAATACAGGGTGTAAATACTGTAGGTGGACAGTGGTGAATAAGAGACAATGAAATACTATAGGGCGTAAATACAGTAGGTGGACAGTGGTGTATGAGAGACAATGAAATGTGAAAGGATGTAAATACTGTAAGTGGACAGTAGTGAGTAAGAGACAATGAAATACAGGGTGTAAATTCAGTGGGTGGACAGCGATGTATGAGAGACAATGAAATACAGGGTGTAAATACAGTGGGTGGACAACAGTGTATGAGAGACAATGAAATGCAGGGTGTAAGTACAGCGGGTGAACAGTTGTGTATAAGAGACAATGAAATACTACAGTCTGTAAATACAGTGGGTGGACAGCGGTGTATGAGAGACAATGAAATACAGGGTGTAAATACAGTGGGTGGACAGTGGTGAATGAGAACCAATGAAATACAGGGTGTAAATACAGTGGTCGGACAGTGGTGAATGCGAGACAATTAAATACTAAAGGGTGTAAATACAGTGGGTGGACAGCAGTGTATGAATGACAATGAAATACAGGGTGTAAATACAGTGGGTGTGTCAGCGGTGTATGAGAGACAATGAATTACAGGGTGTAAATACAGTAGGTGAACAGTGGTGAATGAGAGACAATGAAATACTACAGGGTATGAATTCAGTAGCTGGACAGTGGTGAATGAGAGACAATGAAATACGAAAGGGTGTAAATACAGTAGGTGGACAGTGGTGTATGAGAGACAATGAAATAAGAAAGGGTGTAAATACAGTGGGTGGACCGTGGTGTATGAGAGACAATGAAATATGAAAGGGTGTAAATACAGTAGGTGGACAGTGGTGTATGAGAGACAATGAAATACGAAAGGGTGTAAATACAGTGGGTGGACAGCGATGTATGAGAGACAATGAAATACAGGGTGTAAATACAGTGGGTGGACAACAGTGTATGAGAGACAATGAAATGCAGGGTGTAAATACAGTGGGTAGACAGTGGTGTATGGGAGATAATGAAATACTACAGGGTGTAAATACAGTGGATGGACAGCGGAGTATGAGAGACAATGAAATACAGGGTGTAAGTACAGTGGGTGAACAGTTGTGTATAAGAGACAATGAAATACTACAATCTGTAAATACAGTGGGTGGACAGCGGTGTATGAGAGAAAATGAAATACTACAGGGTGTAAATACAGTGGGTGGATAGAAATGTATGAGCGACAATGAAATACAGGGTGTAAATACTGTAGGTGGACAGTGGTGAATAAGAGACAATGAAATACTATAGGGCGTAAATACAGTAGGTGGACAGTGGTGTATGAGAGACCATGAAATGTGAAAGGATGTAAATACTGTAAGTGGACAGTAGTGAGTAAGAGACAATGAAATACAGGGTGTAAATTCAGTGGGTGGACAGCGGTGTATGAGAGACAATGAAATACCGGGTGTAAATACAGTGGGTGGACAGTGGTGTATGATAGACAATGAAATATTACAGGGTGTAAATAAAATGGGTGGACAGCGGTGTATGAGAGACATTGTAAAACAGGGTGTAAATACAGTGGGTGGACAGTGGTGAATGAGAACCAATGAAATACTACAGGGTGTAAATACAGTGGGTGGACAGTGGTGAATGAGAGACAATTAAATACGAAAGGGTGTAAATACAGTGGGTGGACAGTGGTGAATAAGAGAATGAAATACAGAGTGTAAATACAGTGGGTGTACAGTTGGATATGAGAGACAATGAAATACTACAGGGTGTAAATACAGTAGGTGGACAGTGGTGTATGAGAGACAATGAAATAAGAAAGGGTGTAAATACAGTGGGTGGACCGTGGTGTATGAGAGACAATGAAATATGAAAGGGTGTAAATACAGTAGGTGGACAGTGGTGTATGAGAGACAATGAAATACGAAAGGGTGTAAATACAGTGGGTGGACAGCGATGTATGAGAGACAATGAAATACAGGGTGTAAATACAGTGGGTGGACAACAGTGTATGAGAGACAATGAAATGCAGGGTGTAAATACAGTGGGTAGACAGTGGTGTATGGGAGATAATGAAATACTACAGGGTGTAAATACAGTGGATGGACAGCGGAGTATGAGAGACAATGAAATACAGGGTGTAAGTACAGCGGGTGAACAGTTGTGTATAAGAGACAATGAAATACTACAGTCTGTAAATACAGTGGGTGGACAGCGGTGTATGAGAGAAAATGAAATACTACAGGGTGTAAATACATTGGGTGGATAGAAATGTATGAGCGACAATGAAATACAGGGTGTAAATACTGTAGGTGGACAGTGGTGAATAAGAGACAATGAAATACTATAGGGCGTAAATACAGTAGGTGGACAGTGGTGTATGAGAGACAATGAAATGTGAAAGGATGTAAATACTGTAAGTGGACAGTAGTGAGTAAGAGACAATGAAATACAGGGTGTAAATTCAGTGGGTGGACAGCGGTGTATGAGAGACAATGAAATACCGGGTGTAAATACAGTGGGTGGACAGTGGTGTATGATAGACAATGAAATATTACAGGGTGTAAATAAAATGGGTGGACAGCGGTGTATGAGAGACAATGAAATACAGGGTGTAAATACAGTGGGTGGACAGTGGTGAATGAGAACCAATGAAATACAGGGTGTAAATACAGTGGTCGGACAGTGGTGAATGCGAGACAATTAAATACTAAAGGGTGTAAATACAGTGGGTGGACAGCAGTGTATGAATGACAATGAAATACAGGGTGTAAATACAGTGGGTGTGTCAGCGGTGTATGAGAGACAATGAATTACAGGGTGTAAATACAGTAGGTGAACAGTGGTGAATGAGAGACAATGAAATACTACAGGGTATGAATTCAGTAGCTGGACAGTGGTGAATGAGAGACAATGAAATACGAAAGGGTGTAAATACAGTAGGTGGACAGTGGTGTATGAGAGACAATGAAATAAGAAAGGGTGTAAATACAGTGGGTGGACCGTGGTGTATGAGAGACAATGAAATATGAAAGGGTGTAAATACAGTAGGTGGACAGTGGTGTATGAGAGACAATGAAATACGAAAGGGTGTAAATACAGTGGGTGGACAGCGATGTATGAGAGACAATGAAATACAGGGTGTAAATACAGTGGGTGGACAACAGTGTATGAGAGACAATGAAATGCAGGGTGTAAATACAGTGGGTAGACAGTGGTGTATGGGAGATAATGAAATACTACAGGGTGTAAATACAGTGGATGGACAGCGGAGTATGAGAGACAATGAAATACAGGGTGTAAGTACAGCGGGTGAACAGTTGTGTATAAGAGACAATGAAATACTACAATCTGTAAATACAGTGGGTGGACAGCGGTGTATGAGAGAAAATGAAATACTACAGGGTGTAAATACAGTGGGTGGATAGAAATGTATGAGCGACAATGAAATACAGGGTGTAAATACTGTAGGTGGACAGTGGTGAATAAGAGACAATGAAATACTATAGGGCGTAAATACAGTAGGTGGACAGTGGTGTATGAGAGACAATGAAATGTGAAAGGATGTAAATACTGTAAGTGGACAGTAGTGAGTAAGAGACAATGAAATACAGGGTGTAAATTCAGTGGGTGGACAGCGGTGTATGAGAGACAATGAAATACCGGGTGTAAATACAGTGGGTGGACAGTGGTGTATGATAGACAATGAAATATTACAGGGTGTAAATAAAATGGGTGGACAGCGGTGTATGAGAGACAATGAAATACAGGGTGTAAATACAGTGGGTGGACAGCAGTGTATGAATGACAATGAAATACAGGGTGTAAATACAGTGGGTGTGTCAGCGGTGTATGAGAGACAATGAATTACAGGGTGTAAATACTGTAGGTGGACAGTGGTGAATGAGAGACAATGAAATACGAAAGGGTGTAAATACAGCGGGTGGACAGTTGTGTATGAGAGACAATGAAATACTACAGGGTGTAAATACAGTAGGTGGACAGTGGTGAATGAGAGACAATGAAATACTATAGGGTGTAAATACAGTAGGTGGACAGTGGTGAATAAGACAATGAAATACTACAGGGTGTAAATACAGTACCTGGACAGCGGTGAATAAGAGACAATGAAATACTGGGTGTAAATACAGAAGGTGGACAGTGGTGAATAAGAAAATGAAATACTACAGGGCGTAAATACAGTAGGTGGACAGTGGTGAATGAGAGAGAATGAAATACGAAAGGGTGTAAATACAGCGGGTGGACAGTGGTGAATAAGACAATGAAATACTACAGGGTGTAAATAAGGTTGCACGACATAGACCATGAATGAAGACAGAGCAGGGAGTAAACACAGTGAGCTCTGAAGTCGTGACCCGCAGCTGTCCTGCAGAGAACTGTACGCCAGTGCCCCATAGCCAATTACAGACCCCGCATCACGCATAAAGGTCAAGCTATTTTTATTCTCTAAAATTTCTCCCCATACTTTCCTAAATAAGTAACCATTCCAGGATGGTTGATATGCATTTGACCTGTGGAAGGGTACACGGGACAGATGGGTGTCCTTGTGTACTGTGGGAAAGGCTGTGACGAGAGTGGGTGGACTGTTAAAGAGACAAACAAGGAAGCCGTTCATATCTTGTTCTCTCTTTTCCATAGTTGCCTTTGTGTAGAAAAAACAATCACTAGGTAAAGAGGGGAGCTTGTCACGGCCACTAGTGAGATTCTACAGAGCTACCCCATTTCAACACCAGCAATGTTCCAGGATTGTGTACTTAATAAATAAAATAACATGACATAATGTTGGCCCTGCTATAATGGTGGCACATATCGGCCCAATGTGCTCACCCATGGTATAATGGAGCCCACACCGTGTAAAATGCGGGCACTGGCATAATAGTGGTAATTCCTGTCTGATTGCATGGTGCACAGCCCTCATGCTTGCTTCGGCATAATGGCGGTAATTCTTGGCATAAGATTGGCGCATATGACATGCAACTATGACACATAGATATTCAAGGCAGAATCTATCATGTGTTTTAGTGGTTCATGACAATAATTGAACGTTTTCACAAAAAAGATAACTTCTTTATTTAGGGAATTTTAATTATTTTTCAAGGCAAAGCTGGTATTTAATAGCAAAACGTGTCTGCTTTCATAAACCGACCTGCTGATATTTTGGAGACAAATGACTGAATTTATTTAAAGCTGAAATTTGAGTGGTTAAAGGGCCCACTTGGGAAGGCCAACCCCGAACACTCCTCTTTCACTTTGGTGTGCTTGCTGTACTCACTTGCTCCTTCAACTTGGTTCTCAGCTTTTCGTTACACGACTTTTAGGATTCACCAGCCGCCAATGGTGCATGCGCAGCAGGCCCCCGACCTGAGAACTCCTGACTGAATCCGTGAGCGTGGGGGGCCCCCTCCATATTCTTTGCAGGGGGCCCCCTCAAGTTTCGTTACGCCACTGAACACAGCGTAAACATCTGTGGCATTCTAGAGGTTAAATGCATGCACACACGAGGGTCTCATCCATAACATTATAATCTGCATTATATTCTCTACAACACGAGGCGAGATGCATCTATCCCTGCGTGTACCCGCATCTCCACTGCTATCGGTTGTGTCAGCATGGACGCTATAAATATTCATGAGCCCCGGGGACCGCATCCGTCACCTGCAGTTTTTTTTCCTGTTTTACAAGTGTCCTCTTTAATCGCAGGAGCAGGCTTCAGCCAGGCACAAGCATCTCTAGACGCGAAAACAGTTTGAATATTGTTGTAAACAGTGGCAAAGCTAGTCAAGGCTCTGTGGTGGACAGCCCCTTACTTCTAGACATCAAGTAACTCTCTCCATCTCAAGGGTCCTTACACAAACCTGAATAAATGAATGACTGAATTAAGACAGGGCGGCAGCTACCCAAGACTGTCCGGCGGTAGGACCCATCAGTAACAAAAATGTAACCACCAGAGAGAATTCTATTTGAAAAAGCCATGTCTCTCTTAACCTGCGTCTGGAATGAGTTATCGTCTCGCAGGGGAACGGTGGTGGGATAGCAGGTACCATAAAAGAGAAAGATCTGCCACCCCGAGGGGCCTCTTTCAGATTTGCTATCACAGCTCTGCATTTGTCTGCGGAGCATAGACATCTCTCAGTAGTGAATTTTCGCAACAGGAAAATTTAGGTTCAGTACAGCCAGGAATCTGGTGGTGCCACCCTACAAGTTCTACTCATGGGGAAGCAGGCGTTTTATGGTTTGTAGGACTCAAAACTGTAATCAGCTTCCCTTAGAAATAAAATCTGCCCACTCTCTGGAGTTTCCGCAAGCTTTCAAAAACGTGGCTCTTCACTAAATCCTGTGTTCTTTCGGTCTCCCGGTTTCTTAGCGCCGAGACACCTCAGGGTATTCATTCACGCTTTACAAAACTCAAAATCAATCCATTTTTGAATTTTGCAGCCAAGATATATTGGTTCTAAACTGAAGTACTCTTTATGAGTAAAGCATGGGTTTTAAACCGTATTCTATTGTTCCACAGGACGTCAGTGAATATGTTCCAAATAAGTAGACACCTATGTGAGCTGTCTGGCTAAAATCATTCTTGCAGCCGCACTTTGAATGAACTGAAGCCGCTGCAGACGACATTGAGGCAGACTCAGAGGGCCTTACCACAGTCCAACCTGAAGGTAATGAGAGCTTGGACTACAGTCTTCCTAGGAGTAGTCTGTAGCAAAGGGAATAGATTTTATAACATGCATGGAAGTAAGAAACATATTGGCACAACTTTATTAATGTGTGGGAAACAACAGCTGAACGTTCATAAAATTACTAGGTTTTCCGGCAGATGTTACTGGAGTCCAAATTTCTCCAGCTGTTCTGACCACCATAATGTGGACGAAGATTGCAACTACTTACCAAACAACAAAACCTCCGTTTTTTTCTTGTCAAGTTTAAGTGGTTTTCCTGCACCCAGTCTGCTATCCCAAAAGTGCAGGCACTAACATTTTTCCTAGATGCCTCTTCATTCTGGGATATGGACAGCATGGTCAACGGGCCGACCGTATAGGACATCAAGCACAGCCTATAGCCTCTATATATTGCCAATGGAGCCACAGATCTATTACATAGAGTAGGGCTGAGGGATGATCCCTGTGGCACACCACAAGAGATGGATAAGGGGTGGGGGGATGATTCAAAGGGAGGGCATGCTACACATTGGACTCTATTTTCCAGAAAAGATTAACATGATTTTAAAGCCGTTTCCATCATTGCACATTCCTGCATTCTGCCAAGCAATTTAGCATGGGAAACAGTATCAAAAGCTGAAGAGAGCTCCAGCAAGACCTGGTGTAGGATCTCTCCGAGCTCATTAGCAAATGCCAGTAAGGCTGATTGAGTACTAAGAGGTCTGAATCCAGACCGTGCGAAGAAGAGTCCAGCAGGAAGAGGTCTTTCTGCTCAGAACGCATCATTAGCCCCTGCATCTCTTACAGTAGCCCAGTATATTTCAGTAAAAAACAAAGGGTTGTGTATCAGAATATTGTATACAGAAATAGTGTCTGACAAAGCTCGTGTCCTAAACGTCGTCCCATTAGGTGTAGATTTTCTATGATTAACTCTCAAGGGGGGGGTGTTTTTAGAGAGACTCTCAAGGACACGATATTTATGTCAGCCCATATTCAGAGCATGGTATTCTGTATCACACCGCGATGGGTAAGTCAACCTAACATCTCATTCTTTCCCACCTCAATAAAATGAGTGCCCCAAACGTGGTCATTGTAACAGGTTAATATATCCAAACGTTGAGACTTGGTCAATTTATGATGTTACAATGTTAACTTTCCAGTATGCACAGTGGTTAAAAATGTCTGTGGGTAATTAAATACATCAGGTTTGTTTTATATTTTGAAAGACAAGACAATCAACCAAGCTTTACCAGGCTTAAAAACGTTATTTATTTATTTTGAAGTTTAATTCCGCATTCCTGGAAACATATGCCGCAATGTTCTTCATTATATTTAATTGTCTCCTCTACTCCTGGATGAACCCCTATTGGACTCCAAAACTGGGTGAAGAAATAAGGAAGCGTTTAACCTTTTTATTAGGGAAGACACTCTGAAGACATCTAGCCTTTGTGCTAATTTGCATTTATTTAAATAGACCGAAGGTTCAGTGCTACAGAGGTGAAAAGAGAACATGAACCTGGAATTAACTACTTCCACTGTCTGGCTAAAAGTACGCATAAATTACAAATTTTAAAACCAACTGAATAATGTATATTTTGCCGGTTATTGAAGAGCATGGTATGCTATGCATATATTAAATGCAGCTCACTGCTACTTTGCCTTTAGACTGCCGTGTAGAGACAATTTGAATTATTTTGTGGGAATAAACAAACCCCTGACCCAAATTAATGGTGAATAGCTGTGAAAGGGGATACTGACCAACTATGGAAAGATGGGTAAATACACTGGAGACGCTCAAGGTATCTGGGCTTCACAGGGACTCAGAGGAACAGGGGAGGACACGAAGAGCAAAAATGAAAGTGTGATAGTAAAGACTATTCGACCAACTGGAAGAATTCTTAGGGTTTATTGGGGTCATTATGTGAGGATTCATTTCTAAAAATAATAGTGTGTAGTATCCTCGAGGGTAAAAAGGGTCATATAATTTCTATCTTCTGCCAGCTGCCTATGAATTATTCATTGCATAAAATATACAAACGCCAGTGTAACACTGCGAATCTCTTGCTGCATGAGGAGTGTCAATTGTGTGCCTCTGTCCCTGTATTCCCTGTGACTGGTTGGTGACGGATTCATACACGAAAACACATAAAACTGACAGGATGACAGCAAATCACAAATAATGCCTGGCTAATCTCTATTTTTACTTTCTGAAACAGCGTCCTTTTTAATCATAAAAAAACTAATAACTGGCAATTTGACTTGAACAAATCCAGAGAGAAAACATTAACAGTGCTTGTTGTGCAGTCATCTGCATGTGTTACAAATACTGGGATTCTTTTTTTCCATCTCAAGAAACATGCATTTTTAAAGCAAGCACAGGAGCGTACATAGCTCTGTTAAGACACATTTCATAGCCAGCATGGCTGCACCTTGCCGGTGTTCTGCAGTGTATGAGGATGTCACTCTGGTGGAGGGTGGTTTGGAATAACAGAACGGCTTCCTGCATCGCCAACCCTGAATAAGCTTGATGCAGCGAAGATGGGGATCCACAGGGGTACCATGTCCTGGATGACAACTGTAGTGATGCATGAGGCACATCATGAACAAAAGTATGACCGGACCACCCTGTGTACCATAAGCCCTCAACGTCAGGCAAGGAAGGACCTTGCTTACGTCGAATGTTTGATGAGGACGCCCAACTGGTAGCACAAGCCCTCAGTACGCCCAAGTGGAAGGAAAGAAGAGAATGGTATGCTTCTCCACCAGTCTGGACAAGCAGCTTTGAAGCCTCCAGGAGAGACGCATAAAGAAAAACGTGACGATCCATCCCACAAGTCCTTTGACTCCTTTAATCCTATGTAATTCCTTGAAAATCATCTGCTCCCATGACACAAGCTCAGGCTGCATTTGAAACAACATGGCCATTCCAGAATGGTCCGAAGCCCAAGAAACCCTGAGAAAAACCATTGAAATCCTTGCTGTCCATTCTCCAAGGGGTGTTAAATGTACCCCTTGATGGCATGGCAGTTTTACTTGGACCTTTACCCGGACACATTTCTAGTTCTACACCTAGTCTTCCTCTGCGACTCACCACTTTAGGGCACCGGGGCTCCAGTTCCAATGGGCAATCATAGGACCAAGATTCAGGTCAGGAGAAGCTTGAGAGGATGACAGGGATGTTCAAGCATCCCAATCTTAAAGAGATGCATCAAAATGTCACACTTCGCTTTCTACTCGCCCATGAGATTGTATTTTGCCTTTGTACTTCGTGCCATTAAATGCCGCAGAGCAGCCAGTAGAGTTAGAACATTCTTCACAAGCATAGAGAGTTTCGACATCAGTACTCCATACGGTTAGCGCTATAGACAGTTGTGTTACATTTAATGTGTATGCTCCTTCTACACCTTTGAGTGTAACTCTTTGTTGCACTATACAACTTCCTGCAGATGCTAAAACTAGCCAAATTAAGTACTTACTAGAAGTCCTGCTCTCATTTGGACAATAACTGGGTGCACAGGACATTACCACAGTGCAGTCTAGAAATCACTGTTGTGCCAATGAAGAACACATGGATGATAAGGGGACAATAATTTCAACGTCCAATTGCTCATTCCACAGGTGAGCATCATAAACCAGGTTATAGCACAAATTGATGAAGTCTCAGGCTAACTCTAAAAAGGAATGGGGTTCGCTACCAGGGTATAGAAGGGCCTACTCACGGGAATCATCCAGTTTGCCAAATCACCGTACTGCGACACCTGCATCCCACCGAGCATCGTCATGTTAACATGTCCACTGCAACAGAAAACAAGAATGCTTTGAGACAGAATTCAATCACTTGCAGATCACTGCAAACAGATCAAAGTGAAATGTGATTATTGAACCTTAAGGCAAACACACAAGTGTATGTGATGTAGAAGACTGGAACATGTAAT
This sequence comes from Triturus cristatus, assembly GCF_964204655.1. Taxonomy (NCBI): domain Eukaryota; kingdom Metazoa; phylum Chordata; class Amphibia; order Caudata; family Salamandridae; genus Triturus; species Triturus cristatus. Next base: position 306,284,478 of record NC_140581.1, read on the forward strand.
CAAAGGTGGTAGTAGACAAGAGCTGTGCACCCTCTTTAATGATCTCACATATGGAGGTCCATTATTATGGAACAGTAATTCTATGCAGAAAGGTTTGATGAAGTGTTAGTACCGTCTAAAAGTCTCAATTCAAAACTTGTGGAACAGATCATAAAATACAGAAGCATGCATAGGCACAGACATGTTCAGGGTTGTGGTATAATGGGATGAGAGAGTTTTTAACAACCCCTATTCACAGTTAGACGATGATAGTTCACATGTAAAAACCTAGACTACAATTGTTCACATATCAAAGCCAAAGTAGCACACAATCATTGTTTTCCAAAACAGCGGTAGTCAGATTGGGGAATATTCAAAAAGATCCAGGGAAACGTAACTGTCTGCCTGAATAAGCGATGTCTAAGACAATGCATAATTAACAAATCCATCACTTCACTCGATTTATGCACAACATTTACACCAGAAATTAGAAAGGCATGCACGTGTCCATCATTCCAAAAAGTATTCCAGCCAAAGGTTCTTCCCCCAGCTGCTGAACTGGAAATTTGCCAAAGGAGCCAATATGGATTATTCGCTGTTGTAAATGTAAAGAAAATTCGTTTTTCGGTTTGCCAATTAAAACGAAGCAATTAGGTTACGAATTCTTCCTGCTCCTACACTTCTGAAAATACACAAGCGGTTTGTGCACTACTTATTTATTTATTTAGTTAGTTAAAGGTTTTATACAGCGCTGGCTAGACCCAGGGGTATCAGAGCGTTTTACAGGAGTGCGAGGAGGTACAGTAAGCGATACATTTGGTCACAAACATTGCAATACGAACCAATATAACAGAGAGAAGCAGACAAATACCAGTGCAATTTACTAGAGTACAATGATAAACGCACGTGGGAAGAGGGGTAATTAGGTTAGGGTGGGTGTGTGGAGGTGAAAAAGAGAAGATAAAGGAGGGGGATAAGGAGAGTGGGGGTCAGAGCAATAGGGGAGTGGGAGTTCAGTGGGAGGCCATGCTTGAGGCTAGATGTCATAGTTAAAGGTAGGGGCAGGGAAGGGGGAGGGGAAGATGTAGAGTGAGGGAGGGAAGATAAGAGGGAGAAAGGGGAGGAGAGAGATTTGGAGGGCCAAAAAAGGGGGGAGCCTGATGGGGCGAAGAGTGGGAGATGGTGTCTGAGGAAGGTATTATTGCCACCAATATTTGTTGATGTAGGACGGGTTACAGCGTATGTCTTTAGGCAGGTAGTTCCAGATGGAAGAAGCGTTTCCAGAGAAGGATCGAGCCTGTGTGCTTTTCTTTTGTAACAGAGGGGGGATAAGAATGAGGGCGTCGGTGCTCCTTGTCAGTCGGGTGCAGCCCGCTTTGTGGAGTTGTTCTGAGAGGTAACGTGGGGAGTTTTGGTGAAGGGCTTTGTGCGTGATACATGCAATCTTATATGTGGATCTGCCTTCGATGGGAAGCCAAGTGAGGGTTTTAAGTGTGGGAGAGATGTGGTCGAAACGTTTGTAGTCAAAGATAAGTCTCGCAGCTAGGTTGAGCACAGATTTGAGAGGTGAAAGATGGACTTTAGGTGTTCCAGCGAGGATAGGGTTACCATAGTCTATTCTAGACAAGACCAGCAATTGGACAACAGTTTTGAAGTCTTCGGCCGGGATGAAGGGTTTAATTTTCTTGAGATGGCGAAGAGTGAAGAGTGCTCCTTTGACTGTGGTTTTTATGTGGGAGGTAAGAGCAAGGTTATTATCAATGGTAATGCCTAGGGATTTAACTGAATTGGAAGTGGTGAGAGAGCAGTTGAGGGCACTAATGTCAGATATCCAGTCTTGTATGGGGAGAGGGTTGTTTTTAGAGGAGAAGAGAATGATTTTTTTTTTTTTAGGGTTAAGTTTGAGATGATTGTGTTGGAACCATGATTGGATCTTGGTTAGGGTGTCATTGAGGTGTAGGACATCAGAGTGGGATTTAATCTTATAGTAAAGTTGAGTGTCGTCGGCATATAGGTGGTAATTGATTACTGCTGGTTTAAGAATGAGGGTGAGTGGTTCCATGAAGAGGTTGAAGAGTGCAGGAGAGAGAATGGATCCCTGGGGGAGACCAAGGGAGTTTGGAGCGGGGTTGGAAAGACAGTTCTTGATTTTGATTTGTTGGGTTCTGTGTTGAAGAAAGGAGGTGACCCAGTTGAGGACATGGCCATTGAGGCCAAAGCGGACTTTAAGAGTGTTAAGTAAGGCCGTATGGTTAACAGTATCGAAAGCAGTGGATAGGTCGAGGAGAATGAGTAGGCCAGACTCACCATTGTCAAGTGAGTGATGAATGTCGTCCACTATATTGAGCATGGCAGATTCTGTGCGCAATCCTTTTCTGAAGCCGGATTGTAATGAGTCAAAGAGGTCGAACATGTTGATTTGATTATTCAGTTGGAGGAGGGCGCATTTTTCAAGGGTTTTGGAGAGAAGAGGGAGGTTAGAGATAGGTCAGAGGTTATTTGGGTCGTTGGGATCTGCGTTGGGATTTTTGGGGATGGGTGTGATTTGACCAAGTTGGAGGGAGGTGGGAACACACCCTGTGGTCAGGGATGAGTTTATAATGGTGGTCCAGAGTGGGGCAATTATATGTTTTAGGTCTTGGACAAGGTTAGAGGGCATAGGGTCTATAGTGTGAGAGGATGGTTTAAGCTTACAGATGATGTTATAGACGTCATGTTCCGTGACAGGGTGAAAATTATGCCAGGAGGCATTTTATTTTGTTGCTGGGGGAGGAAAGGGTTGGATTCAGGTGGGAAGGTAACGGACGAGAGACAAGAAGGGACCTGGGGATGATTAGATGAGGATGGAGAGTCAGGAGAAATGTCATAAGAAAGTAGTGGGTTGGGGAAGGGGGAATTTAAGAGGAAGGATTGATCAATTTTGGTGATTTTATCTGAGAAAAAATGTGCAATTTCTTCGCATTTCTCGATTGTGGCCATCAGCTTCAGGGGGGGCAGTCGATGTTTGGTTTGATTTTTGACGATGTTGAATATTCTCTAGGTCTATTTTTGGCCCTATCGAGCTGTGTGCGGAAGAAGGAGGCCTTTTCATTGAGGATGTGTTTTTTGTAGTTGGACCTAGCAGATCGGAGGAGGGCTAGATGGGAGGGGGACGGGTGTTGCCTCCAGGTTCTTTCGGCCTCTCTAAGGGAGCATCTATCGTTGATAACATCAGAGTTGAACCAGGATTTGGAAGGTATGTTTCTTTGGGCTTTTAGTTTGGAAGGGGCCACTTGGTCTAGGACCTCAGTAACTGATTTATTATAGTGCTCGGTGAGGGTGTTGGCATTTTGGGAGAGGGGGGCTAGCAGGAATTGGGCTTTGAATTTCGTTTCTAGTTCACCGGGGGAGATAAGATGGAGGTTTCTGGTCACTTTCTTGTGTTTGATGTTTTTGGCTTGGGGGGCGTAGTGGTGATTGTGAAGAGGATGAGGTGATGGTCGGACCAGTCAATGGGGATGATGTTGGAAAGGCAGGCTAAATCATTATTAGTGTTAATGGCGTCAAGAGTGGACATTTTGGTGTGAGTTGGGGAGTGAAAAATGTGTTCAAGGTCACTAATCTCCAGAAGATTTTTGAGGAGATTAACAGCAGGTTCTTTGATATCATTCCAGTGGAGGTTGAAGTCTCCAAGGAAGAGATTTTGAGAGTTGGAAAGTGAGGATTGGGTGAGGAGGTCGGAAAGTTCCTCAGCGAAGGGAAGGGATTCGCCAGGAGGATGGTAGATATTGTGTAGGCGAATCGGTGGGGCGCCCTGAATTTTAAGTTCAGCTCCGAATTGTATTCAAAGGTGACAGGGTCAGAGTTTTGACAAGCGAGAGTTGAAGTTCGTTTTTGAAGATGATAGCTAAACCACCACCAATTTTATCTAGTCTATCTTTTCTAAGTATAGAGTAACCAGGGGGGAGAGTAGGTCAAGGATAGATGTAGAGTGGGCCTTGAGCCAAGTTTCTGTAAGGAAGGCAATGTCTTCGCTGAGAATGGTTTCTGCTATTTCAGTCGCATGCCTGACAGCTGAGCGGCAATTGACCAATATGCATGAGAGGGGTTTTGGGTTGTTTATGGGGGGAGGGCATGTTTGGATAGTGGCAAGTTGTGTTGTGGTGTGGTTCTCGGGGAGACGGGGGAGGAAGGGATTCAGCTCGTCCACAGGATCACGGGAATGGTATAGTCGGGGGGTGGGAGGGTCAATTGGATATTTAGGGAGGTAGGAGTTACAAAGGTCGGTGAGGTCTGAGGGAGAGATGGCTGGAGGCACGGGGGGTCGGTGGGAACAGTTGCAGCGAGGAAGGTTCTCCACTGTTGAGGGTTGGAGTTGCTTTGTGCGTCAGGGCTTGGAGAGATCACGTGGTTAAGGAGGATTTCAGAGGGAGTTAAAATCTTTCCTGAGTTGAGACAGTTCAGACGACAAGGAAAGATCTTTCCTGAGCTGGGAGAGTTCAGACGACACGGTCAGAAGATAGCTTTTGAAGTTAGCTAGGGTCTGTGTTAAATTAGGATCAGAGTTATCCGGGGAAAGCGGTCTGTGGAGTGTGTGGTTTGGGAGGTCAGGTGGGTGCTGGAGAGGCGGTCTCAGGTTGGTGGACGGAGGGAGGTCCGTGTAGTCGGAAAGGGAGTGCATGGGGCCATGATCTGTGTTCTGAGATGGAAAGGGGTCTGGAGGTGGGAGAGGGGAAAGAACATCCTGGCTAATAACATCTTGGCTAAGGGGGGGGAGAGTAGTTTGGAGAAGGTGAAATAGGTACAGGCAGTCGAGTAATAGGAATATCGGGAGGAGGGTGTTGGAAGGGGGAAGTGAGGGAGGGGGTGTGTCTAGTGGAGGGTGGGGAGAAGTCCTAAGAGAGAGAACGTGTTTGGGAAACTGGGCATGCTGTAGAGGTGTCCGGATGAGGGAGGGTTGCTAGCGAGGGGGGTAATTAGAGAATTGGGTTTGAGAGTCATCGCACATAATATAAGTGCCTGTAGGGTGAGGGGTTGGGTACAAGGAGGGGGAGGGGGAGAGGATGTCCATCTGTTGGGAGGGTGAAGTGTTAGTTGGTGGTTTGGATATTAGGTAGGATAAGGTGCTGAAGTGTTGTTCAAAGATGGTGAGATGTGTTTCAGAAGCTTGGATTAGGATGTTACCAGATTTGAAAATGGAAATGTCTATTTCGCAGAGGAAAGCAGGGGAAGGGGAGGTGGACAGTTTAAAACCATAGAGGATTTTGCATGATTTAGTAATGGGGAGGTGGCGGAGAAAAATGCTTTTCCATTTGAAGTGACGTTTGGAGTAAAAATGTTAGTTTGTTTGTTTTGCTGATCAGTGCCAAAGTGCAATTGCTCCCTGGTTAAATTTTTTTTATGATTGGTTATCCATGATTGGCATATTGGTTTTACCAGTAGGTCCCTAGTAAAGTGCACTGAGTGTGTCAGGGCTGGTAATTCAGATGCTACTAGTGGGCCTGCAGTACGGATTGTGCCACCCACGTGAGTAGCCCTAAAATGGTGTCTCAGGCCTGCCACCACAGTGCCTGTGTGCAGTCGGTGAACTGCCATGTTGTCCTGGCCATTGTACACACTTGCCAGACCTGACCCTTCCCTTTTCTTACACATTGGACACCCTATGGGAGGCCCAAGGTACCCCCCTGGGCAGGGTGCACTGTATGTGAAAGGTAGGACATATACTAGTGTGGGTGACATGTCCTGATCGTGAAATACTGCCAATTTCATTTTTGACCATTGAGAAGCTATCTTGCCCATAGGTTAGAATGGGGAATGCTGGGTATCATATTTACCTGCATATCTTCCCATAGCTGCAATATAGTCATATGAAGTCTGGTATCCCTGAACTCAGAATTTGATAACGCATCTTTTAGGAAAGATTGTTTTTCAATTCTGTGTTGGAAAATAGCACTTTTAGAAAGTGGCTATTTTCCTATTCAACCTTTCTGTGTACCTCTGCCGGTTTGTGTATTGACTGTCTGGTTTGTGAGTGGCTGGGGGTGGCTGCAGAGGGCTGGGTGAGTCAGCACTAGGCTGAATAGACCTATCTGCACTTAGAGTGGTGGGAGGAGTTGCACCTGGGCCTGAATAGGGTTGTGCCTGCCTTCCACAATGCTGGCTCCACCTCCTGCGGTGTGTCTGATGGCCCTGGCCTCCCCTCACAAAGAAAGAGGACATGCCCAGGCAGAGGGCACCTAGAACTGGTTTGGATGGGATCCTGGACCCCTCCCACATGTAAGAACAAAGACTTTTGGGGTATAAGTGGCTGTGCTGAAACCCTAGTAAAATTAGACTACTTCTGTAATCAAGCGGAATCTCTGCCCAAGAAGATCAACTGAGGAAGACTGCCCTTGCTGTGTGTTCTGGGGCTGACCTTCAGTTTGCTGTTTCCACTGAAGGAGAGAAAAGGGGACTTTGCTGTGTGCTGTGCTTCCCCCACCAGCTTGAGGAAAAGACTTTGCTGTGTGCTGTGTCTTAAAGAGTCTCCAAGGGCCTGAGAAGAGCTGGCCTCCTGTTGGGAACGCAGGGATACCAAGGTTCCCAGAAGAAAACTAGCCTGCTTCGTGCCGCCTGCCTGACGTGCACGATAATCCTTGTGTCGGAGTGAAGCCCTTCATGCCGCCTGCCTGACGTGCCTGGTAATCCCTGGACCGGAGTGAGCCCTTCGTGCCGCCTGCCTGACGTGCATGGCAATCTTTGTGTCCGCATAAAGGTTGGAGGGCTGGCACCTCGTTCTTGCCAGCCCCCATCTTGCCTGCAGTACTGTTTTATTGAAGAGCGCCAGTTTCATTATTTCTGAAGGAAATTGGGCTGATAGCAAAGAGTGCTACGGAAGTGAACTTTTGACAACAGAAACCTACCAGTTTGCTTTTGGCTAGAAATATAACAAGGAACCATTTTCAAGGACAGAGAAACTATTATTTATATGTATGTGCATTTTGACCTGACCTAAACCATATAAAGATATTATATTTTTATAGTAACTGGTGTAGTGTCCATTTGTGGTGTTTCACAGTGTTGCTGTGGGTGTTGGTGCAAATACTTTACACATTGCCTTGGGGATAACCCTGTCTGCTCGTGCCAAGCTATCAAGGGGATGAGCAGGGGTTATCGACAGTGTGTACCCCCTTACCCTGACTAGAAGTAAGGGTCCCTATTTGGACAAAGGTACTTACCTCTGCCAACTAGAGACCCCCAGATCTAACAATCACCATTCCCACAGACCAGTTAAAACCTTGGTGCGTAGCTCTTTCATATGAAAGAGAGCATGTCTGCAATCATGAAGAATAAAAATAGAACCTGTAGGGCAATATTAAACACATCAAAAACCTGGTAGATATTTTATGCAAAAAGATATTAGAAATAGTTCAATACAAGTTGGTTTAAAAAATAAAAAGCTACAGCAGCGCGGAATGTTTACAAGATGTGCAAAGATTATCACTTTTTCATAATTGTGCAAAAAATAAACATGCTCTTTCAGTTTGTCACTGCTAGAAAAATAGAGCAGAATAAAGAAAAGCAATGTTTTATTTTCGTTGCTTTAAACGGCTGCTCCGTGACCTGACCTGCCTTTCACGTCGGCAGCTGGCTCTGGCAGCAGGCATTGTGATGTTAGAAATCCAAAGCAATAACTTCCTGCAATCAAGTTCTGATGTCTTTTCTTTATAATCCGCGAGTGAGTGCGTCACAAGTCGCTGATTATAAAGAAATTAGAGACGTGCATTTATACAGCGATGACAGAATCCCATGTATTATAATGGAATTATAAAATAAGATATCATGGAGTTGTGTGGATGCAGCAGTGGAAATGGACACTATTACTAGAACTGAGATGTCTTTGTTCATCAGAAGCTGGTGTCAACACCTCCATGGAAGCTTTCTCCTCAGTCTCAGAGGCTTTATGGCATTTTCTGTTTCCCAGGTCTTGTAACATTGGGGATGAAAAAAATGTGCCTGGGGTATAAAGCAATACTTGCATCTGTTCAACAGTCAGCATAGTTTGTTCTAGGTGTAATAGTTCAACTTTTCAAATAACAAGTAGAGGAAAAAAAATTAATAAAAAGGTTTTACCATGTTCCATCATGAATTCAACAAGTGAAAGTAAAACTGCCAAATCTATGTGTAAGGAAAGATATAACAAATTATTTATTGCAACATATTTGCTATGGAGAATTTTGGTACTTAGGTAAGGATACAGGATCATCAGTCAATGTGTGGGTTCGGATGTCAGAATAATCATCAGCAAGAAGAACACAGTGACAGAAATAGAATTTATAAAAATATCCTCAGACTTGGCCTATATTTTCTATTAACTTCAATGACGTGATATTTGTATAAAATGTATTTCTGTCAGACGAAACCCTGAACTTCTGATAGAAACGGTAACACCAGAGTATACAGACTAGCTAAGCAATTGCTTTGGGCAGTAAAACCTTTTGGTCTTGCCGCAGCTGTGTGGATACAGAAACAACTTGATTTAAACATGTCTAAATGTCTTTGACTTATCACCATCAGGCACTTGCAAAGTGCTTAAGCAAACCATGATAAGGCAGCCAAGAGCTACTGAGCTTTAAATTGTGAAGTAAAAGATACCCCTCTACTAGAATGTCCCAATGAGGTCTCCATACACTTCATATTGGATTTTGTATCAGTAAGTGCCTCCCTTTTCTACGTACCACAGCATGTTTGAGATCCTGTGCTTGACCAGTACGCTGTTAAGTGCACCGCCGATCCTTGAAGCTAGGAGGCACTATAATAAATAGATGTAAAAGACGAAGGAGGAAGACGAACGAAGAAGAAGAACAAAGAAGAGGAAGGAAGAAGACAAGGAGGAAGAAGAGAAAGAAGAAGAACGAAGAAGAAGGAAGAGGAAGAGGAAGAAAAAGGAGGAAAATGAAGAAAAAGGGGGAAGTGGGAGAAGAAGAAGAAAAAGAAGAAGAAGAAGAAGAAGAAGAAGGAGGAGGAAGTAGAGGAAGACAAATACAGTTCACATCAGATTTTTTTTATCCGTCAATGCCTACCTTGTCTACATACCGCAAAAAATTTGATAACAGCGTGCTTGTCAAGCACAGGCTAAGCACACTGCCTTTCCTTGAAGCTAGGAGGTGCTATATTAAATACTGGTAAAGGAGGAAGAAGGAGGCGGAAGGAGGAAGAAGGAGAAGAAGGAGGCGGAAGGAGGAGGAAGAAGGAGGAGGAAGAAGGGAGAAGAAAAAGGAGATAGAAGAAGGAAGAAAAAGAAGGAGGAGGAAAAAGAAGGACAAGAAGGAAAAGGAGAAGGAGGGAGAAGGAAAAAAGGGGAAGGACGAGAAGGGAGAAGGGGAAAGACGCGAAGGAAGAAGAAAAAGGAGGCGGAAAGAAGGAGGCCAAAGGAGGACGAAGAGGAAGATGGGAGAAGAAGAGGAAAAAGAGGGGGAAGAAGAGGAAAAAGAGGAGGAAGAAGGAAGGAGGAGGAGGAGGAAAAAAACAGGAGGAAAAGAAGGGAGAAGAAGCTGCAGAAGAAGGGGAAGAAAGAAGGGAGAAGACGAGGAGGAAAAAGCAGCAGAAGAAGGAGGAGGAAAACAATAAGGAGGATGAGGAAAAAGGAGGAAGTAGAGGAAAAAGATGGAAGAAGATGAAGGAAAAAGGCGTCGGAGGAAGAAGAAGAAGAAGAAGGGGAAGAAGAAGAAAAAGGAAGAAAAAGGAGAAGGGAGAAGAGGAAGAAGAAGTAGGAAGATGAAGGGAGAAGGAAGAAGATGAAGAAGGAGAAGGAAGAAGATGAGGAGGGAGAAGGAAGAAGGTGAGGAGGAAGAAGGAGGAGGAAGAGGAAAAAGGAAAAGAGGAAGAAAAGGAGTAAAAAGAGGAAGACGGAGGAAGAAGAGGAAAAAGGAAAAGAGGAAGAAAAGGAGGAAGAGGAAGAAGAGGAAAGAGGACAAGGGAGAAGAAGGAAGAAGAGAGAAAGGAGGAGGGAGGAAGAAGAGAAAGAAAGGAGAAGGGAGGAGACAAAGAAGCAGGAGAGGAAGAAAAAGAGGAAAAGAAGAGAAAGCAGTAGCAGAAGAAGCAGCACCAGAAGCAGCAGAAGATGAAAAAGAAGAAGACGAAGCAGGAGACGAAGAAGCAGAAGAAGAAACAGCAGCAGAAGCAGCAGAAGAAAAAGCAGACGAAGCAGAACAAGACCACCGCTAGGGTGAAACGAAGGGCTGGCAGACACTAAGGGCAACAGAAAGTTGAGTATGACAGTCACACATTGTCCAACTGATGGAAGGAGAAGAAACATGTAAGAAACCTGATCCAACGCTTCATGGAAACTGGAGAAAAGATAGGATATGCTCTAGGCAAAATTAATAAAACACCCCCACCAAAGAAGGGGATAAAAAGTACCTCTCGCATACAAAAAGAAACGGCACATAGGAAGGAGTAGAGGAAGGAAAGAGACAGGAACGAAAGAAAGGGGAACACAGCCTCTTGTGAAATAAGGATACCAGAAGGATCCAAACAATCAAGGGGACTGGTGTCTCAGGTGAAGAGAGCAGAAAGAACAGCTGACAACAGCTACCCCACATGTGCGATGGCAAATATGTATTTGAAAAAAAACCTGCAGGAGGCAACAGCATCGGCTGTAACCCAAGTAGGTAGGTAGAACACCGAAAGGGTAAAAACACATACACAAACACCAGACTGCTGAAAATAGACAGCATCAGGAGCATGATAAAGTAGAAAAGGGTCTACACAAGAAAGCAGTGACCAGGCACAATTCGAAAGAATAAGCCAAAAATATGCAGATAACACAAGGGAATTAGGGAGGTGGAGTCGTGGAACCAAAGCTCCAAACCAATACCAACACAAATAAGGAGTAGGAGAAAATCCTTATGTCCCACAGAGTAAAACAGAACAAAGAGAAAGTCCACAACGAATAGGGTCAAAGACCAGAACGAAACAGAACCAGGTGATGAGTGCGCCTGCCTGTGCTACCAATGTCGCGCATATGGAGCGGGCAGAGGAAAGAGGAGGATGAAGTCTGTATAAGAGATACTGAGTGCATAGATAGCCTCTAAGGCATACAAAATAAGGTCCCTGAAAACAGGGAACAAGGCTATAGTGCATCCGCACAACATAAACAGAATACCACCACACAGTAAGTTTTCTGATAGGAAAAATCAAGTGGCAAAAATATGCTGTAAGAACAGACTCACACGAGACTGAAAAGCAAGATATTTTCCAGATGGCTGGATACGAAACTGGTCACTGGCAGCCCAAATGATAAGAAAGGTACCTGCAGTAAACAGGAACACCACACTAGGTGGAACACTGAAAGAGAGAGAGTACTGCACCCTATGAAGGTGAACAAAAGACAAAACATGAGGAAACAAACTGTCCCAGACAACCCTACTACAACAACAGTTAAGACTCCGTACCACCATGACTACCTCTGAACCGGCATAAAGCTGAGCCGGCATGCACACCAAAAAGGGAGGCACCATCAAAAGGCATGTCAATTAAAGTAGTTTACACAGCCTCTGAAAACCTGGAAGTATGCAACCATGCATGCTGAAGTTGAGCTATGGAAGAGGCCATAGCCTGACAAACTAAATCTGTGCTATCCATACCACAGCATATGCTAAGCGCGTCATCTTGTTGCCCATCTCATACCAGGGGAAAAAGAGCATTCTGGGAATCTTCCAGAAGGGAGGGCAAGAGGTGCTCCACTGAGTCCCACAAGGCATGGGAAAGGTGTGCTAGGACACAATAATAAGTGTTCAGAGAGCGTAAAGCAGAGCTAGAAGAAGAGAAAATAAACCTACCACAAGCGTCAAATTTCCTAGCGTCTCTTTCTGGAGGAATAGGAGGGAGACAATCAATATTTTGGGTGGCTAAAGCAGTTTGAACCACAAAGCTCCTAGTAGAGGGATGTTAAAGGAGACAGGAGGGATACCCCAGGGCTGGGAGATGTCTGTGAAAAACAGAGCGATCCACAGGGAGCCCTGTTTCGGGATGAGTGCAGGCACCCTGCAGGATATCGAGAAGCCAGTTAATATAAGGAAGAACACACTCAACGTTAGACTGTTCAGGATGTAAAATGCCAATTAAATAGTCTGTTGACAATTCCACAGAAGAAAGTTATAAATCCAGTACGACTGAAACGCGATTGAGCATGTTCCCTAGCACAGAACTTGCCTCGGTAGCCAAACCAGGCGGAGACTGGAGGCTGGAGAAGATCCCAAGTAACTGGCATCACCCAAGTCAAGGAACCAGCTAGACTGCATAGGGGGTGGAACTGTGTCTGTAATGGGAGGGGGACACACCACACCATCTATTACAACCATAATCGAAGCAAGTCGACACCAAAAAGGTGTCACCTAGAAGTCGGAAGGAATGCCGATCGGTGTCGACAACACCACTACGGGAGCAGGCAGACAAGAACCCGACGCAGACATTAGAGTCAGCAGACCAGCAGCAGGAGCCAAACATGGGAGCCTCGACGGGCTGTGCACCAGCATTGCTAAGGCGTTAGACACAGGAGGCCGACCTGAAGCTGGGGGAGAACCTGTCGGCGGGGTCATAGGCACAACCTCATGCACTTCTGTGGGGCCCAAGGGTGCTCTCCAGAGGGAGGTGACAACCCAAGTATAGAATGAAGAGATTGAGAATATGGTCTCATCTGGGTCAAAGATGACCGGGCCCCAGGAAAGGTGGGGAGACGCAGGGCGGACGTATGCCCCAACACTTCAACAGAAGAGCGGGGACCAGCGGTAGGGGATGAAGGTGGGAGGTGCAGGACTTCACCGGTGAGACCAAGACTTATCTCTGGACGTCGCAGGAGGAAGACACCCGGGCTAAGGGCTCCTAACACAGACGAGTGGTTGGACATCTGCATCGCAAGGAGCTTCATGCATTGTTCACTGCGTGCTTTTGGTCGGAGCTGGCAATAAGAGTCGTACTCTCCGGAGTCACGGCGCTCACCCAGCCACCACATGCAAACAGAGCGATGGTCCGTGGTGGACATGTCTTCAACAGGACTCACAAGGCTTGAACCCCAAGGACATTGAAGAAGGGTTGAAATAAGGGCACATTGTGCTTTCGATGAAAAAACTTGAGAAAGTATCTACAAGTGGTGCCCAACATATCTTCCTTGATCTGCAGAAATTTGATCAGTTAGCAGAAGATAACAATTTGAAGGCTAACCAGGTCAGTTAAGATGGTAGTTTTGGGGCTTATGTGGAAAGCGGCTTATGGCTTTTCTACTACTGGCTTGCCTGTGTTAAGCAGCCACCTAAGCTCAGATTTTTTACTTATGATTTCAAGATTGGGGCTGGAAGAGGTAACTCAAAGGGGCAATAGCCGAATGATTAAAGTCTCTAACCAAGTACATCTGTGATAGTAATGAGCTCTATATTTTCAACAGCAGACTGAAAGAGCACATTCGTTTATGATCTGTTCTCGTTATTTTTTCAAGTGCAGTTTGGACTTTTTTTGGGAGACAAAAAATGCAAATTAGCAGATGGCTCGGAGTAAGAGACTACTTTTGTTGGAGCAGTGCCCATGCCTCCATCTCTCATCTGCAATGGGTAGTTACATTTGATTCAGTCTTCATTGGGAAGTGCCACTTGTAGGCTTTTCGTGCATGAACGATTTGGCATGTGCAATGTGTTGTTATTTCCACAGACAGGAACGGCAGCACATTGCAATTAACGGGATAAATTAAGATTCATCAAAAATCTTTCCACTGTTACATTTTGTTCTAATTATGTATTGCTTTTAGACTTGTCATATTTTATGCATTGTTTGCCTCTGCTTTGAATCTATACTTCGTTTGGGATCTTTTACACGTTATTACGAGTTAGGATTTCCAGTTTTTACACTGCGTTTCGCATTTAGGGGCGGCTCCTCCGCTAAGGTGGAGAATTGTTGCCCAACTGCTGCAAACCAGCAGGGGCAACAGAGAAAAATAAATTGATCATAAAAACATTGTGTGATCATTTTCTTTTTCACCATTACCACAGCTGGGTAGCGGAGTCGTGGGGGCGGCTAGGCCATCCTGAGCTTCAGGAGGAGTATCTGTGGACACTGCTTCACATGAACAAATGCCATGGAATAAACCATACATGCAGATGTGCATAGTGTAATATTGTATTTATTACCAATGTTGAGTGTGGGGAGGGGCCTTACGACCAACTTGATGCTTTGCGTCTGGAGTCACAGCCCAACCCCACATTCAAAAATGGTAACAACTGCCATTTCACACTACGCATCAGCATATATAATATATATATCCAATGCTAGTGAAAATAAATGCAGCCCAATCACACATTGTTTGGAACAAGTGTACTCCCAATCACAGATTCACCCTTTAATTACTAGAATGCAAAGGTGAAAATTCCAAGTTATTACAACAGTAGAGCGTAACTGACCTGAGAAAATAATCCCAACAGTCTAACATATTTCGTACTAGAATCTGGCAAGAATACAATAACTGTGGCTATATTCATGATTAGGGCTCTGGGTTTTATGGTATTTATTTTTTCAACATTTCCATCTGTATTTATCCATATTTATTTTGTGTTTCGCGTATAATTGAAGTTGAAAAACTGTACATTACCATATTTAACGGATAGATGCCCACTCATACTTTGATGTCTGTTGTGTTTCAGCTATTTAAGCTATCAAATAGTACGTACCAATACATCCACTGGTATATACTAGCATTATATCATAAATGTATGTTGACATATGCAGTTATTGAAAGAAATTCCGTTCTGTTTTTTTAATTTCCCATGCTATCCATATGCTCAGCTGCTGGCCTACAATTCATCAAAGACAGCACGGAGAGTCACTTAAAAGGAGCACAATTTTCTGTATTTATTCACTTTTAAAAATAAATGCTAACAGAAAACACATTGTTTTCTGTCAATATTAATCTGTAAAAATCCGTAAAAATGGAAAACAGGGAGTCTTAATCATGATGCATACTTACTGGGATTCTATTTCATGCACATATGTAACCCCTTAGGGTCTGGTTATGGCAAAATCCCTTTGTTTTTAACTCTTGGAAATGAAAATACAGCATGGCATACAGGATCCATGTAGATCCGCGGAGTGTTGAAAGAGGGGAGAAGCATCATGACTCGTTCATGAATCATCACCCTCCCGCACTCTAAAACGGTAATAGCAGACTATACTCTGTACATCTGTAAATATGCTATAAAAATATATAAATATTCTATGGTCTTACATAGCAAGATGCATCTGACCCTCATCTAGTTCTCACCAAGCCTTAATACAAGATACATTTAACCTAATGTGACAAATAAGACAAATTGCACACTGCCAACACAAAAAGAATTAGCTGGCATGCAGTAGCATCATGTGAATTAGTAAGAGTACTCCATGATTTAGTAAAGAGTGGAACCGTTCCCCCACTCCCCCCTTTAACAGCAATAACTTGAATTAAGCTTCTATCAGTCTCTCCCATTGCCTGGGAGGATTTCTGTCCCACTCCGCCGTAAATAACTACTTAAGGCAAGTGTAGTTTGAGGGCTATTCGCAGAAATTGGGTTATTCATTTCGGATGGGTTAACTTCTACCAATTTAATAAACGCAACCGGGTTAGGTCAAAAAACTGAATTTTTGCACAATCTCCAGTAGATATGGCACCTGCAGCAAGCAATCCCCAGAAAAGAGTAGGTTAAATTTAGAATTACCAACAATTTTAAAGTCCAGAACACACCACAATAAAATTCTCAGATCCATTTAGAAAAACCGAGAGAAAGTTTAAGCAAAAACATATCAATATCATAAGAATAAGATAAGAGGAACTGGAGGTATGAATTTTTAAAGTTTTAGGGCAAAAAGAAATTGACCTGAACCTGGGTGAAATTTCAGGCCAACCACAATGACACAAATGTCAGATACACCAAGCACCTCATTAAAGCTTTTACCTACAGACTTTATCCCTGCAATGGAAGTCAAAATCTTCCAGCGAGTAAGGTACAAGTTTGTGGCCTGTGAGGGTATCATGAATTTGTATACATGGTCATCATGCTCCGGCATTGGTTTTAGTGCCAAAAGCTCATAGTGGAACAGTGTTGGATTTTGTGGCCACCAAGGCTGGTTCACAGGTCAGCTAGACTAGATTTGTTGTCCCATACAGGTTCAACGTTTTTACCTTCGGACTTAGTCTATTTTTTTGGAAGTCATAATTCTCCATCGGGGAAAAGTAAGAAACCGTGCTCATGCAGGGCTTCATGAGGCTGGACACCTATATTGAGAAGTCATGTACTGGTGAAGGGGACCAGATAGGGTGCCCTTTGTTATCTATGAAGTTCACTATCAACCTTAAGCCAACCATATGCTGCGAATGGAGTCAGGGAAGCTAAGGGCATCCAGTTAGTCACCACCTAGCGCAAGCTACCCCTTTAATGTTAATGTTATTGGGTTTTTATAAAGCGTGCAGCTACCCGAAGGAGTACTGGTGCTACCTCCTGGTACCAAACCTGGGCTCCCCCTTTATGCAGACAAACTTCTCGGATTAGAGAAGCCAGGAATGGAACTGGCAAAGGAGTCTGGCTCAGACAGAGCAATTTTGGGTCATAGCAGGATGCAAGATAAACAGGGGCAAGACAGATGTTGCCTCTGACGTCACCTTCCGTAAATACAATGGTCACACTGCAGACACAGCAACAACTCACAACCTTCTTAGAGTATCCAGCAATTATGCTCTAACGGACTATGATAGGCATCATCAAAGAGAACTTGAGAGACTAATAACAGTGGCTAGAAAGAGGCTCTCTGTGTTTTGAAAAACACTGTTACTGTGGCTAAAAGAGGAAGCATCGCTTTTTAATATTGTATCACTTCCATGACCAAATCACCTTTTTTAGCAGAATCACACTGGATCTCACCATAAAACACTTAAGAAGGTTTTCTTCTCAACTAACTAACTTTTTGTACATGGTGGCAGATAAAAATAAAAACAAAAATCAAGCTGGAAGTGTGAAGCTCTACATGTGTGGAAACAGTGCAATTTATCAGCCCAGGTTACATACTTGAGCCTGGATAGAATACGTGAGCGAACTACAACCACTTCTTTCTGATACCTTTCAAAACACATCATTGGATTAAACAATTGGGAGGCACCTAACTTCATTTGGGAGCATTTATGAGGAAAAATGGAGATAGATCCATGAGGAAAGAGGTAGCAAGGTGAGCTTTACAGCTTCACCCATCATGTAGTAAAACCACCACTTTCGCATTAATGAGTAAGATTTTTACTGGCAGAGGTAGAATTTAAGTAAGGGCATTTGGATCACTGAAGCACAGGGGGAGAGTATAGTTTTCTTTGAATTCCTGCACATCAAAATTAAGATCCATAAGTAAGATTTCTAGATGCCTACCCCTACCCACACCATGGTTTGAACCCTGAAGAACTTACTGTTTAGCAAGACAATCAGAGATGTATACAAGGACACAGAAGACCTGCAAACAAAATATTGCCTGGGCATATTCGTATAGGTGTCTACTATTAGAAGAGTCCCAGCCTTCAATCATAAAAAGAAGAATGAGTAGATAGGTTAACAGCCTAATAATAAGACCCAACAGGCAGAAACACTAGAGCGTATATAAAACTACACAGAATATACTGATATTCAAAGAAACTTCAAAACATGAACAGCTGAAGATTGTGTGTGTAATGGAGGAGGTGCATGCCCATTGCTCCAATGCTTCTGACCAGACTGAAAACCATAGCACACTAAAAATTACCTGGTTTTGATCCTGCAAGACACGGTGATCCTTAGGTGACTAAACAAAGCGGAGATGATGGTACTCAGTATGACTTAGATAACACTAAGGTAATGAAAATCTGGATCAGGTGTTAAAAGAATGGTTTGATTGAGGATGCAAATTTTAACAAAGCCAACCAAAAGGGGGCAGAGGAAACACTTGATAACTGAGAGTCTTGAAGATAATTCATTAAAAAAAAACACTATACACATGACCCAATCCAGAAAGAAAACACAGACTGAAACGGTTGTTGCAGCATGGGCTTCTTATGTTTTTCTTTTAGTGCCTCTATAACATACGCCAAACCATTGGTGGTTCAAATTCTGAGACGTTGGAGTTTAAAATGAAGACTGTTATGCAATCATGGGAGAATTCTAAAACCTAATGTAATAGCAGCTTTAATGCATATGTAGTATCAAAAAATGAGAGGCTGGTGTAGTTAGCATCAGCACCAATGAGACTATCATACGTCTTGAGATCTTGACATCTTTGTGCTGTGACGGGGACAAAATTTGAGACTGATAAACCTGAATAGATTGCTCAATTATTTCATTTGGGAAGGGTAAACTAGCAATAGGTGGAATATTGCTATAAAACCAGCTGGTCTTCTTCAAAGCAAGATAAATGAAACCAGATTCAAATAAAATATTCACTGAAAAGAAAAGGATTCACAAACAGGAAATGCAGAGCAAGGGCTACATTTAAGAAAGTCAAAGATGTTTTTTTCAAGCCTTTACCTAGATCAGCAAAAATTGGAAAACAGATTGGATTAAACTGTACAAGTGGTGAAATATAACTTTGAATAGAAGAGGACATGGAAATCACAATGCGATTTTTGTATGTTATGCTGAATCAAGACACTTTTTCTGATAAAAAAATAATAAAAGGGGGCGTGGCTTGGCTAGCCAGCATGGCAGACATGCTAAGTAAGCTCCGTCCAGCCCGCTGCATTATCCTACATAAATCCTGCTCCTCCGGCTGCAACATCCGCCACATGGCTCCCACTGCGGATTAGAGACTTGGTGCCGCTTTTCTGGGCAAATTCGGATCTCCGCCATATCCTGCAGCGGCGGGGTGGTGACGATCATCTCTGAGGCCTTGTGACGGCGCTGAGACCGCAGCCTCAAGTGCGGCACTGACGGCGATCTCAGGTGGGGGAGGATCTGCGGTGACTGATCTGCCCCCCCAGTGGCGCTTACGGGACTTCCATCTCCCCTCCAGAGCCTGTCCTCAGCTGTGCGCGTGTCCCCCCCCCCACTGTGCAGACCCCCCTCACTCACCAGTTGGATCGGGCCGCGGGGGGTGAGTGGGCGAGATCCGGGGACACCTGGTGCAGACGCCGCCATTTTGCGCCGCCTGGGTCGCGGAGTGTTTGGCCCCCCGGTGATGCTGTGGATCCATTGTTGGTGGCGTAGTGAGCACTGGCGCCTGCCCTACATGGAGTCTTGGGGCGGTACTGCGGAGGCGATCGCTGCTGGAACCTGCAGGCGGCGTGGGGACCGCTGCCCGGCACGGGGCCCCCCTGGTGGGCTTGGAGCCACGGCGTGAGATCGGCCCTTTCTGGGTGTGCTGCGGGGGCGCCTGCATATCCGCCAGATTTCATCCTTCGGCCTGTCACGGAACTGGTTCTCCTCGCTCAGCGGCCAGTTCGGACCGCAAGGGAGGTGCTTTGGTGGCTTGCGGGACACTGGGTGAGTCGCTGCCATCCATATGATGCCCTGGGTCACGGAGTGAGTAGCCTTTCCTGAGTTTGCTGCCTCTCCCTGGGTGGCCATGGGGGGCTTGTGACTGTGTGTGAACCAGTGACTGGTGCGGGTCCCCCCCCTCCGATCGATGTGGGGGTTCGGCGGCATTTTCGGGCTGCATGGGGGTGTTGGCTGGAGATCACTGCCCAATACACATCTTGCCCCTCCTGGGGGCCCCGGGGTGCTGCATGGTACGCATGCCGATATTTGAGGGGTTCCCCATGTTTCACTAATCGGGCCTGCAGTCGGCAGCCATTGTGCTGAGAGACCTGCCCTTTTGGTGTGGCATTGCGTCTGGACATTCTGGGGTTCCCCTCTTCCCCCCACACGCTACTGTTCGCTGGAATTTGTTGGCCTTGAGAACACTGCTAGGGGGCGCGGAGTTGAGTCGCTGGGTGCATTGGGGTCCGGGTGAGTTGGCGGGCCCACCTGCATGTCTCGTCACTGGTGCCTGCGGGGGTCCCCTATTTCCACCCACCGGAGGCCTGCTGGACTACGGGGATTCACGCTCTAGTGTGGGTTGGGCCGCTTGCCTGTCTCGTGGTGTCCCTGTGGTGTGTCTCGTTGGCCCTGTCCTCATGGTGGTCGATTTGGCGATTGGATCGAGTCACGTGGGCTGTCCGGTTCCGTCGCCATCCTTGTGTCACCTGAGTTGACCTGCTGATGGGAGACGGGCTTGCCGGCGGCAGACCACCTGGTGTTGGCGGTGTGAGGTAAGACTTGGTCTGCCATGAGGAGGGACAGACCCGGTGGGAGTCCAAGCAGAGCACGCTAGATAAATTTGCTGGCCCTGGAGCCCCTGCGGCAGCATTGGGTGGGACCCGGGGAGATGTATCGGACAATGCCGCCCTCCAGGCGGCCATTACACAGTCCAGTGGAAGACATGATCACCACCTTGCAACAAGGAGTGTCGCCCCTGAAGGTCACCCAGCGGGGCCTGGCGTCAAGGGTGGAGGATGCCGAGGGCCGGACACGCCGCAACAATCTCCGCTTTGTTAGTTTTCCGGAGGGGTGTGAGTCCGGAGATATGGGGCAGTTCCTTACCCAGTGGCTGGAGAGTTGGCTACCTCCGGATTCCCTATCCAAGTGCTTTGTGGTCAAGCGTGCCCACAGGGCCCTGATGCAGTAGCCCCCGCCGGGAGCTCGCCCGCGGCCAATGATTGCGAAATTGCTTAATCATCATGACAGGGACGCTATCCTGAAACAGGCCAGGGCCAAAGAACCCTTGCTGTATGACAATACTCGCATCCTGATATTCCCGGATTATACTAAACTGGTCCAACAGCAGTGGCAATCATTCCTAGCGGCCAAGGCCCGCCTGCGAGAGCTCAAGCTTCCGGATGCATTGCTCTATCCGGCCCGGCTGCGGGTCGTTTATTGTTCTCGCACTCACTTTTTCGATTCCCCAGAGGAGGTGTTCCAGTGGACAGACGAGACGGTGCAGCTGTGCTCTCACTCGCCGCTTGGGAGGGACTCTGATTCGTCCTCGAGTGGGGCATCTCGAAATTTGCCTAATGTCAAGGGGAAGGGGTCTAGGCGATCCAGGTCTAGAAGGAGGTCCAAGTCAGGCGACGCCTCGGCACGAAGGGGTTATGCCTCGAGACAAGCGACAATAGCTGATTGACTTATGTTTGTGTTCATAAACTTAAAGCCAACAGGTGCTTAGAGCTGGCCGGAGGAGCCCGAAGATGGCCTGTAACTCTGCTGGACATTTACAGCCAGGGACAGGGGCCAGAGGACGATGGGCTGTAAGTTGGGGATCCATTGGCAGGTGAGGGGCGGTACCTCCTGTTGGGATCAGCCTGCTCTGCCCGCCACAACAGATACTTCCCTGGTATTGAGGTATAGGGTGGGGGGGGAAGGGGGTGGGTTGGGTTGTTCTGGGGTGGTGTTGCTTTTAATCGCACTATTCAATTACATGTAGGAGCCTTGCTGCGCTACTTGTTTTTAGACACCAGTGTTCTCCATATTCCTGAAGCCCTTACATGGCTGCTATACTGAGTAGACCGTTGGATTCTATGGGGTGCTTACGCATATTGAGCTGGAATGTCAGGGGGGCGCTGGACAAGATTAAGCGCGGAGCAATCCTTAAGCAAACGAAGCGCGCCGGTGCTGACATTTTAATGTTGCAAGAGACGAACCTCATGAGGACATCACCGACGAGTCCCTTATATTCACACTAAGACGTGGGGTGATACGCAGGGTCGGTATCTTTTCCTCCAGGGCACAGTGGGAAGTGAGACTGTGATATTGGGCAGTGTCGATGCCCCACCGCCACTATCTTGGGGGCTGGTGGAGAAACTTGTGACCGTGTGGGCGGACATTCCAGAGGGCCTGGCAGTGGTTGGTGGGGACTGGAATGATGTGGTGGATGTTGTCCTTGACCAGTGGAGGCCCAGCGGGGCCCCAGTGGCTCACCACCCCACCAAGCTTCACTCCCTGGTGGTAAGTCAAGATTGGGTAGATCCATGGCGCAGGTTACATGGTAGAACCCACGGATACACTTACCTTTCAGCGGTCCATGACTTCTTCTCCCGCATTGATTGCATTTTTGTCTCCCGGGACATTGCTGGCAGGGTGGTTGAGGCGGCTATTCTCCCCCGTGGGCTCTCGGATCATTCACCGGTGGCCATTACTCTGCACGCTGGACTGGCGTGTGGGTCTTTCCGGTGGCGCCTCTCCACATGGAATCTTCAGAATGAAGACTACAGGGACCGTATGGAAGAAGCCATTGATCAATATCTATCCCATAATGTAGGGTCTACGGCGGAATCTCTATGGGAGGCAATGAAGCCCACTCTTCGCGGGGTGGACATGTCCTTCTGTGCCGCGGCCCATAGGGTCCGTAGAGAGTCTCTTATTCAGGCTGAAGCTACACTTTTGGATCTGGAGGGGTGTAGCAGGGATGAGGGGGGGTGGCTGGTCCGCTGCCAACTGATACTCATGCAACAAGGCTACTCATCCCTCATGCTCGACGAAGCCCATCAGGCTTGGCTGGCAACCCGGAGTAGGATATACCAGTGGGGAGACAAGTCGAGTAAGCTATTACATAGATTGTGTAAGGGTGCGTCGGGTTTCCTTGTTCTCTCGGGCATTGTCGGACCGGATGGGTTGCTCATATTGGATCCGTCGGCCATAGCAGAGAGTTATGCGGTGTATTATGCGGACTTATATATTCCTAGGGAATGTCTGCCAGCAGAGGCGATAGGCCGGTTTTTAGATGATCTCCCATCTCGGGCCCTCTCTGACGAGGTCAGTGTGGAACTGGACTGCCCACTCACTGAGGACGAACTGGGTTCCGCCCTACGGGCGCTGCGCCCTGGGAGGGCCCCTGGTCACAATGGTTTCCCGAACGAATTCTTTGAACAATACCTCCTCCAGCTTGGCCCTCACTACCGTAAAGTGGTGGAGGAATCTAGGGAGCATGGTCGTTTGCCCAGTGATTGGCGGCATGCGGAGGTGGTGGTCTTTCATAAACCTGGTAGACCTCCCGAGCACCACGCCTCTTATCGTCCCATCTCCCTCCTCAACGTCGAGGCCAAGGTCATGGCCAAGGCTTTGGCCAACCGTCTTCGGACACATATCTCCTCCCTAGTGCATCCGGATCAAGCTGGGTTTATGCCCCAGCAGGCGACCCGCCATAATATCCGCAGAGCGCAAACAGCTATTGCAGCAGTTGGGGGCTGGGGGTACGTGCGACACTATTGCTCGCGGACATGGATCGTGCTTTTGACTCATTCAGTTGGGAGTATTTATTTGCGCTCCTCCGTAGACTGAATTTAGGGCCTCGCTTCTTGTCCTATCTAACCCTGCTCTATACTGACATAACGGCGAATGTACGCGTGGCTGGCTCTGTTTCGTCGGTTTTTACTATTGCTCGTGGCGCCAGGCAAGGGTCTCCACTATCTCCATATCTGTTCGCCAATGCTATGGAGCCCCTGGCTGCGCATCGATGCGCAAGTGGCTGGTCTTGAATGGGCTGATGGGCTATCGGATTGCATAACCCTATATGCCGATGATGTGTTGTTTTTTCTCACTAATTTGGACAGGACTGGCCCGCGGCTGTTGCGCATCATGCAGGTGTTCAGCAAGACCTCTGGCCTCTATGTGAATGAGCGAAAATCTACCCTTTGGGTTTTGGTCGGAAGGGGCGATCTTGGTAACTGTGTTCCTCTCTGATTTGTAGTCGACTGCATGGGACAGAAATCTAGTGCCGGTGTGGAACAGGGTGCGCGAGGATATTAAAACATGGTCCCACATGCCCTTATCAATATATGGTCGCTCTGCAATTTTTAAGATGGTCTCTCTTCCTCGCCTCTTATATCAGCTACAAAATCATCCATTTCCTATCTCCCCAACATGGTTCCGCCAGGTCAATGCGGTCTTGGGTCAGTTTTTATGGGGCATTGGGGTGGCTCTTCGTACCGGTTTCCAATCCACATATTGTGGAGGGCTTGAGACATCTGGCATTCTCTCGTACTATATGGCTTCGCACCTTTTGGTCCTTAATGAATGGTGGTATGGGGATAGGTTGGATCCGGTGTATGCAGTGGAGCAGCGGCTCATGGGCGATCACTCGCTGCACACACTCCTATATTCTGCGCCCCTGCTGCGCTCTTTGCCAGTTGCCACACAGCTCATTTTTCGGATCTGGAGACAGGTTTTGTGGAGGATGGGTTGGTGGAACCGTTTGACCCGGGAGACCCCATTGTGGCAGAATGGACGCCTTCCGCAGTTGGCGGCCTTGCCTGGATTCCGTGAATGGGACGCGATTGGGATCTCCACCTTGGGGGATGTAATGCGGGGGCCCGTGTTGAAGTCATTCCAGGACCTGCAGAAAGACTTTCAAATGCCGCGTACCCAATTTTTTACATATCTGCAATTTCGACATGCTATTTCCCCTAGCTTGGAGGGACTGGAGGAGCTGGCCAATTTCAGCCCGGTGGAGGCAAAAGTTTTTATGGGTGATTTGAAGGACCATAAGATCTCTAAAATGTATCTATCCCTGGTCACACATAGCTGCCCATCCCTGTAGCGTCTTCGTGAGGTGTGGGAGAGTGATGTTGGCCCGCTTGAAGAGGAGGACTGGGTAGAGGCCATTGCCTCCCTTCGTGGGGCGGCCATTGCCATGAGCCTTCGGCTTACCCAGTTTAAATACCTTCATAAGGTGTATTTCACTAGAGTCAGGCTGTACAGGGCGGGCTTGGTGGCTTCCCCGGTGTGTCTACGCTGCATGCATGAAGAGGGCACTCTGCTTCATACCATATGGGATTGTTCCACGCTGGCGCGGTTTTGGCGGCGAGTAATGACATGCCTGTCAGAGGTTTTGAGTTGGGACCTCCCTCACTCACCTCAGCTGGTTCTCCTGCACGTTATGGATGATATCGGGGACAACGTCTACAAACGTCACCTTATGCTCCTGGGCTTTACCTTTGCCAAGCGTGAGATTGCTCGAGCCTGGAAGACGACAGTTGCGCCATGCGTCTCGGTTTGGAAGACAGGCTTAGATTTTTCTATGGGTTTGGAGGCTCCCATCTTTATAGCGAGGGGGTGCCCCTGTAAACACTACAAAATCTGTAAGTGTTGGGCAGAGTATCGGGGACTAGATTTGGAGCCTGTTCCAGCACAGGGCTCGGACCGGCTCTGATCTTCGCCCCCCCCCCCTCTTTTTTTTGTTTGGCGGGGTTTATTATTTATTTTCCTTTTATTTGATTTGATTGTATATACATTAGGTGGGATAGAGCCCTTTTTGTAAGGTATTGTAGTGGGTGTAGGATTGATGCTCTGACTGTACAACTTGATTTTGCTTGGCTAACAGTGCGATTGGGTGGGGGGCAGAGGGTTTTGTTTGTTCCTTATTTCTTCTGTTCAATTTGCAAGTCCATCCAATATTGTTTTTTTACTTCAATATGAGAAAAGTGTCAAAGTCATGATAATGTATATTGATGCTATGGAAACTTCTGGGTTACAGAGCTCCTCTCTAAGTGCTTTTGACAAATAAAATAATAATAATAAAAGGTCGAAAAAACGGGTTCAGAGGCTACAATAGATCATCTTGGTCTCAACGTGAACAAACACAAAGATATTGGATCCTCCGAGAATATACATGAGGAAATCCTAAACATGTATAAATGATCGCTAATGTGTGAATATCATTCTGTAGTACATAAAAGGATGTCAAACCCTTGTCCACTTAAAGTTGCATTCTTCATCCTAGCGTCTGCTCCTGTCTATGGTTGGATGTTTTAAATCATAGTTTGTTCTGAGGGATGTGGATCTGTTCCTAAGGTGTGAACTATACTAAGTTATAGTCACAATCTATCTAAACAAGTTTTCTGTGTTCAGTTGCACATCTCCATCTAATTTTGAGGTGATATTCCGAGACAAAAAGTAAAACTGAGTAAGTGTAGCAAATCTAACATTTTCAAAATAATCTGCTTCTTACAATATTAAAACAAGAGGGTTTTGATAGGGCTCCTTATGTCTAATTAGTCAACATGTTTGTGCTGATATACAAGCCTGCAAATCCTCTGAGGCATTGGTTAGGACATACGCAAAAAAACTATTGATGGACAGAATGCAGAACAATGTCATAAATTCATCCCAGTACAGAGACCTGGGCCTAAATCCATCGTTTTTTTGCTCACCATGCCATTCCAGTTTGGACCCAGCCATATGCAAATCAGTCTTGTCCCTGTGCCCAATGGGAACAGTGAAGCCCGAACTGCCAGGCGAGGTACTCCCTGGACTGGAAACAAGCATCCTAGGACCGGTTTCGGGGTTTCACCCCCCTCCAGCCGTCCATCAATTGTGTGTCTTTTGCTCTGTTAGGACATAGGCCTTTATGTGTGCTTATTACCTTATTCAATGGTGAACTAATCTAGAGTAAATGATACACCTGTACTTGCTTCCAAACTAGCCAAGATTTATGGAAGGCATGACACCATCTTTAGGGAAGCTAATCATCAGCAGTATGGGGATAATCCTAAATCCACTCTCCCAATTCTGTTAGCATACCATTAGAACAGAGGTGAAAACATTAAAAATGTATACGACACACCAAAGACTACCTTAATCTAATAAGTGAACGTTCCTCAGATCCTTTTAAAGAGATTTTTTTATCCTTATTGTTAAGGAATTGTATACCAATACACCCCAGAGCGCTACACGTGTGCGATAGAGGAACTGATCAGAGCTACAGATTGACACTATATGACCCCATTATCCTTTTCATGAAGTGCATCAAACTAGCTCAAATAAAAAGAATCTTCAGTTTTGTAGAAGATATCTACGATCAAATGGGTGAAATTTCTATGGGCTCCAATTCTGGACCAACTTTGGTCAACTTTTATGTTAACACCTCTAAAGAACAAAAGTTCTTTAATGCCCAGGCCCGTTCTCAATTACTATATGGCTGTAGCACCGAATTATCAAATCTTAGTTTTATGGACAGGTGATGAAGAATCAGTGATACAATTCTGGAGGTCGATATAACAAAAAGACTCACAAAGACACAAGCATCATGTGAAGAAAGGAACTGACATTCCATGACCTCTAGATTACCAACATCACACTTTTGACTATCGCATAAATTGATCTGCACCAATGTTATCCACTTTCAGAACTGAAGCAATCCGGTACATTTCAGAGTGAGAGTGCTTTAAAAAGTATCATCAGCTTCATGCTGGGAACTAACAAGAACACAAATCACACAGCATGCACAACTACTCTAAACTTTAATTAAACAAATATAGGTGAAAACAGGAATAACTAGGAATTCAAAGATACTTTCACACAATACACTATAGTATTTAACTGTGCAGTCTTGTTGCAACAGTTGTGGTCAATACAACTACTCGACCTGGTACTTTTTTGCTGGGTTATCCCGAAACTTGTTGCCATCCTCCTGTATTTTTTCTGACCTGGTTTTTGTTGGTTTTATGACTCTGGGCATTTTACCACTGATGATCAGTGCTAAAGTGCATGTGCTCTCCCCTACAAACTTGGTAAGACTGGTCTCCCCCTGTTTGGCATATTAAATTTACCCTTAAGTCCCTTGTACAGTATTATCCCATATACTCAGGGCCTGTAGATTAAATGCTGCTAGTGGGCCTGCAGTGCTGCTTGCGCCACCCACAGATGTAGCCTTTCAAACCTGTCTCAGGCCTCTGCCACTGCAGGGCTTGCATGCACAGTTTACCGCCACAGTGACTTTGCATTAAATGCTTGCCAAGTCTAAAATGTCCCTTTTACTACATATAGGTCACCCCTAAGGTAGTCCCTAGGTAGCCCTATGGGCAAAGTGATGTGTAGGTAAAAGGTAGGGCATGTGCCCTTGTTGTGTGGCATGTCCTGGAAGTGACAAACAGCCTATTTGGTTTCTCACTGCTGTGAGCAGCTCCTCTCATAGGTTTGCATTGGGAATTCCCCAATATGTGTTTCAGTTGTAATTTCTGATATGAAAGGAGTATTTATACCATGTATGGTTTGTTTTGAATAGTGGTAATAAATCCTGCTTCTCGGTAAAAGCTGATTTTATTACTATTTTAGAAATGTCACATGGAGGTGGGCATTTCTGTGTGCTTATGAATCTTTGTGCTTTGCAGCCTGACTCCAATCAACATATGGTTTAGACTAAAAGGGGCCCGTTTTGTGCTCTTACTATAGACAGTCACAGAGGGAGCTGAGGTGTGCCCCGCATATCCTGATTAGTCTTCCTTGGCTAGAGTGATGGGTGGGGTTGTCACCTGCCCCTGAACAGGGCTGCGCCTGCCTTTCACAATACTGTCTCCGCCCCCCTGTAGCGTGTCTGGAGCAAGGGCTGGGGATTGAATGGGGGTGTCGTGTACTTCTAAAGTTTGTTTGAACTAACCTTCGGAACAAAGACATTTGGAGTACAAGTACAGGGGGTGTGACCCCATGTTTTTAGACACCGAGTGGGACTTCTAACCAGATGCTGCTGGCTCTAAATCTGCACATTGCCAGGAGGTATCTGTTATGCTGCCAAGATGAACCGCCATGGGACTTTGCTTTGTTGTACTAACCTGCTAAGAAGGACTGTTTGTGCTGGACTACTGCCTGCACTCTTGCTTTGGTGCCCCCAGTGCTCTCCAAGGAGTGCTGTGTATGCTCCTTGCCTCTGTTGAACCCAGCGCTTGGGGAGCACGGTTTCTGCTCCCTGCCTCTTGATGTGACCAGCGCGTGTGGTGAGCGCTGCCTTGTTTTTGGCACCTACAGAAGAAGTGTGTGGTGAGAACTTTGTTTTCTGCTGTCTCAGGGGAGGTCAAAAGAACAGCCCGTGGTGGGCACTGCAACTGAGCTGCTTGTCCCAAGGGCCAGCACATGGTGAGTGCTGTGGGCTCAGATGCATGTTCCAGGAAGACCCGGTGTGCCACCGGCCTCAAGGGAGGCTGCAACTACACCTACTGCAAGTGCGGTGAGGAAGCAACCTTCCCCAGCACACTGGTTGCTGAAAGCCCCCCTCAACTCCAGCCTCGAGGGATACGGAGAGCAGGGCTTGTTCTCCGATCGACAGAGTGTCTCTCCCGTTGAGGCCTGTTGTGAGGGGCTCCTTTATTTGGCATGGCTGTGTTCCCTGTTAAAGGGTGACTCTCAGCAGCTGCACCGCACAGTCATGGGCAGCTGCTTGCTTATGGAGGTCTTGAGGGGCAATTATGGTTATACACGGAGGGTATCCACCACCCCCCTTACCGAGTGGAGCAGGATGGTGCCGGCAATTCTGCAGTTCTCCGGGAGCTGATCCCGACAGGGATTGTTGTAGTGAGATAGCAATCACAGTAAATTTCCAGAAAGCTCTTAAGGATTTCCCTGCACTCATCGGCAACCTGGTGCTGTCTTTGTAGTGAGGGTGCATACTTCCTTTTAGATTATTGGTAACAGACCCAGGTGGACCAGACTTCACTGTTCATTGCCCCTTGCTGTTAGAGGACGCACGTTTACCAGGAAGCCAACAATATCACTGTAATGCACGTAATAGGCGCGCTGATGGTCCTACAGCCACACTTTAGGCCTGATCACGGTATCGTGTATAGTGGGAGGGCAAGTCTTCCTCCATCTGTACCTGCCTAGGATGATATATATGTTTGTCATAACCTGCTGCATTTTCTGCCACGATTTATGATGCATGTCGTGTTATGCCTTGCAATGATAGGATAATGAATATTATTTTAGGACCTGCATAAAATGTACAGCGATGAGGTTTACACATTGCCTCTGGGATAAGCTTGGCTGCTCTGCCAAGCAGGGGTTACCCTGACTAGAGTGGTGGGTTCTGACTGGATTAGTTGCGTACCCAAACAAACCAGAAAGTCAGAAACCCCATTTCTAACAAGATTTCGTAATATAGAACAAATTGAGGCCAACTTGAGACTTACCCTCTAATCATGGCAAAGGACTCATCACTGGAAAAAAAAGATGCTCCTGGAAGGACGGTGACAGTTTCTTTCCCTAAAATAAATAGCATACTTAATTAAATTTATCCGATTATGCATTCAGTCAGTGTCTGTACTTTGCAAATTAGGGTAGCATCAAAGCCTAACATTATTTTTCAATTATAGAATATCATTTTCCAATGCCAAATGACATTTCAGATTCACCATTATGTTAGGCTTACTGAAGAGTGTAGATTTGTATTGAAGCTTGGATACACGCGACCCCCCCCCCCCCCTGTATTTAAAAGGATGTACTGAACTACACCAATCCACACTTTAAAAGAGAGCAATTAGGATATGCAAAACTTACAAAAACTGAACTATGACAGATTCAATATCTCAAATGAAGAGCATGAGCTATATGCAGTCGTCCTGGAGCAGCGTAATATATGCTCTACCTTCTATATATCATTGATAAGCATTTGCATGTAAATCATACATCCAACATGTGTTTAACATCATTAATCTGCGTGTTCCACTCTAATAAAAATTGTAGTAAGTCGTAGTTTTAGGTCATTGAGAAATCATGTGTAACTGTACTAATCATGTGTAACTGTTCCAAGCTGAATGATAATCCATTTAGCCAAAATTACAGAAAGTACTCACACTTTAATAATAATCTTTTGATGCTAAAGATTAATAATAATGTAATCTGCTTCCATTTTGAGTATTGAGGTAACATAGTCTGATGCTGTGCCTTCGCTGAGTATTTCACACTTTAGGTTTCCCAGTATGCCGTTTCTCTTTCCTCTACAGGTGCATTATCGGATTCCTCGTTAGGTACAGCAAGGTTTACTGTTATGTGTTAGACTGATAGTGAGGCCTGGGAAGAGAAAGCTGGCAGCAGACGTGATGGTATGACAGTGAAAGAAGCCTTCAGTACCTTGCATATTAGGAAGATGCAACATTCAAGGAAAAGCAGATGTGTACCTAATTGTGTAACAATGGGCATTTCAGGAGTTTACCGGTTCTCAACAGATAAATCTAAATCTGGTATTTGCAAACTACTCACCCCTTTGGGCCTCAAGGCGCTGGGGCCGTCGGGGAGATTAAGCGAGCTATTGCCCAGAGTCACATGGTGCTGAGGTGCCGCTGTGAATCGAAACATAAGCCCGGCGCTCTGGAGTGAACCGCCCTGGCCGCTGCACCACACCTCTCCCATATGTCACCACAGGATTAGTCTTGGACTGTGGGAGCGAGATATCAATGTTCTGGAACCTTCAATTGTGCTTTTAATTAGTGTTCCGTAGTTAGCTAGTTTTAGACACTACCCTGACTAAAAAGAGAGCTGAACTGCTCTGTTGATTTTTTTCCTTTAAGTGGAAAGCTTTAAGCTAGACACTCTGGTTTCCTCTGAAGTTCTAGGAGGTTTACAGATTGCTGACACTTTCTTCCCTTCCTCTTTAGAAATCCCCTAATGACTTTTTTCTTCAATTTACAGTGTGTGGGTTTCTTTATGGAATACATTAATTGGATATTTTGCATTCTTAATGTATTGTTTGTTGTTAGTATTTTGTATTTCATAATTGTTAGACTGGGCATTCTTGGTGTGGCTTCCTCTGCCTTTTTTGCCTTCGGACCTTCTGCTTTTGTGGACTCTGGGCACTTTACCACTGCTAACCAGTGCTAAAGTGCATATGCTCTGTACTCTAACCATGGTAATGTTGGCTTATGCACAATTGGCATATTTAATGTACTTAAAAGTCTCTACTAAAGTTCCTGTAAATTAAACACTACTAGTGGGCCAATTAAGTAGCCTTTAATCAGGTCTCAGGCCTGCCATTGCAGAGCCTGTGTGTACAGTGTTAAACTGTCATATCAACCTGGCAAGTTAACCCTCTTGCCAGGCCCATACCTTCCATTTTTATTACATACAATTCACCCCCAATATGGGCCCTGGACAGCCCTAGGGCAGAGTGCAGTGTATTTAAAGTAGGACATGTACTTTTACGTTTGACATGTTCTGGTAGTAAATACATTCATTTTTCAATACTGCAAGGCCTATCTCTCCCATAGGATAACATTGGGATTACCTACTACATTTTAGAAGTGTAATTTCCCACATGGGGAGGAAATGGAATCCCCGAGTTTGGTGTCTCTGGAATCACAAATTAAAATCACAACTTATGGCAAAGTGGGATTTTACATTGTAATTCTGAAAATGCCACTTTTAGGGTGTTTGCAGTTTCATACTTTAGTCATTTGGTGCCCTCTGTTGGTCTATGAATACACATCTGGGGTCAGTGACAGCTGAGTTTTGTGCATTCCCTCTAGACAGCTACACACAAAGGGAGCGTAGGTGTGACTGATGGGCAATCCACAACCTGATGGACCAGCCTGGGCAGGATGGGAGGGGAGCTGACAATTACACCTAAATAGACTCTGTCCTGTCCCCATACAAAGGGAGGCATACCCCCTTATAGTGAGTCTGGAGCTAGGGCAGAAAGGGAAGCGACTCTGTGCACTTCAAAGGCATCTCTTTGAAGTCCCCTCCCCCACTTTTAAGGCACAACTGGGTATAAGTACTGGACCTCATACACCACCACTTCAGTACACTTCTGGACCTGTAGATACTCTGCCAGGAAAAAGGACTGCTGTGATGCTGAAAGGACTTACACTCTGCTGCTCTGCTGGACTGCTGCTCTGATGTGCTGACCTACTGCCTGCTGCCCTCCTTGCCTGGAGAGAGTAGGATTGGTCAAGACAAAATAGGGCCCCTGAGAAACAATATGGGCAGGGAACCAGGGGTAAGTAATCCCAAACAACAAAAAAGAACAACCTTGCCTATGATAAATGAGTGCAGATTATCACGCTATCATACGGGGAATATCTCCCCAATCTCATTAAGCCACAAATATTTGCATTACTTCAATTATAAAAACCATAATCTGGAATAAAATAATTGACTATACATTTTAATACATTGTATGTGTGGGCAGGTATAGGCACGTGTGGGCAGGTATAGGCAGGCATGTGTGGGCAGGCATAGGCGTATGCGCTTCCAGACCTTTCCTCCAGTATCCCATTGCCCGAGGCATTGAGCCTGGGAGTGCTGAAGGTCTCTCCATTTCATTTCTCCTCCGTATCCGTGCACAGTACTGGAAAAGCCCTCCATATGAGGTGCTTGAAAATGCGTGCGCTCCAGATCTTGGGTTACTGAAAGGAGGGAGAGAAGGGGAGGGCATTTCACCCAAACTAACTATCCGAGCAGGATTCAATAGGAATCCAGGGCTCTTCCTTGGTCCCTTTGGCTAAAGGGGCAGGCCTCTCCCAGATAACAGCACCTGTTAAGTATTAAAGTAACCTCAAAAATTTCTCTGTCACACCCCTTTATTTTTTTAACTGTATGTAACCCTTCATCCTAAGATTTTTTGCCTTGCTCCTGATTCGATGTTGATGTCTCCCGTCCTTTATTGTATATTATATGTATACATTGTTCCATTGTTATTTGCCTTGACCTTGCTTCTGTAAAGCGCTCCGATACCTCTGGGTCTAGCCAGCGCTATACAAAACCTCTAAAATAGAATAAATAAAATAAAAATATACAATGTTTCAATAAATACAAAGACTTCAACCCAGTAATTAACAATCAATTTTGATCTTCGTCCCCCTATCAGTTCATTCAAACTCATCATCCATACCTACACATACCACGTCATACATACCATACATATCCAAATAACAAACACCACACAATATATCTCCTTTAGTGTTCACAGTAAAAATAACAGGAGTGGAAACAATGCACTAGGACAAGGATAGAGCTGTCTTCACTTGAGATGCTTAGTTGTCATTGTTGGATACAGGCATTTTCTGACTCTTTAGTATAGATCATTTGTCTTAATCCGCACGTACAGTGTCCACCATTATATAATGCGTGTTTCGGTGGAAACCGCAATAGTGGTTACACCTTCATTAGGCCGCTCACGAATATTATTCCAGGGCTCGAGGTGGAGTAGAAGGGGGAAACAATATGTGGTTGTCTCAAATCATGTCTCTACAAACAGATTGTTTGCTAGAGATAACCTATCCTTAGGGCGCATATACGTGGATATGCCCAATATCTCAGGACAGAATCCTCTGTTCCTGATTAAGTGGATGCACGCTCTCCGATATATAATAAGGTGCTCAAATCCAATCGTGTTCCTTATGTAATGAAAAAGTCCTGAGCATGGGTGGACAACTGCAAAAGGTTAAATCAGGGAACACGGGGTCTGGTATCTCATGAAGGGAACGATGTATACCTGATTTCATCTTTTGTGGTTTTCCACCCATCAATCTGGTTTCTGGCTGCATCCGCTATTGTGCTTCATTTGTTGGGTTATATGTGTGATGACAATCTGTGCAACAGGCTGAAGTTTGTGCAGTGGAGTCTACTAGGTAGGCTGCCCTCAGATTC
This sequence comes from Triturus cristatus, assembly GCF_964204655.1. Lineage (NCBI taxonomy): Eukaryota > Metazoa > Chordata > Amphibia > Caudata > Salamandridae > Triturus > Triturus cristatus. The sequence goes on from NC_140581.1 coordinate 306,318,830, forward strand.
ACTTCTGAGTGCTGTATGGCTCCCCTTTGTCTTTGTAGCACTGGCTTTGGCTGATTGGTACTGCAGGAGCACTGGTGGCAACTACTCTGTCTTACTTTTTGTATTCACCTGCTGTGATAGGAATTTCATAGGACTTCCACTTGTGCCTTCTACTTCCTATATCATGTCTTAATTAGTGTTATATCTTTGCGGGTTCTATGCATGTCCATTAGTTTGACCTTGTTGGGTCTAGTGTTTCCATGAAAGGATGTGCTCAGTTCTCTTTTCGGTGTTTAGGTTCTGTCTGTTCACAATGTCTCTGGTTTGTACACCTATAGTAGTGGATGTTAGCTTGGTTCACTATTACAGATTTAGTTGGGCATTGTGTCAGCTTGGCTTACAGTGTTCTATGCCACTACAGAGCCTATTATCAGGGCAGCAGGAGATGTCTTTCAAGTTACAGACCTTAGGTTGTAATTTTCATTTGTTCTTTATCGGTTGAGAAATTGATTATTCTTGGGGAATTGCTGGGTAGTTTCAGTACTTTTTGGAATTAAGTGTTGGCTCCTCTGGGTTTCAGTCCCGAGCTGTTACCCCTAGTCAGGGTGGATTTGTCATCTGGCCAAGGTCATTCACCCGCTTGTCTTCTGCCTCACTTTCAGTTGGCAAATATGGTTGTTCAGGAGGGCAGTTATTTTAACTGGTGTTTGTGTGCCTTTTAAGTTCAAGTTGCACGTCAGAAGACTAGCAGGCTTGCTACATCATCATAGAGTAAGTACTGGGACAAGGAAAAAGGACAAGAAGGTTCTGGACCAATTATTTGTGGTAATCTTCTTTACTTTGAATCCATGTCTTACTTGTCCTAGTCATGTATCCTGCCCTCCCATCCCCTTGACTATCCTCCTCCACCTTCAGTGTAAGGACTGGCACAAGTAAGACCTGGACTCAGAGTACTGAAAATTACGAGGAAGTAATCAAGCCATTCAGTGGCAGCATCCCCTTGCAATTTTGAATAGAACTAGTTGCTTTCTATTTTCCCAAATCTTTCATTAACTAGTTTCTTAGGAACTGTCAAAATATTAACTGTCTCAGGAGCAAGATAGCACCTCAGTACCTACCGCAGATCCCACTGCCACACTGATAAGCACATAACCTCACTATAGGCACTTGGAGCTGGGCCAAGGATGCAACATAGCACCTCAGTACCTACCTCAGACCCCACTGCCACACCGATAAGCACATAACCTCACTATAGGCACTTGGAGTTGGGCCAAGGATGGTGAGCAGCCACCACTACACATACAGAACAAGTTACTTACCTTCAGTAGCACCTTATCTGGTAGAGATTATCTAGCCACAGATTCCTTATCTTAGAATCATCCCCAGGTGCCCCTGGAACTGGACATTTTTCGTAAGCAGTACCCCTGTGTGCCAGTAGGTGGTGTTGTTCGGCTCCACATGGTATCATCGAAAGTGACGTGTGGGGTGCCTATATAGGTCAAAACCAAAGGAAATGATGGACGGAGTGTTGAACATTGCAAGCACTCACTCCCAGTCAACTGATCTGGGTTTAATCCATCACCGTTCTTTAGCCCACTCTGCCACCCCAGTTCAGACATGACCATATGCAAATCAGTCTGACCCTGTGCCTCATGGGAACAGTCCAGCCCGAACTGCCAAGCCATGTCTTCCCTGGACCGGAAACAAGCTTCCTAGGACCGTTCAGTTCGGGCTGGACTGTTCCCATGAGGCACAGGGTCAGACTGATTTGCATATGGCCATGTCTGAACTGGGGTGGCAGAGTGGGCTAAAGAATGGTGATGGATTAAACCCAGATCAGTTGACTGGGGGTGAGTGCTTGCAATGTGCAACACTCCGTCCATCATTTCCTTTGGTTGTGCCTATATAGGTGCCACCAGAGCGCTCTGATGTCAGTTTCTTTTCACGACTTTCCCATTCGGGGGCGCGGGGACACCAAGAACTCTGACCACTGATGTGGGAAACTTGGGGCCTGAAAGAGAAACATCCCTGGCCCTAGAAATCTGTTCGCAGAGTGGGGAGAATGGGTGGGTCGGTAAGGAATCTGTGGCTAGGTAGAGTATCTACCAAATAAAGTGTTACACAAGGTAAGTAACTTATTCATCTGGTAAAGGCTTCTAGCCACAGATTCTGTAAATACTGAAAAAGTCAATGTTAATATAAATAACGATACATTCATGTATAAAAACGAAATCGCATCTTTATTGACTAATTCCATGTTAACCTCGACTCAGAAATATGTAGTTAGGTAGGACCCGAGACCCAGGCCAGAGGTCCCCGATTGACAGTTCACAGGTGGGATGGCACGTAGCTGGCAGACAAATGCGCAAACAAGAAATGCAGGATCAATCCCACAGATAGGCGCAGTGACACCACAATGGTACAGGGAGATTGGCCCCAATTAAAGCACACATGGCTGGAGGGGTGTGCGTGTTCCCAAAACACCATAAAGGCAGATGCCACATGAAGTTAGGAACACATAGCCAATCAGAACACAGTACACAAAGTGATTACATGCTCCCCATCCCAGACATCCTGACAGGTTACCCACTGGCTATGTTGTGTCCATGCAAGATCGAGGTCCACCTGGGTTCCTCATCCAATACATTAATTTATGACTTCAAAAGACAACGGTACACATTACTTACCAAAAAGTGATTGCAGAACTATTTTATTGCATTGAATGAGCTTTATAAAAACCCATGTTAGATTGACTGTAAATTGAGACACAGTCAGCAGACCCGATGCCTGTGTCTGAGCTCCTGGCCACAATGTTTAATTAAATGAACTGTACTTGTTTTGCCAAATGCCTCTCATCTCTTGTTTTATCAGGTTATTTCATGTTTAAGCAATACTTGGTGAGCCCCTCCAGGTCACACGCCAGGTCCAGGACCTCATGTTGGCAGCAAGAGGCATAGGTCTCTGCAACCACGCTAGACTAGTGTGACACAGGGGCCAAAATAAAAGTCAGGATACCAATTTCTCTTGGGGCAGGATTACATGGCATTTTATCATGTAGAGGACGTTCCACTCTGAATACTTGCTAAATAACTATTTATTTTAATTACGGTTTCGATTATGAGCAGATGGAAAACCCTAACCAATAATAATGAGAATATACAATACACTGGAGAAAGGCAGTATGTCTGAAATTCTTCTGTAAGATGAATCAGCTCCACACAACAGTTCTGCTCTCTGTTAACCTCCACATTCTGCTTCACATAATACAGTAACAATGATGTCTTCCAAACTGCATTTCATTCACGGCTGTAGAACATTGGCTTATTATCCCTACCAGTGATAGATCTGTTAATCCTATTACTTTCAGATAAATAGATGGAAACCTTTTAAAAGTGGCTTACCTGCATTAATAAGGTCAGCATCTACTTCTTCTTTACGAGGATAAGGACCCTGACAAAAAACAAGACTCATAACAAATCAAAGCAGAATATCAATGCCTACCCAAGACTTTCACATGAAAATTGCAAACTACGTTCACTGACAATACTTGATCAGATTAAATCTCAGCTCACTAGTTGAGCTCTTTAAAGGTCAACATGTTCATTGCATTCAACAGAAAATGTTGAATGTTAAAGACATTGTTGAAACAGCTGTAATCATCTGTGACCACTGTCCTTCTGTGATCAAGAACAGGTGATACAGCCTAAAGGAAGAATGGGTTAACAGGAATGCGCCCTGAACTTCAAATTATTCATGGACAACAAGCGTTGCAAACACTACTCCAACAGATATTATTCAGTTTCAAGGACAAGGAAATTACAATAAATTCCACCTTTCAATACCAGCAACATTGCTCCCATTCCCAATTAACCTCCCCAACACCCCAATCTTTCAACACCACCTTCTCTCCCCTTTGCCATCTTTAGCTCAATACCGAATGTGTTCTTCATACCCCAGCCAGGTCATACCAGACTAGATTAGACCACATTTTCTCCACTTTTGTCACTTTGGCTGGTTTTGCAAACGGGTTCCACCCATTTAATACTTTCAGATTGTTTGCTTTTTGGATCACTCAGTTTTGGACTTTGTTACTGTAAGTCTGTCACACTACATCTTTCACAAGGTAATCACATGGCAAATGGACTGCGTGTGCTCACCGCCAGTGTCTGCCTTTTAAGATCAGCCTGCTGCAACACAGCAAGAGTAAGCAGCACTTGGCTGGTAATACATGAACACATTTGTGAGGGCTGCGCCTGTGAGGCTACTGTTGTGCGCAGTCGGTAACATCGCACGATTAGCCTGGTGGAGAGAGGACTATGCAGGTTTAGATATTAGCCTGAGGTAGGCCGTATAATATTAGTGTACACTCATAGGGAAAGTCAGTGTGGTTTACTATTTTGCCTGTAGTGACACTATTATACACATAGGGGGATATCTGCCATAGAGTGCAGTGCTGCTTCTCTTTGGCCTGCAAAGTCTAGTGACCTATGAAAATGGGGCGGAACATCTGCATCAAAATCAAATCTGTGAGTTCCAAGAAGGCATCTGCACAATTTATGGATCATACACCGGCCCAAGCCTTTTCTCACCAGCACAGGGAGCAAAGGCCAGCCCACACAAAAGGAGTAATTACCAGTGCTTCCCTAATCTCCTGACCAGTAAGGGTGTGGGGATTAAGATCCGCAGCTGTTAATTACCTGTCACACTGCACCAGGGCTGGGGCCAGCCCAGGTCCACTGAACAAAGGAGGAAGCCCATACAACTGGAGCCAACACAGAAGGGAACTCCTCTTTTAAGTTTGCTGGTTAAGGACCTGGCAGGGATATCAGCAAGGAGCAGTGGTAAGACGCCAGGAGCAGATGTGACCAGACCAGGGACTCCTGGATGATGCAATCTTGAACTGTCCCAGCATGCTGTGCAGGAGCACTGGGACGGGGTGGAGAGGGGATATGGCACCCTAGAATTTTCCAGGCGTGTCTGGCATCCAGAACTTTACAGCCCTTTTTAAAAACTGTTTAGGAAGGGAGAAAAGGAGCTGATGGTGCTTTTGTGCTCTTTGCTACTGGATCATGGGACTGCGGCAGCCATGGACAACTGGAAGGAGATATCCTCTGATACCAATAAGGACAAACAAATCTGCCACAGTTGCCCCCAGGACTACTGGGTCTCTCCAAGGGCCAGAGCTCACCGCCTGGAGTAAAATGAGCTAAAGAGCATCCAAATCGGACCAATGGGGCTAGAGTAATGATCTTTTTAAGGCTGGTGACCTTTGGCCTCTTTCCAACAAACAGAGGGTGTGGCGCTCTGCCACATATTTAATGAATACCCCGGGTGTAGGCCAGGTCCCAGGGATAGGCGCAAGAACTGTTATGAGTTTTCTTGTGACCCTGGGAGGGAACGTGCATCTGACCGGATTTCCTATACAGGGGCCCAGGACCACAAAAGCGGGGAGTGCTGTTGCGTTTCCAAAGAGGCAAAGGAGTGGCCTGGAATCACCAACTTCGGCCCTAATGCGCGTAGCTGTGGGGGGGTGGGGTGTCATGGCACCCCCTCCAAGTGAAGGTGGTGCCGGTCCCCAACTCTGGGCCCCAGCAGTTAAAAGGAGGAAGGAGGAAAGCCGCTGCAATCCCCCAATTGTGGTGGGCCTGTGCCCATGCCGGATGGAGCAGGCAGCCACCACCAGCGACCTGTCCACATTAGCAGGCAGGGAGAGAAGAGCTGTCGGCTCCCGTGGCTGCAGAGATGCGGCTTGGGGTGGACTCCATAGGCTGCCCCCAATGCTTGGCAGCATCCAGGCATCCAGAGTACCTGGGTGGGATCGGGCATCCCTGGGGGGGAGGGGGGGGGGGAAAGAAGGAAAGCCGCAAGGCTGCGCGGAACAACAAAGAAACCGACTGGCGCCACTTCTAAAATATTCAAGCTCTGGAAGGGAGCACCCCATAATGCCCTGCAGGGCTGCAATTGTCATCCATTTTTTTACTGTTGGTGGGGGCCTCAGGATGGCAGAGGCCGCACCAGAGGGTAAAGAGAGCATGGGGAGTTGCAGAAGTGCAGCATCACCCCACTGCCCCTCAAGAAGGCCTAAGTGACTGCCAAAGCGTTGACCCAAAGTCTGGCGGGTCTACAAATGGATACCCTTCCGAAACTTTGGTTATGTTTTAAGCCCTCCCAAGGCTAGAGCATGTGCTCTACAGCTGGGAGTGCAGCACCCCCTGTAGGTTGGTTTTGTGGCTGCATTTAATGTGGCCTAAAAGTGTATGAGGAAAACACATGAAGTGAAGCACCCTCTAGCGTCAGGATCTATGGTTACAGTTTAAGTGGATAGAAAGTGGCACCCTCTAAGAGCTATTGTGGTTGCATTTTAAGTGGCCCAAAAGTATATAAAAAGCACACAGATCTATTTAATTTTAAAATGTTTTGTTGAAATGATGCTGACAGTGATTACTGATGAAGCTTTAGTGACATTAATACCTGCACTGATCCATGGTTATTATTGATCAGTGAACTTACGTAGAAAATGATGGTGCTTTTAAAATATGTTTTTTTGTTCCTGTAATATGGTGAACCCTTGATAATGCCAATAGGCGTGTTTTATCTCAAGTGATAACCCCTGTATGGTGAAGAATTGTCTGGTATAGGTGGGGGGAGGGGCACTGTGATTTGGAGGTTCATGATCCTTTGAGATTAAATGTGATTTCATGCTATAATCGAAGGTATTTTTAAATCTGCCTTATGAATATATTTTAAATTAATGCATAGTATTTAGTAGGGTGTGTGTAATACGTGTACTTTTCCTTTCTAAAGAAAAAGCACCAACTGGACAATCATTTTTTGATTGTTATTATTGTGTGTCAGTGAATGGAGATTACTAGCCTACACCTGGGTAGGCCTTGGTCTGCTCTGCTTCGTTACCGAGAGAGAGTCAAGTGCTACAATGGGGTGCTTGGTTTCCAGTAAGGGGAAATTGGGCATATAACTTGCGCAGGCCTCCCATCCGGCACAACTAATAACCCCGTTTCGAACAGCTAGTTTGTTGTCCACGTATTGTTGTTTGAGAAGGCTGGATGTGGATTGTACTGCTGAAAGTATTGTATTAAGATCAGAGATTGTGTCACTCCAGCTCATCCGCCATCAGGTTATTCTAATGTCTATCCAATGGCATCCTTCTATGTATAAGACACTTAATTAGTAAATTTAAAGTATCAACAAAATTACACTGTAAACTGCAGAAAATTATTTTCCATATCCCCTTCTTCAACTATAAACTTTCCACTTACCCAATTGGGAATTCAAAATTGGCACCGCCACAAAAATTACATTATAGCTAGGAATGTCTCCCCAAGTGGTTACTGAATGGCAAGGTACAACATGGCTGTTTCCTGAGCTGTGCGATACATGAATAGAGTAGGGAATCCCACATGGAACACTTGTGCTTGGTATCAGTACTGTGTGCTGATGTGTGTAAAAGAAGCAACCCTCAAACGGCAGACCTCTAACTATATCCTATGCCCAGGGGTTAATTTGTAAAACAAATAAGTGCCAGGCTCTCATCAGGAGGCAGCTTGCACCAGCCCATTTCTCCTGGTAGAGCCGCCTAATACAGAACCAACTACTAACCATGGAAGAGGGTGGGGGTATGTGGCGTATTGGCCAGAGCTGCCGACTTTGCAGATGGGGAACCAGGCTCGAGCCTGGGCATCAGCTCAATATCCTGTGATTCTGGGCAAATCACTTGATCTCCCTGGGCCTACCATAAATTAATTTGTCCTTAACTGGTGCTCATGCCTCACATTAAGCACTGAATAGGCCTCTTTGATAAGTCAGAAAGACCTCAGCCACGCCTATAGAGATGTTACCCCAATTGCCCTACTTTGGACTGACAAAAGACACAATTAAAGAGTGTGCTCACTTTTTGTTATGCTATATCAAAGCCACCGTCATAGAGACTGTCAATTATTCATTCATGCGGTCAAGGACAAACATCCTGAATCAACTGACCCTTAGTACATTTTTAAAGAGCATCTGCGCAATCTGTTCATCTTACCTTGCCTTACAGAAAGAGGTACTCCGTAGTAACATCTTCTTGCCACTGTTGATAAACCTATAATTCTTGCTTGGAGGGCTGGGCGTTATTCTACAGTGACCATGAAACTCAATAAGAGTGGAAGATGATAGACTGTTCCATTTGCCATGGAGCGAAAAGGGTCGATGGGTTCAATCACGAGGAGCGGTATAATATAATATGTCAACTATCAGCAGCTATGAGCACAAAGGCTAGATCCTACTTTCTGGCATCTATTCAGTCTACACTCCCATCTCCTTATGAGAGGGATTTCCCATTCCCTCGTGTCCTATTGTGTGCAAAGACTAAAAATTCAGTTGATAAGGATGGAGAACATTAGTTGAAGAGGGTTGGGGCAGACACAATAATCGCCATTTCTGCTTCTTGGTGAGCAAACAGGCCTGCAGCCACGATTGAGAGAAAGTGACCCTGCGAAGGCAACAGACCGCCTAGGACATGGAGTCGTGCTATGTCCAGTGCAATCTTCCTCGTTTGTGCATTTCCAGAGCTGCACTTCCTAGGTTCATTTCGGACCTCTATCATCCACTCTCTCTATGTTCATGAGCTTCCCAATTTTGGATCACCATGGAAACGGTTCATTTGTGAAGCAGCCGTTTCAAATTAGATCGATTGTCAATGAACAATAAATACAACTAGGAGCGCAGGCTCCATAGGCAGGAAGCTACTACAAATCACCAGACATGAGAACGTATAGAATTGTAGGAAGACACATATAACAGCTTACCCTCCGAGTTAACAATTCGAATGAAAATGCATGCAATGCTGACAGAATTGAAGACTTCTTCCCACTAACCAATACAATGGTGATCACATGCTCTGTGTCAGTAGAGCTAATAGATGGGGCATGGGAAACCAAAGGGCAGGTTCAGCAGCTAGAGTTACAGGCTTTATTTTCACAGATACACAGACTCACCAGCCCCAAGACGCCGTTTTCACTCTGCAGATGGACTGTAATGTTCGGATGAATGTAGTTGCTTGCAAGCATTGGAATCCCGATTCCCAAATTTGCTGACCCAACAAGTTAAGGATTAATTGTAAATACGCAGAAAGATAGCTCAGCCAGTTGAGACCCCGTTGCTGAGAAGTGTTTGTGTGGTCGGCAATTTCGATTGGGTAATAATAATTCTATTAAAATGTTTTTTATGTGAACCACTCTGGCTTACAGCTCTATATAAACAACAGATTAAAGATAATAATGACAATAAAACTAATAAGTGCAATTAGAATAGCTTCATAAAACTTCTAAAATGCTACAGTGCTTCAGCTGTGGATGGGTGACAGATGTGCTCAGTGAGAGTCACCAGGTTTAGAAGAACGGTCATTTGTGCTTGACAAGAATGAACTCCTAGTTCCTAGTCACTAGACAATCAGTGGCGCTGCACTGCGGTCATTATCATAAGGAGACAACACAAAAGTACACATGTCATTAACATGGCATTATAAAAAGAGGCCTAACACACTGGCAAGTGATGATGCTTAATCCACTACTGCTCACACCAGCAGGCGGGGCAACAATATGGGTGCTCCAAAAACATATTGCACCGATACAGTACCTGAAGGTCGCCAAACAACTCTATGGTGTGTGTCATACATTTAACAAATCTTCAGCACAAGCTTACAGCACCAACAGCAGTCACACAAATGATGGCCACAAAATGCATTGTGTTTTCCTTCGGAGTGTCTTGAGGAAGTTGCTACAAAACTTCCGCTTTTTTAAGTTTCAAAAGATAAGTTTATTAAAAGTATGTCAAAAAGGAAACATCAAAGTATCAAATAGAATAATATCAAAAAGAAACATTACGAAAAAATATCATTAATGGCATATAGGCAAGTAAGCATACAAGAAAAGAAAATCCATGGCAAAGATAAAAGGGTAAGGAAAAGGAAAACGGGTTTGAAAATTAATAATCATACTATTAGAACAAAATTACATTTGATCAAGTACAAATTTGAAAAAATTACAAAACACAGATAAATCAAGAGGGTTGAGTAACTTCCTGAATAGATGGTGTTGGAGCAAAGGATCTTTTAGCACTACTATCCAAAAACTGCATAACAGGAGACCATAAATGTAATCTTTTTTGTTTCTGAGACATGGGAAATACAAAGGTTGTGTCAAGTCTGTGGTTATGACATACAGAGTACCACCAAGCTAAATATGAAAGTTTGGCAGCATCCTTCCAATTTTTTGTTATCTGCTGAAAGGCCGTGGCCACGAATAGGTCAATGATTTGTGTTTGTGATTTTGGTTTGTTCCAGCTAGTGGAGAGACTACCTTGGAAAATACTTGCAAATGTAAGGGGGATGTTAGTTCCAAAAATAGCATTAAATTGAGACCAAACTGATTTTCAAAATTGCATAACTTGAGGACATGAAAAATGTAGGTGCTGAAGATCTGCCTGGGGGAGTGAACAAGACCAACAAATACTAGGAGTATCAGAATGCATTCTATGCAAGGAAACCCGTGTTAACAACAATCTGTTCTAAATAAAATTTAAAAAAGAGTTTGTGTAGCACCAGCTGCTCTGGAAGACTTTCTAATTTTTGTCCAGATCTTATCCCAAATAGAGGTGGGCCAGTGTGTACCTAAATCGGTCTCCAAGAAATTTCAATCTTTGTTTCGGATCTTGGTAAAAAGTGTGGATAATAAACAGGTATAAAGGGTGGATGCCTTAGGCGATCTACAAAGGATGCTCGACCAGGTATGGTCTAATGGTAGGGGGGTTTGAGGAAAGGATTGAAAAAAGGAGTAAGAATCTAGTATGGCAGAGCGTAGGGCTAGAAATGTATGTGAAAATAAGAGGTAAATGAAAAAGAGAACGTGCTTTTGAAAAAGTGAGAAAAGTGTAATTTTCAAATAATTGGTGCACCCATAAAATGCCTCTATCCCTCTAAGTTTTCCAATAAATCGGCTTTTTCTTAAATATAATTATTTTATGCCACATGGTGGAGTTGAGAAATGAATTGAAATTGTGCGGATCAGCATGAAGAAGTTTATTCAAACTGTTGCACGAAAGTTTAATAGGGGTGTGTAAATTTTGCGGTTTCCGTGTAAAAGATAAATATTCATGAAAAGAAAATGGAGAAAGGAAGGAACTCTCTAGATCGATCCAAAGAGGCAAATCAGGAGAAGGGACAGACAACCACCTGGATATCAGTTTTAGTAAAAAAGCTTTATGATATTTGGGAAGATCGGGGAAACGAACACCTCCTTCAGATCTCCGGATGCAACAACTTTAATGAGGACATTCTAGGTTTTTTATTCAACCAAAGAAAAGTAGTAAGGATGGAGTTAATTTTGTGGAACCACTTTGTAGGAATGGATATTGGAATATTAGAAAGAAGATAGAGCATAATAGGCGTTAGCATCATTTTAATGGTGTCAAGACGTCCCCACCATGAAAGATATAAAGGATGCCATTTGGACGTGAGGGAGCTAAGCTTCTCAATACATTTATTGAAATTGAGAGGAATTGATGATTTAAATGGAAGAGGTGAACCATATACCAAGATATTTTATGTGAAGAGGGCTCCAAGAAAAATTGGAGATGGAAAAATTCTCTTTAAAAGTATATTTAGATAAGGGCAAGATTTTACACTTGTCATTATTTAGTCTGTAACCCAAAACTAAGGAATATAATTGGACCTCATTTAAAAAGGCCGGAATGGAATCTTGGGGTCGGGAGAGGAATAAAAGAACGTCATCAGCATATGCAGCTAATTTAACCTGTAAAGAATTAAGAGGTGTTACCCATGAAGGATTGATTTTGTCTTATTTTAGACAGGAAAGGTTCTAGGGCTAAGTTAAAAAGAAAAGGAGATAGGGGACAGCCTTGTCTTACTCCTCTATGAAGAGTAAAGTAGGGAGAGGTAAGACCATTAGCAAAAATAGCAGCTTTAGGATTCGAGTAAACAACACTTCTACTTTAGTAGACGGTGCAATGATGCATGCAAGGTGCCTGGCTTGGATTCATACAAGAAGACTAAACAGGATTACCAGGTAGTCATTTCTTCACACGTTAAGGAAGTGGATGTGACACCAAAGTGGCCCCTCACTGTGCAGTTCATTGATCTCTTCAGTGAATAAGGGTATTTCCTGGCATGGGTGGCACTGATGTTCAATGAGAAGCAGGTGTTTTATGTAAGGGGGTATCACAGAGCCCAACCTCCTGATTGGCCTGGAATTTAGAGGTAAGATTATTAATACAGCTCACGAAGGTCACTTGGGGCGGAGTCTTACCAAGGCTCGAGTGAGGGAGAGATACTGGTGGCCTGGCATGGATCACATGATTGAAGATGTAGTTAAAGAGTGTGTGTCTTGTGCTTCATGTGATAAGTCACATGTTGTCAGTAGAGCTCCGCTGTCTCCTGTTGTGGTTCCAGATGGGGTTTGGTCTAAATTAGGTTTAGACATTATGGGACCCTTTGAATTGTTACCGTCATATGAGCGTTTTGTCATTCGGCTTGTTGACTATACTTCTATGTGGGTTGTTACAAAGTGTGTCCCTTCTGTGAACACTAGATCTGTTATTGATTTTCTCAAGGATGTATTTGTCTCTGAGGGCATACCTAAGTTTTTAGTCACAGACAATGGTGTACAATTTGTGTCTCATGAGATGGGCGAGTTCCTCAGAGATTACAACATTGTACATCAGAAAACAGCGTTGTATGCGCCTCAAGCAAATGGTTTGACTGAAAGAATGAATCGAGTTGTTAAGGATTGTGCCCAACGATCCCTTAACTCTGGAATTTCATTCAGTAGCGTTTTGAGAGATACATGGTGGGCACATCGCACGACACCCAATGCGATCACTCAGTTGTCAACTTTTGAAGCTTTAAGAGGTAGGAAGGCAGTTTCCAAACTAAATCCTTCTTGGTTGCCTGTAAATTCTGGTCTTGCAATTTCTGAGGAAGTGAGACATGAGAGAATTTTGGAATACCAACGCAAGTATAAGACAGACTATGACTCTAGGATGCGAGTTCAGAGCAAGAAGTGGAATGTGGGTGACAGAGTTTTGGTGAGAAATCCTAAACATACTTTGAAGGGTAAATCTTCCTTCATTGATCCATTCACAATTGTTTCCATTAAGAAAAATGTTGTGAGAGTCAACACTGGTTGTGTGTGGAGTATATCTAGGTTGGTGAAGTGTTTTAAGAAGTCCACTGATGTGCGTCATGGAAGTAGTCGTTGTGATGTTGTTGACAGGTTTGATGGTTATGCTCATGATGAGCATATCTCAAGAGAAAGCCCTGATTCTAAGAGACTTGCTCAAAGAGATAGACGTCTTCCTTTAAAGTTTAAAGATTACGTTTTGCAATGAATAGTGTATCATCATTGTGTTCATTAGTTGAAAAACATCCGAGTTCACTTTACGTTGCTATCTTCATTTATCTTAGTTATTTTTTTTTATTATTATTATCATTGTAATTGACATTATTACTTTTATTTTTTTGGCAAGGGAGATGTGTTGTAATTTAGATAAGAATGTGTTTAGTGGAATTTTACTATGTCATAGAATGTTCAGATGCTGAACGACACTTTGATGAGAGCTGAGCTGGAGAGTAGACCGTTGGTGCTGAACCTGTACAACTCTCAAATAAACCACATATCAAACCTTTCTTTGTGGTAAGGATTATCCATTTCTACACTAACCAGCACAGCTGACGCCACCAAATGTACCATCACCAGTCGCTGCATGACCGTGTGGCACATGCTTACCCTGGTACTTCACTATGTCTAGAGGTGATATCTAGTACACCCTTGTGTGTGTCAATAGCGGACAAGGACTGTATTTGCATCATAGAGGTGCATTGCCTCATCCAAATCATCGCAGTGGGATGTCCTGCTGTCATGACAATGGATACTGTGGCACCTGTAACCGACGTATGCAATGATATCTCTTGCGGTCCACTGCCACAGCGGTCACATTCCTACACTGGAAGGCACACTGTTTGCATAAACTCACTGAGTTTCATTGTCCATGATGCAACAAGTGGAACTTTTGTTGAAGCACTATTGTTTTCTATATATGTTTCCTGCATCTGCTTTTGTTTTTCATGTCATCAGTGGACAGTGCCACAAAACATCTGGAGGTGGGTAGATTAACGCTTTCTCCCGAAAAAGTAACCGTGCATTATATTTAAACGATGTCACGATGCCGAGATGGACTGAAAGCAGTGCTTTAAATGGGCCGGTACTGTCCGGTATGGAGTACCGCCACTTTTTAATTTTGAGATGGAGAGTACCCTACACTTTTCAAGAGAAACCCGATATTTTTAATTGGCGAGTTCCGGCACTTCTCAGAAACAAGCAGGTACTCTGCTACAGAGTACCTGCACTTCTATTTTTCCATCTCAAGCACTGACTGAAAGGCAGTGCTTCAACAAACATTAGACATATTAAAAAAAGAGCAAAAACTGTGGCAGAACCAGACACTCTGTCTCACTGACAGTCTCTGACCAGGACCATATAACGTGTCAAGATTATCTGCTCCACTTTGGAGACGCGGGCTTAATGTAAACACTTTGCTTTCTAATGGCAGCGCTGTCTTCAGAGGACAATCGTGGTCTTTTCTCTGCTCTTCCCAGGCACACATTTACTAAATATGGAAATTAGGAAGGTGTTACCTCATTACCAAAATTCACAATTTGCCTTCTGCAAAGAGATGGGGATGAACATATTTAGATCCAGGAAGAGAAATCCCTGCCTAAATTTAGATGCATGTGGCCTAATTTTCTAGATCTCTGTGGAGCATGACGATGTAAAGAGTGTATAGTAAATTATTTTCCCACCACCATTATAATAAGTTGGTTAACATAAATAATTCTATTTCAAGTCTTATCACATTTAACAATTGTTTCAAAACCATTTGCTTTATTTTTATATGGTGAAAAATAAATGTGAAATAATGTGAAATCAATTAATACAATGTCATAATCGGCAAATTCGGTTGTTTCAGTTGATAGTAAATGACTGAATTCTACAGCCTCTGTATCTTTTGATTTCCAAGGAGAGCATGTTTAAACCATTCATGTCACAGAAGAATAACCTGCCCCCTCACTACCCTACTTGGCTTTGAAAAAGGTGGACCACGAACCTGTAACTCTCCTGAGGCGGAAGCCGGGAGACATATTGCACTTTTAAAAATTGTTTTTACTGAATTTTTACTTTGCGCATTAATTGCTTTTAAAAAAATTCACTCACCCCCTGCCAGCACGAACCAGGCGACAGAAGCGCCGAACAGCGACCCTTCGCTGCAACGTAGGAACCGGCATTGGAACTATTGTGCCGCCATTGACGGCGAGGTAAACAGGCCACGCCTTCCCCGAGGCCACGCCCACCCGCCCCCCTCCCCCCTATTGAAAAATGTGCAATTACCGGACGCGCAGCGGACGGGCGCAGCGGGCGCGCCGTCAGCGCGCCGAGGGCGCACCAAAGGCAAGCCCGTCTGGGCCAGTCCGGGCCAAGCCGGCCCTAGGACCAGACACTATGCCCAAAGCTCAGTCCCATCTATCCTACTCCCCTGACACCCTCCGTCTCTGGAACTCTAAGAAAAGTCCTCATTGCGACTTCATCCTACAGGATGACACCCCGTTCAGAGGATGTCCCTGTTGCGACACCCACAAAGCTATGGAACCCTGCCATATGCTTCGACTAGGCCTTCTGAATTGCAGGTCGCTAGCAAAACACTCACATGAGATCAACCTCCTCACTCAAACCCTCTCACTAGATGCCTTGTTCTTGACCGAAACCTGGATGACCCCCAGCAACGGCTCGGACCTGGTCAATGCCACCCCCCCCGGCTATCAAATCTGCTGCCTTGACAGACCAGTGGGAAGGGGTGGCGGGCTCGCTATTCTCTATAAAAGTAATTTTAGCTGCAGGCTCAGCGAGGGCACGGTCAAGGACTGTGAAAACGGCAATTTTATCCTCCAGATCTCCCCCACCACTTCACTGTCGGGTCTATTGATATACCGACCACCAGGCGCGATAGGTGACTTTCCAAGCACGCTGATGGACCACATCCTCTTAAAAACTTTAGAAACGCCCAATTTTCTTCTTTTAGGGGACTTGAACCTACATTTTTTAGATAAAGCAGATAACATAGCTGCCAATCTCCAAGCAGACCTCTTGTCAGCTGACCTCCTGCTGCTGAACTCGAAACCCACGCACGAGAAAGGGCACCTTCTGGACCCCGTTTTCTCTAACATCAATAATCTCCAAACACATGACCCGACCCCTCTTCCATGGACCGACCACTTTTTGGTCCCCATGCTCTGGCCCTATCAGCCCGCCACGGTTCCGAAACAAAAAACTAAGATTCTAACTAGACGTTGGAACAAACTAAGACCAGAAGAATGGGAAAGGAAGCTGAGGGAATCCGACGGTCCCCTCTCCACCGACCCCAACTCCGCCGATAGGGAGTTTAACAGCTGGCTCACCAACTCCCTAGACAGCCTCATCCCACTTACAAACGCCTTCAAGCACGTAAAACGGATCAACCACGCCCCCTGGTACACTCCGGCCCTGAACATCCTCAGGAAGGAGTGCAAAAGGACGGAGCGGACTTGGAGGAAAGATAAATCGGTAACGAATAAAAATGCCTACCAATCAACCATGAAGGCATACAAACAAGCCCTCCATAGCACAAAAACCTCCTTCTTTCAAGAAAGAATAAGGAGTTCAGCATGCTCTGCCAAGGAGACTTTTTCCATCCTTAAAGAGCTCCTCCAGGTTCCAGCTCCCCCGCAGATAGCCCTGGACCCCAAAGCAGCCGAGGAAAAATGTACCAACCTGGCTACTTTCTTTGATAATAAAATAAAAATAATCCTTTCCTCCCTACCCACCTCCAATCAGACCTCCCCCGGATCAGCCAAGGATTGTACCCCCACCTCAAGAAATCCCACGGACTCTTCCAAACTTCCATGTTTAGCCTCATTCGGACCATTTACAGAGGAAGAAGTGGCAGCTACCCTAGCAGCCACGAAAAGCGGTGCCCCCAGCGACTCAGTGCCCGTACGGTTCACAAAAAGCATCGCTCGGACCATCGTAGCTAGACTCACGGCCCTCATTAACACCTCCATCTCCCAAGGAGAAGTCCCTCTAAGCTGGAAGGAGGCCGTGGTCAAGGGATTACTAAAGAAGCCGTCGCTAGACCCCATTGACCTGTCTAACTATCGACCCATCTCGCTCCTCCCCTGGATAGGGAAGGTGGCAGAGAAACTGGTAAATAAACAACTGTCCCACTTCCTGGAGGCTAACCTCCTCCTAAAAAACTCCCAAACCGGCTTCAGACCAGGTCAGGGGACAGATACCGCCCTCCTGGCGGCCGTAGAGAAAGCGAGAGAGATCATTGACACAGGAGGATCAGTGGCAGTGGTCCTCCTGGACCTCAGCGCGGCATTTGACACTGTCAACCATCAGGTCCTAGCCCAGCGCCTAGACAACATAGGTATACAAGACCGTGCTCTGAGATGGCTCACATCTTTCCTCTCACAACGCTCCTTCCAAGTCTGGGAAGGAGAAAGCCGCTCCTCCCCAATTCCCCTCCGATGTGGAGTGCCCCAGGGCTCCTCACTGAGCCCCACGCTTTTTAACGTGTACATGGCCCCACTGGAGGAATTGGTCGCCCCATTCGGAGTGACGATCGTCAGCTACGCTGACGACACCCAGTTAGTGGTGACTCTCTCACACCCCAAGCTAAAACCCTCCAACCTGCGAGACTGTCTCTCCACCGTCCACCAATGGATGAGTAACTCTGACCTAAAGCTCAACGGGTCAAAAACAGAGATCCTGCTCCTCGGCCACAAATCCCCGAGTCTCCCACCTGACATCTGGCCCGCCTGTATGGGTGACCCCCCCTCCCCCAAAACAGAGGTCAAGAGTCTAGGAGTGTGGCTTGAGACTGACCTCACTTTCAGGACCCAGGCTAGGAAAACTGCCGGTATCTGCTATGGGCTTCTAAGATCATGCAGAAAGGTACTGCCCCTACTACCATTCAAATCTCGCCTCCTGCTAATCCAAGGCCTAGTGCTAGCAAGACTAGACTATAGCAACGCCATTTACCTCGGCGCACCGGAAGCCACCTACCAGATCTTACAAAAAACCCAAAATGCTGCAGCCCGCCTGCTCACAAACACCCCATCTAGAACATCGGCCAAACCAGCGTTGAGGAAACTTCATTGGCTCCCCGTGAGGGAAAGAGTCGCATTCAAGGCCCTTTGTTTGGCCCACAAGACCCTGCACAACGCTGGCCCTCCCATTCTGAGCACATGGATCACCCCATACAAACCACCGAGAGCGCTCCGGTCTGAACAGGGAAACCTTATTGTGGTCCCCAGGGTGAAGAAAACCCGCGTTGGCGGCCGCAGATTCTCTGTGAACACAGCCAGAAAATGGAACGCACTTCCCCCAAACCTTAGAGCGGAACCGAACCTTTTAAGATTCAGGAAATCCCTCAAAACCCTCCTCTTTCCTTGATCTACTCGAAGTCTTCCCTGCCCCCCCCCTTTAGGAGCACGAGGTTCAGCGCTGGGATACTCAAGGGTGACTATGCGCTCTATAAAAACCTAAATAAATAAATAAAAAATTTATATTGGAAACATTCATTTGAAAAGACCTCAACAAAACATTTCTAATTGATTAAAAACAATAAATAGGGCTGGATCTTTCACGAATAATGAAGGATTCAATAAAAGGCCTCATGTAAAGTTTGATGGACAAAATACTCCATCAAACGTTGGCGGGTGTCCCACCCGCCGCTGTGCACGTGCTATAGGCTATAAGGCACCTGTAAAGACACCCGACTCCATACCACCCCCTGTACAGTCCAGCTCTGCTGTGGACAGTCCTTTCTGTCCAACACATAAGATTATTGTGTCTGGAGTCAAGTCCACAAAGGATACCGTACATGCCATCCTGGAACTCCAAAGCGGCTCGTCGGATGATCCTCTCTCGGACAATGTCAGACTCTTTCTTAGGTTTGGATGGTGCATCTTCTGGCTTGCTAATCGTTAATCGCTGTAACACAATAAAGGCGGATATATTAGACTACAGGGGTGAGAACATTATCTTTACTCAGCATGTAATAAGTTCCCTTTCACCCAACGGTACTATAGTCTTCCCCTAGAACAGCGAGGTAAAATCGCATTATTAAAGATTCACGATGAACACAAACACTGTGCCTGCGGCTAGAGGAGCTCTTTAAACTACCTACAGCCGAGATCAGAGGTAAAATGTGAGAAGAGACCATGCTTCAGGGACAGCCTGGACCAATGTAAACCCCTGCTGTCCATCAAAGTGCGAACAAGTGCGTCGTGAATGCAGAAGAAATAAAGACGTGTGCATTTTGCAGATACTGACAAGCAGCACACACCGTTACTGATACAAAGGGGGCTGCTCGGACCAAACTCCGCGCACGGTCCTACTCGTTGGAAACGTATTTATGAAGAATCACTTCGCGATGCTAGGCAGCATAACAATGCTCGTGCGTTCACCAAGCATCAGGTTTTTTCTCGTTATTGTCATCCTGTGAATGCTGTTGAATCTTTCTGCCTTTCCATCAGTGCCTTCTATGCTTTTCAAAGTCAACACACATCAGAAAAATTGAACTTTTCATAAACATTAATTTGGCGAATAATGTAACTCAGGAGCGGACTGAAGCGAAGGAAGTATTCCTTTGGAGAAAAAAAACGTAAAGATGCATTCATGAGACCAATGAAGCTGCAAACCACACATTCTGCAGTCGCTATTCAGTGCACTGGACAAAGACGAATATGTTGTTAGACAACACTACTGAGCATAAAGTGAATATCAACCTGCAACAGAACATATATTCCTAGTGGAGAAAAAATGATATAAGTTAAAGTGTGTTAATGAGCATTTCAGCCACAACACGCACTTAAAAATTGTTCACAATCTGTAAAAGTTAAAAGGCAGAGGTGTCCTCACGAAAATCAAACCTTTGCTTAAACAGTGTTCATGAGAATTCTTAGAGACACTCAAAACTGGTCAAACTCATGTTTTTACTTTTCCACCTGACATGTATGTAGTGCAGATGGTGCAGTACTCCTTCAAATGTATTCCCAATTTGTACAAAATAGGGGGAATATGGGCACAATAAGGGACTGACAGTGTGTACTTTTTTTTTTTTAACTCTGTGCAGTGGCTAAGCCACTGGTGGTGTATATGCCAAGTACGATTCAGGAAAACTAGGCCAGAAACCTGTTAAAAAGATAATCACACTTTGCAAAGCAAAAAGCCAGCTATGGGGCTGGAGTTTAAGGCCACAGGAAATCTGCTAACCTTCACATTTCTGAAAATACCTTTATTAGAAGGCTTCTGATGGTCCCCAAGAGTATGTCAACCCCTTTCTGCCATTCTGACCTGGGTTTGGAGTAAATGGGAGGTCGAGTTGGCCTGGCTCCTTTGTTATTATGGGCTAAAATTTGTCTCTCGCCGGATTTAGATTTTTCAAGATCCATTGTTAAGGACTGCCTCACCCCATCCAATGTTGAGAAAACGTCCTGGTTTGGCTATCTAAAAGGTGTTCTAGGTGATATGGGCATAACGAGACCTTAGATAACCCTGCTGATATGCCACTTGAAGCCAAAATCATAATTAAGTCTGCATATACAGCAAGGGTAAGCTCTCACCACCAGCGATCACTGACTCGGCAAAGATCCTCGAGCATTGGTAATGTGAGTTCCCCCAGCGATCAGTGGCAGTTTTATTTATCTTTTATTTTGAACCTGCAGTACAGGTTTTACCTGACTTGGTTCCGTTTGGGCACTGTGCACTTCCTGGTAGCTTTTTCGAACCAAGGTGGATCGTCTGAATATTTACCATGTCCCTGTAATAATTTAATGAAGCAATATTCCTTGCATTTTTTTCTTTTTTGCACACATTATAAAATTTAGAGAATTACATTTTTTGCAGTCCATGCAGTTACTGTTTTCTTCTTTCAATTATTTTTAACCATAAACTGCACGTGCACTTTAAGCACTTATCAGGGTCCCGCTTGACTTGTTAAAATTTATGGGATTGCCCATAAGAAATGTGTTGTGATGCGTCTCATGATAATGTGATGTTTCTTTAAACATGCCTCATGATGTGTCTGCCTTTAGGATGCAAGTGTCATAGCAACTAATTGTACTGGTGATTCCTGTGGGAGCCGTTGGCAGAGCTGGTCTCCCTGGCTCTGCTGTCCATGTAGCCAAATAAATAACCAGCTTTCAACTTCCTGCTTCAGCCTGGTTACTACAAAATGAATGTTGGGTCAGATTTTTTTTGTCTGTTACCTCCTGTTTAGGTCAGGTTTTCGAGATCTCATGTATATACTTAGTATATATTTTATTTACTAACTGCTTTCTGGACTTAAAAGCCCACCTTTGCTTTTCATTTGTTTGTTTGTGTCCTTTAAAAATCCTAGCTTCCTAGTGGTCAATCCTTTTTCATTGTCCCTTCTTTTGATTGTTGGTTTCCTCCCACAGAGCAAGAAATAATGACTATTTGTACGCCTTGCTTGTTTATCTGTTCTTGTGGGACTCTCATTTCTTTCCTGCTTGTGTTAGATTGTGGGTGCATGCTCAGGTGCGGAGCCATTTTATTATTGCATCTTCCCTCCCACTCCCTCCTTCCCTGTTGTTGCTGCATGGTGCCGCTTGAGTGGTGAGCTTTTATTTTGTGGTAAACAGTGTGTTTTGCTGCTGGTTTTCTTCACGCTCTGCTCGCTATCCAGTACGCCCCCTTTGTTTCGTTTCAAGGTTTGCACCTGCTGACGTCATGATGTGTAGGGAGGTTTGGGTGTACTGCCATACACCAATGTGACCAGAGATGACGGTCACTTTGAAGCCTTAATATTGCAGAGCACTTAGAAATGCTTAGTGTTGATGAAATTAATGGAAGCAGAATAGCAACCCCTGTAAGGCAGCTCCCAGGTTGCATTCATTGTTGTGGCTTTCACTCCGCCCCTTTAGTTTCCTCATCGGCTGCAGCCGGAAAAGACCAGCTGTTGTAGTCTGGTCGGAGCTGCTGCGACCGGGGTGCTCGGCTGCTCCGGGAGTCTTTGGTTTCTAACAGACCATTTATATTTGGAACAACACTTTTAAGGGATAAAATAAAAGTGTGTTTCAACATCAAACAACTTTCCGTGTTCACTGGCTTCTCTCCTGCCAGTGCTCTGCAGTCGGTACAAAAGGGGGTGGTGATGGACGGAGCATCAGAACCAATCAAACACTCACACCCAGTCAACAGATCTGGGTTTGATCCATCACCGTTCTTTAGCCCACTCTGCCACCCCAGTTCAGACAAGGCCATATGCAAATCAGCCTGACCCTGTGCATCGTGGGAACAGTCCAGCCCGAACTGCCAAGCCATGCCTTCCCTGGACCGGAAACAAGCTTCCTAGGACTGGTTTCTGGCATTTCAGCCGTCTTCAGCCAGGCTTGCTTGAATCCAGTGGCAAAGTGAGCAAGTGCTCTGCACTCAGCTTCGCTGTCCCCGCCCTCGTTTGCACCGCCCCTGCCACCCTCCCTAGTGCTGCTGCCTCTTCCTGGGTCCCACTTCCACCCATGCACAAGCATGCTCTGAAACTGCACTGTCCATTGAAGCACACAAAACATGGTCAGGTAAGTGTGAGCCATTTACTGAATTCCATCTAATTTCGATCTTTTCAAATTCCTTCCTCGTCTCAGTTAGTTGTGCCTTCCGGCCTCTATAACTCCTCCCTGCAGGAGGTCGGCCCAGCCCCGAGGCTGCTCATCTATGGCGCAATCTCTCTCGGTTTGTGACTTTTCTCTTTTATTTTCAGCAACATGGCGACGCGTTAATCGGTATTACAACACAGCCGACACGTGCCAGCGCTTGAATAGTATCAGTGTTGACAAACAGCTGAGAAATGGTGCTGCCAGTCTGTTATGAGTATAGTGGCCCGGCAGAGAAATGCGGGTATTTCCAACCTATCCTTGAATCGCCGGCGCTCGTAAGTGAGCAGAGGAAAAGTGCCAGTGCTTGCATATTGCGAATATTGCATCTCACCTCACACATCCCACTGGAAGCCAGGCAGAAACGCCCAACTGTCATTTAAAAGTAGAACAATTCTTAAGCAGGGCAGGTACATTTATTGTAATCAGACTGCACCCACATACTACCATTTAAGTTTTGCAACAGTGCCGCAAAATGCTTTTAGAAACTGGTTGACAAATACCGCTACTCATATATAAGGCTCCTGGTTTTCCGTGTAAACAGATTTGCATATAAATACAGATGGAAAATGTTTTTTCTTTGTCTGTATTTATAAATATAAATGGAAAAATGCCAATAAATATGCTTACCTTTGCTGCTGTCTTCGAGGAGAAGACGAGCCTGTCCGAGTGCAGGCCTGGAGAGGGCTCATGGATTCCAGCAGAACTCATAACAAAGGTCGATGTGAAGGGGCCATCAGGCCTCCTTTTAAATATCCTTGCTGGGAGCTATGAGGGGTGCGGCGGGGAGCAGGGGGGGGGGGGTTGGGCTTGAGATGCACACCTAAAAGCAACTGATCCCTGGATCCAAGAGACATGCATGCACTGTAGGAATGTTAGATGTGTTGGTCTGCCCCAGAACTTACACAACTACCAGTTTAAATACCACCATTTTGTTTTATTTAGTTTGTAGCACTATAGCTCTACTCATCTAAATGCAGGGCGTCAGAGCGCTTTACATCACACATACATTGACAATAAATCATGTATTGCATAAGACAGTGACAGTTACACGGTCCTTTATAGCTCACTGTGTTATATTAGAGGCTATATTAGAGGATTGATATGTATTAACTGCAGGTAACAAAAGGATTTCTTTGTTAAAAGTAGTAACCCATTTACCAATCTACATAAATCTATCTAAACCTATAACAACGAAGCGCGCGCTGCCTATTTAAAAAAATTTGAAAAAATACTAGCTACGGCATCTTTTTTTGCCTGCTACTAAATGAAATGTGGATAAATACAGATAAAAAGACCATCAAAATATGGATAAATACAGATGAAAATATTTTTTAAAAATACCATAAAACCAGGAGCCATACTCCGCTGAAAATGGAGATGTGCTTGTCGTTATAGTCTTTCTTCTTCATTCTCTCCCATTTGGTTCTCAACATCACCCTACACACCCCCACACCACTCCTTAAGACCTTGGTGCCTGGACCCGCCCCTCCCCCTGCTTGCCCTGTGCCCAGCGACTGCTACAGAATTTCTCTGCTCTGGAATCTTGGCAAAAGCTGGAAACACGCAACGAACATTAAAGATCATTTAAAAAATCTATCTTTTACTTAATGTTTCCGACGCCTGGAGACATACAAGGTAGAAGCTGGCAAGCTAACTAATTTTGTGTTGTTTACTGCCATGCATAATCCACAGGCCTCGCAAGACACTCAGCTAGCTGTATGATAGGGAATATGATCACTCCTCGGAAATGTATGCAACTATTCAATGTTTGTATATTACCTTTAATCAATCAAGACATTGGTTAAAACTTTGGTTATGACCAACTTTTATTGACGAGTGTAGAACAAGGAGATAACTACTGCAAAGCCTTGTTTTGGTTGCTTTCCATGCAGCCTTAAACACGGATCTTGAATAAGGGATTAAACTGTGCATTTCAAGTCAGCCCGAGACATGCTACCTCTCACGTTTTTACATTAGTGCACCACGTTTAACAACACTGAAGGGCAGATTTTCTGTCCAAATCCAGAGTTTACTGTTCATCAGTGGATTTCAATTTGGAAGAAAACATTAAAATCAATCAATCAGCATTTGTATTGCACACTGATCACCCTGGGGGGTATAAAAGTAAATATCCCATCATACTCCACAACACAAAATACAATTTCACATAATTCCAGTACACTCAATACCTCATAATTACTATCCACATAATTACACTCCACAAATCCACTGCACACCACCACACAATTTCACAACTAAACATTTCAATCCAACCCACTTATTTCCGCTACGGGCCACATACATACACTCCCTAAAACATAGGTAAAAGACATTGCCATTTACAATGTCAATAGCTCTAACTCAAACAAATGCGAGACCTATTGTTTTTCCAATGCTTGTTTTAACTTCTCATCCCTGTATCGCATTGATTGATGCATTTTTTGATGAAATCATGTATTTTGTTGTAAAGTCGATTTTTTATTGATGATGATGTTGATAATGATTATTCACAAATGCCTTCTGATTCAGCAGATGCAAAGGGAACAAAGGATGGACGGAATGCCGAACAATGCAAACATTCACCCCCGGTCACAAAGATCTGGGTTTAATCCATCGTTCTTTTGCTCACCACGCCACCCCAGTATGGACCCAGCCAGTGCTTAATTTGTAAAATATGAAGTCCAGGTGCGCCACACCCATTTCCTACGGCTCCACCCACTTCCTCCACTGGGTCTACCCCCTATTAATACTACGTATGTAAATCACCGTATATGAAATGTTACATAAACCAGGCCCAGAGGACTACAAGTTGTTGGAGTGACATGTCCATATGGGTAGGCAGTATAGTTTAAGACTGCTTGATCTGGAGAAGCACGGCCTCTGAATTGAAAATGGAACACCATAATTGGGGCTTCTCTTTAATAATAAGAATTGATTTCTACCCAAAATGACCCTTTTTGCAACATTAATCTATGCTCTAACCTACACTTTGAACTGTACATGCAATTCTTTGAAGACAGTTAATAATTTACTGTTCTATATTAACCCTGGGCAGACAACTACGCTAGCGAAGTTTGCGTAGTTTGGGCTACTTCGCGCTACGAGAATTGCACGTAGCACAGTGCAAAATCGCGTAGCGTAGTTGGTATTTTTTGCTCACTCGCGGTCCTCAACGTCAACTTGGCGACCGCGAGCGGGCAAAATTACATCCCGGGGAGACTTTTTCCTCGTTCGTGATCAGCAACATCAAGTTGCCGATCGCAAGCGTGGAAAATAAACCTGCCGGCGAGATTCTCAACGCGGAGAGGTCAGGTTTCTCATTGCGAGTGGTCGCGTTTGCTCGCGACCGCTCGCGATGTGAAATTACCAGTCCACGTTTAGAAAGCTGCCACTCGAGTAAAAATCTACTCGAGCGGCAGAAAACGACAGCTCGCACTGTGCAAGATGCAGTTTTCAATGATTGCACGGTGCGAACAAGCATCCGGCACTGTGCAATCATCGCGAACAGCGCACTACGCAGTTCGCGTAGTGCTAAGCTTATCTCGCGTAGTGTGAAGTGCACTTTGCGTAGCGAACTACGCCCAGGGTTATTCTATATTAGGATTTTTAATTTATAAACTGTAACAATGGCCTTCTCTTAGAAAAGCAGTAACCCACTGATCTATTAACATTATGTGCACTTTTCATCTGCATGGTATGAATTCTAAACAGCAGGCACATTAACCCTTAACCTAATGATGAGTCTAAACCTCTACTAGACAACTCCCATCGCTCTCCAGGAAGAACATTAATCAATGAGTTATCTTTAAATCATTATTGTTGCCTGGAAAATTGCTGGAGACAAGGAACCCGGCAGCAGATGCTTTTAAAATGAAAATAAACTTGCAAACACTGCACTCCTTGAAATCAGCACCCGGTTTGGTGGTACCGGTCATCCTGCCCTAGAGCCGGCCATGAGACCAATTAAATACTGGTGTCACAGTGTTACCTCACTGTGGCACAGAGAAGGTGCAACACTGCCAGCAAACTCTAATTCACCTCTACAGCAGGCACTGCGTGTGTGGACTGCGACGGGGACCAGGGCAGAAATAAAATGAAAAACATGCCCACGGCAGTGGATGGCACGTGAACAGGGTTTTGCTGAAACCAGTGACATTTACAGGGACTTGCTCCAAAGACCGGTTTGGCTGCTGGCACAGCAGTTACTTTGGCCTACATCATGCATGAAAACAAAGTAAATACCGAGTAAATACTGTAAGGGGATTGTGCGTTTTGACCCATCACTACTGAGGTGGCCATGTGCTAACTAGAATGTAAAGCATGAGCATCCCTCCACTACGGGCGGGTGTTATGCAATATTTAATGAAGTGCTACCTTATATAGGTCGCTTGAGTTGGGGAGGTATCGCTCCCCATGCATGCCGGTTTTCCCCTCGCTTTCCTACAGCTTCTTCAAACCCGCTGGCCCTTTGATAAGTTCTCACTGTTTCCATACAGTCCAGATTGCACATGCTACCGTGTTTTGACCTTGCATTGAGGTAAACCAGAACAACTCCACAGTCCTAAAGCGCACACGCATAGGAGAGTTCCGCAGCGCTTTGCTCCCCCCATGTGCCCGGCTCCCCTTTATTTCCAGTCACTAGATAGGGCAGCGCCAGCCACCCGCCAATGCCACGTCCTCCAAAATCCGCCGGGCCTCGTGAGGTAATTATAAACAAAGTTAAGTTAAACAGATTTCCAGTCCAGCAGCAAGATTGCTCAGACTCGAAGTCTGTTTAACTTTACTAAACACGGTGACTGTCAGACCGCACCGCGCTCAATAAAAAGCAGTGTTAATTTGGGTACTTACTTGTTTACTGGTGGCACTTCCTTTATACGTCGTGCTAACTGGCGGTGACTCAAGCAGTGCGTGTGTGCAGGCGTTGGAATTTAAAAAAAAGGTGACGCACACGCACGCTGCTGCCGCCCCTACCCCACATAACTAAATCCAGCCCAATCATTTGCCCGCCCACAGCAACACTGAACTGAAGTCAAATTCGCACGGAACCTCGGATATGGATTAATTATCGGTACAGCAGCACTCTTCACCGGGGACTCAGGGCATTGTGATATTGTGAATTATAGTGTGGTGAGTTATTTATACTGACATATATTACATGCAGTTCAGTCATTGATGTGAGTTGAAACAGTGTCCCTCGGGTGTAGACCCGGCCCTGAAAAATAAGTGCCGTGCTAAACACCGGAAAATTAAGCACTGGACCCAGCCATATGCAAATCAGTCTTGACCCAGTCCCTGAGGGGTACAGTCCAGCCCGAACTGCCAAGCCAGGTCCTCCCTGTACCAGAAACAAGCATCCTGGGACCAGTTTCGGTACATCAGTCCTCATCAGCCAGGATAGCTTGACTCCAGTGGCGCAGTAAGCATGGGACTAGTATGCCCAGATGTGGGTCCCGTGTTCTCTATACCACTGGAGTCAAGCTAACCTGGCTTAGGAGGGGTGAAACCCCGAAACTGGTCCTAGGATGCTCGTTTCCAGTCTAGAGAGGACCTGTCCTGGCAGTTCGGGCTGGACTGTTCCCGTAGGGAGCAGGGTAAGACTGATCTGCATATGGCTGGATTCAAACTGGAATGGGGTGGGGAGGAAAAAAAGAATGGATTTAGGCCCAGATCTCTGTACTGGGGTGAATGTATGGCATTGTTCTGCATTCTGTCCATAAATGGTTATTTTTGCGTGTCTGACTCAGCAGGGCAGTCTGTTCAAGTGCATCAGTGGAAAGGCTTCCTCTTGAACTGGTAGGTCGTGTTTTTCCATCTGGTCTGGGTACATTATGGAATTACAGCCACTGACCCTCTAGCACTGTTCATTAGACTGTATGTATATCACCTAAACCAGCTTTCTGGCTGAACTGCATTCTGTCTGGTGTGCGGAGTCGTACAACCATTGTACATCAGAAAAGACCAACTAGTATAATGGGGCAAAACTGTAAGAACTCACAGCTCCAGCAAATAACGCATTAGTGTGGGACGGTGTGTAATAGGCGAGTCATCCTCCTCTGTGTATGCAGATCCTGTGCTGAGTACTTACGTTCGGACAGTCATCTAAAGCTGTATCTCACAAGTGCTATGAATGAGGCCAAAAGAGACAGGACACGGAAAGGCCACAATTTACGTCGGGCAAAGATATATCTATTAGTTTAAATCTGTGAACTTGAAAAAAGGGAATAAGAAGTTGCTATAAGTTATAGCATCGATGTAGATCATCTTTTGGCGGACCTCTTGGCAAAAACATGTGGATGCCTCCCTAATGAAAATATGTCTGACTTAGGTAAGATGATCAAAAGCAGGCATAATGCATGGAAGTCGATAAAAGAACCAATGGCGTAGAGAGTCTTTCATTGTTTTGTGTAATCATCTCAAAATGCAAAGAGTTGTAGAATGCAATTCAATTGGCAGAAACAGTTAACTGATGTATTCAGACACCTACTGTTTTCTTGTTTAAAAAAAACTGCATGTTTTGAGGTTCATTCATTGTACAGTTAATTGCTTTCCATCATCGGGTAGGAAAGAAATACTATTTCACGTGGTAAAAGTGAATGTGTGATTTATTAGACTTGGCATACCTCTATCCTCTTCTCCAACTTCTCCCCTTTAATTATGCGGTGGACATAGATGCTGGGAATGTGAATATCTTCAGGGGCAAAGCTTCCCACATCAACGATTTCTTCAACCTTTAAGGAAATAGGGTGAAGAATCATAAATCCAAAAATTAAATGTGAACTATGAAAAACTGTCAATTGTCAATAGAGAAAATCTAATCCAGTTCATTCTAGCGATTTAAATACATGTTTACTTCTTTGAAGGATTAAATGCATAGCCGTACATGGAAAAATGCATCATCTTGTGAGCAGAAGCCGTTATTCATGGCAGAGCAAAAATATATATTAATTTTATGAAGACTATTTGCAACATACAATTTATTACAATTTCTGAATGTGGGGAGGGGCAGTCAGGATTCAGCGGAGACAAAGTAGCTGCACATATGGTTTAAGCCCTAGTATTTTTCAAGTGCACTTGTTTCAACAGAAGATATTAAACCAAAAACGGAATAGAAGGGTTTCAATGTGTGCAGTAATGTAAAATCGCTTTAAAGAGACCCCAGACTATTGGGAACAAAGCAGTGCTTAATTTGTAAAAGAGTAGGTGCCAGGGCCCTTCTGGGGAGCCCACTGCAGCCTGCAACACCCATTGCCCCAGCCAACACTGCCAATGACAATACCAACGCAACTACTATCCATCGGCTCTTCTACAAGTGGGACAATTCAGACTGTTCCAGGCCGCTCACAGCTATAATAATGGTGCGAGTAACAGGTATTATTCTTTCTTAATGTACATTGACTTATTGAATACTGTTGTTGTGCTAATCTCAAAATTGGAGACAGCACCACCATAACTTGCACTAAATCCGGTGCAAACAATTAAGTGCCGGTGCCCAGCACCGACAACCACCGCCTCATATTAAACACTTGAATGACGTAATTATTACATGCAATAAAAAGTGTTTTTACCATACTTTATTTGATCATTTCACTATAATAAAAAATGTATGTTTATTACTACAGTCCAAAATATCGTATTATAGAACCGCATTTATTGTCACGGTCTTGGCGTAAATATTTATATTAAACTGTGGCAGCTACTACTGCATATGGTACAACATCACTTTTCGCTGAAAAGGCATTTCATTTTGATTTGCCTACCACTTTGGTCCCTATGAACAGATTGACACACAATTTGATGTTTGCTACTGTTTGGCATGCTAATTCCTGCAGTACCTTACAGGGAAAAAGAGATAATGGGGGGGCCACAAAAGATGTGTTTTTCCATTTAGCCTCCAGACGCATGCCTGCAGCAAAATCTGCTGAAAAGATTTCTACCAATCAAAAAAAGAACTTCAATCAGAAACTGTGTTTTGTATTGGTTTGCTGTAAATTCATTCAGCATCATTTGCGACCTCCCATTGGTTGAGGGGGCATACTACTCCAGTTAACCACTTTAGGTCTGCCAGCACAAATTGGAGGCCACAGACCAAATCACACTGATTTGCTGGCTCCCAAATTAAAATCTCTTGTGGCCATGCAGTGAAGGCCATACACAGTTGGCATTCCATCATGGTTTAAGTACATAGTCTGGCAGCAAAGTGGGCTCTAAGACCAACCATGCAGTGCAGGGTGAAAGGTGATATACGGTAAGGGTAGGCAAATCACGGTAAGTTGGGTGGAAATAAAATTATTTAAAAAATCTTCAAAAAATCAATGAGAAAACAACAGTTAAAGATTGAGTTATAGTTCTGGCTCAAACGTGCAAAACCACTGAAATTCTACAGGTGTGGCACGCATCGCAAACAACGCACGCCCGTTAAACAAAAAAAAAAGTCAAAGTGGAGTTATGGTTGCAAATTAAAATCGAAAAATCACTGTCCTGGTTTAGGACAGAAATCCAACTCTCACATCGAATGCAATACTTATGACCTCACAATATTTATCTCCATAAATCACAGCAGCTAAAAATACAACATAGATAATATACTCCAAATAATGAATACTCTGTTCATAGTGGTCTCTTTCATGGCCATATGGATACTATTATAGAAGCTCAACTTCTGTAATCTCATCTGTAAGATTATTTACAATATGTGTGATTGCATCAGTCACAACATGGGTGAGCTAAAGATAGACAGGGAGGGCGAGGTTAAAAAAGAGCAACTACCAGTACTACCTACCTAATATATAAATATACTATACAAAATAATTGGTAGGGTCTGCAATAACCTGGATATAGTTATCTCCTGCTGATCCTGTGGTCTGTTTGTGATCTTAAAGACTAACTCTTTGGTCAACTGGCTACCAAAATCCTTTAAAAGATTTTGTGAAAATATTTTTGAAAAAAGATGCAACTCTCACCCACATTAGGCGGCATGTTTTATCGTAGGTTCCTTTGCCACCGCTTCCAATTTAGCTCTATAGGTTGCTATTAATTTATATTACTCAAAGATCATTGATAAACTTTCAACTGACATTCTTTTCAATTACTGTTATGCACAATCATGTGGACATACCTCTACTATGGAAAGTTTAGCTGCTTTGCATACTGGTGGGTTAAAGTTCCTTGCTGTTTTCCTGCAACCAACAAATTAAAGAAACAGAGTTATAGCTCTTCTACCATTTAAACTCTAAACCAAATGTCTAACTCTAAAATAACAAGCTAGCAATCATGATACTGGTTCTCACTGTGGACCTAATTCCAAAGCAACCAATCACTGCAGAGAACCTCCCTGAAATAATCTCAGTATGGAAATAGTTTATTTATGTAAAACTTTATTTTGATAAAGTGCTGTGTGCTGCGAGTCTGTCATATCGAAGCAATTTAATTAATATAGACTAGGAGGGACATAAACATGAATAGTGAAACAGAGATCCTACTAGCCACATAATTGGAACTTGCTGATCCAGAATGTGAGAGAGTCCTTAATATGTTGGTAAGTTTATGATGCAAAATTCTAGGGATTGTAGGCGGAGGATTCACATATCCAGACACATGCCGGGCTGCATGTCAGTGGGAAGGACTAATCGTTGGAATCCGATTGGCATGTGGGGATAAAGCATCAATAATGTAATCGGGGTGAAGCAATAACGCAAACACCTCTCTTCTGAAAACTTAGTGTGTTGAATATTATGGGTGTTTAGTAGAACTATAATAAGATAAGCATTGTAAATCTCAAAAATATCCTACTCGAGCTAGGCAGATTTTATTTTGCAGAAACTAATGAACACCATTGATCTTCAACACCATTTTCTTTTATAAACTAAATGTATCCAGTTTAAAACAACAGGAATGGTGGGACGGGCAGTTAGTCAGGACTCAGTGAGGGCTAAGCATCTTTCCAACACAGAGCGCACATATCCATATTATACGACGACCAGTGGAACATTCATGAAAAAAAAAACAACAATTGATGGACAGAATGCAGAACAATGTCATACATTCACCCCAGTACAGAGATCTGGGCCTAAATCCATCGTTTTTTTGCTCACCATGCCATTCCAGTTTGAACCCAGCCATATGCAAATCAGTCTTGACCCTGTGCCCCATGGGAACAGTCCAGCCCGAACTGCCAAGCCAGGTCCTCCCTGGACTGGAAACAAGCATCCTAGGACCGGTTTCGGGCTTTCAGCCCTCGTCAGCCAGGATAGCTTGATTCCAGTGGCATGGAGAGCAAGGGACTCACGTCTGAGCATACCCTTCCCACTCGGGGTGACAATTGCAAAAACAACAATTGATGGACAGAATGCAGAACAATGTCATACATTCACCCCAGTACAGAGATCTGGGCCTAAATCCATCGTTTTTTTGCTCACCATGCCATTCCAGTTTGAACCCAGCCATATGCAAATCAGTCTTGACCCTGTGCCCCATGGGAACAGTCCAGCCCGAACTGCCAAGCCAGGTCCTCCCTGGACTGGAAACAAGCATCCTAGGACCGGTTTCGGGCTTTCAGCCCTAGTCAGCCAGGATAGCTTGATTCCAGTGGCATGGAGAGCAAGGGACTCACGTCTGAGCATACCCTTCCCACTCGGGGTGACAATTGCAAAAACAACAATTGATGGACAGAATGCAGAACAATGTCATACATTCACCCCAGTACAGAGATCTGGGCCTAAATCCATCGTTTTTTTGCTCACCATGCCATTCCAGTTTGAACCCAGCCATATGCAAATCAGTCTTGACCCTGTGCCCCATGGGAACAGTCCAGCCCGAACTGCCAAGCCAGGTCCTCCCTGGACTGGAAACAAGCATCCTAGGACCGGTTTCGGGCTTTCAGCCCTCGTCAGCCAGGATAGCTTGATTCCAGTGGCATGGAGAGCAAGGGACTCACGTCTGAGCATACCCTTCCCACTCGGGGTGACAATTGCAAAAACAACAATTGATGGACAGAATGCAGAACAATGTCATACATTCACCCCAGTACAGAGATCTGGGCCTAAATCCATCGTTTTTTTGCTCACCATGCCATTCCAGTTTGAACCCAGCCATATGCAAATCAGTCTTGACCCTGTGCCCCATGGGAACAGTCCAGCCCGAACTGCCAAGCCAGGTCCTCCCTGGACTGGAAACAAGCATCCTAGGACCGGTTTCGGGCTTTCAGCCCTCGTCAGCCAGGATAGCTTGATTCCAGTGGCATGGAGAGCTTGTCTGGGACCCGTGCTCACTACGCCACTGGAGTCAAGCTATCCTGGCTGATGACGGCTGATAGCCAGAAACCGGTCCTAGGATGCTTGATTCCGGTCCAGCAAAGACATGGCTTGGCAGTTCGGGCTGGACTGTTCCCATGAGGCACAGGGTCAAGACTGATTTGCATATGGCCATGTCTAAACTGGGGTGGTGTAGTGGGCAAAAGAACGATGGATTTAACCCAGATCTCTTGACTGGGGGAGAATGTCTGCATTGTCAGCATTCCGTCCATCATTTGTTTGTTGTAACGAACATTCATTAAAACCACAGCTTGCACAGGGATTGATAAGGAGCCTGGGGCTGTCCTATTAAGAAAATCTGAGAGTTTGAGTAGAACAAGCTTAAGGACAGCAACACTTCCTCTTGAAATGCAGAAAGCATCACTAAGACAACTGCCCTGCTCCAAGATGTAGAGGCTTGCATCTAGCCATGCTTCATGGAGCCTGCACCCAGAGAAGGATATGACACCTATCCGAACCAGACAGATGCAGGTATAAGAGCTATGGTGGAGCTCAACCTGCTGAAGGGCCCCATACTGAGGAGAAACAAGGGGAATCAGCACATGGATGTGTCTGGAGGAATCGAGCCCCCTTGCTAAGGTAGCGGCAACAATGTTCTGATTGATTCTGGCCTCCTTCCAAAAAGAGTTCCAGAAGCAAGGCCTCTGTAGCCTGCTGCATTTAATGAATGGTCAATCTGGTAATGCAGACTGCCATCTTTGAAAAGTGGGAAGGCTCAGAGAGGTCCAGAGGTTCCCAGTTCACAAACATCCACAGGAGGATGCAACAGGAAGTAGGGCATTTGTACAGGAGTCCCTTTGTTGTCTTTTACGGTTTACAAAAGACAAAGAAGTCAATAAGAAGAATATTGTGTAAGAGGAAGAGACGTGTGAGAGTAGAGCCCATGAGCAACTGCCGAGCACAGTTTTAAACCAAATCAAGAACCAAGATCTTAAACCAGAAACAGAACTAAGTGGGAAACCTTACCAATTCCACACTTGAACATTACAAACAATGGAAAAGCCATTTGGTTTGGCCAGATAAGTGCGAGATGTTTCTATTTATTTTTAAACATATGCAGTAGGCATGAAGATTTTAAAAGTATAACACAGTAACAGTGCTGCTGTCTAAAAGTTGCGTCCATGTTTGTAAAAGAAAAAAAAAAAGATTTCCTACAAGCAATGGCCCTATACGTTTTAGGCAGATGTACACAAATGACATCACTAATAGTGAAGATGGTCAATGGCTGAAGGGGGCAGACCACCGACTCATGCCTGCATGCGGTGGTAGGCAGGAGTGAAATGTAAAAGAAACCTGAATAGACCAATGGATTAAGAGAACTGACAGAAACCTCTGCATAAATGTATATAGGGATGTGCATATTAACTAAAAAATGTGAGAAGTTTCAAGAAAAAGCCATTTGAAACTGCTACTGAAAAGGCCTGCTTCAATGCACAGATTTATACAGAGGTTGTTGTTGACGCTAGACCAGTTGGGTTAAGTGCTATTCTGGCACAGCACAGCGGACACCCACCCCCATCCTCAAAAGCTTATTGTGGCATATGTCAGTACAAGATTGTCCCAGACAGAACGTGCTTATTCACAATCTGAGAAAGAAAGTTTGGCTGTGGCATGGGCTTGTGAACATTTTCATGGGTTCCTGTATGGAAAGTCTTTTACGATGGTAACAGATCATCAAGATTTATTGACTATCTTTGGTAATACAAAAGCCAAGATGCCTCCTTACATTAAACGGTGGGGACTAGGATTACGAGAGTATGATTATAACTTTGTGCAGCATCCAAGGAAGGATCAAAACACTGCTGACTACTTCCCAGAGTGCTTATACAAAGTCGAGGTACTCCATTCAAGATGGCTGAAGTCTACATTAATTTTATTGTAAAGTTAAATATGCCAGCTGCCATATCGTTAGCCCAGATCATCACTGCCACGGGCCATTATAGTGACATGCTGAAGTTGAAAGATACAATTACTAATCAGTCGCGGAACCGACCCGCTCAACCTCTCACCAGTGATGGTGAATACCAAAAGTACAAAAATTTTAAAGATGAACTATCGATAACTCAATAAGGACTTTTACTGCGAGGGTCGAGAATCCTAACTCCGGAGAGTCTGAGACAGAAAATAACTGAAGTGGCTCACGAAGGACATCATGGTATTGTTGCCACCAAAGGAGCTCTACAAGAGCCAGTTTGGTTTCCATATTTAGATGGGATTTGAAAAGGAACTCAAGGCCTTTCATCTATGTAGCAGTCTTTCTACAAAACTTACTCAACATAAAACTTATGTCAGAACTCCCTAAGCACGCATGGGAGAGATTAGCCATCGATTTCTTTTGTTCACTCAATAATGGAAATTATCTGATGGAAATGGTGGATGAGTACTCCTGTTTTCCATTAATAGAGGATCTCTCATTCACAATTCATGAGCGAGTCATTGAGAGACTCGACTTACAGGATAATCTGAACACAAAGCATCAGAAGAGTACACCTTTGTGGCCACAGGCCAATGGACTCGTTGAGCATTTTAGGAACATGCTAAAGAAAGCAGTACAGTGTGCGACTCTTGAGAGCCTCAGTTTAGAAAATGTTTTGAATTCCACCATACGAGCCTATCATCCAACACCTCACTCAACCACAGGCGAACGTCCTGCAACTTTCAATCAATCAATCAATCAATTATTTGTAGAGCGCACTACCTACCCGTGAGGGGAGGGGGGTGCCGCTACTGCTCGAACTTTGATGTTCGGGAGAGCAATGACAACCAAGTTACCTCAATGGACCAACAACAAAGAAGGAAGTGAGAATACAACTCAGATTAAGTACTTGGTTAGTTAGAAAAAGATGAAAGTCTATGTCGCCGATCTAGTGATAGCCTGCCAACTACGAAAGAGAAAATCAGATGCTGCACCTTTCCACGTTGTGTCCACCAAGGGACATATGGTAACAGTGTCCTGGAAAGTCTATTACCAGAGATTTTTCTGCTTTTGCCAATATATATATATATATATATTACCTACTGGCGGTCGCCAGTAGGTAGTTATAGTTAGGACCACGTTTCCATAGGAAATCCGCAACATTCTATTTTGAATAACTTTGGCGCCGGTCGACGAATCCTCGCGAATTTTTCAAAATAGGTGGGGTGCTACGCTCCGCTCCTACCCTGAAAGTCTCGGGGGGATTCGTCAAGCGGGGGCTGAGATAAAAGGGGGGTCCCAAAACGCGTTTTTCCCATGCATTTTTCCATAGGACCTTTAGACACAGCTACAGCCCGAACGGCTGAACAGAATTACTAGAAATTTGGCAGAAAGGTAGTCCTCAGGTCAAGGAAGTGCCTTTTGTAGGTTTGGTGTAAATCTGTTCAGTAGATTCTGAGAAAATAGCCTTTAAATCAATATATATATCTGAGCCAGCTTACGGTGCGCTTACGGTACGCTTACCGTACGCGTACGGTGGCGTGCGCGCGATTCTGATTGGCTCTTAGATCTTAGTAAACATTCGAATCGGCCGAAACCAGGAAGCGGCGGCCGCCATTTTCTCTCTCGCACTGAGAGTGATGATTAAAATACAAAGACCAAAAACATGTAAAGGGGCTGTTTGGACAGCTCCAAAACACCTAGCCATGTTGAGGGAGTCCCCAAAGATCCCCCAAGGCCAAAAACTGAATTTATATTTTTTCGCTAATTTCGCCGATTAAAAAAAAAAAAAAATATCCACACTCACCCCACCCCGTGTGCAAATGGTGCCCGAAGGGCACCATTTTCGCATGGCTTATTATAGTGGCGAAAAATTAAAAAATTACCTTTCAAAAC
This sequence comes from Triturus cristatus, assembly GCF_964204655.1. Taxonomy (NCBI): domain Eukaryota; kingdom Metazoa; phylum Chordata; class Amphibia; order Caudata; family Salamandridae; genus Triturus; species Triturus cristatus. The sequence goes on from NC_140581.1 coordinate 306,356,718, forward strand.
GAAGTGCATCATATGTCCTCCATGTGCGCACGGTGCGCGAAGCGCATCGTGCGTACATGGCCCATCTAGCGTAACGTGGGCACGCGGTGCGCGTAGCGCACCGCGTGCCCACCGTGCGTGCACGGCACTAACTGCGTAAAGTGGGCGCGCGGTGCGCGAAGCGCACCGCGTGCTCACTGTGCGCGCACGGAACGAACTGCGTTAAGTGGGCGCGCACGCCACGAATGGCGTAAAGTAACTTAGCATTTAAAAAAACGTACAAATTCACTGAAAAAACCATAGGTTTCACACACGTTATAGTTAGGAATTAGCATTTAAAAAACCTTGCAAATTCACTGAAAAAACCATAGGTTTCACACATGTTATAGTTAGTGGAAATTTTACTGATAAAAAAACCAATGAAATTCCCCCGTTATAGTTCGTGCAGGCAACTATAACTCACGCGACCGCAATCTTCTGCTGATGACATATGTGTCTTTATGAAAAAAAAATATTTGTAATATATGTATAGCTAAAAATGTATGGAAGAAGACATGGGCAAATAAGTGTCTAAATACAGTATTAGCATCAGCAGAAGATTGCGGTCGCGTGAGTTATAGTTGCCTGCACTAACTATAACGGGGGAATTTCATTGGTTTTTTATCAGTAAAATTTCCACTAACTATAACATGTGTGAAACCTATGGTTTTTTCAGTGAATATATATATATATATATATATAAATTTAAAATATATATATTTAACAGAGGGGGGATGTAGTGTCTTGCTTATTTTATGACTGAATCCTTTTGGGTCCTAACAGACTCTGTAGAGCGGTGACGTAGGTGTCAGAGCACAATGGCATGAACGTTTGTTTTAAAATGCAAAGTTCGCAGTTACACACACCAGAATAAAGATGTGTAATACTAAGCTCCGTATATGACTTGGTCATTGAGGGGTACCTAAGCTGGGAAGACTCTAAATACACCTTATAATTTATTTCAAAGGTTGGTACTGTGACAAATGTAATATTTTAGTTACTTCAGAGTGAAAGAAGGAAAGTAAGAAAATGGTACAGTCAAAAGAAAAAAAAACAATGTGGGAGGAGAATGCGTCCAATCGGGTTGAGGGATGCTAGTAACTGATGTACGGAGAAGGCCCATTCGTACGCGAATCGGTAACTTTACAGGAGTGTCCTGAAACATGTGATTAACTTCAGATCTCAAGGATGGGCTGAGGAGGTTTTAGTTTGGGACCTTGCATCTTCAATAATAAGCCACCAGGTTTCACCCATGTTAATGAGCATGGTTCGATCATGTTAGCAGGTGATAATCGGGGGTTTCTAGCTGCAGTGCAGGACAGGGCTACATTAAGCCCACCTTTTGGGCCTTTTTCATATGGGGCTTTGGGGGGTGGTGCAAAGGACCTTCAATTTCACCCCGAGACAGAGATGTAGGCAGTGCAGAGCCCTCAGAGAAGGTGTTTTGAGCCCTCAGCGCAGGTTAAGGCACATTCTGACAGCCTCGGTTTGTAGCATCCATTGAAGAGTTGTAGAATTCAGGTTGCTGGAAATTCGCAGACAAGGTACTTTGGAAGAGATCACTTCCCTTCCACTTGCATCAACCAGGTGCTCCTCATAAGCGAGACGATGGTAACTGGCCAGGGAATGTATTCCAACCTCGGCTCACTCTATTAAATGGGCAGATTTCACTTTGCTAGCAGCTATGATGCCATGCTGCCACCTGCTGGCAAGAGACAATATTTTCAGGACTCTACTTGCATCCTATCAATGGAGGATTCATTCATCCGATCTCAATTGCAGAAATCAGCAGCCAACGAATCCCCCGCACATGAACCTGAAGTAATAGCAGGGAATGCAATTCTCCTCCTCAATGTCCCACATGAAAGCAGGTTTTCTTATTCGTGGGCTCGAGCCAATGGCGCCCTCGGTGACAATATAACAGATTATATGACCGGCTGAGAAGAACAGGTTTCCATTGCTTAACTCCACTGCTATAATTGAACTCTAAGCCTACCATGCTTGCCTGACTTTGGTGCCGGACTTTAAAATGGAGTGACCTGCACTACAGTCAGGGTTATGTGCAGGAAATGCCGCTGCCCGCGTCCCACGCAGTGGGACATCAGCAGGGCAGCTTTCTAGTGGCCGCCCGTCGCAGCCTTCCCCCTCCCCTTGTTCTGCCTCGCGAGCAAGGCCGCGCCCAGAGAGGGGATCTCCCAATGAGTGTGCCGGTAGGAGGCGGGCCGATAGGGGGGCGAGGCTAGCCCCCCCCTACTTAGGCGTCCCTCTCGCCCAGTTCCTCCTCTGCTTCCTGCGCGCCGCTCCTGCCTGGACACGCGTATTCCCACCCATTCCGCTTACCCTGCGTGGCGGAGACAGCGCGTTATTGGAATGTTTTAATGTTTCTCTTTTGCGTTGCAGGCGGAGTTACAGGGCGATCTGGAGGCAGACTGGTACAGTAAGGGTACCTCTGCGACAGGCGGTACAGTAAGGGTACCCCTGTCCGGCACAGTAAGGGTGCCCGAGCCAAGGTCCAGGAGCCGAAGGGGGTTCTGGGAAGACCGCGACGGCGCCCCGTTAGTCCTTCGGGCGGTTGGGGGGCCTGACCAACCGGGGGTGTGCCACAACACGCTCCGCCCCTGTCAAAAGGGGCGGGAGTAGGAGACAGATCACGTGACCCAGTGGATGATCTGAAAATAAATATGTGCCGCACTGCCGGGCATCGACCCACCGTGCGTGCTGGCTCACCAGGCGGGCGGAGCAGCGAGGGGCTGCTTGCCCTGGATCGCCCGTAAGATAACCCATTTATCGTCATACTTACGTTGTATGAAATAAACCTGCAGCAGTTCTTCACCCACAATGAAAGTGTCAGTGTAATCCTTGGGTGACGTCTGTGCATGCGTGTTGAATGAAGCGGATGACGGTGTGGTCACTATCATACAACATGGATACCTAAAAAAACAACGCAAATGTATTACACCAGCCCAGTCTGACGTTATTGTGAGGCCAGCAGGACCTGTACCTGTATCTGTATACCAAGACCACCACCCTTGAGCGCAACACCACCTGAACACCTTGCTGAGCGATGGCACGAATTTCCTGCTCTGTAAATATGTAACATATAATGGTCCAAGCCGAATTGCTGTTAAAATGTAATCCTGAGTGAATTTACAATTTATATATATATTTATCTCTAACCACTAGTATATGTAGTAGACCTTTGTACTTACTACGATTCCTAAGCGATTTTAGAGTTTATCTGTTTGTATCTCTTCCTTGAGTGACTTTATAACTTGTACATTTGAAATTTTTCCTCCTTTCGCTCCACTTGTACAATTGCATTTTTTTTTCCTGTTTATATCTCTTATGTAACTCATGTAATCCAAAATCCTTATGTAACCCAACTGGTTCTTTTGTAAAGCACTCTGACACCTTTGGGTAATGTTTGCACTATATAAAATCACATTAAATAAATAAACAATAAATAAATAAATAAATTAAATCTCTGGCAGTAAATCAAGAGGGAAAGTCTGCTGGAATCGGAATGGTCACAAGAGCTGCACTGTCCCCAGAGAAGCACCTTTCAGAAACAAAGTAATTATCATGAGGTACTATTGGAACCTAGGACATTCCTCCGCTTTCTGCCAGGCCAACCAAGATGTGCGTGTTGTGGAGGAATACATACCTCCTAGCAAAGTTCACATGCTAGAGACACTGAACCAGCAACATATGTGAAGTCCGCCAGCAGACAGCAAACAAGCAGATAAAATTGCAGACCACAGTGTACAAAGCCAACTCTGAGCTAGAAACTAAAACTGGGCTCCAGACAAATGTTACACGGGCAAGCTGAGATAATCTACAACATTGAACCGTCTCATTTACACCCAGTGAAAAGGCAGTCAAACTGGCAGGACCGCATAAGTACATTTTCAAACACTCTTAGTGAAATACATCCACTAGTGACAACAACTTAGAAGATAACTAACAAACGATCGCATTGCAAAGATACTAACCAGCCATGCATCCACGACGAACAATAACCTATACATCCTAAATAGGAATAGTATTTATAGAAGAATTAAAACGCTTGTAGCTTGTGAAAAAATGTTGACACTTGTCAGAGACCAGTTTACTGTATTTATCGTTTCATAGGACCTAAGAGTTGTGCAACACATTTGATTGTGAAAAATAACCTAAAGCACCACAAGATTGCACTATGACCCTCTGGAGAAGAGAAGTGACTGTTGCATGGTAGAAAACCTGCAGGTCCACCTAGCAGGTCCACCTCCCTCGCTCCCTGCAGGTCCACCTCCCTCGCTCCCTGCAGGTCCACCTCCCTCGCTCCCTGCAGGTCCACCTCCCTTGCTCCTTCCATGTGTTCTCCTCCTCCTCCTCCTCACAAGGTCCACTGCTCTTGGTAGGCGGGCAGACGGCTGTTGACTTCCTGGTCGATGGACCCTCACCCAACGAGGAGACTAGAAGACCTTGGTACCTAGACCAGGTTCCATTAGTTGGAAGTTGTGGTGATCTTCTCTCCTGTTGAACAGTGACCAACTTGTGGGTCTCATGCTCCCATCTTTATAGTCCAACTCCAAACAAAAATGTGATTTAGTGTTTGATCCTTTCAAATGTGGGTTACAAATGTCAAGCCCTGTTGAAGTGCCCTTTCCTGTCCACGGTCTGTCAAAGACAGAGTCAACCAATGCAGGAAGGTCTCTAATTCAGAATGACCCACAACACAGGCCACTGGGGTAACTGGGGATCACACCTTGCTGTTGACTTCTACTAAAATATGCCTCACAAAGGTTCAAAGGCCTAAGCCTTTCTCTCAATCACAATTCCATGGCCCACAGTGACAACTTCATCGTCCCACTATCTCCCTGATAATTAGCACAGGTCATACTGGCCAGTAACTCTTCCTGGAATCAAAGATAGCTTTGATGTGCACAGAGGATGTTCTGCTCCCCCTCATTCAGTGTGTTCTCCCACTACAGACCTCAGGAAGTCAGCAATACAATCTCCAGTCTGATGGCTACAGTCCTCACCTTTCCTAGACTCTCCAGGCACTGTGTTTCCCAAATAGAACATACAGTCCCCCATGGTCATGGTCCATGCACAGGCGCACTTACACTTCCCAGCATGCTCATACAAGTATCATACGCTCTCCAGCACAACACATAATACGTGTAGACAAAGGGTGAGTAAGTACACAGCCACAGAACTTTACATGAATGGGCCAGTAGGTCCCACTCTTATGATACAGAGGAAAGGCCTGCTCACACTGTTGAGAACTATAAACCAAAAAACAAGCATGCCGCTACCATCAGGCTCATGTTACTGGACTCCAGGTAAGTGCAGTTGCCCTCTAGTACTCTAAGGGTATAGCTTTGTGCGCCCCTCCTAGTCCAACAAGACTGCATTACCATGAGACAGGCCTGTGTCATGGTGCGCATACATTATCCGTGTCTACCCATGATCGAAAATCATTACCAGGATTCTGGATATCCATGCAGCTAGGGATCTCAGAGCAGGGGTGCAAGTCGGTCACCATGCAAGAGACTTTTCCATTTCAACATCTTTTCTACTGTAAAGATTTAGAAACCAACTGTGCTGACTTCAGATTACAACTCTGTTATGGTCATGGTTTGAGATGAGAGTTCTCTGATTGGAGGACATCATGAAAGCATACAGCGTCATCGGTGATTGTCCTCCAATCAGAGAAATTGCAGATTTATCAGGAAATGCCGGGAACTGGGGCGATAAATATGCTCTGGCGAAGGGTCTGGAGTGCTTCAATGTTTTTGTTTTTGCTGCTGCCTTGCACTCCTGCTACATTTCCTGGGCTTCCTCGTCGTCCTTGCTGCTGCTGTGTTTTTCCAGCAGCTGGTGTCCTTTTCATGCTTCTTCTTCGTGGCTGCCTATGAAATACAATCCTGTGGCTGTTTCCTGGTTTCCACGGCAACCGGAACTTCATGGGACTTGTAAGTGGGCTGCCTCTGCCCCACCTCCTCCACCATTTCCTGGCTTTTCACCCCTCAGACCCACATACAAGCATACACGCACGCGCACACACACATTCTTATCTCCAAATATTCACGCCCACCCTTTGCCCACTGCCGTCTTTGGGATTCCTCTGCTAAAGTAAGTCACACAACAATGACACAAGATTTGAATAGTGAAGGCAGGCTGGAGAGCATTTCTCATAGGTTCAGCCAGGCACCTGCTGACTTGCCTTGGCTGTGCTTTCAGACCTTTTACACTTTGCTTGATATCACCAAAAAGTCTGCACTGTGTTTTATGACTATTTAAACATTCTCTAAATATGTTATTAGTACATGAGCTGATACTGTGTTTCTGTGTTAAAGTACACTTTTCACACAATCCCATTCTCTTCCATCCTCTGCTTGAAACCTCGTCTCTCCTTCCACCCATCTTTGCCTTTTATTCTCATTTCTTTTCTTTCACTTTTGCCTTGCTGCTGACGTCACCCATATAATGTTGTCAAATGTGCAGCTTCCACCATAGAAAGCTCAGGTGGTTCCTTCGCTGTATTTCTGTTTGGAAGATTGTCCATGGCAGGGATGTGGGGGGTGTATTACGCCCTCACCTCCTTGTCGAACTTCCTGTCTCTCTTCTTATCTCCTCTCCCTTAAATTCCTTCAGGTGGCTTCTTCACGTCCGGTTTTGTTTTCTCTACACCTGTCCTCCCAGTCACCCCGCTGCCATCATGTCCAGGGCAGGCATGGCTCTCTGTTTTGCTATTAAGTGCATTTCCCACAATCAGGATCATGTGGGTCCTGTCCCCTCACCTCCCCAGTGATCAAGACCTTGCTCTGTCTTAGACAAGGTCTATCTTTCTGTTCTGAGTAAGGAGTGTCTCTCCCACACTGGGACTCTCTCAGGTGGGTCCTGCCCTCTCACCCCTCCAGTGGGTCTGCCAGGGCCTAGCTCTATTCCACAAGGTCTCCCTCCGCTGTCTTCCACAGTTGGGGTCTCTCGGTGGGTCCTGCCCTCTCACCCTCCATCTGATATGGCAAACCCTTGCGCTCTGTGCCACAAGGTCTCCCTCTGTTGTGAGTAAGGAGTGTCTCTCCCACAGTGGGGCTCTCTTGGGTGAGTGCTGCCCTCTCACCCCTCAAGTGGGACTGCCATGCCCTGGCTCTGTTCTACAAGGTCTCCCTTCCATTATTATCCAACCTATTAACCAGGGATACTATGTTTTGACATTAATGGTTTTCTGGAGAACAATGGATTGAACAATTTTTTTAATTTATCTCAAACTTAATCTAGAACCTGGTCTCTCTGTAGAGAGGAACACTGCGTTTCCTGTTCTGCCGGTTTATTTGAACAAAGTATTGCTTTCTGGGCATTGTAGTCCTCCAATGTTTAAGATCAGTTGGATTGCTGCACCTGATAACAATAATTTGTAAAAATGAAAGCCTGAGAATGGATGCATGGACACTCTTTTACTAATGTTTTGTAAGGGTGCTTGCACTCTGAAAGGCTACACAAAAGTTAGTGTCAATCTACTTACTTTTCAAAGGCCTGTATGCTTTATTGCATCGTATTATGCACCCGCCAATGCATACTTTAGTAAATAAATGCCATGGTGTATGGCCTTCATACTGAGATCTAGATCCATAGTGACCTGGTAGCATAGTGTAATTTAGCACCCCTATGCAAACTAGGGTTCTTTGCGGCGCTCTAAGGCTGGCTTCAGAGCCTGGCCTCTCAGTAAAGAGGGATGCAATGTGGTTCCCTGGAGAAGGTAAGTAAGGTGTGACCCTGAAGAGGCAGGACTGGTGGTCTGCTCCATAGCACCCCCTGGTAGTATGGATATTGTCCATGAGAAGTAAGCAGGTAGATTGCCTTATACTCCTGGTGGATAGCCGAATGGTTTAGGTATGTAAGAACCCTACGAATGGCAGTACATACTTCTAAACGGATAGCGAGACAAGACTAGGTTTTACTTGTATATGTACGCTTCAAATACCATGCTTTTACATAATGAGTACAATGTTTTTTTGGGGTTTTTTTAGCGATCATTAGCAGATGTATACCTGTAATGTTGATATGGTTGATACACTGATAACAATAAATAATAAAGTGTGTTAAAAAAAAAAGAGGTAAGCAGGTGGTGGTTTGCGTCCCAATTTTTATTGATGGGGCAGAATGAAACCTGGGGGAGGGCAAGAAGCCGTGGCGGTTGGCATGGACCCTGAGAAACAGAGATGGGTAGGTGAGTCTATCCTAGATACTAATGTCTGTGGTTGCCTTGTGGGCTGTGGCCCAGGTCCTGATCTCTGAGGGTAGCAACCCTGAGACAGAGAAAGTAAGGACTAGAAGCCAGGTTTCACCTGCAGCAGTGAGGCTAAAGGAGGGTAGTAGGAGAGTGGGCCATGCTTAAAAAAGAATTGGCGAGAAACATTTTCTACTCAAACCAGTCTCTTGCTGTCTGTATTTATCCATATTCATTTATACATATTCATTTTGTTTTGTGAATAGATGATGTGATAACTCGTATATTTCCACATTTACTTAGAGATAGACGTGCACTCATACTTTGATGCCTGTCGCGTTTTTAGCAAATTACACTGCCAAAATAATATAACACACACAAACAATTGGCATAATACCACAAAAACCTGTTGAGAAATGCAACAATTAATGTAAGCAAATCTCAGTGAGCTTTATAACTCCCTATGCTGGCAATATGTACAGCTACTGGCCTGAAAGTCAATCTCAGCATAGAGTCACCCAAAAGAAGCCAATTATTTGCATTTTTCCACTTTTAAAAGTAGATACAGACAGGATATACAATGTTTTCTGTCTGTAGTTACCTGTAAAAATCTGTAAAAACAGAAAACAGGGATCACCAATTATGAGGAGTACTAAGTTCTAGACATTTTTGTAAGGAGGGGGTCCTCATGCCTGAACATTTTTGACAGGGGGGCATGGCATCCAAAAGTTTGAAGCCCTCTGCTCTGGCCTACAATAAGTCGAACCACTGGCAACCGCTCGGGGTAGCATTCCAACCCACTGTTCTTTTGCCCACCATGCCGCCTCAGATTAAACACAGCTATGTGCAAACCATTCTTGACCCTTTTCCAATAGAACAGTTCAGCCCAAACTGCCAAATCGGTTCCTCCCTGAGCCAGAACACAAGAAACCCAAGACCAGTTTTGCTCTGATTGGGTCTCTTCAGTTAGGTGTAGCTTGGTTTCAGAGGCACAGTAAGCAAAGGACCCACGTATGGGCATACCCTCCACTACTTAGGGTGTTAGATCAAACACACCAAGGGGATGAGGACTCTCTTTCATGCAGAAACAAGTACAATAGAGATTCCCGATAATATGCTTGAGACATCATTCATGTCTTAACAGGCCATCAAACTAACGAATTATTAGACCATGAATTTGTCAACTATTTTTGTAGCATGAACTTGAAAATGAGGCAACAAACACTAGGAAATACACAAGGGATAAAATAACTCTGAGCCATGTCTCGGGCGATATTTTAAAACCCGGGACATGTATCGGGTCTAGAGATCATCAGTTCAACAAGTACTTACTTGCACCCACTGGGGTGAACCACTCAAGAACTTCATGTACCAGCTTCCCTTGGGGCGAGCCCGAGGAGGGGCTAGCGGAGTGCGGTCCATTGCGATTGTTTCTAAAAATGGCTCCCTCGAGCTTTGAGCTGACGAGCTCCTGGACGACGCACCTGCGTGCCTGTGCGGGCACTGAGGCCTTTGACGGTTGCTTGGCGGCCCTCTCTTCCACCCCTAACTATTTTCTCTACTGATGAGGGAAGTTATCCCGAAACCCGAGCCATGTCTCAGGCGATATTTTAAAACCCGGGACATGTATCGTGTCTAGAGATCATCAGTTCAACAAGTACTTACTTGCACCCACTGGGGTGAACCACTCAAGAACTCCATCAGAGATCATCAGTTCAACAAGTACTTACTTGCACCCACTGGGGTGAACCACTCAAGAACTTCATGTACCAGCTTCCCTTGGGGCGACCCGGAGGAGGGGCTAGCGGAGTGCGGTCCATTGCGATTGTTTCTAAAAATGGCTCCCTCGAGCTTTGAGCTGACGAGCTCCTGGACGACGCACCTGCGTGCCTGTGCGGGCACTGAGGCCTTTGACGGTTGCTTGGCGGCCCTCTCTTCCACCCCTAACTATTTTCTCTACTGATGAGGGAAGTTATCCCGAAACCCGAGCCATGTCTCGGGCGATATTTTAAAACCAGGGACATGTATCGGGTCTAAAGATCTTCAGTTCAACAAGTACTTACTTGCACCCACTGGGGTGAACCACTCAAGAACTCCATCAGAGATCATCAGTTCAACAAGTACTTACTTGCACCCACTGGGGTGAACCACTCAAGAACTTCATGTACCAGCTTCCCTTGGGGCGACCCGGAGGAGGGGCTAGCGGAGTGCGGTCCATTGCGATTGTTTCATAAAATAACTCCTGGAATGAAGCAATATTTATTGTGTTTGCTAAGTATGTTATACCGCGGTGAGATACTGCAAACTACTGTTCACAAAGGCACTTGAAATGTTTTATTCTTCTCTGTCCCAGTAACATTGACTCTAGTAGAAACCTTCTTTTAAATAATTTTGGACTCCAGAAACAACACTCCACAAACCATCCATTGTTCAGGGTGGTGTACAATATAATTCTATGTCAGGACTGGAGGCTCCGAATATGCTTCTCATTTCTTTACTTAGAAATGCTCAGCAGCCAATGAAAACACAGTAACAAAAATCACATGAAAAACCATAGAGTCCTATGGTATAGAAGGACCCATCACAACCATAGTGTCCTCTTTCTTTGATGCTCCGCAGCCAGTTAAGTGCTCTTTCATTATATTGCTGATTTCAGTCTTCTGAGCGGATGGCGCTTTTGTGATGAGACTGTTTGCGCTTCGTTTTAGTTTTGCAGGGATATCTGTGTTTTAAGACTGCTTTAAGATACGTATTGCCCTAGTTTTAAACTCGCTCTTTGAGGGCTCTGTGCATATTTGGGTTCATCTCCGCTTCTGGGGCGCCTTCTGTGGTACGCGCATTGACCCGTTGTAGGCTATTCCTCTTCAGAGCAAGGTAGATCGTCTCCGACTTCGATCGGAGTTCGCGAGCGTTTTGTTCTGGGGAGCGGGTGGTTCCGGGGAGCGAGGATGCGCGTCTGAGTGACGCGCGATCCTCTTTCTATTTCTGACGAGCGGCCGCCATTGCGCATGCGCGGCAGCCATCTTGCCCTCAATGACTATTACTGGGCATTGAATGAACGCTGGAGCAGCGTTTTGGTGCTTCAGACCCTCGTGCTTCACTGTTTTACAGCACAAAAGGCTTGTTTTGCTCCCCTGACGCCCTACTTGCAGAATAAAAGTAGCGTGGGGCTGCATAATAACGCATAGGCTTTGCCTAGGGTGGTTATTAGGCAAGCTCCTCCTCCCTCCACATCTGAATTTGTTTTTCACTGATCCTTTATTAGGATTGTTTTAGGCTTGCCTGCAGTTACCACCCCCGACCTTCTCTGCATTACATATATTAACAACAGCCTGCCCTTGAAGTAGAACAATATACAGGCAGTTCTCCTGGGTCTCTGACTTCACACGTGGTGTCTTACGATGGCCGAGTATTATGAGGAGGACTACTATTATTATGCGGAGGAACCCTCTGGGCTTATTGAGCAAGACCTCGTTGAGGCTCTGGACGCAGATGTCCAACATTCAGTAAATTTGGCGCTTGTAAGGGCAATTGCACCCCTGAAACGTCACCTATGCCAAGCAATAAGGCTGGCTCCCTTCTGCAGGACCGCGTGCGAGACCTGGGGGCAAGGGAAAGCCCAACCCACATGCTGCAGACTTTGCTAGACTGGCCAAATCCATGGCAGATCAGGAACGTATTGCACCTAGCAAGGAGGCCACGATCACAGATCTCTCAGGATGATGACCAGGACACCTTCTCGGATCCTTCCACTGACCAAGAGGAGGCTCCTCGACCTTCAAAAAAGGTGAGAAAGGAGAAACACTGAGCAACCCCAACCCCTAGAGTCCTCAATTTTGAGCCCGCAGACATCATTCACCCTAATTCATCTGCTTGGCTCCCCAGGAGGTGGCGGATTACGTCCAGTCTCATCTTCGCCAGGCGTTCGATATGGAGGTGCGGGCACGACTCCGGTCGGCATGCCCTAGGCCTGACCTGGCCGGTAAGGTAGCGGAGACCCCTGAAGTGGACCTCTCAATGCTGACATACCTAAAAAAGTATTCGAAGGACCCCAAAAAGGACATTCACAGGTCTTGGAGGTCCTGTCAGGACAAATTATTGAATATGACTGGTCCCCTGACCAAAAGTCTTGAGCTTGGCTTTAAGCCAAAGATTCAGCTCTCGCCATTGATCAGGACGAGCTGATTGGCTGGGCACAGAAGGCAGTTTGCCAACTGGGCAATGCCAACTGTGCACTTTCGACGGAACGCCGTCGTTCCATTCTCCTGAAACTGGACCCCAAGCTGGCTGAACGGTCTACATCTGAATCGGGCCCAATGGCCCAGGGTTTGTTATTCGGACAACCTTTTTTCAAGGAATTAACTAAATTCGTGGCCACCTTCAGTGGGCTAGACAAGGACCAAGGTTCGCTCAAACGGGCTTTCCGCCCGGTTATCAGCAGGGCCGGATGCCTTCGGGGGCGCTTGTTCGGCCGGGGTTATAGTCAATGTTAGACCCGGCCTTGTGGCATGGCCATCCCTGACCCCTGGCCACACCCCCTGACCCGTACACCTCATTCAGTCCCCAGTACACGGCCTAGCCGGTCCTGCCCACCAGGACCCACACACACCCGACCCGGACTTCCCTGTCCGTGCCCTCCATCTTCCCAGCACCACCGGGCCCGCGTGCCCACTTCCTGCACCCACGATGGCCGCCCGGCCCCAGCACAACCCTGGCCTAGAGGCGCCACCCCAGCTGGGGAACATCACGCTCCCATAGAGTGAGAGAGGGAGGAGCAGTTTCCATCACACCTCTGGCCTCCCCTCGGGAGATGGGTTTCGATCGGCCCTCTGGCCTCCCTGAGGGCTGGCTCCACGCCTGCTGGGTGTCTGGGACTCCTCCCGATCCAGCCCTGAAAGGATCAAAGGACAACCTGGCAGGAAACTCCAACGAGCGGCCCCCAGGCGCTAAGACCCCTGCCTACACGGACCCCGGACATCAAAGAGGAGCTGACCTATATCAAGGGGTGCTCTGGGGCTATCTGGCAGATTCGACTCTGGAACGACGAAGAGCCCTGCTGACGTGGTCGCGGCTCCCTTGCAACCTTGGAACACCTGAGCCCTGCTGAGTGACTCGCGGCTCCCCTGAAGATCGTAAGACCTCCGAACTTGTGCTGAGCCCTGCTGAGTGACTCGCGGCTCCCCTGAAGATCGTAAGACCGCCGAACTTGTGCTGAGCCCTGCTGAGTGACTCGCGGCTCCCCTGCAGATCGTAAGACCTCCGAACTTGTGCTGAGCCCTGCTGAGTGACTCGCGGCTCCCCTGAAGATCGTAAGACCTCCGAACTTGTGCTTGAGCCCCGCTAAGTGATTTGCGGCTCCTAAAGACTCCTCTGGTCCGGCTGGACTGCAGCGTATCCCGCGGCTCGAGGATTGTGAGCTGTGCGTTGGGTACGCCCCTGCATCTATCCGGATCCCCCCAAAGACTGTCCCGCTACCCCTTCCCTACCGAGACTCTCTGAGCCCGAGCTCTATTTTGTACATATCTACCTTGGTGATCATAAAGATCTGACGAAACTGAATAGATAAAGATGTGTTCCCAAGAACCTACCGTGTGGTGTCTCTTTGTCGTGTGGTGCCGTGTGTGCGATCCTAGATACGAGACTCTTCCCCCTGAGGAGTCTCCCGCCAGTGCCCGGCTACGATACCCCGAGGGTAGGTCTCAGAGTGTTCAGGTAACCTCCCTGACTCCCCTGGGGTCGCCTTCTAACAGTCAAGGTGCCCCTCGTGACCAGCAAAGGGAGGGTTATCAAGACAACAATTCCAATACCTCCTCCTTATACCCCACTCGATGATCCCAGAACAGATACCGCAAAGGCAGATTTGGTGGAAACTCCAGTGGTCAACAAGAGTCCGGAAGCTCAGGTGAGCCTGATTCCTTGTTCCGAAGTGATTTTGGGGGTAAGAATAATGTGTTTTCTCAACAAATGGCACGAGATCTCTCAGGATACTTGGGTGTTAGAAACGGTGCAGGGGTACAAACTAGAATTGTACGACGCCCCGTCTCAGGACGTACGCCCGTCTCCAATGTCTTTTTCCCAACAAGAGCAATCAATCATAGCATTTGTAGAGTGCACTACTTACCCATGAGGGTCTCAAGGTCGCTGGGGTGGGAATGCTGCTACTGCTCAAAAACATCAGATCTTTATCTTGGCAGAAATCGAGTCCCTGCTGCGGAAAGGCGCCATAGTGACCTCCACTCTCCACCCTCGCGGTTTCCTCAGCCATGTCTTCCTTGTGGAGACGAAAGGGGGTGGATCCAGGCTTGTTTTAAACCTAAAAGATTTCAATTCCTGGATCGTTTACAGACACTTCAAGATGGAAGGCATCCATCTTCTGCGCAATCTCCTCCAGGAAGGGGACTGGATGGTCCAGCTGGACCTGAAGGATGCGTATTTGTCCATTCCCATTTTTGCCCCCTCATCGCCGGTTCCTGCAGTTTCTCTGGAAAGGGATTTGTTACGAGTACAAGGTTCTCCCGTTCGGCCTATCATCAGCACCATGGTGCTTCACAAAGCTTCTTCATCCGGTGGTAGAATCACAGAGCCCGGGGAGTTTGCCTCATCGTCTATTTCGACGACATTATTATCATGGCGACCTCTCCCCAGCTGGTAAGCTTACACCTCAATTGGGCAATCAATCTTTTACAGGACCTGTGTTTCATTGTGAATCCACAGAAGTCTATTATGATTCCGACTCAATCAATCAAGTTCCTAGGCTTCTTGGTCAATTCCCTAACTTGTCAACTCTTACTTCCGATGCCCAAGATCAGAGCCATCAAGCGGGAGTTTAGGTCTACACTTCACAGGCAGAC
Organism: Triturus cristatus; assembly: GCF_964204655.1. Taxonomy (NCBI): domain Eukaryota; kingdom Metazoa; phylum Chordata; class Amphibia; order Caudata; family Salamandridae; genus Triturus; species Triturus cristatus. The sequence continues at coordinate 306,371,805 of NC_140581.1, forward strand.
GATCTCCCTGAGATCCTCAGCCCGAATAGTGGGCTTGTTGGCTTCGTCAATTCAGGCTATCTTCCCGGGCCCCCTTCACTACCAGGCCCTTCAACTGCTCAAGATCCGCCATCTTCAAAAAGGCCTCGGTTACTCAGAACAAATTCCCCTCTCAGAGGAGGCAAGGCTAGAGATGATATGGTGGTTAAACCACATGGAGGCCTGGAACGGCCGAGCTCTATTCGGATCAGCCCCGGATGTGGTAATCGAATCCGATGCCAGTCGGTGGGGTTGGGGAGCCCGATGCGGCCAGTTGTCCACGGGTGGTTGTTGGTCGCCGGAAGAGCTATGTTTACATATCAACTGCCTGGAACTGTTAGCTGGTTCATTTGCGATCCGATGCTGGTCTCCCCAGAAGACAGATTGTTGTATCCTTCTTCAGATGGACAACATACCGGCTGTACGTTACGTCAACAAACTGGGCAGTACGAAATCCCGAATGTTGGCAGAGATTGCCAAAGGCTTCTGGCACTTCTGCCTTCAGAACAGAATCTCGGTAGTGGCGGAATACCTTCCGGGCTACAGCAACGAGGTGGCAGACTGGCAATCCCGCCATCTGTGGGATTTCAGTGACTGGATGCTGCTTCCCCAGGTATTTCAAAACCTGATCAGTCTTTGGGGTCCCTGTCAGATAGACCTATTTGCATCCCGCCTCAACAGACAGGTTCCTGAGTTTTCCAGCTGGAGACCGGATCTGGAGGCCCTGGCCACGGATGCATTCCTACAGGTGTGGCCGTCGACCCTTTGTTATGCATTTCCCCCGTTCATGATGATACCCAGGGTTCTAGTATGAACCAGATCTTATCAGGCGGAACTCATCCTGATCACTCCTTTATGGAGAGCACAAGCGTGGTTCCCGGTCCTTTTGGGAATGATTTGTGCAGTTCTCATTATTCTCCCTCGGTTAGAGAACTTGTTGTTGGACGCTCTACAGAATCCTCATCCATTAGTACTATTGGGCCAACTTCCTCTTGTAGCTTGGAGGGTTTCAGGGACAAATGGAAAGTCCCAGGCCTTTCTCGAGAGGCTGACAGATTCATCAATGAGGCCTGGTCAGCCAACATCCATAAAAGATATGCTTCCTGTTGGAAAAGATGGTGTGATTGGTGCTCTCAACGGGAGGTGGATCCCTCTCAGGCACATGTCTCTATAGTTGTTAACTTTCTGGCTTCAATAGCATCTTCAGGTTTGGCTTACAAAACAGTCAACAACTTTCGGTCCGCCATCTCAGCTGGTCATATACCCATGGATGGCAAACCCATTGGTAAACATCCGTTGGTGTGCAAACTGCTTAGAGGCATAGGGATGGTTAAGCCCCCGTGTCCCAAGTATTCACAGTTATGGGATGTTTCCATTGTCCTTAAATTTCTGGAAGCATGGCCTTCTAATAAATATTTATCCCGAAAGCAGCTTTCGGCTAAATTAACGATGCTCCTATGTCTAGTTTCATGTAAGCGAGTCTCTGATGTGCGAGCATTGGATTTAGCGGGCGTCGTTTTTCCCCAGAGGGTGTAACCTTCACCTTATCTAGAAGGACTAAATGTAACACTGCATCTATATTCTATCCAGCTTTTCCCAATAATCCTAAACTGTGTGTAGTGCAATGTGTTAAAGATTACGAGGTAAGTGCTGCAGACTTTCATGCTGATATGCAAGGCCAATTGTTGATTGCTCTGCAGAAGCCCTTTCGCCCAGTGACTCCAGATACCTTTTCTCAATGGATGCATTGGCTCATGGGCGAAGCGGGTAGTGATACTTCCAAATTTGGGGTGCATTCAGCCCGGGGTGCTATGGCTTCTAAAGCCTATTCAGCAGGTGCCAGTCTCTCTGACATTATGAACGCTGCTCACTGGTCTACCGAAAGTACATTTAAGGCGTTTTATTACAAACCTATTGTGGATGTGGCTTCTGTGGTGGTGGCTAAACTTTGAACAAGCATAATCGGAGCCTCCGGTCCTGACATAGAAATAAAAATTTGCGAACATTAGTGACAAGAATTTTCAATTCTATTAAGGACACGGAGGCGAGGATTATCCCACCCAGATCTATGCATTATATGACATGCTGTCTGATTAACATGCTATTTTATACTGTATATGTCTTGTTTTATCCCACCCTTTATTCTGCATTGTTGATGTTTCATAATTTGGCGATGGATTGCTATTACGGGGTACTCTATCATTTCAGGTGCTGATAATAAAGCCTGAGTAATCGTGCAGAGGATGCTGAGTATTATACAGTTCTTCGTGTTCCCACAATGGTGGAGTTCCTGGGCCATGTCCCATGCCGGAAGTGCAGCCCCGTTGAGCCTTCCAAGTTTGCTGGTTGGAGACGCTCATCCGCCGGTTGTTCTTCAAGAGCAGGTCGTGAATGGACTGAACTGCTATGGCTACAAAGAAAGAGGACACTATGGTTGTGCTGGGTCCTTATATACCATAGGACTCTATGGTTGATCATGTGATTTTTGTTACTGTGTTTTCATTGGCTGCTGAGAATTTCTAAGTAAAGAAATGAGAAGCATAATCCTCGCCTTCGTGTCCTTAATAGAATTGAAAATTCTTGTCACGAATGTTTGCAAATTTTTTATTCATTGACTCCATATCACCCAAGTAGGTATCTAGGAGGTTGCATTTGGAACGCAGTCCTCATTTAGCCCAAGTGCTAAGATGGGGATGTCCACTGAATAATATGCAGATGTGTTCCATTGCTGAGAGTGCTTAACTGCATGTGAATCTGGTATCCTGACTTTCGTTTTGATACTGACGTCACGCTAATCTAGCATGTGTGCAGAGGCCTAGGCACAGAGGACTATGTGGGATCCAGGACCATTCCTGTTACCTTGAGTAGGGCACCAAGACCCTCAGAGATGGAGAACTACCATCATTGACCTGGGTATAGCACAAAGCGGCAGTGACAGCATACCTTGTTTTGAGATTGGTAGGGTGACCAGTCAGTGAGGGTGGCCTACTGGCCTACTCCTATAAAGTTCTGTTATGGGAGTACCTAGCACCTTTTGCTGGCAACCTGTGTGTAGATCATGTGCGGCATGTGTGCGTCACGTGTGCAGTAGTAGGGCTCTTTGTGTGTATGGGTCCGAGTACTGAAACCAGTCGGATCATTTTGGCTACCCCCGGTTTAACATGACACAATATGGAGACAACTTCCCTAGAGCATAGAAGTGTATTATCTGCATTTCTGTGGCAGGAGGGAGGTGATAAAGACACTGAAGTGAGAAGGATGGACACAGGGCTACTTTGAGAAATTCCACTAGGATCTTTGTTAGAAAGGGGCTTTGAATTAGTTCTCCTGAGCACTGCTATTTGGTGGACTGTAGGGGTGAAGAATGTAACTGCAATTTGTTCTTAAAGGCGCGGCCGTTCCTAGGTGAGGCCTGCCCTTTTGTCATTCCGTGACTACTGTTTGAGAGACGTTGATGACAGCCAGGTGCAGAAATGTAATTGTGCTCATGTTGCCTGTTCTCTAGTTTTATGACGGGCCAAGAACTATGTGCTAGAAGAAGCATTGGTTCACACAAAGGCTGTGTCTTGCATGCAACCTGGGAAGGACATCTAAAAGAGAACCACCCCAAACCGGTCATGACATTTGAGACAGTGGATCTATATCCTGAGTCTAGAACCTGTAAAAAACGTAGGGCCCACGCCATTCCACTTGGTTTCAGTTTTAAGTTCTTCATGATCAAAGATGGCAGTGCTGCGCAGAGTACTCAAAGGACTGCTTCCTGACTGGGGGTGGTGTCTGTCAGTTCAGCTGGAGTGGGTGAGTTTCTGTCTACTAGCCTGTATGGGGCCAGGGGGAGGGAGAGAGAGAAGGAAAAAACGAAAGAGATAGCGAGAGAGAAAAAGAAAGCAAGAGAAAGGGAGAACGAAAGATAAAGAAAGAAAGAAAAAGAAAGAAAGAGAGGGTTACTGGCTGAATAGACAGCCAGAGTAAGTGAACATGTGGGAGTGAAGCTAGGAGTGACCAGTGCTGTAGAGGGTCTACATGTACATCCATGGTTCAAGATAGGAAATGCTACATCTGTCATGAGGTTCACCTGGCCCGTGCCAGACTACAACTACCGAGGTATTTGTATGAGGCCAGTGAGGCTGCCTCAGCTCCATCATTCAGACAGAACCGCTACTGCAGGCAAGTTCCTGCAAGAGTACCCAGATCACCACGGGACAGCAGATCAATTCAGGAAGATGGGTGTTAGAGAAATGAGAGCACAGAGAGGATACAGAGAGGGGGTGAAGCTCCACAAGAGAGTCGTGGCCAATTGAACTGTGTACTGTGTAGTGTTAAGTACTGCTGTTAAGATTAAAATGTATACCTCCTTTTCTAGAAATAAAAGCACCGATCAGGACACTGAAATATTGCGTCTGTTTGCGGACGGCTGCATTCTGAGCTTCTGCCCCCACATTGCCTCTCAGAAAAGCCTGTGGTTGTTCATCCTCACTACCTTAAGAGTAGAAGGTGGAAAGGGTTTTACTTGGCCCCGTTTGCAGCCCGATAGTAGGATGGGCCCCAGGACACCAGTGTCACATGATCTCAACCATCACTGTTGTGGCCCAGTAGCTCGTGACTTTCCCACCCCCTCCCCCACCCTCCCTCCCCCAATTCTAAATCTGGTAGGACAATAGGTGGCAAGTGGTGTGAGATTTGCAAGTGCCACTTCCAGCTTTATTATACAGAACAGTAAGTTCACTTGAACACAGCATTAACCTCACTGTACAATGCCAGACAAGGATGGAGTAAACCTCGACATCCTATCCTTAGATCAGTTATGGGATCTGTGTTTGGAAAGAGGATGGGGGCTTCCAGAAACATGGACAGAAGAACCTCGATAGTTTTGTTAAGAACCAGCTAGAGAATCTAGATGGTAATGAAGAAATTGTGGTGAGCTTTGGAGAGTAGCCCCAGTCTACCTGATGGCCCCCTAGACAGGGTGAGACATCAAGTTTTCCAAATGTTCTATTAAACCTGCAGTCTAGATGCCTGGCGGGTGCACTTTTAACTTAGCTGTATGGATCTGTTTATGGATAGGATCCCTCAGTAAAGAAGACCTTATACAATATGCCGGTGATGTTGAAATAATCTCTCAGTCAATCTAAAGATAAAGGCTACAAATATTCTTAATCGACACTCCAGACACCAATGTGACAGGGAGCAAGAGCTCAACACAACCAAGACTATGGTAGCACTGTTCAACAGAGTGCATGAACACCCCTGAAACCCCCGCGATGCACGGGGGGCACTCTTCTCTTTATGAATGTTTTTGCTTTAACCAGGGTTGTGCATTATTTTTAGTATGCTACCAAAAACTTTCATAAACCCTAATTATTGTGTCATCTGTATTTTGTATAATTTCTTGACGGGGGGTGGCGATGAAGGGAAGTGTGCTCCGCCCGCTTAACTTTGTCGCACGGAGAGTTGGTTCAAGCAGAAATGTCTTCTGGGTACTGTGTGCCTTGGCGGGACGCACTACACCAGGTTCACTGCTTGGCTTACAAAAACTGAGTACAGAGAAGCATCTCACAAACCTTTTATACAGGCGTGCACCAATCACTGGCGATCAATGGACACAGTCACAGGGGAAGGCTATGTCACATGATTTTCACCCATGAGCAACTGCTGCAAATCAGAATCATATGACAAAAAAAGTGTTTGCGGTGCTTCTTTTTTTCACACAGAAGCCTTCCTTGCATAACAGTTTTAATAAAATCCATAATTGTAGCAGATTTTGCACAGGTTACGCAAGGAAATAAGTTAAGCTATTTTACCCATCTCCATCGCATTCCTTCATAGTGAGCGGCAAGAAGTTGCTCCAGCAAAGACTCCCAGTTTAATTGTTGCAGATGGTGAAAAGCCAGCGCCCTTGGGGGGAGTCATGCTATTGCATCAGCTCGACACAAGCAGCTTTTAGAGCATGCAGCAAACATCTTCAGAGCCCTTGGCGAGCAGTGAAGATGTAATATGCATGTATTGGGGGCCGGGGTTCAGAATAAAATAATTTATATTTTTTCAGAAATAGAGAGGACCGAGATTCACAAGACATGAGGACAGCTGGTCAGAAAGGGATCAAATGACGAGAGGAGCTTTCACATCACTTCTGTGTTGAGAGACAATCTACAGTCTGGGAATAGAAGTCCAGAGTCAAACATATTTTTACAAAAGCATACCAACTTGCTTGTGGGGTTTTGCTAGAAGCACTAATCCGAGTCTCATGAGCGGTGGATGAAAAGGTGCTCCCTAAGAAGCAGGTGCACAGTACTACTGAGTTGGTACTACTGAGCTGGTGAAGTAGCACCTTTTACAGAGATCCACGTGCAAGCTGTAGATCACATAAAGATAGATGTATGTCCCCTTCTCTCTGACCCAGAGGGCTTCTTGCTCTATCTAGCTACTACACTCTCCACCCCTGCCCACAGCTGACTTCACTTAAGGATAGGCTGGGTCATTTTAGGTCCTGCATGCGCACTGTCTGTTGTGAGACATATTGTGAGCTTACCAAGAACAATCAGGAGCTTGGTGCCCATCAATCCTTACCATTGGTTGAGTTTCCCCTCACTCTCATTTCCCCGATACTTATTTGTGTCCCAGCTTGATGGTCTGTTTTTATCCCTCCCATGAAGCATGGCCTCTTTACCATCACTTTTCATTGGCTGGATTCTGTACTTTCACTCCTTGCTTTTCAAGCACTGCTTTTTTTTGTCAAGCACTTTGTGAGAGTGCATACTGTAGTGAATCAGCCACTTTTGTGGTCTGACACCCTATGATGACCCTCAACCACCACCATTCTGTGCTGACTTAAGTGTGTTATGTTACCTTAGCCTTAATGTAGGATGGGTTTGCATATGTCTGCTTTTCTTCTGCCTTTTGGTGGAATAGTCTTTCCAAGAAGAGAAGGTATGGGATGTTGAGGTGCAGTCTTGTGGGTGGTGGTGCACACATGTGCTCAATGTTGTATACTGAGGGATTAAGTGTATAATGTTATTTGGGTTAGGTGAATTATGACTTTGACCTATTGGCTTTGACGTAGTCTAATGTCATTCTGACTTTACCTTGCTTCAAACTTTTCTGTGTGCACAGTGGTGCTTGTAAGTTGTGTGGATGAGAATTATAGGTGCTGACTATTGCCTTTGACAGGGCCTCATGTCTGACTCTGCCTTGCTGCTGCATGCACAGCAGTGCTTGCAAGTTGTTTGGGTTATTCACATTCAAGGTCTTGGTGTTTTCCTGAGCGATTGTTTTTGTTTAGTGTACTGTGGAAGGCCTTGTGAGAGCTTCGTCAAGACAGAGGCTGGAAGAAGTGCGAATGGAAGAAGAGACTTGAGAGCTCCTTACTGCCATGGAGATGCTTGCTTGGAACTTGGCCAGTTCTGGTAAAATTCCTCTGGCGGTGGGAGGAGGTCTTTCACGAATCTTCTAGTGTGTTTATAGCTGAGGGTTGCAGGCTGAGAAACTGGGAGTTTGGATTCCGAGCGAGGGCAGACGTGTCTATCTCGGATTGAACCCTGGCTTGCTGAGCTCTGATCCCCGGCTGTAATTCCCCCAGTCAGAAGTGGGCAGTGTATGCACCAGGTGATGTATTGAGTTGTGTGGTTCTTTGATCATTGGAGGGGTTTTCTTTGTGGTGTGGGAGGTGCACATCCAGAGTACTCCTCTGCTCTCTATATATGTATATCTTTCTGATCTCTTGCAGGACGTCCAGTGTACCTTATCTTATATCAGTTATTGCTTGTTTATTAATCAGTATTATAGTTTGCTCAGTTATTGATTCGTGCCTTTAGATTATAAGTTTGCTACATATATTTGAATATGTTCAATCATATTATTGATATGTTAGAGTCTGCTATGTTAGGTGCATTTGGCTTACTGTGTGATGCTATTTACTAATAAATACATCCCAGATATACCAATTCGTCTTTTCCTTGTAGCAGGAGGTGTGGACTCTTCTTGGCCAAGTATTCTGTTGTAGAAGGATGGGTGAATTCCCTTCTAGCAGGTAATTGTGTTATAGGAAGTTGGCGCTACTCCTCACAAGTGATGCGCAAATTATTGTTTTCTTGCCTTGCCTTTGGGGGGAGTGTTGAAAGTTTGCCCACCTTAGGAAGTGCAAAGGTGTAGTATATTTGCCTCCCAGGTGGGAGTGCAGGGATTGGGTGCGGCTTATTGGTGAGAAGCCACATTCAAAACAGCATACTTTTTCCAGTTGTCTCCCATTTGTACTTTCCCTCTGCACTCTATGTTACTCTTCCATCCATGTGCCTCTCCGCGACCATTTCATGCTGCACTCACCTAGGTGTACTTCCCACCCATTGCTTTTTCACCTGTGCGCTTCTCCCTTTTCACTCCATATTGCTCTTTCGGCAATTGCTTCTCCTCCCCACCCGCACCTTCATTGTTGCTTCCACAGCCGCACCCTCCTGTTTTGCCTGCTGCATCTCCTCCTCAACCTAGTGCTTCACCCGGTTGCATGCTCACCTATGTGATTCTCCCCAGCCACTTCATTGCTCTCTCATCCTTTGCTCCTCCTCCCCCAGCCATGTCCTCTGTGTTCCATCCACACCCCCATCCCAGGTTTGTCAGCACCTCCATGTTGCTTCGGCACCTCGTTGCTTTCCACACCTGCTTTTTTGTTTAAAAAAAAACAAGTTTGCACAACTCCGATTGGTAAATAAACCAATAAAAAATTCCACATCATGTTGTGGATGTGCACGTGTGGTGCTCGCACCTACAAAATGACACTGGCAGCCATGTCAAAAGCTATCTTTTCATTCTTAAGTCATGCTGCAACAGCATGAGGGCTAAAAATCATGGGCAACCCTAATAGGTCCCAAATTTGACACCTATCGGCTTTGCCGATGGTGGTTTTGTTTAACTTTCATTTTCTCCGTCCTTCAGTGTTGTTCTGAATCACGCTATCCGTCCATAGTCTCTCCCCTTTTGAGACATGAGGGGGGGTCACCTTAGCGTGTCTCTCCAAAGCAGCTGCAGTGTGCAGCACACTCTAATCTGACACCGCACAGACCCACCAGGACTGAAAAGAAACAAAATAACGTATCTGTTTCTCTTCAGTCCAAGCCCGGCAGGCACCTCAAATGAGTGGGTGGCGCCCCCTGGAGGAGAGCCTCCTAGGCAAAGCACTGCTCCTATTCGAGGGGGAAGAGGCAGCACAGATATCACTGGAGCACATGTAAACCACCTTTCCCAGAGAAATATACCAACTCGCTCTCGTCATCTTGTAACATTCTTCAAAGGCCTGCACAGGATTCTTAAGTAGAACTTTATATGAAATCTATATTCATTTTAACTTTGCCTATATGTCTTTGTTTACTTACCAGTCCAGGTCCACTCGGGCAGTTGAAAGTGTTTTCTTCTCACATTAACTGTTAAAGGTAGGTATTGATAAGGGAATACAATACCAGCCAGGACACTAAATGCTAGTCACTGTAAGTAATTTACTAATGTTTCCATTAAAGGATCTGGAAAGAACCTCAGAGTTCTTGTTTCCCTCAAGCATGCTTTGGATAAGGTGTGAGGCAAAAGTTAAAAGCAACATACAATACATGTAGTTTAAAAATAATTGACAAATATATACCAATAAAAGCACAACACTGAAAAACGAAAGTGGTCAGCTTTACTTAAATATTTCAAAGCGCTTTGTGTATTATTATTTTTTTTTTAACCAAAATAGTCTACAGCGCAGTTTACCTTTGTGTTACATAAAAAGATTCAGTTAATTCAATATTTAAATAACCATTTTAAGTTGCACTATTCTAAAGCACTATCTCAACCTCTCTTGTCAGATGTATCTTTTTTTGCAACCTGGTTCTTATTTTGTTTCTCATTATAAACAGGACTACAAGTACCAGAATGCAATTCGTCAACGATTAAACCCGAAATGGAAAAATGTGAGGTCACAGTGTAGGGTAGAATGGATGATTTCTTGTACACATAAAGCAAAAAAGCCTTGTCCTCAATTGTGTCCACAAAATCAGTTTGTATTTTCATGCTAGAATAACAGGGATGTGCAGCAGCATTGCAATTTTAGTTTCCAAACTAAAATCCTTCACTTGTGTATAACCTGGGCGTCCATCCATCTGACAGTCCAATATCTACATGTAATGGGAAGGGGTAGAAACCTCATAAGGTGGTTTGCTGATTCACTCTACGCCCACACTATTCCACGGCTTACGACTCAAAGACAACGCTGGGAGACCAACACAAGGGCCCAAGACACGTGGCCTGTAATGCCCTGTATAAGCTTCTTAAACTGTGTATTGGGCTGATCTTACTCCTGCCAATGTAAATCAGTATCACCACAGAGCGGACGCCGCATGCCCTCGCTGTGCTCAGTTAGGCGCAGACTTGCTACACATGCTATGGGGGCCTGTCCATGTCTACATAACTATTGGTCCATTATCACGTCAAGTCTATCCACATGCACGGAGCACCCGGACCTGCACAAATGGGAAATATGTCTCCTGTGTTTGTATCGTAGGCCTCAGAAACACAGGGTACTTACTTCCCCGCTTCCTAGATTTTAGATTCATAGTTGCCAAGTGCCCTGCTACACATAGGTGGAAAGCCTCTGAACCCCCTTAGTTTGGAGCCTGGGCACGCTCAATGCTCAATTGGGCACAGGTGGAAAGCGTGGCCTTGCATAGAGAGAACATACTCAGACTGAGGAAATATCCCATCGCCATTTACTAGGACACTATCTTATCAGACCTGCAGTCTAACCCCTAGTATGAGGCAGGCAATGGTGCTGGCCTCTTGTAAGGTACTTAATGCATACAGCCCAGGGTAACTGACTGTGATTCGCCCCTCTTGTTAACCATGGAAGCCCCGCACTAACATTCCAAGCAATTCCTACTTGAGGGTCAATCGCAACACATTGGTTGGGTGTGATGGCCGATGACATCGGGTGGAGGGAGGACACAGAGTCATGCTGTTTCGTATGTTCTTAAATTATGGTTGTTATTGTTCTACCACTGATATGAATCTTTGACCACCATGATCAACGGTTTGACTAATGCCCCACCTCCTTTGCTTCATTACAGGGGTCGATATACTGAGATTCTCTCAAATACCCAGAGTCTTAGCTTTCAGATATATATCTGAATCTAGGGCAAGTCTTTAATGTCCAAATCCCTTTATGGGCTTTTATGGGCATATTAGTTGTGTATACTTTAGTAGCCCGACTATGTTGTTGAAACAATTTGTATGTCAATATCCTTTACTGCGTGTGCTATATCCTGTCTTTAAATGTATCCTATGCTAATCCGTTATTTGCATTATCCTTCTACTGCAACACTGGAAAAACTCAAAGACATTCACACAACAAAAAAAAGGGGAGTCCATAATGTCAAAACATTGTCCCTGGGCCTGCGAGGAAGGGGAACAAGAACATGATTTTATTGGGCAGATGGTGATAATGCCAAATGCCAATGTCAAAATGGGGGGCACATCAAAAAGACATTTTGTAGTTGCAAACCCTATGACTTTGTGAATCCCAGGGACTGGGAATCCCAAATAGTTTGGTTTTTAGGTTCTATGTTAGGTAAATAATTCATTTATACTTAAGTGATATGTTTCTGTAAAAGATGTAATGAGTTTTGAATTGGACTTTTTTTTAATCGTTTTTCAGTAAAATATTAACTTTTCTGTTGTGTACCTGAAAACAAAATACAAATATATTAAACATAAGTTAGGTCTGCTGGTTTCACTGTGGGCAGTCCCATATCTAGACTAGAATTCATCCCACAATATGTATATATCTACTGGATTTATTGGAGTGGGGAAGACATGTGGTGGGGGCTCCATCCGTAAATCTTGCAAGGGAGTGGGGGGGGAGGGGGGGGGGAGGGCTCGAGTTTCATTACGCCACTGCATAATAGGACGACACTCAAGTATCCATACACATGAGGCAGTAATATGAGAAAAAAGGACCTCTGACCAGTGAGAACCAACATTGCAAAAAAAACCCTGAACATAATGGATCTTAACTGCCGGCAATGTATCGGGAAATGAACGTCTGTGTTTATACAGGGCAAAGTCAGTGTAATCAATGTGCTAATCAGACCGATTGTCATATGGTCTAGCATGGTATCAGGAACAGTATTGAAAATATCTGCAAAACAAGGCTCCACAGATAACAGGTGTTCCATGTTTCCCAAAGAACAGCATACACTCACAGAGAGCTATCTGCTGTGCCTTTAGAATACCTCTGAAAGTTCAACAAGACATTCTGCAAAGAACCGGATCAAAACTAGAACCAACTGATCAAGACGTGTGCTGGCATATCGAGTCCATACAGAACTGACCTTAAGCAACAACTCTGCGGTGTGATTGAATGTTCTTAAGAAAGGCCCCAAGACAAGAAGACTGACACAGACCTATGCAAAATTAATAATGGATGAATACTATTTGTAAAGCGTGATGATACCCCAGTGAAAGGGTGTCCTGGCCTCATAGCTAATCGATCGGGAGGGCAGATTACAGCGGTTGAAATAACCACGGTTTAAGGGACTTTCTGAATGAAAGATCATCTGCAATCTGTCTCAAGGCTAAGGGCAGGGAGTTCCACAGCTTGGCTGTAGGTTGAAAGAAAGAGTGCCTTCCCTTAGGACTGCATTTGTATATGGGGACTTATCAGAAGCCTAGCTCCTGCTGAGAACAGAATACACTCCCAGAACGTATACACAGATCTCTCTGGATAGATACGTAGGGTCAATGCCCTACATGGCTTTAAAGGTAAGACAGAGAGCCTTAAAAGCAGATCTGGCAAATCGGTTGCCAGAGGAGAGTAGTGAGTAGAGATCTGACTGAGGTCCTATGAAGGAGATTGAGGAGGACAAAGGCCGCTGCATTATCAACACTCTGGAGTCTATCCAGAAGATATGAATGCAGTCCTAAATAGAGAGCGTCAGAGTAATCTAGGCATGAGGAGATCAGTGCCAAGACCATAGGCTTCCAGATCGAGACTGGCAGCTAAGGATATATTGTCCCAATTGTTTGTAACATCAGAAAACATTTGGAAGCTACTGAGCTGATGCGAGTAGCCAAATACAGGTCAGTTTCTAAGACCACCCCCAGATTTCTGCTGCTGAGAGTGGAGGAGGGTAAAAGTCCTAGTGCTTTAGGCCACTGCCTAGAATGGTCAGATCCAAAAAAAAGAGCTCAGTTTTGTCCGTATTAAGTTCCAGGCAACTTTAATTCCATTCCAGAATAGCCAACTAGCAGGGAGAAAAAAAAGGCTCTAGGTTTCCTTCTGATTGTCAGTGATGGAAACTATAATCTTCCTGTCGTCTGCATACGTCATGCAGGAGAAATATAAAGATCTGATCAGGTCACCTAAAGGCGCCCTGAAAATGTTAAACTGTGTGGGACTCAGCGAAAATCCCTTATGCAGCCTACAGGGAAAAATTCAACTTTTCAGATGCAAAAGGGGCAGACTAACACAATTGGCTCAGTCGAAAAGAAAAGATTTGATCCAAGCCAACACAATGCCCGGGATTCCCATGTTCATAGGAGGAGCACAGGGTGGGCAACCATCTCCAAGGCTGCAGAGAAGTCCAGTAGGATAAAGGCATTTGAACCGCCCTGATCCAAAATCCAACATCCACTTGCTACAACCAAGAGGTGTTTTTGTACTGTATGATATCTAAAGCCAGACTGAACCGTGCCCTGTAGCTTATTTTCAAATAGTAATATAGTTCACGGTTTAAATGCCTTTCAATTATTTAGTAGATATAAAGACGCAAAGAGATAGTCCTGTAGTTAATAAGCGTGACCATATCTGAGGATTTCTTTTTGGGCAGGGCGGAGGTGTTCTGAATACATGATAGATGTTTTTGGTTAGGAGGGAGGGTAGCAGTGACCTGAGAGTTATTATAGAGTTCCCCTAGTTTAAGTGCCACTAAATCCCTAGCCAGGATCAGGATATGGGGGAGTGAATCAGATGTAATTGATAGCATTAAAGAGTTGAGCATTTCTATGTTCTATTCTGATAGACAGATGCTAGGGTCACCTGCAAAGTCAAGATCGCCTACGAGAAGAGTACAGCAGGTGTTGTCCATTTTGGAAGCGAGCCAGATTTTCTACTTTTTGTCCTTAAAGAAGATGGCTACATTGTCACTAAGGTCTTAAGTGTAAATTATGGTGTTGGAGCCAGCCTCCAGATAGAGAAGCTCTTAAGAATGGAAAACACCCCTCTAGAAGGGTTCTTGGCACTTTCGATCTAACGCAAAAAAAATTGCAGACGCTGAGCAGATAGTCTTATATTTTTTAGTTTCTATGCGATGAACCTCTTTTGCTCCCTCAGTGTAATCCTTGACGTTGAAGTTTTTTAGAATATAATGTGAATTCTTTGAGCACCTCAGAGTACCTGGGTGCCGATGACTTCACTCTAAGATTTAGTGATCTGGATAGGGGCAATTTTGCCAAGGCACTCGGTTAACCTATTATTAAAAACCCTTGAATGACTTCAGATAGCGAGGTAATTGAGGACAGTGTGGTAGGGAGTAAGGCAGATGTTATTTTCTGTTATTATTAACCTTTGTGGCAAGATCAACTTGATCTCTCTAGCACACTGAAAGTGTGAGTGGACAATCCTGAGGGAGAGATTATGCTGAATGGAACCACAAATTGATAGGCCCATCTTACCTGGAACCCAAACAAGACTTGAGAAAGGAGAAAATAAGATCGAGAATGTGACCCGTCCTGTGAGTGGGTAAAGAAGCCGCCTATTTTAGCCCTAATAACTCGCGCGCCTTCATAAGTGCTATAGTATCTGTCATTTTTGTTGTCTATATTGTAAATTAAATAGACAAATTTAAAATTAAAGGCGCCAAATATTCAACCAACTTGGACACAAAATTGGCTTTGGCTTCAGGCAGTCTGTATATCAAATATCCTGTAAACGTAATGTATCATGTTCTTTAATGAAAAATGCAAGGCTTTCACAGATCAAACAGGAAAACCAGATATGATGGAACACGGCAGGGAGTTCCTCTGAATGAAGACTACCTACTAACTAGATTTGTTAGCGCGTTCAGAGCTTTTAGAGCAGTAGCGCTCTGGAATATCTAGCGGAATCTCAGGCGCAGAAGACAAGGTTAACCAGGTTTCTGACAACATGTCTGGTTTATAGTCGGATCATATGACTCAGACTGCAGCGCAGTGTTTCACCAGGGATCTCACATTTAATAAGAGACAGCGTACGTTACTGGGCCGGTTCGAGCTAGCGTTATCATCCAGCAGAGCCATGGCGGTGGTCTTAGCCATGAAACGGTCCCTGGCAATAACGCACAGCGGTGGCAGTGATATTCTCTGACGGGCAGCAAACATGACAGTTTCCATTCATGTTTTTTTGCAGGATTAGTTTGGCGAAAGGATACACACACCTGAATTTTTTGGGCCAAAAGTGCAGGTGGGATAGCGGTGGTCATGATCCTGGCACAGAAGGGTTTGCCTTTGACGCACTATTAGCGCCGGGGTGACGCCGCCGGCTTTATGTGCCCACTCCTATTCCTGCACATGCTCGGATGGTCAATCAACTAGACCGCCAAGAGAACTAGCTGGCGCAGGGACCAGGCGCTAATTTGGGAAGAACCTAGCCTCCTTGCACACTGTGATCACACAGATTGAAACACACGAAATACATGCATGTTCAATGCCCCCAAAGAGCAAGAAGGACCCACAGGGAAAGCCTTCAGCGAGGAAAAACGAATCAGAAACTAAGAGGCGATTACAGAGTGCAAACTAATTACATTAAAATGAGCAGGACATACTACACAAGACTATGCAGGCAGTTTAGCAATACAATCTGGATAAAACTTTGAATACGCGAGCAGTCATTTTAAAGTGCAAATGGATACTGAAATGATTAAGACCATCATGGACGGGAGGAGCCTAGCGCGCAACCAAGATGGCCGCGTAGGTGCGAGGCTCCCGAGGACCTCCGTGACCTCCTACATAAATCCTGAAAATATCCTGTCCTAGATGAGGGGACTGTGTTGGTGAGCCCGAGCTGAGGTGTCACCCGTTTTCCGCTTCCAAATTGGACCTCGGACACCGGCGGGAGCACCGATTGAGGTTTGCGGCCTTCTCCACGCCGGCCCCCCGGATTGGAGTTACGGGGCGATCCGGAGACAAAGTGATCAACAGCGGCGGGCAGGGCTGGGCGACTCGCGTACCCCGCACTTTCACTTTCGCTTTTGCACCCTCCTTGCTGTATAGGCGAGGTTGGGTTGCGGGGCGGTGTGCGGTGGTGTGGCCTCGTTGGGTTGTTGTGATCCGTCCTGCGGACTTGTGACTGCCCCCCCCCCGGAGCCCGTGAACTGGTTTATCGGCCTTTTCCGAGGTGATTGGCACGATTTGGGGACTGAAACCATGTCCACAAAGCAAGATGGCGACCGGGCAAAGGTGAAATCGACCCGCCGTGGCGCAGCCCATCAGTCCAACAGCATGGACCGTTACATCCTCCAGAAGGGATCTCCCGAGGTGCCGCGTAGGTCCCCTGAGGACCCGACTGATGCTCCTGCGCTGCCCGCGGATCTGACCCTGCGAGATGTCATGGGCGCTATCGCCGAGATGAAGGCCTCGGTGGACCAGCGCTTTGACACACTGGCGCAGAAGATCGACTCGGTCCACGTGGATGTTGGCCTGGTGAGAGCTGATTTATCCAAGACCAATGACCGAGTCGATTCCTTGGCCCACACCACCTCGGGCCTTACCGCGGACGTGGCGGCCCTCCAAAAGGAAGTGCGCCGGCTTGGCCAGGCGAGCGCCCTGATGGATCGTCGACTGGAGGATTCCGAGGGTCGGGCCCGGAGGAACAATGTCCGCATTGTCGGGGTGCCGGAGGGACGTGAGGAGGCGGCGGCGGACCTGTTTGTGGAGGACCTGATTCTCACCCATCTCCAGCCCCGGGGGCTGAGTAAATTCTTTGCGGTGGAACGTGCCCACAGGGTTCCCGGAGGAAGACCTAAGGCCGGAGCCCCTCCGAGGCCTCTCATTGCCCGGATTTTCAACTTTCGGGACAGAGACGCTATCCTTCAGACTTCTAGGCAACAAGGACCGGTCAGACTTGATAATATGGACGTAAACTTTTATCCTGATTTCACCCCAGCGGTCCAGAAGCAGAGACTGAGCTTTCTCGGAGTCAAACGTCGTCTACGGGACTTGAACCTCAAGTATGCAATGCTTTTTCCAGCTAAGTTGCGGGTGGAGGTGGATGGCCGCACGCACTTTTTTGATCGTCCCGAGGCGGCCGGGGACTGGTTGGACTCCTTGCCCGGGGATCGGGGCCGGGGGGGTGGGGGGGGCGCGGTTGGAGGGGAGGGCTCGCCGGATCAGGACTGAGGGATTAATAGTAGGCCTCGCTCTGGACAACATTGTCGTCATTTTTGACTGTTCGTTAAGTCTCCCTCCTGTGGAGGTGGTACGGGGTCTCTTGGGGGCTCTCCCTCCTCCTCTGGGGGACTAGTTAGTTTTATCATTCATGGGGCGACAGGCACACTGCACTTTGGGGGGGCTGTTTGGGCTCATGCAGGGGTGCAGGGAGGGGGGAGTTCTGTTGGGATGGGTGGGTTGGGGTGGGGTGTTGTTCGTTTTTACCGCAAGGCAAACCCTTTATTGTATTGGTGTTTTCAAGGTGCTCTCCGGGGGACGAATGATGGCTTCTGTATGTGATGGGGGGTAGGGACCTGACTTTATTGTCCTGGAACGTTAACGGACTGGGGGATAGGATTAAGCGAGGTGTGGTCCTGCAGTACTTGAAACGACTTTCGCCAGATGTGGTCTTTCTGCAGGAGACACACCTTATTGGTAATTCCTTTTGTGCTATGAATCGACGTGGCTATCGCTTGGTGGCCCACTCGGGCTTCACGTCGGGCTCACGGGGGTGGGCATCATGGTGAAGAACTCGCTCCCGTTGGAAATAGACGAGGTGCGCCATGATGAGAGGGGACGCTACACTGTCTTAGTGGGGAGAATGGAGGGTAAAGTAGTTGTCTTTGTATCAGTGTATGTCCCACCGGGGTTACAGTCTACGACTTTTGCAGACTTAGGGCGCCTCCTCCTTGACCTTCCGGGGGGGCTTCTGGTGGTTGGGGGGGACTTCAATGCGGTGGTTTCTGGGACCGTGGATCGTCACCCCCCTAGGGACCTCCCCCGGGCGCAGGCGTGGCTGTCCGGCTTCTTAGATACACTGGGATTGGTGGACTGCTGGCGCTTAAAACATCCCACGCAGCTGCAGTACACTTTCCACTCGGGTGCCCATGGTAGCCTCTCACGGCTTGATTATGTCCTTGTCCCCGCAGCCTATGTTGGGAGGGTAGGAGAGGTGCGCCATTTGGCGCGGGGTATTTCAGACCACTCCCCGCTCCTGTTGCACGTTGATGTCTTCCCGAGGGGGGAGGGCAGGGTAGCTCCGATCAATGCCTGGTATCTGCGCGACCCCACTATTCACGCTGATTTGATTAAATCCTTGCAGCGGTATTTCGATGAGAATGTGGGGTCCGTCCCTTCGGCCATCTCCCTGTGGGAAGCTTTCAAAACAGTTCTTAGAGGGGAGGCCCTCTCCTTTATTTCCCATGCCCGGAGGCGCGAGCAGTAGGAGGTGACCCGGGTGGAGGCCGAAATCGCTGAATTGGAGGGTGATCTAGAGGGTGGGGTGACGGATGCTGCACTACATGTCCTACAGCTTAAGCAGGCGGCCTATAGGGCCCTCGTCACGGAGGCGGCCAGGGGCCTCTATAGAGAGCAACAGGGGCGACTGTATGATGTGGGTGATAAGGCTGGTAAACTGCTTGCATGGTTGGATAAAAAGGAGAGAGCGAGTCGTGTGGTCCCGCTGATTGAGAGGATGGATGGTGTGCGTGTCACCGAGCCAGAAGACATTGTCTCTTGTTTCGCGGATTATTTCCGCGAGGTGTATTCCCCTGTGTCTCCCTGCTCGGAGGAGGATTCTCATGCCCTGCTTAGGGATATCGCGCTGCCTTCCCTTTCGGTGGAGGACAGGGTGTCGTTAGATGCCGCTCCTACCTCTGACGAAATTGCCCTCGCCATACGCTCGGTCGCATCCGGCAAGGCCATGGGCCCGAACGGCATCCCTATCGAGTTGTATAAGCTGCGACCGGATGTACTGGCACCCCACCTCCGTGCGATGTTCCTGGCAGCCCACTCGCTGGGCTCCCTCCCGCCGGACCAACGTCTGGCTACAATCGTGGTGATCCACAAGGAAGGGAGACCTCGAGACCGGGTTACATCCTACCGGCCTATCTCGCTCTTGAATGCGGAGCCCAAAATCCTCGCCAAGGTGCTAGCCAACCGGCTGGTCGGCGTGGTGGGCGATTTGGTCCACCAAGACCAGTCCGGCTTTATTCCCCATCGCAACACGGCCCTTAATCTGCGGCGCTTGCACGGGGTGCTCGCGCGTGTCCCGTTTGTGCGGGAGCCGGCCATATTGGCGTCCTTAGACGCCACCATGGCGTTTGACACGCTCGAGTGGCCATACATCTGGGCTATGCTGGCGAAGTTTGGATTTGGCCCGGGGTTCATCAGCTGGATCAAATTGTTGTATTCGGGCCCATTGGCGCAGGTGGTGGTGAATGGAAGAGTATCGGTCCCATTCGAGCTGGGACGGGGCACGCGACAGGGCTGTCCCTTGTCGCCGCTCCTGTTCGCGCTGGCCTTGGAACCCCTGGCGGAGTGGCTGCGGTGGCACCCTTCCATCCGTGGTCTCCGTTGGACCCCCGAGTATGAGGACCGCGTGTCCCTATACGCTGACGATATCCTTTTGTACCTAGCCTCCCCGCGTAAATCACTGATTGTCCTGGTTGATGTTTTGCGCTCATTCGGCCGCAACTCAGGCCTACTGGGCTAAATCATGTGTGTATGTGCTTTCCGGGGAGGCTCCCGTCCTCCCGCTGGGCTGTCCGATCCAGATTGCCTCGCAGGGGTTTCGGTACCTGGGGGTTTACATTACTCTGGACCCGGAGGCCCGCTACGAGCGGAATTTGCTTCCCCCCCTCCAGCGCTTGAAGGAGGACGTCGCGCGCTGGCGGCGCCTGCCGCTTTCGCCGCTCGGCCGGGCGGCATTGTTTAAGATGATGTCGTTGCCACGCTTCCTGTACGCTCTCCAGAATACTATGGATTTAGTCCCGGCGCGCTACTTCCGTGAGGTGGAGAGTCTACAGCGCCGCCTGTTCTGGGACGGGAGGCCGCGTATTGCCCTGACGAAGTTGACGCTCCCATGGTACGACGGGGGGATTGCCCTCCCGGATATTAAACGGTATTACTGGGCCTCCCAGCTAGCTGCAATTAATCATGGCCTTTACGGGCCCGCCTTAAACCCGGCATTTGAAATGGACAAGATGCTCCTGCCTGGTGGCGACTATAATCGAGCGCTCTACTCTGGCGCGCCCGGACCCCGCCTGACGGGACCTACGCGTGTCATGGTACGAGTATGGCACGTGGCTAACGCAGCTATGGGGTGGAAGGACCGTTTGACCCGGGCATCACCGTTGTACGCGTCTGAGAGATTGGGCTCCCTGTGGACCTCGAAGGGCTTCGAGAAGTGGGACACGATCGGCATCAGTAAAGTGGGGGACCTCTGGACGAGGGGGGGATTTAAAACATTCGAGACGCTGCAGACGGAGTTTCAGCTGCAGGGCAGTGAATACTTTCGGTACTTGCAGGTCCGTCACGCGCTGGGCTCAGTCTTCCCAGACGTCGCCTCCATCCCGGAGTCTTCCCCCCTGGAGGATAGAGTGCTGGATGGCCACGTTCCGGACAGCACGATCTCCCTCATTTACAAAAAATTGATTAATGACCGCTCGGGCTTGCTGACTGGCCTCCGCGAGGCTTGGATTGCCGACGGGTTGGAGTTGGACGACGAAGACTGGACTTCCGCGGTGGCCTCTCCGAAGGAGGTGGCCATACCGGCTCGCCTTCGCTTCGTCCAGCTTAAGATACTCCATCGGGTTTACATGACGGGGCCAAGGCTTCTGCGTATGGGCTATGCTGAGGATGGGTTGTGTAAGCGTGGGTGTGGTGCTTTGGCGACTTTTTTGCATATTTTGTGGGAATGCCCGAAGGTGGAGCGATTCTGGCGTGGTGTGCATGAGGTTCTGCGAGTGGTTACGCATGTCGCGCTGCTGCCTGAAGCGAGGAGATGCCTGCTGAATGTGTGGGAACCAACTGACTACTCGGTTCCGCAGACGCGATGGGTGACTCTGGGATATATGATAGCTAAGCGTGACATAGCTCAACTGTGGGGATCCCAGAGGCCCCCGACGGTGTCGGCCTGGAAAGAGCATATGGATTGGTGCATGTTCCGAGAAAAGGTGGTTTATGTGGCGAGGGGTAAGCCTGGGGCATGGGTGAAAGTATGGGGCCCCTGGAACGCCTACCGCGGGGGTATCTGCGCGCCACCATTGCTGCCTGCGGCCTCACCAGCCCCGTCCCCTTAGTTGACTCCTTTCCATAGCCCCGAGCACGGAGTTCACCCAGTCCTCGATCTGCTCCCTTTCCCCTCTTTAGACTCCTGTTGCTGGCTGGGGTCCCCCATCCGGGGAGCACGTGCTGTTACTTTCGATTGTGGGTTGCCTTGTGGGTGTGGTTTTTGTGTTGTGTGTATAAAATGAAACCGTATTGTGGGGTCAGAGTGATGTGGCCCACGACGCTGATACCTCCTGATTTTGCTTCTCTGCACCGCCCAGTGTTTTTGTATGTATGTCATATGCTCCTGTCATTCTAGCGGCCGGCCCGAAGGTTGTAGGCCCATACTTGTATATTCTTGAGATTGCAATAAACGGTTTCAAAAAAAAAAAAAAAGACCATCATGGACATAACAGCTAATTAAATGCAAACAAAGAAGGATTTAAGGTGTTACTCCTCATTAAATGTATTTCTACAGCCATGTATGATGGCTCACATGCATACTTGTTGAAACGCATACATGACAAAGCAGAACAAACAATACGGCTGCATCCAACAGGGAGGGTTAAAGGGTAATCTTCTTCCACAAGACAGAGTGACAGTCATTCTGTGTGCTCGGTCAGGCTTCTTTCAAGACTTCAACAATGAAGATTCAGCCACCTTAGACGGGTTTTATTCCTAAAGTTAGGCCTAAATGTAAGGGATGGTTTGCGGATCATTGTTCGCAGGGGAGATCGGAGACTCAGCTGGCACCGAGGTTGGAGAATCGCACAGCTGCTAATGTGCGCCCAGGCACAGATGTGTCCAGCTGGGGTTATTTGAATGAATGCAGAAACCTAGGCGCCGCCACTTTAACAAGTCACAGCATAAACCGTACGAGGCATCCAAAGGCAGCTGCTCCTGCCGGCACTAGACTTTTGCATGCCCCGTTAAAGGGGATTACCTGGCACCGGAGCTCTACATAGACCAAAGAAAACATCTTGTATTTGGTGAAAGAGAATATTAAAATAAACAAATGATCATACCTGAACACAATATTTCCAGCACGGTCTGCCTTCCATGCTTTCACAAGTGCATAATCTCCCGTAATTGCTGTTTCCATGACAAAGTGGCGTCCATTAAACTCTTTTACCTACAAGAAAAAAGCGTATTAAATGCTAGTATGTGTTTTATGGGTCATTCATGCCAAACCAACATTTTGGGTGAGTCAAACTTCACTCGGCTCACAATTCTGGATCCTCTCGCTCTCCACAACGACTTCTCTGCCAATGGGCGTCCCTCAAAGTTCAACCATGGGTCTCCTCCTATTTTCTTCACAACTCATTGCTTGGTGAGATCTTTACAATTTTCGATTCCACTTGCCTTTATGAGCACAATACACCAATCTTTGTATCGTTTTACTCAACTTATTCAGCCACGAATCTCAGAATGCCTTACAGTAAGTCAACACTGAATGGCAGTCCGCTCACTACTGCTTAACTCACCAAACACAAAAATAATCCATTTTGCAGTCACATCAATACCTGCCTCCCTCCCTCCTTGCCCTATTTGCTTCCTGTCAGATCCCCTTTGAGAGGGCCACGGGGCAAGCAGGAGTTACAGAGCCCAACCATGGTGTTTGAGGCCCTTTACTCCAGATGTCCTGGAGCAGCTATGGTCTCTGAGCATCTGGGCCAAGTGCCCCTTCAGCACCCGACTCAGTTGTAGCCGGGGTCGAGCAGTCCAAGGCCTCTCAGAGAGGAGGCAGGTGTAAGGCGAGCACAGACTCGCAACACAAAATACATCCAGTAACCCCAATAAATGATTGTCCAGTCAAATTCTAGCATTTATGCAATTGTAAAAATTAGTATTTATCTACGAACACAAATTACAATACAACACACTGCAAAGTCTTCTCTAGGCAGTCCTGCTAGCATTACTTACCCAGATAAGCTCCTGTCCCACTCTTTGGATGAAGTTATTTCCAATTCACGTGCGGGGACATGCAAGCAAGGCCCCTACAGTAAGTTCAAGCAGAAATCTGTATGTGAACGCGACTGGGCGCATTAATCAGAACAAGTTCCCCAGGGTTCAATAGGACAGTGTCAGTCTTACTTCACTCACTGGGTTGGCAGTCTGGAGTCCTCAGGCACGTGTTTCCGGCCCAGAGATCAGCAGGACTGTGGAATCTGTAGATGTGGAAGCAGACATCCATGGTGATAAGGAGGTAAGTTGCCTCCTACGTCTAGATATGGGTGTTGGTTGCTCCCAGACTGAGGTAGGTGAAGCTTGGTTCCAACTCCGCAAGTCACAACCCGCTGGCAATTACGACTGCATGCTGTCCTTGGGCGGCGGCCATTCTCCTGGACTCTGGCCCCCTCCTGACATGCAGGGGGTCTTCACAGCACACATAGGGCAACCGCCCTTTGTATCCTCCGTGATCCCCTTCACATATACCGGAATCAATAGGGCGACGGATCTCTTTGGATCAGAGCCTAACCAAGTGCAATTGTCAACCCTTCGTGGCAGTATAGCACCACAGCAGCGACCCTTTCTTACAGAAGGGGTCCCCTCTTGGCATTGGGACTTGCACAATCAACATGGACTAGCAGTCTGATCAGTGAGACAGTCCAGTCCTCTTTGTGGCCCCACCTGGAACACAGGGACATAGCGCACACTGGCAGCCGAACCAATCGACACGCTGTTCTCTATGGACCAGATACTCTCACTCCACTCCCAGGATCCTCTTGGCATGACCCCCACTGGACTTCGCTCACTCAGGGCAATTCCTTCTCCTTATTGGGCCCACTGGTCCTGGGTCAGGCAGAAGCTGGTGAGCCATGCGAGTGTTCTTGATTCTCCTTAGTGATGTCCCCATATTTAGCACGCAAGACTGGCAGACCCGTAGCCCGCAGTCCTGGTCATAATAGACAGAACTCTTGCTGTGCTTCTCCAATATGATGTACAGCTTCTATGTGACCATTTGGGAGTGTCAAGATCCCTTTTTTTATAGTCCATTTCCATACACACTTGTGATTTAGTGTCTCTCTGTTTTAAAGTTAATGTCCTGAGGGCTGTCCACTTTTAGGCACCCACTCCTTTGTTGTGCTCTTCCTCCAGAGAGCACTATCACAGTAGGACAGTCTCCAACCTTGATGGCCCCAAACACAGCCATGGGAGTGACTAGAGGTTCACACCTAGAGGTCAGCCTCAGTGATATGTGCATCAGATGTTTTACCAAAGGACACGTCCCTACTCTTTAGAATTCTCACATCAGCCCCAACTCCTTCCTCAGATGTGCCCAGGCCCCTATGACCAGTGGCCTCATTTCAGAATCAAAGAGCACCTATTGAAGTACACTGAAGAGCCTCGCTCTTCGTTCCTCGAATGTGTGTTCCTCCCAGCTCTCAGAAATGCTGCTATCCACTCAATCAATCAAGGTTTTGTAAAGCGCGCAGATCCGTTCAGTCGAAGAGCCAGGTCTTGAGAGTCTTTCCTGAGGGTGATCAGGGCGGGGCATGCCTGATGTCTGCCGGGAGTTCGTTCCATGTTTTGGCCGCGATGTGGGAGAATGATCTTCCACCTGTTCTGGCTCTGTGGATGCGCGGGGTTTCCGCCATTGCGAGGTTGGAAGATCGGAGGTTCCTTTTGGGTACGTGGAAGTTGATTCAGTCATTGAGGTATTCGGGTAAGGTGTTATGCAGGCATTTGTAAGCGTGGGTGAGGATTTTGAAGGGGACTCTTTTCTCCAGTGTGAGCCAGTGGAGCCTTCGTAGGTGTTGGCTGATGTGTTTGTGCCGGGGGGATGTTGAGGACAAGTCTGGCGATGGTGTTCTGTATCATCTGAAGTTTGCGGAGTAAGGACTTGTTTATGCTGGCCACAAATCTGTCAAGGAGATACCTTTACAACTCCCTGTTCCTTCAGCAAGCCCTGGGCCTCCCAAAATGGAACTCGGCGTCCTACATGTGCAGGGCCGTTGCTAGGCGTTTTGCCACCCTAGGCGAGAATTGAAAAATGCCTCCCCCTCACTTTAACTACCATCACTCTCTCCCCCTGTCATCCAGGCTAGAAGAATTAATGCATTAGATATTCCCAAACTCATGTTTTTGGCGCCCTCCCCCTTTTGCCGCTCTAGGCAGCCGCCTAGTCTTGCCTAATGGTAGAAACGGCCCTGCACATGTGTGGTGTCCATTGTAAGCACACACACACACACACACACACACACACACACACACACACACACACTCATGCATGCACACATGCACGCACACAAACACACGTGCACACACACACACGTGCAAACACACAGCCTCAAATGTACTGTGCCCTCGCACGGGCATCCATATAACCCTGCACGCTCACGCAGCAATATGCGCTTACTCCTACATGAGGTACTAGCGCACAGATAGCTCCATGCCTACAAGTAACCATGCATGCTATTATCTGATGCACTGTACCTTCTAAGAGGCACACATATATCCTAATGTGCACACACAACCATGCACGCTATTCCTTGATGCACTGTTCTTTTTCAAAGGTACATGTATCTCAGTGAGCACACGCAACCATGCTTGCCATCTGTATCTTCCCATAAACATCCCAGCGCTGCACACAACCCACTTCAGGCCAAGGGTGAGGTAAAAATACAGCAGCTGAACTTTACAATATTGAGCAATCGAGTGCCACTCACATGGCACAGGTAAAAAGGCCTGTTCACTCTACTGATCACTAAAAGCTAAAAACATGGTATGCTGCCACCAACACACTCATTATACTTAACTACCGGTGAAGGAGGCAGACTTCCACCATTTGAAGCGAACGCTTTGGGTGTACCTCAAGCAGACAGCAGTACATGCGACAGGCATCGGACAGAGAGCACACACAAGATGGGTGTTTGCTCATGACCAAAATTCAGCACCACGTATCCAGATATCACCACAGCTGGGGCACTCAGGATATGGATTCAGGTCTTTGACCATGTGAAGGACTTTTCCGTCCCAGCACTTCCTTTCAGACATCATGATCTCAGCGCCCTCTGCAAGAAAACTAGGGGCACTTTACAACTGGCCATTGAAAATGGAAACCTTCATAAAAACACAGCAACAGCGGACAGACTGCACTTTCAGAACACTTGGAAAATACGAATTCACATTCCCTTTCACACAGCCAAGACACTGATCTGCCCACTTGTCCTTCTCAAACTTAATTACTTTAACTCCATACTTGTATGCTTTCCTAATATTCTCTCATGCCGGTAGATAAAGTTTTACATTTCGCTTCACAAACTATTTAATCACCCAAAACACACGCCTACTCCGCAGTATCACCACTAAGCCGAATGGTTGTACGCATTACAACAGCTCCAGTCCAGCTGCTCTTTTAAGGTTTTAAAGCCATAAATGGATGTCCCATAGTCTGCCTCACAACAGTCCAGAGTCAGTGTGTGACCTATGAGGGTGCACTAATGTGTCTTCACTGCAAGTTCTTGAAAACAAGTTTCTCTCCCCCAGAGTACATCCTTGGTTATTATCCATGATGGACCAGGGATTGAGCACCCATCGGATACACGGATAGCGCGGCCCTCACTCCTCCGGATCTCGGTGTGGGTTCGCCCGCTGAAGCATTTTAATTGCTCCATTTTAAAAGACGGTCTGGTCCTTCAGCCCGGAGCTAGTATCTCATGATCTGCAATGCTAAGGCTGGTTTCACTAGGCTGGGGTGCCTGGAAATGTTCGCCCATCCAGAAACTTTAGTTTAGAGGACCACCTCTGGACTAAGAAAGCATTTGCGACATGGAGGGCCAATGAGAGCGCTTCACTGGCTAAGGACACATCACCCACAAGAGCCTCTTTACCACTGCAGACCACGCTACTAATTGAACCGCACCTCAAGGGTAACGTTTGGTTTTCACCGGTTTCTCTACACTCATTTCCGTTTAAATTGAATACATTGTTTGTTAGCTGTGCCCCGCGATAGCTATTGCGGTTCTACCCCCACTCCTTGTAGCAGCGATAATCATTCAGCCCAGGACACGATGCACTTTATCATGTTTGGCTCTTTTTATAAAAACTCTACAAGGTTGTTTATTATACCGCTGTTTACAGGAAAGCACTTTGCATAAGTCCACCCTGCACTTTATTACTTAATGTTATTGTAAGATGAGTTTGCTGGTTTTAACATAGTCCTGTTTTATCTGGTGCAGTTCGTGTGAGAAAAGTGCTATTTGAACCATGATGAGATGGTAATCTTTTCCTTGTAGTCATGGCCATAGTTTTTAGCTGTGTTTTATCTGTGGATATATGTATCTGTATTTTATCTATGTTAGTTTATGGTTGTTATAGAAGAAACCGGATAAAGATTGTTGACAGAATGCATGACAACACAGTGCCTATGCTTTGCCAACAAAACAAAAAAAACTCCTGGCCACAACCAAACCCTCCTGTGCTCCTGGCCACAACCAACCCCTCCTGTGCTCCTGGCCACAACCAAACCCTCCTGTGCTCTGGACACAACCCAACCCTCCTGTGCTCTGGACACAACCAAACCCTCCTGTGCTCCTGGACACAACCAAACCCTCCTGTGCTCCTGGACACAACCAAACCCTCCTGTGCTCTGGCCACAACCAAACCCTCCTGTGCTCCTGGACACAACCAAACCCTCCTGTGCTCCTGGACACAACCAAACCCTCCTGTGCTCCTGGACACAACCAAACCCTCCTGTGCTCCTGGCCACAACCAAACCCTCCTGTGCTCCTGGCCACAACCAAACCCTCCTGTGCTCCTGGCCACAACCAAACCCTCCTGTGCTCCTGGCCACAACCAAACCCTCCTGTGCTCTGGCCACAACCAAACCCTCCTGTGCTCCTGGACACAACCAAACCCTCCTGTACTCCTGGACACAACCAAACCCTCCTGTGCTCTGGCCACAACCAAACCCTCCTGTGCTCTGGCCACAACCAAACCCTCCTGTACAAAATCAAGGCTCAACTCCCGTCCATTACTGGGACCACTGCACTGCAACACGTTCAAGGCGGGAATATCTGAGCCCTTCTGCTCTTTATATACATTAACTGCTCTCACTATACAGACGTCTCACTGTAAACATGCACTGAGCTATATTGTATATAAGTATCAAGATACCTGTATGCCAGTACCATCCATCAGCTCCCTCTCTAGGGCAGCAGTCAAAACTACTCGATGTCCTGTTAAAGTCGTACAACTTCTATGTGCAGCAGTTATTGTGGAAATATTCTGAGCTGATCAAATAAATAAATACATATATTTGATCAACGCTATCTTACATCACTGGCCGAACACGGCAGTTTTATCCGCACTGGAAATGCTGTGGCAGGAAGCGAGAGCAAACTGTAGTCCTATTGCACCACCCACTGGATGTTTGATGCATTGTTTTTTACAGTTCATTTTTATAACCGCGTGATAAGTTAATGAAGCACAAAAGGCCATAAAACATGATTACAACTGCAAACAACGGGCTAGATAATGACTTCGCGGAGTGCAAAGCAATTGAAATACAAACAGCTCATCTCCTCTTACAAGAGCACAGTGTTTGTCGACGTTCAGTGACCTGCATTAACACAGCAACAAAACAAGTCCTTCTCTCGCATGCCCCTGTCGTGTCACATTAAGAGCCTCTTTGTCATGCAGTGCGGCAATTAGACGCTGTGCAGCTGTGGTCTGTCACTTGTCGTCACCCATCACTATAGGCTGCTGTATCTGTATAGATTTATTTGATTTATTTGATGGAAAACGCTTCAGTTTCCAACGGGTTCGAGCATCACAGTAATGCGCCTTGATGTGATGCACAAACACACCCGAGTCTTGCTGACTCAGAGTCCCGCTGGTAAATATATGTTTTTTAAAGAGAGACTCCTCTTTTAGTTCGCCTCGCTCCCTCGCGGGTAGGGAGGGCAGGAAAGGTTTTCGAGTCGACACTGATTGGCAAAGTTGAGATCTCTTCAAATAGCGTCTGAAATGAGCGTATAGTGAAGAGGGACATTTCCGACTGTTAAAGGAGTCCTTCCGAGCCCGGTTCACAAAATGCCAATTCCGAATATAACTTAGAAAGAACTGCAGGTGGTACTGCAGAGAAGCGGGCACAGTCACGTGTGAAACAAGCATTGGCATAGCCAATAGGTCTCGCCTTTGGGACCTTATAAGTGTTTAGCCATGCAACAGTTGGTGTTGTTGCACCAAGGATATTGTGCTGCATAACTAAATACTTATAAGGTCCCAAAAGCGAGACCTATTGGCTATGCCAATGCTTGAATTTTTTTGGCAGCTGAGCCTGCATTGCTCAAGATATTTCATGACTGTTTTTCAGACTTTTAGTGTATCAGTTGTGGGGCAAAACAGGAACAAGGGGTGAAGATAATTGACATAAGGAATCCGCTTTAATAATATTCTCAGGGAAATGTAAGACAAATGAGTGAAAGGGTAGTGGTTGCAGAGGACTCAAGAGATAAGGATAATGCCAGGTAATACGTGGGTACGGAAGTATGACGGTGTCAAGGTACTTAGATTACCGATGCTAAGGCCGGGCTGCCCAAGATGTTGACCCAGAGCACATTCCTTCAGATATGAGCAGTGCCAGAGGAGACTAGAGTTGGCTTATTCCACGAGGGTCAGTAAAGAATATTGGGATGGTGGTGCCATTATGGTTGCATAGGCACCTTGGGGTTGAGGAGTGTTGTAGAGTTACCTGTGTTGCGGTGTTTAAGGGCGAAAGTCAGTGAGGTATGTGCACTAGTGAGTTGGTGATTAGCCTGTAAGGCGGTGCCCATGGTTGTTTTTGTTAGCAAAGTCTCCCGTGTTTTGCCCCATCTCAGACTATAGAGAGGATTAATCCGGAAAACACTGGAGCTCACAGGACATGAGGCATAACAAGATGCTTTCTGTTTTAAATCCCACACAAAATTTGCATTGAGTAATGCGAATTTCCTTGTAACTTTGTCCTCGTTGACAGTTCCTTCTTGGTCCATAATGAACAAGGGCAGGTGTTGGCGCGGAGTTCAGCTGCATTGTGGGGTTGAAGACGCCATTAGAATTACAGATGATCCCTGACAGGCGACGTCACCTGCACGCGAATCCCAGTTATGAGCTGGAATGCTCCACTTTCAGTGCAAGCAGAGCTGTCAGATTGTGGCAACAGCAAGGTACAGACAAGGATGCGCGTGCTTGGGGAGAGGGGGCGGGCCCTTTGAATTATACTGCGATTTCCTTCGAGAGGCGAGCGGGAAGCTGCGCCAGCGTATTTGTGAAGAGAATGTAATTGCGGTAGCCTGATGTTTGTTCATTCCGTACACAGCTGTGACAGAGGCCTTTACTGTTTGAGCTCCCACGTGACACCGTTTCTATTCCGGTCACCTGTTCTCCATCCAGCACTGGTTCCCTCATTGCCAACGGCCCTTCAGATCTGGAGGTCAGGCGGGCTGTGATGTCAGACCGAGTGTCAGGCGTGAGGGGGCTGCAGCCCGCCTCTGCGAGACTCATGTGCACCTTACCAGGCACACAGACCAGAGGACACTCTTTCTCACTGAGAACCCAGCAAGAGGCGTCCTCTGGTGAAGGTTTTACCAGACAGGCCTTCAAGCGAACAAGTTAAGGCATGACAAATATCATACCCCCATTCTCCCCCACCGCCTCCCCACCTGATCTGGCTTGCTGAAAACCCAAACTACCACCCCTATGATCTGCCGTCCTCTGGTACCCCAACCAGACTGGCAGTCACACAGACAACACGACTCTGGTATCTGCTTCCCGTGCGCCAGGCAAGGGACATGTGAAAAAAAGACTTCGAAATTTGATCACTGGAAATTTATATTACCCATTTGTGGCAAATACAAAGTTTATTGAGCCACTGAAAGGCGTTGCAGCATCATTCATTCGCATGCACCGCACTCAAGGTGTGGCCGGTAAACAGAGGTTTGGTCAAGTCTGGTTTTACCCGGGGATTTGAACTCAGGTTGCCCTACTCGTCTATGTGAGTCCGGGGCTCTGAGGATTGGTGTCGCCTCAGTTCGACCTTTGGCCGTTTTTCCAGCTGTCCTGCCCACGTTTCAATCATTTTCTCATCTTGCTCATTAACCCTTGTTCTCTTGCTGGTCCTGTGAGCCTCTTCGGTCAGTCTCTGTACAGCACTGCGCGGGAAGGCACGGTAAGGCATTGTATGGCAAGCTGTACGGAAGGAGAGGCAATGGCATCGGTTTGCATGGCATGAGATGGCAAAGTGTTACATAATATGGCATCACATTGATAGGTACAGTATGGTATTGTATGGAATACATGTCATTTATCGGCTGCATAATATGGTACGGTACGCTGTGCTATCACACAGAAAACCAAGCATGGCATTATGTAGCATGAAGCTTTATTTTATGTCATGCCAAGGCATTGTATGGCTTGGAATGGTATGATAGCATGTGGTTTCGTGAGGTATGAGAAGGCCTGTCATGGTTTAGCGCTGTGAAGAGGGCTACGGTGGGGCATCAGTAATGTTACCTAGAGAGCCTGAGGCCCTAATGATGTGTACATGCAGGCAAACCCGGCACGGCCAACTCAGCCTTTTTTATCATCTAAGAGAAATTAAATGCGGCCATTCGGTTGGCTAATAATGCTGTGACGAAGCCAGCACCTGCTGGAGTTTAAAGAGCCACTCCACGCAGCAAATGTATTATTGTACTATAATACTTACTAACCCCATATGACGGGGAAAAGCACAAACATCTCTCTCGGCCTTAATGGCCCTTTTGTTACACTGCCTAAGGTTGCACACAAATAACATGTGAGAAGAGAAGGCGTGTGTTTTTAAACTGCATGCCCCCCTGTTCGGTTATATAGTACAGTCCATGGTTGCACAACAAATGGTCCATGTGATAAGATGAACCAGTTCCCCTTACCCTGATCTGGAAGATACCAGATTGGTATGCGGAAGTGGTCCAACTGGCTAAGATGAAGCGATAGAGGGGCCTAAACACAGCCTAGCACTCTTTAAGGCAGATGCTGATCACGTGCGTGAGAATCTGCTCGGCTACCTCAGCTGGTGGCGGCAGTGTGAGAAGAAACATGCACGCGCGGCTGCAGGGAGCGAGGAGGGGGGCCTGCATCGATTTCCCTTGCGGGAGCGAGCAGCAAAACGCGCTAATTGTTAACATATGGCACCCCTGCTTGCTCCCGCAAGGGAATCGCCAGACGTGCACGCGTTGCCATTGGAAGCAATGCAACTCGTGCACGTTTTTGCCCGCAAAGCTGTGCCGATGGCTAAAGGTCTTTTCTCTATGCAGCGCATGCGCGCTGCGTAGGCGAGACCTAATCTAAGACTGAATAGTGCCTTTAATTTCATAGTCAAATATCTCAGCTCCTCTTCCCCTCTGCCCTTTTGTGCCTCCTGACCACACGTGGCCTCTGTGCTTCCCAGCCTCCTGTGAACACTCACTACCCCCTCTGGTCGCTGCCCATTCTCTTCACACACTGCTGCTTTCTTCACCTCCTGTCCCCTCCACTTTTAAACTACTCTCTCAGCTTCCTGCCTCATTTGCTCCCTGCCCACCATGCTGAAACTTCCCCAAGAGTCTGAAAACAATGGAGGTGAGCCGTGCATGTTATAGCCGCACCTTTTACTTAAGTAAATTAAAAAGCCATTTGCTCACAAAGGAGACTTGTTGAACATTCCACTACTTTTATGGCCAGCTTTGGTGGGGAAATCTAGGGATGGGGTTCCAAAAATAACACCGTCCAGCCTGCTAGAAACAAAAATCCTAAGTAGCTGATAACGATATACTGTGCCAGCCTCCTACTGCAGTGCCCGACAGGACAGGGACCCAGGGACTACACCGACACCTCTCCGGGGCTCCATGTCATATGTGACACCTTCAGCCTGTCTACAACACGTGTCATTGTGGGACTTGTAGTTTCACTTGTAACAGTGAGAGTAAGGGTTCAAAGCCCAGCATGCAAAGAGCTGCTGAGTAAAAGGCCAGGACTAGCTGAAGGAGCAGCACACGACTTGGGGTTACTAAGGCGCGAGGTATAAACAATGTTTCCATATCCATTCAGCACGAGGAGGCTGCAACCTAGCGTTCCCACCCATAGCCCTTCTGCCATCCGACATGTCTACACACATACTTTTTTGTCAAAATACATTTGCATCATCAACAAAACAGACCACACACTTTTTGTGGGAAAACGGTTGCTAGGTTACTCATATTCTGTTATGCAGTACATAGGTAGGGTTAACTTACGGGTGATCATACGAGCGCATTAGGATCACCCTGTAACTCCGATTGTGACGCTGTGCATCGATTGACTGCTCTTCTCAGTTCTCATGGCCTTGCCAGGTAGGGGGGTGGCAAATTACTCTGCTGCTGGCCACCAAAAAAGGCATATCCAGGTGTGGCGCCCACCTAATTACCCCACTGACCTCCCGGAAGTGACAATGCCGGGGGTCACAGGGGAGGCGAGATCTCGCACTCACAGTCCCCTGCTTCAAGGCCAGGTGCCCACAGAAAAAATACTACCCTAGGCAGTGAGGAAACACCAAGGGGCTGTCCCCTCTAGTGTCCCCCTGCGAGTGACGTGGCCATCCACCATCCTGGGCTATGCGCAGGCCTGAGCACTGCAATGAAATATAGTGTTACTACACTTCAGAGTCTGTGCAACAGTGCACTGCACTGGAAATGTAACGGCAATATATTGCAATAATTCACTATATTGGGGTCATAATCTAGCGGCAGTCATTCACCATGAAACACTGTTCCATGGTGGGGATCTGCTACAAATACACTGCAGATCGATCTACGTAGCAGCATTTTACTTTACTGGATCTGGACTTTTACTAGAAAGCTACTAACCCTGTTCATTCTTGCTCTTTTATAGCGAGGGTCTCTCAGAAAGGTCTGTGCCTACCTCTTTTAAATACTTTGAGCTGCACTTTGCTTGGTAGACAAATGTTTAGCCTCCAAGGCGTGTTTCGTGATGCAGTACATGGGACGTTTTATGGTGTATGCGGTGCAACGTTGGCACATGCTTTTGTGATGCACTAAATTTAATGCAAGGCCCTGTGACTGTGGAGTGCGTTGAGAACCAGTGTGTGTCCGAAGTCTTCCTCAGTAAAGTGTTTCCAGAGCAGTTAACATGAAAGCTCGAGTGTCTGCTAAATGTGTTGAGAAGCAATTTATATGGCTTTTTTCTATAAAGCACTCTATAGTGGCTTTTGGCTAAGTATGTAAGTATAAAGTCCTTTTTTATGTACTTTCTATGGAAGAGGGTCTCTTGTAAAGTGTTCTGGGTTGTGTGCACCTTGTGAATGTAAAGTGCTTTATTGGCACTTATATCGAACTTTATGATGCACTTTTTATGGAAGCACTTGTGTCTTTGTAAAGTGATACACAACAGGGAAAGCCCCATGGCTATAAGTTCGGTGGCATGCACTTTATTTCAAGGCATCAGTGTACATGTAGCTCTCGGTGACTGCTTTTGAATTCTCCCTGTGGGGAAGTGCCCTGTATATATTTCTGTAAAGTTCTTTGAGAGATGGTGTCATTAAAAGGCCCCGTCTATTTAAAGCACTTTTGTGCAGAGCTTGCAAATGACAACTTAAGCGCTTTCTCGTTTTGAGGGAGGGGCAATGCTGTTGATCTAGGATTATCGGTCATCATTTCAAAGCAAGCTTGGGAGATGCTGAAGCTGCGGAGATCAGCCCTAGATGGGTCTGTACGAAGGGGGGGACTCCTGGTTAAGCACGAGTCGATGAGGAGGCAGCACACGTGTGTCCAGGTGGAGGGGGTGAAAGGGGATCAAGCAGAGGCAGGCAGTAAGGGAGAATATTGATATTTGAGGATGCTTCGGGCTGGAGAAGGCTGCTGTGAAGTATCCTGTCTCTTCCGTGGATAGACTGGACACCCACCTAATGTGGATCAGTCCAACACAAAGCCCACAGCCCAAAAATGCAACACCACACATTTTGTGGACCAATCTGCTAAACATCTGAAATATCAAACAGCCCTAACCAATTTTCGCCAGAGCAGTCGCCAAATAGAATATGGTTGTGAAAGGTAGTATTTCTGATAGCCACTAACGACTCAAGTGCGTGTACACATGAGGGGACAGTCGGACTAAAACAGGGACCTCCCCATCGTTTAGAAGCACTTCTGACAAAGGCGGAGCTTGGCTAAGAATATTGACCAATCTGATATTAGCCATGAATGTTGTCATTTGTACGAAGAATTGTTGACTCTCGCTTCGCAGTGAGCTCACCAGTTGTTTTTAGCTCTAAATTAGCAGTGACTCCAGAGACATGCTGTTTATCCTCGGAAGCCCAGAATGCCACTGGCCATCTGTTGGGGGTGGGGGGGGGTGAGCCCCCAACATGTCCTTACTTGCATCAGTAGTCTGCTTTGCATTCAGCAGTCATTTGTCGAAACGTTACTCGCTCTCAGGAGTGAAAGCTTGAGGGGTTATTGTCCCCAGGTAGAGAGACTCCAGGTATTTGGACCTTCTCAGGTAGTCACCGAGGTGTGACTGGTGCTGATCAGCTGTCCCCACAAGTCCAAACTCTTACTGTCTTGGTCCTCAGCAGAGAGCCCAAGTATTCTAGACTCTCCGCAACGGGTCCCAAATATGTGGCATCCCACAAGTTAGGGCATTACTGGGCCTTAGTAAAGTAGCACCAAAGGCGTAATTGCTTCTTACTTAGTCTCACAAACGGTTTAGACCTCAATCATCAATGACACACTAGGGTGTTTTTTCCCTCAACATTGGCCCTCCCCACGCCCAGGAATTTAGTCACCCTCCACATTGATGCCCCAAGGCGATACTGGTCTATAGTCTGCATTAAGTCCTGACTTTTTAGCCACAAACACTTTGCATGTTGGGATTCTGAGCTACTATTTACCATGTTAAAAAAATGCCAAGTTCCGAAACTGCAACATGCTGGCACCTTACAAAGAAGCATTGACAAAGCTGATAGCACTCGCCTACACGAGATCTAGTGTCTTTGGCAATAATTTTAAGACATGCAGTGCAACATGGTCTGAAATCAAGAAAAAGAAAGCATGAGGCAGACAGCGTTGACACTGTTGTAGCGCTCTTTTTTGTAAGCAATGTTGCACAGCAGCCTGTGCTGTTGTGCAATATGTTAAAAAAAAGTGCCAGTAAAGAAAGTAACACGAGAGAGGAGGAAGCAGAAACAATAGACAATGAAAGGAGGGGATATGGGGAAAACAAAAAAAGGGGGAGGGAAGGAGGAGGAGGGAAGGAGTACCAGACGGGGACAGGGGAATAGAAAGGCGGGGCCGGCATTGGCCACGCTGAAGGTATGGCGGGCGTGCCGGCCCCCGATGACCATACCGGGGCGGGCCTGTCGCACGCTTTGATGACGCGACAGGTACGCCCCGCCATTAACTGGTCAAGGTCTGGGGACATAACCCGGAAGTGATTGAAAGCACTTCCGTGTCACGCACTGTGGATAACACCAGGACAGTTAGAACTGGCCTGGTTGGAACAATAAAAGGCTGGGGAGCGGTGGAGTCGGCCTCTTTGCTCGCCGCTCCCTCAGCCTGCCACTAGTCATACCAGACTCACTAGGAGGCTGTAATTTAATTTCCTCTGTTTTATTTTCCAGGCTCCCTCCAGATAATCGCGGCAGAAGGAGGTGTTACGGCGGAGCGGCAGGGGCAAGTCCAGCTTGTGGCTTGGAGAAGCAGTATCGCTGCAGGAGCTGTGGGGGGCAAGCACCGGATCAGCTGAAGGCTTTCATTGGCAGTGGCTTTCGGGACCGGAGAAGCAGGGGCGCATCCAGTAGCTGTTTGAGAGAAGAGCAGCTGGCCTTGCGGCGCAAATGGAGGAGGATTCGAGCCGGAGCCTGCGCTGAATAGTGGGCAGACTTATCAACGTTGGTACCGCGGGGGGACCGGAGTGTAAGTATTCCCTCTCCTGCCTCAGATTTGGTTGTGTTGTGTCACTTAATTGTTGGCATTGGTGGGCTTGTCTTGAGAGTGGCCTCTTAGCTCAGTTGGTTAGAGCTTTATGCTAATAATGCCAAAGTCACAGGTTCGATCCCTGTACAGTTTAAGATTTAAAACGGTCAGCCTACCATGTAGTAACTAAGCATCTTTTATTTATGATTGACATTAGTCTGAACTATGCATACACGACGTGCGCCTTAGGGACAGTTAATAGCCACGTCCAATTCGGGGACAAAATATGAATCCAAAAACCCCAGTATGGCTATTTAGTTGCAAACTAATCTGCTTTGCGTAGGGGACGCAGGGGTGGCGGGCAGCATAGAGTTCCCCGGGCATGTTACGCGTTTGCCTCTCCAATTCTGTCCGTCTCACATACGTGTTAACCCTTTCAGTAACCTAATTAGCTCAATTAGGAGAGCAGTAGTCTGAAACTCTACATGTCACTGGTTCGATCCCGGGTTAGCAGATGTTGTCTTTAAAGAGAAGACGCCTGAAACTGGCGAAGTTTAAAACCATAAAGTACTAACAGGGGTGTTTTTATTACATGATCTTGGCCATACATCGGTGTCTGGCTCCCTAACTTGAGATGGAGGTTCAGACAGTCACGCACTGTACACAGACTCCATTTGGTACTCCTTTCAGGAACGTCAAAACTGGAGAGATTTAAAACCGTAATGTATTACATACTCCCTGAGCATAGCGGAACACTTTGTTGGGGAGTCTGGGGCTCATCGTTTGCTAATCGGTTGGCCCAATTTTACAAGAGTGTTTAAAAACATTATCTCGGCCATACATTGGTGCCGGGTTCCCTGGCATGGAGGGTCAGACACTCACGCACTGTACACAGACTCCAGTTCTTACTCGGAGCAGGCGTCTGCGGGTGTTTTGTTACCCACCGCTGGTGGCACTGTGTTATATAATTATAAGGAGTGCACGACAGACACAGTGTCTCTTTAATTTTGTTTGAAATGCAATGCATAAAAATATTGGTTGCCTTGCGAAAAACACCAGTGGCATGTATCGTTGTCCCATGCTTGCCGCGTGTAGGTTAGCCCATTTGATTACAAATGTTCTTCTGTACAAATATTAACCCTTCCTGCTGATATTCAGCTGTTAGAGCCTATCATGTTAGAGCGCCTTGCGCTCGGTTATCGGTCAAGTGCGAACTGGATGCAATGGCACCATGAATTATACCCCCTTTCTCTCAACCTGCCCAATTGTAAGTCTGATTCTAGGGTTCCCGAGGTATTGCATCTGGTGTTATGCTAAGCGCTTTACATTTTTAAGTTTGATTTCAATGTTCCTCATGTAATGGGACTGGCTCTAGGCTGGGCGCTCTCAATTGAGTCTGCTTCCAATGTTCCTGAGGTAATGCATGTGGTGTTATGTTAACCGCTTTAAATGTGTAAGTCTCATCAACAATTGCGGTTGACACCCCTGTCACAGGTTCTCCAGTAATGGAGGCCGCACCTGCTGGTGAACGCAGATGAATCAGGCAGCTGATGTTTAACGTTTTTCAGTTTTCCCAAATGAAATCAGGAGCGTTTAAATTTAATGCAACAGTATAGATGCCATATATTAATCAAAAGGATGGCGCATGTACCACGCGCAATCGATTTAATGTTACTTCATAAAGCTAGATCATTGCCTTAGGAATTATGGTTTGCTTTCAAAGCCAAAGGATATTGGGCACTGCAGATTGCTTTTAGTTTTACAACATTACAGGCTTCGGATCAATTGGGAACCCATAAGGGTTGTATATGTAAGTCAGTACTCAGTACCTTAGATGCAGCATATACATTTGACCCATTCCAAACGGTCTGGAAATTCATTAGATGGCTAAAGTAATGCCTTGGCCTGTATTACAAATACATTAAGTAACACTTTAGGAAGCTGTGTTAAGGGCATTTGCATTTAATATTGAGGAATAAAGTAGGCAGGGATTGTAACAGTATATTATGAGTCAGTTTTGCTTCGTGGGTTTCAGCAAGAACAATCATACAAAGCGGAACAACATGGCCTAAGTGTCCTATGGTTGATGTACCTGATTTACTGGTAAATCTCTTGGGACTACATGGGTGTGTGCCATGGCCTGTAAGCCAAGTGCTGCTAGTGGGCTTGCACCACCGGTGGTGCCACTCGCAGGGGTAGCCCTGTAAATGTATGTCAGACCTATCACTGTAGGGTCTGCTCACGCAGTTGGTAAATTGCCATGTTGGTCCAAACCTTCTTTTCTTTACATATGTTACCTCGAGGGTAGGCTCCAGGATTCCATATTGGCTGACATTACTTACTGAGGGAGTGATGCTTAGCATATTAAAGCAATTTCTTTACATGGTTGGGAGGTCAGGCCTACTTGGCACTGGCCTCGGTGAGGGTCACTCAAGTATACTCTCAACACTTATGACGTCAAAACAGTACATCCCAGGCCTTGTTGTCACACCTTTCAAGGGTATCCCTGCGCGCAGTGCGGTGGTACATAGGAATTAGGGGCCTGTGTCAAAAGCCCTAGGCACCATGTGCAGGTGCACGTAAGCTTTAGGAGGGCGTTATGTCACGCGGTGCCTCTGCACCGGTCCGCTTATACACGTAGGCATTGTATGCCGGTGCCTGCCACACAGTATCTATACACCCTCATGCGCATACACGTAGGCACAATAACGTATTGTATCACACGGTATCTCTGCACCCATGTGCTTGTGCACTTGTACCTTGGATGGCCGTGTGGCATCACACGGTACAGTCGCACCCCTGGTGCGTGTACAATGTGGCATTATATGCCTGGGGTTCGTCACTCAGTATCGCTGCACCATTGTGCCTGTGCACTTACACAGTGAGATGTACGTGTGGGGTCACACATTACTGACGTCCTTGGGCCTGTAAAACTAAGCAGGTTATTCCTGTGTTGTGTCGTACTGGACCAACTCCCCTCCTGGGGCTGGTGCATATTTGGGGGCCTATGTTGTCAGATCCACGCAGTATCAATGCATCCGTCGGCCGGCAAATAATAGGGCCCGGTGGTGTCACAGCTAGAGACCGGTGTAGTATCGGCAGTATCGATGCACCCGTTGGTGGCCAAGTGGTGTCACAACAGTACCTATGCACCTTAAAGCTGGGGGTACGGGTGAAAAGGGGGGGGGTACAGTCTCACAAGTAGCGCTGACTTGTGAATTGGTTTTGGTCATCTAAAAGCAAAAGGCACTAATCATTGATCTTTGATTTTCATTTATGTATGACCTGATCCACGCCTGATGCCTGGGAAGTGCTCCACATTGCTATGACTGCAAGATGTGGACAACTAAGGGGACCGGTAGATCCGGAACGTGAGTGGCAAGCGACGGCATCAAGTAGTTTGGGCGATCAACTCAGGGGCTCAAGCGGTGCCAGCATGAGACAGTGCGGCCTATGCTTTATAGTTGAAGTGTATAGTTGTCACCCATTTGTTGTTGCCATTTGTGGTAAGTCGGCAGTATGCTGCCTTACAGGTGTATACCTTGACAGCTGCCCATGCATTACAGTTGAAGTGTATAGTTGTCACCCATTTGTTGTTGCCATTTGTGGTAAGTTAGCAGTACGCTGCCTTACAGGTGTCTACGTTGACAGCTTGTCCGAAACACAGGTATTAAGGGCTGATGCGACACATCAACACCCTTGTCGTGGAACGGTTATCTGCCATTACGGCGCCTGTGCTCACAGGCGCCTTCGTGGCGGACACTGCGCAGTGTTGGGATGCTCCGTAGTAGGAGGATAGGCTGGCACAGAGCCTATCCCTGAACATAGTGGTCAGGTGTAGGTAGTTCACGGTTTCCATGATATGCTTATGGGAGAGCGTGGGGCCTGTGGGGCACTCTTTGGGTAGACTTACAATGGTACAGTTTCACCAGCAATGAGTAGCATTGTCTGGGGCGACGTGATTATCCGGCGCACCGTAATGCTATCGATTGAGGCCGGGTAGGGGGCTCCAAGACAGCATGTCAAGTTCCTATGAGTAAGCCAGCCCTAGCATTATTATCCTGCAACTTGGGAATGACTGGGTAAAACATTCCTCAACAACCCATGTCATTAAACGGGATTTCTGCCATTAAGGTGCCTGTGCTCGCAGGTGCCATCACAGCGGTCACTGTGCGTTGTGGGGATGCTCCGTAGTAGGGGCAGCAGCCTACACAGAACCTATCCCAGAACATATTGGTCAGGTATGGGTGGTTCATAGATTCCATGATCTGCTTATGGGAGATTTGGGGGGCCTGTAGGGCACTACCTGGGTAGGCTTCCAATGGTACAGTTACACCGGCAATGAGTATCAGGGTCTGTGGCAACATGTTACATCGTGATGCTAACAATCGAGGCCATTTAATAGCTCCAAGACGGTATGTTATTTTTGTCTGATTCAGTCAGCCCTAGCAGTTATCCTA
The DNA here is from genome assembly GCF_964204655.1 of Triturus cristatus. NCBI lineage: Eukaryota > Metazoa > Chordata > Amphibia > Caudata > Salamandridae > Triturus > Triturus cristatus. Next base: position 306,413,665 of record NC_140581.1, read on the forward strand.
CACATGGGGGAGGCTGACTGTACGCCTGGGTAGAACAGTAGTAATACTTCTCACTGAAGTGGGAGGGTCGATACGTCTATGCCCGGGGTACACATCGGCAGAGACTGCAGAAATTGCAATAGAGAGAAGGTTAGCTAGGGTTTTACACCTGCAGACTATCGAAAGTAAGGATGGAAATCTTCAGAGAGAATCTTCTTGCATAGTTAGTGAGGTGTAGGGACAGGGCATGACCTTTGAGTGGTTTTGGGGGGGCCTGATAGTCGGGTAACTATGCAGGCCTGTGGTGGTAAGGTCATGATTGGTGAGCAGTAAATTGAAGGTCCTTAGGGGGCGACGCCATTCTTGAATGGGGAAGCCCAAGCGGGAGGGACAAGTGGTCTCTCCTAGAACTCCTCAGGCAGTTACAGCCGATTGGCTGGATGGGTGCGGGGGAGGGGGAGTTACGCTTTCCGGTAGGCTGCTTGGCCACACCGCACGTGCACAATGGCGCAAATAAACTGCACATAACTGCAAGGGCCCCATTATGGAAATAATCTATAGGGTGTACGGTGGTGACCAGGGGGGGACGAAGTACCCTCACGTGGAACAGGCCCTCTGCGCATGCGCACTCCAGTTGGAGGGCGGGCATAAGGGCTAATGGGGGTGACCTGGGGGGGATGGGGGAAGTACCCCGCATGGTGAACGGGCCCACTGCGCATGCGCACTCCGGTTGGAGTGCGTGCATAATAGGATAAGGATCTGGCGCCAGTTATTGACCTTGCCGTAGGCTCACAATAGGGATACGCAGAAAATAAAAAAGAATTAAATATTGTTATTATGATTATTCATGATGGTATGTTTAGATTCGGATAGAAATACCTTGTATTAGAGATATGTTAAGGTTAGCCATCTGACATCTGCACCTACCAATGTAATCAATGTGGTCTCTCCAGAACTCCTGGGGTAGTTACAGCCGATTGGCTGGATGGGTGCGGGGGAGGGGGAGTTACGCTTTCCGGTAGGCTGCTTGGCCATCCCACACGTGCACAATGGCGCAAATAAACAGCACATAACTGCAAGGGCCCCATTATGGAGATAATCTACTGGGCGTATGGGGGTGAGCTGGGGGGTGGGGGAGTACCCCACATGGTGAACGGGCCCCCTGCGCATGCGCACTCTGGTTGGAGTGCGTGCATAATAGGATAAGGATCTGGCGCCAGTTATTGACCTTGCAGTAGGCTCACAATAGGGATAAGCAGAAAATAAAAAAAGAATTAAATATTGTTATTATGATTATTGATGATGGTCTGTTTAGATTCGGATAGAAAAACCTTGTATTAGAGATTAAGGTTAGCCATCTGACATCTGCACCTACCAATGTAATCTATGTAATGTAATGGTTTTCTGCGTATTGTGTAAATATTGTATATTAAATTTGTTTTAAAAACAAATTATGTAAATAAATACGGCCGGGGGTTTACGATCCCCTAATCCAAAAATTCTTCCCATGTGATCTTGATATTGACAGGGGAGAGGGGTCTAGGTAGTACCTGGCCATATTAATGAGTGAGCTCCAAGTTCTAAATTGTAAGCAATAGTGTCTTGTAAGTGAGACCACATGTGCTGTCACAGGCTCGACCCAACCCGGACTGACTGAAGGGCCCACATATTAAAAAAAAAAAAAACAAGGTTCAGTCTAAATCTAGGCGTTTACTCTTTGAGGCAATCAAAGGGTAATTAGTGAATGGTGAAAGGGCGGAGACTGCAGTATGGAGATGTTAAGCAATACAGTGTTTCTCTAACCTGCTAAAAGTCTTGGAGCCCAGGACAGTGAGAGCTCCTGTGAGGTGGTTCCTATACTACAGAACCACCTGCAGTCCCCAAACCCTCCTGTGTGCATTCATGCTGTACAGGAGCAGCAGCTTAGGTGGTCAGCTGAGAAAAAACCCTCAGTGCTAAAGCCTCAGTTCCCAAGCCGAGGCCAAGCATTGCTGTGTGTATTGGAGGTTCTTCCGTTGAAACACTGCTGCAGCCCAATTGATTGCAACATTCTGACATGATCAGTCTACTGCAGCCCATCTCAAATGTATCACCAATTGCATACCTCAGACAATAATGCTGAGCACTACACATTCAAGTATTCTGCCACAAGCAACCTTGTTTGGCCTTCCATGCCACAAATCAACCGTCTACCAGCTTCCGTCACCACTCATGCTGGCCATGACTGCAAGCCCTTTGCTGCTGAAAGGTTCGCTTTGTTGTGTGGGTCCTGGACCTGTGGGGTTTGTGGCACCTTGGATGTGTCTGTGCTGGAGCGGGTAAAATAATTTTGATTTAATATACCCAATCCATTTATATAAGTCTTTATTAAAATAATTAAATAATTAACTTTAATCATTAACTGTGTGCTGTGATGAACTAATCAACCATATTAATCAAGAGAATATACGTGGGAATGCATTAGCATGGCTAAAATAATAAGTAAACTAAGTTTGTACGCATATTAAAACGATAAACGTTGCTTAGGCATGTGTTAATGTGAATTGCGCTTAAATAAACCTGCATTTACGGCTTTAAATGTTGCTCATGGCTAGATAAATACATACACATAAGGGTATTAGTAAGGGAATAACACTGTTTAATTCATTTCTATGTATTAATTACGTTTTTTGTGTTTCTTTATTAAAGTTGACCATTTTGGCCTACTAAAAGATGGCTGCCGACTGAATCCTTACTAAAGTCCATGACTTCATTAGTTGAGAAATGGAGAAAAGGCCTGAACTGATTTCTTCGTGTCCTCTCCCTGAATCTATGAACCAGGATACTCTGGGCGAGATGCCAACATCCCTGAACACGGATGAAATGTTTCAATCTGAGAACCCAAAAGCCACCTATTGACAATAGACTGTTACTTTCCTGACCTGGGAACAGCCTTTCCCATGCGCTTAGTTTATACATCATCCGTATGTGAATTTCTTCAAATGTTTCTTAAAATTTGAGATGGGACTGAATTCAGCCAACCAGAGCCCTGGAAATAAAGAAAATGATACTATGATATGTAAATTTTAGTATAAATATTAGTAGTCCAGAGAGGGAAATTAGGTTACCACCCAAAGAGCTTGAGACGCACCCTGATCGACGCTACTCTATGTGGCAATCCATGCTGACAGCAGAGGACGGGACGGTAGAACTCTGATGAATTTCTGAGGACCAGTTTCTGACTTCGAGAACGACAATTAGCCAGAATAGGTAATTATGACAAAAGATAATTTTGCATTGATAGGATTTAACCTGCAAATTTAATTAGATAAAGAAAAAATCATTGTTTGAAGAACTGTGTCGGGTGGTTATTTTCTTGTAATGTCTTATTGATTAATACGAGATTTAAAGTATTTTACATTAAATTCTACCAACTAAATGATCCGATTGACCTCCGGATGGAGGAACTGTTAGGGTAATTAAAGATGTGGTTTCCTCTATCCAAGTAAAGACACTGCAGTTCAGGGATAATTTGAGAAAATCCTTCTGGTAGGCACGGATAGCTTGATGTGAATGAATGTTGGTGTTATGGGCCCCACCAGCGTGTGATGTGTGTATGTGCGTGTGACTGTGGAATCATTCTGTCCGTGGAAGTAGAGGGAGATTTTGTGTTCCGAACTGCACCATCTGCATAGGAGTCCACACCAGCCGGAGCTGCATGGCCTAAGCTTTTGAGGATTGAGCATATAAACAAATTAGATTAGCCTATAAGGGATTGCTTTGCTGCCTTATTACACCCCACTCTATCTGCATGTATTACACCCCACTGTATCTGTATGTATGCTCATATTTGTTGTCTGACTGCACATCTGTATGCTTATGGTTCGGGCATCAGTGGGCACCAGTATGTGTGTTGTCCGTCTGTGTACCCACACTTCTCACACAACAAGCAATGTGTACCCATTTACATAACATATCCCAGACCTACTGGCATTGCAAATGCCAGCTAGGACACATTTTGCAAGTTGCATCCCCACTTCTGCCCTTATGAACTTTAAGCTGTAAGAAATCCCATTAGCATCTCCAGTAGCCCCTCTCGGATAGCAAATGATCTGAGATTAGCCCACACATGCCTACGAAGTACCAAGCCAAAATCAGTTGGAATTGCAAAGTCAGTATTTAGGTGAGCATTTCAATTTTCTGTGCGCTTCCCAACAAAGGACCAGAGCCAAAAACTGGAATGAAGCATATTCAAGGCCCTGCTAGTTTGCAATTCGTGATAGGATGGTCATTATCCCATTCTACCTTTGTTTCAAAGCAATCCATCAACCAAATCATACATGAAGAGGCGGGATATTGTGGGCAGTCTTTCCAATACACTATTCTGATTACCACCACACTCCAGGATATCATCCCCAATGCCCTCAAATATTTACAAATGGATTTAGGTTCATCCCTAGTAGTTTATATCATGATCCCATATATATCCCTAATTATAGTTTTGGGGTAGATGCTCATTTTTGTACACACTGGCATATAAAGGACGGCATAGAAGTAATGTTACAAACATACGGAGGGAGGACCTGTCTGAAAGTCATGAGCAGTGCCATGACGAGGTGCATAGCCTACAACAAGAGTTTCAGGAAGGCATTCAATTGTTAAAGTCCATGATTCCCAGTTCAAGTCTCGGTGGCTCCGCGCAACATCCTGATCTTCTATGCAAATCACTCTCCTGGTGATAAATTGTTATATAAATATGCTGCAAGAGTAAAAGGCAAAACTTTATGAAGATACAGTCACACCAAAGTGGATGTTTACAGTAATTCGGCAGCGGGAAACTTGAGAAGCAGGAACAAGCATTGGTAAATGCAGGAAAATATGCTATAGCCAATAGAAATGGAGGAAAACTAAGTGGCACGCACACGAACCAATGAAAAGCCATCAAAAAGAGGAGATTCCGGATGGAAGTCCCTTTAAAGTTTATATTAAAAACAATGCGCTGTGCAGGTAAAACCTAAAAAGGAAAAGAGCAATATAAATTTATGTCAAAGCAAGCAGTGAAATTCAGAAAAATTGAGGGAAGTAAATATCAACAGAAAGAAGGGAAAGAGGCGTCAACACCCTTCAGCCCCGACTGGAAATTAAAGCAATGTTAACATCTGAAACCAGAGAAGGTGTATCCTGTTACCTCTTTGGGTGTACTGTGAATAGCCACACTCCCATCCTTGTTGTACTTGATAGGCGCCCCTCCCTCTTGTATCAAAGTTCCATAACCAGTTGCAGTGAAGAATGCTGGAATTCCTGCTCCTCCTGCACGCATGCGCTCAGCAAGAGTACCCTACAGGAAACAAAAGCCATGAGTGAAACATACTCTTGCGTTTCACTTTAACGTATAATTTCAAAGTACATTGGTAACAAAGCATTGGCAAAACCAATAGGTTTGGCAAGCTAGTGCAATGGTTAATCTTCTATTTTTATTTGCATGAGACACAAAAAGAAAAAGAAAACAAAAGAAAGCATGCCACCTCCTAAGGGTGGCTGCAATGTGCTTGCAATAAAACTTTGAAATAAACAAATAACACAGATGTGACTGTTTTACCATTGATGCAATCCTTTCAGATGGGCCATGCATTTTATTATTACTACTTGTGATGGAGACAATACACTATCACCACTTAACCAAGGATTAAATGTTCAGGCAGCTATATTGTCACTTAAAGACTTTAGCCCCCCCTCCAACGTACAGTTCTTACAACAGCATTGTGGTGGTTCTGATTGTCATACTCTGTGTGGTTCAGCAGGACCTGGGGCTACCATCAGCAAAGATCTCACCGCGCGGTGTTGGGCTCTCTGTCCTGCCCCTAGCATCTCAGCAGTTTGGCGGGGCACGTGCAGCTCACTGGCGATGAAGTTTGCCATGCAGGTGACCTCAAGCAATCCTATGCTTGTGCTCAGGCTGGCAAGGTCCTGACTGTCTCACTGCCAAATTTTACTTGTTACATCCCTCATCAGCCAGGCTAGCTTGAATTCAGTGGCAAAGTGAGTAAAGGACCCACGTCTGGGCATACCCTAGCCACTTAGGGCGAAAATAGCAAACACAATAAGAACGCCTCCAAAGCAGTACGGGCCATGCTGCACTCTCACCATGACTCGACTCCGCAGCCCTCGACTCCTCCCAGCAGCGTATCCTTAGTGTTACGATATTCATGTATCCCTCTACACTATAACCCAAACTGTACCATTAACAGTAGCCGGAATGCAATGCACACAGTGTCATATGCTGCCTCCAGGACCAGTCACTATTGATGTAGCCTTACAAACAGCACTAGTATAACATCATAATGCATATAAGTTTGGAACATAAAGAAGATAAAGATCAGCGTGCATGAAACTCTAAAATAGATTCATCAAAAAAAGTTGTGTGCAGACTGATCAAAGGAGGAGGACGTACTATGAGTGCCCAAAATTTAATTTTCCTTGAAATGGAGTTAATGGACTAAGCAAATATAATAGTTGCCAATCTATGTCATTATAATCTTCACCTTGTACTCTGCGTTTCTTAAAAATGAATCTAATTCAACTATATTTTCAGTTATAAAATAGATGCCCAGGTCTAGTATTATGTGTCCATTCTAGATTTCAACAAAAGGTTTTAAATATCTGGGTGATCTATGTATCTAATGAAATGTTTGGTGTTCTTGGGCTTAATGTTTTACATACGTTGGTATGCTTCAGAGAGAATGTACTACACTTGAGGTCGCTTCCTCTCTCTTTGATGGGATGAAATCAGACACTTTATTCAAAATAATCACTCATCCTAAAATGCTACATTTATCCTTCAGGATACACCATTCAAGATTATGGAGGACTTTAGGCTTGATTCCATCACTGACATTATGCAGAGTAGTGTTTGATAGACGAGAGCATTGCCAGACATGCAAAAGTACTACCGAGTCTCTGCCCTTTATCCTTAAAGAATGTGTGCTCTCATCTACGAAAGAACCATCTCGAATGGCTGAGCAGCATGCTTTAGGCCTCCGGGAGAACCTGAAGCTTATATATAGTGGACATGTTTGTTTGCGATCACCCACCAGGATAGTGATCCACACGCAAATAAACTACAAATGTTTTGGGATGTATCGGGAGGTCACTTGAGAAAAACCTTTATGGGACAATGGGTCCTTTGACTACTATGAACTACTGATCCACTACTCTGGTCCCTTAAGTTGCTACGGTACTGGAATCATTGTAGCGAGGTAGCTGCATGCTCTTCCAGAATCCAAATATATCTTAGAGGATGCCAAGGCAGGCTTTAGTCCCAATCACAGCACCAAAGTTGTCTCTCTATCAGTCCTACACGAACTTAAGACTTACGTTTGACTCCTCTCTTCACATAGAAAAGCAGATTGCCCCAGTAACATTGGTCTGCAATTTTTACCTTAGGAAACTCCACCCTGGGTGCCCTTTGGTTTTAGGAGAGCAAACATACTAATATGGCATTTAATGGTTCGTGGCTCTAACATTAAAGTTGCATCTACTTGGGTTTTAACTCTTAGTCAGTCAACTTGAGACTATTTAAAATTAGGTTGGTCATTTGGTATTGGCTGCTTCCTGGTTCAGCTGCACTAACCCAATCTTGAGATCACTTTACTGGCTCCCCCATACAGACTCTCATAACCTTCAAAGCATTAAGAATAGCTGAACGTTGAATTAATGGAAAAACCACCAGATTAATTTCTAGCCAACCAATCAGATGTTGCCCAAAAAGATCACTTCCTTCTGCCAACCAAACGATCTTCCATTATCCAAGATTGCACAGGGCCCACCTAAAGCCCTAAAGAGGTTTCAGTTTTTCTGCATTTCCAATGACACGGTCACTGCTGCAATGCTTACAGTGTGGACGACAGCATGTACCTACAATGGTCACTCTGGTCTATTCTTGCACACATGCCTGGTGGTGCCCAGATATTTTTGGAACTGCCTCAATGTAAGGTAATGTTTTGTCAACATAAGCGAGTGTTGATAATCCATATATCCAAAAGTAACCTTCAAGTTAATTGAATAACCAAAACATATAGGTTTAGGAACTGTTTTCCAAGGACCATGTCCTTTTAGTAGAGGGTGGAATACTTCATGGTGCTACCAAATACTACACGCAGGTACAAGTGTTCAAGTATTCACTCAAGTGGGCTCAATGGGCACTGAAGACTGCAGACCACGCCATATAAATATAGTCTTAGTACCCAGTGGGCAGAGCAAAAGACTGAAAGGGACACCCTCCACTGCTCATTTCCTGATAAAGAGGGTGGAATTTGTTTCAAACTAGGATAAGGGGTGGAGATGAAACACAAATGTTTTATTTGCAAATCATCACATATTCAAGATACACTTCTATAGTAGTTTTAAAGTAATATTTTTAAAGAATTTCAGGGAAGGGATCATGCAGGATGCCCCTGGAAAAACACAATCATCAGAAATAATGTACTGTTGACAGCAAATTAAATGGTACATAATCTATGATCAGGCATAGTAATCAAGAATTTCATATTAGGTTGAATTGGGAAACAGTCGGAACACCGCGGTCTAAACCACAAGTGTTCCGACTCTGCAAGCTAAACCACGCTTGCCTTAACCACACATATGCCTTAACCACGCATGTGCGAGGTTAAGGCAATGTGCGGTCTAGCGGCTGGCTGCATTGGATGGAAGCAGGAAGACCTTGCAGGGAGAGCTCTGCGGTGAGGTAAGTGGGTTGAGCGTAGGTTTGTGGGATGGGGTGTGGTCGGGGGTAGTTTTCTGGGCTTGGGGTGAGTCAGGCTAGTTTTGTGGGCTGATGCGTCAGGGGTGGGTCAGGGGTTGTTTTGTGGGCTCGGGTGGGATGTGGATAGTTTTGTAGGCTGGGGGTGGGTCGGGGTAGTTTTGTGGGCTGGGGTTGGTTTGGGTGTAGTTTTCTGGGGTGGGGTGGGTCAGGTTGTTTTGCGGGCTGGGGGTGGTTCGGTGGTTTTGTGGGCTAGGGGTGGTCAGTGTAGTTTTCTAGGCTGGTGTGGTTCGGGGGTAGTTTTGTAGGCTGGGGGTTTGGGTAGTTTAGAGGTCTGGGGTGGTTCGGTGTAGTTTTCTGGGCTGGAGGTGGGTCGGGGTAGTTTTCAGGGCTGGGGGGGTTGGAGGTAGTTTTCAAGGCTGGAGGTCAGGGATAGTTTTCAGGGCTGGGGTGTGGTCAGGGGTAGTTTTCTGGGCTAAGGGGTCAGGGGTAGTTTTCAGGGCTGGGGGTCAGGGGTAGTTTTCAGGGGTATGGGGTAGTTTTCAGGGTAAGGAGGCCATAGGTAGTTTTCAGGGCTAGGGGGTCAGGGGTAGTTTTCTGGGCTAAGGGGTCAGGGGTAGTTTTCTGGGCTGGGGGTCAGGGGTAGTTTTCAGGGCTTTGGGGTCAGGGGTAGTTTTCAGGGCTAAGGGGTCAGGGGTAGATTTCAGGGCAAGGGGGTCATAGGTAGTTTTCAGCGCTAGGGGGTCAGGGGTAGTTTTCAGGGCTAAGGGGTCAGGGGTAGTTTTTAGGGGTGGGGGAGGGTCAGATAGTTTTTTTTTTTTTTAATTAGGAGTTACGGTATTAAGCCTCAGGGCAAGGGAGGGGAATGGGTAGTCGGGTCGTTTTTAGAGCTTAGGAGAGGGCGGGCAGTTTTTAGGGCTGGGTCAGGTTGAGAGACAGAGTTTTAGGCCTGCGGCCAGTAGGAGTGGACAGCGTGGTATTTGGGAGGGGGTAGGTGTATTTGGACCTCTGGGCGGGTAGGAGGGGGGAGATTTTGGCTTAGGGAGGTGGGTCGCAACCTGAGCTGCACATACCCCTTTACCATTCATGCCTTTACCACGAAGATAGGTGCTAAAGCCATGCATGGTAAAGGAATGCGCGTAAAGACGCGGTGGTTAAGACCATGTTGTTTAGGCATGCGTGGTTAGAGAATTCGTGGTTCCGACATACAACCACTTCGTATCTGAAAAGGGTGCTCGCGTGGATGTTTAATGTGGCAGTATTTGTACTTAACACGTTCAGCAATCTCTCTGTTACAAAAAGTGCTCTCTGCTAAGCAATGTTTGCAACAGCACATAAAAAAAACACTAAAAATCCAAACTACTGCAACACAGTAGATAACGTGTTACTAGAAGACACAAGGTGGCAAACTGAGCAGATTATTGTTATATGTCATAACCTGCTGTTCCTCTGTTTATCTCGTGCTTGCATGCACGAGATCATGTTATTTTAAAAACCCTTTGGTTCATGGCACGATCACAGTGTTCTAGAATAGAACATGTGATCGGTCCCATGAACCAAGAGGCGACAGTTGTTGGAGTGCTGCTGGAGCTGGAAGCTGTGTAACCAGCGGCGCTTCCTTTTCTTACCTATGGATTAAATCTCGTTTTAAATCCACTCACGACTATTGGATTTACTCAACAATTATTGTCACTATATTTTATAGAAATGTATTTCTAAACATTGTGAGGAAAGATAGAAAATCAGGAGTTCCAAAAACAAATGGGTTTCTTTTCGCCAGCAAGACTAACAGGATGCTGTATACATGTATAAGACCCAGCTGCTGGTCTAGTGCATTGGAATTTACCCAAGATTTTTATTTCACATTTCAACCTTCTCTGGTTGCATCGCAGAAGAACCTCCAAGCTGCAGCTCAGCCATGAAATACCTTAGATCTCAAACAGCAGCCCCTGGGGGGACAGGGAGGGGGCGGATTTCCGCATTGTTCGGGCTATGTATGCATCTAATCGCCCTTAATGCCATGGCGCTTTGTCCATCTTCTCCCAGGATGTCCCTTTCAAAAGCAGCCTTTCGCGCCCATACCGCGTCGTTCATTGTTATCTCACAATTCTTTGGTTTTGGCGCCTCGGGCCCCGCCGCTCCATTCAGACTCGTCAGTCTCAAAGAAAGGGGGTTGAAAAGCAGGGCGTCAATCGAGTGTCTAACCGAACGTATTTTTACAGGAATGCCGCTGCACGAGCTATTTTTACGAATAAAAATATACGTTTCTTCTTAGTCCACCTCTAAACGCTCAAAGCGCACCGTTCAGCATCTGTGACGAGTGCACTCGGTATTTCTCGTGGCTTGAAACAGCTGTAGAGCCGGCGGAGGGAGTTTTCTCACAGTGAGTCACGCAGCTGAAGGGAGGTTTAACAAAATCTAAAGCTTTCACTTGTTGAACCCGGAAGCTGTGTTTGCTTCTACACATCGCATTCTCCTTTAACAATATATTGTATTTATGCAGAATTATAACGAAGCAATTTATATCATAGTGTTAGCTGGCGGAGGACGTAAACGGGGAAGAGGAGGTAGCAAAGAAAATAAACAACTGAATCAAACAAGTTAATTAAATATACAGAAGCAAGCGACCACACAACTGGGGGATGCGGCAAGGGTTGTGTGTTTAAAAATAAAGAAGACAATACAATGGCCAGATGATGAGAATTTCTAAACCCGGCTAGTAATCGATCCGAGATAAAAACGTGCAGGCATCTTTCATAAGACAAGGAAGAAAGTTACCGATGCATGCAGGTGCATAGTTTCCAAGGAAAAGAACGAACCCAAGGCGTCCATCTTACCTGAGGCACGAGCTCCACTTCCAATTCCCCGGCTAGATACTGTCGTTCAAATTCTGCATTCTCTCCAACATATGACGCTACCATGCGTTTTATCTGTTTAGTGTGCAGTAATAGGCCCAAGCCAAAATTGTCCACACTATATGTATAAAAAAATAAAAATAAATTAAAAGCAAATAATTATAAATTTTTTAGGCCTTGTCTACATACCGTTTTGGCCAGAGCTATTGCCACCATACAACAAAATAAACACTTGACACATGCATACATATATAAAGAAAGGGGGCTTTTGGATGCTCTTTTCAGCCATTGGCTACAGTCATTTAGCTGGCGTTAGGTATTAGCTAGGGTGACCATAATGTTAAAGCCAAAAACCGGGACATTTCCCCAAAATAGAAGGAGGACTACAATTTTACTTCAACCCAGCACACAGAATGACAGTGCTCCTTAGCAGAGAATTACAGACGAGTCAGTAAGAACATTCATAAAATGCAATTTTTAGAGCCAGTAGCATACCTGTTAATTAAATTGCTTTCTTATAACATCTGCTAACTATCCCTGCTTTGCAAAACATAAAAAGATACCTCCCAACATTTTTAGCCAACCCCCTGTAAAAACCGGGAAATTAGCTTAATTTCCTGAAATCTGCTGGGACAGCTGGCAAAAAAACAGGACTGTCGAGGCAAATCAGAGACGCCTGGTCACCCTAGTATTAGCTCATACGGCTGTCCATCCGCGTTATATCAGCCCACAGCATTACGCGGATTTGAACACCAGCAAAATAGTGCCTCTCCATCTTCTTGCACAAGTACTTAAACTGCCAGAATAATCCCTCCCACCCAGCTTGTACACACCCTTCGGCTCTTTCAAATTGCAGCTAGTGTAGTGAAATGACCCCCACACAATGCACAGCTAGGAGATCCTGCCCCCCTTTTCACTAATGCTGAACTTGCTCCATTTAGCTCTGGGAGCTTGGCAATCAGCAAGTGCAATAAAAGTGCTTACTTTCTTCGACATTCTACTAGCGCAAGGTTCTGCTGGCCACTGAGTTCACTTTAATGCACCTCCACCAATAGAATGGGGTGGCTGTGGAGACCATCCCCAAGATATAGGAACACTGCTGGTTGGTGACAGCAAGGACTCAACCTTCTTTCATTTGTCTAATGTGCTCAGCACCCACAAACAGGAGTCCTTCATTTCCTTTGCGTGCATGTTGTGAATTGTGGGATGAGACGTAGCACATGCTGCTTTCCTGTGCTATGTATACAAGTGAGGGCCTACAGATGGAAGTTGTTCCTCCATCTTGCCTTGTGAACATGGCATTCTCTACAGTTTCTACGAATTATGAAAATAAACGGTTGCACTCCTCTATGGTAATTGCGTAATCCAACGATAATCAGAATGTAAATACTTTGTGGGTGCTGTTGAGTATCACCCCCTGATCATGGGGCGTTGTGGAATATCAGATGTGGTCCTTACTGTCTGGAAGGACAAACTTGTATGAGCACTCCTTTTAGCGAAATCAAATCGCCTTAAATAATTACTATACCATTCTCCTTGATTCACTTTGGTTTATTTAACTGCATATTCCAATAGGGAAATACGTTATCCTTGTTATGTAGAATTCTTTAGATCATAGTAATAATGTCACAATGTTTGACAATCCATTATTGTTTGGTTCACAGGGTTGAGAATGAAATTCCCCGATGCATTTCGTGTCCAGCCCTTCCTCAGGGGGTTCTCCCTGTAATAAATCAAAAATGCGTACTTTGATCCAAGATCCAGAATGCGATTCTGTGATTTTAAAAGACACGGTGCACAATAGCATTCCCGTAAAGTCAATCGAAAGTAACGTGAACGGATTCAATTATGCGCGATATTCATGCATTTTGTGAACGAAAATATCACAAGCATTAGATGTAAGCGGAATGAAAAATAAATAATAAAATGTGTATTGTTAAAAGGCACGAGGTGCACGATATCTAGCCGGTGAGATCAAACGGTGTTTACGTGCGTGTGTGTTAATAAAGTTGTGCGAATGGCGGGTGTTTTAAATGACGAGAATATCGCCAATCATTATATTCTACCAAATGGAAGTTGTTCCTCCATCCTGCCTTGTGAACATGGCATTCTCCACAGTTTCCACATGAAGAGGCCTGTAGACCACCTTGGAGGATTTATAGAATGCACATTCTGCTCTGAAAGGCCAGTTATGCTAATGAAAAAAAGGAATTAAAATTTCTGCTGTGGCAGCTCTTTTTGTAGTCCTTCCCAGCAACAAGTAAGTCTCCTTCTTGTAGAGTAGCTATATCCTTTGATCATATATGACTTAGTTCCACACTGTTTTATAATGCCTTGAATGTAGTTTGAAGATCAAAGCCTCAACCCAGTATATCCACCACTTCCTACTCTGAATACAGATTCCTTTAACTAGTTAGTGGCTCCTCCCACCTCATCTTTATGGATAAATCCCAAGAAGATATGCCTGGCTCTGGAAGTCCAAAGATAATTGATTTTGAAAATTGCAATCCTTTTGAATGGCCTTGGCTTCCTGTTAGTCTTCCAAAATGGTTAAAAACTGCTCCTTTAGGTCCAGTTTCATATACTCCTCTTAATTTTTGGAGAGGGCCTGCAAAATTAGCAGAGGTACATGTGGTGAGGAACAAGTCTTTGGAAGCAGATATTTCATCCTCACTCCCGTCTTCCTCCCATCCTACTCTCACCAATGCTGGGAACAAGCTTAGGACTTAAGAGTAGGCGTTCTGTGGTTATCTGCCCTTAAAGAACTGGAATACCAGTATGGAGAGGAGCTGCCCAGACAGAAGGACACGTGCTTGGTCCAATGGACCTCATGAAGATCATATCAAGCAACATGAACCTTGCAGACCTTGTCATCTACTTTTGCTAAATACAATACAAAATTACTCCAGGGCCGAAGCGGCAGTAGTTCTAGAAGCATAAATAAACAGTGATAAAGAATGCTGTGGAATAACAGCATCACAAATCAAGATACAAATAGCCAAAGGAAGGCTGGAAGGTGCCCAAGGCCTAACGCAATACCACCAATTCTGTACAAACATGACTCAGAGTATTGGCACAAAGCACTTGTGCCAGTCTTCAATGACATACAGGAAACACACACTATCCCAGAATCTACGATCAGCCCAATCTACAAGCAGGGTGATAAGACCAAGACTAACAACTATCAAATTGTTGCTAAATCGACATAGAAGCTAAGTATTACGCAGGAGCAATCCTGGAAGAATTAACAACTTGGGCCTCATCAAAATCCATCATCCCCACAAACCAGACTGGGTTCTGCAGACGGCTGGGAACCACCACTAACATCTTGGACCTGGCACTACTGATTGATGCAGCCAAAGAGGCAAAGCAGCCGCTATTTTTATGCTTCATTGACTATAGTACAGCATTTGATCACATAGACCGTGCTGGATTATGGCAGAACCTGGAAAAATGGGGGAAATCGAGGGCCCTCTTAAACCAGTTGATCTTTCTACACATGGACACCCGGGTCAAAATAAAACTGGGTGCGAGGACGCATATTTCTAGGCAAATTAACACCTACAAAGGGCTAAAACAAGGGTGTGTCTTAGCACCCCTGCTTTTTAACCTCTTCATGGCAGTTAAAATGCCCCCTTCCAACCTCTTGGTGTTAATAAGGCGAACGGCAAATGGCCTGCAGCATCTTCTGAACACCACTAACAACTTATCGCAAGCCAATGCATTAAGCATCAACCAAAACAAAAATTACCGTGAATTACACCAGGAAGAAAAAGCTTCCTGGTAACTGGATGGGCACCGCCTAGACTCGGTCACTGAATATAAATACCTTCGAGTCTTACTGGACAGCAGAGACTCGTACAAACCCCAGCTGGAGGCACTGCGCCGGTAGGGCACCACAACTTTAGCAATGAGGACATTAAGGAAAGCTCTGCCAGATTTAGCCCTAGATCCTCTATTACAGGTTATCCAAGCAAAACTACTACCAATGCTAACATATGGGAGAAAATTAATGCAAGGGAGAGATGCAATAGCTCTGAACAAAATAATCACTAGTGCTTACAGAGCGTTCTTTCAACTCCTGACCTACGGTGTTACCTGCTCAAATTTGCTTAGAATTTGGTTTACAGAAGCAGTCAGTGGAAAGGAGAGGGGCATACATAAGAAGCTGTCATAATATTAGAGGAGCTGAGCCAGGAACATTAAATTCACACATCTGGAGCGAATTGACATCCAGCGAAACCTCACCCGCTAGAGAGTACCTGCTCGACACATTATCAAAACTGGGGCTAACTAGTCTATGGGCCATCTCTACAAGCCATCAGTGATTCAAAAGGTTGTAACAAAAGCAACAAAACTATATCCATAATTGAAGACAAGAAACCCTCGCTAATAGGGCACATGGATGGCCAGTGCTTAATGATTGTAATGTTCTTAAACCACAAAGCTATTTAAGCACAGGTTTTAAAACAAAGACGAAAGAAAAATTCTTGAGGTTACATTTGGGCATTTTACCGATTCTCCCCCATTTCCCCCCTAGAAAAGGACATTAGGAGAGTATACTTGCCGCCTCTGTGGAATGGGAAGCGAGGATCTTGTGCAAGTCATCTGTATTTGCCCAAGTATAATAGACAGTAGACGTACTCTACTTTGCCCAATTTTTAAACAGAGCGGCATTAGGACTTGTGGGCAAGCAGTGAAGCTATGCTTCAATTCAACTGCAACTCAACTAAACTTCTGACTTACAAAGTCTTTGATATAGTGGACAAGCGACTCATTTGCAAGTCCCAAAGTGAACAGTGATTGGCTAAATTCACTGGTTATGTTACATCTTGATGCACTGGCACTTTATTTTGGAATGTTCAATTCGGTATATTGATTGGTTAAATTGCATTGATTATGTTTACATCTTGATGCACCAGCAATTTAATTAGGCATAATTCTCTGCGCTTAACAAGACATTAGGATCGAGACCCGGGTGTGGTCCTCCCCTCATGCCGCATTATTAGTGAACTAACTGATAACGAATGTACATTTTGGTGCAACCGCACATGGTGCACAAATCAAAAAGATGAAGGGATTTTGTGCTTTTAATGTAATGTTTATTTTTTAATTGTGAGTTTTGATTAACTGAACAATAAATGTACTGCTACGTTTGCTAGTGGATGAGGAATTGCACAGCACATTCCAAGATTGTGTCTTTGGTAAGCTTTTATCTTACTGTTCCACTTCTTACTCAGTGGAAGCCTGCACCAACTCTTTTTAAGCATGATAGGAACATGGGTGATTTTTGCCTTTTACACAAAGCCTTTGGATTGTCTGAGACAGATCACTTTGATTAAAAAAAGTGTGTTCTTGCTCTGTACTACCTACAGTTCAATTTTAGTCATGCTGTTATGTAAAGGCTTCGACTGGACCCTATCCCCAATTCAGCAATTTTAACAGCTAGATCTAGTGGATGACCAATATATTTGGCCACAATACACTGTTCAAAAGAAATTAACTCCTAAGTTTGATACCCCAATGACCCTCTTTCAGGTGACAGCCCATTTCCAGCATCACTATTCCCCCAGTTCCATCACTTGACTTTAACTGGTCTTGCCCTTAACTCTGTAACGTGCGCCACCACTGACCATCAGGTCTAGTAGCTCCATTAACTATATGGAAACAGCAATTTTAGAAACCAGTTCTTTGGCACCTTAAAACCACAATTTTTCCAACTGAAGGGAACACCTGTTTACTCGTGGTTAGGGCTAAGGGAGTTTAAAGTAAGTATTTGTATTCGGGACATTTTTGGGAGACCTTAAGCAGCCTGGGCTCAAACCCCTATGGCCAGGCCTGGTGGCCAACCTTCTGCGTTGTTCCTTTTTTCCCCCTCTTAGCCACTGCTTTCTCCTTTCTGTTTTGTATTATTTTGAGTAATTTCTCATTGCTTTTTCCCAAGTTTTTACTCTCTTCTTAGTTTAGTAACCTTTTTAAACTACCCTTTAACTCTTTTTCTCTTGTACCATGAACTAGGGACAATGAAGGAGCTTGGACACCTGGCCTGGCCGTAGGGGAGGCAATGTTAACAAACTAGCACAGCATTTTAAAAAACCATTAAAAATCACAGAAAAAAAGCGAAGGTTACTGGGACATTCAAGTTAGCAAACAGAATTTTTTAAAAACCTCAGAAATTCACTGAAAAAGACAAAGGTTACAGGGACGTTATAATTGGGTGCTGAATTTATTAACACAAAGCCATAGAAATTCAGCAGTTATAGATACCAGCCCTAACTATAACTTATACCCCCACAATGCACTGCTTTTGACCACCTATATAACATTTCTCATGACATGGTAAGTGACATCACTGATGACATCTCAAACGACATTGCTGATGACATTATCCACCTAAAGACTCTCACACCCCACTCACAGGGCTATACAAACCTCTCATACACCCACTCACATAACTACTCACACACTCCTACAACTACACACAAAAACACACACAATGTAAAATCCAGTCACACGCCCCTTCACTTACTCATATAGCCAGTCAGACACCCGCTCACTTTCCCATGCAATTACTCACACACCGACTTATACACCCATAACGTAATTCAGCCAGCTACGCAGCCAACTACACAGGCAATACAATCTTCACTTGTTCTTGTACTGACTCAGCCACTCACACACCATACACCCACTCACGAGTAATACAACCACAAAGACACCCAGTTATGCAGACATACAACCACCACCAATACAATGAGTTGCTCACCCCTACAGGTACTTGTACATCCACTCACTTGCCTTTACAAGAAATAACACAAGTTACTCACCCACACAGTTACTCACACACCCACTCATTTAGTCATATAGATACTAACACATACTCATACAAGTATACACTCACCCATACATTCACTGACACCCTCACTCATGCATACAGTCCCTTACACACCCAATAACTCACCCATACAGATACTGACACAGCCTCTAACTCACTCAAAGCTTCACTCACACAGCTAATCACTCAGCCATAGAAACACTCAGTCATTCACTTACCACTACAACTATTGAGAAAAGCACACAACCACACATAGAAATACCAACACATCCACTTGTTTAACTATACAGCTACACAGAAACCCACTCATTCTTTGAAAAAAGCTACTGACACAGCCAGTCACCCTACTGTACTGCCACTCACATAGAAATGCAGACGAAGAAATATCCACTCAGATGACATAAATTTCAAATACTATCACTGATCAATAGCTCTGGAAGAGTATTGATCTAACTTATACAATACCTTAGTATGTATTGTTAACTCATGTAAACATTTTTTTACACATTTACACACACTGGATGTCATCAGTGATTTCATTTGTGAGGTCATGAGTGATGTCACTGACCAGGTCATGAGTGATGCAATATGTGAGGTCATAAGCAGTGCATTTCGGGGACATAAGTTATAGTTAGCTCAGGTAACTAACTGCTTAATTTCAATGGTTTTGTATGAATGAAATCAGAGCCCAACTAGAACGTCCCTGTATCTTTGGTTTTTCAGTGAATTTCTAAGGTTTTTTAAATCCTATTACCTAACTATAACGTCCTTGTAACCTTGAGTGATTTTCAGTGAATTTCCAAGGTTTCTTAAATTTTATTTCTGACCCGAGAGCAGGTGTGTGAGTGCTGGTATTGGTCGGAAAGTAGGTGTTTGAGTGTCTGTATGGGTGTCTGAGTGGGTGTGTGTGTGGATTTGAGTTGTGAGTGGCTGTATGGGTCTGTAAGTGGGGGTGTGCGTAGCTGTGTGGGTGTGTGTGTGAGTGGCTATATAGGTGTGTGGGCGTGCAAGTGGCTGTATGGGTCTGTGAGTAGGTGTGTGAGTGGATATGTAGGTGGGTGCGTGAGTGACTGGATGTGTCTGAGTGCGAGTGGTTTTGTGAGTATGTGAATGACTGTATGGTCTGAAAGTGGCTGTGTGGGTCAGTGAATGGATGTGAGAGTTGCAGAATAGGTGTGTGAGTGGGTGTTTAAGTGACTATGTGGGTGTGTAAGTAGATGTATGAGTGACAGGGCCACAACAGATCCTCACCTACCGCTTTATCCAACAAGAGTCCACAGTTTTGCACAAAAAAAAAAAAAATCGACCCAACTGGAGTACTTTCTACTGGTTAATTACTAAGTGTCACCTCATTGGGTAAATGTCCAGTGTGTATTGTACACTACATCTGCATAATGGACCATGAGAAAATGTCTCCAATGACCTGGTGTGCGTTTCAGCAATGTGATTGTTATTTGTGCGTATTTATCCCGAAATCTGTGAGAACATGAATCATTCTATAGAGAAGACAACAAACTACAAAGAGCTAAATCTCCACCAAACTAGGGTACTTCCTCTTAACTATATGAAGTATGTGCTTCTTTGTTTGATGGAGATGTCCTCATTTTCCTCAGCATCAAGAACGAGTCACCATAATCGGCAAGAAAAACGATGAGGGGCCTTTTGGTAACCTGTTCATCAACGTGGGAAAAGGCTGCAAGTCTGTTGAATATTACTAAGGAAAATGGGGCGGGGTCAAACAGGCAGACCTTGCAGATTATTTTAGCCATTTGCATACTCAGGGTAATTAAAAGGGCGAACCATCGACTCTGCTCTCAAGTCAAGAAAGAACCCACTCGTCAGTCACTACAGATCAGATTGCGGTCCAATAGATCTACCATGCATCACCTCCATCAAGAATTTCAGAGCTTTAGTGCTTGTATGCGGGAAACCAACAAGTGGATGAGGGATAACTGGCTAAAAAGTAATGTGTAGAAAACTGAGATAGGGGATTTTGGAGTGAGCAGTTAAATCTGGACTGACCGCTGGTGGCCAGACACATGTGGGATTTAACCTGTTCCAATAGCGATGTACAAAAACCTGGGTGTTATGTTTGGTAATCCATTAACTTTTGACACCCAGGTTAATTAAAAGGATTAGCTCCTGCTTTTAGATGATCAGAATTTTGAAGAAAATAATATCTTTGCTTGCAGAAGAACTTCGGGTTTCAGTAGTCACTGGACTTGTCAACTCCTGTACAGATTACTGTAAGGTCCTGTATTTATACATCAACCAGCTTTCGTTAAATAAGCTTCAAATCATCCAAAAAGCTGCAGCACGCCTGGTTTTGGGAGTATCCAAACACTCTTCAGTCAGGGAAGGTTTGGGACATCTTAATTGGCTTCCTATAAAGAAATGGGTGCCCTTTAAAGCACTCTGCTCGACACAAAGTTCTCCATTCTCAGGGAGCAAGCGATCCTAGAACCACCCTGAATTGGTACGTTCATAGGAAACCTTTTGAGATCAACAAAACGCCGTTAGGTAGCTGTCCCACGATTTAAGAAAGCTAGGTGTGGGGGAAAGTGCTTTTACAGTTTGGGCGGCCAAGTTGTGGAGTTCCTTTGCTGAACAGATCAGGTGCATGAACTCGCACCATTGTTCTGTAAGCAACTTAAAACATGGCTTTTTCCGGATTAGGCTTCTGTTAGGGAGCATGATTTTGAGTGTGCTTGTTTGGGGTCATCACCGGTCTTTCTGTTAATCATCTGCTCCTTGCACTTTTATGCCTCTTGGTCTAATGTGCTCTAGAAATGTCATAAATGCAAATACAAATAAGTGCTTCCCCTTGAGGTTTAATTTCTGTGGGATGAGCATCAGTGCCATAATGGAACCTCATTTTTTCCAAGAAGATTCCACAGTTTTGCCGAAAATATCTACTCAACTATTATCTAGAACATGGGTACTCACAAACTTTCTCTCGGGGGCCAAATTTACAGTGTGGTTTCTGGCTGAGGGCCGCACCGGTGGGGGCGGGGCCAGTGGGGGAGGGGGCGGGGCTAGAGCAAAAAAAAAACTATGACCATGAGGTTGAACACAGGCCACTGCAGCGGACGCCTTCATCCACTGAGCCACCAGACCCGGTATGCACACATATCTGTCTGTCTGTCTGTCTGTCTGTCTGTCTGTCTGTCTGTCTGTCTGTCTGTCTGTCTGTCTGTCTATCTGTCTGTCTATCTATCTCTCACTCTGTCTCCCGCCCTATCTATCTATCTATCTATCTATCTATCACTCTGTCTCCCGATCTATCTATCTATCTATCTATCTATCTATCTATCTCTCACTCTGTCTCCCGCCCTCTCTATCTATCTATCTATCTATCTATCTATCTATCTATCTATCTATCTATCTCTCTCTCCCTCTGTCTCCCTCCCTCTCCCTCTCTCCCTCTGTCTCCCTCCCTCCCTATCCCTCCCTCTGTCTCCGTCTCCCTCCCTCTGTCTCCGTCTCCCTCCCTCTGTCTCCGTCTCCCTCCCTCTGTCTCCGTCTCCCTCCCTCCCTCCGTCCGTCCGTCTCCCTCCCTCCCTCTGTCTGCCTCCCTCCGTCTCCCTCCCTCTCTCTATTGCTCTCTCTTTCCCTCTGTCTCCCTCACTCTGTCTCCCTCCCTCCCTCCTCCGTTCTCCCTCCATCTCCCTCCCTCCCTCCCCCTCCCTCTGTCTCCCTCTCTCTCTCCCTGTCTTCCCCCCTCTCCCTGTCTTCCTTCTCTCCCTGTCTTCCTCCTCTCCCTGTCTTCCTCCTCTCCCTCTCTCTCCCTCCCTCTCCCTCCCTCTGTCGCACTCTGTCTTCCTCCCGCTGTCACCTCACCCCCTGCTCTCACTCCCTGCTGCCCTCCATCACCTCACCCTGCTGTCCTCTGTCACCTCACCCTGCGCTGAGACGGCTTCCAGGGAACGCACACGGCCGCCGCACCCAAGTACTTCACAGGTCTTTTAAAGACCATTCACTTGTTAATGAGACTTTGTTGTATTTCACCTCTTCTTAGCGCCCCTGCATCTCCCCTCAATCAGAGGGGAGATGCAGGGGCGCTAAGAAGAGGTGAAATACAACAAAGCCTCATTAACAAGTAAATGGCCTTTAAAAGAATCGCCCGGCCTCACAGCTCCGCGCTGCTGTAACCGGCGGTGTTGCTGACAAGCACAGGGCACAGGCACTATGTCTGCAAGGTCCGCGGGCCGCCAAGGAAGGCTTGCCGGGCCGCTGACGGCCCGCGGGCCGTACTATGAGTACCCGTGATCTAGAAGTTTATAAAAAAATGTTTTTTGGCTCTGGCAGGATTTCTGGGCGACTACAGCACAAGCCATAAGAGTCAGGGTATTCCTACCCTGCCGCAGTCTCTTTAAAAAAAAAAAAAAAAATGTTTGTTTGACTCAAAGTCCCAAGATGGCTGGAAGTGTTGGCAACCAATCAATCAGATTTCTGCACGAGATCGGTAAGATTTGCAGAGAGTTTGCGCCTTTAGGTATACAAATTTGTATTTCCTTTAATATCTTCAAAACTACAGAATGGATTTACACCAAATATTAAAAATGGAAACCAGGTCCTAAGTAGAACTACCCACTGGCGACCACTTCACAAGTCCACCAGTAACTCGCCTGCACTCAGGGCGGGTGTCTCCAGTACATGAGGGTAGACTCACAATATCTGAATTTCAAACATCCAACAAGGATAGACATGGAGCACTAAGGGGCGGAGAAATCTTTAATTTTAATGCAAGTAGACACGTTTCAGCATTCACTTTTCTCAATACTCACCAAATAACATGTCATGCATCAATATAATGCTTTTAGATTCAATAGTTGCATTATCATTGGATGGTTACTAGTAAAAACACGAAAAAGGACTACTGCCATAGCAAGGGCAATTCTATAACTTCACATGACTCATGAACAATTATTGAACATTCTTCATTTAGAACATCCACATAAGTGTGGAAATATGGAGTAAAGAGGTCTTGGTTCATACTGCTTTCAGTGTGACATGAAACACATCTATTTGCATTAAAATGACAGAATTCTCAGCCTGTGCGTGCTCTGTGCCTACCCTTGTTGGATGTTTGAAAAGCATATCATTATGTTTATATACAGTTACCAGATATATACTTACCATTTCGTTGTAAAGGAATGCGTGCTAAAGACACATGCATGGTAACGGCATATGCATGGTAACGGCATATGCGTGGTTACGGCATATGCGTTGTAAATGCCGGGAGTAAAAGCAGTTTTCCTGCTAGAGGTGATGACGGGCAACAAGATACAAACATTTATCATAACTTGGTCACAAACACTCCTGATTCCTTTGGTAAGTTGCATGACTCATTGGAGGAAGATCTAGGCTCCCTGACAGAAGATTGGAGAGAGGTGCAGGCATCCCCCCTGAGATTGCTTCACAATTCTATGCCGTACGGTTAAAGTATCTACATCTGGCATATTTCTTATGCAACAGACTCTGGAAAATGGGAGAAGTTGCCTCACCACTACGTTTAAGATGCTTATCCCAGAAGGGAGAGCTCTTTCATACGATCTGTAGGTGAGGAAAGTTGGCTTCCTTTTGGGAGGGAGTGCTCACATGCCTGGCTGTGGTGCTGGGTTGAAGTTGACCAAATATCCCAACAAATGACTCTACTGCATATCACAACAGACATTGATAGCAACAGATATAATATGGCCATGCCATAGTTGGGATTGATGGTGTCCAAGGAGGATATAGCTAGAGAATGGGAGGTCCCAGAGCCCCTAACTCTAGAGGGGTGGAAGGAAGGCCTGGACTACTGTATGACCATTTAGAGGCCCGTATATACTGCCAAGGGATGCCCTTACAAATATATTTTTTTAAAACTTGAGGTAATGGCGTCAATACAGATGCATCCTCCTTTAACATTGTAACAAGCGATCTTGGACCCAGACAATGAAACAAGTGACTTGGAGGCGGATTTGGTCCCAACATTTTTTCTTGTGCGATGGGTCTGGTGGTGGTGATCAGGGATTGCTTAAGGTGACAGTTACGGACTGTAGGTGTGCCTCCCATGTGTATTTGCCTACCTGACTGTGAACCTAACATTTCTGAAAATGAAAAAATCCTGAAAAAATATTTGGGGGGGGGGGGGGGGGGTGAAGTAGCTGATCACAGAAAAAACCTAGCAGTACCTAAAAGAGCACTGGGTGACCTGGGTCCTAGTGGCCCTTGAAACCAAGCAAGCATGGTTAAAGACAGAATCCTTAGGGCAACACAACAGACCAAAATGGATAGGTTTGCTAGTGGGGCAAGTGGAGGACCAGCAGATGAGCAAGAGGCCCCACAGAAACCGGCCCAGCATGGAAAAACCAACGCCAACCCAAATTCTAGCAGCTATTGAAACCTCAAGATATACGCTAGGTACAGAAGTCAACACCATCTCAGCGTAATAGTAATAATACTTTGTTTAGCACAAAATTATTGAACTTTCTTGGCACCGAATGCCATCCGGATGAAGAGGAGACAATCTGTCGGAGTGAAGAAATGGTAAGGTTATTTGTTTAGCACACAATACTTTTGTAGCACTAGTGAAGTTACTCTTAACCAACCTAAACATAGTACGTTAAAGATTACACTTAGATGAGAAATGAGTAGAAATACAAAAGACTAGGGTGACAGAGCTGAATATGATTGTCAGCTCCCAGACTATAAAATGGACGTGAGCCACTGGTGGAAGCTCCTACTCTTGCTGATGGGCAGAGCTGCCCTATACAAAATGATTACTCTACCGCAAGCTCCTTTATATATGCTTCCGAACATCCTCTATGATGCGCCAGAGACGTTCTTCCAAGAGGTAGGAGCAACAACCAGACTGCTTCTTTGGGATGGGGGGGACCTACGTATAGCTCTGTCGACACTTACGAGAAGCCCATTCGAGGGAGGGATCGCCCTCCCGAACCCTAGTCTGTACTATTGGGTCACCCAAATGCTGGTAATCAATGGGTGGTTCTTTGAATCCCAACAGGAGTCAGACATACAGGCAGACAGGCACAATACACAACCGGGGGGGCTATTTACGTCGACTCTATAGCATTAGCCCACCGCACCTACTGACTAACCCCACATACATGATGATCAGTAAATAAATAAATCCGTATCTGGCCGCATGCTACTAAGACTGGGGTGGGTGGGTAAACTGATGCTGGAGACCCCCCTTTGGGAATCAGGGAAACTGGCAGACCTGAAACGACTAAAGGGACACAATCAATGGGACACAATAGGGATCTTCAAGCTGAGGGATGTGTGGGGTTGGTGAGGGGATTCTCCCATTTGAGAAACTTCAAAAACAGTATAAGCTGGCCAACACATACGTTACAGATACTTACAACTGAAACATGCCCAGGCGACATATGGGGAGGCCCTGCGGGACACTGCAGACAGAACCCCTCTGGAATATAGAGTGCGGGCAGCCTGCTGCACTGGCAGGGTCCCATATCACCAGAACCCTGCTGAACAACAGTCACTCTCTGCTCTTCTCACTGAAGTAGCGGTGATAAAGAGATCTGGAAACTTTGGAAGACAGACTGGGGAGAGGCATGCAGACACCCGATGGAGGTGGCGATCCGAACAGGGTTCAGACTTGTATAGCTACAGATCTACAAATGCCGTATTACACAAGAACCAGATTGCTTCTATGGGAAAGTCTCATACAGACAGATGTCCGAGGAGGTACGGTCAATTGGGTACACGAATACACACACTGTGGGGCTGCCAGAGGTTTCAACCCCATTTGGCAAGCGACTCTCAGATCACCAGGAAGGAGATAACACTGCGATAGGCATTGGCAATATAAGAGATACGGGAGAAAATCAGACACACTTCAAATATACAATGCAACATCACCCTCATAGTGGCCAGAAGGGATATGGTGCAACTATGGGGTAGAGGGACCAGCCCCACCATTGAAAAATGGGTGGCCAACATGGACTGGTGCATGCATGCCCTGATTTCGGTTTACAAAGCCCGTGGAAATTTGGGGCTTGTGGCAGGAACTCTGAGACCCAGACCGAATCTCCCCTCAGAAGGGGCAACAGAGAGGGGCCAGGGGTAACAGGAGTATAGGGCTTGGGGAAAGTACAGTGTGAGAAATCTCCAGAACATTGTGGGGAGACATGACAGGACTGGGCACTGATCTGATTACTCAACAAACATTTGTGGGGGTGGCGTGATGTGGCTCTGGAACGTGTCAATTTGGCCACTGAAATTTCTGTAAACAGTAAATGGTTTACAGACGGGCGATACAGGTAAGAGCAGTGGGGCAGGGCGGAAATCGACAGACAACGGGAGAGGGAAAAGACCATAAAAACCTTAATGTGGAATGTTGCATGCCTTGATGTGTATGTTAATAGATATAGGGTATACCTTTCCTCAGACGTCCTAGAATATATTGTTCCTTCAACAAAATGCACCTCAAGGGTCAAACTACAGAAGAAATGGAGAGGTTCATTGTACTCCACCACGTACTATGCATAAAGAGGTTTCCCTTTAGATGCCTCCCAGGTTGCCCTTTAGCACCGCTTCTCTAAGGTGGGTGTGGGAGTCAGAGGTTTCCTGCTCTACAGATTACTAAACATCAAGGAACTTTAATTCAAAAACTTATATGCCCTCACCATGGACGATAAGATTTGTTTTAGGACACAGTTAAATATGGGAACATCAAATCCCTAGATGTTCTATCGATGTTGGGAGGGAACTTTAACAGTATACTGTATGGTAAAATAGACAGACACCACCACCCCAAAGAGAACACGCAAAGTCAAGCGAAACTTTAGCCCTAAGGGAGGTTATGAACAGAAAGGGGTACACATCTCTGGAGATTGCTCCACCCAACAAGTAAGAAGTATTCTTGTTATTCTGGTGCATATAGCAAATAAAGCAGATTGGACTGTGTCCGGGTATCTTACGATGTCTGTACGAAGACGAGGAAGCTAGATATTTGGATAGATTCCTTTCTGCTCACTCTCCCCTACTCAAGGAAATTGCAGACCCATGTCTCACTATTAGAATCCCCACATGGAGGATAAATGTGGAAGCACTGAAATATACTCAATGTGTGGCAGACGTACAAAAACGGCAATCACATCATACTAGGTTAGGAACTAGAAATCAACCAAATGACGGGTACTGAATGGGAAGCAGTGTGGTTAACATGAGGGAGGCGTACATGCGTAAAGTATATGGAACCAAAAGTCAACTTCAGGACACCCTGCTGAAGCAGAAGGTCCATACTACAAGCACCAAAGGGTTGTAACTAGGCTAGACATTATGAATACAGAAAGGGGATTGGGGAATATAGGCTGAGACTACACAGAAAGGTCAAGCGCAAGCTGCTGGTCTGAATACTAAAAGTGGAGCAGCCAATAATCTTGAGACTAAAAAGTGAAATTTAAACTGCCACCCAGATCAGTATGAATGAAACTCTTCACGTGCATCAGACATGTCTGTATAAGTCCCCACACATTAACCAGGAACATATCACACATTTCTTCGGGAAGATAATACTCTCTAAACTTGCAATAAAGCAGATAACTGACCTGGAGATGAAACTCAAAACAGAGGAAATAGTTGAGGCAATACAGAACATCTCAGAGGGGAAGCTTTGAGGGAGAGAGGGTGGAGAATGGTCTCCCAGCAGATTTTTACAGTGCTGATGTAGCGCAACTAGCTGACAAATTCTTGGATTTCGTATTTAATGAGGCTGGTGCCAACAGCAAACTCCAAGACACCACGAGGGACACCATAATCGTAATCCTGCCCAAAACGGACAGGGTCCCTGGGAACTACCATCTTACAGGCCTATATTGATGATACAACTGACACTCACATGCTGAACAAAACTACTGGGCAATGTGCTCCTCAAAATAATAGACTCGCTGGTCCATGAGGGCGTTATTATTCCTGGTCAGGACACTCTCATGAGTAGAGGTGACTAGGCTAGGAAATCACAAGAGACATAGGTTGTTTCCCCTCCCTTTTACCATATGCAGCATACAGAAACCAAGAGGGGATGGGGCAGTATATATTAAACGCACACTTGTTTGATGCAGTTCCATATGGAGGAAGCCCAATAGCGTAAAACATGAATACTAACAGGGACAGAGCAAATGAGAAAATAGAAGGGGATACCACGAAGGGAATTGTGTTAACCTGAACAATAAACATTGCAGATGTGAAATATATGTGAAAGCAACCATCACATAAGTTAGAATACAGTAATAGTGCAAGAATGAGAACATGAAAGGTTGACAAGAATGTTGTGGAGATTAGCAATTTTGATAGTTATATTTCTATCCTGCTCCATCATGCCCATCCCCTCCTTGGTGCTCCATGACTGAAAGGTCAAAGTGAGGAGAAGGGGGTGGCAGCAGTTGTTGCGGCAGACAGGCCTGCACAGCAATTACAGGCAGTCCATCTTAGTTTAAACTACAGTCATTAGCAAAACCTTTCCTCCACTGGGGAAAAACAAACACTGGCAAAGCATGCGAGAGACTACGTAAGGCTGATAATAATGTGGACCAGGAGGCACTACACGCTTCCATGGCCGAAGAAAGATGTGGCAAGTGCCGATAAAATGTATTGCTTGATGGACAGAGGATTCCTGTGTGAACACATGAATAATTCCTTTTGATTGTCTAATTGGGGGAGTACAAAGTAAGAGTGGAAAGGAACAAGACAACACGTTGAAAATGGATTGTGCTGTTGGTTTGCCTAAGAGGCATTGGTTCTACAGAGGTGACAGATGAGGTTGCAATAGTGCACAAGGATTGTACAGTACTCCAATTGAGAGTGAAGATGGGCCTTCCCGCGTTTTTTGAGTGCTGCCCAAAGAAGTCCCATGAATAGGGACGAAACGCATAGGCTGTTTCCATCTTGGATTTGTCATCCAGTTTTTATCTTGATACTGGAGTAATTCTTGAATAAAGGTGATGAAAAACAATCTGAATGGGAAAATAATTTGTGTGACATATGATCAATAGAACTCTTTTGCTGTCAGTTGGTTTAGTGTAAACAGTGTATACAATTTTGTAATTTACAAAAAGATCCCTTCAGAATCTTTCATGGAAAGTTTTATTGTACTTTTTTTTTTTCGGTTGGCCAAAATGAGTGAGCACATTTGATAACGTTTGGGACTAACGAAGTGCAGGCAGAATTTAGGCCATAACTGTTACTTTGTTATGATACTGGCAAAGCCAATAGGCGTGGACTTTAATTGATAATTCAAGACAGACCTAATGCTTTGCCAATGCATGATACTCTATGCCAGTCATTCTCATAACCTCTAGCAAATGTGATGCTCCGTCATAATGTGGTATGTGGAACCTATCTGCAAGTGAATATGATGCCCAGAGGCAGTACTTGTAGTGTGGCAGCCATCTGGGTACTGCTATGCATTACAAGTGTCGAGACTGGCTGCACAGCTAAGAAAAATTAAATGGAATACAAATTTGGAAATGACAGGTAATGCAGAGGCAGATTGAGCACATGGGTGTCTACACTGGATTTTGGCATCCGGTTCACTGGCTTCCCTTTCGGCTGGTAAATGCTGAAAAGGTATTCAGCCATGTTGTTTAAAATCGCATTTTGCTAAATTATTTCTTCTATTTTTGCGTTTTACTAGATGGTGGGCACATATATTAGTTTTAATTAATGTTTAATGTTAATTTGTAGCTTTACCTGAATACAACTCTAGCATCCATTTCTATGTCTTTTCCATCAGAGATATTTACGCATTACTCCCTATATTACTATTTGTTTACTTCTTTCGATACGCTCACTCAGGGAGGACAATGGTCCAAGCCTTTTGGAGTACAAGGAAAGGGCCAGAGAAAAGGCTGATCTGTGGTGAGACCATATCAGTCATCTCTTATTTTGCGTATGCAAAGCCCTCCATCTATGCCCATAATTCTCGGATACCCTTCGTAGTTCTGCTGCGTTTTCTTAGACTAATGACCGTGAAACCGGTACAGGGGTGTCGCAGAAGGTGTCCAGGTTTCCACGGACTCCATTCCGCCATTGCAGGCATTTAGAATGACTCCCCTCTTCAAACTGCGTCATGGGCTATTACGATACAATTTGCATCTTACTGTGTATTTTAGACCAGGCTCATTACCCGCAAAATATATCCATAGCTGCCAAATTTCAGTTTGCAGATGTGTTCGTGCATGTGTGTGACATTTAAATTTGAATCTAAATGATTTACACTTCCAATGACACTTCATGCCTCATAGAGCCAACCGGTTATGTTCATGTAATGTGACATTCTGAAAGAAGGTGGGGATATTTTACTGCCTCGTGTAGTTGGGACAGGGTCCCCACTATCACCTAGAGCTTAGGTCCCTATACGATGAGGCTGTACCCCACTGGAGAAAGGCCATAGGTGAGTTGATATGATGGAGTCTATAATACGTGCACCTACAAAAACACACACACATCCAAGCCCACTGCCGTCCGCGCGCAGCTGCCAGTCAATTGTTATCCAAACATCTTACAGCTGCTGCAGGATGTCTTGGGCTCTTAAAAAATTACTCAAAAGCAGTCACCTGTATCTTAAGTGCCGGTATCTCATTCATGGGTGCTAAATTCCACGTTTTTTTGCATGAAAAGTAGAAATGGTTCCTAGATCAGAAAGCTTTGAATCCATTATAGACAGGTCAGAAGCTGAGCCAGGCCAACGCAGTGTCCCACTTAGCTCCAACTTCCTGTCCAGCTCTGCAAAGGCAAGTTTTTCTACTGCTCATACAATAAAGCCGACCTCTTACTGCATGGCCAAACAAGGCAGGGAGGTTTGGCACACATCACAAGTAGCATAGATGTCATAGTACCCACCACAGAGTCGGTGTGCAAACATTTCACAGACACAGCAGCATTGAGGCAATGCCATCTAGGGTGACCAACTGGCATGGGAGCAAATGCAGGACGGTAAGTGTAAAAATTCAGGACAAAGGGTCAAAATTCAGGACAAAACTTAGGGACAAAAGGTAAGTTTTACAGACACATCAGAGGAAGTTGCACGATAGTATAAATGTAAATAAATAGACAACCACTTAAGTACAAGTCAGTTTATTTTAGGTTGAGACAATCCTGCACTTCCTGGTTTTTCGGTATGCGCGCAGATTTGAGGAACTGTGCAGGTCTTTTGTGGTATTTCATATGATAATACTCTATATATAGGATTACTGCACTGGGTTGTTCAGTCAGATATTTTCTTTACAGCTCATGGTCCTGAGCAGGCATATTTGTTGAGAGAAGTGGTCAGGAAGATCTTCTCGGATAGACTTTCTTAGTAGCATCTATATCGGAGTGCCATTGTGAAATGTAAAGCTGCACTCAAAGGTGAACTAAAGGAAGGATTGCTGTGATGAACCCACTATAAGGAACGCATTAGGGGTGTATGAGCAAGTAGAACTTGAAATATGGAATCTGACTTTGCTTATGGGCTCTTCGCAGAGAGTTGCACTAGCTGACGGAAGTCACATAGGTGCTTTTCCCTGCAGCTTTCTTAAAGAAGGCACTGTCGATACACTAGTACATCGTTTATTTTTTACGCCGTGCCTGTTGCTACAAACACAATATACATCTCAAGCACATCTCATGGC
Organism: Triturus cristatus; assembly: GCF_964204655.1. Classification (NCBI taxonomy): domain Eukaryota; kingdom Metazoa; phylum Chordata; class Amphibia; order Caudata; family Salamandridae; genus Triturus; species Triturus cristatus. The sequence continues at coordinate 306,445,714 of NC_140581.1, forward strand.
ACTATCAGGCTCTCCCTAAAACCTTACACCTAAAATAAAATATGAAAACATTTACAATTACTAGTGTAACATTCAAGTAGCAGTTAGGTGTCACTCAAAATGTCATATGCACGATGTATAGAGCCCACACATAAGCACACAGCAAATACAGAATAGTCACACATAGGCAAGGGAGTAGCCAAAAAAATTAAATAAATACCTCCCACTTTGAACTAAATCTCTTATGGCACCAAGAAAGCAAAGTGATTTATCACAACCCTCCCCAGAAGAGCACTCTAGTCCAAGGATCTAGCCATTCATCCTTCCACCAAACCCCTAATATCCACCATTTCAAATGTACATTCTGTCATCTAATAATTCTTTCATCCATCATTCAGTCTTTCACCATTCATTCTGTCCTTCCATCTGTGTGCCCATCCATATCCAAACCTTTTCAACCATTTGCAAACCTATCCATCATCTTTCCTTCCATCGATCCATCATTTCATTCATCCACCCCTCCATCCACCCTTTTACTTATCCATCCAGCCACTCTTCCACCCACCCATCCACTTATCTATCAAACCATTTATCCTTTCACCCAAGCCATCCTTTCACTAATCCATGCACTCTTCCACTCATCCATCCATCCACTCATCCATCCAACCATTTACCCTTTCACCTATCCAGCCATCCTATCACTTACTCATCCATCCACCCAATCACTCATCCGTCCACCCTTCAACTTTCACTCATCCATCCTTTCTTCCAGCTCTCCACCCTCCCTTTCACTCAAGTATGCATTTTTTCACTAATCCATCTTTACATTCTTCTTTTCACTCATCCGTGCACCCATTCGCCCATCCATTCTGCCAATCATTCATTCATGCTTTCACTCATCCATCCATCCATCCTCCCTTTCACTTAGCCACCCATTCTTCTATCCACCCTTCACCCAACCACTCATCCATTTACTCATCCACTCATGAATCCATTCATTGACCCCATCACTCATCCATCCTTTCAGTCATCCATCCGCCCTTTCACTCTACCATCCGCCCTTTCACTCTACCATCCGCCCTTTCACTCATCTGTCCATCCTTTTGTCCATCTACCCTCCCTTTCACACAATTGTCCATCCTTACATCCATTCACCCTTTCACTTATCAATCCATCCATCATTTCTCTCATCCAGCCTCCCATTCACTCACCCATCATCCACCCTTTCACTCATCCATCCACCCTTTCACTCATTCACTCATCCATCCATCCTTTCACTCATCCATCCACCCTTTTACCCATCCATCTACCCTTCCACCCACACATCCATCTATTTACCCTCATCCATCTATCCACTCACGCATCCATCCTTTCTCTCATTATCCATCCATTCACTCTTCACTCATCCATTCATCCGTTCACAAATCCATCCAGCCATTTACCCATTCCTTCACTTAGTCACAAACCCACCTTTTCACATTAATTATGAGCTGAACCTTTGTCTACTGAGTTGCAGACAGAAGAGGCCCATCAAGAACTTCACCTTTGCTGTAGTTCCTAAAGCAAGGGGTGGGTGAGGGTTCACTATGCCCCTGCAGATAGGCAATCGGAAAACTTGGAAGTCATGAGTCATGCATGAGGCACGGTGCCAGGACATGAGGGGACTGTGACATGGTGTTGTTTCCAGGGCTTTAAGTGGGATGAAAAAACTGGGGGGCTCTCCAATGGGCATGTCTGGATTAATTAAGGCAGCGGCTTAAAACACCTAAGCTAAAAAATATGTGCATAGGTGCTTTGCTGTTTCTATCATTGCATCCAGTAACATTAGGCCTACAACAAGACATGACTATTAGCTTTGTCAATTGATGTTAGGTGCATAAAATGAATAGAAAAGCAGCAACTATGGCTTCAATGTATACAATATTAAAAATGCTTCAGCTATGAAATGATGAGACTGTGTAAGAACTATAACCTCTTCTTTTTTACTTTTTTCACCAACTTCTTTTCATGAACTGGCACATAGAAGCATGGGCGTTTGTGTACATTTGTTTTGTACATTTCTTCCATCTAACCCTAACAGAGTGCTCTGCCCTAGACCGCAGCAGGAGGAGGTCACCGCATGCTGGAACAGCTCAAACTGGCCCGCTGTCATTCTGTGTGAAACAATCATCCCCATACAGAATGACAATGGGCGGGTGGGGCTGCTCTTGTGCTCCGAGGAGGAGTGCGAGGCGGCCCCATCAGGGAGTTGAGGCCTCTCGCAGGGGATCACCTCTGCACCCTGCAAGGCCCAAAATTACGGACAAAAGGAGACTGTAAAAGGGATCCTCATGGACAACGGACATGAGGTCCAAATTACGGACGGTCTGTGAAATTTATAGACAGTTGGTCACCCTACATCAATCGGAGTCAGCATACTGAAGTCCAGACACACACCTGAGGCAGCTGGTGGGAACCCCCCTTCATAACACCCAATGGGGTAACTGACATCTGAAACATCAAAGACATCAACGGTACTAAGGCCAAACTTGGCTCCAACCAGAGGAAGGAATTCCTGTCATCAGATACAATTGACAGCCAGAAAGTCCTTGGCAGCCAAAGACAACTGTCACCGAATATTCTATTATCAAGTTTAATACTTTAGTTCCGTCAGAGACCTTAAAAGCAGCACAGAGTAAAAATGCATTACAATGCCAGTTTGGCTATTACAAGCTAAAGCTGGACACAATATACAAGAGGTTTTACGAGTAAAATTAAAATTGGTGTAGCCTCTTTTCTAGCACAGCGGCGGTACCTGACCGCAGTTTCATCAGGACCCTCGTTGTGGGTGGATTCCCGCTCTCCGCGGACAGGCGCTGCTGGTCTGTATCCCGGGCATTGTTACGCCTGGCTGGACGGGACCACATCTCCCAGGTTCCCCTCTGCGGCAAGGACGCTGCCGACGTCATCAGCACGCGCCAGGAGGCGCTACTAAGGCACACCTGGTCCCTCATCCCACGAGGACGCACGCGGGACGCGCCGGGAGAAGCCCGGGACAAGGGCGGGACCGTTTGTGTCCATTGGTGTCCGGGTGAGTCCGCGCCGGGCCCCCCCTCTTGCGTCTTGTGGTTTAGATATCGAACCTGTGCAGTATTTGTTCGCTGTGTCCTACTGATTTCCGTTTAATTATTAACTCCGTTCAAATACTGAGAACACCAGTTTCCTGTGGATATTACACAAACTAATCTCCCGTCATCTAAAGCGGTGAAGAATGGGGATGACGCGCGCTGCTCCATCTGCCCACGTTCCAAAGCATAAAGACACTTCAAACCAACCACTATCCAGCCATTGACCGTATGCTGCAGAAAACTATTGGGGTAGTTGCTGACGCAATTCAAAATACAGAACACTGCCTTTCCCTTCCTGCAGGTTCCTTTCTCCCCGTGCTCCCGACCAATACATCGACCCTCACCATTACCTCTCAGGATTGGATTTTGGCTCCATCCTTTGTTGCGCTCCCGGGGGGCTCACCATACTTCTAGTTCCCAGGATACTGATGCTAACTTGGACATCGTTTCCTCAGAACTTCTTCCTATTCCACCAAGACAATCATTGACTCCCACCATCTTCCTTAGTGACTCCTTTCCTGTTCCCCTCGCCCAGGAAGAGTCTTCCACTGGTAACAGGTCTTTTGACATACCTATTACATCCCTCTTGCCCTCAGCCTTGTCGCAAAGAATAGACAGTCCCACCCCGAGGGCAATAACTAGAGGTCAGAAGGCCAGATGCAATACAAAACACACTAACAGGGAGGGGCAACCCGTAAAAAAACCTAAAGGAAGTATAGGTGGTACTAAACTCAAGACAGTTGTTGTCAAATCTAATATAACAAAAGGGAAAATTGTTAGCAATAACATACCAGAAATGATATCCATTTTTCCTAATGATACAGGCTCACATATTCAAACATCTGAAATAGCAGTTTCTCCTTCCATTTCTCTCTCACACAGTGAGGAACTCTTTGTTAAAATCGAGCACCTTATGAAATCTTTATTGTCCCCAATTTTTGAAAGGGTTAAATGTATTAGTGTAAAGATAGATAATCTGGAGAAAGTACTGAAAAACACCTCCATTGTTCCAGAGCAACCGCTGGTCAGTGCACATACGAAGATTATAGACTTACAATCAAGTACTAGACCCCATGCTTCTGGCTCTGGAAACAATAAACAGTTACCATCCGCTAATAACCCCTTCACGCCTCAAACACCGAGGAACGCCGCCTCTACGATCAGGTGTTCCCAGGTGGCCTTAAGGGTACCTGAACCTAAGATCATGGAAAGTGGGGCAGGTGCTCCACGTAAAGACATGGTACCCATAGAATCGACGACCAATATCCCTGGTATTTCCAGGGAACTTCCTATGAATACTAACCCTAAGAGGTCATTTCCACACATCGATCTCCCTCCACAATCCCTACCTTACACTATAGTTTTGGCGGGAGTCCCGGAGCTATCCCAAGAAAATTCTGAAACATACTCTGAGCTAAGAAACAAAGCTGTTCACTGGCTAAATAAGAACAGGCCGCTTCCGCCTAATATATCTGGGAAAATACTATTTGCGAGAAGGTTAAGTTGGTTGGGTCACAGAAGAAAGGATGTTCCAGGGGACTGCATTGTGATCAATTTTAGGGACAGGCGAGCGGTCCAACATATCTGCACTTGGTCTGCTCTTTGTGGTGATAGTAATATCTCCACCAGGGACTTGAGTTTCTTCTATCCCCAACTTCCCCACTTATTCCCTATTACTCTTCACAGGGGTTTATTAAATGCGGACTTGATGGAGGAGCCCAGAATTAGGTACAATATCCCAACTTTTAATTATTTTGATCAGCTCCCTGAACTGGAAAGGGTGGACTGACTTCCGTTGGAGGGTCTTTCGCCTAACACCATGATTTATACATCTACCTCTGGTGTTTATCCGGATAACCTGAATTTAGATGGTGTTACGAACCAACCCTTCTACCTATGTCACAGACCGCCCATCGCGAGGAATCCATGGGAAGGTCTCCTAAACTCACAATAAAAAAAAGAGGACCCATGCTCGAAAATAATATTTTGGAATGTGGCGGGCTAGCGTGCAAAGTTTGCAAATGATATTTGGCTTGATTTCGTCCGCAACTTTGGCATCTTATGCTTTCAGGAAACATGGGCACCCTCCGAATTGCACGTGGAGGGTTATAAAACGTATTTCTCCCCAGCTTCACCTTCTCCCTTTGGTAGAGCAAAAGGTGGCCTGACTATATTTGTATCTAATATTCTACAAATTAAAAACTATAGTCTGTTTAAAATCGGATTTAAATTTCCAAATACTTGTTCTCCATCAGAACAATACTAAGGCCCTTGTAATTGTGAATCTCTATAACAACCTCCCTGTGGATGGCTTACTGAAGGTGACTAAGGAGATACACTCCTCCCTCCTAGAACTATCAAGGAAGGCTCACAAGGAGTTGGTTCTAATATGGGGTGGGGACTTCAACCAAAATCTAAGTACTCGGAGTGGAAATAACGTCTGTGGTATTGTGGACGAACATGGCGACCCAGTAACCCATTTCTCGCATACTCTGGCTGGGCACTCCCTGAACAAAATCTTGTTCGGCCTAGATTTTGCCCTTGTTAATGACTTGGTGAATCCTCCTATCCCTGTTGTGCCTACTTTTAATGGTAGAGGCAAGCAAAGTACAATTGATTTTATTTTTTTCTCCGCGGCAGCGGGTAAACAGTTACTTACCTGTAAAACCCATGATATCGCTATCAGCGACCATTTTCCAATCAGTATTACCCTAAATACTACCAAGTCATCTGAGAGGCTTAATATCAAGTCAACCTTATCTTAAAACAACTTAATACTAGATAGGTTAAATGGTTATTCATTAAGGTGGGAAAAAGTGGATCAAACGGCTATCACAACGATCCTGGTCAAAAGTTTGAGACCAGTGATTGATAAATGTCTTGATCCAGCTACCTCGAACGAGGGAATCCTGGAAAACTTTGCAGTACTTCTAGCAGCAATTAAGGAAATTTTATTTGTTAAAATCAAAAATAGTAAAAATAAAGCTAGAAGATGGTTTGACTCCTCATGTTCGAAAGCACATCAAAATCTTAAAGCTGCCCTCCATAAAAAGGTTAGAAACACAAAGGAAATCGCTACCGCCAGGAAAAATTATAGTCAGGCTTTAAAACACAGGAAGAATAACCTAAAAAAAGATTTATGGGACCAACTGCATAAATCCTGCACTTTTTAGGATAGCGCTGCTTTTTGGAAGGTTGTGAAGTCCCCATTTTTAACAGATACATCGGCTAACCCTAGTATTGATGTTGCAATTGAACATTTATGGGTCGATCATTTTGAGCACATATTTAGCCTTCCCCCAAATGCAATAGGTTTAACCTTACTGGGGTCAAGTACTTCAACTTTCCCTCTGCCTATTAATATATCCTATGAGGAGGTGGGGACCACCCTAATGGCCAGTAAAAATGGTAAAGCGCTGGGCCCCGATGGGGTCCCAATTGACTTATGTAAATTTACCACGATTTATGGTTGCCAATTTTAACTAGGTTTCTCCAAACATCTTGTGCTCTGGGCCCTGTTGATTCTTGGTCCAAATCAATTCTTGTGCCCATTTTAAAAAAGGGGACCGTCAATTGCCATCTTGTTACCGGCCCATTTCCTTGCTGGACTCTTTGGGGAAATTATTTGGCCGCGTTATTCTGGGACGCCTTCAGCAATGGGTATCCGATAACAAAGTTTTGTCTGACCTTCAATTCGGGTTTCGAGAGGGCTTGGGTACTACAGAGCAAGCCCTCAATTTATCTTTATTAATAAGCAAATATGTGGATGCAAAAGGGGGGGCCTTATATATGGCATACGTTGACCTTTCAGCAGCATTTGATTGCGTTACCCATTCCAAGCTGTGGTCAATTCTAGCGGGAATGGGAATAGAGAAGCCCCTCATAACCCTATTACGTGAATTATATTCAGATGCCACAGCCAGAGTTAGATACGGCATGGGGGAGAGGTAACAAGGTCATTCAGAGTGGACCGGGGGTAAGACAGGGGTGTGTCCTGGCCCCGTTTTTATTTAATCTTTACACCAATGGCTTGGAAAAAGCCATGTTAATGGGATCCCAGGACCTCCCCACCATAAATAATCGCCCAATCCCGGCTCTACTCTATGCGGACGACGCGGTAATTTTAGTGTGTACCCCCATGGAATTACAGCGTGCTCTCGTGAAATATTACACCTTTATGGCCAACCTTGACCTGAAGATTAACATCAAAAAACTTGTGTAATGTCTGTCGGGTCAAGGATCAAGGACATAAAAACCATTTTCATTGAAAACCAAAAATTAGAGAGCACTACCACATATCCGTACCTGGGCATTGTATTTGACCATAAAAGCTCTTGGAAACACGCTATTGAATCGAGAAAACTCACTTTTATGAGAACTACAGCTGCTTTGGCTAATTTCGCAAATAAATTAGGTAAACGACCTACGGTAGAACTCTTAGAGCTCTATAAGGCAAAATGTATTAGTAGTGTAATTTATGGGGCTGGTGTGTGGGGTTTTGCCAAGGTCACGGAGGTGCAAAAGGTAGAAAATACTTTTTTGAGATTCTTATTGGCTGTCCCGCGGGCCACGTCGACCTATGCTTGTCATCCGGAAGCAGGTCTGCCCTATCTTACAGACCTGATTAGGATTTAACCCCTTCTCCTATGGCATCGCATTTGGTCATCAAATGATACCATCTTTTCTCAAGGCTTCATTGAGGACTGTCTTTCCCTAGATAACGCACATAAGATCGGATGGATTTCTTATATTAAGAAATTCCTCAGCGACCTTGGCATGCTACAATATTTTTACTCCCCCACTTTAATAGCTGTAATACCAAGAAAACAGCTTAAAAAGGTATGTGTGGCTCATCTAGAGTCTCGGAGACTGTCTGGTGAAGCTTCCAAACCCACTGTACAACACTCACTACTGATCCAAACAACCTTGACAATTCAGCCTTACTTAACTTTTAATTTCTCGGGCTACGAGAGGTTTTTGCTAACCAGATTTAGATTTAATATTTGTCATCATCTGGTTACCTTCCCCAAAATTAACACCTGGGAAAAACCTTTGCAACTTTGCCCCTGCGATGAGTCTTCCCCTCAAACCACAATTCATATTACGCTGTTCTGCAAATTCTATCAGGATTTGAGGAAACAGTGGCTTATTCCGATTTTAAAAATTTGGGGGCTCCGTAGGTGCCGCCCTGCATTTCTTGCTCTCCAACATCTAGATGCAGAACCTTTTGCTAAGTCTATAGCCTTATTTCCGAAACGAATTGTTAGGCATAGGCAGAACCTCGACTAAGTACGGGTTGTTTTTTCCTTCTTACAAGTTTTTGGGAATTGTGCGAATGCCTTTAGCGCCTGTTTTTTGTTCTAAAATTGCTGCACCTATTTTCCTTTTTTAAATACTAGTTAATTGTAGTTTTTAAGCTTACTGTCACTTTGTCGTGATTGCATTCAGCATTTTTATATATTCCATCTTGAACTTCTGCTGGCAGGACTTATATTTTAAGAAAATTATTTTCCCTGGGGTAGATTGAGTAATTTGTACTGTGCTTAAACGAACTTGCTAGCTGTAAGATATTTTTAGGATGGTTTTTATATTCTAGAAATTTTTTAACTTTGTTAACTGTCAATATATTGTGCTTTTATGGCTGTTTTTTTGCACAACGGAATAAAGCTCGTTTTGATTTGAAATTAAAATTGACATTGAAATTAAATCTCCTTACATAATAAGTCTTAAAAATAGGAAGTAATACAAACAGCATAAAAAGATAGCTTGTTAAATCACAGGAGTAAGTCAAAGTAATGGTTTGGTGAGCTCTAAATAAACAATTGCTGCTTTTTCTTATAAGACCCACGCCAATAAATCTAACAAAATTCTATAAGGTTTGGGGCAATTTTAAAGATGAACAACGTGGTTAGATGCCAAAGCAACAGGAGTACAGAAGTAACTTTGTAGATTAGACTTACTGGCCAGCTGCCCAGCTTGGCAACATGTTCCTTTATAACAACCATGAATACTAGCCAATTCCAGGGTTTATAATTAGTAACTACTCCTAGCATGGCAATTCTGGCACAGAGAGGTACTTAGCCATTGCAGAGTGGCGACATACCTGGGGATTAAAAGAATATCCTTTAACCCATTCCTGTAGTGTTCCAGCTCAGAGAGCTCAATCTCAACTAATATAAGACCGGTTTTAGTCTCACCATGGCGTTGACTGGATGAACATTCAGGTCCACTCTAAAAAAAAAAACAGGGGCGTACTTTATTGGGGGGAGGGGGGAGGAGGGGACGTTAAGCACTGCCCTCAAGAAATTATCTTCAGCTACCCCCAAGGATTTAACATTACAGTATACCCATAGCTCAGAACTATAGGTAACCGTGGCCACGGCTTGAGCTCTCCAAATTCCCACTAATGGAGACATTGGGTGGAAAGTTGTAATTTTTTGCAAAGTTCAACGTGGCAGCAGAACTATGGTTAAGTAAGCCCACTCTTAACTTGGATATCCTATTAGAACGGAGTAACAAGTACCAACTGTCATATAACCACTTGGCTGTTATGAGTAATACATAGCTACCAAGCAGATTCACATCATATGTAACAACCACAACCAATCCAGTGTTTACTCAATCTATTTACATGCTGGGATCTTGAAATCCCTTCTCTATTTCACAATGAAAATTGTCAGGAACAGACTTCTAAACCTGAAATGGCCAAAGCTGCAATCCCTTGTGCCGCTCTGCACATGGTCTGCAAAATCAAGTCAACTGTCATTATGTGTTTAAGTGGAAGATCGGGAGAGAAAGGTTGTAGCATAAACATTACTTTGGTAGACCCTCTTCTCCAAGTCAGTGGCACTATCTCGGAAGGCACATTACAAATAGTCAAATACAATAATGACTGACACATTGTGCTGATGGATCTCCAATTTGCTATGGCCCAGTCTCACAGGAGTTGCAACTCCTCTGACAAATCAAGATCTTGTGCCTCCCTGTTTGGCGACAACAGCTTTTGGTATTTGTAAGCCTGGTCTTATGGCCCTCAGTAACAGGCGTTTACTTGAAATGCTTTTTTACATCTGGGCAGAGACCTCTCGTAGACAGCTGCTGCATATAAGATCCCCAGCCTTCCATTAAAGCATCAATCATCATGACCATCCTACCTGCTGAAAGGGAAGGACCACTTGGAAATTGTGTGGAATCCTCAACCACAGCAGAGCATTCCGGAACGCGCCTGGAGTGTCTCTCCACGGTCCTGTCACTTGCTGACATTGCTGGTCTAGTTCTTGCTGAATGCGTCTTATCCACAGTCAGCAGAAGTGTACCAGTTTTATGAAGCGGGACATTAGGCGTAGTAGAGAACTATGTCCTGCCTGAGATAGACTTTAGCGACAGATGATTGCCACCAATGCTTGAAGATTTGCAACTCATTCTGCTGAGAGAAATGCCTCGCCAAGTGGCCTGTGCAGCATCTCTCCTAGGAACTGAATTCTTATCGCAGGGTGGACAGGGTATGTTTAGGTATTTAGCATCAGACCAAAACAATAAGACCTTTGTGAGAAGTTGGCCTGATATGTAGTGCTCACTATTCTAGTGATCACTGTGTATCATTCCAAACGACCCTTATTGATGATTGGTTGTAAGTCAACCTTTTAGACCAGCTATCCTAGTAGCGTGGATACGAGCAGTCTTTAGGCTAAACTCTAGAGGGCGTGTTAAGCCAGCTGTTTACCATCACATATACCCCTTGAACACCAAGTGAAAGGACACCACACAAGTTGTTATGAAAATAAAAGGATATTTATTTATAACAAGACTACCCTGGCTCTTTATGAGTCAGGGAGCTAAGCACACTACAAAACTCTTAGGAAAATACTTCAGTTGCACAATTTACACAAATGCCCGAGGGGCACGAGAAACCATCTACACTAACAGTGAAATGCGAATGGTTAGAGTCTGGAGGTACTGATTCCGGAGTGATCCGATCAGTGGGACTAAACGAAAAAGGAACTGGACACTTGTAGAGCGAACCTGCGATGGAGCACCGAGATGCTCGAGTTACCTAGCCCGGAGGCTGCGGCTGCGTGAAGTTCGGCAAGATGTCGGGAGTCCTCGTGTAGTCTCAGGAGCCTGAAAGAAGAAGTTGCTGGCAGGCGACCAGTGACGATGTTCGGAGCGATCCAAGCCTGGATCGGTGATGAAGGAAACCTGAAAGCAGAGGGGACTCAGTTCTCAACCGCTAGCCAGCGATCGTGTGGGTACCAGGAGGGTACCGGCTGAAGTCACCTCGACCAGGTGAGTGGGTGACGTCGGACTCGGCTGTTCCTCGGACCAGGAGGCGCGGCGGCGACCAGGATGGAGGGCGAGCTGTCCCACGAAGGTGTCTGCTGTCGATGATGCTGGGCCCAGGCAGGGGCAGCGGATCTTGGCAGTGGCAACCCAAGCGGGGGAGTCAAGATGGCGTCGGGAGTGGACCAGGAGGGTCCGTGGTACTCCTCTGTTGAAGGGGAGCAAGAGCCAGTCTGGAGCAACCAGACTAGTGATGAAACAATCGTGGTGCGTCGTGAAGAGGGCCACAAGCCGGTCGGCAAGTGGTCGAACAACGCGGTGAACAACAAGGAGCGGAAGGGCCCCCACGCAGATCTCGGGGATGCTGGGGAGGCAGACTTCGATGCTGGAGCTGCTCAGGGTTAGGGCTTCTCAAACCCTAGGTGCACTCACTCGAGGGTCCCTCGGTGGGCGTGCTAGATAAGCGTCGTGCAGGTTCTGAAGATAGCCGGTCCCGCAGGTCTCGTCACACCTACGACTCTCAGCTGGGCCGATGAGGTAGGTAAAAGGTCAGAGATGGCAGGGTACTCGGGTCTCGTCGAGCTGGGCAGTCTTGATCCGTAGGAGAGACTTACAGCAAACCGCAAGCGCTTAGATGGTGCCTGCTGGTGCAGGGTGGCTACTCCTTGGCCACAAGGGAGAGTCTTCAGAAATAGTCAAGAGTTCCTTTCGTGGAAAGTAGTTCGTGATTCGGAGTTATCCGATTATCTGATTATCCAATTTGGGAAGGGGACTCGCTCCTACCTTTATTCTAAGAAAAGGGGCTGGCCCGTGACTAGGTTCTACCTATGGGTGGAGCCAGGAGGGGGGTGGTTACACCCCTAACCTTTGTCCGGCTTCGCGCCAGCTCAGGGGCTGGTGTGCCCCCAAAACTGGTTTGAGCCGGGCTATGCACAGTGAGCACCGGGGTGCCACTTGCAATCACCTTCCTTTCAGCCCTGCCTACCTGGGATACACAAACCCTGTCTGGGACGGTGCTAACACCGCCCTCGACAGGAAACCCTTTGTCCAAGCTCCCCTTGCTGGAAGGTCCCCCAGCAGCAGGAGGTCAGACTTGTGTCTGGTGGCAGCATCCATTTTGTGATGCTGAGGCTTGAGTCAACTTTAACCGGGGTTCAAGGTTACTTCCATGTCGTGTCCCTCTAAAAGGGGGGAATGCTAACCCCGTCACCAGGACTGGCGAGGGGTTCGTATTCCCATTCGTATGACACCTTACTCGACATGTATAGGTGATGCGATGCCAAAGTTAGCAAATAACCGCAAGGATTATAATGCATAAAAAGTAGTTGGCCCGCGTCACCATGGAACGGCTATTAGGACTTGGTTCCGCAAGCCGTCGACGGGCTCAGCTCGCGCCAGAGCACCGTCCCACATGATTCCCTGCACTCTGCCTTCAGGATTGATAAGGCCTGCTATAGGAGTGACTGATAGGAATCCATGTGTCCATTTTAGGGTTTAGGTGTAGGAATACTACACCTACAGCAACGGGTGATTACACCACGTGGCCCCAGCTGTCGTGCAGCCAGTTGTGTCAGATTTGGGCGGCCATTCCAGGGGTGGCATAATACATGCTTCAGCCCCTGGTAGGCCCTGGGTACACCGATGCCCTGGATACCTGTGGTATGCTGAGACAGGGACTGACAAGGCGGCCCAGTTCCAATTAGTGGATGCACCTAACGTACATGTGTGTTAATTTCGAGAGAGAACAGCTAGGCTGTGGGTCTGATTGGCAGGCCCACAGCCGGAGAAAGTCGTAAACCAATGAAGCAAAAGCAAAAAATCTGGGTGATCATAGGATTGCAGACCCTACTCTCCTACATGACCCCCCCCCCAAACTTCGGGACAATAAGCTAACCTTGACCAGGTGAGTCTTCTTGCTCTAAGTGGAAATACCTGGAGAGCCCATCTGCATTGCCATGATCAGTGCCAGGTCTATGCTCCACTGTGAAGTCCATCCCCTGTAGGGAAATGGACCACCTAAGTAGTTTGGGGTTTTCACCCTTCATTTGATTTAGCCACAAGAGGGGCTTATGGTCGGTCTGAATCTTGAAGTGAGTGCCAAACAAGTATGGCCTCAACTTCTTCAGGGCCCAAACCACAGCAAAGGCCTCCCTCTCGATAGCTGACCAATTCTTCTCTCTGGGGGTCAGCCTCCTGCTAATAAAAGCTATGGGCTGGTCATGACCATCAAAATTCAGTTGCGATAGAACAGCTCCCACACCCAGCTCCGAAGCGTCTGTTTGGACAATGAATGGTTTGGAGTAGTCTGGACTCTTTAGGATAGGTGCTGTGCACATGGCCTGCTTTAGGTCATCGAATGCCTTCTGACAGCTTGCTGTCCACTGAACTTTTTTTGGCATCTTTTTACTTGTCAGGTCGTTTAGCGGGGTCACAATGGATCCATAATTTCTGACAAATTTCCGGTAATAACCAGTCAGGCCCAAGAAAGCTCGAACCTGAGTCTGGGTGGTTGGAGGAGCCCAGTCCTGGATGGCCTGTATTTTGCTCTCCAATGGTTGAACCTGGCCTCCACCTACAAGGTGGCCCAGGTATACAACATGTGTCTGCCCTATCTGGCACTTGGTGGCCTTGATAGTGAGGCCTGCCTTCTGCAGGGCCTCTAACACTTTCCTCAGGTGGACCAGGTGATCCTCCCAGGTGGAGCTAAAGACAGCGATATCGTCCAGATACGCCGCACAGAAGTCGTCCAACCCAGTGAGAACTCGATTCACCAGCCTTTGGAAGGTGGCAGGTGCATTTTTCAAACCAAAGGGCATTACCACGAACTGATAATGCCCACCCGGGGTAGAAAATGCTGTTTTGGGCTTGGCCTCCTCAGCTAACCTGATTTGCCAATACCCAGCTGTCAGGTCAAACGTACTTAAGTAGTTGGCCGAGGCCAACCGGTCGATAAGTTCGTCTGCTCTTGGTATCGGGTGGGCGTCGGTCTTAGTGACCGCATTGAGACCTCTGTAGTCCACGCAAAACCTCATCTCTTTCTTACCGCCCTGGGTGTGAGGTTTCGGCACGAGCACTACGGGACTAGCCCAGGGGCTGTCCGAGGGTTCAATGACTCCCAGCTCCAACATTTTCTGCACCTCTGTCTTGATGCAGTCTCTGACATGATCAGGTTGCCGATAGATTTTACTCTTTACGGGCAGACTGTCCCCAGTGTCGACCTCGTGGGTACACCACTTGGTCTGACTGGGTGTCAGAGAGAACATATGTCGAAAGGATTGAAGAACCTGTTTACAATCCTCTTGTTGATGTCCAGAGAGGCTGCCACAAAAGACAACACCATCTACTGATCCATCGTCAGGGTTCTGAGAGAGCAGGTCTGGGAGAGGGTCACTCTCCTCCTCCTGTCCCTCATCTGTGGCCATGAGCAAGCCCATGCCCTCCCTGTCGACATATGCCTTGAGCCTGTTTACATGGAGCACCCTGTGGGGGCTCCGGGGAGTTCCAAGGTCTACCAAGTAGGTGACCTCTCCCTTTTGCTCAATGATCGTGTGGGGCCCAGACCATTTGTCTTTGAGTGCTGCTGGGGCCACTGGCTCCAGCACCCACACCTTCTGTCCAGGCTGGTACACAGTCAGGACAGCCTTTTGGTCGTGCCAAGCTTTCTGTAATTCTTGGCTCGCCTCCAGGTTTTTAGACGCCTTTTCCATGTACTCCGCCATCCGCGAGCGGAGACCGAGCACATAGTCCACAATGTTTGATGCCGGCTTTCGGAGAGGTCTCTCCCATCCTTCCTTTACCAAACAAAGGGGTCCCCTTACAGGATGTCCGAACAGAAGCTCGAAAGGGCTGTAGCCAACCCCCTTCTGCGGGACCTCTCTGTAGGCGAACAAGAGGCAGGGTATCGGGACATCCCATCTCCGCCGAAGCTTTTCAGGTAGCCCGTGAATCATCCCTTTTAGGGTCCTGTTGAATCTCTCAACAAGCCCATTGCATTGTGGGTGATAGGGTGTGGTGAACTTGTAGTTGACACCACATTCCTTCCACATAGCAGTCAGATATCCCGACATGAAGTTTGCACCTCTGTCTGAGACGACCTCCTTAGGGAAGCCCACTCTGGAGAACACTCCAAGTAGGGCCCGTGCCACCACAGGTGCCGTAGTGGTCCTAAGGGGAATAGCTTCAGGATACCTGGTGGCGTGGTCCACCACCACCAGTATAAACTTGTGCCCTGATGCTGTCTGGGGTTCCATTGGTCCGACAATGTCGATCCCCACTCGTTCAAAGGGTACCCCCACCACTGGTAGTGGTATGAGGGGGGCCTTTGTCGTGCCACCTGACTTACCACTGGCTTGGCAAGTGACACAGGAGCGGCAAAACTCCTTCGTATCTTCGGACATGTGGGGCCAGTGAAAGTGTGGAACAATTCTGTCCCAAGTCTTATTCTGGCCTAAGTGACCTGCAAGGGGAATCTCGTGGGCCAAGGTGAGAAGGAAACCTCTCAGAGACAAGGGGATGACCAGCCTCCTGGTCGCACCAGGTTTGGGGTCTCTTGCCTCAGAGTACAGGAGTCCATCGTCCCAGTACACTTTGTGGGTACCTGTGGCGTTCCCTGCAGCCTCAGCAGCGGCCTGCTGTCTGAGGGGTTCAAGTGAGGGGCAGTCTAACTGTGCCTTCCCCAGGTCTTCCCTGGAGGGTCCCCCTGAGCCCAGAAACTCAACCTGACCAGGTTCAAGCTCTTGCGGCTCAGTTTCCCTCAGTTCTTTAAGGTCAGCCTCCTCGGAGACTTGATCCACGACCTGGGGCAAGGGGGAAGGCGAAGCCTTACCCTTACTGCTCCTTTTCTTGGAAGGTGTCTGGTCCGTTCTTCCAGGATCCAGCACCTGTTCAGTGGGGCATCTTTTGGCCTATGACCTGGTCACAGCAAGGACATGTGCTGGCAAACCTAACATTTCCATGTGAGTCCTCTGCTCCACTTCTGACCATTGTGACGTTTCCAAATCATTGCCCAACAGACATTCTACGGGGAGGTCTGAACTAACCACAACCTTTTTCGGGCCACTTACCCCTCCCCAGGAGAAATCAACAACTGCCATACTGTGATTGGTAGTGACGTTGCTGGCATTGGTCACTAGGTAACTGGTACCTAGCATGATCTGTCCAGGGTCCATGAAGTTAGGCGTCACCATGGTGACACTGGCACACGTGTCCCTGTAGGCCTGAGCCACTCTTCCATTTATCAAAGGTGTCTGCCTGTATTTGCCCAAAGTATTGGGACTGGCATCAGGGGACATATCCATATCCCCTGTACAGACAAGGACGGCCTGAGTGAGCGTGCCGACTAAGTCGTCACTCCCCTCGGTTCCCAAGGTTAACCCAACTAATGCCTTGGGAGGCGCACTACCACTGCTGACTGTACTAGGGGGCGCAGGTGCCTTAGGGGCTGCAGTGGTAGGAGTTTGCCCTCCTTTCTTGGTGCACTCACTAAACCAGTGAGTCTTACTTTTACAGTATTGGCACCACCTTTTTGACTGGCCTTCTTGAGTCTTCTTCTTCTGTGAAGCCTGACCCCCACCCTCTTTGGTTTGTTGGGGACCTGTCGAAGACTTCTGGTCATTTTGTTCGTTCTTGTTACCCTTTTGGTCTGCTTTCTTCTGACCACCCTGGTTCTGATTCTGGTTCTGCTTGACCCTTGTTCTGACCCATCTGTCCGCCTTCTTTCCCAATTCTTGGGGAGAGGTCAGATCCGAGTCGACAAGGTGCTGATGCAACAATTGGTTCTGACAGTTGTTTAAAATCTGTTCTCGCATGATAAGATTGTACAATCCTGTGTAATCAGTAACCTTGCTACCCAGCAACCAGCCTTCCAAAGCCTTAGTGGCACAATCGACAAAGTCAGCCCAATCCTGAGACTGAATTTTCTGGGTGTCCCGGAACAGCACCCGGTACTGTTCCGTGGTTAAGCCGAACCCATCAATCAGTGTGTTCTTCAGGACTTGGTAGTTGTTAGCATCCTCAGCTCTTGTAGTGAGGAGCTTGTCCCTTCCTTTACCTTCAAAGGAAAGCCACAGTATAGCTGCCCACTGACTTGGGGGGACGCACTGGACAGTGCAGGCCCTCTCCAAGGCAGTTATCCACTTGTGGATGTCGTCCCCTTGTTTAAAGGGGGGCACTATTTTACTCAGGTGTCTAGTGTCTATACCCCTGTCTTTCTCTCTATTGAGAATGCTGCCACCAGCGGGATCTAACCCACTTAATTTCTGCTCTCGGGCCAAGGCAAGTCTTTCTTTGGCGAGGGCAAGTTCTTCCCGCTCGATCCTCAGATTGACCTCCCGCATCTTCGCTTCATGCTCCCTCCTCTGAGGGGAAGTCATTCCTCTCTGAGAAGGTGCCTGAGAGACATGTGTATGAACCGATCTGCCAGAGCCTCTGGAGAGAGACCTAGCTCGTCCGTTCCCAAGGTTAAGCCTGCTTGAGCGTGGGCCCGGGGCTCCCCCAGTTCCATTCTCATGCCTGCTTAAGTTGGTCCTTGTAAGCCTGCCGACTACCACTGGACCTTTGTCTGCCTCGTCTCCCGATAACTCGTCCTCGTCCTCCTCCTCTGTGTGGAGGTCGAGGTCTGGGTCACCGAGGGTTCCCTCTAAGGGAGGCATGTTCCCATCTGCACTGGGGGGACCTGGGTTAGAGGACCTCCTAGCATCGTACGCCTCTAAGAGACCTATCAGTATTGCGATGGTAGGGTTAGAACCCTGGTTTAGCTTCCTGGAGGCACACAGTTGTCTCATCTCCTTGAAGCTAAGAGTTGCATATCGTGACACGACCTGTGGAGGGTCACTGACCACTAAGGGAGTCCCTGCAGACTCTCCGTGGACCGACATGCTTTTCTAGTGAGGTGTAAGTGTTGCACCTACCTACACTATGGGTTTACCTACTGATCCCTTGCTAAGAGTTGTAGTCAGGGTGTGCTAAGCCCTGTTACACTACAACAGCCGGTTCAGTAGAACTCGGAGTATTCTAAGTTAAGTTATATGTACCTGGGTACTTATGTGATCTTTCACTGCGATATTCTTAGGATACGTGTGTGGTAAAACAACAGCAAGCTCAAATCCCAACCGCTGCTCACCAATGTGAGAAGTTGGCCTGATATGTAGTGCTCACTATTCTAGTGATCACTGTGTATCATTCCAAACGACCCTTATTGATGATTGGTTGTAAGTCAACCTTTTAGACCAGCTATCCTAGTAGCGTGGATACGAGCAGTCTTTAGGCTAAACTCTAGAGGGCGTGTTAAGCCAGCTGTTTACCATCACATATACCCCTTGAACACCAAGTGAAAGGACACCACACAAGTTGTTATGAAAATAAAAGGATATTTATTTATAACAAGACTACCCTGGCTCTTTATGAGTCAGGGAGCTAAGCACACTACAAAACTCTTAGGAAAATACTTCAGTTGCACAATTTACACAAATGCCCGAGGGGCACGAGAAACCATCTACACTAACAGTGAAATGCGAATGGTTAGAGTCTGGAGGTACTGATTCCGGAGTGATCCGATCAGTGGGACTAAACGAAAAAGGAACTGGACACTTGTAGAGCGAACCTGCGATGGAGCACCGAGATGCTCGAGTTACCTAGCCCGGAGGCTGCGGCTGCGTGAAGTTCGGCAAGATGTCGGGAGTCCTCGTGTAGTCTCAGGAGCCTGAAAGAAGAAGTTGCTGGCAGGCGACCAGTGACGATGTTCGGAGCGATCCAAGCCTGGATCGGTGATGAAGGAAACCTGAAAGCAGAGGGGACTCAGTTCTCAACCGCTAGCCAGCGATCGTGTGGGTACCAGGAGGGTACCGGCTGAAGTCACCTCGACCAGGTGAGTGGGTGACGTCGGACTCGGCTGTTCCTCGGACCAGGAGGCGCGGCGGCGACCAGGATGGAGGGCGAGCTGTCCCACGAAGGTGTCTGCTGTCGATGATGCTGGGCCCAGGCAGGGGCAGCGGATCTTGGCAGTGGCAACCCAAGCGGGGGAGTCAAGATGGCGTCGGGAGTGGACCAGGAGGGTCCGTGGTACTCCTCTGTTGAAGGGGAGCAAGAGCCAGTCTGGAGCAACCAGACTAGTGATGAAACAATCGTGGTGCGTCGTGAAGAGGGCCACAAGCCGGTCGGCAAGTGGTCGAACAACGCGGTGAACAACAAGGAGCGGAAGGGCCCCCACGCAGATCTCGGGGATGCTGGGGAGGCAGACTTCGATGCTGGAGCTGCTCAGGGTTAGGGCTTCTCAAACCCTAGGTGCACTCACTCGAGGGTCCCTCGGTGGGCGTGCTAGATAAGCGTCGTGCAGGTTCTGAAGATAGCCGGTCCCGCAGGTCTCGTCACACCTACGACTCTCAGCTGGGCCGATGAGGTAGGTAAAAGGTCAGAGATGGCAGGGTACTCTGGTCTCGTCGAGCTGGGCAGTCTTGATCCGTAGGAGAGACTTACAGCAAACCGCAAGCGCTTAGATGGTGCCTGCTGGTGCAGGGTGGCTACTCCTTAGCCACAAGGGAGAGTCTTCAGAAATAGTCAAGAGTTCCTTTCGTGGAAAGTAGTTCGTGATTCGGAGTTATCCGATTATCTGATTATCCAATTTGGGAAGGGGACTCGCTCCTACCTTTATTCTAAGAAAAGGGGCTGGCCCGTGACTAGGTTCTACCTATGGGTGGAGCCAGGAGGGGGGTGGTTACACCCCTAACCTTTGTCCGGCTTCGCGCCAGCTCAGGGGCTGGTGTGCCCCCGAAACTGGTTTGAGCCGGGCTATGCACAGTGAGCACCGGGGTGCCACTTGCAATCACCTTCCTTTCAGCCCTGCCTACCTGGGATACACAAACCCTGTCTGGGACGGTGCTAACACCGCCCTCGACAGGAAACCCTTTGTCCAAGCTCCCCTTGCTGGAAGGTCCCCCAGCAGCAGGAGGTCAGACTTGTGTCTGGTGGCAGCATCCATTTTGTGATGCTGAGGCTTGAGTCAACTTTAACCGGGGTTCAAGGTTACTTCCATGTCGTGTCCCTCTAAAAGGGGGGAATGCTAACCCCGTCACCAGGACTGGCGAGGGGTTCGTATTCCCATTCGTATGACACCTTACTCGACATGTATAGGTGATGCGATGCCAAAGTTAGCAAATAACCGCAAGGATTATAATGCATAAAAAGTAGTTGGCCCGCGTCACCATGGAACGGCTATTAGGACTTGGTTCCGCAAGCCGTCGACGGGCTCAGCTCGCGCCAGAGCACCGTCCCACATGATTCCCTGCACTCTGCCTTCAGGATTGATAAGGCCTGCTATAGGAGTGACTGATAGGAATCCATGTGTCCATTTTAGGGTTTAGGTGTAGGAATACTACACCTACAGCAACGGGTGATTACACCACGTGGCCCCAGCTGTCGTGCAGCCAGTTGTGTCAGATTTGGGCGGCCATTCCAGGGGTGGCATAATACATGCTTCAGCCCCTGGTAGGCCCTGGGTACACCGATGCCCTGGATACCTGTGGTATGCTGAGACAGGGACTGACAAGGCGGCCCAGTTCCAATTAGTGGATGCACCTAACGTACATGTGTGTTAATTTCGAGAGAGAACAGCTAGGCTGTGGGTCTGATTGGCAGGCCCACAGCCGGAGAAAGTCGTAAACCAATGAAGCAAAAGCAAAAAATCTGGGTGATCATAGGATTGCAGACCCTACTCTCCTACAACCTTGATGCTAGACTCTTTTTCCCAAGTCGGATTCACCAGCCATTCATCCCAAGATCTCTGTAAGAAGGCTACTTCAAGGGCAAAACAGTAAGTGAATATCGGTTTTCAGGCCAAAAGGCAGAGCTTTGAAGTAGTAGTGCTACACGCCGTGGAGAATCATAGAAACTGACTGTGGTTTGTGTGTTTGGTAATATGAAAGAAGGTGTCTTGTAGGTAGTTAAAGAACAGT
This sequence comes from Triturus cristatus, assembly GCF_964204655.1. Taxonomy (NCBI): domain Eukaryota; kingdom Metazoa; phylum Chordata; class Amphibia; order Caudata; family Salamandridae; genus Triturus; species Triturus cristatus. The sequence goes on from NC_140581.1 coordinate 306,467,027, forward strand.
CTTTCCTGCAGTAACAGAAGGATTTCGTGACCATCCAAAAGGTATGTTTCTTCACAAACTTTCTGCGTTCCTGGAGGTCCAGGGTAGGTCTCCATTCTCTCTCTCTCATCTTCTTCCTGACCAGGAAACCCAAAGGATTTCTTTGGGACTTTGATACCTTTTTGATTGGCCCTTTGAGAAGGAGGATTTCCTGCTAATAATCCCATATATGTAATTCTTTCATGCATGAGTGATTGGTCAGTCTTTCCAGGAATTCCAGCATGTTCCTGAAACTCACTATCTGGAGTATTTAGTGATTAGTCATTACTGGTAACCCTGGTCCATTCAGGATCAAAGATGGAACTCCTCCTCTCTATTGTGGGAGTGGACGAGGGGAGAGGGGAGAGGGGAGCGGGAAGCAGCATGAAGTCAGGAACGCTTAGTGGTGTCCTGGTAAAACAACGGAGGTATCCTTCCTTTACCGCTGACTTCTAGTAACTGATGTCCTTGACCTCTGCCTAAAGACTACCGTTGGTTGTAGCTGGATTATGTGGCTAGGCTACTAACAACCTTGTCTGCTGCAATGGTCGCAGGGCCCATCCGTATCAGCCTGTGAACATCTGAAAGCAAGAAACGACAGAATACAGAGCCCCCAACATGAGCTATATATGTGCACATTTTTCGCTTTGCAGCGCATTATGCACATGGTTGCCAAACAGGGAGCTGTGTCTACCGAAGACTATTTCTAGCTACCCAGCACTGAGGAAGACAACGTTCAATCCATTAAAGCAAATACATAGCCTAGTTAGTAGTAGATGTAGATATTCCTTGGGCTTGGAGACCAGCTTGGAATTTCTGCGTTAAACTACCTTAAATTGTGTCAGTCGGCTAGTGTGTGCCCTAAATTGCGTCAGTCCGCTAGTGTGTGCCCTAAATTGCGTCAGTCCGCTAGTGTGTGCCTTTGCGTCAGTCAGCTAGTGTGTGCCCTAAATTGCGTCAGTCAGCTAGTGTGTGCCCTAAATTGCGTCAGTCCGCTAGTGTGTGCCTTTGCGTCAGTCGGCTAGTGGGTGCCCTAAATTGCGTCAGTCCGCTAGTGTGTGCCTTAAATTGCGTCAGTCCGCTAGTGTGTGCCTTAAATTGCGTCAGTCCGCTAGTATGTGCCCTAAATTGCGTCAGTCCGCTAGTGTGTGCCTTTGCGTCAGTCGGCTAGTGTGTGCCCTAAATTGCGTCAGTCCGCTAGTGTGTGCCCTAAATTGCGTCAATCCGCTAGTGTGTGCCTTTGCGTCAGTCAGCTAGTGAGTGCCCTAAATTGCGTCAGTCCACTAGTGTGTGCCTTTGCGTCAGTCGGCTAGTGTGTGCCCTAAATTGCGTCAGTCAGCTAGTGTGTGCCCTAAATTGCGTCAGTCCGCTAGTGTGTGCCTTTGCGTCAGTCAGCTAGTGTGTTCCCTAAATTGCGTCAGTCCGCTAGTATGTGCCTTAAATTGCATCAGTCCGCTAGTGTGTGCCTTTGCGTCAGTCAGCTAGTGTGTGCCCTAAATTGCGTCAGTCCGCTAGTGTGTGCCTTTGCGTCAGTCAGCTAGTGTGTGTCCTAAATTTCGTCAGTCCGCTAGTGTGTGCCCTAAATTGCGTCAGTCAGCTAGTGTGAGCCTTAAATTGCGTCAGTCAGCTAGTGTGTGCCCAAAATTGCGTCAGTCGGCTAGTGTGTGCTCACAAGCAACTGTTCAGAAATTAACCTGTAGAATCAAACAGACTGTCCTTTTGGATCTGCAAGCTGAACTGATGTGCAATGTTTATTTTTTTCATTGAGGTTTCTGCTTCACAGGAGATTATTATTAACACGCAAACGCCCCCACTTTCTCCCACCACATCCGCCCGCCCACCCCTGCAGGTGCAGGAGCCCTGGAAGGCAATCACTTGGCCCCATGCCAGATTCCCCCCTCTGCCAGGAGCGCACTCCTCGTCTCTAAACCGGGTATGGAAAAGCGCGCCGAACACGGGCAGCGGCGTCGGAAAGTGTCAAAAGAAACAAACATAAAAAAAATATGAATGTCCGCTCAATACAAACCACCTCATTGGACAGCCATGTTTCTCAGCGGGAGTGCAGGACACCCCCCACAGTTAAAGCTCGCAGTGCACTTCCTTTATTGACATGGCTCGATGTCAAGGTTAATGACCGTCTGGGACGACAACATTCAAGCCAATAAAGATTACTAAGTAAACCAAAGGACGAAATCTCAGCTTCCGATGTTCTACCTTTATCGGTTTGGGCACACAGCCCTGACATTAACATAAACTAAAGGGAAACAAAGTCTCTGCGGCAGATTGGACAGTGTAAATAAGACCCTATTACTTTCCCTGTTAAAAGTGGGTGTTAGAAGTGTGTTAAGATATGCCTATGTACAGACCCTGAAGACGCTGGAGACAAAGACTTTGAAATAAGCGTTTTTCGTGAATTTGGAGACGCCGCTTCTCACGGAAGTAGCTTCGGGGGGGAGGAAGGGTGGTAGGGTAATCGAGCTAAGGGTCCGACTTGGCTCTAAAATGTCGTGCAGGAGACAAGCCATGAAAAACGCAACAAACCACGCAAAAATATAATAAAGTAATTTGAAAATTCTGTGTATTTTTTTAACCGGCAGAAGCGATTCCCCTTAGAACTCCAGGTTATATCACTGCATTGAGAGGCATTTATTAAAAGTGATAGTTTTCAAACACGAACTTAGAAATATTCAGGCCTCCCCCCCACCCCACCCTGACAGCAATGCCAATAGTGAAATCAGAGGCATGTCAGTTGCCATATGCATCCCATATGTGGCCTAGATTCTAATTATAGCTGAAGCAGTGTTATAGTCTGTTAAATCAAATACAATTGGTTTTTGTACAGCTCTTTTCCTAAATCCCCACATCTGAAGGTACTCTGTTTTGTGATAATATAGAAAAAGGATGCTTGGTGAATTTTTTTTTTTTGCCAAGAATCACACAATTTGTTCAAGTAGGAAAGACGGCACTGATGTCAAACCTTGTGCAATTCAGCTACTAGATGGGTATCTCTTTCTCTCACCCATTTTACATCAAAGGCCACAGCTTGTCCTGTGGTTTACTAATGTCTCATTGATTGCTAATGAAAATACAGTCTGGTGTCTTGAAAGATCTGCAATCATCCCCACCCTGACAGCCTTGTTCAATTGAATAAAACCAATAAAATGTTTCAGACCGCACACACGGACGGTCATCTACATGCAAACTGTAAATGTGATTTTACGGTAAGGTGTGTGAAGGAGGTACACAACTCTCACAATATTGACAGTACCAAAGGAAAATAAATTGCAGTGCTTAAAGCGGAGTTGTTGAATTGTGGGTGTGTGGGGGGATGAAGTGAGGAAATGAACAGAAGTATGTGAAGAAGCTGAGAGTGACAAGACTATGTCAAGAGGAAATGATGTGTGGAAGGAAACGGAGGCAACACCACCCACTTTATGCAGACTAGTACAGGTGATAGGACCCAGGTGCCATTAATTGGCCCTGAACCATCAGAGACACAGAGGAATTGTACAGCACTCCCTAAAGTGGACAGGACACATGATGCACGGAGTTCAGCCAGGGCTCATATTTTAAATAGAGTTGCCAGTACGGACATTCTAAACTTGCCCCCTGCTTCATGCACATATACGTTAATACTAGCTGGCGTTCCTGCCCTTTGAACAACTGAGAGAGAAAGCTGGGAAGACCTCCGGAATAAAACCATTGATTGGCTACCTAAATACAAGGATTTTCAATTAAGGGACACAAAGGAAATAATAATGGTCCACAGGGTAAGCTGGCTTGGCCACTCTATCAAAAACAGAGGGGGATTGCATAGTGGTAAACTTTCGTCGGCCACAGCCGGTATGCCACATTTTGAATAGAAATGAGGAATCATGCTTGACGAATACTAACATTTGTGCACTTCCACTGTTTTTTTTTTTTATAGACCACCTTCATGGAATCTAACATCTAGGTAGCATATAGTGCCACTTATAAACAGATACCATGCATTGTCAGACTTGGATGCCCAAGACTGACAATCATCAGTGCCATGTGTAGAATCTTCTGCAGTAACTTTGCAATCACAGGAGGAAGGGCCTGCCATGGTTACTTCTATTAATCTAAATATGGTTCCTGTAGACAATGTTAATTGTTGCACAAGGCATACTGGACCCGATTGTATACTAGGTACAGTAACTGAGTGCATGGAAGAAAGTGAGGCTGGAAGCCTAAGGGAGCTAGTACTGATCTCCTGGAATGTTGCAGGTCTTAGAAGAAATTTAGAAGATGCTGTATAGCGGGAGTACATGGACCAGAAAGACAGAATTATGCTGCAAGAAACTTGGGCTGTGGAACATCTACATAAAGTAGGCTACAAAACTTATAGCAAATGTGCTATCCCCTCTGTTAGAGGGAAGCCTTTAGGAGACCTCTGTATTTGGGTAAAGGTTACTCTTGGTCTAGATGTTAAATTAGTCGATATATGTTCATAGGATATCCTTGGAATAACATTTTATACACCCGATAAAAAGGAAGTCTACATAATAAATATATACTCTAGACCATATTTAATAAGTAAACAATCGACAGTAATTGAGCAGCTAGATAACTTCTTAAGTACGATTGGGGTAAGGGCACTGAAAATTGTGGGAGGCGATTTCAACCGCAGATACGAACATGTGGTGGGGCTAGAAAATATCTTTCAGGAAAAAAATTTGGCCAATAACATTCGACTCCTGGACAGCCAGCCAGTAGTGCCATGTACAGTAGCGGTTGCCCAGTTACGATGATTTGTTTCAGGACACTGCTTGAGAGCTTGCAATGGCCGTTTACCATCAGACAGCCCAGCAGCGCACACATTTACTAGGAAGAACATAAAAAGCCACTTAGATTATATAATGATCTCAGTCGAGCTTTGGCCAATGGCCATTGACTTAAAAGTCGATACTAGAGTAGAGAGTGACCATTATCCATTATGTCTGACATTGGCAGCTGACCTTTTCCATTCTGCCAAGATCCACTTGTAAGCAACAACAGGAGAGCTTTAGGGAATAACCCAGAGGTTATCAAAAAGATCTACGACATTTTTGTAGATAGGGCTTCCCTGTATGTAGATTTCCCTGTATCAGACATTCAAATAATGGATATCCACTGCAAATTAGTTAAGGACTTGGTACCCATACTAAGTAAAATCCTGAAGAAAGCTAACAATGCGATTACGGTGGCGGCTGAGCTGAAAAACCCATGGTACAATAAAGCAAGTCATACTGTAAAAAGTGAGCTCATTGCGGCTTCTAAAGCTCCAAACACAGTGGCTTTAAGGGAAAAATGGGCCGAGTATAAGCAACTGTTAACCTCCGCAAAGAAAGAATGGGAGGCGAACATTTGGGACAAACTATTAACAGCAGCGAAAGCAAAAGACCAACTTGGCTTCTGGCGGCTAATCTCAAAGGGCAACAAAAATGGTATATGTAGTAGGGACCTTTTCTTAGACGCTAATACTTGGATAACACATTTTTCTAGTCGCTACTCTTCTTCCCCAAATGACATTGACTTTTGCCCAATGAGTTACGAAACTACACTAAACACTGCACCTTTATCCTTTAGTTTAAAGGAAACCCTCATAGCCATAGATGCACTAAAGCCAGGAAAGGCGCCTGGTCCCGATAAAATGCCTGGAGACCTATGGAAGCATGATAAAGGTGTGTGGGGCCCTATTATTAATTTGTTGTGCAATTCTCTTGCTTCAGGCGCTCCACTACCTGAAACGTGTAAAGGGGCAGAGATCACGACTATTTTTAAGAAGGGTGATCAGCATAACCCATCTCATTACCGACCAATTAGTCTTATCGATGTTTTGCAGAAGGTATACTCCAGGCAAATTTTAAACAGACTGATTGAATGGACTGAGGAACATAACATTTTATCACAGAATCAGGCAGGTTTTAGAGTGCAGACTGGCACAATAGACCTGGTTTTTAGATTCCTTTGTATAACCTGAAAATATATATTATTCAGGAAGAGACATCTGTATATCGCATTTGTGGACCTAAAAGCAGTGTTCGATCATGTCCCTAGGAATCTCCTGTGGAAGTCCTTAAAGGACAAAGAGGTTCCGGGGGAAATTCTTTTACAAATTATAAGACTACATGTAGACAACTGGGCAAAGGTCAGATGGGGTCCACGAGGCAAACTAACAGAACCAATTAGGGTTAACGGGCGTAAGACAGGGGTGCGTTCTAGCTCCGACTTTATATTCTTTATACGTTAACGACATCCCTGATTATCTCTTGGGATGTGATCATGATTCCCCCAGGCTAGGAGGGCTGCCTGTACCGGCACTCCTCTTTGCTGATGATACAATTTTAACTTCCCAAACACCAAAGGGTCTACAAAGTTTAATAAACTCATTTGGGAAATATTGTAAAGCCAAGGGGTTAGAAATAAATCCCAGTAAAACAAAATATATGTCAATTAACCCACACAAAACTTAGGAAAATTTACACTGCGGACAATCAAATAATCGAGTTTGTGCATGATTTTAATTATTTGGGTATTACCTTGGATTCAAAATTGACCTGGAGGCCCCAGTTAGAAAAAAGTAGAACTATACTCCTCCAGAACATATTCCCATTAATCAGGAAAATCAAAGGTAGTACATCCAAAGCAATTTCACCCGCTCTCGAAGTGTATAAATATAAAGCACCATCTGCTTCATTTTATGGGGCAGAGCTGCGGGGTCCTGCGGTAAATGGAACATTCAAGGTGTGTGAAAATAAGTTTCTTAGAAAAATATTACGTTTGCCCACACGAACACCATTGACACCTGTATTAATGGATTTAAATTTTAATCGTGTGGATGACCAGGCTAACCATAGACCATTGTTGTTTTGGGTTCGCTTATGGAGTACAGAGGAGCTTATTCACTATAGGGAGGTTCTTGTGGAAATTCTCAGTCTAAATGAAGGTGTAGGTTTGCCTTGGTTAAAGCACATTCACGATTGGTTTCTTAAATTGGGATTAAGGCATTATTGGGATGAGCCATCCGACTTGACATTTGCATCAAAAAAACTTTTAAAGAAAACCTACTGGTCTTTTATACATGACTCCGTGTCCCATTCTCCTAGGGTTGGGTCATTAACCACACGGTTCCTCCAAATGAAAATAGCTTGGAATTTTGAACCCTTAATGGATGAAATACAGCCACAATTAGCGAAGTCCTTATACCTTCAATGGTATCCTACAAATAAAGGAAAATACAGTAAAATGGGCGCTGGGCAAGGACGAGGAGGATAGATGTGTTTCGTGTGATTTAGGTGCAACGGAGAACGAGACACATCTGCTGTTCTTCTGTCCCGCCTATGCGCGCTGTAGGAATAAATGGATAAAACCTATTTGCCGGTTGCTTGGTACTAGATCAATGCCTTGAAGCAGAAAGACTACTACGTTCTGACACCAGGCAGACTGTGGTTTTTAGTGTTAGTCGATATTTGTTTGGTGTAAGCTTGATAAGGAAAAGGGAAGGTCTGAAACTCTAGGCTGAGGAAATGAATGGGAAATTACTATGAGCTTGGCATATGCACTTTACTAGAACTAAACAAAATATATACTTACTTGTATATTACGTGATAAATCTGTCTCATGAAAATATCTTTTTAAAGAAATGTTTATCGGTTTTTAATTGTTCACATATGTATTTTATTTGGTCTTTTTTGAATGTCCTGAAAGAGTTGTTCCAAGATATGTTTTTTTTATTAATATTTTTTAATAATCTAATTCTTAAGAAACTCGTGATACCGCTAGAACATCGCTAAATTGGTTGGTTAAATTTAGGTTGACTTCATAATGAAATATGCAGCATTGTATTCCATTTTACTTCCCATATGATGTACTGTGGAAATAATTGTACTATTTTGAAAAATCTTTTATGGTTATTTTTAACCGAAATAAAGAATACATAAATAAAATAATGCCTCATTGATTGCTTATGAAAATACAGTCCGGTGTCTTGAAAGATCTGCAAACATCCCCACCCTGACAACCTTGTTCAATTGAATAAAACCAATAAAATGTTTCAGACCGCACACACGGACGGTCATCTACATGCAAACTGTAAATGTGATTGGTGTGTGAAGGAGGTACATAACTCTCACAATATTGACAGTACCAAAGGAAAATAAATTGCAGTGCTTAAAGCTGAGTTGTTGGATTGTGGGTGTGTGGGGGGGGATGAAGTGAGGAAATGAACAGAAATATGTGAAGAAGCTGAGTGACAAGACTATGTCAAAGGGAAATGATGTGTGAGATATAGAAGTGTCAAATAGTTAGAGGCAACAGAAGAAAGTTGTGTGAAGGGGAACAGAAGTGATTAACACAATCTGTAGGCCACCTCCTTTCCACAGATCTTAGGATTGTTTAATTGAATCTCAAATTTTCAGAGTCGAAACATTCGATTCTATTTATTCAAATAAAATCATTGTTGTTACTCATATTTGAGATGAGGCTTTTATTTGAGAGGAGGCTTTACTTCCAGAGTTACACATGTTCTGCGACAGTAGAAAGCTTGTACTGTTGCTGTGATGTCAGGGAGTGAAGCTTCTACTGCGGTTACCGTGGTGTACCTGTTCTTTGAAGGAGGGAAGCCTGCATCGCTGCCCATGCTGTACTTGTTGCGTGAGGAACGGAAGCATGCACTGTTGATATCCAGTTGTACCGTGTGTAAGGGATGCTGTTGTGTACTTCTTCTGTGAAGATGAGAAGCTTGTCAATTGATGCACATTATGTACCTGTTCTGTGAAAGAGGAAAGCATTTATTGCTAATGCCCGAATGTGCCTGTACTGTGACGCTTGCACTGATGGTATGCTGTACCTATTCTGTGAGGGAGGGAAGCCTGTACTCTAATGTTTCAGAAGCACTAATCACATCCAATGAGGTGTACCTGTCTGCTGGTGCCTTAGGAATGCAACAGGCTGTAGGTTCTAACCATGATTCCCTGTATTTGTTGAAGACCTGCAGGAAGGGTTGCCATTTTACTCAGGGAAGAATACTCAACATTTCTGCGTACGTTGAGGTTATGGATGGGCCAGGACATGGTCCTTAAATACCGCATTGTCAAACACTTTTTTCTATCTGATTTCGCATGGAAACAATGCCAATCCAAAGGTCATAGTATCAGTCCTCCTAAAATAGCTTGGATGGTTAATATAACTGCACCAGAGCAACGCATGCAAGCTAGATCTCACATTTTTTGTCTAAATAAGATAGCTTGGCAGGTAATTGATTTTGTTACAGACCCTTTACCACAACTTGCTCCTTTCCATTTGCATCTACGTAAAGGACCCTCATTCTCTGCTGCACAGAGGTGGTGGTGGTGTGCTGACTTGGGCTCAGTGTCTCCAATCTTCTTCCTGCCTCCACTTGGTTCCCGCTATCCTTCGCTGTCATTTCCCTTCAAGGATATCGCATTGTGGTCTCCTGTCACATGCCAGTCGGTGAGGAGATAACTCCTGCGACAGTCAACTAGCTACCAGCCATACAGAGGGTTCAGTGTTTGCTAGATCAGTGGTTCATTTAGCTCAAGCCACGTTAACCTCACCCGACAACAACAGTGGATAATAGACACAATTCCTTTGACCATCATATGAAGAATACAACTCAAAGTCATACACTTGTCTAAGGTCTTGCTCCCTTAGTGGTACTTCCTTTCAAGATATACTGGCAAATTACATCCCCTCATTAATCACCTTATCTACTGTGATACAGTTAGATTAAACCTACTACATCTACAAACACTTAGAACTGCACCTGAGCCACATGATTAGGAAAGGCCGCTCACACCTTGACCACCACTGGAAACTGACCAAAGGACAATTGTACACTCCAGTAGAATGAAACAAATTGCAATGACCTTCAGAACACGGACCCACAAAGATAATGTTTATAGCTTTAAATCTGTGATACTATTTCTAGGTTTTCTTTCAAAGGGAGAAGAAAATAGGGGTCATTGTGGGATCTATCACATTGTACAAGCTTTGTAGGGCCCAGGTAATCTAATTGATTTGTAAAGCGCATAGCTAAAGGCTTCACAGCCCAGATCCAAACCAGAAGATCACCGAAACAAACCCAACTGAGAGCTGAGTGTATGACAGTTATTGAACTAATAGCCATGTCTTAAGAGCCTTCCTGAAGGCGGATTCTATCTGACACAGATAGAGTGGCAAAGACTTCCAAAGTTTGAGTGATAGGTATTTGAAGGAAGGAACACCCCATCTGGATCTGCGAATTCTGGGTGTTGTCGCACAAAAGAGATGGCAGATCATAGTGATTTTCCAAGGTTATAGGGTTCGATGAGAACGCAAAGAGTTGTGCTATATGTAACCACTGAAGGTCAGCCAAGGCATTCCTTGTGAACAGGTGCTTTGGGATTTTGAAGAGGAGAGGAGTGGTGGCGTTTCGGATGGTATTTAACCTTTCCTTGACGTAGTCTGGCGATCCTAGATAGAAGGAGTTTCCCTAGTCCAACTGGGAGATGATCAGGGCCTGAACAATGAGGCTTCATGACAAAGGGGACAGAAGATCTAAATATTTCCTTAGAAGCACGAGTATTCCAAAACACTTCACTGCTAGTGTACCCAAAGTCATTCCGGCCAGTGGAGTAACTCCCGCTTAGCTTGTTGTTCCCTAACTGAACAAGCTCGGTTTTGTCCCCGTTTAACTTAAGGGAACAATCGACAATCCAGTCGGCAACCTCATTAAGGTTCTGGACAAGTTGTTTACCGTTTGAGCCTTATTCTGGAGCAATAGATACAACTAATTGTGTATTATACGCATACGATTCTATGGTCAGGGAAAAAGATTGGACTAACTCTGCATGTAAAGGTTAAAAAGGGTAGTGCTTAATGTAGAACCCTGTGGTACTCTGCATTTCAGAGATAAGCCGTCCGAGAGACATGTTTGGTCCAGAGCATGGTATGATCAGCCTTCAAGGAATGTCGTGAGCCATTTTAGGGCAATGTCGCCTATCCCTACCTAAACGAGCCTCTGGATAAGTGTTGTGTGGTCTATCGTATCAAAAGCCGTGCTTAAATCCAGGAGGCGGTTTGCCGCTGAGATGTCATGATTTAGAGGTTGCCCAAGTTAGTCTGTTATGGATAGCAGTCCAGTCTCAGTGCTGTGGTCTAAAACCCATTTGGGTGTAGTGGAGGAGATTGTTGGACTCCCAAAAAGAGGGAGAGGCATTGGTTAATGTGTTTCTCTAGGAGTTTGGATACACCCCGCAGCAGGGAGATGGGTATGTAATTTCCCAGGCACGAGTTCTCTGGATTTGGCTTCTTCAGCAGTGGCTTTACCACGGAATGTTTCCCTTGTTGGGGAGACTGCTGGAGGAAAGTGACAAGTTCAACAGTTCCAGTAGGAATGGAAAGATGCACTCAGAGCCTTGTGCTAGGATGCAGCAGGGAGCTGGATTAGGGGACTTCACCTGGCTGAATAGTGTCAAAAGTTGATTGTGAATAATTGGGGGTGGGGGGGTCGAGAGGCCATGATCTTGGCAGAACGAGAGTTGTATGCCTGAAGGGGGCTTAGTCTCCGTTATATTGTCAGGGAAAGACGGATGTCTAGAATTGTTTTGGATAAGGAGGAGGCTAGTTTCAAACTTTCCTTTCCAGGAGTTTTAGGTGCCTTATGTCATTATACAATGCTAGGTGTTCTGCAGTATTTTCTACTATTTTGCAATTTTCACCTACCCCGATTCCTTTCTTCTTCAATGTGTGGTTTGCTGCTGGGCCTGGGTTAATAAAAGGCCTGCTATCACTGCCTTCCTAAGCTTGGTTTGTTGATGTCAAATAGGAGCTTAATTTATGCTAACCTGCTCTCCGGGGCCTCTTTGCCCTACACGTATGTGAGGAGAAACTGGACAAGGGTAGACAACACAGTACAGACTATCTCTGCGATGCCCTACGCGTCAGAAATAACGGACACTAATGTCCCTAACCATGTCATTACCACTGTCCAGCTGCAGCAGTCTGATCAATACTTTTTAGATTGGTACACCTTTTTGCGTGTTAGGAAATCTCAGACTCACCGTCCGAACATTATTGACTAAGCGACACCCTGCTGGTCCTGTATCACTTAAAAAAAAAATCTAAATTAGATTATGTACCAGACTGTAAACCAAGCAACAGTGGGCCAGCATCATCTACTGGGACTTGAGTGGCGTTTACATTATAGATACGTTTGTATGGATGATACAAGCAACACCATTATAAATGCACAGACAGGACTGACGGGCACCATAGTCTCAACATTCTCCTTTTGCACTCATTCATGATAGTTACAGAAAGATTTGCACTAAATACATCAAAGTTACAGAACGTGTCCCTTTTATGAACGGTATGGTGGTCGCTTCGCAGACTCCACATGTTTTCAGTACCATTCTTGAGTTTACAGAAGGGTGCGTTTGGCCTGCTAGGATCCTGAAATGTTTTGACTACGGTCACAATCCTCTGAATATTGTATACTTGGGACCCATCATACACTTCTCTGCCTTCCCAATCTACCTCATCCATCCGCACTATATTAATAAATAAGTGGCACAGACATAAATAACCTTTTAAATAGAAGCAGGTGAGACTAGGACAGACTAGGCTTCAATTGCAACAGAACATAATCTTCGCGTTCATACCTATTTACTGTACTAACATTCAGGCTCAATGTGCAATCTGCGGGCAACAAAGTCTGATAAGAATAAATCGGTCACCAGAAACAATGGAAAAGCTGACCGTAGAAACAAAGGGCAACAGATGCTGGAGGTGCAAATGTCCATGAGCCAGACCAGTATGCATGTTCACAAATTATTATTATGGTGAAGTGCCGCACCCGAGAGGTTACGTAACATTTTCACAAGCAATACAGATGGTGGTAGGTGGATTTGATGTGAAAAGCGTAAAAAAACTGATTTTATGGCAGCAAAGAAAAACAGCGCTCAAAAACTAGAAATGAACATTGAAAGAAGGGGACTCCTGCACCATATAAATGTAGTATTTTGATTGGGCAGAAGTAAAAAATCGATTTGTTTATTTCGTTCTTTTTTGCATTTTAACTTTCACTTATTTTGTCCATGAGCACACCCAACATAGATCCTACTAATACTTTTTGATCTCCACCACTATATATTCTCAAATTCGAAGTCCATATGTTATCTGCTAAAATGAATTGTACTTATTCTTGTTCACTCATCTGTATATGCTTTACATTTGCATACATTTTACCGATATACAAAAATAAGAAATACACATGCAGCTGTTTATACAATGAAAGACATTAATTTCGATGATATATTTAATTGAACACATTTGGCCATCAGGCAATTAGTCCAAAGAATACGATGCATAACATTACAAACATTTTATCAATATATAACATTTTAACAAAAGCGAGAAAAGTATACAATTCTAAAATAAGAACCTCCATTAAATGTGTGAGCTGGAACTCGTTTCTTGGCTGGATTCAGTGGGTAAAGGATTCCAGTTTTTATGCGTGGTAGCACATATTTGAGCCAATGATGCAAGATATTTAATGATATTCTCAAAAAGAGCATCATACCACACGTCTGCCATTTGTTAGTGCAGTAAATAACAGGAGCTACTAATATCCAGGTCAATTGTACTAATTTTACTCAGTAGTGGGAAGCCCTTGATATCTCTTTCATTAGCGCCTAACCCGAAGCAAATAGTAAGGTTTGCCCAGGGTCATGGTTTTTACTGCATCTCAATTTCAACTCTAGCAGATATGAAAAGGTTTTGAGAATGGGCTCATTCATTGTTAGCTTTGGCTTTGGTCTTTTTCCACATCAAGGCCATATTTTTTTTGTTAAAGTCTAAATAAGGTTTCCTGTTCCTCTCCCTACAAAGATGCAGCCCTGGTGAGGGCAACTCATGTTTGGTGATCCATTTAAGGTATTTCAGATGGTGTAGCTGAATAATCACTGCAATGTTGTATTTCTTAAGGCCAAAGAAGATGCTTTTTCCTAAGTTTCCTTACATCTGATTTTGCAAAGTTTCTTAGTCACTGGTTGTATCTTGAAGATTTTAATCCTTGTGTTTGAGGCATGCAGGCTTTGGTTATCTGGATGCTACTAAGAACTATTAAAACCAAACCTCTCAAATACCATATTCCATGGCCTCTTCTTTACTTTTTGGATCTGAAATGTATAATTGTTAGTGCTTCAACAAATTCATCTGTATTGCAAACTTTGTTTCGATTTAAGAGAGGACATATCATTCATCCACTGCAGTTGCCCTGTCTGTGTAGAATTATATATCGTTTGATTGTGATTGTTTCATCTCAGTTATGCATCATCTAGCATTCTTTCACAGTGCTTTGGTTCATCTAAGACAGTCTCTTGAACATCACCCAAATGTTTTTCAAACTACTGATTTTCATATATTGTGATCAGCTTATAAGCTTGTGACTAACTGCAAGCAGCTCTCATTTGAGATCAGATTGTCTTGTGGATATTCAGAGCTAAATTAGGACTATATTTCGTTTGCTGTTTGTTTCTAACGTCTCTGCGTGGTAAGAGTACATATCCCTGGATCACCTGTGTGCATGGAAGCCAAGCATTTAATGGTTGTCTCAACAAGCGTGAATGCATTGTTCTTGCAAGATTTAGAGTCTGCTGCAAAAGGAACATCATCTCGGTCAACTTGTGAAGAGTTTGTCTTAGAAAAATGGTACAGCACTGGAGCTCAGGCTTCTAAAAAGAGTGGAGATGTTTACATCTGCAGGCAGAGAACAAATTTAGAAACCATGTTAACCGTGCGTAAATGTGACAACTCACCCGGCATTGTTACTGACTGCAGTGATTCCTTTTACACCAGTTTTTAATAATGCTGCTATCAAGTTCTCCGGAATGCCGCACAACCCAAAGCCTAAGGAGAAACATAAGGACATTAAAAAGAGAGGCATTATTGTATTGCAACAGAACTAATTTCTAAAGTAATGTGTCGTCAGCAGCGTATATAGTTCACATATTCCGTCTTCACACATTTTCTCTGCTTGTCTCACTATAAAAAGATACTGCCGGTCAGTGAATGCCTCATGTATACATGATGTTCTCTCAGGATGGGTGCATGTCCCGCAAATTAGCGGACAGAAGAATTGCGTGATGTAGTCATTGCTGCACGACAAAGGAGTCCTTGTGGAAAAGTAAAATTAATAGAGGGTGGCGGATGTAAAAAGAGACTTTGAGCCACAACCTTAGAAATAAGGTGGGCATGTTCAAAATTACCTGGGTTCAGAACCACTTTCTTCCTAGGAATGACTACCTTGAAACAATTAAACATGCATTTGCACTGCACTAGGTCTCGCATTTGCCAGAGTTTAAGCTATTGCCATTGTAAATGGCAATGCCTTTTATTTATCGGTTTCGAAAACTAACACATAAATAAAAGGCTTTGTCATTTACAATGCCAATAGCTTAAGCTCTCGACCCGACTCTTGTCATTGTTATTCACTGTGCATATAGTGCACAATCGGCTAGTAGCATGGCACCACAATGCTTTTCGTGGTCTGAGATAACTTGCAAATGGGCTAGAGATACCCATAGTAGGCTCAATAGGTTTGTGGAAAAGGGCTGTCCGTAGGGTAAAGAATACGCCTCTTTTATGGGAATGTGGCAGACTTCGGACCCTATTAGAAATTGCCTAGTCATCCATTTTTGGCCAAAAGGGTTATAATAGTGTTGTAGTGTAACTGCACAGCAGTACTCCTGGATCCTGTAATACTGCATGGAATTCTCAGCACATAACTGCTAAAAGCATAGCTTGCAATATGGGTTTACATGTGGAAATCGGTGCAGTAACATGGATTTTGTAATGTTATTCCAAATGTACATGACCGCATGAAGCATTACCTCCATTTCTCTATTATAGCGCAGCGTTGGCGTTTGCAAGAAAGACAAAAGTTAGAGTGGAAGAGAGATAATGGAAGGGAGAACAAAAATTGAGATGCAGGATCAAAGATGAGATCGTAGGAAAGCTTAGCTTTAATGTACTATGCAAAAAACAGTTTTGCTGCATAACTTAAACTAAGTAACCAAAGTGAACTCTCTTATTGAAAATCCTGATGAACTATATACATTTGTGGATGGTCAAGGTGGAGGAAAGAGTAAACAGGCAACTGAGCTGCTGGGTTTGAAGTAAGGAGTTCCCAGCTTCTTGCTGACAATCAGTGTGACTCTGAGCAAATTTCACAGATCAAGAGCTCTAGCCTAAGATTAAGACCTTTTGCTGTCAGACGTCCTTAACAAGTGAGATAGCTCTGTTATCTGAACTTTAGCCTTTAAGATAGTTCTGCTGTCTGAAGGCTGAGCTTTTAAGTTTGGTGTCAACTGAGAATAGTGCGGCTATCTGAGACTTGGCCCAGTAAGTGAGCCTGGTCCCTGTCAGATATGATGCCTATTGCCAAAGATGTTCGGTTTCACCTGAAGGATAGCTCTGTCTAAAGCAAACATATGCAAAATGTGTGTAACTTGTGAGACAGCGCTGCTGTCTAAAGCCAAATTATGTGTCTTATGTGGGATGCTGTAGCCTGCTGTATGGGCCTTTGTGATACTTGAGCTAAAACCCAATGGCTGTACCAACAGGGTGTTCATATGGTACCATATCATCCAAGACACGATATCACAGCCGGGCTTTTTACTCTGCAAATCAGGGTATTTTACCCTTTATAATCAAATGAATGCAATTGAAGCAAACAAGACTACAGAACCGAGAATGCAATTGATGGTTAAGTAACAGCCGAGAACTGGAACACGGCGCCTCGGATGAGCTGGAGTTGTGTAGTGTCCTTACGTAAAACCTGGCTAACTTGAGAGATAGCTGTGCTGTCTAAATAATGTCTGTAAGAGCATTGTCATCCAACTAGAAAGCTCTCCATTGTGATGCCAGGTAACTAAGCGGTGTGTCTTCCGGGATAGATCATGTGTCCAAAGCTTGCACGTTGTATAACTAGTGGATTATGGGTGACTCGTGTTGTCTGCAGGTTTGTCTCACCATATGCTGTTTGTTTGTGCAGGTTTATCCGTACTACAAACATAACTTTGAGATTTAATTTTTCCTGCACGTAGGATGCACCACGAAACAGTAGAGTTTAAGGTTTGCTTTTCTTCTCTGCTGGCAATGTTAAAAAAAAACGCAAACACTGTAGTTTTCCATTACGACCAGGGGTGGGACTTTTAGCTTAGTGTGTGGAAAGTACTCATTGCCTGGTTTTAAATCAATATCAGGTAATGATAACTACAAGGGATTTTTTTGTTACATAAAATTCTTAAGTAATCAAAAAAAATAGTTTTTAAAGTCCTAATTAGTGGCTTCTAGAACATGAATTTCCAAAGTTATATTATTTCAAAACAGGTCTATCAGAAACAGGAAAAGAACAAAAAAACAAAAAAGGGTGTAGACTTTTTTTAGTACAAATTTATGTAAAAAACTGTATTACAAAGAAGAGTACAGAATACATTTTACATATACACAAAAGCGACTAAGATGAACATTGTTGACAACAAATATTTTCTCATGAACACTTCTGTTATAACCCATTTCTCATATTCAAAGACCGGGAAATCATCTTTGGACATGCCCTGAACAATTCCTGAAATAACTGTTACAATGAAAACGGGTTGGGTTGTCGACGTTTTGGTCTTGTCTTAACATCTATAAGACTATTGTAGGGAGAAGCATGAGGAGTAGGACTCAGAGTCCCTTATTAACGCCGATATCCTGATGACAGGTACGGGACGAGGCTGGTCCCTTTAAACATCAGCGAAGCCGGCAGGAGGCGGCGTCCGGAAGCGTGATGTCCAGCAGTTTGGGCCCTATCAGCTAGCCCCGTCAAATTGAAGGAGGAGGACCTAGTTACAGCTATAGATACCGCGGAAGAGCGGCGAGACGTAGCGGGAAGGGAGAAGCCGCTGTTCCAGCACCTTACCAGAGACCGCCTGCCTGGCCAGACGTCGGAAGTCACCGGAACCTCCTCCGAGCCAGGAAAAAGCGTCGGCAGGGTCCGACATAGCGCTGCAGCCTGCAACTCTCCTGAAGGAGGGTGGCTGCAACAGGTACGTCAGCGCGTCCTGAGTTTTGTGAAAACACCGGGAGGGAACGGGTAGTAGAGCGGGAGAAGACCACTTCCCTTTTCATTTTCTTGGTTTCCACCCCTGCAGTAGAAACGGTGATCCCCTAACACTCTCTCTCTCTCCCCCCCCCCCCCCTTGTAGTATGGATTCTAGCTGCCGTCCACTGACCCTTGGTTTATTTTTATTTTTTTTGAGTTTGCCTATGCTCCTGGGTCCTCATGGATCTCCTCCGACCGGAGCGTCGAATGCAAACCCTGCAACCCCTCCTCCCCCTCGAGCCTTGGAACCGGTGAAGACGAGAAAGACCTTCTTAAACCGGACTGACTCGTTTATTTATTTATTTTTCCATCTGGTGGACAGACTGTTGGCAATAAAAGCCCCTTCCCCTCCTCTTGAAATCAATGCGCGTGAGTGTTTCCTTACAGGATAGAGCCCTTCCTTCCAACAACCATCTTCAGGACGAAATGATCCTATGTGGACTGAAGACCCTTGGAAACAATGAACATAACCATTTGTTCAAAATGTATAACTGATCAGTACGGAAATGGAGAAATAAATGAACTCCAAGAATCCGGTCTAATGTGGTGATGGCCTTTACGTTACACACGCTCACCACAAAACTTTATTGGCTTCAAGAACGCAAGACACTCCCTCTGTAATCCTTAGGGTAATGTCCAGACAGGGCAACATTTGCATTGGTCAGAAGTTGCAAGGTCCCTCCGTGCTACCGTCACCATCATTGACGGCCCGAACAAGCCAAGACCAACGTTGACAACCCAACCTATCTTTGTTGTAACCTTAATTTCGGGACTTGTTCATTGCATGTCCAATAAAGATTTCCCTGTCTTTGAATATGAGAAATGGGTTATAACAAAAAAAGTGTTAATGATAAAATATTTGTTGTCAAGAATGTCCATCTTAATCGCTTTTGTGTATATGTAACATATATTCTGTACCCTTCTTTGTAATAGTTTTTTACATAAATTTGTACTCAAAAAGTATACACCCTTTTTGTTTTTTTCCTGTTTATAATAGACTTGCTTTGAACCAATATAATTTACTTTGGAAATTCATTTGCTAGAAGCCACTAATTAGGGCCTTAAAAATTAGTTTTTTTGATTACTTAATATTTTTATGTCAAAAAAATCCCTTGTAGGCATCAGTACCTGGTATTAGCTTGTGTTACCCAAGCCTCCAAGGGTCTATTGGGTTGCCAATGTCCTCATCTGGTTTTAAATCAAGACATACGAGCCACTCCAGAGGAGTGGCCATGCGTGAACAAGGAAAACAAGCACCTTTGACCTCCCTAAATGCATCGCTGAGTTGCCCCCTTCTGTCTCCCATAGCCCCTGAAGAGTGTCCCGTTTGCTACAAGTTAAACAAGCCGGTTGTCACAACTGTGCATGAGACCCTCCTGCCCTCATGCAGTAAGAGAAACTCATTGAAGAAAAGAGTGCTTGTAGACTAAAGAAGACGTACTGTGTAACAACCAAAGTAAAAGTGCCAGTCCTCAAGTGAGGTTACAAATGAAGACAAGGCGGTATAAGGTGAGACTAACAAGCCTATTAACGAATCAGAAGCCAGCATTTACGAAGGACAATGACACAAGCCAATGACAAATATGGTCGGAGAGTGGGCAGGGTTTCAAGTACATACACCAACACAGCATGACTCGCAGAGCACCGTATGCGCTACCCAGGCTCGACCTAAAAAGAAAACAGAATATATATTGCCTGCGAAACATCACAGGACTCCCATGCCTACAAATATTAGATACAGATAAATATGAATCATGTGGTCCAGATGCCACCAATCATTTTCCACAACCATCTTTTTTTCAGGTTTCACTCAACCACACCGTAGCGACACAATTTTTATCTGTCTCTTTAATTTTCCCCATGGTCATCAACAACATACAGTGGACTACAGAGACAAGTGTTCTGTTCCTGTTAAAAGTCTCTGCATAATCTTAAGTGTTGTTCACAAAATTACTGCAATCAGCTGCAGACCTTTAGCATTATTGCATCTTTTCTTGCAGACAAAAGGGCACCAGGTTTTTAAGCATGCCATTAAGCCATTAAACCAAGCCCCAGCACATTAATAAAAATTAATAGTAATCGAGAAGCCACACATGAACCACTTCAATCGACGCCTTCACGTTATATTGCAATTTAAAGAGTAGACTTCCTCTAAAACCAGTCCAGCCCTCATAAGATCATCCTCCTCTGCTACCGACTCTTATTGCTAGTTTCCAGCACGTCTCAAAGCATGAATACATACACACTTCACTAACTTATGAATACACTCCATGACTTCATTTCTCATCAGGAAACAGAATTATTGAGCACTAAGCAATCCGAACAAAGACCATTAACTCGTGGCCATAACCTTGAACTGCTCTTCCAATACAACATACCAATCCACACATTGCAATCAATACACTGAAGTGATCACAAACCGACTCCACAGGAAAGCGCATTTAACTTCACAACTGAAGCCAGCACGATCGACAAGACCTAAACTTCTAGACCAACCATTTTGGGGGAGTGATTTTCTCAGGGTATTTGAGACAGCCATTTCATTCTTTGAAGGACTAGTTTATGAGGTGGATGCAGGTAACATATCTACACATTTGACAACAAAGTCGGACAGACTGTACCCGAGATCCATGGACTATAAAATGAAAGCAGAGAGGGTGCATAGTCAGGGAAATAATTCACAAACTTTTGGTGGTGTGTATTTAACTTAAGGATTCTCCCTTAGAATCAAGATTAGTATGCATGCCATTGTACCTATTTGATGCTGACTGTTGGACACTGACTGAAGCACCTCTGAAGTGCTCCAGTGCTAGTCACTACTGTTGAGGTCAGAGTGGTGACCAAAAAGAGTGCAATGCCACTAGTACAGGAGAAGCAGGTGTAAGATGGGAAAAATGGGCTCAGCCGGGTTTAGAAAAAACTGTTTGCCCCTTACCACACTTTAACGAGTAAGCAAGAGGGGAGTCACCCTCAACCCCCATTAAGCAACTACGATCCCAGAGTTTAGCACACATATGTGA
The DNA here is from genome assembly GCF_964204655.1 of Triturus cristatus. Taxonomy (NCBI): domain Eukaryota; kingdom Metazoa; phylum Chordata; class Amphibia; order Caudata; family Salamandridae; genus Triturus; species Triturus cristatus. The sequence continues at coordinate 306,488,219 of NC_140581.1, forward strand.
TCAATGAAGAACCTACAGGAACAAGGCAAGCACCCAAATAGTCATCAGTAGTCAGGTCGTGGGTGGAAAATCCAGGGAGCTTGCAACTTGCCAGAAGTAAAAAGCTACTGCGCATCTATAACAGATATTGAAACAAAAAAGCAATTAACTTAGAGGGCTGTACATTAAGAGTATCCTGACAGCAGAAGTGATTAACTAACTTGTTCCCAATGGCCACACAAGAGTGCCCTCCACATAAAGCAGCGCATTAATCCACAATGTCGGACCACATGAGGTTTCATTGAGCATCAACATAGGACGTTAGAAAGTATTTTGAGACCACCAGAAAAAAGCAATAGAGAATCCTGGGTGGACTCAAAAAGAAGTGGTCGAAATTATATACGTAAAACAGTGCTTCAAAGACAGAGCATGATATTCAGAACGGATACATCTTCTCCATCACAAGAGTTTGCCCAAAAAAGTTTGAAAGAAGACTACCTCTTACACAAGAAGTGATGGACAAAGTGTGTCGGAGCTTGCTGTAAAGGTTTTTTTTTTTTTTTTTTATAAAATTTTTATTGAACAATAATTCGGTTACAAGCACGGGCCTACAACCACCAGGGCCGGCCGCTAGGTACAGAATGAAATATACATTTATCAAGGCTGCAGTCAAGTCCCGGGGCGCAGCCCCGTAGTGGCTCCGGATAGTTCTAAAGGAACAGGAGACTTAAGTCCAACAGACACAAAAACTAAAAGAAAAACAAAAGGCGAGGCATAAGGGCAAACAGTGCGGGTCAGGCTTCCTCCGGGGAACTCCAGTGCAGACCATTAAGCAGCCGGCAAAAGGAAGGAGTACCGGGAGGCTGGGGACGGGGGGGGGGGGGGTCAAGGGAGATGAACGTCCATATGTAGTTATTCCAAAAGGTGCCAGGAACCATCAAGGGTCAGGGGGACATGGCGATATCTGTGTCCACCAGGGGGGGCGTACAGATACCCCCGCGATACGCATTCCATTGCCCCCAGATTCTACCCCATGCCCCCGGCTTACCACGGGCCACATACACAGTCTTCTCCCTGAACATACACCAGTCCATATTCTCCTTCCATACTGACACGGTGGGCGGCCGTTGGGCGCCCCAAAGCTGCGCTATATCTCTCTTGGCAATCATGTTCCCCAGGGCCGCCCACCGAGTCTGAGCCGCGCTGTAATCATTGGGCTCCCACACATTCAGGACACAGCGACGCACCTCCGGCAGCAGCACAACCCCAGTGACCTGTCCCATAACCGTATGGACCCGGCGCCAGTAGTCCGCCACCTCGCGGCACTCCCACAGGATATGGAGAAAGGTGGCGCTGAGCCCACAACCCCGCTTACAGAGCCCGTCGTCGGAAAATCCCATCGAGACCAAGCGAGGACCCGTCACATACACCCGGTGAAGAATCTTAAGCTGTACCAACCGGAGACGGGCTGGAATGGCGACCTCCTTGGGGGACGACAGTGCAGACTGCCAGTCCTCGTCGTCCAATTCCACCCCATCCCCCGTCCAAGCCTCCCGGAGGCGCACAAAGAGGTCAGCCCGATGATTAATCAGTTTTTTATAAGTTAAAGAAATAGTACTGTCAGGGACATGTCCGTCAAGTATGCGGTCCTCGAGGGGCGAGGAAACCGGGATCTTGGTCCCCTCCCCAAAGACGAGAGCAGGGCGTGTCGAACCTGGGCATAGCGGAAGAACTCCCTGTCCGTAAGCTCGTATTCGGCCTGGAGCACCGCGAAAGTCTTAACCGTGCCCTTATGCCACAGGTCTCCCACTTTGCTGATACCAATCGTATCCCACTGGTCAAACCCCTTCGTAGTCCAGAGGCTGCCCAGGCGGTCGGAGGCAAACAAAGGAGTAGCACATGTTAGTCGCTCACTCCAGCCCGTGGCCGCAGTGGCAGCCCTCCAGGTCCGCACCGCAATCTTAGTAGGACCCGTAAGGGTCCGGCCAGCCGAGCGGGAGTAAAGTGCCCTGTTATAGTTCCCGCCGGGAAGCAGGAACTTGTCCATCTCATACGCCGGATTCAAGCCAGGCGCATACGTGGCATGGTTAATGGCCGATAGCTGCGAGGCCCAATAGTACCTGCGAATGTCAGGAAGCGCGATGCCCCCGTCGTACCAGGGGAGAGTAAGCTTAGCAAGAGCAATACGCGCCCGCCCGTCCCACACCAGTCTCCTCTGCAGGCTCTCCACCTCCCGAAAGTAGGCCACTGGGATAACGTCGAAGGAGTTCTGGAGTGCATAGAGGAACCTGGGAAGGGACATCATTTTGAACAGCGCGGCCCGACCCAGCGGGGACAGGGGCAGCCTGCACCACCGGGCCGTGTCCTCTCGCAATCGCCGGAGTGGACGCAGGAGATTCTGCTCATAGCGAGCCACCGGGTCCAGCGAAACGTATATCCCCAGGTACTTAAAGCCGCTCAGAGATATTTGGATCGGAAGCCGAGGCGGCAGGAGAGGAGGACCACCAGAGATAGGATAGACGCAGGATTTAGACCAATTGATCGTGAGACCCGAATTGTTCCCAAAGGAAGTCAGAACGTCAAAGAGGACGTTGAGCGACTGCCGCGGTGAGGTGAGATACAGGAGAATATCGTCCGCATACAGCGAGACCCGATCTTCGAAGCCCGGGGCCCACCGGATCCCTCTAAGCGAGGGCTCCCAGCGGAGCCAAGCAGCGAGTGGCTCCAGGGCGAGAGCAAAGAGCAAAGGGGACAACGGGCACCCCTGCCTCGTGCCCCTGCCGAGGGCAAAGGGCCGAGAGACCCGCCCATTCACCACCACCTGAGCCATGGGTCCCGTGTAAAGAAGCTTCACCCAGCCAATAAATCCTTCCCCAAAGCCAAATTTAGCCAAGACAGCCCAGAGGAATGGCCACTCGATGGTGTCAAAAGCCATCGTGGCATCCAAAGAAACCAGCACGGCCGGTTCGGAGAGGAGCTCCGCCCTGGCCAGGGCGCCGTGAAGACGCCGCAAGTTAAGAGCGGTGTTGCGGTGCGGGATGAAGCCGCATTGGTCCGGATGAATAAGATCGCACACGACACTCAACAAACGATTGGCAAGGACTTTCGCCAGGATTTTAGGCTCTGCATTTAGCAGTGAAATAGGCCGGTAAGAAGTACAGCGGTCTCGCGGCTTGCCCTCCTTGGGGATCACGACTATCGTGGCCAAACGCTGGTCAGCCGGAAGGGAACCCGCCGCAAGAGACTCACGGAACATGCGACTGAGGAAGGGCGCAAGCTTATCAGGGCGCAATTTATATAGCTCAATGGGCAGACCGTTGGGACCCATAGCCTTGCCCGAGCGAAGGGAGCGGATCGCGGTCGCTATTTCATCCGCCGACAAGGGGGCGTCCAGCCGCTCACGGTCCTCAACGGACAGGCCGGGCAAGGCAATATCCCTCAGTAGAAGGCGAGAGTCGTCCTCATCTCTGTCCGTCACTGGGGAGTACACAGCCCGGAGGTGGTCGGCGAAACATTCCACAATCTCATCCGGCTCAGTCACACACACACCATCCGCAGCACGCAACTCCGGGACCACACGATTCACTCTCTCCTTTTTGTCCAGCCACGCAATCAACTTTCCCGCCTTGTCCCCGGCGTCGTACAGTCGACCCTGCTGCTCCCTATACATAGTTTTGGCCGCGTCAGTGACCAGGGACCTATATTCAAACTGTTTCAGGCTAAGGGCATGGAGCCCGTCCGGAGTGACATTCGCCTCCAAGGCCGACTCCAGCCCCGAGATGTCAGTCTCCAGCCTCACCACTGCCTCACTCTTGACCTTCTTAGCCACCACTATCTGGGAGAGGGCGTGTCCGCGGATCACGGTTTTAAAGGCTTCCCACAGGGACATTGCAGAAGACACCGACCCCTCGTTATCAAGGAAGTATTGGTCCATAGCCTTAACCAGGCTGTCGCGAGTCGTAGGGTCTCGCAGGTACCATGGGTTAATGGGAGCGATCCGCCCTGCAGACCGCGACCCAGTGTCAAAAAGAAGCCACAGCGGAGAATGGTCGGAGATACCCCGCGCCAGGTGCCTGACCTCTCTAATCCGACCAGTCTGCGCCGCGGGCATAAGGAAGTAGTCTAACCTAGAGAGACTCCCATGCGCCCCCGAGTGAAAGGTGAACTGACATTGGGTCGGATGCATTAATCTCCAGCTATCCACCAGGCCGAAGGTCTCCAACATCCCACCCAGCCATGCCTGGGCAGCGGGGAGGGTCCTTGGTGGGTGACGATCCAGTTCACCCGAAACCACAGAATTAAAGTCCCCGCCCATGAGCAGGAGGCTGTCCGGAAGGTCCAGCAGCATTCGACCCAAGTCAGTGAAGGTGGAGTTCTGGAGGCCCGGGGGGACGTAGACTGAAACCAGGGTAAGGGGCTGCCCCTCCCACCTCCCAATCAAACACACATAGCGCCCTCTGTCATCCGAGACTATCTTAGTGATCTCCACCGGAAGGGAGGTTCGCAGGAGAATGCCCACCCCCCTGGAACCAGTTGTGAAACCAGAATGGGCTACGAGGCGATATCCCCCCCTGTTCATTGCATGACAAACATTACCAACCAGATGCGTCTCCTGGAGAAACACCACATCAGGAGTCAAACGACGCAAATATTGCAGCACTACACCCCGCTTGATACGGTCCCCCAACCCATTGACGTTCCATGACATAAGCCTCAACCCGTCCCCCCCCATCCCCTCCAATAGATCAAGGGTCCCCCAGCCTGCAGCACAGTTCCCAGATGTGGACAAAAATCAATACCTCGCCCTGTAAACAAAAAACACACAACAAAACAACCCCTCCTCCCCCCCAACCCCACCCCAAGTCCAACTCCCCCCACCCTGCACCCCTGCGGGCCAAAAAACCCCCCCAACTTGCAGTGTGCCTGTCGCCCCACTAACCCCATTCTACGAAAAGACCCCGGAGGAGGAAAGGGACCCGTCCCCGCCCGCCCCCCTCACAGGTCCTGGTGAAACACAATATACAAAAGAAGTAAGACCCAACTGAACAGTGCAAAACGGCAAAATCAAGGACCAAAAGTCATTCTAAAGGGGACCCGTCACCTGCGGCGCCCGCAGAGGGTCCGGGACGGCCACCTCCGTCCGGCAGCGAGTCCAGCCAGTCACTTGCGGCCACAGGAGAGTCAAAAAAGGCTGTCCGATCCCCATGTTCCACTCGGAGTTTTGCAGGGTAGAGCATCGAATACTTTAGGCCCAGCTCGCGGAGACGACGCTTCACCCCTTGGAATCCCATCCGCTGTTTCTGGACCAGTTGCGTGAAGTCCGGGTAAAAATTGATGGTCGAGTTCTCGTGACGAACCGGGCCGTGGGTCCGTGAGGCCTGCAGAATAGCGTCGCGGTCCCTGTAGTGAAATAGTTTGGCCACGATAGGCCTCGGGGGGGCCCCCGGCCGTGGCCGACCGCCCGGAACTCGATGGGCCCGCTCCACGGCAAAGAACTTACTTAGGCCAGCCGGGGACAACTGTTGCAGGATAAGTTCCTCGACCACGAGGTCAACCGGGCGGCCGTCGGAGGACTCCGGGACACCTATGACGCGGATGTTGTTGCGTCGGGCCCGTCCCTCGAAGTCCTCAAGCCGCCGGGCCATATGATCGTTGACCACCCTGATGTCTCCAAGCGCGGCCCGCAGATCCGACACCTCCGCACCGAGGGTGGAGGTCCGTGTATCGAGGGCCTGGACCCTCTCGTTAGTTTTGGAGAGGTCGGCCCGGATCAGGGTGACATCAATCGCGACGGTGTCGATCTTACGGGCCAGGGCCTCGTATTGCGTGGCGATGGTTTCCCTGATGCCAGCAATGGCGCCCATAATGTCCTGCAGGGAAAGTTCCGTAGAGACGTTCGTGCCTCCCCCTGCAGCGTCCGGGGGGAGGCCAGCAGCGCCAGGGGACCCTCTGCCCTGGGTGTAGCGGTCCATGTTGTTGCTCTGGACCGCTCCCCCGCGGAGGGAGGCCTTGGTCTTGCGCCCCTCGGGACCCCCTTTGCCCCCCATGTGAACACGGTCACTCAAGGGGACCTCCAATCAAGAGGTGTAAGGGCACCAGCAAGAAGACCTCAAAATGTCGGTATAGGGGGTCCGAGGCGATAGGCACTCTAGTGGCAGGTGAAGGAAAACCTCGTGCAGAGGCCCAGGAAGCACCTCGCCACCCCGAGCGCACCCGCCAGCTGGTCTCCTGAAGTCCAAAACCGAAACCGAAAGTGGTGGATCGGCAACTGGCACCGCGCTGAAGCCGCTGTTGTTCAATTGCAGCCCGGCCCCACGGGTCACCTTCACCCCGGTCACCTCCGTCGGGTGGGTCCCAAAAGTTCCGACGACGACAACTCAGGATTCCCAGGTCCGAGTTGATTTTTGAAAAGAGATATGTGCTCAGCTGGTCTTCATCTCCCAGATTCCATAAACCACATCAGGATATTCTCAGGATAAATTCCGAGGAGCAGAAAGGGTCCGGGGAGCCCTGTGCTCACGCAACCATCTTGGATGCGCGCTAGGCTCCTCCTCTCTGCTGTAAAGGTTAAAGGGCCTACAGGCAGACTACACCACAGACGTCTAGGACTAGGGAGTACATGATCTACAATTAACTAAAACAAAGAAAGTACTGAGTTTTGGATCTGCTAAAACACGGGTTGCGGAGTTTAAAAGCCTGAAAGATGTCACGGTCGAATACGAAGAGACAGGCACTGGATTAACACAAGAGTGGCTGAAGTGTGCATTTATTTTTCGGTCCCCCCTATTGGTCGTTATGTCAAAGTGAAAACAATAGAACAGCAAATGAACACAACATGGAAAACAAAAGGTTTTACCCATACAAACAATAATCAGGGGAGCCATTAAAGGGGTGGAAAGGGATTAAATAACTTTATTTCAGGATTTTGTCCTCTGAAAGGCAGTTTAATAAATGCTGCAAAGAAAGTTATCCTGTTACTTCTAATCTGCAATGGGCCTCTTATTTCTGAACATCATCTGCAACCACAATCCCTTCAACACTTTGATGCCAACGACAAACTGCTGCCTCGGCACATACTAACAAAATAAACTACACCAAGCTCTCGAAAACTACCGGAGCTCTTTCAAATAATGGATTGCGATCAGTTTCCAGGCTCAAGAAGATAAATTCAAATCCAAACAAATCTGGCTAAATTTACTGTTCTCCCTAATCTCTAGAGCCAAGAACTTTGTGCTTATGATCAGCTCAGCTATGCGAGTTACTGCACACATTATCAGTGTTCTCGGATGGACAACTGATTGAGAATATGGCACTTTCCTTCTGTAATGCCGTTTCTAGTGGATAATGTATCTACCCAAGAGTCCTCACATCTTGAATCTCCCAAGCATCAGACTGGACCCAGGGTATCTTGCAATAGCTCCTGTGTGCTGGTAGGTGGTGCCTTTGGGCTCCTTAGCGACTCAGTTTCACCCTAGACATTACAACAAAGAGACACATACTGGGAAACTTCCTTTTTAAGCTGACATTATCCTAGCTCCTTTTTTCCCTGATGTCAAATGCATAGCATGGCTAAGAAGACTGAAATGAAGACTACCGCGACTAATGGATACTTCTACCTACAGATTTCTCGCTTTTTGGATCAGTACCAAAGTAAAGCTCCCACAAAGGAGGTGGGACTGAGAAGTGGATTTCTACTATGAGGTCCTGCAGGATCAAATGGGCAATAGGGTCCTCCCTGCAGACATGAGAATCAATACAGCAGTCCCTGGTGAAAGTATGAACAGAAGCCAATGTAGGGGGCTGGCATATGTCCAAACAAGACCACACTCAGACAGTCACAGCCGTCACTCTCGAGGAATGGGCTCAAAGGCACCAAGGAAGGTCCTTTTTGGCCAAAGAATAACACATTGTGAGGCCGAGGACAATCCATCGGGAACAGGTTTTCTTGTGATGAGTCTTTCCCTTCTTCGCACCTGCAAAGGCAATGAACATTTGTTCATTAATCTTGTACTCCTTAGTGCGATCAGTATAGAAACGAAGGTCATGCCATGAGTATAAATGGCGTAGCCTCTCATTTGAAGAGTGTTCTGGAAAGAAGAACATGGGAAGCGTAACCGATTCCCCAACATGGAGAGCTGGCTTGGAATAAAGGAAGAACATGTCCTAAGAACCTGTTTGGCAAGAAAGAAGGTATTATCTGGAGGTCGATCCTACAATACCTGAAGCTTGCTCATGCAGAAGTGACTGCATTGAACACAGTTTAATGAATAAGAAGCAGCTGAGTGCAGCTATAGAGCAACTCAAAATGCAAACACATCAGCAAGGTCACGACCAGATTACAGTCCCAGAGCTCACAGGGCCAGCTCTAGGGCGATGCGACCGGTGCCACCGCACCGGGTGCTGGCTTCCTGGGGGCATCCTGTTTGCAAGTTGCAAGACAGTCCTTCAAGTAAACACATCGCAATAGGTCATTTGAATAATGAGGACTGATGAGGCAAATCAAGAACGGCCAATAGAGCTGAAAAATTACATTTCACTGGGTCCATTGCAATCACTTGTGAGGTTAAAGACAACATAAATGCTGGTCGCCACCCATCCTATCTATGGATACTGTGGACTATGTGGATGGCAGCCCCCAGGGCTAATCCGCAGCTGGTAGTCAAGACTATCCGGGTTGTGAGCTAGAATGTTAGGGAGGCACTCGACAAGGTGAAGAGGGGGGCCATCCTACGGCAGGCCAAACGCTATCGGGCAGCTGTCCTGATGTTGCAGGAAACGCACTTGTCCACTCTGGGTTCACTAGGGGCTCCCGGGGGGGGGGGGGGGGGGGGGAAGGGGGTTGGCTATTCTTATTCATCGACGAGTCCCATATATTCACTGGAAGACATGGGCGGATACCCAAGGAAGGTATGTTTTCATTCAGGGGACTAATTCTGAGGAACAGGTGGTACTGGGTTGTGTGTATGGTTGGGCGCCCAGTGCGACAATGTTAGTTGGCGTCCCCCAAAAGGAGCACCTCGACCACCGACTCTCTCACTAGAACCCTTTAACTGTGACCATGTCTCCATAACCACTCTCTCTCAGATGCATTGAATTAGCTGTATAGCACCACTCATACCAGTAAAGGATGTCAGAGCACTTTGCATCACACACACATTACACAGAGACAATCAAACATACGTGTGTAATCAGCTTATAGGAAGTGTTACATAAGCCAAAGGACTAAAAGTGTAGGAGTAACAGGTCATCCATACTGGTAGGCCATATAGTTTAGAAGTGCTTGGTGTGGAGAAGCACAAACTCAGAGTCGGGGAAAAAGAAACAGCATTGAGGGGAGTTTTCTTTGATAATAGGAATCAATTAACCCTTTTTGCAACATTAGTCTATGCTCTAATGTATACTTTGCAGTGTGTATGCAGTTCTATGATGAAAGTTAATACCTCACTGTTCTATATTAGGACTTTAAGTTATCAATTGCAAGGAACAAAAGGATGTCTCTTTTAAAAGCAGTAACCTGCTGATCTATTTATATTAAATGCACTCTATAATCTACATGGTACACGTTCTTTGCAGCAGGCATATTAACCTTCTGCACTACCTTCACATAAGTCAAAACATCAACTATGCAAAACTCCAATCTCTCTCCAGGAAGAACATTAATCACAGGAGTTAACTTGACATTTTTGTGAGGCCTGGTAATTGCCGGAGTAAAGGAACGCAGCAGAAAGGTGCTTTAAAAGCATAATAAACTTGCAAACAGGATGCCCCCAGGAAGCCAGCACCCGGTGCGGTGGCACCGGTCGCATCGCCCTAGAGCTGGCCCTGTGAGCGCCTTACAACTTTGTGGGTGTAGGTACCGAATGGATTGGCAATTATTGGGGCAGACTGGAATGATGTGATGGATGTAGCACGGGATCGATGGAGACAGGGGGACCGCCCGAAGCTTGCCCAACGACCAAGTTACACTCCTTGGTATCAGGCCTGGGCTGGCTGGATTCATGGCGTGGGCTGCATGGGGAGGAGCAGGGTTTTACATATTTCTGAACAGTACACAAATCCTTTTCACGGTTGGATTACATATTCGTTCCATCAGGGGCACTGGGTAGAGTCCGGGGGAGGAAATCCTTCAGAGAGGCCTGTCGGATCTTTCCCCAGTCGCTCTAACATTACAGCTTGGCCCCGGCAGGGCCACCCTTTTGTTTGCACCTCTCACCGTGGAATTTGCAAGATGAACAATATAGGGACCACATTGGTCAAGCCATCGATCAGTATCTGGAATGTAATGTTGCATCAGTGGCAGCGGCAGATCCACTATGGGAGGCAGTGAAGTCTACTATACAAGGGGTAGATATCTCGTACTGCTCGGCAGCGCATCAGGCTCAGAAGGAGTCCCTGTTAAAATCCGATGCCCATATTTTAGAATTGGAGCGGGCCAACAGGACAGACAGAGGTATCCTAGCACGTCGTCAGTTAATGATGGCAAGACAAACACATGCAGATTTGCTGATGGATGAGGCCCACTTGGCATGGCTGGCGTCCTGTAGTAGGATATACCAGTGGGGGGGATAAGTCCAGCAAACTACTCCATCGCCTATGCCAGGGTGCCATGCGCCCCCTGGTACATCCGGGGCCTGATGGGAGGCCGCTTGGAGATCCCTCTGCAATCGCGGAAAGCTTCGCACAATACTATGCTGCACTCTGTGCTCCAAAGGAGTGTCTGCCAGTGGACTTAATACATCGCTTTCTAGGGGACCTCAGACACTGTCTGATGTGGCTTGGGCAGAATTGGATTTATCGTTCACAGAAGAGGAGCTGGGCTCAGCTCTGGGAGATCTTAACTCACGGAAAGCTCCCGGTCCCAATGGGTACCCATGTGAATTCTATAAGAGATATTTCACAAAACTAGGACCACGGCTCCTCCGGGTAGTGGAGGAGGCACGAGAATGCGGTCGCCTACCGCAGGACTAGAGACACTCTGAGGTCGTGGTGTTATACAAACAAGGTCGACCCCCAGATCAGCACACTTCATACCGCCCCATTTCGCTGCTGAACACTGAGGCTAAGATCTTGGCCAAGGCCTTGGCCAATCGTCTCCATCCTCATATCGCCTCGTTGGTCCACCCGGGCTAGATGTGCCAGCAGCACTTCTCTTTGCGGATATGGACAGAGCATTCAACTCTCTTAGCTGGATATATTTATTCGCTCTCCTAGACCGCCTGAATCTGGATCCACGCTTCTGGTCTTATCTGCCCTTACTCTATACGGACATTACGGCCTCGGTCCACGTTGCTGGCTCGGACTCCTTCACCTTTCCTGTCGGCAGGGGAACTCAGCAGGGGTGCCCCCTGTCGCAGTTTCTCTTCGCCTTGGTCAAGGAGCATTTGGCAGCATGGGTGCGGATAGATGCATCGGTAGTTGGCTTTTAGTGGGCCCAGGGATTGTCGGACCGCATCGCCTTGTACGCCGATGATGTCCTGTTCTTCCTGACGAACATTAATAAAACGGGCCAAAGTTACTACGGATTATGAAAATATTTGGGGGAGTTGTCGGGTTTATTTATGACACCTTGCATATCTACCTTGTGGACCCTGGAGCAACATGTGGAACTGGGTGCTTGGGCCTCAGCAATACAGGTAACTACAATAGGAGTAGAGTTAGTTGGGGTTCTTCCTGTCAGATTCTATGGAGGTTTCTTGGGAACGTAATCTTCTACCGGTGTGGACGTGTGTGCGCAACGAGCTGTAGGTCTGGTCCCATATGCCCCTTCCACTCCCTGGTCGTTCGGCCATCTTCAAGATGGTGTCACTGCCAAGACTGCTCTATCAACTCTAGAATTACCATTTCCCCATCCCTCCCTCCCTCGTGGTTCTGCCAGGTCAACTCGGCCCTAGGGCAGTTTTTGTGGGCGGATAAGGCATCTAGACGGGCGCTGCAGACATGTTATCAGTCAACATATTGTGGTGAGCTGGCCACCTCTAATATTCAATCATATTATATGGCCTTGCATTTACTGATACTAAACGATTGGTGGTACGGGAATAGATCAGATCTCACCTACGTGGTGGAGCGGAGCTGTATGGGAACCAACACTCTACATACTATCTTATACTCGGCCCCAGTCCGTAAGGCCCTACCATCCGCCACTAGGGTTGTATTTAAGGTGTGGAGGCAGGCGTTGCGGAGGATGGGGTGGTGGGGCAGGCTGACAAAGGAGACCCTACTCTGGTCCAATGGAAGATTGCCTCAATTGGCTGTTCTAGCGGGCTTCCGAGATTGGGGTAGTATAGGGATCTCTACCCTTGGGGAGGTGATGCGAGGTACAGTCCTTAAGTCCATTAAACAGCTCCAGCAAGATTTTCAGATGCCTAAGACTTAATTCTGTAAATATCTTCAGTTTAGACATGCCGTCCTCCCCAGTATTGCAGGCAATGGAGCCCTCCCGAAGCTAAAGTGTTTATGGGTGACCTACAAGAGCATAACATTTCCCAGATCTATCAGTCTCTGGTAACGAATAGTCCCACTATGCTTGATAAACTCAGGGCAGCTTGAGAGGAGGAAGAGGACTGGACGAAGACATTGGCCTCCCCCCGGGAGGCGGCAATTGCCATGTGCCTCCGGTTAATCCAATTCAATTATTTACACCGAGTATATTATACTAGAGTCAGATTGTGGAGAGCGGGCCTGGTGGCATTCCCACTTTGTCTGCGATCTGGTTAAGAGAACGGAACCCTTCTTCACACCATATGGCAGTGTAGAGTTATTGCGAAGTTCTGGCGGAGGGTATTGGCTTGCCTTGCGGAGGTTTTGGGATTTACATTAGCCAAACGGGATATTGCATGGCGGTGAAAGGCGGAGGCACCGCCGTCTTTAACAGCATGGAAGAATGGTCTTGATTTTAATATGGGCCTAGAGATTCCCATTTTCAGAGCACGGGGGTGCCCACATAAGCATCCTAAGATCTGGAAGAGGTGGGCGGATAATAGAGGCCTTTCCCTAGAGCCTGTTCCCACTGGAGATGCAGCGATTCGGGGTTTAGGGGGCCGGGCGGCAGTGCAGGAGACCATGGTGCAGCCGGAATGGTCATTGATGTGGTGCGGGTGGAGGTGAAGCTTAAGTAATGGTGCAAGACAGTGCATTGGGGGGGTGTTGTTAGTAAAGTATTATGATTTTTGTTTTGCAAGACATGTTCAGTAAATGTCAACACAATGTTCATACTGTAAAATGTAGCAGTTGGCCTCTGGGTTACAGAGCTGTGCATTATCTTTGATGATTGACAATAACATTTGTTCCAAAAAAAAAAAAAAAGAAAAGAAAAAAGGCCATTTCACACTTCAAGCAGTCCACATGCCCCAGCAGTCCACATGCCCCACCTTACAACAATCAACAAATCAAGCCCAATGGCCTGAATGTAGGAAGGGCTGCAGGCATTGAGAAGGCTATTCACCGGCACCATCGCGGGGAGGCCAAAGCCTCTCAGCTGCTTAAGCTCAACCTCGAATGAAGGATGGTGTAGATTGTGGAGGAACATGATGGAGTTCCTGGCCTTGTAGCTTTGAGCCAGGTCTGGTGGCTTAGTTGAATAATGCATTTACTGTAGGGGCCAGTGTTTGGCCTCATGCTCACAGGTTCGAATTTCGGCAGGTCAACTCTGCCTTTCATCCTTCTGAGGTCGATAAAAGGAGTACCATTTGAGTTAGGTGACAATAAACATATGTTATTCAGCACCAAGATTTGCTTGGGCGAACGTGCGCTTTGTGTTAGCTAGGGCAGAAGGACCTGAGGAAGCCGTTGAGGAGGGCAAATACTCAGATCCAGAAGTTCAGACACTTGACCTTTCGAGTCCAGTTCAGCACCCCCAGAATGAACTTGCTCAGCCTCAAAATTTCTCAAAACACACAGGATTATAGGCAGAGGCTGGAATGCATATAGAATGCAAAGGTTGCACTGCAGGTAGAAGGCATCCCCTCGAGGCTCACTAGGTGGAAACAGAGCACAAAATGACAGACACCCCTTGTTTTTGGAGGTAATGAAAAGGTCCAAGGGTGCCCCGTAATGAGCGAAGATTTTTGTGAGTCAAGTTTGGGTGTAAACACCACTTGTAGTAGGCAGGAGGGTGCCAGAGTTGTTCTGCCCTGATTTGGAGGGTCCCCCTAGGTAGCTCACCCTTAGAGAAATCCTGCTCAGCCCCAGCCAACACCAAAGCCTCAACACCTGCAGAAAGGGGGTGAGCCTAAGCCGCCTTGCTTGGCGCAGTACCACAAGGCGGTTATGTAGTCCATGATGTCCCAGATTGACCTGCCTCTGATTGACCGCAGACACATCTAAGGGGCCTAAAAAATGGAATGCAGTTCCAGCTAGTTTATGTGGAGACACCGATTCAACAGAGCCCAAGTTCCACAGATCTCCAGTTTGCCCAGGTGATCTGACAATCAAGGAGACAATGTATTGGTGACCATCGTGTCCTTCAGAGGAGGAAAAGAGAATGGACTGTCGTACATCAAGTTAGCATTTGTAATCTCCACTACAAGTCATGAGAAAAGTCTTCAGAATGAAGACTTTGACAAGCACTACCAATGCTGGGCCAAATGCAAGAGCAAGTTACACTGAAGAGTAGGGCATGAGCAGAAAGCAGGAAGCTAACAAACCTAGCAGACTCGAGACAGTGTGGAATGCCAGCTTTTGTCTGAAACATCTTTTAAGAAAAACAAGGGTACCCCAATATGTGAACCTGGGGTGAGATATGCAGTAAAAAAAAAACAATGGTTCGGGTGTGGCCAAATGGTCCAATAATAAAGTGATCCTAAGGAGAGTATTATGGTTAGAGAGTTGAAGATTAATTATTTTAAAGGAGCAAAAAAATTAATAATGTACATAGGGACCTAAGTCAGTTCATGTGAAACATTTATTTCCACAACAATAGAATTCAGGTGCTCACACAATAAGTGAAAGAGGCGTGACGTGCAGAGTGATGGTGAAGTTTAAAATAACGGCATCGCATGGACAACAATAGTGTAAAACTCCTCAAGCAACTTTATAGAATAGGAAGAGTTTTGTTGTAAAGGGTCTAACCCTTTACAACAAAACTCTTCCTGTTCCTGTTTCTCCAATAAAGCTGGCAAAACTCCAAACACCATCTCCAAAAGAGTGTGGCAATAGTGAGCCAAAAGACAAGAAATTCTAAAGGAGCACACTAGCATGCTGCCGGAAAAAAGAGAAGAATTTCTTAACCATTTCATCCATACATTTGATTCCCTATCAGGAGATGCATAGGATAACGAAATGAGGATAATTTTAGAAGCATACGCTACCGCCACCAAGCTCTTGGTGCAGAGCACAGTGTCAAGGACATCCAGCCCATAGGTGCTACACTATGGCATCTAGCAATGAGAAAGCTACCAGCTGGACCCTTAGACCAGGCTGCCAAAATAGGGCCCCCCCAAAGCTTCATTGAAAGGCAAGTGAAGGTCAGAAGTAAAAGCCCAGGCTGAAGCATTTCCGTAAATAAATTAGTTTTAGTTTCCAATACTGGAAGAGGTAGTTTTAATCCTTCTGCAGCTGTAATGGCTACAGCAAAATACGCAATCTCTTCAATTGCAAGGGGAGGGGTGTGGCGAATCAAGAGGCAAATCGGGTTCAGTGTCAAGGCCACAGGCTTCTTGTAAGCCCATATAAAGACCAACATTCAATATAAAGTGGAGAGAGCGAACTGTTCGCCTCATAATCATACTCCTCACTGCTCCTCTAGGGTAAGAACTTGGAGCTCATTAACACATCTTAAAGTCATTATAGCAACAAGGAAGGCACCCTTCCAAGGGAGGAACTACAGAGAGCACGAGTCGCGGGGTTAAAAGGAGGGCCTATGAGACTATATTTAGATTCCAGACAGGGGCCAAAGGCACCCTGGGTGGGATAACCCTATTGAGCCCTTCCAGGAAAGCTTGGATGATGAGGACTTTGAACAAGGAAGGTTGTTCACTATTATACAAGTAAGCTATGACTGCAGCTAAACGAAGACATATAGAAGTGTGGGCAAGGCCCGTGGGCTGAAGAAGTAGAACATTACAAACTATGTCTCAGACCGCTGGTTTTATTGAATCTAGGTGTTTGGAAAGGAAATATTGGACAAACCTTTTCCATTTGGCCTCCTATCAAGCCTGTGTGGTAGGTCCATGTGCCTCCTTAAGGATAGACATATATTCTGCAGGACGTTTAAGGTAATAAACTATGTAACCTCGTAAGCCCAACCTCAAGATTGAGGTGTCTGGGGTTCAGATGTCTGATGGCGCCTTACTTCGGCATGAGAAGGTCTGGGCGGTTTGGAAGTTTCTTGTGAGGAACTACTGAAAAGTGTAGAAGGATTATGAACTAGGGTTGTCCAGCTTACGTGGGAGCCATCAGGATGGGGGTGAGAGATGCCTGCCGGAGCCTCGGAAACCATGTAAAGAAGGCTTGGGAGAAGCAGAAAAGTGTAGGCAAATATCCTCGATCAGTGCGTCCATAGTGCTTTGCCCCTGGATTATGGAGGTGAAATTTGGAGGCAAAGATTTGGCATTCTGGGAAGCTGCAAAGAGATCTATGTCCGGAAGCCCTCAACAACAGTAGTAGGGGAGTAGGACTTAAGGGTGGAGTTCCGACTTTTTGACACATCCTCTTTAATAGATCTGTAAATCAAAGTCCACTCCTGGCAGTTGCTGTGCTAGGAGATGTATCCTGTGGTGAAACCCCCAGCACCAAATGTTCTGCGTCAGCACTGACAGGTGTGAAGAGTGTGTGCCTCCCTGTTTCCATGTAAAACAAGACTGTCATGTTGTCTTCCTTGATGAGGACCACCTTTTGTTGGACCTGATAGAAGAGGGCCCGAGTGCAAGCTGGATGGTGAACAGCTCCATGTAATTGATGGGGAAGCCCTGTTAATGGGGGCATACATACCCTGAATGGTCATATGTTGCATATGTGCCCCGCACCCAATAAGAGAAGCATCCATAGTGATGGTCAGCTGCTGAACTGGGTCTAGAAAGGGTCAGCCCTTCAACAGGTTGTTGTTGTTCCATCACTGTAAAGAGTGATGGGTGCTGGCCCAAACCAACACTAGATCCTCCCAATGACCTTCTGCCTTTGACCATTGTACCGCTAGGCACTCTTGTAGAGGACACATGTGTAATTTTGCACGAGGGACTATTGCAATATTAGAGGCTATTAGGCAAATGAGGCACATTACTGTTCTCACCAAAAGATGGTGATCAGGCTGAAAAAGAGGCAACAACAGTTGAAAAGCATGTACCTGCGCTTGGCTGGGGCAATCTTTTTGTGTTGAGAACTGCACCCCTGAAGGGCTGGACCTGGAGGGGCTGAAGGTGAAACTGGACTGTATTGATGATGGAGCCTAAATTGTGTAGGTCTCTGGTGGCCGCAGTCTAGGAGAGGCACTGATGTCTGCTTGCCTGATTAACAAACACTCTTGAGGGGGAGGAGCCAAGATGGGGACCGGAGCAGACGCTTGAGCGCCCGGCTCCGTCGGCCCTTGGCCCCGGACTATCATCCTGATTCCTATCCTTGCCGATTCTCGAGGTGAAGCGTGTGCGACGACGCGCTGTCCACGCCGCCGCTTCCCCGAAGTCTCAGCCCGCCCGGATGCCGGAGTTCTTGGTGCTTTTGTTCTCCGCCCTGGACCCCTGCTCCATTGTGGCCTTTGCCGGCCCCCTGGAAGCTCCGCAGTCACCGGACCCGCTAGCGCAAACCCGAGCCCCGCGGTCCCGACCTCACCTAACACCACGGACTGTCGCCAGATGAGCCTGGGGAGGGACGACCAGACACCTCCTGCACCCTGCGCCTGAAGGGCTGGGGCTGTAAGGTAAGCCCCGGTGCGGCGGGTCTCCTGCCCCGATCTGTGGACCGCGCTGTGGGAGGCTGCCGACCCCCTTCTTCTATTGCCTAGTCGGCTGCAAAGAGAACCCGAGGGAAGGGAGGCGACTGTTGGCTTTCCCAGTTGCAGTGCAGACCTGAGGGGAACTGACTCCTTGCTACGACCCTCCCCCCTGGCCATTGTACCGTCCGGCGGTAAAACATGGCGTTGTTTGCCTGCTCGCGGCTGGGGGGTGATACTCCGGTCTTGCCCGCTGCCCGCTTCGCCCTCCCTCCACCAGACACCAGCTCCACAGTGCCGTCCCGGATTGCTGCCGATGTGGGGGTGCAGCTTCCGCTGACATGCGGCTCCGTTCTGGCCGTCCTGCGGGACCTTCGTCTACAAATGTGTGCTCGCTTTCAGGCGCTGAGTGAGCAGTTTGACTCCATGCTGTCGGCTGCGGGCCGTGAGCGCTCCGTTTGTCATCAACACGGCGTGGGTCTGCCAGTGCTTTTGTCCTCTTGCGGGGACGCAACGGCTGTGTGTGATTGTGCTACACTGGTGCCTGCATCTGGCTTTCCCGGCACCCAGGATCAGTTGCTCTCCAGCTCAACAGCGGATACTTTGTTTCCCCGTTCATTGCTGCCTGCTTCATTGTTGCCTGCCTCACCGCGTCTGCAAGAGTATCCAGCTGAGCAACACCTAACATCCTCGAGGAATCGTTCACGGTGGCCTACTGCTTCTTTTCTGTGGAACTCCTGTACTCTACATGCCATGTCTGGACTTTATGTGGTGCACAAAGGAACCTCTACAGATGGTCGGCGGCCATTTTGTGATTCTACTTCACCATCTTCTCCTAAGCGGCCATATTGTCTTTGTCTGCACGGGGTGCGGGGCCTTCATGTAGGGGCTGGCTTAATCTCAAGCCCGCGATCGGGCCAGGGCTAGACTGATTTATATCGCCATGGTTTCACGGATGGGCTGGACTGGGACTGGAACTGTATGTATACTTTGTGCGCACTCGTCGCGATCTGTCTTCCTTCATTTAAATTGTTGTGACAATTCATTTTCACACGACCGCTTTTGGTGTAGTGGGTTCTCAGGGTGTGGAAGCAATAGATGGCCGATGGTTTAGGGCGCTCTGATGATACGCAGGCTCCTCCCCGCTTTCTTCTTTTTGGGAGTTTAGATTAGAATAGTCCTATTCTTTTCTCGCCCCCTTTATCATAGGTGTACTGTTTTCTTAACTTTCTTTACTCTATTCTTACTCTCTTTCTTGTCTATATTTCGGGTTTATTGGGCGACAGGCACTATGCTGGGGGGGGGGGCAGGCCGTAGCCTCCGCATTGGTGTAGGGTGGGGGGGTAATTTACTGTTTCTAATTAGTTCTATGGGCCTTTTTTTCTTTGTATGTTTCTGCGCTATACTTGTTTCGATTCTGGGTCCGGGTGTGGGGTTGACTGAGTGGGGGCGGCACTGCAGGGGTGCGTAATTGCTCATGTGACTATCCTGTTATATAACTGCATTGCCTCACTGCCTGAGATTTTACTTCCATTGCTGTTTTAATGATGCTGCTGCTCTCCCGTGTGGTGAAGATATCGTGCGGACTCGAATCTCCTTGGTTCTTATTCTTCACTGACTTTCTCCCTGATAAAATTATTTTGAAAAACTTTAAAATTAACCTTCACTTCTCCTTTCCCTGGGGTCAAGGATCTCTCCAGTGTATAATTCATAAATCGTTGCTAATCTTGACCGTTGAAGCACAGGGGCCGTAATGTTTGTATCAGTGCTTAATCGTACCGTGGCCGGCCTGAAGGTTGTAGGCCCGTATTTGTTCTTTTAATATGCACGAATAAAGGTTTAAAAAAAAAAAAAAAAAAAAAACACTCTTGATCAACCAGTCGTCTAAATAAGGGAACACATAGATGCCGCTCCTCCTGAGATGAACAACTACCACGGAAAGGCATTTTGTAAATAAACAAGGTGTTCAAAGGGGACCCGAAGAGTAGCACCTTGAACTGGAATGCTGACTACTTGCTATGAACCCCAGATAGCGGTACTGAGCAGGGTGGATTGGTAGGTGAAAGTAGGCATCTTTCAAATCGAAAGCGGTCATGAAATTCCCTTGTTGCAGTAGAGGGATGACATTTTAGAGTGACCATATGGAAGTGCTCTGACAGGATGTACTTGTTGAGCGGCCTGAGGGAGAGTATAGGGCGCAGGCACCAGTCCGGCACAGATTATATGGCTCCTTTGAGAAAAGTGCCTGTACCTCCTCTCGGAGGAGGAGCGGACGTTTTGCCGAAATAGTGTGTTTGCGGGGTAGGATGTTTGGTGGGGGTGCATTGAGCTCTAAGCAGTAACCCTGGCACATATTATGAAACTCCCCCAGTGCCCCGGTCATGGCGGAGTAGAGGGCGGGAGTGGACTGGTGACAATTTGAAAAGTCTGTTTACACTGCCTGAGGCTGTCCACAGAAGCATGGAAAGATATGGGGGAGCTGGGGTCTCTCCATATCTGGACTGGGAATGTGATTTGTTCATAGCTGGTTACATTGGGACAGTGAAATGTGAATGTAATTGTAATTTGCTTGATAGTTTTAAAACAAATAAAAATTTGTTATGAAAAAAAAAGAACCACCTGGCCTGAGTTGATTTCTTCCCACTGCGGGAGAAACCCCTCTAATCTTCCCCTGGCAGGAGAGGTGTGATAAGGGGGAAGGTAGAGGGAGTCACCGTGTGGACTGCTGCTGCTACTGGAAAGTCGCCATGGTTCACGGAAGGTGGTCTTATCCTCAGTACCTTCCCAGGAAAAATATTAATACCTACGGGTACAGCATGCACAGGTTGCCACGATTTACTTCCTCCCCAAAATACATAAGAATTCCACGACCCCACCAGGGAGACCCATTGTGAGCTCGATTGGGTCCTTGCAGTAGAACAGTTCATGGTATTTGGACTTGTTCCAGCAGAAATACGTCATCACTCTGCCCTCATATCTGAGAGACTCCACAGGTTTTCTAAAGTAATTGGATGGGATCCCATGGAAGCAGGAATATATAATGGTCACACTTGATGTAACATCGTTATATACATCCACTGATCATGATGCAGGAAATCATGCATGCAAGAACTTCCTATGGGACAGACTGAAGAACTGCTTCAACATATACAGATGTTAGAAATGCTGAAGTACTGCCTCGCTCATAAGGTCTTTAATTTCAACAATGAACACTATTTGCAACAACAAGGTGCGGCGATGGGCACCTCCTTCAAACCCACCTATGCTAACTTGTTCGTGGGGTGGTGGGAGAAGGAGGTAGACGGGCTGATGGACATGAGGTGTACGTAAGGAACGTTGCACTATGGACGTGATTCATAGATGGCTTGTTTATTCTGAGGGAAGGACATGAAACAGAACTGTGTACATTTATAGAAAAGCTTCACTCCAATGAACATAGACTACAGTTTACGAGCACATATAGAAGATCCCACTGTGACTTCTTGGATGTTAAGTTTGACTTAACAACAAATTATCAACAAAAATACATAGGAATTCTACTGCCACTAACTCAGTCTAGCACACCAACAGTGGCATCCAGGAGTCCTTAAGTGGAGTATTCCTTAAAACCAGATATTAAGGGCTAGAAGGGTTTGCTCAACAGATTAGCAGTTTGACAGGGAGGTATGCAATATGTTAATGAGGTTCACTGAAAGGGGTTACCCCCAGGAACATATTGGAAAATGCAAAAAAGAGAGCTAATGAAAAACACAGAGAGCATATATTATACTCTCAGGGAAACAACTTGACTCAAAAGGATAGCAAAGTGAAGAAACTATTTCTGGAATAGAATATGGCTCAATCAAGTGTTAAAAAGATTCTGCAGAAGAACTGGCATGTACTAAAGAGGAGTACTTGAAGGATATTGTGTGTAAGGGCCCACAGATAACCTCCAAGAAAACCGAATCACTGGAGGATATATTAACATGTAGGTATTCTGAGTCTGGAAAAGGAGAGAACTAGCTGTTGAACAACAACTAGGGTTTAATCCAGTGCAGCTCTTATAAGGCATGCGGTCATGGACTGAATTGCAAATGGTATCAGACCTTTGAAGGTCAAAAGGTTGTAATCAACGACAGAATTACTTGCAATATGACCACGCAGTGCATGTACTGATATATGGATGTGACAAGCTATATGTGGGGTGCACCATTAACAAGCTAAAAATTAGGATCCTCCAGTATATGCTGTCGATCACGAATGGTGATAAGAGTTACCCCATGGCCTGTCACTTCGAACAATACCATGAACGATCCCTTGCAAGTCTCCGATACTATGGGATTAAACAGGTCAAAGCCCACCTGAGAGGAGAAGACAGAGAAAAGGAGTTGCGGAGAGAGGAATTGTGACTAATAGTGACATGGGCACAGAGACTCTATTGGACCACAACACCAATGCAGAGCTAAATTTGTAAAGATTGGGATATGCAGGATCTATGAAATTAAACACAAATGTGCTTTGCTTGTATTTCAGAGGAATGCCAAGTTTAACTGTATTTTTATCTTAAAGACAAGATGGTAACACATATTCTTATTTTACGAGATGACTAGAGTATTGGGGGGTCGCTATATTACTTGGCCGATACAGAAGTATAGTGACCCCCATACTCTAGTCCGAGAGCCCACTTATCCCGAGAGAATCACCTAGTTCATCCAAACACATTATAAAAGTTGCCACAAACCCTTGCACTATGCAAATACAGAACAGGGCTTGGAGGATACCGGGAAACATAGTGGTAATTCATGTATAGACACATTTACCTCTCCAAGATGGCCACCAGTCTAATCAGTAAATCTCACAAGAGTACATAACCAAGTAACCCTTGATTTCTTTGCTACACGATATAAAGCTATACTGTTTGCCTTTATAACACAAGCACAGCTTAGGAGTACTTACGATTACAGGATATACCGTGTAATGACTTGTTTAAAATATATAATGACGGTCTATGTTTACTCATGCATTGCTATACATTATGTATTGACCATTACAAAATGGATGCCAAAGATCTAATATTTGACTATGATGTAACAAGTATTGTCCTTCTTCTATGTTGAATTACAGGCAAGTAAATGTGAGCAATGGCAACAATCCTGTGTGTGAAAATGGAGTCAATGTTCTCCGAAACACATTACCGGTATTAAAATCTAAGCTCAGTAACTGATCCAAAGTAAGCGATTACTTGGTAGATATTGAAATCTATATCTCTCTCATATATATATTTATACATATACATACACATACACACACATATAATGGTTGTTTGAATAATAAAAAATATTTGCACAGATACCATGGTTCGAGCGATTTGTGGGAAGAATACTGCAGTGTTCGACGGAATCCTAAGTGTGAATGTGTATATATATATATATATATATATATATATATATCATTCGGCAGAGAAATACTCACGGCAAGGATGGGGCTTGCTTGTGGGGTTTGCCGGCCTCCCACTTCCACATGTATCCATAGGACAGACATTTTCACAACAATAGCTGGCCACTCCCAGGTTGTAAAAGCTGCAATAAATCAGTTAACTTCACTCGCCACACTACATTAACTAGAACTTGCCACTCTATCATAAACTATCTTCTGCCACATTATATAATTTCAAAAGTCTTAAAAGTTGTCATTAATGTAATCTTTTTACATGCAAGGGTATAGGTAGTGTATGGAGAAGGGGCGAGGTATACTTAATAAATTGTGGCGAGTGAGGTGAGAAGACTGAACAGAGGTGCGCGGCTTATATGAATTTTAAAGTATAAATGTGAGTTATAAGTAAGACATTAATTTGAAGGTGGTGCATTCATAATAAATTAGAAATGTAACTATAACTTTAGAATGTCTAATGTTTGTATAGTTTAAGTTGGGTTTATATAACAAAGTTTTCCTAACTGTAACTTATCTTTACGCTCTGTTTTTCTTTGTGAATATATATATATATATACATACACACACTATTGTTGCATAAATATATGTACACACACACACGATATGTACTTGATGTATTACTACTGCTTTCTTCATTTAGAGTTTATGCATTAGCTAATCCTGTTTTAATAATGTATATTGGAAGGGAAAAGTGTGGAATCCAGCTATGTACTGCCCAGAATCATCAGATGGAAAGAGAATCTTGAAACTGTTGGATTAGAAAAGTAGCTGGGGAGGCTGAAGGAAGCAGCAGACGTCTGTGGCAGAGCTATTTGTTTGAATGACTATTTTTCCTCAATTTTCAAACTACAGTCTCCTGTCATGGACAAAATATTCTTTTAGCAGAGACCCAGAAGGGTCACCACTCATTCATGCCATCTCACTCCACTCTACAGGTGGCCTCTGTGTGTTCAGGTCAGTCAAATAAGTAGCACAAGCAAATGAAGGAGCAGAGGAGAGTGGAAGGGGGAGACAGGAGAAATTGGCATTAGATGAGTGTATTAGAAAGAGATTAAGGAGAAAGAAGGGGTAGAGGGAGGAAATATTTTTTTTAAAGGTGAAAATATGTAGACATAAAAGGGAAGGAGGTGGATACTGGAGACCCCACTTACTTGCATGGCTGAGGATATTCAGCTAAATGGGGGATCCACTATTTTTTATTTTATTTTTAGAGTTTTCTATAGCGCTCAAGACCCAGGGTAGGGTATCAGATCACTTTACAAGGAAAGCAGAGTAAGAACATTTTGCAAAACATCAGATCATACAAAGTATCAAAATATTTCTGAACAAGGTTAGGTAGGTAGCAGCAATGAGCATGTAGCAGTAGGAACAGGTTTGAGTAAGCGTCAGTCAGAGGTGAAGGTGTCATTAACGAGATTGAGGAAACAAGTTCGAAGTGGTAGACTGGTTCAGTGCCTTGCGGAATTGAGGGAGGAATTTGCTCATCAGGAATGATTTTGCTTCCCTTTTGAATAGTGGTGTAGAGGTGATTTTTCTGATGCACGGAGGTAGCGAGTTCCATATTCTTGGTGCCGTTCCGGTGAATGCCATGTTCCTGGGATTATGTAGGGCCCATCGCCACAGTTTATATGAGGTTGCCAACAGGGAAATTTAGTGAGAGCCACTCTGTCATGATGTTACACCTTAAGGTTCTGAAGAACAGGAAATACAACGGGATCCAGTGGAGGATCCTTGGTATCGGAACACTTCTGCAGAGTGATGCTTCCAATTCCAGACAGGACGTCTTGAGCTGCCCAAGCACCACATGCCATGCGCATACCCCTCTCTATGAAACAGCAGCAGAGTCTGCACAACATTAAATTAAAAAAATTAAAAAATACACTGTAAATATGAAGATAGGTACCACAGCGTTTGGGAAAACAATTCTCCGCCTGCTCTCATGATAATTCTTATGATGCTTCCAGACAAGGCGCCCGTCTACACTGTCCATGCAAGAGCTCAGGATGGCCTAGAAGGGGTGGCCTGCCAGCGGCAGTGAATGAAGGTCACTTCTTTTTTAGGGTAATCCCCTCATGCAAGATCATGGTCCTATCATCGCGTTCATGTGGCAGCAACATTACATGAGGGGAGTCCTCACACAACAATCAGCCATCACATTTTTATTTCTAAAGCTTGCTCAAATCCTTACCTGGTGGCACTTAGAACCACCACACTTATAGCAGAGTGCAGGACTCCAGCTGTAGTTCTAGCAGCGTACCCATGACCCATTTTCCTGCAGTGCCCCATCAACAGCTCATCGCAGGGATACTAGACTATCTTTCCATTTCTAGCTCCAAATGTAGAACTGCGTGATGATCATGTGGGCTCATGCGAAATGTGAATGACACTGTTGATGTTCCAAACTAGCAATGGCTGAAAGTAGATGACCCAAACAAACCAATGTACATTTGGTTATATGCTGTTGAAAAACGAAAGCCAGCAAATTGAGGATACTTACTCTCAATTACATTATATTATTATTATTTGATTCTGAAATAAAGTTTGTGCAATACGATTTATGCAATAGCACTCAAAGTGAATATCACCTAAATTCTGGCTTAAAATTACACTGCATTTTAAGAGAAGGCTCTGAAGTACAAGTTACTTACCTTCCATAATTCATTTTTGGGTGGATACTCCCTCACAATGTGAAGATCCAAGGCACCAGACTGTGCACCAGTAAGGGACCTATCAGCCTCCATTGTGACTGCATTACCTTACAGTTGAGACAATACATCACACATAAGTGCAAACCTTGCCTGTGAACATCAATCTAAACATCAGCTTCTCCACATCTTCCGAGGAGTAACATCTCCAGTGAATTAGCAAAAACTACAGTAGCAGAATCTAGCTTGGAATCTTAATAACCTCCTAAAAGGCACTCCAATGAACGGAGAGGGCGGGTGGGTAGCAGATACTTCTACAAGCCAATTTCTCACCTTTAATAATACCAAAGCAATACCCACTCCAATAAAGTGGGTCTGAGGAGTGTGCGTTACACTTGGAAGCCCCTCGGAATGGGATGATCCTCTCTGCGGACTGGAGGTGAACGTATGGACAGATATCCAAGAGGCTGCCTGGTAGATGTCCAAAACTGGAACACCCAGAGTGCAGGCAGGAGTCACAACTTTTACTTCAGGACATTTCCTTTTAGCTAAGGCATAACACATTTTGATGCAGAGGACAATCCATTGGGCTATTGAATGCTTCCGTTCCGGACTGCTTTACCTTTTTTACATCAGAAAGTTCAACAAACAGTTCATCATCACTAGAGTACACCTTTGTCTTAAAATATAAAAACTAATAGCATGCTTATGATCCAACTGGTAAAGTTGTGATTCCTCCTTTGATGAGTGCAAAGGACAAAAGAACGCAGAGTGTGAGCGATCACCCCACATGTAAGAGTGACATCCCCTTTGGAAGAAAGGGTACACAGACCCAAGGACCAGTGTGTCAGGGAAAAGGATGGTATAAAGAGGCAGAACTGACAGACTTCGGCTCGCTCATGAAACACTCAGAAGTAATTGCAATAATAAAAAAAACATGTTAAGTTCTAGAGTCTTAGAGCACAGTTAAGAAGAAATTCGAAGGCGGCACGCATTACGGTCAAAACAAAAGTTAAGGACCCACTGCAGCAGCATAATGGGAGTAGGAGGAAACAAATGCAAAAGCCCTTTTAAGAACTCCCAATGGGTGAAATGAATCAAAAGGCTGATCAAGTAAATAAAGGAAAGCTGAAAAGGCCGACAAACACCCCCTTAACTGTGTCTACAGCAAAGCTTTGTCAGGCAAAAGAAAATACAAACACATAATCAGACAACCTTGCCTGTACAGAGTCAGCTTGCTTTTCTTCACGCCATGTGACAAACTTCACCACATGACCAGACTAAAGAGACTTGGTGGAAAGAGGACAAGCAATCAGAATGGCATGAACTGGGGGGGGGGGGGGACTAGAGGGCGCCAGGCATGATGGGCGCACTTTAGTGCTGCTCGGCCCGGCTGAGCGACTATCCACCAAATATCAGCTGCTAATAACGGCATCCACGAGTTTCAACAGCATGTTCTGAAGGGGGAACTTCCCTGCTACCGGAGAAATACCTGTATCCTGCTTCCCCCCCCCCCCCCCATGTCGCTGGTGAAGTAAAGTTAACGCCCACTTGAGATCCTAGATTACCTCCCCGTGGGAGCGACTGTGCCCGCTGGGGACTGCGGAAGGTGGGGGCGGCTCTGGCCTAGGTCTACGGCCGTGGAGGTGGTGTGGGCTTGTGTTGGGGGTCGCGTACTGCTGGTTGGGGGTCGCGTACTGCTGGCTGCGGCCTACGCGCGAGGTGTGTGCAATACACGAGCCTATTTGCTCCGCCTTCAAGTCAGCTCTTTGCTGGGAGATCGGAGCGCCC
Organism: Triturus cristatus; assembly: GCF_964204655.1. Lineage (NCBI taxonomy): Eukaryota > Metazoa > Chordata > Amphibia > Caudata > Salamandridae > Triturus > Triturus cristatus. Next base: position 306,515,927 of record NC_140581.1, read on the forward strand.
TCCCCCATGGTGTGAGCTGTGCACTTGCTGGTTTTAGCTATTGGCTGCTGCCCGGGAGCTTCTGTATCGGGGAACCAGTGCCCGCTGCCTGGGGACAGATTTTAACATTATGCTGGACACTGGGTTTGGCAGAGGGAGAGACTATGAACACTGAGGGTGCATTTTGGTGAGTGCTGATTGCACGTAGCTGCAGCTTTGCCCCCTGGGGGGCTGAGCCCTGGATTATCCAAGTTGGGTTGTTCCATTTGGGCCCCTGCTGGTCGTCGCTTCTGTGAGCTGCCCCCTGACTTCATCTTGCCCTGCTTGCTGTACATTGTTGTCTACCGTGCTCCACTCTCTATCGACCTCACCCTGTTGGTGGGGGCACACCGGCAGGCATATCACTCCCCTGCGACGGGTGTACAAATAGTACGATATCGTTGACCATATTTAGTCATATCTCCACCCCAGGCCCTGTGCCTGGAACTCGGGTTGTAGGGGGCTGTGTGGGGGGAGTGCGGGGGAGCCTATCCCCGTTAACTATTCACATTGCTGGACTCCTGCACTCTGCCCGCCTTTGTGGGGCCCTACTGAGGTGTTTTAATTAGTCTTTCAAGGCTCCATTCTTCACCCTTCACTATGGAAAAGCATGATAAATCAGAACCTCGCCTTACGTTTGAGTCACGCAAGTCCGGCAGGGGTGTGCAGAAGGCGGCTTCAGACTCGGAGGCAGATGCACAGGGGGAGGGCCCGCCTAATCTGGAATCCACATTGCAGGCAAGGCAGAGAAGTATCAAGGGTAGCATGTCCACCATAAATCATAGATTGGACAAAGGAAAAGCAAAATGCCAGGATGGGGGAGATGGAGCAGCGAATCTCCACTGCGGAGGACAGCCTTAGCGATGTTGCTGGAAAGGCGCTTACTATGGAAAAAGTCCTGGCACTTATACAGACCAAAAATGAAGATTTGGAGACCCAGTCCCATAGAAACAATATCCGGATTACGGGCCTTCCCGAATCCACGAACACTGGCAGGATGGAGACCTTTATCGAGAATTTAATTAAGGAAATCTTTGACTCCGAGCAACTGTCCTCTATGTTCATAATCGAGCGGGCCCACCGCTCTCTGGTGGCTCGTCCAATCCCAGGCACTCCCCCCTCGCCCTATCATTGCTCAGGTACTGAATTACTGGGACATTATTTTGCGGATGGCCAGGGACAAGGGTGAGATGTGTCATCAGGGCAACACACTGTCCTTCTTTCCGAACTTTACTGTTGCTGTCCAATCAGCTCACCATGAGTTTGGGGCGGTAAAAAAAAAACTCCTTCAGTCTGGAAGCATCCCTTATGCCATGCTGTATCTCGCGCGTGTGCGGCCGGAGGGAAACTGCATAATGTTCACGTCACCCAGGGCTGCGCTGGAACACGTGAAGCAACTGAGGAGACGTTGGCGCGATATTACTACTGAACAAGTTGAGGAGGAACTATAACATTACAGTGCACTGGTATAGGGCTTGCTTTATATGTCACTCTGAGTATTGGACTCACTTTCAATGCCGTTATATTGCGTTCATTATTCTCCCAGAAATATGTGCAGGGTGGGGTGATTTTTCTGTTACACCACTGCTTTGATGTGGACCGTGAATTATGTATCTGCTCTTTGAGATCTTTGCTAGAGTAATAGACCTGATCAGCCACCTCCTACATTGTGGGAGGAGAGTAGCACTCTAATGCCCCCCGGCTGGGAGATCCCAACATCATGTACTTCTTTTGTTACTCTTGTTGAGGTTTGATTTATCAAGTATGGGATGGCTTTGGCAAGATGGGGATACCGAAGTGGTTGTGGGTCAGAGGGGGGTGGTGAGTCGGGCACTGCTTGAACTATCTGATTGTCATATTTCTGAATCCTGGCGAAATGCTCTAAATAATGTTCTCTGAACATGTATGCATCTATGGTTTATCAAGACTCATGAGTGGTACTTTTAGATTCCTCACTTGGAACGTACGTGGCCTTAACAGGCAGGGAACACACCATGATAGCAAGCCTTGACAGGCTGAATATTCAAGTGGCCCTAATACAGGAGATCCATCTCACTAAGCTTTCTGAACGGACTGTGGGATTGCGGTGGGCTGGGGTGCGGGTTGCCTCATCTTATTCCTCGTACTCCCGGGGGGTGGTGATCCTTGTGAAGAAGGGAGTCCCATTTCAGGTTCATTGCACAGAGACAGATGATCAGGGCCGGCTGGCTATTGTGCATAGAACGCTTGGGGGTACAACTGTGCTTTTAGTGAATCTCTATGGTCCGAATGTGGATGATCACCCCTTCTTTGCGGATGTGTGGCGTCGCTTCTCTACTTTCCCCGCTGCGGAAATTATTTTTGGGGGGGGCGGGATTTTAATACATGTTTGGATGCTAACGCAGATAGAGTGGGAATAGGGGCAGCGCGACATAGGCTATCCACTGACGCACTCCTGGGAATACTAGATGCCGGGAATCTGCATGACATTTGGTGCGTGAGGCACCTTGGGGCCAGGGAGAGCATGTTTATCTCTACGATGCATGGCACGTGCTCCTGGTTGGACTATTGGTTGCTGACGGAGGCAGTTTGTACCTGGGTGGTGGATGTTCAACACCTGGCCAAAACTCTGTCAGACCATTCTCCTGTACTCCTTGAATTGAGTGTTCCTGGTTGTGAAAGACCCCCGTTCTCGTGGCGGCTGCAACCGTCATCCCTGGCAGATCAGGTTTTCAAGCATACAGTTGGTGAGGCTATTCATAATTATTTCAGGGAAAATGAAGGGACGGTTGACAGTCAGGGGGTTCTTTGGGAAGCATTCAAACTTACAATTCGGGGGGGTCTGTATCGGTGCACAAGCTGGGGTCCTTAAGGACCTGCGCCGCAGGATCAATAAGCGGGGTGGGGAAATAGCTGCACTGGAACAGGCCTATGCTGGAGATCTGGTCCCCGAGACGCTGTCTGCGATGCGCGACCTGGTAACTGAACACAACGAGACAGTGGATCAAGAAATGGCGCACAGATCCAGACGGTGCACTGCCCGTTATTACGGGGAGGGGGGGCGCCCTAGCCGCTCGTTGGCGCAGAAGTTGGCTGCCCCGCGTAGCCCGGCCTACATTACCAAACTGCTGGACAGGGAGGGAGTGGCGCATTTTGCCACTACTGAGATTAGCAAAGTGGTGCTGGATTTCTATTGGGACTTGTACATGGACCAGGAACTGCCAGTAATGGATGCCTCCTTAGATGATGTGGCACTGGGTTGGCTGCCACCAAACTATCGAGAATACCTCACGCAACTGTTTGACGTTGAGGATGTTAAGCAGGCCATTATGTCTCTCCCAACTTGCAAAGTGGCAGGGCTAGATGGGGTCCCTAGCAAATTTTATAAGGCCTATGTGGACGTCCTTACACTGCACCTGCTAGAAGTATTTGCTGGGGCGTACCACTCAGGAACATTGCCTCCCACCCTTAAGGAAGCCCTAATGGTAATGCTTTTGAAACCAGATAAGGAGGCGAATGTATGCGACTCCTACAGACCCCTCTCTATTATAAACATCGATGACAAGATATTGGCTGAAATGATTGCAACCAGGCTCCAGCCATTAGATCCCAAACTAGTCCCTCCAGACCAGTCGGGGTTTGTGCCCTCCAGATCCACATGCACAACCTCCGCACAGTTTTTTCCACCCTACACTATTTTGAGCAGGATTTTCAGGCCGTGGCCGTGTTCCTAGATGCGGCCAAGGCCTTTCATTCTCTCCAGGGGCAGTTTGTTTACCATCCTGCCGCAGATGGGTCTACCACCGTTATTTTTAAAATAGATTTAGCTCCTGTACACTGCACCAGTAGCACGGATTTGTGTGAATGTGTGGGTCTCCGATCCCTTTTCTATTAAACGAGGCACGCGGCAGGGTTGCCCCCTGTCTCCCGTGCTCTTTGCGCTTCTGCTGGTGCCTTTGGCGTGCAAGCTGCGTCAACAGCATGGAGGAGGAATCACCAACGTCCACAGGAACACTCAAAATCTCGACAAACACCGATGACACCCTCAGCACCGCCGAACACCTGCACTTCCAGATCCATTTCAACCCCAACACCACCCTCAGAGGAACCCAGGTCTACAGACCCCCCGGACCACGGCCACAGTTCAGCGACTCCATTGCCGACTTCGTCAGCACACACGCCCTCACCACCACGGACTACATCCTCCTCGGGGTCTTGAACTTCCACCTCTGAACAACGATGACCAACTCCTCCACCCTGATTGACAACCTCGGACTCTAACTCGTCACAACACCCACCCACTCCGCCGGCCACACACTCGACCCCATCTTCTCAGCAAGCTCCCAAGTCTTCTTCAACCACACCACCGAACTCCACTGGACCGACCACCGCTGCATCCACTTCACCTTCCAGAAACCCACCACACACCACCGCACCCAACAGATGCCTCGCCGCTGCTGAGCAAAGTCACAGAAGACCAGCTAACCACCACCCTCGCCCGAAGCACACCCACAGACCCAACAGACCCAAACGCCGCAGCCCGCAACCTCAGACAGCGGATCGACGACTGCACCAACACCCTCACCCCGATCAAGAAACCCTCCAACAGCCACACCAGAAAGAAAGCAAGCTGGTTCTCCGAAGACCTCCAGGCCTCCAAGCAAACCTGACGAAAGGTAGAGAAAAACTGGATACGTGAACTAACACTGGAAAGCTACGCAGCCCACAATAATGCCACCCGCAGAAACCACCACCTCATCAGATCCGCCAGAAGGACCTCCTTCAAAGATCGCCTAGACCACAACGCACACAACAGCAAAGAGTTCTTCAACATCGTGAAGGAACTCTCCAACCCCAGCTCCAACACCAACAACATCCCACCTTCGCAAGACCTGTGCAACTCGCTGGCCACCTTCTTCCACCACAAGATCGCAGACATCCACGACAGCTTCAACACCGCGACCGCCCCGGCAACCACCGAGAGCCCCCAACCCCCACGACCACCACACGCACCAGCTGCCTGATTTCTTGGTCCAACATCGAAGACACCATCAAGATCATGAACTCCGTCCACTCCAGATCCCCATCAGACCCATGCCTACACCACATCTTCAACAAAGCCAGCACCACCATCGCACCCCGATATCCGGAACACCATCAACATCTCCTTCAAAACAGCAACCTTCCCGGAGAGCTGGATGCACGCCAAGATCAACGCCTTAATCAAGAAACCCAAGGAGGAGAGGAGGAGCCTAGCGCGCAACCAAGATGGCCGCGTAGGTGCGAGGCTCCCGAGGACCTCCGCAACCTCCTACGATTATCCTGAAATTATCCTGTCCTGGATGAGGGGACTATGTTGGTGAACCCGAGCTGAGGTGGCACCCGTTTTCCGCTTCCGAATCGGACCTCGGACACCGGAGTGAGCACCGATTGAGGTTTGCGGCCTTCCCCTCGCCAGACCCCGGATTTGCGCTGTGGGGTGATCCAGTGACAAAGTGAACAACAGCGGCAGGCAGGGCCTGGCGACTCGCGTACCCCGCACTTTCGCTTTCGCTTTAGCACCACCTTGTCGTTTCTGCGAGGTTGGGTCGCGGAGCCCTTGGTGTTGGTGAGGTGTGGCCTTGCTGGGAGATTCTGCCTGCCTGCTGGCTGCGATCCACCCCACTGCTCTGAGGGGGCCCCCCCGGAGCTCGTGGCCCTGCTTTCCTGCCCTACACGACGTGGCTGGTGCGACTGGGAGACTGGTGGCCATGGCCACGAAACAAGATGGAGACCGGGCAAAGACCAAATCGACCCGGCGTGGCGCCGTCCATCAGGCCAACAGTATGGACCGCTATACCCTCCAGAAGGGATCTCCCGATGGACCGCGCAAGTCCCCTGAGAGCCCTCCTGATGCCCCAGACCTGCCCGCAGATCTAACTCTGCGAGATGTCATGGGCGCCATTGCCGAGATGAAGGCCTCGGTGGGCCAGCGGTTTGATACACTGGCGCAGAAGATTGACTCGGTCCTTGTGGATGTTGGCCTGGTGAGGGCCGATCTTTCCAAAACCAACGACCGAGTAGATTCTTTGGCCCACACCGCATCGGGCCTAACGACAGATGTGGCGGCCTTGCAAACAGAGGTGCGCCGGCTTAGTCAGGCGAGTGCGCTGATGGATCGACGCCTGGAGGACTCCGAGAGTCGGGCACGGAGGAACAACGTCCGCATTATTGGGGTGCCCGAGGGACGCGAGGAGGCGGCGGCGGATCTCTTTGTGGAGGACCTGATTGCTACCCATCTCCAGCCACGGGGGCTGAGCAAATTCTTCGCTGTGGAAAGGGCCCACAGAGTTCCCGGGGGAAGGCCGAAGGTCGGAGCCCCTCCGAGACCTCTCATCGCCCGGATTTTCAATTTTCGGGACAGAGACGCTATCCTGCAAGCCTCCAGACTGCATGGACCGGTCAAGCTCGACAATATGGAGGTTAATTTTTATCCTGATTTCACCCCAGCGGTCCAGAAGCAAAGACTGAGCTTTCTAGGCGTCAAACGCCGTCTTCGGGACCTAAACCTCAAATACGCCATGCTTTTCCCGGCCAAGCTGCGTGTGGAGGTGGATGGTCGCACTCACTTCTTTGATCGTCCTGAAGCGGCCGGGGACTGGCTGGATACTCTGCCCGGGGATCGTGATGGGGGGGGCGGCAGGGGGAGACGGCACGCTGGATCGGGACTGAGGATCTAATATTGGGCCTCACTCTGGACGAAAATGTTGCCACTTTTGATTCTGCGTCAGTTTTTGTAAGTTCCCCTCCTATGGAGGTTGTGTTGGGTCTATTGGGGGTTCTCCCTCCTCCTCTAGGGGGTTTAGTTAGTCTAACTATATATGGGGCGACAGGCACACTGCACGTTGGGGGGGCTGTTTGGGCTCATGCAGGGAGGGGGGAGTTCTGTTGGGGTGGGTGGGTGGGGATGGGGTGTTGTTCGTTTTTATCACAAGGCAAACGTATTTTTGTGTTAGTTCTAAAGTGCTCTCCGGGGGACGAATGATGGCTTCTGTACATGATGGGGGGTAGAGAACTAACTTTGTTGTCTTGGAATGTGAATGGACTGGGGGACAGGATCAAACGGGGTGTGGTCCTGCAGTTTTTGAAGCGTATCTCGCCTGATGTGGTCTTTCTGCAGGAGACACACCTTATTGGCAACTCCTTCTGCGCCATGAATCGGCGTGGCTATCGCCTAGTGGCTCACTCGGGCTTCACGTCCGGCTCAAGGGGTGTGGGCATCATGGTGAAGAACTCGCTCCCGTTGGAGCTTGATGAGGTGCTCCACGATGACAGGGGACGTTACACGGTCTTGGTGGGAAGATTGGAGGGCAAAGTGATTGTCTTTGTGTCAGTATACATCCCACCGGGGCTGCAGTCGACCACCTTTGCGGACCTTGGGCGCCTTCTCCTTGGCCTTCCGGGGGGGCTTTTAGTTGTGGGGGGGGATTTTAATGCGGTGGTATCTGGGACTGTGGATCGTCACCCCCCTAGGGACCTCCCCCGGGCACAGGCGTGGCTACCCGGCCTCTTGGATACATTTGGATTAGTGGACTGCTGGCGTTTAAAACACCCCACGCAGCTGCAGTACACTTTCCACTCGGGAGCCCATGGTAGTCTCTCACGACTAGACTATGTCCTTGTCCCGGCGGCTTATGTTGGGAGGGTGGGAGAGGTGCGCCATTTGCCACGGGGTATTTCGGACCACTCCCCGCTCCTACTGCACTTTGATGTCTTTCCGAGGGGTGAGGGTAGGGTGGTCCCAATCAATCCTTGGTACCTGCGCGACCCCATCATTCGCGCTGAATTGATTAAATCCCTTCAGCAATATTTTGATGAGAATGTGGGGTCTGTGCCTTCGGCTGTACCGCTATGGGAGGCCTGCAAGACAGTACTCCGAGGGGAGGCCCTATCCCTTATTTCCCACGCCCGGAGGCGCGAGCGGGAGGAGGTGACCCGGATGGAGGCTGAAATAGCCGAGTTGGAGGGTAATTTAGAAGGTGGGGTGACGGATGCCGCATTGCATGTCCTCCAACTCAAGCAAGCGGCCTATAGGGCCCTCGTCACGGAGGCGGCCAGGGGCCTCAGTAGAGAGCAACAGGGGAGACTGTATGATGTGGGTGATAAGGCTGGTAAACTTATAGCGTGGTTGGACAAAAAAGAGAGAGCGAATCGTGTGGTCCCGCTGATTGAGAAAACGGATGGTGTGTGTGTAACTGAGCCAGAAGAAATTGTCTCCTGCTTCGCGGATTATTTCCGTGGGGTGTATTCCCCGGTGTCTCCCTGCTCGGAAGAGGATTCCCGTGCCCTGCTCAGTGATATCGCGCTGCCGTCCCTTTCCGGGGATGACAGGGTGTCGTTGGACGCCGCTCCCACCTCCGACGAGATCGCCCTCGCCATACGCTCGGTCGCTTCCGGCAAGGCCATGGGTCCGAATGGTCTCCCTATCGAGTTGTACAAGTTGCGACCGGATACGCTGGCACCCCACCTCCGGGCTATGTTCCTGGCGGCACACTCGGTGGGCTCCCTCCCACTGGACCAGCGTCTGGCTACAATCGTGGTCATCCACAAGGAAGGGAGACCTCGGGACCGGGTTACATCCTATCGGCCCATTTCGCTACTGAACGCGGAGCCCAAGATTCTCGCCAAGGTACTGGCCAATCGGCTGGTCGGTGTGGTGGGCGATTTGGTTCATCAGGACCAATCGGGCTTTATTCCCCATCGCAACACAGCCCTTAATCTGCGGCGTTTGCACGGTGTGCTCGCACGTGCCCCGTTCATACGGGAGCCGGCCATTTTGGCATCCTTAGACGCCACCATGGCGTTTGACACGCTTGAGTGGCCATATATCTGGGCGATGCTTGCGAAGTTTGGATTAGGCCCAGGGTTCATCAGTTGGGTCAAATTGCTGTATTCGGGCCCATTGGCGCAGGTGGTGGTGAACGGAAGAGTGTCAGCTCCGTTCGAGCTGGGCCGGGGCACGCGGCAGGGCTGCCCCTTATCGCCGCTCCTCTTTGCACTTGCCTTGGAGCCCCTGGCGGAGTGGCTGCGGTGGGAGCCTTCCATCCGTGGTCTCCGCTGGACCCCTGAGTATGAGGACCGCGTATCCCTATACGCTGATGACATCCTCTTGTACCTAGCTTCCCCACGTAAATCACTCATAGTACTGGTTGATGTTTTGCATTCATTCGGTCGTAACTCCGGTCTGGTCATCAACTGGGCTAAATCGTGTGTGTATGTTCTCTCCGGGGAGGCTCCTATCCTCCCGCGGGGCTGTCCGATCCAGGTCGCCCCGCAGGGATTTAGGTACCTGGGTGTCTTTATTACTCTGGACCCGGAGGCTCGGTATGATCGGAACTTGCTTCCCCCCCTCCAGCGTCTGAAAGAGGATGTCGCGCGCTGGCGGCGTTTGCCGCTTTCGCCGCTCGGCCGGGCGGCATTGTTTAAAATGATGTCGCTGCCGCGTTTCCTGTACGCGTTGCATAACACTATGGACCTCGTCCCGGCGCGCTACTTCCGCGAAGTGGAGAGTTTGCAGCGCCGTCTGTTCTGGGACGGGAGGCCACGTATTGCCCTGGCTAAGCTGACGCTCCCATGGTATGATGGGGGGGATAGCCCTCCCGGATATTAAACGGTATTATTGGGCCTCCCAGCTAGCTGCGATTAATCAGGGCCTATATGGGCCAGCCTTAAACCCGGCGTTTGAAATGGATAGGATGCTACTTCCAGGTGGTGACCATTATCGAGCGCTCTATTCTAGCGCGCCCGACGCTCGCCTAACGGGGCCCACGCGTGTCATGGTGCGAGTGTGGCACGCGGCCAATGCAGCTATGGGGTGGAAGGACCGTCTGACCCGGGCGTCACCACTATATGCGTCTGAGCGGTTGGGCTCCTTGTGGACCTCGAAGGGCTTTGAGCAGTGGGACTTAATAAGCATTAGCAAAGTGGGGGATCTCTGGACGAGGGGAGGATTTAAAACGTTTGAAATGCTGCAGACGGAATTTCAGTTGCAGGGCAGCAAATACTTTCGGTATTTGCAGGTCCGCCATGCGCTGGGCTCCGTCTTTCCGGACGTTGCCTCCATCCCGGAGTGTTCCCCCCTGGAGGATAGAGTGCTGGACGGACACGTCCCTGACAGCACGATCTCACTGATCTACAAAAAACTGATCAACGACCGCTCAGACTTGTTGATTGCCCTTCGTGAGGCTTGGGTAGCCGATGGGCTGGAGCTGGACGACGAGGACTGGATCTCCGCGGTGGCCTCCCCGAAAGAGGTGGCCATACCGGCTCGCCTTCGCTTCGTCCAGCTCAAGATACTCCACAGGGTCTACATGACGGGGCCAAAGCTCCTGCGTATGGGCTACGCTGAGGACGGTTTGTGTAAGCGCGGGTGTGGTGCGCTGGGGACTTTTCTGCATATCTTGTGGGAGTGCCCGGAGGTGGCGGGGTTCTGGCGTGGTGTGCATGAGGTGCTGCGAGTGGTCACGCATGTGGCACTGTTGCCCGAAGCGAGGAGATGCCTGTTGAATGTGTGGGAGCCTACCGATTACTCGGTGCCGCAGACGTGGTGGGCGACTCTGGGGTATATGGTTGCCAAGCGTGATATTGCCCAGCTGTGGGGATCCCAGAGGCCCCCGACTGTCTCGGCCTGGAAGGAACATATGGATTGGTGCATGTTTCGGGAAAAGGTGGTGTATGTGGCGAGAGGTAAGCCTGCGACATGGGTGAAAGTGTGGGGCCCCTGGAACGCCTACCGCGGGGGAATCTGTGCTCCACCGTTATTGCCCGATCCGTCGCCGGCCCCGTCCCCTTAGCCAACTCATCCCCCCGGTACCTGGGCATTGGGTGTACCCAGCCCTAGTTCTGATCTCTCCCCCCTCGTGAGATTCCTATGGATGGCTAGGATCCCCCCTCCAGGGGAGCACGTGCTGCTATTTCCAATTGAGGATTGCCTTGTGGGTTTGTTTGTAGTTGTTGTTCTTTAAGTTTAAAATGGAACCGTATAGTGGGGTCAGGACAGTGTGGCTCGCAACGACGTTACCTCCTGTGCATGCTCGGCCGCAGCACCATGTGTTTTATAAATGTATATCGTATGCTCCTTTCACTGCTAGCGGCCGGCCGGAAGGTTGTAGGCCCATATTTGTATATTTTTGAGTCTTGTAATAAACGGTTTCAAAAAAAAAAAAAAAAAAAAAGAAGAAACCCAAGGAGGACCCCAAGGACCTCAAGGACTTCCGACCCATCTCCCTGCTCCAGTTCCCGGCGAAGGTCATCGAGAAGGCCGTCAACAAACAACTGACCAGATTCCTCGAGGAGAACAGCATCATGGACCCGTCCCAGTCTGGGTTCCGCAGCAACCACAGCACCGAAACTGCACTCATCGCCGCCACCGACATCAGAACCCTGCTAGACAACGGAGAGACCGCGGCCCTCATCCTCCTGGACCCTTCAGCCGCCTTCAACACGGTCTGCCACCGCACACTACGAGCACGCCTCCATGATGCCGGGATCCAAAAGAAGGCCCTGGACTGCACCACCTCCTTCCTCTCCGGCAAAACACAGAGCGTCCGTCGCCCCCCCTTCCGCTCCGAAGGCACCGAGATCATCTGTGGCGTACCCCAGGGCTCATCCCTCAGCCCAACGCTGTCCAACATCTACATTGCACCGCTCGCCCACATCGCATGACAGCACAACCTCAACATCATCTCCTACGCCGATGACACCCAGCTGATCCTCTCCCTCACCAGAGACCCCCACACCGCCAAAACCAACCTCCAAAAGGGAATGAAGGCCATCGCCGAATGGATGAGAAACAGCCAACTGAAGCTGAACTCTGACAAGATGGAGGTCCTCATCCTCGGATCCACCCCCTCGGCCTGGGACGACTCCTGGTGGCCAACCGCACTAGGAACAGCTCCAATGCCCACCGACCACGCACGAAACCTAGGGGTCATCCTCGACTCCACCCTCTCCATGACGAATCAGGTCAACGCCGTCTCTTCCTCCTGCTTCAACACCCTCCGCATGCTCCACAGGATCTACAAGTGGATCCCCACCGAAAAAAGAAAGACGGTCACCCAGGCCCTCATCAGCAGCAGACTGGACTACAGAAACGCCCTCTATGCAGGAGCCTCGGTCAAACTCCTGAAACTGCTCCAGCGCATCCAGAACGCCTCCGCACGCCTGATCCTCGACAACCCTCGCCACAGCCACATCACACCCCACCTGAGTGACCAGCAATGGCTTCCTGTCAACAAGAGGATAACCTTCAAGCTCCTCACCCACGCACACAAAGCACTCCACAACTCCGGACCAGCGTACCTCAACAGCCGACTCAGCTTCTACACCCCCACCCGCAACCTCCGCTCCGCCGACCACGCCCTCGCTACTGTCCCCCGCATCCGAAGAGTGACCGTCGGCAGCAGATCATTCTCCCACCTCGCCGCCAAGACATGGAACATCCTCCCCATTCGCCTACGACAGACCAAGACCTACTGACCTTCAGAAGAGTCCTCAAGACCTGGCTCTTCGAACAGTAGCAGCATTCCCCATCCCCTTAGCGCCTTGAAACCCTCACGGGTAAGTAGTGCGCTTTACAAATGATTGATTGATTGCTCCGGCGGCGTTGCGGTTTCGACAGAGACCCTTGGTGGTGTCGTTTATGCCGACGACATGCTGCTCTATGGCCGCGAACCCGCCACATATTTATCAGAGCTATTACGAGAATATGTTACATTTGAAAGATACTCAGCTTGGGCATCAACTGGGCTAAGTCCACCGTGTTTCCGTTGACGAACGGTACTAAAGAGATCGAATTAGATTATCCTTTGAAATCGTCGTTTGACCCAGTGAAATATCTAGATATATAGCTACATAGGTAGTGAGGTGACAAATATGTCCGGGTCGTTGACACGATTACAGACCAAGTTGCGCGTTGGGCTAAACTACTTCTTTCACTTGCGGATCGCATTGCGGTCATAAAAATGACTTTTTTGCCTAAACTCCTTTAATTGTCAACATTCCTATCCATCTGAATAAAGCGCTGTTCAATTCGCTGCAGTCGACTCTCCTAACATTTGTCGGGGGGGGGGCGGGGTGGAAAGCCCCGTTGTGGCTGGAGTGTGTTAGCTCAGCCGTTTGATCACGGAGAGTTTGAGGCCCCTGAAATGCGCTTGTATTACTTATGCGTCCAGGCGCAGTTTGTACACTTTTGGTATTACCCTCAGAGATTCCAGCCGCACACTGCGATTGAGGCAGACTCCATGCTGCCGATGCCTCTGATGGCAGCCGCGTTGATGGGCGGAGGAGGGGGCCCGCGCGCTGAAATTAGTCCAGTTCACTGCTCGGCCTGGGCGTGGAAAAATCTTGCTAGTAGAGCACATTTGGATTATTCGTATGGACCGACTCTGCCGCTTGCTGCACACCCTGGTATCTCGGCCGCTCGAGAACCGGCAGTCTTGAAGACATTGAGTGCGGTGGGAATTACTCATATTGGCGACTTATATAAACAGGGTCAATTCCGGATATTGTCGGACCTCCAGGCGGGTCAAGACACTGGTCTGATGCTGGGGTTTACCGATGTGCGTGTGCGGCAGGCGATTCAGGACATTTACCCTGCATATCTGGCTGAGCCACGCACGCTGCTGGTCTTGTGGGCTGTGCTGGGGGGTGAGGACCGAAGCGGTCTGATCACTAAATTATACAATGCGTCTCTTCGGGAACAAGAAATACGTCAATCGCACTCCTACAATAAGTGGAATGATATCTTGAGCTCTACATTGACATTGGATGCCTGGAGCTTCTGCTGCGCCTTAACTGGGTGTCTGACGGCAAATTGCAACCTCCGCATCATCCATTTTAAATACTTGCACCAGCTTTACTATACACCAATTCAATTGCGTAAGTTTGGCTTGCATGATAGTGCGTGCTGTGTGTGTTGTGGTCAGGCTGACGCGGATTTTATGCACCTAGCTTGGTATTGTGCTGGTATTTCCAAATTTTGGTTACGTGTCACACAAGTGTTAACTGATATTACTAAGGAAACTGTTGGGTGCGTGCCTGAGGTATGTCTGTTGGGCTGGGTGCTGAAGCTCAATCCCTGTAATAGGCGGCTAGTAGCCATATCTAACTTGTTTGCTAAGAGGGCAGTAGCACAATGTTGGGGTGCACGGACTCTGCCGACGGTTAAGAGGTGGATCTGTGATTTAATTTATTGTAGAGACCAATTGGAAATATACGCAGAGGAGCTGCCTGAAGCTTCCTGCCCAACGGACTTTTGGGCCCCCATCAGGGTACCTTCTTGCAAATCCAGATTTGACATAATCTTCTGAACAGGTGACTGCTGTTAACAGGCCAGGAGGCGTGGGACTGTTCTGCAATGTTAATATGTGCCACACTGTAGTACTGCCAGGTGTAACTGACGTATGTATTAGTGCCTGGTTGGGGGGGGGGGGTGGTGAGGGTTTGTTTGAAATGGGTGGTTTTCTCCTGAAACAAAGTGGATTGTATAAGATATATTGGCACAGAAAATTTGCTCAGCCCTTCACTTGGGGGCGATGGTTGTTTGTTACTCTTACAAGCTGCTTAATAAAGATACTTTAAAAAAAGAATGGCATCAACCATTTCTGGTGGAAGATTAAAGCTGGTGTAAGATTATAGCCTCTCAGTTGGTTCTGCTCAATCAGCATACCGCAGACCCTCCCAAGGAAGCAGTCGAAGTGGAGGGCAAATATTCAGATTCAGGAGCTCAGAGCACCACATCCCCGGAGCCCAGTTTGAGATAATCAGAACAAGCTGTGCTCAGTCGTGCCCATCTTTTTCAGGACCTGTAGATGAATGGCAGAGGTGGAAAGGCGTAATGTAGGCTGGAGACACATCTAAGTGAAAATACATCTCCAAGGCAACCTTGATTGAAGATGAAACAGTAGAACACTGAAGACCGATGGATTGCATTTTCTGGAGGTAGCAAACAGATCTACAGAGGGAACGAATGAAGAGATCTTAAACCACCCGTGGGTGCAATCGCCATGCAATTGAGGGATCCTGCTAAACGATCAACAGTCAGAGAAGTGCCAGCCATTGCCTCCAGACAACCGGCATGAGACTCGCACCATCCTGCAGGCGTGTTATCCATCAGTACCTGGACCACGTTGCACCGGATGAAAGGCAAGGCGGCCTTCAAGGCCAAGAGAATTACTAAAGCTTCAGTACTTGAGAGATAATGAAGCTGCTGTACCAGGGACTAAAAGCCTCGGATCTCTACATAGTCTAGGTAACCCGATCCCCACGCCCCCTAGCCTAGAAATGTTGCAGTCATCAACACTGTGAGCTCTGGATGCGGCAAGAGGAATGGCCTGCTACAAGTCAGATTGGCATTTGGGATCCAAGGTCTCGAGCTTCTTCAGCCAAAAGAAGGATGTTGTCTAACAAGCACCGCGGATGTTGAATCCATCGGAGGCAAAGGTTTCACTGGCTGGCTTGCATATGCCAACGGCTGTGCAGCCCCAGTAGGGTGCATGAAACCAATAGCCCCACATGTTCCAGAAATACCAGTGCCAGACCAGATGCGCCCACCCAAAACATCAGGGTCATAGTCTGAAAGCCCCAAACTCCTTACAAGGGTGGATAGGATTTCCACTATGTCCAGAACGCGCAGGAAGAAGATGGGAATTCAGCTCATTGCCAGAGAATACCAAGTGAATAGAAATGATATTGTTGAAAGTGGCCTGCATGTGCCACCAAGCATAGGGCACAAGCAGAATGAAGGAGGCTAACAGGCCTTGAAGCCTCAAAACTTTCAAGGATGGAATGTCAGCTTTCGGCCGAATCATCACGATTTAGCTTGAATATCCTGGACTCGCTGCAGAGGTGGAAAGGCCTTCGAAGTAACAATGTCCAAGATGGAACAACTAATTTTAGCCCCTGGGCGGGTTGCAGGTGGGATATGCAGTTGTTGATTACCATCATGATCTTTCATTTGGGGCTAAATATTTAAAAGCAAATCAATTCACATTATTCACACTGTCAATTGAAAACAGAATTTAACTCTGTTTAAACTTCTCTTTTCCATCCATTAATATCCATTAAAATCGGCTTTCCTGTTCCCGAAATGAAATTCAAGGACTCCTGTATTGTATACACTGTACAGGCAGTGTGGATGACATGACATATTGTAAATAATTTATCAAAAACTTTTTTTACAAAATGAAATTTCTACTAAAAATAAAATGCCAACTGTGCAAAAAACAAAACAAAAAAAAAGCACGGGTTTGCAAACAAATGAGTGAGCCCTATGTAATAGAAAGGTTTTCCGCTGATACAGTAAACGACAAAAACTTGCACTGAAATATTATAAGAAAAGACAACAGGGCGTGTTATAACATACTTAGCTACTAAGAACTACATTTAATTGTAGCCCAGGAGAGAGCAAAGTTTGCTAGGATAATTATTGAAATTAAATTTCCCACTCAGTTTCAGCTCACTGTTGCTAGTCTTAAGAACCAACTGCTAGTTCGTATGGAATTATTTTCCTGTCCATCAAAGGTTCTTAGTATTTCTTTCATTTCAAGTGCATGGCTTCAGCAGCAAACACCTAAACTCTATTACTATGTTACAACTCGAACTCTGCCCACAATGCATAGCATCCACTGGTTGTTAACTCTCATGAAAATGCTGCGCTTAGAAGCTGTAGGCAGTAGGAGTAGAGGTATTTAGTTGAGCTAATAGTGGACATTTATAGTTCTCTGATGTAAGCTCTCAAAGCCCAGCATGTCCGTGCAATACAAAATAAAAACAGACGTAAAACGGTGCGCATTCTGTAATGTGCCATTGCATAACAAGAGACAATACTTTGCCGCCGACCGCAGCCCCCGCAGGGGGCCACTACAGCGGTCGGCGCCCTAGTGCCGCCGGGGCACCGGTCACCCCTCCCCACCCCCTTCCAAGGGGAGGGGGCGGGGACGCCGGCCGGTGTCCCCCTCCCCTCATGCTTGCCCGGAGGTGACGCACAAGCGCGTCACTTCCTGGCCCCTGTGGGGAAGGGGAGGCTATTTAGCCTTCCCCCACCCTCCTGGCGATCTCTTTGTTCGCCCAGGACGCTGCATCCCTCCCTACCGCTTACCCGGCATAGGGGTCGGGTGGGGGGGTTTCAGAGCATTGTAATGTTTCTTTTTTCGTTGCAGGCGGAGTTACAGGGCGATCTGGAAGCAGGCCGGTACAAAGGGTACCTCTGCGCGGCACCATAGGGGTGCCTGAGCCAAAACCGAAGAGCCTCAGGGGAGGGTCCCGGAAGCCGTGTCGGCGCCCCACTAGTCCTGCGGGCGGTTGTGGGCCTGAACAACCGGGGGGTTTGCTATGCGACGCTCCGCCCCGAGAGGGGGGGCATAAGTAGAAGTTACCAACGGCACGTGATCCTAGAAAAGAATCACCTGGATGGCAGCAAAGGCGGGGTTCGCTCCAGCGCTGCCCGGCTCATCAGGCGGGAAGGCGGCCCAGTTGGTTGCCTGCCCTTGGATCGCCCGTAAGATAACCCACCCATTACATATTGTAATATGTAATAAACCTGCAGCAAATTTTACCCAACTCAGTCTGTGTGTGTGTTATTTGGGTATGCATTTTGGGGGAGGGGGGACAGAGGGGTGCCCCTGGTGCTACTATGTGACCGCAAGACAAGCTACACACAGTGCAGGGCGGCTATAATGAAAGCCTTGACGGACAAAAGAACACCACTTCATTCGATGAACAATTATTTTAAGGACATGATTACAAACGAACCTCGCATGTAATTATACAAATAAAAAGCAAGTATTTAATAATAGCTCAAGAAACTGCGAGCATAGTGCTCGGCTGTGGCTCGTTGTGTTACTAAGCAGCCGATTAGAGACTCGCCTGTTTGCTAAAGAAAGGAGGACATTAAATACTGAAATTAAACTGAAGCTTTTATAAGACTCAATTCACACCAGCATCAAGGACAAGAAAAACAAGCCGAGTCGCCAACTTGTCATTTAACCGATCTCTTAGTATCCACTTATTATTGACGGGTTTATATCTATGTAAAGTATAATGTTTACATATTCTTTTTTTTGTTGCATACATTTACAATTGTTCATACGACTGATCACTTATGTTTGTACGAGCGGTACTTTGGAGAATTGAATCGTCAACTTGTCGGAAGGTACGCAGTGAAAACGTGTTAAATGTCATCATAATCGCTCGAGAGTTGAACAAACGACTGTGGTATTTCTTCTGCAGCAGAGAGCGGTCACCTGCCCAAGGCCAGGCTCCTGGGTGAAGGAGGAAGCGCTTTGTGTTTGAAGGAGTACAGCAGTGACCTTGAAAATGGAGGCGGGTGGGAAGGGGGGGGGGGGGCGGGGTGTCACATGGCGTGCAGTGACTTTGCAATTGAAGGGTTTGGGGGTGTGTCCCATGGCGTGCAGTGACCTTGCAACTGAAGTGTTTGGGGGTGTGTGTCCCATGGCGTGCAGTGACCTTGCAACTGAAGTGTTTGGGGGTCTGTGTCCCATGGCGTGCAGTGACCTTGCAACTGAAGGGTTTGGGGGTGTGTCCCGTGGCGTGCAGTGACTTAGCAAATGAAGGGCTTGGGGTGTGTCTCATGAAGTCCAGTGACTTTGCAATTGAAGGGTTTGGGGTGTGTCTCATGGTGTCCAGTGACTTTGTAAATGAAGGGTTAGGGGCGTGTCCTATGCCGTGGGCAGTAGAACTACGTCAAGACCCAGGAGAGCGGCACTTGTCAGAATGGAAACAATGTATTGTGTTTCTAAACTGGAACGAACCCTGCCTGCTCGTGACTCGTTTTTCCACGCCGGAAATAGACGCGAGCAAACTCGATACCTAGTACCAGCACAACGTTGCTGAGGTATCTTTGGTCTCGCGAGGTAACTTGAGTTCATGTTTCCTATCCGGGAATTACAAACGGGTCAATACCCCAATATCCGACTTACCGAACGCTTTGACGTACACCACTTCGGACCTTTCAGCTAATGGCTGTTCTTAGGCCGGGACCGCCATACAACCGCGGTCAATGTACCTGCAGAGAACACCACAGAATAGTCGCGTGGGGTCGACAAATGGTCGATTGTACTAAAGACAGAAAATCCCAAACAAGGTGCCTAAATAAACACATGCAATGAACGGTTTCACTAACAGAGGAGGCATTCGAGAACATAACAGCAATGTCAACGCCTTAAGAGTTAATAATAGAAAGATACGCATAACGGCATAAGTCACATTACAATTGGAACGGTCTGTAGGTAGTGTTGCATGAATTAATTAATGGAAAACGTCTGTTAAGTGCACTGCTCTGGTGTCCTAGTGCAGGGGGACTAGGTAGAGACAGAAAGACTAACCAGAGTGAGCAAACAGACTCGTCTTCAGGGCTGGCTTTAGCGCTGGTGGCGCCCAGTGCGACAATGTTTGTTGGCGCCCACCATTCATGGTGGAGGTGGTCACCACCTCCACCATGGATTCCCTCTCCACCACCACCGTTTAACAGCGACCTTCAAGTCTCCATAACCACTCTTTCAGATGCATTTAATTAGTTATTTAGAGCTACTCATACCAGTGTAGTGTGTCAAAGCAATTTGCAGGACACACATATTAGACAGACAATTATTGGTGTGTAAATCAACGTATAGGAAATGTTACGTAAGCCAGAGGACTACAAGGTGTAGGAGTGACACGTCAACAAATCAGGTAAGGACGGGATGCACTCCCTTTTGCGCTGTTCATCTCCTTTTATCAAAATGATTGAAAAGTGCGTGCATGCTGGGCTCAAACAATGGATGTTGTGAAAGCAGTGAATCAGCTTTAGCAGTTACCCCTGAAGAAGAGCTTGCATAGCTCGAAATGCATTGGGTTTTTAATAACGGATTACTGCTGTGAACAATCATGTGTGTCCATTGTGTTCGTGACAGAGGCCTGGATGGGCACATCATGAGCATATAAGTTGGGAGAAAGCAGGATTCCTTACATGTGGATGAAAAACAGATAAGAAGAAGGTTAAAGCAATGGAAATAATTTAGCAAAAGAAGAAACACGGTTTAAATGTTTCTGAATATTGGAGGAATTCCAAAAACTTGCTGTGCTGCTGGGGTGGGGTGAATCATTGCGTCACACAGTTTGGAGTGACACGTCATCCATACTGGTAGACCGTATAGTTTAAGAGTTCTTGGTTTGGAGAAGCACAAACTAAAAATTGAAAACGGAACACCATAGTTAAGCAGTCTCTTAAATAATATGAATTGATTTCTACCCAAATGAACCCTTTTTGCAGCATTATTATATGCTCTAATCTATACTTTGCAGCATGCATGCAGTTCTTTGGTGACAGTTAATAATTCACTGTACTATATTAGGATTTTTACTTCTAAACTGCATGCAACAAAAGGATGTCTCTAAGAAACGCAGTAACCCACTAACCCAGTGGTTCCCAAACTTTTGACTTCTGGGGACCCCCACTTAATCATTACTGGAACGCGGGGACCCCAACTGAAACATTATTCGAATCCAGGGACCCCCCACGAGTCATTACTGGAAGTAGGGGACCCCGGCCTAAGCAATGTGGATGATTTGAACCACAAAACAATACACAAAAATACAAAAAAGCATTCATCAACAAATACACGAATAACACATTTTATTTAATTAGAAAACATATAAAGAAGAATCAAAATGTAATTTTAATAGAATGGTTGGAGCTTTTCTAAATTCAATTGAGGCCGCTCATCATCCATACTATATTCAGTTTAATGCACTTGCACTGCTCCCGCAAATCAATCTGAGGATACTAATTTAATTTTTAGCCTCCAGTTTCAAATTCCTTCACATTTACAGTATGTTTTAAAATGTTCAATTGTACATTTAGCCTCTTTATATATCTACACTTTATTGATCTGTTAATATTATTCGATTTCAAAGTAGTCGCGGACCCCCTGAGAAAGCTTCGGGGACCCCCTGGGGTCCCCGGACCCCAGTTTGGGAAACACTGCACTAACCTACTTACATTAGATGCACTTTGTGATCTGCATGGTGCTAGTTCTTTGCAGCAGGCATATTAATCCTCTGTGCTATTTTAAGATAAGTAAAAACCTCAACTAGGCAAAACTAAGATCTCTCTCCAGGAAGAACATTAATCACCAGAGTTATCTTGACATTTTTATTGTTGCCTGTAAATTGATGGAGGCAAGAAACGTGGCAGCATGTGATTTTAAAACAAAAATAAACTGGCAAACATGGAGCCCCCAGACAACAGCATCCGTTGCGGTGGCACCGGTCGAACTGCCCTACAGCCAGCCCTGCTCTTTTTCAGTTTTTGCTGTAATCAGAATTAGGTGTACAGCAGAAAAACGGAAAAAAGGAAATTCCAATGTTTTGCGGTCGGAAAAGGAAAAGGCAGACCACAAGTTGGGGCCTTCTGGACGATGGAATATGTAGACTAGCTGCAACAGAACGTAAGGTTCAAGGAGGATGATGATGTAGGGAGACCCAGGATGAGCTCGGTCGCTGCATTTTGAAAGATTTTAAGGTGCAAGATTAAAAAAAAAAACACAAGACTTTAGATAGGAGTTGCCTTGGTCAAGATGAGATAGAATGACTTTTATTTACCGATAGTCTTCCACGTCACAGTCGCCATTGAGCACTATGAGTTAGGGGCACAACATTCACCCATAGAAAAAAATCCCCACCCAACATGATGCTTTGACAGGAAGTATCTGTCACCTGACCTATAATGGTGAGGTAAACCCAAACCACATCCTGTAATTACCAATAGATCAGAAAGACCAACAAACAAAAAGAAAGAAAAGGAGAAAAAGCAAGATGACCGAACAATTTGCCCAGTGACAAGAAGGGACCGTTTTGCTTTTGTTCAACGGCAGACATGCAAACCAGCAGTGAGAGCTAAAAAAGAATGGAATTGCGTTGTCTTTCGCACTTCGCGGTGAGGGGTGGCGCCGCGGCCAGGGCGACTGACTCCAGAATCTGGGGATCACGGTTCGATCCCCGGCGCCAGATTAGCCCAGCATCATGTGAGACTGGGCAGTAGCTTGCTTAATCTTCCCGATGGCCCCCAGCGCCTAGAGACCCTTACGGGTGATCGTTCGCGCTTTACAAAAGTGGATTATTATTATTAGCTCCATTCACAAAAAATTAAATGGCCCAACATTCGCCCCAACCCTCCAGGCGGCCCACGCAAAGGTCATCCCTACCCTCACTTATGGGTGCGAGGTTCTGAAAGGGCATGATAGCGGGCAACTGGATAAATCAGTCGCAAAAATCTATAGAACAATCTTCCAGCTACCCTCTTATACAACACCGGCACAAATCAGGTTGGAATTTGGCATCTGCAGACAGTCATTGGGTCGTTTGGCAACTTTCTTAATAAGCTGCCATAAGCTCAGGGCGGCTAAGGAAGGCAGTCTGGCCCACTATCTATGGACCCAGCTGAACACAAGTCGATGGCCGCCAGGGCAGCACTACCTGTCCTGCGGCGTTCGCTCTCTTGGTCTGAGCAACCTCTGGGTCCTAAATGTAAGCCAAAACAAATTCAAGAGGCTAGCAAAACTCAGTGCGAAATGACTCTTCAGCAGAAGACAGGGCCAGTCTCTCGGCACGGAGCCACGGATGGATGACCCTACGAACCTACTTACAGCCGAAACCTTAGAGCTATTTAACAACCAACCACTTTCAATGCACGTATTAAGCTCCAGTTCCTGATGCTGAGAATGGGGGTGCTTTCTATGACCTGTCATCTCCCAAAATGGAAAAGAGAGGGGGTTGAGGAAACGTGTCGACTCTGTGGCCATTATAGGGAAGACATAATTCATGTCCTATGCTTGTCCCCTAATCTTTTAGAAGATAGAAGAACCTTATTGCGAAGGGGTTGGATTGAAAAGGACGTTAGATCCTGTAGAGGAGCAGTGCTGGCCTGCTTCGGCCCTTCGAACACTGCACTCAATTGTGCCTTGGTCAGGTTTATGGATCGCATCTTAAAAAAGTTAGAGGATGTGAGATGCCGACAGGCTAGTCAGCCTATGACTTGAACCACTCTGCCTATTTGTGACTGCTGTTTTCTTTTTTAATTGACAGAACTTACTGTATGTCACTGTTAGTGCATCGCAATAATGTTTTATCTGTCATAAGGACTTACGTTTAATAGAATTGCATGGTCTCTTTTACCAATCATTTGTTCTATATATTGTAATGAATTTCTGCTATTGTAGACCATTGCAAGGGTTTTAACAAATTATGCAATAAAGTAGAGTTCTATCAGCTTTTGTTCATCCCCCAACTCCCAAGGGCGGGAGGGAGGACTGTGACGAGGAAGACTATGACTCAGAGTAATGAAGATTACCTGTAAGTAACCAAGTCAATAACTTCCTCCTCCGTCTTACTCATTACAGTCACCATTGAGCATATACCTAAGCGCAAGACGAAACAAAAAAGAAAAACCAACACCCATAAAGATGCCAAGAAAACTTTATTTGGGGATGAACAAAAACCAGTGAACTGCAGTAAGAACAGCTGAATCCAAATCCTAAGAAAAAAACTCCTCATCCTCAATTTATAATGGGAGATGAAGGTTTGAGGGGAAGACCAAGTTGCAGTCAAACAAACATGCTCCAAAAAGAAAAACAACCTGGCGAACAGACGCCGTTCACTCTATATAAATAACAAGAGCCCTTGTCAAATCAAGAGAATGCAGCAGAATTTCGTCCGTGGTAGACAGGGAAGGAAAAAAGGGAGGAAGAACAATATACTGGGCCAAATGGAAATGAGAGGGTACCTTGGGAAGGAAACCCGGGTCAGGGCGAAGGCCACCTTTTCTGGAAAAAACACAAGTAAGGAAGATGACAAAGCAATGCTCCAATCTCCCCTAACGCCTACCTGAAGTGATAGCCACTAGAAAACACACCTTAAGGGTCAGAAACTCACGAAGAAACAGAAGGCAGTGGCTCAAATGGGGACTTCTGCAAAGCATTAAGGACCAGAGGGAGATCCCACAGGGGAACAGGAGAGGAAACTACCGACCTCCTAAGGTAGAAACTCCGAAGAAGGCGAAAGGCCAAAGACTCAAAGGGGAGGAGAGAGGGGCACCCCTGATAGCTTTGGTGGTGGCCCACTGGCTACGGAGAGTAGAGACTGACAGCCCCATTAAGAACCCATATTGGAGGAACTCAAGCACAGAACCACCCTCACAAGATTCTGGGACAATCCCTCCCCTACCCCCCCTTGGTGAACACCAACCAGAGAAATTCTACCAGTGCCTTTCATAAATCCTAAGGGTACTGACCATCCTAGAATTCTCAATGGAAAGAGCCACCTCCGAGGAGCAACCAAAAGTGACTAGCCTTCTCTTTTCAATTTCCAAACCCCCAATGCCATCTGCCTGAGTGCATTGTGGGACAGATGAGGAAACCAGAGCAGAGAAGGGGACAGTAGAAACTTCCAAGGAGGAGCAATGGCCAAACTGTGCAGAAGGGGGTACCATGGTTGATTATGCCAAAATGGGACTACCAACAGCACCTCCACCTCTCCCCCCTGATTTTTGCCAAAGCTCTGCTGAGAAGGGGTAAGGCAAAGAAGACCAGAGGCCATAGGAAACTCGGGGCGTCCACCCTCCAAGCCTACCTGCAAGGGAAATGGATGCAAAACGTCAGTAGAAGAGCATCCTGCGGGGAAGCAAAAAGATCAAGCCAGGGTCTCCCAAACCTTGCCGAAATCTCACAGAAAAATCAGAGAATACATGGACAAAGACACGGAGGAAGGGAGTTGGCGACTCAACTGATCCGCACACCCATTCTCCCTCCCGGGCAGATAGATCGCAGTCAGACTGAACAGGTGGGCCTCTGCAGAAGCCCCAACCTGATCCACCAGGAGAGCCAAAAGAGGACAACGAGTACCAAATCATTTAAATAGACCTGGCCCATCTGATTGTCGGACCTCAACCAACTTATCTTTGAGAAGAGGGGCAAAGTGCAGAAAAGCTTTGAAAACTGCAGCCAGCTCCTTCCAATTCAAAGGCATCCAGCTCTCTGTGGTCGACCAAGGTCCTTGAGAAAACAGAGTTCCAAGGGTAGTCCCCCAACACCAAGGGCTCGCATCGGTTGTCAGGGAACAGGTGAGTCCAAGGGTACCCCCTTGCCAGCAACCACCACTGCAGCTGCCGACAAATCGAGGTCAACCCTGGCGCCAAGGCGTCGTAATATTGGGACCCCAGATTCCAGTGAGACAGTAGGCGATACACCAGATTGAAGAGATGCCCGCAAGCCCAAGGAACCAGAAAAATGGAGGCAGACAAACCCTCTGAACCCTCAACCAGTACCTTGCGGAAGCCGACTGAGCAGACAGGAGAGGCCACAGACGAGACACAGGTCGATGCTGGAACACTGGTGGAAGAAACACCTTTCCCAATCTCGTATCGAAGAGCGCACATATGAACTGAAGCGCCTCAGATGGGAGGAGATGGGACGCAGTTCCGCATTAACTACTTTCTTCTTGGCTTTAAGGAAAGACAAGGAAGACATTAGCCAGTCATCCAGCTAAGGAAACCGAAGCACCCCCAGGCATTTAACAGACCCCACCATTGGAGCCAGGGCCTTCGTGAACACCCTAGAGGCCGAGGCCAACCCAAAGGGGAGTACAGAGAACTGGAAATGCCACCCCAGTGCAAAGAATCTCAAATACTCTGTGAAAAAGGATGTACTGAGATACATGGAAATAACCATTCAAAAAAGGTCCAAGTACGCAAGAAATGCCCCACAAGAAATAAGGGGTAAAATCTTATGTAAACTCACCATCTTGAATTTTTGGCAGGGAACATAGAAATTCCCTGTCTTGAAATCCAAGACTGGGCGGTTACCCCCTGATGCCTTGTGGACCAGGAACATCAGAGAATAACACCCCTGACCTAACAAGTGCCCCGGGACAGGAATGATGGCAGATGGCACCTTTTTTGGAGTAGCTCGTAGATCCCCCTCTGTAGACCCTGGAGCTTCAGAGGAGTTGGGGATGGTATAAAAAGATCTGGAGGCCAAGAAGAGAAGGCGATATAATAGCCTTCTTCCACCAAGCGAAGAACCCTGGCATCTGTAACGTCTCTTGTTCAATTAGATGAAAATTGTCTGATTTGGCCTTGCATTCTTTGACAGTCACGTTTTTGGAGAGAACTAGCAAGGGCGGCTCCTGTAGGCTGTTGACAGGACTGATCAGAGGAGGGAGTGCCACGGCCTCATCCCTCCCACGATAGGGGTAAGCGTGTCCCCTCCCAGCTGAAGGGGGATTTCCAAACACACACCTGTAACCAAGACCTCTCACCATGGGCCTCAGGAGTTTACGATCCTCCTCAGACTTCTTCAATAACTCTTCAAGCTGAGGACCAAACAAGTTTGCCCCATCAAAGGGCAAACCATAAAGTAGGGCCTTCTGAGACGCAGCCGCCTTCCATGACTCATCCATGTGTAATGTCTAGCCGAGACAATGGAACCAGAAATTGTCACTGCAATGGACCGAGAGTTAAAACGTAATGTCCAACAAAAAGGACCCGCAGCTGCATAATCGACAGTCAGGAATTGACATCATCCCATTGCTGAAGCTCCCCAGACAAGGCCTGAAAGTCATACAGGTGGGACTGAACAATATTAGCCCATGCTCGGATGGGCAAGTTAGAGGCGGAATATGCCAGTTTAGCAGCACGGTCCACCTTCGTATCAATCTGGTGGTTAGGCGAGGCATCTTCAGAGATGATGGAACCACTTAAAGCCAGACCCGCCATCAGAGAATCTACCTTCACCTGAGGGGGGAACTAAGTATGAAAATTACTAAGAGGATACTTCTTAGCGAGGAACCTAGGGAGCCCAGCCATCTCAACATCAAACCATTCCCTTGATTAAAGACCCGTATCGCTTTATGGATGGGAAGAGCCTCAGGCTCCTTCCAACGGTACTGCAAGAAAAAAATCCTTCTCTTTATCCACAGGAACCACCATAGGAAAGGCCAAATTGTCCTTTAAGTTGGGTCATACCCTTCTTCAATTCTGCACCCTTCACAAAGCGTCCCCTCTGATCCTCATCCGAACCATCTGAGTCCGGATCAGGCTGGGAGGAAGCTCTAGGGATCTTAGGAACTGAGCCCTTAAGTGTCACAAAAGCACAATCCACAGCTTTGTTAATCATGGCCTGAAGGGCATCAAGATCCATGCCAACAGGCAAATGTGAGGAAGCAGGCCCTGACAACACCTCAGAGCCAGAAGAATCATGCCTGCGCTGCTCAGAGCGTTTCCTCTCTATGGCTGCAGCCATAAACTGCTGATACGGAGGAAAAAGCTTTACTTCTTTAAATACTGCTGTGAGAAACTGATTCTAGGTAACAGGCACGGACCCATGAAGTGGTTTGGGTTTGCCTCACCCTTATAGGTCAGGTGACACGTACTTACTGTGAGTGTTTTTTTTCCCTATGGTTGAATGCTGTGTCTCGAACACAAAGCGCTCAATGGAGACTGCAACAAGAAAGGCGGAGGAGGAAGGTAATGATAGTGTGCATTTCCGTCCCCTGGCAACTGGATGGAAGGAGAAGAATAATTTCATGCAATATTCAAAGATAGTAAACATACAATGATGTGACTACTATCCTTTTATGAATAAGACACTGTTCGCTCAAAAGTAAGGCACAGACTTTACAGAAGCCCAATTATAAGAACACTACAAAAAATAATAGAAGCCAATGCATCCACAATCAAGATGTCGCTGTGGTCTCCAATCAGTTTTAGGGAATTACCTTTCATCCATGCTGCCAACACATGCAAAAGAAAATTAGATGGAGCTGTAGGATGGTCAACGTTAACATTAATGTGAATCGGGGTGTCATAAACATACAACATAAGTGGAAAACAGAATAAACAAATCTAAGAAGCAAGAGAAGAGATGTAAACATTGAAAAAAGTAGTACCGAGTGGTGTTCTCGTAAGCTAAGTCAACAGTACTCATAAATGTGTAGCTAAGTAGTTCAGCTGGGACTCGAACCTGGGACACTCTGGTTACACAAAGGTCTCTGCAGTGGATGCAACAGTCAAATGATCTACATTGATTACATGTTGATCTGCAGCAAACTAACCATCCTTGGAAATATTTTCACTGTATTACAACAAAACAGAAAAAAAAGAATCAAAGGAGATGCATCCATAATGATTTTTCTGATGGCTTTTCTCGCCAGGGTGCTAGGCTAAACTGGAACCAGAGGTTTTCAATTGAAATTGTTTATTACATTGTTCGAAAGCAGCTTCAAGATCAGAGCCATGCAGACGTCACCACCAAAGGGAAACCAGAGAGCAATTCAAGCACCGCCGGCCACATGAAGTCAAGAGATAAAAGAAAGAGTATGAAATTAACACCATACACCCAGTAGGAGGGTGGTGTAAAGTCTTTAGATTGTCCATTGGAAAAAAGATTCACCCCAGAGGAAACTTTTCTTAATGGATGATTTTCCAAGGAGAATCCTCCTCTAGATAGATGCTCAAAGCACCAGAAAAGTCTGGAGAGCATAGTTGGAATCGGCCAATAAATAAAATTAAAAACTGCTGATGGTAGAGTAACCAACGGGAGCTACAGCTTGAAGCAAAGTCCAGACAATGTTGTTTGTTAAAACGAATGACAACCGTGAAATCACCTGTCACACAACCACCACTGCTACCCTTTGCCAGACCATAAAAGTGGCAACTCATTAATACCACTTGGAAGGCTTTTTTGTTTTTTAAATCGAGCCTTCCTATAAACCAGAGACCACTTTGCACCGAGCCTATGTTCTTTAGACTAGAGGAACCCACATAAACCTCCTTGGACTCTCTGATTCCGCCCCTGTAAGCGCTCAAGAGCTTGAAAAAGAATAAAAAGTAAGGCTGTAGTTCCAAACGTTTAACTGCTAAAAAAACACAATAAAGGAAACAAATAGTCTCAATGGAAAGGAATGAAGAGGCTTAAAAAGGTGCTGCAGCCAAAGCCTGAACTAAATTCAAGTTACACTTGGACAACACAAAAGTAATAGATGGGAGTGCGTGAACTAATCTGACCAGCGGTTGTTTCTCACACTATCGCCCTTTTATTAGCTTGTTTGTGCCATCACAGACAAGGACCAACCACATGCAAATCATTCTGAACCCTGTGCCAACAATGACCAGTCTAGCTCCAATCGCCAAGCTAAAAACCTATTTACCAAGAAACCAAGCAACACAGTACACGTTTTGATCTTACTGGGCACATAAGTAAGGAGCAGCTGGAGTCCTAAGGAGTAACTGCTCACAACCAAATATCTGCACCTTCCGCAGAAGGACTTGACCCACACAAATACATACACAGAGCTTGAAAGTAAAACCTAAGCACATACACTGGGTATCAGCTTCATTATTAACCCACCTTGCAAAGCTCAGAAAGAGCCTGAAACTTAGGGAAGGTCACACTGAGAACAACCTAGTGCAGATTTCTCAGGCTCTCAGCAGTCAATCCATTGTGCTTTACCTCAGCCCGAGCAATTTTCTTCAAGCACAGTGCCAGATAAAGCACACTTAAGAGTGAGAAACAAACAACAACCTGGCAGAATACCAGCTCTGCAATACGAAGAAAAGACGTGAAAGTGAAGCCAGTACTAAAAGACAGAATGTGAAAGAGGAGGTAAATCTGGATCTTGTAGGCTCGGGCTGGTCAACATGAAGGTGACCAAACCAGTGGGCACCTAGCAGATCCGCTAGGAGTAAGATTAACAAATATTGTTATCTCTTCTCATTCATACTGCATTGTTCCATATTCCAATAAGAGACTGCATGACACATTTATTTTTGGTGTAACTTTTATAACATTGCTCTTCACCCTTGGAGCTGTAGTCTAGGCCTTCTACCACACATGCACGACCAACACATGGATACGATTCTCCACCACAGGATTCCGTGTGTTTGGTACTAGGTGTGGCAATGCCCCAGATTCCTTAATGCATTCAAATGATGAGCTGCTTGAGGACAGAAGCACTTACCACACACTGAGTTATCTGTTCAGACATGTAATAAAGGGAATTTGTGTTCCATATGTATGCATAAAGCGCAATCACAAACTTGTTTTATATAGCATCAGCTGCCACAGACTTTCAATTGCATAACACCAACACCACTGACAGGCTAATATTGGATTCCCTGGTTTGCTTGTTTCAAATGCACGGCCTTCTCAGATGGTTGCGGCATGCTTGATATCATGAAAAGGTGTTGTGTGTATAGCACAAACCGATTTGTGTATCCCTATTTTTTTCATGGGTCAATAGATTACATTTATTTTCTTTAAGTTAACAAGCAAACACTCCAGAGTGGGTCTTTGGTATTTGGCACATGATTACAAGTGGCCTGTGTCATTGGCAATAATTATCGTGCCCGATAAAATCTGGCCACAAGGTGTTTGAAATGTACTAGGTGCAATATTCAGCACCTATTCTGACTTTTAGGAAATAACATGCACATTTTGGATGCACTTTTAATCACAGAAACATGGCTCACGCCTTAGAAACCCTCATTTCTTTAACTACAAGATCAGAACGGGATGGAAAGTCCTTCTCCTACCTCGCAGCCAAAGCCTGGAACGACCTCCCCTCCACCTCCAGCAATCTCCCACATTGCCCCAGTTCAGGAAGGCCCTCAAGACCTGTCTCTTCGGATGACCCCAGCACTCAACGGAGCCA
Organism: Triturus cristatus; assembly: GCF_964204655.1. Classification (NCBI taxonomy): domain Eukaryota; kingdom Metazoa; phylum Chordata; class Amphibia; order Caudata; family Salamandridae; genus Triturus; species Triturus cristatus. The sequence continues at coordinate 306,546,665 of NC_140581.1, forward strand.
CCCCGTGTCCCTCCCCCCCCCCCCTCCCCCAGCACCTTGAGACCCTCACGGGTGAATAGTAGCACTTCACCAACCCCGATTGCGAGTTCGAAAGCGCACACACAGCAGAGTATCGTCAACAATTTAACCTGGCTCTGCACTCTACGTGATCTAGAGATAAGGGAGATGGTGGGACTGATAATGTTGGCATTATGAAGAAATCTTGAAAGAGAGGAATGCTTAGTCCTTTGAAGCTCTAAGAAGAATATTTATGTGGAGACTGACAGCCGGGTGGGATCCCGAGATCCTCCGCTGGCCTGTGTTGTGGTCATTCAGAATTGGGGCCATTCCTTGTGGCTAACTGTCCCCTTGACCAGTGCAGAGGAGAGAGTACCTCAAAGAAGCATATACTCCAACACGAATTTCAAAGGCTGGACGCAAAATCATATATTTATCCGAATTTGGATTATAAAGGTGTCAACATGAGTCCCATATTTGATTGAACAGCACCGTCTATCAGGGGCAGGAAGATCAAAAAGATTTCTTACTGCTGGAACCAGGACTGGGGACCAAGGTCTGCCGCTACCATTTGGGTGAGAGACTATCGCCCACGAGTGGCGCACCAGCTGTCTTTCGGACCAGTGAGGAGGAGGAGAGAGCCTGGGGAAGCATGGCCCAGCTGAGATCCTGGTGAGCACTGATAATAATAAATGTTTATTGTTTAGTTAATTAAAACCTTAAAACATTATCTGCATGAGTAAAAGTAAGCAATGAAATTTGTTGTCTTTTTTTTTGGTAAAAAACATTATGGACTTTACATTTTCAATTGTTATACTTAACGGCAATCATATGCCCGTAATGAGGTTCGTGGCATGCAATTAAAATCTTACTGAATCATTAAATGTCCCCATTCTGCCGCTCAGTTAAGAGATCACTTTTCAGGCCTGGTTATGAGGATACAAGCATTCTCCACTTGCGTGCCCTGACCAATAGTGTTTCTTGTCAACTCATAGTTTTCTCTTTCTACTTTGTAGTTAGCGATTTTTCGTGAAGATTAAGTCATTTTATCAATTGGCAGTTCACCGGCGCCTAGACACCTTCAGGTATTAGCGCGCAGTATATATTTTCATTTCATTCGAGGATCTGAAGGGGGATAGCCCTGTCAGTCTCCCAATCTAGTCGGTAGTTGTTAGAACTGGGGGTCTCTAGAAGGCTGAGGTAGGTACCTTAGTCCAAATAGGGACCCTTGCTTCTAGTCAGGTTAAGGAGGCACACACCTTTAGATAACCCCTTCTCACCCCCTGGTAGCTTGGCACGAGCATCCAGGCTTATCTCCAAGGCAATGTGTAAAGTATTTGCAACCACACTCCCAGTAACACAGTGTTAACATCACAAATGGACTCCACACTGGTTTCCTAAAAATAACAGTATATTTAAAAAAAGGAATACGATGAGACCAAAACGATAAAAAAACAACATGCGTATTCGTATTAATTCACTTGGCCGGTTACTAGGCCAGCAATCACTTGTAGGTTCTTGAGTTAATGAGCAATTTACGATCTCCAATGCAGTCCTAATGCAATGCTATGCAGTTCGTAACGTAATAACAGGACAGTCCTTAATGCAAGAATCAGGCAGTTCGTAATGCAATAATAATGCGATTCGTGATGCAATCTGCGCGGTCAACTCGGGCCCCCATTAGGCCCCAACAGCAGAGATAACGGTCATAAACTTACAGGGGCGGCCCCAGTCCTGCTGGCCAGGTCCGGGAGGCTCAGGGACTCAATGTGTCTAACGCGGTGCAGCAGGAGGGAGCTCAGAGCACTCCTGTATTCCTCCTGCACGCCTCCCCAGGCCACACACGCTTGCGGCTCCCGACCGGAGTTCAAGCCTTACGGGGGGGGGGGGGGGGGGGGGGGTGCGCTGCCTCGCTCTTTCTCTCTCCCTGCACGTCTGACGTCCTGCTGGGCGATCCCGATCACGTTGCGGCTCTGTTGCTAGGCAGCGCTGTAGTCGGACAGGTTACAGCGATGCCTTCTCCATCGCTATGATCTTGGACGGATTCCTTTCAACAAACAACGATCACGATCCCTTTCACCTTGTAGCTTCGTTAGCTTCAAGCAATCCTTTAGCACAATGCGGCTCGGGCCAGCGAGCGGTGATCCTCACTCACAGCCTCAGTTACGATGACGGCTCGGGCCACAAACAGCAATACAGCAGCGTGGATGATGTTTCATGCTGCGGGGGCAATGCGATCCCGGGGCCCCTCATAAACAGTACCACGGACCACACAGCAGTCTCAGGCGTGCAAGAGCACCATGCACATAGCGTCGCTGAGACACAGTCCTCAGTTCCAAGTACCCCGTTAGCACGTTGCGGCTCGGGTCGGCGATCTTTACTCGCAGCCTCAGTTACGATGATGGCTCGGGCAACAAACAGCAATACAGCAGCGTGGACGATGTTTCACGCTGCGGGGCACTGCGATCACGGGCACCCCGTGAACAGTACCCCAGACCACACGGCAGTCTCAGGCGTGCAAGAGCACCACGCACACAGTGTCGCTGAGACACGGGTCTTAGTTTCAAACAGTCCTTTGGCACGTTGCGGCTCGGGGCGGCGATATTTACTCACAGCCTCAGGTACGATGACGGCTCGGGCCACAACAGCAAAGCAGCAGCGTGGACGATATTTCACGCTGCGGGGGCAATGCGATCACGGAGCACCTCATAAACAGTACCACAGCCCACACAACAGTCTCAGGCGTGCAAGAGCACCACGCACACAGCATCACTGAGACACGGTTGGAAACATTTGTGTTCCTGAGTTCCCCAACAGGGGACCAGCTCTCCTTGGGCCCTTGGAGACACGCTACTTCAGGACACAGCGAAGTCCTCACGAGCAGGGGGGCACAGGGCTCAGCAAAGTCCCTTGTCCTCTCCTTAGTCAAACCAGCAAACTGCAGGCCAGCCCCAGAACACACAGCAAGGGAAGTCCTTCTCTTCAGTCTCTTCAGCTGTTCTTCCTTGGCAGAGGTTCCTCTTGATCACAAAGTAGGTTCAATCCTTTTTCAGTATGGATTGCAGTCTTGAGTTCAGGGGTTTCAGCTCTTACATTTATACCTCTAAATGCCTTTTAAGTCTTTGTGTTCAGGGGGCTCGAGCCCAGTCCAAACCAGTTCTGGGTGCCTTCCTGCAGGGCACAGCTTCTTCCTTTGATAATGGGGGTCTGGGGCCCAGACGCTCAGAAAGAGGTGGAGCCATCCTTTCGTGGCAGCAACACAGCCCTCTTCACATCCAGGGGCTACTCCTCCCCACTACATTAAAGGCAGGCCCATGCTGTTGCTATCTCACCTTCTCCTCACTAGGGTCAGGACACGTCCCAGACCCTGTCACATCTAAACCCAGGCAGGCAATATACCACCAGGAAGAGGCACACAAGATGGTTTAAGACAAGAAATCAGCCAATTTTAAAAACATGGTTTCTAAGCACACAATTTAAAAACCATCTTCACAAAAAGATGTGTTATTAAATTCTGAGTTCAGGCACACCAAACTCCATCTCTCCATCTTATGCCTATGGGAAGATATGCTGGAATCATGGGACACAACATTCCCCATTCTGTCCTATGGGCAACATGGCTTTGCAACAGTGAAAAACAAATTTGGCATCCTTTCACTGTCAGGACATGGTACACACCTCAGTACATGTCCAACCTTTCACATACACTGCACCCGGCCCAGGGGGGCACCTTGGGCCTACTATAGGGGTATCTGATGTGCATAAAAAAGGGAAGGCAAGGCCTGGCAAGTTGGTGCACTTGTCAGGACAACAAGGCAGTTAAACTGCTCGTAGACACTGCAGTGGCAGGCCTGAGAGCTCTCTTTAGGACTACTTGTGTGCGTGGCACAATTAGTACTGCAGGCCCACTAGTAGCATTTGCATTACCAGCCCTGGCACAGATAGTGCACTTTACTAGGGACTTAACTAGTAAGGCAAACATACCAATTATGGACAACCAATTACCATAACACTTTATACAGGGAGCACTTGCACTTTGACACTGATCAGCAGTGGCAAAGTGCCCAAAGCATCTAAGTTGGCAACATTATGTCAGAAAAAGGTCTAGGAGGAAGGCAAACAATTTAAGGAACTTTAGCCAAAAAGGGCCAAGTCCAACAGGAGTGGTGTAAAAGAGACATCCGCTCTCTTGAAGTCGGCAATACACTTTCGGCTGCTGTGAAGTTGCAGGTCATAGCCCAGTGTCACAATCTCATTAGGGTACTCATCTGTGTCCAAAACCACTGTGTGCCAGGAGGGGACCACTGGGACTGCTGATGCTGTTGCCTGTTGAGGCAGTTGCTTGTGTCTGTGAACACTCCTGTGCCAAACAGGGCCCACTGAAACTGTTGGGGCGGTCACCCATGGGATCTGACCTGACTGAGACAGTCATCTGCATCTGTGATCCCCCGTAAGACAGGAGTCCCAGAGACCAAGAAACTTGGAATAAGTCCAGAAGTCACCTGCAGGAGCACAGCTGCCTCGACTTACCATCCTGAACAGCTAAGAAGGAGGAACTGCTGCACTCGGAAGCCGCTGTGATCTGAGACAGACTCAATGCACCGACCTCTGGAAGGGCACGGTGTGAGCTGCTAGTTGTAGAGTGTGGGGGAGAGAAGAATCCTGGTCCTGAACTCTTCTGAAAGCTGCAATTAGGGTAAGGTGAAAGCAGGGCTGCAGGCCTGTGTGAGACTTGTCCCAGCTCTGTGGTTTACCACCTGGAGAGCCCACCAAGGCAAAAGACAGATTTGACATGCATCGCTAGTGCGGGCTGCATATGGGGGACAAACCTTTACAAATCCGCCAGGGACACCGAATATAAAGATTACTTAGTGTGCATAATAAATACTGCTTATTACACTAAAGATCAGAATTGGACTAGACAAGCATCTTATCGGGGGTCACTGTGAGTATTATAATTTATGAGCCTTTGCATACCTTGCACCTACCTTCTCCTGAAGATCCTTTGACTGCTCGACCTGTGCTCGCACTGAGATTTAAGTGCTGAAGGGCTAGTACGTGGCCCAGTTACTCAGGACCCATAGTAGGCCGGGCTCCGGGACACCAGGAGTTAAAGGTTTTGGGAATTGCACCGCCATACTTCGAAACCAAACCTGCCCCTAACCTCCTGTAATTCAGAAAGGATTTTGCAGACTAACCGCTTGAGAGAACACTATATAAATCAGAATCACCACTCAACTACTAGGAATGGTGTCTCACGGCTCCTTCGCTGCTCACTCGCTAGTTTTCTGCTCTAAAAATACCAACACATACATGCTTTACCACACTGAGATCCTGGAAAAAACTAGTTCCATTATCTGCCAACAATAGGAGCACTTACGAAGTAAATGTTGGTACTTAGCAATATATATTCATCAAAACTAAATAAACATTTTAAATACATCCGCCCCATGCCCACCTGTCCTCATTCCAAAACATGCACGTCAGTATTATCTGAATGCATTTCTGTTTTGTGATTTAGTGTAGAAAATCCCTTCTAAGCATGCAGGTGAAAATAAAGATCGAATTTTAGGCTGTGAATTTTAGATATCTTTATATAAATGCAAGTTTAGATTTGTGTTTCTTACATTTATTATTTGTTTATTGATAGATCATTTTTAAATCAGAAATGCATGTGAATACGAAGAAAATAAAAATCCTCCAGAGAATAATTACATCATGGTCTTTTGTAGAATGGGAACCAATCATCCTGATCCAGACTACAGGAAAAATAATATTAATGCAAACACATTGAATGCAAAAACTAAAGGCTGTTTTGTAGGTCTCGCTTATCGTTCCGTCCATATTTTAGTTATTTTATCTAGCACGTGGCTATGAACAAACACCTCCTTGAGTAAATAGCAGCAGAAACTACAGACGGCAAGTATAACCTTTTTTTATATATCTTTTTATTGACACTTCAATAAAGAACAAATACAAAAAAAACACTTGTGCACAGACATGTCCTTATCTCAGGGACAATCTAGTAGCACATGTGGTAAATTGTGTGGCTGCTAAGAATCTGCCCCTAAATTATTTTAGGGAAAGTTTCAAAAATATTATTTTGACGATTCATAGGCTTACACCCAAGAGTTTCATCAACACAGTCATTTTTGGAGACCGGCACTTAACTTGAGTTATCATACTCGCACCCAGAGCAAGACAGAGAGAGAGGCAGAATGGGAAAAAGAAAGAAAAACCAAGACAAAAGGAGAAAGAAGAAATGAAAAAAGGAGGCAAAAGTGAGAAATAGAGACAGGAAGTGTAGGATGGTGAAAAAAGGTGGCATGAGGTGGAATCAAAACTAAGCAGCCTTAGATCCCTAAACCCTCATTACAAAATGCATGAGTTTGAAATAACGAGTTGGTGTGACAACGATTACACACTGTAGAATTCTCCTCAAATTCTGGTAGGTCAATCCCGCCGAAAATGATAGGGGGGGTGGAAGCCCCCCTCCTCCCTCCCCAAAATAAATATGCGATATTTAGGTGTGTTAAAAACCTATTCAGTATGTTAGGCCTCTTTCATGTGAAAAACTCATAACAAGAGGTATGTACTATGTGATAATGTCATTTGCCATGTGTGGCTAAATACTGCTCACTATTCTGACCATCTTCTGGTGAAGGCCTTACTATTCAGAAACCTCGGCATTTAGCAGTCTTTAAAGAAATTAAGCACAGACGAAACCTGTGTGTAACCTGGAATAGGGGTGGGGTTTCACTGGTGTTTGTTTACTGTTAGGCAACCTCCTGTTACACCTCATGCAACACCCCTCCGTACCCTTCAACTTAGAACAATGGAAAATCTGCCATATTTCCTGACTTTGTTTTTTTCTCTAGGTTTAAATGTTCTCAAATCCTAGTGGCATGAAACAGGGCCTGCAGTATGAACCAGCAGATGGTATGGCTGTGTATCTAAAATTAACTTAATTAGTGCACAACACACATTTGGAATCGGGTGTTCAAGGTTTATTCGTCTTTACTTCGGACTAGATTCTCTTCCCAAAATTGTTTAACACGTAACATATCAAATTGCCCCTTTTAAAGTATCACCTACCTTATCGACTCCACACTAAACACAAACTAATAGTCTGGCAAATCAATATTTACCCCCACAGAAAAATGGATTATGAGTTTTCAGGTACATATTTACCCCCAACAAGTAAAGTGGCTCCATTCGGAATGTCTTTGACTGCTTCGACTGGATCAGAATAAAACTTTGCATTGTTTTGACTGCTCGTAGAAAAACAGCAACAACACGTCTGGAATGAAAAGGACATGGGTCTAAGTGGGTTTAATGCAAACCTCTATGATGGTTCTGCAGAGGTATATGTAGGCGAATTGGGTATCAATTAACACCAGGAACGGGCAAATAAGCATTAACGCACCTTTTCAATATGCATTACACAACATTTCCATAAAGTGACCACATTTAAGAGTACCTTTAATTTTAGGATTTATGCCGCTAGGGGCCCTCAAAACTATTTATGAAAATAATGTTACATTTTAACAAATTAGTAAATAGTACATACAAATTAGGTGTCACTCATTTGAAGGGATAGGTGGAAAGACAAGTCAATACTGCAGCTTTTTATGGTTCTGTAATAGGAACCTTAGGCAAGATGGGCAGGAGAAAATGAAGGGGGATGCCAAGTTATTAAATGGAAGTCACACTGAAATTCGCCTTCTAATTAGCACGGACTATGAGGCGGGTTGCCTCCCAGCTACAAAAGCCTGCCTAAAAGTTAAAGAAAACAAACAAGACATAAAACTCCAAACGCGTGCGATTTCAGAACAAGGGCAGGCCGCCAGTTCCAGCAGGCAAACCTGTCGGCCGGGCATCACCAGCAGCCGCTAGGAAGATGCACTGAAACCCGACGCGCTCAGACCAGCGCCGCCACAAGGTCAAATTGGCCAGACTTCAATTTAAAATTGGCCAACGACGGCATGCGCTCTTGTAATCGTGCACAGATGATGTGTGATAAAAAACTAGACCGTTCTTTGTTAACCGAGCATGGCTCGTAAGGGCTACAAGTTTGTTGCATTTATCAGTCGCGCGTGTGATAAGTGACTGACGTCAGCAGCACTCCAGCAAACTAGTATATGTAAATCAGCTTTACGAAGAACAAAACCTGAAAAAACCAGACTGGTCCTCGGGGTGTCTTCTGGAAACTGTCAGGGGATTGGTTGTACAGGTGCAGGCAGGGGTGTGCGTGTGACCTTGGTGGCTACACACGGGAGCAGGCACTCTAAAAAGATACATTAACACCTCGGTAACCATCGCACACACAAAACATTAACCCGGTTGTAGTGCGCTCGATGGAGACGCCGTGTCAACACGCTGCTTGCTGTGCAGTCCGCTGAGAAGCCTCCGGGCAATTTAAAAGCAACCTTAAATGACCCGCTCTACTTCCACTCGCATCTTTATGTTTCAAGGAGACTGGTTTGGGGTACCTCCGCCCGTGCTCAGCTCAAGGTCGGGCGCGTTGCCGCTGCTTCCAATGGATGCGCGAACGGCTGCTCTTGGTAGAGCTCGCCGGGTTACCTAAGGACAGACCTGCTGCGCTCCAGAGCATTAGTTGATCGCTGCCAAAAATCTGTCAGCAACGCGCGCCTACGTATGGGAAAATATATTTTTGGAAGCATCGAACCGTGCACTACTATCCGTTTCGCTCACCCAATGCATTTTTGCACTTGCTGCAAGCAATCAAACAGCTATAACATATGGAGCCCGTAAGCAGCTCCATTTCCCCTATCAATAAAACGAAAGAAAGCAGGATGCTAAGGTGCATCTATAACCCGGCTCCTTTGTCCGCACTCTCCTCCTGCTCGTCCGCCCCGCAGTGAGCCTTACCTGGCTACTGCCGTGCAGCGTGGAGCGCAGCGTCAGTCCCCTCTGAGTCCTGAGTGCGCACAGGAGCGTCCGGGCAGCCATGTTTGGAGGCGAAGGATGGAGAGTGCGATCCGCGCACGAGTCACCCGCTGCCAAAGCCGCCCGCCTAGAATCACATGCGGGGGGAGGGGCCGAGGGAAGAGGCTGGTCCACCCTCGCTGCCTGCCACCGCGGGGCTGGGACAGCGTGTCTGGGCACCGCAGCCCCTTCTCAGCCACAGCGCCCAGCTTCTGTTCTCTTCCTGCATTCATACAACCGCCGAGCCCCCCTGTTCATACAACCGCCGAGCCCCCCTGGCCTGCTGCTCTGTCAAGAGGATACACGCCGGGGCTGTGCAAGTGTTTACTGTACACAAAGTGCCTCGTGTGGCCGAAGTAGCGCAGTAAATGTTGCTTCTGAACTTAGAGCAGCATAACTCTCTATTGACAGGCGTCATGACAGGGACACGTGTACACCAACGCGTGGGGATGAGGTGAAGCTGGGAGGCGCGATCCATCACTGACGCCAAGGAGGGTAGGCGACCAGGTATGCAGACCCCGGCAGCTCGGGTGTGGATGAGGAGATACAAAGCTGCTCTGTTAAGAGCCACTTAGTGGGCGTCGTGTTACGCCCAGCAGCATTTCAGTGTGGTAATGGGGGCCCCTTTTGAGGCCAGTCAGTCAGTCAAAATACTTTTATTTCGATAAATTAATATCATAAAAAGACATAGGAACAATACAATTTCACACAATTAATTCATAATTAATACAAAATCAAATCATGATAAATTTACAGTAAGTTCTTTATAAAACCTCAATTATTAAAATGTATTAAAAAGAGGTCAGTTATTAAAATATATTAAAAAGAGGTCAATTAGATAAAACAATCTATTCACATCACTTACATATTACATATATGTATATTAATTTCATGAAGTAAGCATTTCATATGGACAATATTAAAATATTAAAATTCAACCATTATAAAACCATGTTAGTTAGATTATTGGACAACTTCCTTTTCTTGATCCTAACCGCCCCCACTAGAAAACTAGCAACATGGAACATAATCCTGGGGGTCTGCATTAACTGTAAAAACAGGAGTGCTGGTTTAACCTGTATAAACCCTGCCTCCTTTAGGATCGGGATCAAATATTTCCTTCTTAATGCCGAGTAGTGATCGCAGAACATCAGAAAATGCAATGTGTTCTGGGTCGAAAAGTTATCACACTTACACGGCATTGCATTTTCGGGAGTACACCAGGTTGGGAAGTGTCCAAGGGTTAAATGGATCAAATTAAACCGAAAACGAGTTAAAAGAAAACGATGATAGGGTTGATTTACAGTAGTTAGATATAGTTCAGGGCCGGCATGAGTGCTCAAAATAATGCTAGTCCGCACCGTTGGTTTCTCAAGTTCTACTTGTTCCCTTTCCAGACTTAGCAATTCTCCCATCATACCTTTAATCAGGGCAACGTCTTTAGCAGTTATCGAGGCCGGGGGAAAAAAGAGATCTGGTCTCCCTAACTTAACAAGACAGTTTTTAATGTAAACTAGCCACAGTATTTTATTTACTCTATCCAGCTGCAAACAGTCTTTGGTTAAGGGGGATTTCTTGGTTCAACCAGGTCTTTAGCCAAGCCAGAACAGGGGCCACTTTGATCACTTTGATATATCCTACACCAAGTTCGGCGTGAACAATATAAATTGAAGTAGATTGTGGTACAGAGAGAACAGATCTTAAAAATTTGTTCTCAGTAATCTGTAAACTTTCCGTAGAACAGTTACCCCAAATAGCACTTCCATATGTAGCAACAGCAAGGCATTTTGCTTTATAGATTTTCAGCAGAGTTACTATTGGCCTTGCTCCCAATTTTTTTGTAAAGCCCTGGAGTGCAGAAGATGATCTAGCAAGGGAGATGTTTCTGTTTTTTATCTGTGGACCCCAAGTGCCTCTCTCATCAAAAGTAATCCCCAGGTAGGGAAAAGTGGCTACTCTGCAAAGCTCTTGTTTCCCACAAGTAAATATTTTTTTCAACTTATTATTTTTGCCCTTGCCCATTATCATAATTTGAGACTTTTTAACATTAATCTTTAGGTCCAAAGAACCCATAAAGTCCTCAAAAGCATCCAATAGTCGTTGAAGACCAACACCAGTACGTGAGAGCAAGACGGCATCGTCCGCGTATAGGAGAACTGGAATTCCAAGCTCTCCTATACGTGGGATGTCAAGGGTTGCCTCTTTTAGGGTAGGTTCCAGGGCATTTATATAAACAGTAAATAGGAGGGGTGCCAAAATGCACCCTCTGCCTAACTCCCCTTTCTGATCTAAAATGACTCGTGCAACGCCCCTCCGAGGTAACTCTAATCGAAGCTATTAGATCAGTATGTAAGTCTGCTAGAAGACTAACAAGGGCCCTGTCCAGTCCTGTATCAAGCAAAATTTTCCATAGTTTGGAACGATTTACAAGGTCAAAAGCTGACGAGAGGTCCATGAATCCCAAGTACATGGACCCCTCCTTGGCCCTCGTATATTTTTCTACTAGTAAGTGCAAATTAAGGCCTTGATCTATTGTGCTCCTTTTTGATCTAAAACCATACTGAACGTTTGATAGGACCCCTTTCTCGGTTAATCAATCATTCAGTTTTGATAAAATAACCCGGCCCAATATTTTCACCGATGAATCAATCAATGAAATGGGTCTGTAACAGGATGGATCTTGCCTGTTACCCTTTTTAAAGACTGGTACAATGATGGATTTTTTCCAAGAGTTCGGGATTTTATCATTTGAAAGGGCATTAAAAACATTACATAAGACTGTAGACCAAAATTTCGGTGCACTTTTAAAAACATCCCCTGGTACCCCATCAGGACCTGGTGCTTTATTTTTCAGGGTCAGAGCTATTGCCCTTTCCACATCTGCTGCCACAAAAATAACGGCGGCCTCAGCAGTACAGAGTTCCACTACCTCAACTTCTGGAAAAACAGCAGAGGTGGCAGCACTGCTAATTTCTGTATATATATGTCTAAAATGTTTGATCCAGCCCTCATCTGGGATATTTGCCTCTAAGGGGGTGTTTGGGTCATCAGAAAAGAGTGGCTGATTTATTATTTTCCAGAATAAGCCACTATTTTTTAGAGTTTCTGGGTCAAGAAGTTGGGCCAAAGCATTCTCTTTCAGGTCCCTCTTTCTTTCTTGGATAGTTTTTTTATACGCAATCCTTGCACTAACTATATCTGCACGAATTTTGGGAATTGCTTTCAGGGCTTTTAATAGTACTCCATGCGCTTTTGAGCATTTCTTGTCGAACCATCTTTTGCCCACTAGCGACTTCTGCCTAGATTTATTCTGAAGGCTACGGTTAATTTCTAAGCATATATTATCAAATGTCGCTATAACCTCTTTGCATTGTGTTCTATTTGCTAGGCATATTGCAACTTCATCCTCTACTTTGGACAAAACCTCTTGAAGAAAGGTTTCAGGGACTATTTTTGTCCATTTCAACCTACGGTTCTGATCTTTTACTGTGAGGTTTGCTCCCCCTCTAACTTTTACTGTTTTTAAGGAAATCAAATCTGTATGCTTCACTTCAAGTAAAACAGGATGATGATCGCTAAAAGCTGATACCTCAGTGTAATCATTTATCACATTTTTTAACAAAAAAGAAGACACAAAAATATAATCTATAATGGTACCCATATCTTTACCCTTAAACGTAGGGGACCTATTTTTTCCATCCCCGCAGCCTGACTCATATAGGTTCCATCTCACAAGAAAGGTTTCAAGATACTCTCCACGCCTGGTATGTTCCAGATGAACAGAAGAGGAGAGGGGGGGGCCTTCATCATCCTGGCTGATACATGGTAGGGTGCATGGGTGTATATTAAAGTCCCCTAATAATATTAATTCAAAAGTATTTACATTAGCACTGTAGACTGACAAAAATTTATCCAGTACTTCCAAATTTTGACTGGTACACTCATTTGCATGTGAATTATAAAAATTTACAAAAAGAATCTTGGCCTTTTCTTGAGTAGAATGTTCGACAATCAAACAGTTTTCTGAACCCGAAGAACACTGAGTTAGTGTACCCTTTATGTCCAGTTTAAATAGACTTAACAAGCCCCCCTTAGATCTTCCTGCCACACTACTAATAGCTGGGTTGCAAAAGTGGCTATAGCCATCCAAAGAGAAGCTGTTCGTATGGTCCCAAGTCTCTTGTAGGGCAATGATATCAAAAGATTTTAATGACATTAGCCATTCAGCATTCCCAATTTTATTCTTTATACCGGCAATGTTCCATGTAGCAATTTTAAGGGACGGTGCTGATACCTGGATAGAATTCCCCAAGGCGTCGGGCAGTCAATCATTTTCCTCCAATGATGATAAAGCAGTATAACGATTGTAGAGAGGTAAAGTATTGTCAAACTGCCTATTAGCTAACTGGTAACGATGTAAGTCCCCATTATTTTGCTGCAAAGGTACATTCAGAGGTGCATTCGGAACACAACCAGCCATCCCCCATCCATGCCCATTTGCAGGAAACCTTTGCTGAAGAGGCGATCGATATTGAGTGTTATCCAGGTGATTATAGAAATAACCAAGGGGTCTGGCACATACAGAATTTTCCAGGGTTGGTAAAGAGGCGGCTCTAAGGAGGACTGTTGCAACATGTTGTGGATGTTTAAAATTTACAATGATGCAATCCCCTCTTATATTTTTTCTTCCGTTGCCAATCCAACTGACTCTACGAGTGGATATTATATCATTAGAAAAGGCAAACAGAAAACCACAATTCCTATTCAGCCAGGCAAGTATTTTATTTTTTAGGGCAGCATGGGTTTCTAGCCTAGGATCAGTCATGGAAGAGTCAACCTCTGGGACATTTGTTAATACCACAGTGTATGGGACACACTCCGGTGGGAGGTTGACAAAGTTTTTCCTCCTAGGTCTACTTCTTCCGACAATATCTCCCCCTGCTAAGTTATTCTGACTGCCTTTTAATGCTATTTGTGGTTGTACCAATGTTTGGGCTATTGCAGTTCCCACTGGTGGTAAGTTAGCAGATGGAGTATTCAGTGCGTTTACGACTGAGGGAGCCTGAGCAATAGCCCCTGTGTCACTAACCCTGGTACTAGCTGATACAGATGCTCCGGGTCCCGCTATACTGTTGCCCATAGGACCCGGTGGGCCAGGTTGAGGGCTCGTCAGGATAGAAGACCGGGACAAATAAGAATCTAGGAGTCCTTCCAGTCTAGTGACATCTTGAGCAACTAGATCTAGCTTTGCCACCAATGGTCTGATCAGTGCCTCTAATTTGGACTCAAGGATGGTTGCCACAAGTTCAATATGGGCTGGATACAGGGTACTTCCCTCGACATTGTTTATGGACTCCGGAGTGTCTCCCCTGCTGAGTGATGTTGTACCTGCCTTTTTGGTCTTCCTCCCCACCACCCTTTTGACAGGTGCCTTCCTACATGCACGCACCATTCTCCGTACGGGAGATTGAGTTGGTGAGGGCCTTGGGGAGGGTGTCGGGCTCTGACTTGGAGTAGATTCAATTAAAAGTTCCCGCTCTTCTGTTGTCACTGTGATAGATGTATCATTATTGGTGTCAACATTGTTAGAGTTAGCCAAGCCACTGTCTGGAGAGGTAGGCGTACTCAGCCTTGTGGGTGACATTTCTGGGCCTACCCTGCCTAGTGATAGTCTCCTATCCTTATTAATCTTACTAACTACCTTAACAAGATAGTTGTCCATTGTCCTTGTATCATTAATTGCCGCTGGTTTTGAAGACCTAAGCTTGGACATTATAGGACCAATAGGTACTAACTACAGGGTATATTGAACAATAATATCTTATCTAGTTATAGTAGAAAACTATGATGTCAATAGGGCCAGCAAACATAAAACAAACAATAACCAATATTAAAAGTAATATCTTACTGAGAGTCCAGGATCCGAATAATGCGAGCCAAAGTCCGTGGCCCAGCCCAGCCTCCTATGGCCTCTGACCCCAGGAGCGAGGAATTCAGGTGGGTTGCTGCTGTGTTGCAGACTGAAGCGAATACGGCCCCCGCTCTACCAAGGTTGCTGCCGCTTTTGAAGCGCCTCCGGGCGCGCTGGAATGCCGAAGCTGTCTGGCCCCCAAAGGATCACGGGAGCTGTAGTCTCCCCCAACAGCGGCCAATGGTGTATTATGGCGGCGGGGGAGACGCACAGCGTAGGCACCCCGTCGGTATTGCACTGCCCTGGCCCCAGGAGCGAGGAATTCAGGTGGGTTGCTGCTGTGTTGCAGGCTGAAGCGAATACGGCCCCCGCTCTGCCAAGGTTGCTGCCGCTTTTGAAGCGCCTCCGGGCGCGCTGGAATGCCGAAGCTGTCTGGCCCCCAAAGGATCACGGGAGCTGTAGTCTCCCCCAACAGCGGCCAATGGTGTATTATGACGGCGGGGGAGACGCACAGCGTAGGCACCCCGTCGGTATTGCACTGCCCTGGCCCCAGGAGCGAGGAATTCAGGTGGGTTGCTGCTGTGTTGCAGACTGAAGCGAATACGGCCCGTTTAATTTGTATAATCAAAAAAAAAAAAAAAATTCCAAGTTCCATATTGTATTGCTAATGCTGCAATACGATTGAAGAAATGCGGCGCGCGTGCATCCGGGCGGCCGCCACCACCACAGTCTTGTTGCCTACCTTGTTGCCTGTCTCTCCTTACCTCCAGCCGGTTCCTATCACACCTGGCAGCCTATCATGCCTGCGTTCGAGCAGAAATCGGGTGGAAAAGCTCAAGGATGGCACCGTTGTTGACACCGGAAAAACGGAGAAGAAATGTGCTGTTTTTGCGCCGTTTATGCACTGCTTCGGACATCAAAGGAGCGAGAACGCCAACGTCCCGCACACGATTCAATACGCCATTGCTATTGCCGGGGGGGCGGGGTTCCGATCACCTGTGGCTAACTCCATGAGGTAAGGAGGCGGTGGAATGGAATGAGATGGAAAGGGATGAGGCACGAGCTGGACTTGGGTAGTTTGGGATATGTTCCTCTCTGTTCACCCTGGAGTGAGTTCGCGGTCCGTCGCTCTGGCACTCCCAGTAATACGCCGCCCCTCTCTCTGCTGCTGGACATCTGCGGTATTCTTATTCCATCCAAAATAAAAGCTTATCTTTATTAAAACCTGGATGTCCTTGTTTTTATTTTTATTATATCAGTCGCGAACCATGGAAAAAGTTGCTGTTTGACAATCACAGAATGTAGCGCTGTTTAAAAGTGATAACAGTTACAAAATAGATTGTCACACGTGTTAGTGGAATGTATTAGGTGAGTGGAGACTTTACCGAGGCATTATGGCAAATTAAGAATCAGCAGAATGCGCCCATGGGTTTCTTGCGTTCTTATGGTCTAGCCCCTCGCCTTGTTTCTGCAGAAACAGCATTTGTATAGACAACAAAGCACGACCGAAGCGGAGGTTGCTAATGCGTCCCTCCTAAGTAGGACTCCAGGGGCCTCTTTATCAGTGCCCTGGACACGCACACGGAACCCCGAGCTTCCACCAAGAAATGGGGTACTGTCGGCTGAATGGGTGCAAATACCTGGCATTTCTGCATTCCTAATCACACACAAAGGGGGGCCTAGAGGAGGTTTAAGGACCAGCCTGGGTACACTCCCCACTGTAAACGTTAGACACGCAAAGAAACCCACATGTCCAAACTAAGTCAGTCAGAAAGAGATGTTCACTAGAGGGACACTATTTCTCAAAAAAAGGAAAAATTCAAGGGAATATCCCTTCTAAAGGACAATTCCCCTCACACACCAATGATGTCATGCTTCATCATAGGGGTGCCTCCTACGTCAGAACCTAGTTCTGGCGCGTGCTACGACCTCCTCTCTATGAGGAGGGAGCTCAGGGGTGTTTTCAATGTGGGCACATGGGCTGTGTGGCTGTCCGAGCCCCCCGCAGCGGGCCACTAAAGAGGGAAGCTCTCTAGTGCCATCGGGGCACCCCACACCCCCTTATGGGCAGGGACTCAGAGAGGAGTCCCCCCCAGCCCTCTTACGGTGCGCAAGGCGAGCGTCACTTCCTGTGCGCGAGGACAGGGGTATATATGCCTCCCCCACCATCTGGACGTCCTGTTTCGTGCGCAGGACATGCCGTCGTGTGGGCCGTGCGGACTGCTGCTGAAGTCGATCGAGGAGGGATTGAGAGGGTAGTCATCATATCCCCCTCCCCCCCATTTTTGGGGTCTCACCACGTGGGCCATTGTCCATGTGGGACCTCTGTCCCAGTTACAAGTTCCCGGTCCGGCCCCCACGGGAGCTCCACTTTTCGGTACCTGTGGGGGTTGGGGTGCAGGGCAGTATGGGGGTCCACGTCCTGAACAGCCGCCGCATAGGCCTGCATGGCCAGCCGCAGGCAGAGGAGCGTTAGCTCATCTCACCTCACTTCTCCAGCATGGCCTCCCCCCCCCTCTGCTCCCGCACCAGGTGGGCCCTGGCAGCAGGGTCAGGTTACCTTGGGGCACCGAGGGGAGTGCCGGGCCCGACCGCTAGGGAGTCCATGCGGGGCTGTCATCCGTCGAGGCAGGCCTGGCTCAAGGAGGCGAGTGGGATCCCTCCAAGGGTTTTGCAGGGAGGGGTAGCCCCACTCGGCACTAGCTCTGGCGTGGGACCAGCGCACCGCCCCCTCCATATGGGAACATGGTAGCGGGGGGCGGCTGGCAGCGAGTCACACCAGCTGGACATAGCCCAGGCACCAGCGTGCAGCTCGAGCGGGCAGTGAGCGACGTCACCGTTCATCGCCTCCCTAAGCAATGAGGTACAAGTAAAGCACATAGTACCAAATGGATGCCTTCTCCCTTGAGCGAGTTCATCTAGAGGTGTCAGTACACCCTTGAGGTGGCCTGCAGGTCGCGGGTCGACCCCGTATGGGCTAATGTATAATTTCCTTCCATCAGCCACAATTGCAGTGGTCGGCTGGGTCCGGGCGCTCGCCCTCATGTGGGGTGCCGGGCGGTGCTGCAGGGCACAACGATTTCCTGGTCTGGCCCGGGGCGAGCCCCGGGCCTCGTCACGGGTGTGCTGTACCTGCCTGGGTGTGGGGGGGGGCGCTGCCTTCAGTGCCTGGCAGCGGTTCCTGGGCTGCGGGAGGCGACGCAGCCTATGGGCACGCGCTGCAGGCTTGGCTTCGGCGGGTAGGGTCAGCCCGCTGTGGTGGCACCGCACGTTACCCGCCTGTGGGTCGTGTGTCGATGCGTGGCGCCGCGGCACTGAGCAGGTTGATGGGCGCTGGGTTTGGGGCACCGTGTGTCAGTAGCCTGTTAACAGTAGGCAGAGCGCCAGTTTCACAATACAGGTCCTGAGTTCGACCCTCACATAAGGGCATTTATGATCACCAGAGCTCAATACATAGAACGTTCATCACCAGCAGTTCTCCCTGGGTCACAGGTTGATCACAGCCTCACCCAGGAACTGTCCCATTTAAACGTTCTCTCTGAACCGAACGCTTGGGTGGTTCGCCCTCCAAGTTTTCCAGTTCCTGGTGGTACCGGAAATCAACAGACCGGGTATACGTAGGCAATTCACCTGGGGAGGCCCCGCACCTGGCGGGATATAGGAGCCACCATTGGCGAAGGTCAGAGCTGAGAGGGGAGGCAGGCACCCAAGATCGTGCCTGATCCAGGAGCCCTGCGTTCGTTCAACTCCCGGTGATTCTGAGCAAATCACTTATCTCCTGGTGCCAGACACTGAGAGCTGGGAGGGCTGGGGGACGGGATGGAGGCAGCTTGCCTGTGCTGGAATCCAGGGCTCGCTCGGGATGGGCATAGAATTGAGACCTTTTTAATAGTGATAGTGGATGCATAATCTCCAAAGGTCTGAGGACTCAACGTGTTTTGGAGTTTTCAGACTGTGTGTGGGTGTCAGATTCCACATGCTGGACGTTCACTCGGTTGAGCACCTTCTGTGTAGATATGTTTATAACTTGCACCAGGTTTCAGGCAACTAGGCCGAGAGCTGTAGTGGTCAGTGTGCAGTGATTTGTACAAGTCACCTGTACCCATCCCTGTAGGATTGCTCAGCAGGTTAATACACCTGCTTCAGATAAGTGTGCGTGAGATCGGCTTCACCCGTCCTAATCACAGCAAGATGGGTCAGTCGCTCAAGATACCCTGGATAGATCTGCAGAAAGCGTACTTTGGAATTTTCCAGCTAGATAGTTCAGCGGGTTAATGTTCCTGCAGTGGCGATCTGTCGGTCTGGGGTTACAAGTTTGACTGCAAGCACGGTTGGTCTTCAAAGCACTATACATTGAATGGACTTGTACCGACCAATAATAACACTATATAGTTACACACCAGGAGACATTTACAGTTCTACTACCATCCATTATAATATTAAGAGACGTGGCGCTGCTTATAAAAGTGACTTTTCCTGCTTTGCATTTCAATCCATTGAGCAAAACATACTTTATTTTGGTTAAACAAAGATAAGTGGGTTTTGTTCTAAAATTCAACCTATGGCAAAGCTGAGGTTCCGTTTCTCTTGCCCTCTCTGCACTGGGGTCAGTGTGTTTGGGAGATGAAGAAAGTTGAGCTATGTTGGGGAGTGTTGCGTGTAGTTCACAGGTGAGCGGCACAAACCCCCACTCGATTAACTCCGCCTTCATCCTTCCGATGCCAGGAAAGCGCAAAGGCTTCTGTGGTAGGCGCTGCCCCAGTAATGGGATCGGTTTGTTGTGCCCCGGGTTTGCCCCACAGACAGGTGCAGCCCACCCTCATCCACTTGAGACGCTCTGCCAGCCACTCTCCGCCCCTGTGAAGCAGCTTTTGTAATCATGGTGCTGTCATCACAGATGGCAATTGCGGCGCTGTTTGGATTCCGTGCACTTAGCGTTCCCGAGCCTGCTGTTCTGGGCTTTGAGTCCGAATTTACAAAGCCTGGGTTCAAGGTTGAGCCTGTGAATTAAACCACTGCAGTGAGCCACGGCAAATGTGTACTCACTTTATTAGAGTACCGCTGTGCACCTGGAGCTTTTAGTTCAAATTGTCATTGTTCGTGCCATTTGGTGCTAGAGGCGAGGGGGGCCTTGGTAATGCAAGCACTTGTGAGATTTTGGTTGGGATACCAAATATGGCTGGTAGGGCAGGTTGACTTTGAGTTTTCTCGTTTGCTCACTCAATCTCTCCCTCTCACAACCCAGGTATCGCCCTGAGGCAATTAGAAGGTAGAATTTTAGAGGGGCAAGGGTTCATGGCCAGGGCCGGTGACCATTGAGCTAGAAATCAGGAGCGGGGGTGGCAATGCCGTTAGCGCATGTAGGGGCCTGCGGTACAGATTGCAGGTGGCGATCTGCGCATAATCTGGAGGTCACTGGGTTCGAGTCCAGGCTAAGCCGACTCTCCCTTGTTCTGCTACTCCTAAATTGAGTGCCCAGGCCCGGTCCGCGAGGGGGACTCTATAAGGTAATATTGTAGAGGGGCAATGGTTTATGGCCAGGGCTGCTGACTCTCAACCTCCCAGGCCAGATGTGTAGTCCTGGGGGGTGGGTGTGGTCGAGCTAAAGTGTTTCGACAATGTGTTTTATGATATGCCACTGAATCTGTTTAAATGTTTTCACGGTAAGCAAACAATAATGTTGCAGGTTCGATCACATTGCGGGTCGGTATTGGACGGTGACGTAGTTACACATTACCGGCTAGACAATACTTTCTACGGCTGTCTCGATGCTTTTACAGCGCTTGAGGCTCAAGGTTATGTTGAATCTGTTTAAATGTTTTCACGGAAAGCACGGAGCCCACCGCGTGTCACCTATTTACACATTCAGGCCACTTGAGGGCATTGCTACACCGTTCCCGAGCTAATATTGCTGACAAAGGAGTATCACGAGTTGTTGTACAGGGAAGGCAAGTCTCCATTAAGCACGAAGCCAACCTCATTCGGGATGGCTTAAAGTCAAGTAATTATTAATGTTATACACACATCCCAACTGGTATTCAAACCAATTTAGTTGGTGTGTTAAGTACTAAGGGGATAATGATTGTTCTTGCAGGTCTTGTAGGCTGATGATTTTGGAACCGCATTTGCGCACTGTTTCACACAAGCTCAATGGTAATTCTTGTGCCTCTGGTGGCACACGCTCCCAAAAGACAGGGGTTCAAATTCTGCCATTGTCTTCAAGGTATCTCAATGAGCTGAATGTTCATGCAATGCTTTCAGCATGCATTTCCCATGTTCTCCTCAGAAGAATTTGACTTGTTTATACGCTTGCGAATAGGCACGGTGTCAATTGTATTAAGTTTGAACATTGTCATCGAGCACAACGTGTTGTACCAGTTTATATGTAGGTACTGTTCTACAGGTTTGTATAGTACATGGAGTTAATTGTATTCTTACTGCACTTTGTTGGGGAGCACGATGTGCATTACTCGTTACATGCTATGTACTTGTTTTGCAAGATTGCACGGTGCTAACTAGTATAATTTTTCACGCGCGTGGTGGAGTAAGTGCTGACATTTAAGTCCACAGAGCGCGGAGGGTCGAGCACGCAATGTGGGGAGACAGAGGGTTCAGTGTCCTATTGCACCTAGTCTGGGCGCCACAGATGCAGCAATTCCCTGCGCTATGGCTGGTCGAGGCGGGTGTAAACAAAGGGCAGGTTACAGGTTGCTTTAGTTAAGCCATATTCACACGTTCTCTAGCCAGGGCAGCAGGAGGGTTGCGGCAAGTGTCATTGAACAAGGGTTCTGCGGTGCAAGAAGTTTGGTAAACTCTGCTTTAGAGTACAAATGGTGACAAGGTATTATAGACCATTTGGCATCCCCAATATTCAAGAAAGGACAGGTATTTGCACATATTGTTTCCCCCTGGTTCCCGCAGACTGGTCTGGCCCCTTGGTTATCCTGCTAGGGGTAGAACCAGAGATTGGAAGGGGCATCTTCGGCGACCTGTGTCCCAAATAGGTTGATAGTCAACGCTGGGGTGAACGTAACATGAAAGGCATGGTTACTACTGAGGTTGTCCCAAAGTTGGGGGCAAACTAGGTTGGAGCAGTAAGTCTAAAGTCCTCAGGAAGCTTTCAGCATTCCTTCAATCTAAGTAAGGGCGGTTAGCGGTACATAAGTAGCAGCGTGTAGGTAACATACACCGGTTTTTCACAAAGACACAATTAGGTTATGGTCCAACAAGCACTATACACACCGAACCGTAAGAGTGATAGTAAGGTAGGTCGGACATCCCTTGTCTTCTACATGCACTGGCACATTGTGTCAAGAGTTGCTGAGGCAAAGTATTGCGGACAATTATAAGTACATTTGGCATTCCCTTTCAGGGTTCACGAAAGTGGTTAAACGAATGTGTATCCCTGGTCTTATGGCTGTGTAGGGCCATTCTCTTTAGAGATATGTCCATGGCGGGAGGTGTTTTATTGCAAGTTGCAACCCGGATATTCCCTCTTTAACGTCAGCAGCTTCACACATAGCAAGCAAGACGCAGCCTGGGATGTCTGGGGCGAACACTTTAGATTAAACCAGAAAACAAAAATTCCTGAAAGAAAGGAGGGATAAATGGCAAGTACACGAGGACTCCCTTGCTCAATGTCACATATAAAATGGCGAGAGGTCGCCAAGAGGGGAAGGGCATTGGGCCTTACAGCTGTGGGGAGCCAATCTCATTTAGAGATACGCCCAGGTGGAAATTGGGTGCTTCTTTAGGTTCTCATGACCAATGCGGTTTGTGGTATCTCCTAGCGGAGCCACTGTAGGTGTACTGCAGATAGACAGTAAATTGGGGATCTGGGATTATGACACTTCAGATAACTGGGACAGGAAGTAAGGCGGGCTGGATAACTCTTTCTTCTACCTTCATTAGCACATCTTATCAGGAGTGATTGTCAAAGGGATTGCACTTAAGCCAGGTAATGTTAGCACCCATCCACACTAAGCTGATTGTCAGGGCCGGACTAGGAACCAAAACCGGCCCTGGCAAAGTGCTCGGCCGCCCCCCTCCCCCGGGGGTTGAGTGTGCCATCGAGCACTTTGCCAGGGCCGGTTTTCAGATGATTTTGTTATAGGGCTCATTTTGCAGCTATGCTGCAAAAACGGCCCTGTAACAAAAATGACCCCCCAGGGGCCCAAAACAGGCCCCCACCCTTGCAGTCCACCGGGGGATTGCCTGGTGCCTGCTACGGCCAGCCCGGCCCTGCTGATTGTTTAAGGTCACCATGGGCCACATTTTTACACAGCCCAGTATTAGGCCCTTGTGGGTCAGTAACTACTCATAATCATGGGGACCCCTGATAGTAACTGGAGGTAGAGAAGCAGGGGAAAATCGCACTGAATAATCAAGCAAGATACTCTACCTACGTATTTTAAAGAAGGCTAAACATCAGCAATTAACTTACCACTCTGGCTAAATTCAATTGACCAAGTTCTTGAAAACACTAAGCAAGTTATTTTATTTATTTAAATTATTTTATTATATTTTTACGTTGTATACAAATTGGCAATAGACAATTAAATGTTATATCATAAATAGATCATATAGAAAAACAGATCCCATTTGTCATACCACACTCACAACATACATACAGATTCTTACTCTATCATTCTCACTCACACCGCATATACGAGCATAGCAAAATAAATCTAGAAACATACTAAGGAATTCAAGTTCCCAAATGACATGGATATAAAACCCTAAAGGTCTTGATCACCGATCTCACAAGGTTCTAAGGGCCTATTTTACAATCTGTACCCAGGGATGAATAGAAAACAACATGGATAGATATCTATTATATGTATAGATTAATGATTTTACTTGAGTGGGGGCAAAGTAATCCAAAGCGGGAACTTGTTGCAGCGCCGACGCGCGTTTCAGTGAAACCACCCTTTCTGGGTGTCCCCTTCTTCAGGGTCCATGTGAATTTTTAGAAGAGAACAATGTTTGACAATGGAACCTGTCTGTGATAGAAAAATGGAGATGCAATGTGTCTGGAGAGTCTTCCTGATTCGAGCGAACAATCAACATTGATCACAGATGATGCTAGACAAAAGCGTACTAATGAGCTGAACGTGTCTCTATTATAAATACGGGAGAGCAGGAGAAAGAGTTGTCTGTCAAGGCTCTGTTGCGCTGGGATGCTCATTGGGTTACTACGCGCTTTACAAAACCTTTAAATAAATTTAAATAAAATAAATGAGAAATCGTCAGTCTTAAATCTTCCACGATTGTTTCGTCGACTAACTCTTTAATCGCGACTCTAAGGCGGTCAATTCCGATTTATAAGTGAATGCGAGGAAGGCCTTGAGGAATTACAGTGCTGCTTGGCAGTGCTTGGCAGTGCTGCTTGGCTTATCAGACGGGCAGGCAGCCTCTGGGAAAATGGTGAACCAAGCGGAGCAGGTGTAGGTCCAAAACACTATCCAACATCCTGTAGGCATAACTATTTAAGCTTAGGGGTGACAGCAGAGCTCAGCAAGTTAATATTGTGCAGTCGAAGTGTTTAGTGTGTCTACTCAATGGACCATGGTATACCTAAACAAACAGAAGTTAGGCGCATGTGTGCTAGGAACTATAAGGATGTCATGTCAATCATCATTAAATCCCACCTTGGACGTGCCCAGTCTAAACACCCAACGTTGCTCAATGCGCAAGAGTTTAAGTGTGAGGTCAGGTGTGTTGGCAAAAAGATTTGGTTTGTCAATTACTGTCCAAAAAAGAGAATCTGCCGAATGCTGTAATTCCAAAAAGTGTTTTGTCAGTCGTGTATTCTGTTTAGAGCGCCTGATGGTACTCTTGTGTTCTTGTATTCGTATACGGATTTTGCGTGTGGTCATTCCTACATACCTCAAACCGCAGGGACAGGTTATGAGGTAAATGACCCGTTCGCTGTTACAATTGGTGTGATTTGTCAGTTCCCAAGGTCTATTAGTCCCAATGTCTATGTGTTTCGTGGGGGGGGTCTGAGGACACACCGAACAGGAACCACAAGGGAAATGACCCTGAATAGGTGGTAGTTGCCTTAGTGTATTAGTTTGTTGTCTGGCTTTTAGCAATAGTCTAGAATGTACTAGAGTATCTCGCAGATTCATGCTCCGTTTAAACGCAAACAGAGGTTTTTGTAATGTGTGCTGGCCTTTATTAAGTATCTTCCAATTGTTCAAGATCGATTTCTTCACCGCCTTTGAGAGAGTGCTGAAGGTGTTCACCATAATAAGTCTGGTTTGCGGCGGTTTACAGGATGTAGTGTCTAGTAAGGCGAAACAAAATGGACAAGTTTTTGGTGATTTTGAGCAAACGTTTTTCGCTGTCACCTTATGGGAAAATTGAAAGGAGAGTGCACAACTGTTGTAGAAAAACCCCTCACCCACCTACCTAGTAGGTGGCATGCTTCAGCAGTGGGGCCCAACTGGATTGCCTAGTACAATCCAGCTGTGCTACGACGCCTGAATTACAGCGGAGCAGGATTTTTGAAGTTGAACAGCAAGTGATGTGCTATGTGAGGTGTAGCTATAGGTTAAAAATGTCTATGAGGAATGCCCTTTGAAAAAAGTTTTATTAGAAGGGTCCCAGGACAAGTGTTAAAAAATTATACGGGATCTCTAGTTAGGAATCTTATTTTCCTTAGTATCCCTTGTAAATAAGGTCTACTAGTTTCAGCCTACTGGTTGGTTCCGGAGGCTTTCATCAGGACCAAAAAAATGGTGACTGGCCGTAAAAGCATGATATAGGCCAGATGAAGTGTAAATATCAGCACACACCCTAAAGTGTGCCGTGAGTGTAGTGGCGATTTACTCACAGTATCTCCGTATGAGAGTACCTGTAAATAAAAGGTTAGTTAGTAAGAATACATACAACAGTTGTTAACATGCATCTGAATTGAATGCATGCATCTCTGTGCTTGTAGCCGGTGGTCTAATGCCAGTAGCATGGTGGGCATGCACGAACACTAGAAAGAACTTGCGTGGCTACAATGTGCCCCAATAGTGTAGATATACACGGGGAATCCATGAGTGGGTAGACAAAAGGTGAGGCAATAGCATAATATATTAGGGCACATAGTGCTCATAATCTCTATTGTCTATCCGTGGTGTGTGTGTGTTTGATTTACACACACTATATTGTGTTGTGACAAAAGATAACTTGTGATGGCTAGTAACGTATAGTATATTGGCGACATACGCGTGCATATCATTCGACATTGATTAAGTTGTGGCGCGTTGTTTCTTGCTTGGAAATTAGCGTGACGATTAACACACAGAACACAACATAAAAGACAAACAACATAGAGGCTGATAAAGCGATCTCACTTGGTATCGAGGTGGTTATGCCTCTGGTATCCGATCGACGTAAAAACTCCCCCTCTTGACCCTAATGGAAAGGTAATGGCGATATATGGATCGGAAGGTTGAGCAGTTTGAGGCTGCGAGGGATTAATTGCAGTGTATTTATCAGTGTCACCAACTATGTGTGGAGCTCGACTGAGCCTCTGTGAAGGGCAAAGGTAACCAGTAGGTCAGCGTGCTTCAGGTGAAGCTTAGTACTCACGTTTGTCAGGTAAAGTAAGGTCCGGAGTACCTAGTACGTCGATCGGGTCCGCTTGGTCAGCCCCGTACTGATGGTAGGAGGGGGCTAAGAAGGAAGCGGAAGAAAAGGCGGGATGTCACGTGGGCGGCCCTAAGAGACTAGAGCGTAGTGACTGCAATGGTTGAAAGGTGCAATGGTTGAAAGCTGCGCATGCGTATGCGCAGGGTAAATGAAAGGGAAACATGGTCACGGGGAGAGATATTGACTGTGAATAAAAGTATGTTCTGTAATCCCACTGCTGTGCAGAGGAAAATGTGGCAAAGTATCTCGGGAAGGATGGAGTCATATGTGTGCCATCCTGTGTGTTCCGTGGAGTTGAGAAGAGTAAATAAAGTGGGTGCCTTCCTGTTAGCAGTGTGCTCTGATGTCTTAATAAAGTTTTAGAGGATGGCAGAATTGCCGATGATATTGAGTGGTGTGATAGCGTAAAGAGTTAGGACATAAACCTATAGCTACACCTCACATAGCACATCACTTGCTGTTCAACTTCAAAAATCCTGCTCCGCTGTAATTCAGGCGTCGTAGCACAGCTGGATTGTACTAGGCAATCCAGTTGGGCCCCAATGATGAAGCATGCCACCTACTAGGTAGGTGGGTGAGGGGTTTTTCTACAACAGTTGTGCACTCTCCTTTAAATTTTCCCATAAGGTGACAGCGAAAAACGTTTGCTCAAAATCACCAAAAACTTGTCCATTTTGTTTCGCTAAAGTTATTGGGGAAGAGGACAAGTTTACTCTCTTTTTCCTCGCTCTCTTTTTGTTCTTATTTGTGTCTAGTAAGGGATCACGATGGTTGTTGAAGTCCCGTTTGGCAGATCTTCTTACCAGCGCTTTGGGGTGCTGTTGATCTAGTAAGTTGTTCCTAATTGTCTGAGCATGTTCATTATACTTATCAGTACTGGAACAATTACGTCGCAGTCTCAAAAATTGTCCAAACGGGAGGTTGTCCCTGAGAGATTGTGGATGGTAGCTCTCATAGTGAAGGAGTGCATTCCGGGCCATTGGTTTGGTGTACACTTCGGTATCCAACTGTCCCCTTCATGGATATATAGACAAGTCCAGAAAAGCGAGCTTACTCTTACTGTATTCACATGTGAATTTGAGGTATTCGTTGCACGTATTAAGCCAACTGTGAAAGGCAGTTATGGATTCTTCTTCCCCACTCCAACCACGAGAATGTCATCAATGTACCTCTTCCAGACCCAGATATGGGTCTGGAAGGGATTGTTGGAAGAGAGTACAGTGTCCTGCTCAAAAGAATTCATGTACAAATTTGCCAGGCTCAGCGCAAAATTGCTGCCCATTGAAGTGCCGGACACCTGGAGGTACAATTGTGTCTCGGACAGGAAGAAATTCTCTTTCATTCACTCCAGTGACACAAAGGAAAAGGTCTGTTCACAACTATGAATTCACAAAATATTGTAGATTGCCCCCATTACTGTAGTAAGTCCATGACAGATACAGTAGTCCACTATCTGAACAATTTGGGCATGCTTTGTGCACCCCTCCACGTCACAGTACAGGCCCAGGACCTCCTATAAATGGACAGGTCTAGGGCTCTCCACGCATACTAGAGTATGTGAGGCAGGTGCGCAACAACCATTGGGCTGAAAGGATTCAGCTCCCCCACCAGTTTGTTTATCCTATTTACCTCTTTCTTTCTTTTAGTAGACTCCCCTGCATGACCCTTTCATTCCTTAATGGCTGTATCTGCATGACAACAGCGGCGAGACTGGCAAAGTTAAAGGGTTTAAAGGTGTGAAGTAAAGTCAACCCACCCCGTCCAGGAATGCACAGAGTATCCTGCAAAAAAAAGGAATAAAGCCACATCACAACAGACATTTGCAAAGAATGTAGGGGAGAGATGATTTTAAAGTGGGCATATGATATACATAGGGTTGCCACATTTTCAGATGCAAATGGGGACGAGGCTGGTAAGTGAATAGCAACTAAATCTGCTGTTAGCCTTTAAAAAAAAAAAATTCTCACTCACAACTCTTAACTTTTTTGCTCAGGCAATTTCATTTTATTTTATGATGTCACCAAACTAAAACGACAGTGGGGTTTAAAATAAACACAATACAGTGAGTGTTACAGAAAGTATAGTAGTCTTGAGGAGTTCGCAATGCACACTCAGATATTATAGACAAAAATAAGACGTCATCAGTAGCACAGTGAATGTGAAGCTGCAATTATTGCATTTAACAACTATGTATCGAACATAAAGCCAGGTCATCAAAAATGTTTAGAGACAAATATTGAACAGCAAAGAGTAAGACCCTGTTAGCTTTAATAATAATTTAGGAATTGTGTATGTTGCTTGGTATTAATTTTGATGTGATATATGCAGGGCCACTGAAATTCTGCTGCAGGGGAGAGCCAAATTATGCAGCAAGGTTGAGTAAATTATGTCTAATAATAACAGGATTAGGGAGTGTAGAGGGGAAGCCCTACACGGGGACTGGAGGTGGATACGTCCTCCACTTAGAATTAGTTACCAAACATAAGGATCCACCTCTGGAAGAAAACAAATAACCTGGGTCAGAAAACACTAGGGTAGTGAAGTGTGCGTGTCCCACTTTGGTTGGACACACACTAGGTTGTTTAAATACCCCTCACACACCAAGAATGACCCATGGTGTCATGCTTCATCATAGGGGTCTTCCCGCCCCGCTGCAGGATGGGGCGTGCTACGACCTGCGACTATGCGGGAGCACTGATGATAAAGTGCTATGTGTGATGCAAAGGGAGGGTCTGAGGTGAATGTAAATGTGAGTTAAAAAGGACCTGGCCCCATAAGACAAAAAACTTTAATATGTCAAGGGGGGCTGGTGCTAGTAAAAAGGTGGTGCGGAGATTCCCTACGTAATGTGTGGTTACTCCTAATATGTCAACATGTTTCGATGCGAAAGCATCTTCATCAGGACAGGGCTAAGATCCCTCCTAAAAAGCGTGTACTTATTTAATGACTATTAACATAAGTGAAGATGCAAATAATGATGCATTAATATACGATACCTAATAGTATACTTGTATATTCTGAAAAAGAAAAAGAAATTGGACGTGTTTAGTGTCCCAGGAAGCAAAAACATGGTACCTGCAAACATAAGTAGTGCGCCACAAATGTGACCAAACATGATCGTTGGCCACAAGTCTAATATTGCAGGAAAAAAGTGCAGTGACCTGTAAGAAATAGAGACAATACATGACACTAAACACAAACAACAGAAAACACACACTCTAAGAATTGCGTGAACTAATCTCTAGTGATCGAGATGGACACAGTGGTAAAAAAAAACAATACATACTTATGTGTATGTGAGGATTCTGCCTCATGAACCTTGAGAACGGGTGGAAAAGTCAAGGTGCCTCAATGCTAAATGGGAAAAGCAAAAAGGAAACGGAGAAGGAGAAATGGCTGTTACCTTCAAAACGCTGCTCGTATTATGAAAATACTTAACCAGCATAACCCATTCTACAACAACATTATTCTATGGAAACGTTACATTGATGACGTTTTAGTTATTTGGAAGGGGGACTCCGAATCAGTGACCACTTTTATGAATTGGCTGAATGAACAGAACATCTTCCTCAAATTCACACATACGTCATCTAACAGCAATCTGGTGTTCCTTGATCTCAACATCTACGCAGATGAAGGAAGATTGAAATCCAGCACGCACTTTAAACCTACGGTAAAGAACTGCTTATTGCTATTTGATAGCTTTCACCCCAGACACCTTCGGGATAATCTCCCTTATGGTCAGTTCCTCCGTTTACGGAGGAATTGTTCTGAACTTACAGACTTCAGGGCCCAGGCAAAGGATTTGGAAAAGAAATTGCTAGATCGGAACTACCCGGAATCAATTGTTAGAAAAGGACTCAAAAGAGCGTGGAACAACAATAGGGACTCCCTTTTAGAAGACCATACGCCACAAGAACAAGAGACCAGACCATTTGTGTTACAACCTATAACACCCATTCCAACCAAGTGTCCAAAATCATTAATAAGAATTGGAAGATCCTGAACTGTGGCGGCTTAAACTTACCAAAACCTATGTTCTCCCACAAAAGAGGCAAAAATCTGAAGGACATTCTGGTTCATACCAGACCACGTTCCTTACCAACCCGACGTACTACTAGTAACGTACTACCACCCATCAAAGGACATTATCCATGTGGTATGTGCAGTACATGCACACTCACCAAAAAAAGTATCCACATCACTTTTGCCAACGGTACTTCCTGGGAGCAAAGAAAATTCACTAATTGCAACAGCAAGAATGTTGTGTATCTCATTACTTGCCCTTGTAAGATGGAATATGTGGGTATGACCACTAGACAAGTGAAGATACGGATCGGCGAGCATAAGAGCAATATTCGCTGCAAAAAGAGTACGACTAAAATGGCAACCCACTTCTTAACTATGAACCATGGGGTTGAAGACCTCAGATGGACAATCATAGAACAATTGAACACCGAGGTTGGGCTGTTTGAAAAAGAGCAACGCTGGGTGTTCCGTCTGAGCACACACTTGACGGGCCTGAATGATGAGATACCGTGGTCACAGTTGACCTAGCACCATAATTTTCCCACATGTGTCATCTGATGCATGTCGGACTGCTATTGGTGTGTTCCTTTGAACCAGAATCTGCAATGATCAATTTTGAGACCCCCCAGTAATGCACCTCTTCCTGTTTCCCCTTTTTTAGCCATCCATTTAGTATATTTTTTTTTTTAATTTTTCCATTTATTTTTATCAATGTACAGCACTCTCTGGGAAGGTTCCTTTGAGTATTCTCTATGTAACCCACCTGACATTGATAGCTGGTGTCCCCGTTTTTCAAATAAACCTATAAGACTTAATATTGACCATTCCTTTTAAGACTCATTATATTCATCCTCTATATCAGGAGGCTCTGTGTAACCCACCAGGCATGGAGAGCTAATGGCCCCGTTTTCCATACTTATCTTTAAGACTATTTCTTTTGAGAAATCCCTGTATTTGTATTTATCCTATATATCAGGAGGTTTTAGCATGGCTGTTCTCCGCTACCCCCCCTTTTTTTACCTTTTGTTAGAGCATACCATTTGGCCAATGTGTTGCTCAGTGGTGTGACACGTGTTCTAAACCTGCGCGTGCACACGCCCGCAACTTAGGGAGTTAGCGCTTGAGATTTCTCAGCATACGATAAAACCAAATACCCGCTTTGCCATTCTAATACAATGTTCCATCTTCACCGGATTATTTTATCGTATTTTTGATAGCTCACACTGCTTTCCACGTATTTGTGTTTACGATTATTCCTCACTTCCGGTTTTCCGAGGGCTTTCCCCGGTCTAGCCTTTCGACAGTTTCTACCCGGAAGTCACTACCATGACCCAGGTGTAACGAGTTCTACCTAATTTAGCGATTACTGGCTCATTTTAAAAGAAGCACAGCCGCAAAGCCCCGCATATCGGCGGAACCGCGGGATGGACGTACATTGAGCTAAAGTCTGTGCAAGGGCACGTAAGTACGGCACAGCCGTTCAGGGATGCCGATGCAACCTTTCATAATACGAGCAGCATTTTGAAGGTAACAGCCATTTCTCCTTCTCCGTTTCCTTTTTGCTTTTCCCATTTAGCATTGAGGCTCCTTGACTTTTCGACCCGTTCTCAAGGTTCATGAGGCAGAATCCTCCCATACACATAAGTATGTATTGTTTTTTTTTACCACTGTGTCCATCTCGATCACTAGAGATTAGTTCACGCAATTCTTAGAGTGTGTGTTTTCTGTTGTTTGTGTGTAGTGTCATGTATTGTCTCTATTTCTTACAGGTCACTGCACTTTTTTCCTGCAATATTAGAGTTATGGCTAACGATCACGTTTGGTCACATTTGTGGCGCACTACTTATGTTTGCAGGTACCATGTTTTTGCTTCCTGGGACACTAAACACGTCCAATTTCTTTTTCTTTTTTCAGAATATACAAGTAAACTATTAGGTATCGTATATTAATGCATCATTATTTGCACCTTCTCTTATGTTAATAGTCATTAAATAAGTACACGCTTTTTAGGAGGGATCTTAGCCCTGTCCTGATGAAGATGCTTTTGCATCGAAACATGTTGACATATTAGGAGTAACCACACATTACGTAGGGAATCTCCGCACCACCTTTTTACTAGCACCAGCCCCCCTTGACATATTAAAGTTTTTTGTCTTAAGGGGCCAGGTCCTTTTTAACTCACATTTACATTCACCTCAGACCCTCCCTTTGCATCACACATAGCACTTTATCATCAGTGCTCCCGCATAGTCGCAGGTCGTAGCACGCCCCGTCCCGCAGCGGGGCGGGAAGACCCCTATGATGAAGCATGACACCATGGGTCATTCTTGGTGTGTGAGGGGTATTTAAACAACCTAGTGTGTGTCCAACCAAAGTGGGACACGCACACTTCACTACCCTAGTGTTTTCTGAACCCAGGTTGTTTTCTTCCAGAGGTGGATCCTTATGTTTGGTAACTGAGTCAATTATGTGGCATAATGATGCACATTTCGTGATAGCATTACTATATTAATTTGTAATTTTGACACTTTTTAACACTGTCTAAACATTGGTTGCATCTCATTAATACCAGTTTAAAGCTCAAATACAGATATAAGCAATAGAAAGGTGACCAGTCACCATTTGCAAAGGTCCTTCCACTGCGTGGCAACATATTGCTGCATTTTTAGTAACTTTTAAACTTTTAAGCTAAAAACATTTTTTTTCTGTTAACATCTGCAAATTGTGAGGCACATGATAGTTTATGTGGCAAATGCAGCAAATATTCAACTATGCGACAAAAACCACAGAAATACAGTTGCATACCTCCAGTGGCTCTGGATATATACTTGTATTAACTATTTGGACCTCGTATTTCAAACAAGAATAACTATGAGCTTTTGTTGAGTTCCAAGTGTTTTGATTTTTACCGGCTGTTACTTAAAAATATCCGCTATTGAGGTAACAGACTGACCAGGTGACAATCCCATGGGAAAATACAGCATGGAGGGAAAAATGGATGAAAGTGGGGCAGAGCCACTGAGAGAATGTAATAGGCTATTGTTGAAAACTAAAACAGCGATATGATTAAGCATTCACTAAAGACATGAATTCTCTCTAGTTAAAACATGTTTCTTGTCTTATGTTAACTAAAGTCTGGACTCCATTTTGTATTGTCATGTCTCCACGTGCTTTGCACGAGAAGAGTCCTACCTTTTCGCTAGTTGCTCTTGTAATCTGCCTAGTAACAGTCTATAAATAGCTCCTTTGTCCGTCTGGTGCATGCCCAGACTTGACCACATCTGTTATCAGTTAGTCCTTGTTTGACCATGTTTTCGCGGGCTCAGGAAATTGTTAACTCCGCCCACATATTGATCCTGTATCGAAAATGTCCATAAATGGTAATTAATTTTGCTCTATGTTGTATCCACCCACTTATGAGCCCCTCTGTTGTGTATAAAAGGGGACCGCGTACGCAAGTTCTTTGTGCTACTCTATGCAATACTGAAGAGTGTTGTGTAGGTTGTAGGACCACCCTTAAGGGTTAATAAACTCTGTCTTTGTATTTGCAGTTTCCGTGCCAACTTCCTTCTAGCTTTTGTTACAGGAGAGCGAACCTTTGTATTCTGTGGGCCTAGCTGGGGCCTGTACTCATCAATTGGCGCCCGTCACGTGGGGCTCATCGGCGAATCGGATGCTCGAAGGACTGGTCGTGACGAAGGTGAGGAATTTGGCCGGGGATGTGATCACTGCCAGTGGCGTCTTTTAGTCCTGGCATCCCGAGGTTTCTTCCTTCCCTTCTGAGCTGACCATCTGGGTGGCGCCGGTCCTCGACTGAGACCTCTTCTGTCGGTTTGCCGTGTGACAGCCGTTTGGGCGAATTTTGGAACTTGGCAGTTGGAATCTGGACACTCTTGATTGGTAAGAACCGTTGTACGGTACTTGCTCTGAGTTTTGAAGCCTGGGTTGGCTATTTGAGTTTGATTTGTGATGACCGGTCATATTTTGTATTGATTACTGTGAGAATATATGCGTTGCAACACATATAGGCAGGTAATGTGGAGATATTTCTCCGGAGTTGTTTAAATCTGAACGGCGCAAAGTTTAAGTGTCATTTTTGATAATACTGCATATTTTGCATTATTTTTGAGCATGCCTGCTTTTAGCGCACTCCGTAAGTGGTGCTGCTGCTTTGGAAACCGGTTAAATCTTGAGGAATCCGCTCCAGCCCCCCCAGAGGGGACTCCTAATAGGGATATGTATGTGAAGCATGGTCTTTCCTCTATAATGTACAGCGTGGAGGAAATACACCAAAAAGGATCCTGAGTTACGATGGCCTTTGTATGGATCGTTTGATATGCGTAAGATTGAGTATGTGGAACAGTGTATGTGTAAACGGCATGCTCGGCAAGACATGTTTGAATGTGTACTGTTATGGGTGAAGGAAGTGCGTGAGCGAGAGAAACGTTAGAAAGCGCTGATTGATAAAGAGCAACGGAAAAATTATTGTGTGAGAGCACAGGAAGCGAAGCGTCGGGAGGAAAGAGAACTGGCGGAGAGACAAGAGAAAGAGCGTAGGTTGCAAGTGTCGGGTCAATATGCTGTCCGCCAGCCACTTTATCCTGTCGTTACTAATCTCGAAGATGATTTTTATTTATTAGATCGCTCTCCACCCTCTTATGTTGGCGCGTCTGCCCCGAGGTCACAGGATTCCGGATCGGTTTCGCATAAGGTAGCCACGCGGTCCATATTATCAACTGCTCGTATGGGTGAGCTTCGGAAAATTTATTTTCGTGCGTTTAAAGGCAAGCTATCTCTTACTGAATTATTGGAATTTTTGGAAAGTTGGCAGGATAAAGAGAAGTTGTATTTTGTCGAAACTTTTTCTGAGGAAGTGATTACTGCCTTTCGGAAATATTCAGATGTTTTTGAGCCTGATGATGTTGTATCAGATTCTAAAGCATTACGTAACGGTGTCTTTTCTCCCTCTAGGGTACCCGATGCGGTCCGACGGCTGTTTGCATTGCGGGATGCGGCGTCTGAACTTAAAGAGAAAGCGCGCCAAAAGACAGGGGAGAAGGAGCAATCGGATTCACATGTCGACGGGAAACAATCGTCTACCTCCCATTCAGATAAGAGCGACCTAGTGCATGCTAAACCGATGCGATGGACTAAGTTCAGACACATCTTCCCCCGATGCTAGGGGATATTTTGTGTATAATTGGGTTTATACTCCCTGGCATAGGACTGATGTTATGGCATTAAAGAATGCATTGCCTGACCCCCGCAAGAATCCAGCGGCCTTTTATGAAGAGGTCGAGGGGGCTTTGAATTCTTGTACTATGACTTTAGCAGATATAGATTTGTTCTTTGGGCTCATTTTACCACCGGATATGTGGCGATCTGTGCGGAAGGTGGATGATCCAACCGCTTTTAAGGCTAGATGGTCTGAGATTGAGGATGAGGATAGGGAGAGGAAACCCGCGCAAAAACCGCCCCAGCTTATTTTAGATCTTCCTGCGGCTATCTTGACCAAGTTGAAAACGATTATTCCCCCTAAAAAGATTGACTGGAATATGTTAGCCTCGTGTAAACAGAAGGTTGATGAATCAGTTTCAGACTTCTTTACGCGCTTTGAGGAAACATTTCATGATTTCAGTGGTCAGTCACTTACGGATGATACGGGTCGACATCTTTTTGTTGATAAATATGTGGCGAATTTATTACCGGGAATAGCAGCTCGTTTAAAAGCGAGTGAAAGTTCTTGGTCCACCTCGTCTCCGGCATCCCTCCTGACCATGGCTCAGTATTATGAGCGTCAGGAACAAGAAGCGAAGGGGAATGAGGAGAAGAAATCGAAAGATTTGAAAACTAAGGTGATGTTAGCACAAGTGTATGGTCCACCTCGTCGGGGTGTTGAGAGAGGTAGAGGAGGATTCTATGGTCCCCCTTCGGGTCGGTCAGATGTTAATAGAAATCAATGTGCGTATTGTAAACAGTTGGGTCATTGGGCCAAGGATTGTCCGGTATTATATGCATCTCGTCAGGGACGTGGTCAGGGACCGCCGAGAGGTAGAGGGGGCTTTTCGAATTTTAGAGGGAACTCTAATGATCGTGCTCGATTTTAGCCTAACGTGCAGCAACGAGACAGACCTAATGTGTTTGATCGGCAAACTCAGTATCAAATGTCTGGGGATGACCGTTCTGGGTACCATGATTCACAGCATGCGTAGGATTGCGTTGGATGGGGGTTGGAATCAGTTGAAGTGCCGGTTGATCAGAGGGGTCCTTATGTTTCAGCAAATGTTTTGGGTTCTACTGATCAGTTCCTAGTTGATACAGGAGCTACTCGCAGTGCGCTGTCCAAACAATTGGTTCCGAGGGCTCCCCCATCTGGCTTAATGGTTACATCGGTAGGGTTTGATGGTACACTCTCTCGAAGCCCTCTATCCCGACCCCTTGCATTTCGTGTTGAACAACTTTCTGCACCTTGTCCGTTTTTGCTTGCCCCGAACACGCCTGACAACATTATGGGTCTTGATATGCTCAAGCACTTCAGAGCAACGATCCGCTGCTCCCCTACTGGAGTACGTGTGATATTAAACGATAATCACCCTCTGACAGAACGGATGTATGTGGTTGCAGAGGATACTGTGTTAGCTTCTCTCCCTCGTACTTTGTGGGCCACTTCGGATACTGATGTGGGACAGATGGCGATTCCGCCTGTCCACATTAGTGTCCAGGAGGGTGCGGTGTTACCGCGCCTCCCTCAGTATCGTATTTCCCAGGAGGGGGAGGAGGCACTCATACAGATTGTGCAGGATTTGATTAAGGTGGGAGTAGTGGAGGAAGTTCCCTACAATGTCTGCAACAGTCCTATTTTACCCATTTTGAAGAAAGATACCGATACTAGGGTTTATCGTTTTATTATTGACTTACGAGAGGTGAATAAGATAGTGATACCCCAGTATCCAGTGGTTTCTGATATCACGACGTTACTTACTCTGGTCCCGCCAACGGCGACCACATTTTCAGTAATCGATTTGAAAAATGCTTTCTTTTCGATTCCTATTCATCCCGATAGCCGATACCTTTTCGGCTTTACTTTGAATAATAGGTCTTATAGATTTTGTAGAGTCCCTCAGGGTTATACAGAGAGTCCTAGTATTTACAGTCAAGCATTGAAAAGACAATTGGATTCCTTTGTTCTGCCTGATGGTGTCGCCCTTATACAATATGTCGATGACATCTTGTTGGCGGCCGACACTCCTGAGCTGTGTGAGAAGTGCACGTTATCTTTGCTTTCCTTTTTGGCATCTCACAATCACAAAGTGTCGAAGAAGAAATTGCAATTCTGTAGACCAAAGGTGACTTATTTGGGTCACCTTTTGTCTAAGGAGGGGCGTGCACTCACACCAGATCGTATTCAAGCAATTTTGGACACACCAGTACCTTCCACACAGAAGGATGTGCGTGCATTTTTGGGTCTTGCTTCTTTCTGTAGGCAATGGATATTGGGGTTTTCACACATAGCTAAGCCATTGTTAGCACTGTTGACAAAAGATACCCCAATTCCTCTTCCCTGGTCAAATGAGTGTGAAATTGCCTTTCAGCAATTGCGACAAGCCCTTTGTTCAGCACCCGTGTTAGGTACCCCTGATTATACGAAGCCCTTTACATTATATGTACATGAGAAAGATGGATGTGCATTATCAGTTTTAGTGCAGATTCACGGCGACAAGCAGCGCCCTTGCGCATATTTTTCGGCTGTACTTGATCCTGTTGCCCGAGCATTGCCTGGTTGTTTTCGCTCGGTTGCGGCGACAGCTGTGTCAATACGCCAAAGCGAGGGAATTGTGTTATCTCATAAGCTGTTGGTATTAGTT
Source organism: Triturus cristatus (assembly GCF_964204655.1). Taxonomy (NCBI): domain Eukaryota; kingdom Metazoa; phylum Chordata; class Amphibia; order Caudata; family Salamandridae; genus Triturus; species Triturus cristatus. The sequence goes on from NC_140581.1 coordinate 306,585,065, forward strand.
TTCCATGCTGTTGATGCTCTGCTTAATCAGACGAAGACGCAGCATTTGACCAGTGCTCGTTTAACGGGATATGAGTTGACGCTTTTGGCTCCTCATATTACGTTAAAGAGGTGTGCAACGTTAAATCCAGCCACATTGTTGCCGTTTCCGGAAACTCAGTCTGAAGCACGAAAAGCACATGACTGTATTCTTGTGACTGAGGAACAGACAAAGGGTCGTATTGCTCTCCAGGATACGCCCTTTACCGATGTAGATGGAGAACTGTGGGTGGACGGATCATGCCTGAAGCTACCAGATGGTACGACTTCAGCAGCGTATGCAATTACCACATTACAAACAATAGTGGAGACAGCACGCATACCGCAGAAATCAGCTCAAGCAGCGGAACTGATAGCATTAACACGAGCATGTGAGCTCAGTGCAGGATTGTGTGTGAATGTTTATACAGATAGCCGCTATGCCTTCGGAGTAGCGCATGATTTTGGCCTACTCTGGAAGGAGAGAGGGTTCCTAACGTCACATGGAGCACAGATAATGTATGGAGAGTTAGTTCACAACCTTTTGAATGCATTAACATATCCAAAGAAGATTGCTATAGTTAAATGTAGTGCCCATAAAAAGGTGGTTGATAAAGTTGGAGAAGGGAATGCTTTGGCAGACCGGGTGGCACGAGAGACGGCGATGCAGCCTGGCTCTACTGCAATGTATGTTGTGAAGTCACAGGCAGAAAGTTGGCACGATGCTAGGAGAGAAGTGCTGGAGATACAGAGGACCGCTTCCGATAAGGAACGGGAGCAATGGTCCAATGATGGAGAATTAGATGATGAAGGGTGTTGGAGAAGTAAGCAGATGGATAAATGGAAGTTACCCACAGCTTTCGTACAACCTATGGTTCAGATGGCACATGGACTAGCGCATGTCGGAGCTTCCGCAATTGTCAAACTACTCACGCGAGTTTGGGAGCATCCGGAGATCGCTAGTATGGCAAAGAGGGTAGTGCAGACCTGCATGATTTGCCTGACTACAACCCAGAAAAGGGTACACAAACTCCAGCAGGAGGATTTGCAACACCCACAGCACCCTTTGAGGTTTTGCAGATGGATTACATTCAGCTTGAGCGCTGTAACAATCTGAAGTATGTTCTAGTAGTGGTTTGTGCCTTCAGCAAATGGGTTGAGGCATACCCTACAAAAGACAATACTGCAATGACTACAGCCAAGATGCTATTGAAGGAGTTCTTCTCTCGATATGGTGTTTGTAGATTGTTGTGGAGTGATAACGGACCTCATATTATAGCAGACGTTATCAAGTATGTCCTGAAAGGACTGGGAATTACCCAGAAATTTCATGCAGTGTTTCACCCTCAGTCTGCGGGATTGGTTGAGAAATATAACGGTACTTTGAAGCTTAAGATCGCTAAGATCCAAGCTTTGACTTCTTTGACTTGGCCAGACGCTTTACCGCTGGCATTATTGTCAATTAGATCGATACTGCATTCTCGGACCGGTCTCACACCCTATGAGATCGTGTTTGGACGCCCAATGAATATTTGGGGTCCACCGAAACCGAAGTCAGTGTATGATGTACCTTGTGTAATGATGAATGATTATCTGGCACAGTTAACGGATAATTTGGTTTCTATTCATCAACAGGTTCGAGAAGCGCTCCCTGATCGGTCCACAGGTGAAGGACATAACCTCCGGCCTGGAGACCATGTCATGATCAAGGTGTTTGAAAGGACGAACAGTCTGGAGCCGAGATGGGTTGGTCCTGAGCAAGTCTTACTCGCAACGAGGACAGCTGTGCGAGTCTCCAATCGGAAGAACTGGATCCACTCCTTGCACTGTCGTAAAGTGCCACCTGGATTAGTGGAGCCTGCTGTATTGACCGACCATCGAGAAATCCTGACTGCAGAGAAAGGCCGTGCTGTGGAACCGAACGACACTGAGGAGCTCTTCCCGGACCAAGCGATTCCTGGAGGAAGAAGATATCATCTCAGACCGAGGAGGTGATTTCTTTCTGTATCAGGATATGTTGTCAGAGCGGCCCTTAGGTTAGTGAAACGGAGAGCCAATGAGGCAAGGGGGGGATCAACCCTGCATTAGTGTAGTGACACCCGTCTTGGCCCGCTGGTGAAGAAATCAACGGCTGCCTAAGGGGAAGAGTTCTGACAACCTTTTAGTTTCAGGAAGATATTGACTTTTACTATAAAATGGAGAAGAAGAAGATTTTTTGTGCGACAAGTTTTATTATCATTGTAGCTATTGTTGGTATAACCACGTGGTTTGTTGAGGATGTGACTCCTGCCCGTGAGTTGCTTGTCTTGACTACTCCAGTGCCTGAGGAGCACTACTTTTATACCCTTCCGTATCAAGAATTGAAGCATCGTCAGTCTTATTTGAATAACACTTTTATCCAGATGTTGCATCATACCCATGTTGCTACAAATGCTACGAACTGTTGGATATGTGGTATGATGCCAGCTCATCAGAATAAAGGAGGAACGCCGTTCATACCTCTTCCTTTCTCTCATAATGGCTCTTGTAGAGCATCGTACACTTTGCTTTTTGCCACACGGAAACCTACAGTGGGACGATTACTTTTTAGACTTAATAGGGAATGTCATCAAGATAAAGAAGGCTATCCACAAGCGAATGGAACAATATGGGAGTGGGAAGAATATCGACCAGATAATGAATCGATCCCCTACATCTTCACGAACACCAGAGACACTGCTGGGAATGAACAATTTGTGATTCAAGTGGCACAAGCTCAAGCGGACCTGTGTGTTCAGAGTGTGGGTCATATTCCTGTTGGTGTTAGTGACTGTATTATTGTTTTGAATATAGATTGATTAAATAATAGCACTTTCTTAGCTTCCCATAATACGTATTTCGTATGTGGGAATAAGGGTTATTATCGCTTACCAGCCGGCTGGTCCGGAGTATGTTATGTAGCGTTCTTATTACCCCCTGTATTCTTAGCGCCTGCATCCTATCATAAAGATTTGAAATTATTGAACAATGTAACTGTAAATCGGTATAAACGTACTCTATCTATTGATGATGTTGACCAAACTGACACTAGCTTACAGCAGTATGTGGATTTTAACTTAGGATTGTTTTTCTTTGTTGGAGCTGCTCTAAATAGTAGGACGGTTCGACGATTAACAAGAGTTGTAGAGGCTGTAACGAATCAAACTGCTGCTGCGCTTGGGAATCTTACGGAAGAATTACAAATCACTAGAATTGTTGCGTTACAGAATCGTATGGTATTAGATGTTATGTTAGCAGACAGAGGTGGAGCATGTAGAATTATCGGAAGTAGTTGTTGTGTATTTATTCCTGACCACACGCCATCAGTCTATAACGCTATTAATAAATTGCATAAAATCGCAGCTGAGATCCATACAGAAAATGGCACTTGGACCTTTTCTGGATGGTTTTGGGCATTGATTACTACATGTGGATGGAAAGTTTTAACTGGTCTCTGTATTATTGTAGCAGTTCTGTTTTCCTGTTGCATCTGTGTTCAGTGTGGTCCTTTACTCTGTTCTTTATGTGTGTCATTTTGTATTCCTGATAAGAAAGCTATTGCCAATGTCACCTATCAGAAACATTTAAACAAAGAGGTGGAAGAGATGATGAAAATTGACATATATGATGATTATCCTAACAAGCCGAATGTCTTCAGTAAATGCTGAAAGGGTCGTCTGTTGAAAACTAAAACAGCGATATGATTAAGCATTCACTAAAGACATGAATTCTCTCTAGTTAAAACATGTTTCTTGTCTTATGTTAACAAAAGTCTGGACTCCATTTTGTATTGTCATGTCTCCACGTGCTTTGCACGAGAAGAGTCCTACCTTTTCGCTAGTTGCTCTTGTAATCTGCCTAGTAACAGTCTATAAATAGCTCCTTTGTCCATCTGGCGCATGCCCAGACTTGACCACATCTGTTATCAGTTAGTCCTTGTTTGACCATGTTTTCGCGGGCTCAGGAAATTGTTAACTCCGCCCACATATTGATCCTGTATCGAAAATGTCCATAAATGGTAATGAATTTTGCTCTATGTTGTATCCACCCACTTATGAGCCCCTCTGTTGTGTATAAAAGGGGACCGCGTACGCAAGTTCTTTGTGCTACTCTATGCAATACTGAAGAGTGTTGTGTAGGTTGTAGGACCACCCTTAAGGGTTAATAAACTCTGTCTTTGTATTTGCAGTTTCCGTGCCAACTTCCTTCTAGCTTTTGTTACAGGAGAGCGAACCCTTGTATTCTGCGGGCCTAGCTGGGTCCTGTACTCATCACTATAGGAGTGAGGGAGGAAGCAGGGGGAAGGTGAGTGTATGAGGGAAATAATCAGTGAGAAAAAGTAACGCTCAGCAAGAAAAAGGAAGGGTAGACATGCATGGAAGAAGCTAAGAGACAGAGGAGAGCTGACAGTTGAAGATTAGGGCATGGAGGTAAGGAGTGAACTGCAACTGCGGACACTGCTGACATATTGAACCTATATTGCTCACTATAAAGCATACTCATGCAGCTCTGGTAGCAAAGATTGACACTCTAGTGCTTGATGTAGGATTATCTCGGATTAGAAGAAACTGGCAGTTTTAGTATCGGAAGCCGAAGCAAAACTGACACGAGATCGGAGTGCTCAGGAAGCACTTTGAGAACGTACAAGACAGAATATTATTCCTTGAATACTGGGCCGGAAGATGCAGAAGGAAAAGCTACGAGGACCAACATTCAGATAGGGGGCCTCTTTGAACAAATAAAGGGCTTTAGCACTGAATGTTTTTGGGAAGGGTTACTAAGTACAACACTTACAACCTATTACCTGGCAAAATTCTTCTCAGTTGAACAGGCACAGGCCCATATTATTACTACTGCCATCCAAAGGGCCAGCCAGGCCTATAATAATGTCATCTGCTGCAACTACAGAGTTTGCTCGACTTTGTTTCACTTGCCACAACAGAGCTAATTGTTATACTACAGACAAAGCGGCATAATCTTGCAGTGTGCTAGGTGAGATGACCCCAGAACTGCCAAAAAGTGGGCAGGCAGGGCAATTTTCTTCAGGTTCTGCTCCTTGAAGAGGCCATGCAATGCGCTATAAGTGAGACTGTCGGCATGATGTGCAGCATTTTTCACAGGGTGAAGGGTTAACTGTAATCATAGTCATGCTATGAAACAGACCATGCCCATGCTGTGACAAAAGTCTGACTTCCAGTTGACAGGTTGTGGTAGGCAAGCATGATTAGGCAGGTGTTTAGAGCCTCCTATATTAGGCCTTTATTGTTATATATTGAGTAACATTAAGGTGCCTTAAAATATAATGATCCTGACAAAGGAGTCACAGTGAAGGAAAACAATTGGCCAGGGTCACACAGTTTAGGCATTATAGATAGCCAGGTTCTTTGGGACAAGGCCCACAAAAGCTCCAGACTGGCCTGGATGGACCATACACAATTGATGATACACAAGTACTGATTTTTCCAGATTACACTCCAATTGTGCAACAACAGAGGAGAGCATATTTGGAAGTTAAGAAACAACTCCCTGAAGTACACCTCAAGTACATGTTTTCATTCCCATCGGACCTGAAAGTCTTGTACAATGGGAAATCTCACATCTATGCTGATACATCAGCAGTATGGAAATGGGCTGAAGCTCTGACAAACTCGGGAAGCCCTATTTATTGGTCATCCCAGAACAGATTAAAATTCAGACCGCAACATAGGAGAAAAACACAAAAGGTTGACAAACCATCCACTACTCTACACAAGCTGAGAGGGCTGCTGCAGCAGTGGAGGCACTCCATGAATTGCTGGGCTTGATTATCACCAGTGGCTTAAGAGACAGCACATTGGTGATTAGTGGCAACACAGATGACCCTGAAACTTTCCAGAATATGGTACTCGTGGCTGACGCACAGTACGTTTGCAAAATAATAAGGCCCACTGGCTGCTCTTAGTTAACCTGGGCTGGGGTATATTGCCTGTTAGCATTCACTCATGGAAACTTTAGGTGGCAGCGATGTGAGATGCAACTTTTTGGGGGTTGTGAGGGATGCCAATGTGGACTATTGTAGGAAAACTGGACGTACATTAGGGAGAGTGCTGACTGAATTATAAGTGTTAAAGCTTATGATTCGAGTAGTGTGTATCAGCATAGTAATTGGGGCTTGAGTGCTGCTAGAGAGGGAAGTATGCAAGAGAGAGAGAGACTGCCATGCATACTCCTCTGAGGGATACTGGGGTTGACATTAAGAGCAATGATATATTACTAGCATGTAGGGAAATGTACAAGATGATCAAACATAGATTGAACCCCATTTGCTTTCAAGGAATTCACAGCCAAGCAACTCTGAGAGGGTGATAGATCAGGCTGGTTGTTAGCAAGCTTTCTTAATTTCTTCATCTGCTTGGATGCGCTATCATGTGAGATATAGGGCACATTTACTGAAGATTTAAGGACATCAGGCTCTTCCCATTTCATCACAAGATCAAAGACTTGCTCAGGAGGCACCCCTGGCTGAAACTATTTAAGCTATAGAAGTGATAACTAATGGCCAGAACCCAGGGTCGGATAGCCTGCCAAACAATCTTTACTCAACATACAAAAGACTGATGGCTCCTCAGCTCTTGGATGTCTATAACCAGACTCAAACTTTACTGACAGAGATTCTCGTACTGATTCTGCAATTTGGCTGTGATAGTTTTGATAGGACTTTGAAGCAACCACTCTCTATGATGAATATACGGTATAAAATCCAGGGGAAGGTGCTAGCAAATAGATTGTCGCCCCTGCTCTCTGTCTCATGATCAAAATGGCTTCACTTTGGACAGTTAAGCTTAGATGTTTTACACTTACCAGCAGTGGCATCATTTCCCTTTTCAAATTAATACAATTTAATTTTCTTCATCAAAACTATCTCACCTCAAGGAAGCTTAGAAAGATAAGGAGATTAAAGATTAATCTTTCAGACATGAGGGTCTAAAGATAGATTTGATTATCATAGATTTGTCTGTCTTTAGGAGTGCTGGAATCTATTAGACTACTCATTGACTCAAACAACAGCAAAAGTAGTGTGTGAAAGAATAGACTGTACTTGGAGGATGAGCATGATGGTCCTGATGCCTAGAGCCAAAAGAAGGAAGACTATTCCGGTGTGCAGATTTGATCATAGTGGCAGCAACATGTAGCATAGCTATGTCATGATGAACATCATAGCACTTACCAAAAAAAACATTTTGAGGGAGACAAAGAAATGGGTGGAGGCAGAATGTACAACAGTGAGAAACTCAGTTATACACATACGTGGAACAGATAGGGGGAAGCAATAATGTTGTAAACTGAAAGGCTTTCGGATTATAAGCCACCCTCAATGACCGGACCTCCCAACTGCATAAAACACTATACTGGTGTGTGGTTAACAATTAATATAGACTGTATAAGAGGCAGAAGATAATCAAGGGATAGACACACACTACTCACCGGAAGAGCAGATACACCATTGAGTTCAATAGACTCACGACCAGTGAAAGACCCGGTTTACTCAGGGTCCAAATCAGTATCCTATGGTATTGCATAGTTGTGATCATCCATTAAAAACACGTTAAAGCTGACCCCCAACACAGTTTTTTTGTATTGTTCACTGAGGTATATATCTTATTGTCTGCAATTATGGAAGGATAGGCTATGTCACATAAAGAGTACATTTTAAAATAACAATGTATGTGCTTTAAGGTGACATTCATATGCACTGTAATAACATGGTTGTTTTAACCTTTATAAAATGTTTATTAAAATACCAATTATTTGGAGCAATGTAACATTGTAGATACTGCCCTGGAGTGTCTTACCTTTTTTCTATCTGAGAGGGCATAAACAGTCCACATCCCCATATTTTAGTCATTTTCAAGACCTCTCACTACAGGGCTTTTCTCTGAGCCCTACATTCTTTACTCTTTATCTTATTAAGTTCGCTTTATTTATACAACCCTTTAATTTCTCTGTGATGTCCTACACAGATGATATCCTAGGATCATTTTCTTCAGCAATGATCTGGGGTCTGCCCAAGAGAAATTATGATCTTGCTTTTTCACAGTTGCCTCCTTGATCGAGTCAAATCAAAACTAAATTGTGACAACACAGAGGGCTTCATCTTTAGGGAACCTTCACTGAATAGATATGGTCTTCACTTTGGTGGTGGTGGTGGAGCTGGAGCCATCGCCCACTCGAGGTTGACTCAGCAAAAAATTCTGGATTAGTTTTCAACAACTTTTTCGAATTCTTTCAACAGATCAGGCACATTGTCTACTTGCATTAACAGCCTCCTCATGTTATGCAAAACCATCTCTTCTCGCAATCATAGGACTGCTATAAATTATACTATTTTCTCACAACTAGATAATGGAAGTCTATCTTGGGCTTCCTGCTTTTAAATCATTCAAAACCCTCCTGCATGCCTCATCTGAGGACTTCCCCCTTGTTTCACAATCACTTCTCACTCACTGTTATACTGTCTAGTGCCTTTGAACGTGAAACAATGTGACTTCAAAGTGTTGTTCCTAGATCTTGGCGCTCTCCATAAAACAGGTTCTCTGCTTCTTCACCATTGTTTCACTCTTTATATTCTTTCCAAAATCCTATGCTTTGCAGTAGTCAACTGCCTGCATTCCTACCATTAGGCAAGTACCTATTGGATGCTGATGCTGCTCATTTCTGGCATCAAAGCACTGGAACTCTCTGGTTCCCGAGCTCCAGAGACTCCAGTACTACAAATAAAAAGTGCCTTTTCCATATTAGTGCAGTCTCCACCTCGCCTTCGTTTACTGCTCAGCACCAGGCTGCTTGGTTAGGGTAAAAGTGCACTTTACATATTATTTTCAATCATTCAGTAGAACAATAACTATAGAAGTGTGCTTAAACTGCACTATTTGCCACAATTTTTCGAACCACTCTGGGAGGTGGGTGGATGGAGGAACCCTCTTCTAAAGTATTTTGAACGGTTAACGGGTTTAAGCCAATACAATTGACCTCAGGTGTTTTACAGTGCATCATATGTCACTAATTGTTGGCAAAACTGTAATTATAAAAATAAATGTCATGTGAGACTAGGTAAACTCATTAAATATGTACTAAAATACAACATTTAATATTTGTTCCACTAGAATTCCTTGAAGGAAAGTCCTAAACTTCCTGCAAAACTTGTTAAATACTTTTATGGATACATTCATGTTAGAGCTGTGATGTATTGGCAAAAAAAGAACCCCCTATGCATTATACCACTACAATGACAGGATGACCCACCAGCAATTTTTAGTCTGACTCTGAATTTGGCTCTGCCTCCAGCATTTGAATTGTTAGGCCACCCCCTTCCCCCCCCCCGAAATTTGGGTCTAGTTGCGCCCCTGATGTGAGGCTAGAGCCAAAGTCAAAAACCAGATAAATGCAGCTGGGCACTCAGGTTAGGGGAACACACCAGCCAGTATGCAGGGGACATTCCTATCCTAACAGCTTCATTTTGGGGGTGGGAAAATAGCACATGACAAATAGATCACTGGGAGACACCACTGCCATAGGGATATATGGCATATTCTTCTCAGACTATATATTTAGAGTTGGAATCAGCACTATTGTTAAAAAATATCTCGAAATAAAGTGGGAAAAGCACCCAATAAGTATTTAACACAACTTTTGAATTGTCCAAACAAGAACACAATATCATTAATTGTTGAAGCAATCTGTTTTCACAAGTTTCCAAATAGCACGGGTGGCTGGTGGAGGCTTAAAGTGGCGGGGCACTGAACGAGTAGCAACCAAGTCTGAACTGAAGGAGGGTCTTGGAAGGTTTTTCTTGTTACTTGAAAATGTCGGTAAAACGGTTCATTTTTAAGTATCAAGAAATCTCACTACAAAAATTGAAAGAAAGGTTCAAATGGTGCATTTTACATCTCAGATTCCTATACTCCAATACCTAATATTTGATGTTATTTGTCTCTTCATGGCGTTCTTAAGCTACACTCCCCCAAACCCACATTAACACCAGTGGCTAGCCCTGTCCATTGCCCTTAACAAGCCGGGCTCTGCAGATTTTGCATGGGCCACAGTGGTCAGCAAACATAGGCAGCACTGATAAACAGCCAATTCCCATCCCACCTGATGTCATTACATTGACTTGTGCCTAAGGGCAAGTAAGGAATCCTGCTCTGGATGCTGCCCGGAAAGGATGACATGCATTCAAAAGATAGTTGAAACACTGTCATGTGCTTGCATCCACAGATACATAATATGAAGAAGTCCAGCTGTATCATGGGTGCAGGCTACCCCAAATTCTGCATTTGGCACACAGCGCCTGCACTTGAATGAACTTTAGAATAATTTTAACTAGAAATAGAAACACGTTAACAACAAAGTGAATTAAAAACAGTTGCATCATAATTTAATTTTGTCCTCCAACAAACACTGCCTTTTGTTGCATTATGTGTTATCGTTTAGAAAAGGATTTTGTAGATCAAATTGTGCTGACTCAAAGCATCTTATCATTGATTGCTATCTTTTCCCAAAAGACGAAAGAGCAAAGATGTTATCAAAGTCAGCATTTGGCGACATCATAATCAATAGAGATGTAATTTAAACCTGTGTTTCAGGATATTGTGAAATCAACATGTTCAGCCCATCACCCCAGGAGAGGATGTGGCCGAACGTCTAGGGCGGTCGAACTCAAAGCTGGGGAACCTGGTTCGAGTCTCAGTAGGGACGCTCAACATCCTATGATTCTGGGCAAATCACTTAAGCTCCCCGTGCCAAACATAAATAATGAATTTGTCCGTTTGTAACACAACTGGTGCTCATGAAAAGCGCTTTGATACCTTCGGGTGTAGTTCGTGCTATATGAAAAAAATATATATTGATTTTTGCAGAGTAAAGTTTCACTCATCAAACATTTGAGGAATTATAAAAAAAAGCTTTTTAAAATGTGAAGTGAGGCTTAGCCTCGGATGCTGCACTAATAGTGACCTAGTCCCAGTCTCCTGGCACTGTCTGAGGCTGTCAGAGGGAGGGAGGCTATTGGGCTGCAAAACTTCTGCTGTTTTAGCAGTCTGTGCCCAGGAATTATGCCTGCCAAGCAAAAATCAAACTTGAGAGAGCGCTCCCAACTTCTGAATTCCATAAGGCTTTTATTGCTCTGTGAGAAGCAACTGTCCTGCAACTATTTCTGCCATAGAAGGCCCTTCCTCAATACTAAAGTGGACTTTCACAGCAACAAAAAAAGAAAAAAAATGTCAGGCACTGATGTGTTTACCCCTTCGGTGCTCATGACGGAATGGTTCCGTCATCAGCACCAGTGCTCGTGTGGTTATGACGGCACCATTCCGTCATGTGCACAATAGCACAAAATCCTTCTGCTGTACACAGCAGAGGAATTTCCTTTTTTTTTGCCTCAGGAGGTGGGAAAGAGCTTCCCAAACCTCCCGAGGCATTTTTTTGTTTTTAATGTAATGACAATCGCGTGCATGGCGTGCTGACTTAATGACATTGAAAATGAAACTGAAACTTAATTTCACTTTCACTGTTTCAGTGCTCGTGGGGCTATCTCAGCACCTAGCACCAAAACACACCTGAGAGGTATCATTATAGAGGGGAAAATCTTCCCTTTCCAATGGAACCCTTCTCTAGTGGATCCCTGCTTGGGGATCGCCGCAGGATGGTGATTTCCAAGCAGGGATCCACCCACTAGACACCAGGGAGTGGGGGAGCGGCCCCATGGGCAAGGGCCTTTGCTCCCTTCGTTTCAAAATGGGCATATTCAGTCTTTCTGCCCCCCGAGGGGGCAGATGGGGGCAGCAACCTCTAGACACAAGAGAGTCTTTTTTTACAGCTCAGTGGTGGGGGCTACCCAGAATGGGCATGCCAATGCACCCACCCTCCCCCCAAAAATGCCAAAGTCTTTCTGTCGACCCCCAGGAACCAGATGGGGGCAACAGCCCAGGAACTGCATCCCCCCCAGGGGGGGGGAAGGAAGCCCACTAGGCACCAGGGATTTTTTTTAAATACTTAGAGGTGGGGGCTGTGCTGAATAGGCATTTGAATGTCCCCATCCCTCAAAAAATTGCCACAGTCTTTTTGGCCGCCTGGGAGACAGAGGAGACAATAGCCCCTTATCTGCCCCCCAGGGGTACAGAAAGCCCACTAGGCACCAGGGATTTTTTTTTTATTATACGTCGGGGAGGTGGCTGCCCAGAATGGGCATGCCAACCCCCCCCCCAAAACAATTCCCACAATCTTTCTGCCCCTCCCCTGGGAGGCAGATGGGGGCAGTAGCCCCTGATCTGCTTCCATGTGGGGACAGAGAGCCCACTAGGCGCCAGGGATTAGGTTGTTTTTTTTTATACGTAGGGGTGGGGGCTGCCCAGAATGGGAATGCCCCCACCCCCCCAAAAAAATAGCCACAGTATTTCTGCCCCCCTTGGGGGTATATCAGGGCAGCAGAAATCCCACTAGATAAAGACTATGTTTTGTTAATGTGCCTAGCTGTGGATTTTGGGTCTTAGCGCAGTCGGCAACTAGGGAAACCTAGTAAACCTGTATATTTTTGAAAATTAGACACAGAGTGGAATCCATGATGGGTTGACTTGTGTGTCTCACACCAGGTTCTGTTACCCAGAATCCCTTGCAAACCACAAGAAACAAGAAACACATTTTTCTCACCTTTTTGTGATGGAAAGTTTTAGAATCTGCGGGGAGCCACAAACTTCCACCCACCCAGCATTCCCCCATGTCTTCCAATTAAAATTGTACCTCACTTATGTGGGTGGGCCAAGGACCCACAACAGGCAAGGGCCTAAATCATATTGTGGAGACATCAAAATTATCTATCACAGAATGACCAGGTTTTGCAAGGGGGCACATGAGTTTTTGTTCTCTGGCTCGGCGGTCAGATAGGGAAACCTACCAAACCCAGACATTTATGAAAACTAGACCCCCGCTGGAGACTAGGGAGGTGTGGCTCGAGTGGGTACTCCAATGTTTTCTTACACAGAATCCCCTGTAAACCTCAAATTTAGCTGCAAAAAATTAGATTTTTCTCACATTTTATTGTGGGATCACTCGGCTGGCACAAATTTCCTACCACCCAGCATTTCCCCAGGTCTCCTGGTAAAAATGGTGCCTCACTTGTGTGAGTGGGCAAAGTACCTGTGGAAGGGAAGAGCCCAAAATGTATTGTGGAGACATCAAAATTATCTATCACAAAATGACATGGTTTTGCAAGGAGGAACTTGCGTTTTTGGTCCCGGGGTTTGGCGGCCATCTAGGGAAACATACTGAACCCACACATTTCTGAAAACTAGACACCCGGAGGAGTTCAGGGAGGTGTGATTTGCGTGGATGCCCCAACATTTTCCAACCCAGAATCCCCTGCAAACCTCAACTGTAGCTGGAATAAAACAATAATATTTTCCCTACATTTCTGTGTGGAATCACTGCACGGGCACAAATGTCCTACCACCCAGCCTTCCCCTTTGTCTCCTGATAAAAATTATACCTCACTTGTGTGGGTGTCCAATGCAGGTTCGCCTAAAAATGTATTTAAAAGAAAATATAGCGCTTAGAGTTCTCTAGTCCATCCCCTCAATCCCTATGTTTTTGGCCATTACCAGTCACAGGCCCTTGGCTTACCCACACAAGGGAGGTATCATTTTACTCGGGAGACTGAAGGGAACGCTGAGTGGTAGGACATTGTGCTGGTGCGGTGATCCCAGGCAGAAATGTGAGGAAAATTTGGTTTTTTAACTAAATTTGAGGTTTGCAGGGGATTCTGGGTAGAAAAACATTGGGGGATCCTCACAAGCCATACCTCCCTGAATTCTCCCCAAAACCAGGTCATTTTGTGATGGATAATTTTGATGTCTCCACAATATGTTTTGGGCCCTTCCCTGCTGCAGGTACCTGGCCCACCCACACAAGTGAGGTACCATTTTTATTGGGAGGGTGAAAGTTTGTGTCTCCCCGCAGATTCCAGAACTTGCCATCACAGAAATATGAAGAAAGTGTGTTTGTTTTTACAAAGTTTGAGGTTTGTGAGAGATTTTGGGTAACAGAACCTGGTGAGAGCCATACAAGTCACCCCATCCTGGATTCCCCGGAACAAAAATGTATAGGTTTTCCTAGGTTTCCCTACGTGCTGGCAGAGCTAGGGTGCAAAATACACAGCTAGGCACATTGCGAAAAAAAGGTACGTTTTCACTTGAAAAATGTGATGTGTCCATAATGCGTTTTGGGCTGTTCAGTCGCGGATACTAGGCCTACCCACACAAGTGAGGTACCATTTTTAGGTCTCGCCTGGCGTTGCACAAGAGATATTGTAAGAGAGCAGATTGCAGAAGAGGACTTGAAGCCCCGCTCCTCATTTCCATTGGCTGGCGTCACCGTTTATGCTAAATGGTGGCCTGCCATTGGAAATGAGGCATTTTTGTATCCTTTCTTCTTTTTGTCCGGCCCATCCGGACTGTCTCGTCTGCTTTGCGGCTGTCGCAAAGCATTTTCTTATCTTTGTCAGGCCATCTGTTTTCACTCAGCCCAGTGTTTATTTTTGCATCGCGCTTTCAGTGAAAGTGAAAGCGCAATGCAAATATAAACAAGCGGCTGAGTGAAAACAGATGGCGAGCGCTTGTTGCTCCCAGCTTTCTACTCATTCTACCTTCACGCTAAATGTTACACCTTTGAAGCGCTATAAGCAGACTTTGCTTCTAGTCCTTTAAAAAGCCTCACCCTGTGCGTGCCATAACACTGCCGTGTGTTGACTCATTAGGCCAACTCTCGCATGTTTTAGAAGGAAATGTTTGAGTTTTCCGGGCCCGTAAAAACTGTACACAAGAGAGTGAATTTGGTCACCTCGCGACAAAATAAAGATTGCATCGTCTCTCTGCACTGGTGTGCAAGTGTTGAAGGCTCAACGCCAAGTGCTGCCCGTGGTGCGCTAGCACACCTGGCAGAGCGCAGAGGGTGCTTGCGGAGTGTACCCCGGAGGTGGAGTCCTCATTCCCCTGCACCAAGTCTCCAATGAGGGCGTGCTGCACGGAGAGCCCCTCGGCGGCGGAGGGACAGTCACTCATCCTTGACATGAGGCGGCGGCGGCAGATATGAGACACACGCTGCCTCGCCCAGTCACAACATCCCCGCCACGGAGACTTCCAGGGTATACACGTTTCACTTATTGAACTCACGCCTCACTAGACGGAAGCCCGCCTAATGACCTCATGCTGACTTCCAGTCGTGTGTATGTAATAGGAAGCCAATTTAGTTCACACACCCTCCCCGGCCAGGCCCATCATAACAGGAGGCGGCTGGTCTCCTCCCTCCTCTTCTTCAGATGAACTCTCACCTAAATAACACTTCCACGTGTTTTCTAGAAAGGGAGGGCGTGGAAGGGCTTTTAGCAAACACATGACTCTTAGTGACTCTGCAGCCGGAACACCTGAAAAAATAACGAAACGCAATCAGCCCTGGGTCGCTGCTTTCAGCCGACCTCTCCGTTCGCGAGAAGGAAGGCTTCTTTCTGTCACTCGTGTCCCACCCAGAGTAAGTTTGCACCGCTTGCTTGGCTTCGGGCTCTACTGCATTTAAATAAACAATTTATCCAAGTGCCCGGACAAACAAAGTTGAGTAGCCAGCGGAAGGACCTTTTCTAAAGAGCAGCATTTCCCCAACCCCTCCTGCACCCCTAACACCACACGGTGCCTGTTGTATTAATTAGGCTGCAAAGGGAGGTGAAGAACTGGAGCAGAACACTTATAGGGGGGGATGAGAAGACAATCTGAAAGAGCCAAAGTCTCACCCTAGAAAGATATCCCTAAGGTGGCGAGGTTGTGGCAGTACGACCGACTTTGGATCTGGGAATCCAGGTTCGAGTCTCTGCGTCGACTCAACATCCTGTGATTCTGGGCAAAAAACGTTTAATCTCCCTGTGCCTATTAAAAAAGACACAAGGAAGGAGAGTGGGGAAAACAAGGGATGGCAGGGGAGGTGGGTGAAGCAACAGAGAGCAGCATACAAAATATAAAACCCTGGCAACACCATTAAACCTGCTGAGACTAAATCTTCACATCATCAAAACCTTGCAAAAAAGAAAACCAAACTTTCTAAAATCAACTGAAGCCAGAAATAACAAGCATTTGCAATGCAATAGGTCTCGCATTTACGCGAGTTTAAGCTATTGGCACTGTAAATGACATGCCTTTAATGTTTTAAAAACTAACACATAAATAAAAGGCATTGTCATTTGCAATGTCAATAGCTCAAACTCGCGTAAATGCGAGACCTATTGCATTGCAAATGCTTGTTATTGGGAGACTTTGGGGCATTCTGGGTGGGGGAACTTCGTGGCTCCAGGCAGATTCCAGAACTTTCCATCACAGAAATGTGCTGAAAATGTGTTTGTTTTACAAGGTTAGAGGTTTGCAAGGGATTCTGGGTAACAGAACCTGGTGAAAGCCACACAAGTAACCCCATCCTAAATTCCCCAAGATGTCTAGTTTTAAAAAATGTACAGGTTGGCTAGGTTTCTCTAGGTGCCGGCTGAGCTAGAGCCCAAAATCCACAGCTAAGCACATTACAAAGAAGGGGTCAGTTGTCTGTGGAAAAATGTGATGTGCCGACGTTGCGTTTTGGGCCGCTTCCTGTCACGGGAACTAGGCCTACCCACACAAGTGAAGTACCATTTTTATTGGGCGACTTGGGGGGAATGCGGGATGTGTGGACGTTTGTGGCTCCATGCAGATTCCAGAACTTTCCATCACAGAAATGTGAGGAAAATTTGTATTTTAGTTTTTTTTTTACAAAGTTAGAGGTTTGCAAGGGATTATGTGTAACAGAACCTAGTGAGATCCACACAAGCCACCCCATCCTAGATTCCCCTGGGTGTCTAGTTTTCATCAATGTATACGTTTGCTAAGTTTCTCTAGGTGCCGGTTGAGCTAGGGTCCAAAATCCACAGCTAGGCACATTACAAAAAAAGGGTCAGTTTTCACTGGGAAAATGTGATGTGTCTACGTTGCGTGCTGGGCTGTTTCCTGATGCAGGCACTAGGCCTACCCACACAAGTGAGGTATAATTTTTATTGGTAGACTTAGGGAGACACTGAATAGTAGAACAAGTGTTATTACCAATTGACTTCCTTTGCATTTCTGCCTTCCAAACGTAAGACAATATGTAAAAAATAAGTCATTTTGAAAGTCCTCTAATTCAGAAACTTGTATGGGTACTCACAATTTCAGAGATGTGCAAATAACCACTGCTTCATAAACTCTATATTTTGTTCCCATTTCAGTAATATATATGTTTCCTTGATACGTATTTTTCTCTCTTTATATTTTACCAAATGAATTGCTATATACCCAGTACACTATGAAAAACCATTGCAAGACGCAACTCAGTTATTGGCTCTGGGTATCTCGGGTTCTTGTGAACCTACAAGTCTAATATATCTCCGCAAAAAGAATGGACCAGCAGACATAACACTATATTGCTTTAAACAAATCTGCCATACTTAGGAGAAGTTACAGGTGAAAACGTTGGCACAAATGGCTTTTTTCAACTCAATTTCAATATTTCTTTTATTTCAATTGCTAGTTTCTATAGAAAAACCTGAAAGATCTACACAATTGCCCCCTTGCTGAATTCTGAATTTTGTTTCCTTTTCAGAAATGTATAGTTGTCTAGGATCCAGTATTGCTTTCACTCCCATTACTACCACAAACTGGAAGTAGGTTGAAAGCACAACAAATAGGAAAAAAACAGGCTATGTCCCAATAAAATGCCAAAACTGTGTAGAAAATGTTGGTTTTCTGACAAAAGTCTGCCAGTTCCTGAAAGCTGAGAAGATGGTGATTTTAGCACCATGAACCCTTTATTGATACCTTTTGGAGGGAAAAAAACAGATGCTTTCTTCTGCAGCATTCTCCCCGCCCAAAAAAGAATTTACTGTATGTTGGTCAATTTCTTGGTTCTCTCCAAGGGAATCCACAAACCCTCTGTATCTTTATAATCCTCAAGATGTTGGAAGATAAGGATGCAAATTTTGGCATGGATACCTTATGTGGACAAAAAGTTACAGGGGTCGAAGTGCGAACTACCCCAAATAGCCAGAAAAAGGTCTAGAGCGGGGGAGGGGGGGGGGGGGGGAGGGGAGGGGCGGCAGGAGGGAGGCCTAGCAGCGAAGGGGTTAAAAATACATGCAGAGCCTTAATTCTTCAATTTGTCTTAAAATGCGTGTTTAGCACTGTACTAGCAAATGTTAGCCAGGTAATCAACACTGCCTATCACACATTTTTTTCAACGTGAGCAAAGGACAAGCATTGAGGTAATAGAAGAGACCCGTTTTGTGAAGAGAAGGTGAGAAGATCTAAAGGCCAGAGATGCCAACTTTGCATCCAGGGAAACATAATTGAGTCTCAGTGTGGGCTAACTATCCTTTGTGATCCCAGGCACATCATTTAACATCCTGTGTAATGTAATCTATTGCTCCTGTAAAGCCCTCCATCGCCCTTGGGAGGAGTTTGTGCTATACAAATCTGCGAAAAATAAGCATTCTCTTTTTTTTTCGACTATTGGTGCTTAGCAATGGCATACACCGAACCATAAAAATCCTGCTCCCAATCACCTTCTTGCTGTAGCTCTGAGTCTTATTTGTCACTAACTGCCAGCAGTTGTAAGTTCTGCTCACCTCCGTTGCATGCCCAGAGATCACTGTGGACAGCCTGCCAGCCTCGTGTTCTCAAACCTTCCCGAACTCCTGCCAGGATGGGATGAGGCCATGGAGACTTGTTAATCCTGTCCCACCCTGTGATGAGTTAGGAAATAGGCAGGTACAGTGTTGTACAGTGTGCACCCTCGCTTATTTGCAACAGCCTAGGAGAACGCAGGGCTTCAGATTTTTTAATCAGAGTGGCTGTTCTGCGTCATAGAGGGCAGTTGTCTTACATTGTTGCAGGGTACAGAGGACCAGGGCTGATACCAAGCAAGCCCTGTAAAACCTGCGACGGCAGGCACATGCTCTGACAATAGCCTCTCTGATTCAATAGCCTCACTGATTATGCCAGGGCTCACACTATAGTAGGGTTTGAATACTAGCAATGACCTTCTTTTGCAACCTTTCCGCAGATCTACATACTGGGGCTGGAAGTAGAGGTAAGCAATAGTTCCAGGACTTGAA
Organism: Triturus cristatus; assembly: GCF_964204655.1. Lineage (NCBI taxonomy): Eukaryota > Metazoa > Chordata > Amphibia > Caudata > Salamandridae > Triturus > Triturus cristatus. The sequence goes on from NC_140581.1 coordinate 306,604,286, forward strand.
GGCCCTTTTGAATCTGTGCAGCCCTACTACCTTGCATGTTTATGGGGGTTTTCACAAGCTCTTCTCTAATCTTTTCCGATACTGAGGTTAGAAATTTACTCCTAACAATGGCAGAAGTAAAACTTTTTCAAGGGTCTGAAAAAAAGTGATTGGAGGGGAAGTGAACTTGTAAACGCTGAAAAGATTTTCGCATGAGTAAATCTACACATGCACATTTGCGCATGCTAAAATGCAGTTTGCAGGAAGCTATCGGAGCTTTAGTTTTGCTAGTTTCAGCTCGTCTGAAAACCATTTATTAGCCTCATGTGTACTTGATGGTCTAGATCTATGGAGTGCAGCATGATCAGTACTGTTCCTCCTCAGCTAGCTCGCGATTTTATGTTCAAAAACCTCAATATCCTGCTTGGGTCCGGGTAGGGACCTTCTTAATGCCTGACAGAAGGCCGAGAGGTTGACCCGGGACTAATTTCTTGCGATGATGGGCAGTCAGGTGGGGGGACTATTCCGATTAAGCAGGGACACTGAAAACGAAATCAGGTGGTGGTCAGACCAACCACAAGGTGATATACTCAGATGCCTCACCGGGAGTCTGGGGGTCCACATCTGATCCAAGATGTGTCCTTTGATGTGAGTTGGGAGATTTACTAGTTGTTCCAAATTTAGATCACTCAGGGCCGCAGTAAGATCTATAGCTTGCTGCCCCCTCTCTCCTAATTAGCCCAGTAGTTGAAGTCTTCTATGAGAATGACATTGGCATTATCAATATTAAGAGGGGCAATCGATTCTGCCAGGGCCTGAGGGAATTCATGCATGTAGTTAGGAGGTCTATATAACAGTACAAATGTAAGGGACAGAGTCGAAGACCCCAGTTGGATGACTAAATTCTCTACCAAGAGTAAATCTAGATGGATCATTTTAACAAATCAGACATTTTTCTTAATAATAGCTGCAACCCACCCCTATCTTTCCTGTGGTGCTGTTAGTTAACAGAATATAATACTGGTCAGGAGTAGCCAAGAGTATATCCGGTGAGGACTCCTCTGTGAGCCATGTCTCGTTAGTAGCAATATGTCCAGAGACTGAGACTCCAGGATATAGAAAAATTCATCCTGGTGTTTTACTAAGGAGCGAGTGTTCAGGTAAATCACCCGAAGATCTGATAGGTCACAGGTCTTCAAACTGTGGGGCGCGCCCCCCTGGGGGGGCGTGGATGGGTTCCCAGGGGGGCGCAAAGGCCTCTGCAATCACATGTAAATGAAGACGCCTGGAAGTGCAGCAATGTTTATTTGCTGCATTTCCAGGCTGTCTTCATTTACTCCGAAGCCCTCAGAGTGCCGTGGGGCAGAGGTCAGTGGGTGTGCTGCTGGGGGCTTGGCTGGGCAGTGTCTGGAGTCTTATTAAGACTCCAGCACGCCCGAGTTTTTCACAGGTCTTTAAAGACCATTTGCATACCTTTGGAAACTGGTTATGGAGGCTTAGTTTTTTTTCTCTTTCCAGTAACCCCTGGGCCCTGACTATGCCTATTCCTTACATTTTTACTGTAAATCTACTGCTGTAGCGTGAAAATGCATTTCATGAAAAGGAATATAAAAAAGGGTTGCCAATAGAAAAAAAGCCAGCCATGTATGTTTAACCCCTTGCGTGCGGGTTTATTTCCCGCGCTGTGCAGGAGAAATAAACGGTGCTTGGGATTACGACGGCTCTTGGCCGTCGTGCGCACACGCCCACCGTGATGCATGACGGCCGGGAGCCGTCATGCGCATACAAGGGGTTAAAGAACCTGCAAAGAACTTGCTTTGACACTAAATAGGGTCTTAAATAAAAAAGTATGTATTCATTTGTAATTTGACTTTCTGTCTGTTCCTTTTATTTTCAGTCATGAAACATTCAGGCAGCCCTAGAACACATTTAAAAGTGCTTTATATTTGCTTTTCGAAGTACGCACAGATAAGTGCTGAAAATAGGGCTTTGTACCTTCTGCAACATCAGAATAATGAGCTGGCAACCCTAATCATAAGACTGGAACTTTGTTGCAGGATCAGCACATTATTTATTTCCTTCACCCTCGATTCCCTGATTAATTCTATAATAGCAATCGTTTAACTTATATTTGAAATCCTACGCCCGTCAATAACATGCTGATTAACTTCAAGTGTCTGGGAATTCACCCTGCATTCAGACAACTCACTTCTCATTCTCACCCTTCACTTTCACACTCACCCTGCACTCACAGTGCATAGTTATGGTTTTCCCGCATTTGCCGCATAATCCATCGTCTGCTGCATAATTTGCAGATTAAAAAATGCAGCAACACGGCAGTGGAAGGCCCTTTCTAAAGGTTGACAGGTCACCTTTCTGTTGCTTATTGCTATATGTAGGTGTTAATGTGGTACTTATGAGGGGCAATAAAGGCTAGGACAATGTTAACAAGTGTAAAAATAGCAAAATAGTGCAGTAATGCTATCACAAAATATGCAGCATAATTCGCCTTTGCTTGCTGCAGAATTTAGTCAGCCATGCTGCATAATTTGGTCTTCTCCTGCCGCATAATTCCAATGGCCCTGTTTATAGTGCTACGAGGTCCCAGCCTTTGGATTTGTAAGTCATTATTATAAAACAGTATTTACATACTCTAAACTAGGCTGCTGCAACATGATGCAGTGATTGGGATAAAACAAGTTCTTACAAAACATACTTTTTAGTAATAAGTAATCAAACTGTATATAATGCAGACATTTTAAAGTGTCTCCGCTATTCCAGATCCCAGCTGATAACTCCTTTACATTACATCTTAAAAAGAATAGATCTTTGCCACCATAAATCTGTAAGCAGATCCACTGGAATTATTCAGCAGAAGAGGACAACATTATGCGGCAGGTTTGACTAAATTATGCAGCAAGAAAAGGTAAATTATGCGGCACAATGCGCCATATTTTGTGGTTAGCATTACTTCATTATTTTGTCATTTTAACTCATGGTAACGGTGTCAGGGGAAATATTTCACCTCATTAGTACCAGTGTAGCACCCAAATACAGCAGTAAGCAACTACAAGATTACCAGTCAATCTTTGCAAAGGGCCTTCCACTGCTCCGGAGCACTTTGTCACGCTTTAAGTAACTTTTGTTTCGTTTGAGCTAGAATCAAGATTTTTTTGTTGAAATCTGCAGATTATGTAGCAAATGCAGTAAACTGATAATTATGTGGAAAACGGAAAACTCTGCTGCTGCTGCAGAAACTCATAATTCCATGGTTTCTTTTTTAACTTTCTGCACTACCACCCACACTTCGATTTCAGGCAGAGGCATCTCAAAGTCAGTATTAACCATTCAGGGGCAGTTTTTGTGTGAAACGGAGTCCATGTAGTGGCCGGTAGAAGGCCAGCAGGGTTGCATTCAGATGCAGAGCCCTAATCCTCTCGATCCCTGGGGCCTCACAGTAATGGTCTAGGAGACAGAGGAAAGGAGTGAGATTCATAGATATTGTCAAAGAGAAGGCGCAGAATAGGGAGCACTGTATGCGGAATCATTTTTGTGTTTACAAATGGCCAGAGACCGTTTCTTCAGAGAGATACCCCAAAGAAGGGGACAATATAAGTGTTGTTGTCTTTTATTTTTTTTAAGAGACATTTATTAGTGAAGCTGGCGCTGCTGCCAAGTGTGTAAGTGGCCATTACTGGTTATCATAAAGGAGCAGATGCAGCAGGACAGGGGCCCAGGGATTTGGGGGGCCCACTGCATCACAATTATGACTGTCTACCTTTAAAAAAAAGGGGCATCAGAGCTTATTGTCCTTTCAAGCATTAGGGAAATGAAATTGATTTGGTACGTGCACAACCTGAAGATTCAGTGGTGGTTTGTAGTTTGCGTCGTGCCCCGGGGTGCGTCCTCCGAACTAGGGCGTGAATAAATGTAAAAAAGCACCCCCCAACAACATGGGGTGTGTCCCCCAGGCGCGTAACTGTCCTCAAATGGGTTTCAAAAAATTGTACAGGATTCTTCAATGTTCGATGTTGAAAAACTTTATTTGTTATTCAAGATTCATCGTGAGCGTTTTTTTGTCAATTCAAACGCATTGCAGAGATTATAGCGTTGATTATAAATTCCCAATGCATTTCGGCATAAGCCTTCCTCAGGGGAATTCTAGAAAAACAATAATAAAGATGACGATAAGCGCTGTATCTGAGGTATATTAGTTACTCTTGTGTTGAGAAAAGAAGGTGCAAAAAGTGATTAAAAAGTGATTAAAAACCGATCAAATGCAGACATGCATGGTTGTGGTGAAGAAAAATAAGAATAAAAATGAGTTTTTAGACGCAGGTATTACCGTGCTCGTAAGGACTATAAAGACCCGTTTCAATAACCCAAAGTGAATATTAGCGGTTAAATCAGCGTGTTGTTACGACTATAGATGTGTTTCAAACAAAATGTCTAATGGAGAAACGGTGACAAACGATGTGCTTATTATTAAAGTTTGCTTCCAGTAATAAAGTTAGTGAGAAAGCATAAAAGCATTCTGAAGCGGTGACAAAAGTTGTTCTTACCCAGTGTTGAAAAGCGGAGGTATGTGCTCACGCGTTCGAGTCACGAACGTGAAGGTGGTTGTGAATCGGAGTCTGAAGCGGAAGTAAAAGGTTGACAGCGTGTGACGTGAAAAAATGGTGTACATAGAAATAGGACTGCTGTTAGATTACGGGCGACCTAAGAAAACTAAGTTAGCTAAATAAAGATAGATAATAAAGGTGATGAATGGTTAAGCGCGAGTTGGGTGAACTTAAACGCGAGTAAGGTGAACTTAAAAAAAGGAGTGTAGAAAAGCGTGCCATGTTCCGGTGTATCAACACAGTTTCACATGATGACGTGATAACATGAAAGAACAGAGGCGTCAATGTAAATGTAATTAACAATGTTAAATCTATGGAAAAAAATATAAAGAAGATGTTACAAAAAACGACGTTTTGGGAATAAGGCAATTGGTGACTATACAAGACATGTAAACCACATTAAGGATACATTTGTATTTAGGGCAATTATAGATAGCATAAAAATTCTGTGCGGTCATTTAAACCATCGGGTTTCATCGAGTTCAACAAATATATCCAATGATTCTCTCTTTTGAGAAGAAAGTTATGATTGTCTCTTCCTTGAGTTTTAGTAACAGTCTCTAGAATGCAAAATTTCAGTTGGCTGATGTTATGCCCAGCTTCCAAAAAATGTTGTGCGACCGATGATTTCTGTTGTTTTGTTCTGATGTTGGACTTATGTTCATTCAGTCTGATTTTGATCTTCCTTTCGGTTTGCCCGACGTATACTTTGCCACAAGGGCATTTGAGCATATATACAACATTAGAGGTATCACAGGTAGCCGTGGTTTTTATTCTGATTTTGTGCCCTTTCATTGGGTGAGTAATATATTCACCTTTCATGACATTGTTGCAGCTGTTACAGTTTAAACAAGGAATGGTTCCTTTGAATGATAAATTTGAAAGAGGTTGGTTAGGTTGGTTGAGAATTTCACCTATATTTTTATTCCTTGTATAAGCGAAAATAGGTTCTTGGTCAAAAATGTGGTTAAACTCCTGCTCCAGTTTAAGCAATTGCCAATGCTTTTTTATGATACGTTTAAACTTGACACTGACGGTGGAATATTTAGATACCACCGTGATTTGATTTTTGATGGGTTTGGGTTGAATAACCAATAGTTCCTCACGGTTTTTACTGGATGATCTTTCTTGAGCCGTTTGCAGTACCTGATCTGGATAACCGCGGGATTTGAATCTTTTTACAAGTTGGTTAAGTTGATGAATGGATTCGTCTGGGTTGGATACTATTCTCTTTATTCGGAGCATTTGTGAAAATGGGAGATGTTGCTTGAGAGGTGGAGGATGAAAGCTTTGGTAATGAAGAGTATTGTTTCTGTCAGTACTTTTCCTGTAAAGATTTGTTTCAAACCCTGTTGATGTTTTGGTAATGGTAACATCCAAGAAGTTGATGGTATCTGTGTGGATGTTGAAAGTAAATTGTAAGCGTTGATCTATTTGGTTGAGGCTGTTGAGTTGGTCTTTGAGGATGTGAATGGGGCCATTCCATATCATGATGATGTCGTCTATGAATCTGAGGTATAGTTTTAAGTAATTGGTCCATGCTGGTGTGTTGAGGATGTGATCTTCCTCAAATTGGTTCATGAAAATGTTGGCATATGCTGGAGCTGCGCAATTGCCCATAGATGTACCAGTTAACTGTTGATACCACTCATTTTTGTGTTGAAAATAGCTGTGCATCAAAGTAAACTCCATTAATTCCATCAAAAAAAACTTGCAGATTTTGTGTGTAGTGAGAATGCAGTAACGCTTGTTCAATAGCTTCCAAGCCCATTTGATGGGGGATCGATGTATATAACGAGTTGACATCTACTGTGCATAGGGTAATATTTTCATTTTCAGTGATGGTGATTTGATTGAGTTTGATTAAAAAATCAGTCGTGTCTTTGAGAAAGGATCTCATAGAGTTAACGCTAGGTTGTAGATGACGGTCCAAGTATTTGCCAACCGGTTCATGAATGCTTCCCCGGGTTGATACAATGGGGCGGCATGGAGGTTTAGTAGGATGCTTGTGAATTTTTGGCACCAAAAAAATTGTGGGACTCTTGGGATTAGGTTGAATGAGAAACTTTTGGACTTTCTCATTAATAGTACCTTTATCAACGGCTGTTTGTACAATGGTCTGTAAAACCTCTTTGTATTGTGATGTAGGATTGTTCTCCAATCTCATGTAGGTACTTGAGTCTTGAATGTGAGCTGTTATTTGCGATTCATAGTAGCTGGTATTGAGTATCACTAATGCTCCTCCTTTGTCTGCTTTAGTGCAGGTTATGTCTGGTTTATTTGCGATGTTCCTTAAAATACCCTTCTCTTTGTTGGTTAAGTTGTTGTATTTTGGGCTTATTTTGTTGTAGTTGAGTTTTGCTAAATCTTGTTTGACTGCAGATTCAAATAGATCCAAACATTTATGACTGATTGGGGCCATAAATGTGCTCCTCACTTGTAAACCCAATAAGGGGTCCTCATCTTTTTCCTGGATTGGTGTTATAATATTGTCAAAAAAGTGGCGCAATCTTAATTTCCTCATCAGTTTAAAAAAGCTGATATGGAGTTCAAGAAGGTTACTTGCTGCAGTCGGAACAAAGGATGTACCCTTCTGCAAGATTTTTAACTCAATGTCACTAAAATGGTGATCGGAAATATTGATGACTAGATTGTCCATTAGTTCCCTTTCTTGGATCGTTCCTTCTTGCCCGTGACTGTGCGTGTTTGTGGAGGATCCTTGTCTTTTTCTTTGGCTTTTTCTACGGCCCCGCCTGGGTCGTCTTGTTGCATGTGGCCTACCTCTAAAAAAGGGACCTCTTCAGTATTTGGGGAAGTAGTTGATGTCGATGGTACGTTTTCTGGAGTCTTCGCTGGTACTTTGTCTTTGTTGAAAAATCTTTTAGGTTGTTGTGTGTGATCGCTATCGGACGATGAAGTGTCGGTATTGATATTGTAGGGTCTGTTTTGTCTTCGCCTGGCGTAAATATCCGCCCAAGAATATACTTCCCCCATTTTATAATCAATCGTATCTCTACGAAATTTGCGAATTTTTCGCTCGTTGACTTCCGCTGTGTGTTTAGCCAGCTGTGTATTGATGTCCTCCAGTATAGTATTGAGTTCTTCAGTTGATAAAGATTTTTCAAGTTCAGCTTTGATGTTATGAATGTCTTTGGTTAGTTCCTCCAAGATACTTGATAATTCCTCTATGATCAAGAGGATCAAATCTAAGGAACATTTATTAAGGATTGCGAACCATTTATCCTTGAACTTCTGTTGATTTTTACACAACGATGGTTTCAAAGGTATTCTGAGACCCCTAGGTATTCGTTGTACTTTGTGGTATCTGATCATGGTACTGGCATGTAGGCGTTGATTAATCTCTTTTTTTGAAAGATATAGTAATTGACGAATGTTCTGTTCTTTGGTGTTGGTGCTAGAAATGGTTGTTGCGTCCTCATGTATAAGCGCGTAGATTCTAGAAACTTCATCTTGGCCAAATGCAAATGTGTCCGCTCTTGTTTCCGTTAAGTTGGAAATTTCATCGAATTGCATGGCAGTTTAGTTGGTGTGCTACGTATCCTGATTCGGAATGACGTATTATGGAAATGAAATTGATTTGGTACGTGCACAACCTGAAGATTCAGTGGTGGTTTGTAGTTTGCGTCGTGCCCCGGGGTGCGTCCTCCGAACTAGGGCGTGAATAAATGTAAAAAAGCACCCCCCAACAACATGGGGTGTGTCCCCCAGGCGCGTAACTGTCCTCAAATGGGTTTCAAAAAATTGTACAGGATTCTTCAATGTTCGATGTTGAAAAACTTTATTTGTTATTCAAGATTCATCGTGAGCGTTTTTTTGTCAATTCAAACGCATTGCAGAGATTATAGCGTTGATTATAAATTCCCAATGCATTTCGGCATAAGCCTTCCTCAGGGGAATTCTAGAAAAACAATAAAGATGACGATAAGCGCTGTATCTGAGGTATATTAGTTACTCTTGTGTTGAGAAAAGAAGGTGCAAAAAGTGATTAAAAAGTGATTAAAAACCGATCAAATGCAGACATGCATGGTTGTGGTGAAGAAAAATAAGAATAAAAATGAGTTTTTAGACGCAGGTATTACCGTGCTCGTAAGGACTATAAAGACCCGTTTCAATAACCCAAAGTGAATATTAGCGGTTAAATCAGCGTGTTGTTACGACTATAGATGTGTTTCAAACAAAATGTCTAATGGAGAAACGGTGACAAACGATGTGCTTATTATTAAAGTTTGCTTCCAGTAATAAAGTTAGTGAGAAAGCATAAAAGCATTCTGAAGCGGTGACAAAAGTTGTTCTTACCCAGTGTTGAAAAGCGGAGGTATGTGCTCACGCGTTCGAGTCACGAACGTGAAGGTGGTTGTGAATCGGAGTCTGAAGCGGAAGTAAAAGGTTGACAGCGTGTGACGTGAAAAAATGGTGTACATAGAAATAGGACTGCTGTTAGATTACGGGCGACCTAAGAAAACTAAGTTAGCTAAATAAAGATAGATAATAAAGGTGATGAATGGTTAAGCGCGAGTTGGGTGAACTTAAACGCGAGTAAGGTGAACTTAAAAAAAGGAGTGTAGAAAAGCGTGCCATGTTACGGTGTATCAACACAGTTTCACATGATGACGTGATAACATGAAAGAACAGAGGCGTCAATGTAAATGTAATTAACAATGTTAAATCTATGGAAAAAAATATAAAGAAGATGTTACAAAAAACTACGTTTTGGGAATAAGGCAATTGGTGACTATACAAGACATGTAAACCACATTAAGGATACATTTGTATTTAGGGCAATTATAGATAGCATAAAAATTCTGTGCGGTCATTTAAACCATCGGGTTTCATCGAGTTCAACAAATATATCCAATGATTCTCTCTTTTGAGAAGAAAGTTATGATTGTCTCTTCCTTGAGTTTTAGTAACAGTCTCTAGAATGCAAAATTTCAGTTGGCTGATGTTATGCCCAGCTTCCAAAAAATGTTGTGCGACCGATGATTTCTGTTGTTTTGTTCTGATGTTGGACTTATGTTCATTCAGTCTGATTTTGATCTTCCTTTCGGTTTGCCCGACGTATACTTTGCCACAAGGGCATTTGAGCATATATACAACATTAGAGGTATCACAGGTAGCCGTGGTTTTTATTCTGATTTTGTGCCCTTTCATTGGGTGAGTAATATATTCACCTTTCATGACATTGTTGCAGCTGTTACAGTTTAAACAAGGAATGGTTCCTTTGAATGATAAATTTGAAAGAGGTTGGTTAGGTTGGTTGAGAATTTCACCTATATTTTTATTCCTTGTATAAGCGAAAATAGGTTCTTGGTCAAAAATGTGGTTAAACTCCTGCTCCAGTTTAAGCAATTGCCAATGCTTTTTTATGATACGTTTAAACTTGACACTGACGGTGGAATATTTAGATACCACCGTGATTTGATTTTTGATGGGTTTGGGTTGAATAACCAATAGTTCCTCACGGTTTTTACTGGATGATCTTTCTTGAGCCGTTTGCAGTACCTGATCTGGATAACCGCGGGATTTGAATCTTTTTACAAGTTGGTTAAGTTGATGAATGGATTCGTCTGGGTTGGATACTATTCTCTTTATTCGGAGCATTTGTGAAAATGGGAGATGTTGCTTGAGAGGTGGAGGATGAAAGCTTTGGTAATGAAGAGTATTGTTTCTGTCAGTACTTTTCCTGTAAAGATTTGTTTCAAATCCTGTTGATGTTTTGGTAATGGTAACATCCAAGAAGTTGATGGTATCTGTGTGGACGTTGAAAGTAAATTGTAAGCGTTGATCTATTTGGTTGAGGCTGTTGAGTTGGTCTTTGAGGATGTGAATGGGGCCATTCCATATCATGATGATGTCGTCTATGAATCTGAGGTATAGTTTTAAGTAATTGGTCCATGCTGGTGTGTTGAGGATGTGATCTTCCTCAAATTGGTTCATGAAAATGTTGGCATATGCTGGAGCTGCGCAATTGCCCATAGATGTACCAGTTAACTGTTGATACCACTCATTTTTGTGTTGAAAATAGCTGTGCATCAAAGTAAACTCCATTAATTCCATCAAAAAAAACTTGCAGATTTTGTGTGTAGTGAGAATGCAGTAACGCTTGTTCAATAGCTTCCAAGCCCATTTGATGGGGGATCGATGTATATAAGGAGTTGACATCTACTGTGCATAGGGTAATATTTTCATTTTCAGTGATGGTGATTTGATTGAGTTTGATTAAAAAATCAGTCGTGTCTTTGAGAAAGGATCTCATAGAGTTAACGCTAGGTTGTAGATGACGGTCCAAGTATTTGCCAACCGGTTCATGAATGCTTCCCCGGGTTGATACAATGGGGCGGCATGGAGGTTTAGTAGGATGCTTGTGAATTTTTGGCACCAAAAAAATTGTGGGACTCTTGGGATTAGGTTGAATGAGAAACTTTTGGACTTTCTCATTAATAGTACCTTTATCAACGGCTGTTTGTACAATGGTCTGTAAAACCTCTTTGTATTGTGATGTAGGATTGTTCTCCAATCTCATGTAGGTACTTGAGTCTTGAATGTGAGCTGTTATTTGCGATTCATAGTAGCTGGTATTGAGTATCACTAATGCTCCTCCTTTGTCTGCTTTAGTGCAGGTTATGTCTGGTTTATTTGCGATGTTCCTTAAAATACCCTTCTCTTTGTTGGTTAAGTTGTTGTATTTTGGGCTTATTTTGTTGTAGTTGAGTTTTGCTAAATCTTGTTTGACTGCAGATTCAAATAGATCCAAACATTTATGACTGATTGGGGCCATAAATGTGCTCCTCACTTGTAAACCCAATAAGGGGTCCTCATCTTTTTCCTGGATTGGTGTTATAATATTGTCAAAAAAGTGGCGCAATCTTAATTTCCTCATCAGTTTAAAAAAGCTGATATGGAGTTCAAGAAGGTTACTTGCTGCAGTCGGAACAAAGGATGTACCCTTCTGCAAGATTTTTAACTCAATGTCACTAAAATGGTGATCGGAAATATTGATGACTAGATTGTCCATTAGTTCCCTTTCTTGGATCGTTCCTTCTTGCCCGTGACTGTGCGTGTTTGTGGAGGATCCTTGTCTTTTTCTTTGGCTTTTTCTACGGCCCCGCCTGGGTCGTCTTGTTGCATGTGGCCTACCTCTAAAAAAGGGACCTCTTCAGTATTTGGGGAAGTAGTTGATGTCGATGGTACGTTTTCTGGAGTCTTCGCTGGTACTTTGTCTTTGTTGAAAAATCTTTTAGGTTGTTGTGTGTGATCGCTATCGGACGATGAAGTGTCGGTATTGATATTGTAGGGTCTGTTTTGTCTTCGCCTGGCGTAAATATCCGCCCAAGAATATACTTCCCCCATTTTATAATCAATCGTATCTCTACGAAATTTGCGAATTTTTCGCTCGTTGACTTCCGCTGTGTGTTTAGCCAGCTGTGTATTGATGTCCTCCAGTATAGTATTGAGTTCTTCAGTTGATAAAGATTTTTCAAGTTCAGCTTTGATGTTATGAATGTCTTTGGTTAGTTCCTCCAAGATACTTGATAATTCCTCTATGATCAAGAGGATCAAATCTAAGGAACATTTATTAAGGATTGCGAACCATTTATCCTTGAACTTCTGTTGATTTTTACACAACGATGGTTTCAAAGGTATTCTGAGACCCCTAGGTATTCGTTGTACTTTGTGGTATCTGATCATGGTACTGGCATGTAGGCGTTGATTAATCTCTTTTTTTGAAAGATATAGTAATTGACGAATGTTCTGTTCTTTGGTGTTGGTGCTAGAAATGGTTGTTGCGTCCTCATGTATAAGCGCGTAGATTCTAGAAACTTCATCTTGGCCAAATGCAAATGTGTCCGCTCTTGTTTCCGTTAAGTTGGAAATTTCATCGAATTGCATGGCAGTTTAGTTGGTGTGCTACGTATCCTGATTCGGAATGACGTATTATGGAAATGAAATTGATTTGGTACGTGCACAACCTGAAGATTCAGTGGTGGTTTGTAGTTTGCGTCGTGCCCCGGGGTGCGTCCTCCGAACTAGGGCGTGAATAAATGTAAAAAAGCACCCCCCAACAACATGGGGTGTGTCCCCCAGGCGCGTAACTGTCCTCAAATGGGTTTCAAAAAATTGTACAGGATTCTTCAATGTTCGATGTTGAAAAACTTTATTTGTTATTCAAGATTCATCGTGAGCGTTTTTTTGTCAATTCAAACGCATTGCAGAGATTATAGCGTTGATTATAAATTCCCAATGCATTTCGGCATAAGCCTTCCTCAGGGGAATTCTAGAAAAACAATAAAGATGACGATAAGCGCTGTATCTGAGGTATATTAGTTACTCTTGTGTTGAGAAAAGAAGGTGCAAAAAGTGATTAAAAAGTGATTAAAAACCGATCAAATGCAGACATGCATGGTTGTGGTGAAGAAAAATAAGAATAAAAATGAGTTTTTAGACGCAGGTATTACCGTGCTCGTAAGGACTATAAAGACCCGTTTCAATAACCCAAAGTGAATATTAGCGGTTAAATCAGCGTGTTGTTACGACTATAGATGTGTTTCAAACAAAATGTCTAATGGAGAAACGGTGACAAACGATGTGCTTATTATTAAAGTTTGCTTCCAGTAATAAAGTTAGTGAGAAAGCATAAAAGCATTCTGAAGCGGTGACAAAAGTTGTTCTTACCCAGTGTTGAAAAGCGGAGGTATGTGCTCACGCGTTCGAGTCACGAACGTGAAGGTGGTTGTGAATCGGAGTCTGAAGCGGAAGTAAAAGGTTGACAGCGTGTGACGTGAAAAAATGGTGTACATAGAAATAGGACTGCTGTTAGATTACGGGCGACCTAAGAAAACTAAGTTAGCTAAATAAAGATAGATAATAAAGGTGATGAATGGTTAAGCGCGAGTTGGGTGAACTTAAACGCGAGTAAGGTGAACTTAAAAAAAGGAGTGTAGAAAAGCGTGCCATGTTACGGTGTATCAACACAGTTTCACATGATGACGTGATAACATGAAAGAACAGAGGCGTCAATGTAAATGTAATTAACAATGTTAAATCTATGGAAAAAAATATAAAGAAGATGTTACAAAAAACTACGTTTTGGGAATAAGGCAATTGGTGACTATACAAGACATGTAAACCACATTAAGGATACATTTGTATTTAGGGCAATTATAGATAGCATAAAAATTCTGTGCGGTCATTTAAACCATCGGGTTTCATCGAGTTCAACAAATATATCCAATGATTCTCTCTTTTGAGAAGAAAGTTATGATTGTCTCTTCCTTGAGTTTTAGTAACAGTCTCTAGAATGCAAAATTTCAGTTGGCTGATGTTATGCCCAGCTTCCAAAAAATGTTGTGCGACCGATGATTTCTGTTGTTTTGTTCTGATGTTGGACTTATGTTCATTCAGTCTGATTTTGATCTTCCTTTCGGTTTGCCCGACGTATACTTTGCCACAAGGGCATTTGAGCATATATACAACATTAGAGGTATCACAGGTAGCCGTGGTTTTTATTCTGATTTTGTGCCCTTTCATTGGGTGAGTAATATATTCACCTTTCATGACATTGTTGCAGCTGTTACAGTTTAAACAAGGAATGGTTCCTTTGAATGATAAATTTGAAAGAGGTTGGTTAGGTTGGTTGAGAATTTCACCTATATTTTTATTCCTTGTATAAGCGAAAATAGGTTCTTGGTCAAAAATGTGGTTAAACTCCTGCTCCAGTTTAAGCAATTGCCAATGCTTTTTTATGATACGTTTAAACTTGACACTGACGGTGGAATATTTAGATACCACCGTGATTTGATTTTTGATGGGTTTGGGTTGAATAACCAATAGTTCCTCACGGTTTTTACTGGATGATCTTTCTTGAGCCGTTTGCAGTACCTGATCTGGATAACCGCGGGATTTGAATCTTTTTACAAGTTGGTTAAGTTGATGAATGGATTCGTCTGGGTTGGATACTATTCTCTTTATTCGGAGCATTTGTGAAAATGGGAGATGTTGCTTGAGAGGTGGAGGATGAAAGCTTTGGTAATGAAGAGTATTGTTTCTGTCAGTACTTTTCCTGTAAAGATTTGTTTCAAATCCTGTTGATGTTTTGGTAATGGTAACATCCAAGAAGTTGATGGTATCTGTGTGGATGTTGAAAGTAAATTGTAAGCGTTGATCTATTTGGTTGAGGCTGTTGAGTTGGTCTTTGAGGATGTGAATGGGGCCATTCCATATCATGATGATGTCGTCTATGAATCTGAGGTATAGTTTTAAGTAATTGGTCCATGCTGGTGTGTTGAGGATGTGATCTTCCTCAAATTGGTTCATGAAAATGTTGGCATATGCTGGAGCTGCGCAATTGCCCATAGATGTACCAGTTAACTGTTGATACCACTCATTTTTGTGTTGAAAATAGCTGTGCATCAAAGTAAACTCCATTAATTCCATCAAAAAAACGTGCAGATTTTGTGTGTAGTGAGAATGCAGTAACGCTTGTTCAATAGCTTCCAAGCCCATTTGATGGGGGATCGATGTATATAACGAGTTGACATCTACTGTGCATAGGGTAATATTTTCATTTTCAGTGATGGTGATTTGATTGAGTTTGATTAAAAAATCAGTCGTGTCTTTGAGAAAGGATCTCATAGAGTTAACGCTAGGTTGTAGATGACGGTCCAAGTATTTGCCAACCGGTTCATGAATGCTTCCCCGGGTTGATACAATGGGGCGGCATGGAGGTTTAGTAGGATGCTTGTGAATTTTTGGCACCAAAAAAATTGTGGGACTCTTGGGATTAGGTTGAATGAGAAACTTTTGGACTTTCTCATTAATAGTACCTTTATCAACGGCTGTTTGTACAATGGTCTGTAAAACCTCTTTGTATTGTGATGTAGGATTGTTCTCCAATCTCATGTAGGTACTTGAGTCTTGAATGTGAGCTGTTATTTGCGATTCATAGTAGCTGGTATTGAGTATCACTAATGCTCCTCCTTTGTCTGCTTTAGTGCAGGTTATGTCTGGTTTATTTGCGATGTTCCTTAAAATACCCTTCTCTTTGTTGGTTAAGTTGTTGTATTTTGGGCTTATTTTGTTGTAGTTGAGTTTTGCTAAATCTTGTTTGACTGCAGATTCAAATAGATCCAAACATTTATGACTGATTGGGGCCATAAATGTGCTCCTCACTTGTAAACCCAATAAGGGGTCCTCATCTTTTTCCTGGATTGGTGTTATAATATTGTCAAAAAAGTGGCGCAATCTTAATTTCCTCATCAGTTTAAAAAAGCTGATATGGAGTTCAAGAAGGTTACTTGCTGCAGTCGGAACAAAGGATGTACCCTTCTGCAAGATTTTTAACTCAATGTCACTAAAATGGTGATCGGAAATATTGATGACTAGATTGTCCATTAGTTCCCTTTCTTGGATCGTTCCTTCTTGCCCGTGACTGTGCGTGTTTGTGGAGGATCCTTGTCTTTTTCTTTGGCTTTTTCTACGGCCCCGCCTGGGTCGTCTTGTTGCATGTGGCCTACCTCTAAAAAAGGGACCTCTTCAGTATTTGGGGAAGTAGTTGATGTCGATGGTACGTTTTCTGGAGTCTTCGCTGGTACTTTGTCTTTGTTGAAAAATCTTTTAGGTTGTTGTGTGTGATCGCTATCGGACGATGAAGTGTCGGTATTGATATTGTAGGGTCTGTTTTGTCTTCGCCTGGCGTAAATATCCGCCCAAGAATATACTTCCCCCATTTTATAATCAATCGTATCTCTACGAAATTTGCGAATTTTTCGCTCGTTGACTTCCGCTGTGTGTTTAGCCAGCTGTGTATTGATGTCCTCCAGTATAGTATTGAGTTCTTCAGTTGATAAAGATTTTTCAAGTTCAGCTTTGATGTTATGAATGTCTTTGGTTAGTTCCTCCAAGATACTTGATAATTCCTCTATGATCAAGAGGATCAAATCTAAGGAACATTTATTAAGGATTGCGAACCATTTATCCTTGAACTTCTGTTGATTTTTACACAACGATGGTTTCAAAGGTATTCTGAGACCCCTAGGTATTCGTTGTACTTTGTGGTATCTGATCATGGTACTGGCATGTAGGCGTTGATTAATCTCTTTTTTTGAAAGATATAGTAATTGACGAATGTTCTGTTCTTTGGTGTTGGTGCTAGAAATGGTTGTTGCGTCCTCATGTATAAACTCAATCAAATCACCATCACTGAAAATGAAAATATTACCCTATGCACAGTAGATGTCAACTCGTTATATACATCGATCCCCCATCAAATGGGCTTGGAAGCTATTGAACAAGCGTTACTGCATTCTCACTACACACAAAATCTGCAAGTTTTTTTGATGGAATTAATGGAGTTTACTTTGATGCACAGCTATTTTCAACACAAAAATGAGTGGTATCAACAGTTAACTGGTACATCTATGGGCAATTGCGCAGCTCCAGCATATGCCAACATTTTCATGAACCAATTTGAGGAAGATCACATCCTCAACACACCAGCATGGACCAATTACTTAAAACTATACCTCAGATTCATAGACGACATCATCATGATATGGAATGGCCCCATTCACATCCTCAAAGACCAACTCAACAGCCTCAACCAAATAGATCAACGCTTACAATTTACTTTCAACATCCACACAGATACCATCAACTTCTTGGATGTTACCATTACCAAAACATCAACAGGATTTGAAACAAATCTTTACAGGAAAAGTACTGACAGAAACAATACTCTTCATTACCAAAGCTTTCATCCTCCACCTCTCAAGCAACATCTCCCATTTTCACAAATGCTCCGAATAAAGAGAATAGTATCCAACCCAGACGAATCCATTCATCAACTTAACCAACTTGTAAAAAGATTCAAATCCCGCGGTTATCCAGATCAGGTACTGCAAACGGCTCAAGAAAGATCATCCAGTAAAAACCGTGAGGAACTATTGGTTATTCAACCCAAACCCATCAAAAATCAAATCACGGTGGTATCTAAATATTCCACCGTCAGTGTCAAGTTTAAACGTATCATAAAAAAGCATTGGCAATTGCTTAAACTGGAGCAGGAGTTTAACCACATTTTTGACCAAGAACCTATTTTCGCTTATACAAGGAATAAAAATATAGGTGAAATTCTCAACCAACCTAACCAACCTCTTTCAAATTTATCATTCAAAGGAACCATTCCTTGTTTAAACTGTAACAGCTGCAACAATGTCATGAAAGGTGAATATATTACTCACCCAATGAAAGGGCACAAAATCAGAATAAAAACCACGGCTACCTGTGATACCTCTAATGTTGTATATATGCTCAAATGCCCTTGTGGCAAAGTATACGTCGGGCAAACCGAAAGGAAGATCAAAATCAGACTGAATGAACATAAGTCCAACATCAGAACAAAACAACAGAAATCATCGGTCGCACAACATTTTTTGGAAGCTGGGCATAACATCAGCCAACTGAAATTTTGCATTCTAGAGACTGTTACTAAAACTCAAGGAAGAGACAATCATAACTTTCTTCTCAAAAGAGAGAATCATTGGATATATTTGTTGAACTCGATGAAACCCGATGGTTTAAATGACCGCACAGAATTTTTATGCTATCTATAATTGCCCTAAATACAAATGTATCCTTAATGTGGTTTACATGTCTTGTATAGTCACCAATTGCCTTATTCCCAAAACGTAGTTTTTTGTAACATCTTCTTTATATTTTTTTCCATAGATTTAACATTGTTAATTACATTTACATTGACGCCTCTGTTCTTTCATGTTATCACGTCATCATGTGAAACTGTGTTGATACACCGTAACATGGCACGCTTTTCTACACTCCTTTTTTTAAGTTCACCTTACTCGCGTTTAAGTTCACCCAACTCGCGCTTAACCATTCATCACCTTTATTATCTATCTTTATTTAGCTAACTTAGTTTTCTTAGGTCGCCCGTAATCTAACAGCAGTCCTATTTCTATGTACACCATTTTTTCACGTCACACGCTGTCAACCTTTTACTTCCGCTTCAGACTCCGATTCACAACCACCTTCACGTTCGTGACTCGAACGCGTGAGCACATACCTCCGCTTTTCAACACTGGGTAAGAACAACTTTTGTCACCGCTTCAGAATGCTTTTATGCTTTCTCACTAACTTTATTACTGGAAGCAAACTTTAATAATAAGCACATCGTTTGTCACCGTTTCTCCATTAGACATTTTGTTTGAAACACATCTATAGTCGTAACAACACGCTGATTTAACCGCTAATATTCACTTTGGGTTATTGAAACGGGTCTTTATAGTCCTTACGAGCACGGTAATACCTGCGTCTAAAAACTCATTTTTATTCTTATTTTTCTTCACCACAACCATGCATGTCTGCATTTGATCGGTTTTTAATCACTTTTTAATCACTTTTTGCACCTTCTTTTCTCAACACAAGAGTAACTAATATACCTCAGATACAGCGCTTATCGTCATCTTTATTGTTTTTCTAGAATTCCCCTGAGGAAGGCTTATGCCGAAATGCATTGGGAATTTATAATCAACGCTATAATCTCTGCAATGCGTTTGAATTGACAAAAAAACGCTCACGATGAATCTTGAATAACAAATAAAGTTTTTCAACATCGAACATTGAAGAATCCTGTACAATTTTTTGAAACCCATTTGAGGACAGTTACGCGCCTGGGGGACACACCCCATGTTGTTGGGGGGTGCTTTTTTACCTTTCAAGCATTAGGACAGAGGTGATGATCCATCATGGAGGGGAAGAGGTAAAAAAGGCAAAGGAGATAGCCTGCTACTCAGGACTGCAGTTATCATTAGTGCAGCAGGTATAGTTGCATTGCGGTCAAAGAGTGTGAGGGGCTCACAACACCCCAATTATGGGGAAAAGTTTGTTTGGGATATCTGTTTTTGTTTGATGCATTTGCTGTTTTATAAGTCTCATATTTGGTGCAATTCATAAGCTATAAAAAAAGTATTCCTGAAATCATCTCATAAGCCCCGCTCTCTGCACGCAGCCATGTCCCTCCCGCTCCCCCAATCCTTGTCATAAAGTTTTGGAGGGGGGCCCGACCTCAAAACATTTTGCTTAGGGGGGGCTCAGAGTAAAAAAGTTTGAAGACCTCTGTGATAGGTTTACCTTATGAGTTATCAGGGTGGGGCTCGAATTTATCTCAGTCGCTTGGTAAATAAACCAGCAACGAAACTCGCTAGCCACTGCTTGGGGAGCTACCAATATGCCTAAGTCCTTTAGTACCATAGTATTAAGTGGGGAAATATTTTGCCTCACTTGGTCACAGCCCAGCAGTTCTTCCCTGGAATAGATGATAAGAGGGGCAGAGTAACTGGCCCCGGCCGGACGCGGATGGGCGTAGATGGGCTTGCCTTTGGCGAGCTGCCGGCACAGACATGCCATGCTTCCCCTTAAGGAGGCGTGGCAACAACCTTCCACAGCCTACGTCCAACCAGGATGCTGATTGGTTTACCCACTGACCAATCAGCTCTCAGCAAGGCCTGCAAAACAAACTACGGACTGCCGAGCTAAGAGGCCAGGTAAGCTCCATTTCGCTGTGCAAACAAATTCAATTACAGTCACAGTGCTTTCCCCCACCACAATTCCCAGCTAAAATTCAATAAAACAGTTCCAGCATATAAAAACGTTGTAGTCGCAGTATGGTGTACATACATAATCAATAAATGGTTCACACACTCACTAAGAAATACAAGACCACTTTATCAAAATAAAGCAGATTTGTATAAGAATTAAGAAACCAAGATCTTTAGAATAACTTTAGTACAAGCGGAGATATCGATTTCATAAGGAAATAGAAAAATAGCTCTAATAATGTTTTTGGAGGCGTGCGCCTCGAGCGCTACACAGTTAGCCTATGGGAGAAAAGCAAACAGGTACTTGCAAGCGAAGTTGAAGTTGCAATTTGGAAATTAAGGTGATAGGGGGCCATGGTCCAAAGTACCACCAGCAGATTCACTTTACCTGCTCTGGTGTGTACGGGTGCAGAGGGGGTGGTCAGGATGGAAGCCTCGAACGCTACACTGTTAAAGTCAATGGGACTTAAAACAAAGGCTGCAAGGGGGAACTTGGCGGCAAGTACGGATGAACCTTGGGCGGGCTCAAGTCGTGGGGACCACTAGGCTACAGTTGGTCCTAGGCTGACGCAGTCAGACGTCGGGGACCCAGACTGTGGAGCTCGGTACAGAAGGGCTTGGTTGACTGGCCACATGAGTTTGAGGCTCTCACGGTTGTTGGTATACCCGCAGAGAGGAGAAAACCAAGACAGAGCCACTCTGGTTATGAGTCTTGTCTGTCTTGATGTCCCTCGACGTGCAGGGAGGCTTCCACAAGGCGTGGTGTCCGGGCTGGACACGAAACAAGCCTTGTCTGGTGCATGTGCCCCAGTACTCAGTCATATCATCTAGATATGCTGCACTAGAAGACTCCAACCCAGCCAGGACTTTGTTCACCACCCTCTGGAAGGTTGCAGGGGCATTCCTAAGACCAAATGACATTACAGTAAACTGGTAATGTCCATCTGGAGTTGATAATGCTGACTTTTCTTTGGCTCCAGAGGTAAGAACAATTTTCCAGGACCCTGATGTTAAGTCATAGGTACTGAAAAACTTTGCTGCACCCAGTCTGTCAATAAACTCATCTGTCCTTGGAATAGGGAGAGCATCAGTCTTTGTGACTGCATTGAGACCACTATAGTCCACACAAAACATAAGCTTTGGTTTACCTCCCTTGGAATAAGGTTTGGCGATTAATGCCACTGGGCTGGTCCAAAGAATTTCAGAGGTTTCAATCGCCCCTAACTCCATCATCTTGCTGACTTCAGCTCTGATGCTTTCCTTAGCTTGGTCAGACTGCCTGTACATTATATTTTTGACAGGATGGCTGTCTCCAGTGTCCACATCATGTGTGCACCAGGATATCTGACCGGGGGTTAGGGAAAAGAGCTCAGCATAATGCCCCAGGACTTGCCTGTCAGTTTGTTGTTGGGCAGTGAGGGTATCTGCCAAGACAACTCCCTCAAAAGACCCATCTTTAGGGCTGTTAGAGAGGTTTACTCTCTTCTTGCTGTACCTCATCAGTGACCATGAGCAGTCACATCAGCCCTTTCATAAAAGGGTGTGGTGATGTGACTCAATCAAGAGAACTGTTAACAGTCTGTGATGTCATTTGGAACATTATGTCAAGATTCTTTGAATGTGAAGAAGTGACAGTTATCATCTATGCCTTGGAGGTGCCTGGCACGGCTCTCTTCGTCTCCCAACAAATCCTCCTGTTAATCTACTCTACAATCGTGTCTGTGCCCTATTACTTTGTGCCCTATTACTTCAAAGGGTTTTAGGTGATTCACATGAATGACCCTCTAGGGGCTCCTGGGAGTGTCAAGGTCCTCCAAGTAGGTGACCTAGCCTTTTCTTTCAAGGCTAGGGTAGGGCCCATTCCATTTGTCCTGGAGGGCCCTAGGTGACACTGGCTGCAATATACATACCGTTTGCCCAGGTTGAAATTCACCTAGTGCAGCCTTTTGGTCAAACCATTTCTTCTGGAGCTCTTGGCTTGCCTCAAGGTTGTAGTTTGCTTTTTCCATGTACTCAGCCATCTTGGAATTAAATCCAAAGTACAAAGTCCACTATGTCCACTAGGACCTCCTCCTGTAGTTATACTCCCTTGCTGGGCCTGATGGCCAGACACACAGTAAACTGGACAGATGCTGTCAGTGCGGAGGATGCAGGGGGATGGCTCCTCCAAGATAACTGGTTGTCGAAGTGCTGGACAGTCCTCCAAGTGTTGGGGAGGATGTACAGATGCAGGACGAGTCAGGTCTTTGTAATTGTTAAGGAGCAAGTAGCAAGGCAGGGTTTGGTACCAGGTTCTGTGCAGGGCCTTGGTTCTTGCGGTGTAGTCTCTTCTTTGTTTTTCTTCAGTTCCCAGGAAGTCGAATCTGTGAACCTGGTGTCGAGGAACCCCTAAATACTCAATTTAGGGTTGTTTAGGGGAGTGCAAGGTAGTAGCCAAAGGCTACTTACCCCTAGGGTGACTACACCCCCTATATAATCACTTCCTGTGAGGAGTGGGCATAATCCTGACCCAGAAGTCCCTATTTCACCAAAAAGGAACCCTTCTCTGGCTGTTCACTTCAGGTAGCCCACATTAGAGGTGTGGCTGGCCTGTAGGTCAAACACGCCTCCTGAATAACTCATTTTCCACCTGCTCTGGTGCCACAGAGGCTCCAGGGCAGGTGGTGGTGTCCCCCGGGTCAGAGGGGAAGCTGGGGTTGCATGTCAAAGGTGGCAGAGGCTATGAGGCCTCTGGCCTTGATTTGCTAAATTGCTAGCAATCCTGCTGGAGGAGGTGAGAACACCTTCTGACGAGCAGGCACTGTTTCTGGCCTCCGAGAGCATGGGCTCTCCCTTGCAGGGATCATTAACCACCACAGGGGCAGCCCAAACCACCTGAACCAGGGGCAATCAGTAATTAATCCAAACAAAAGGTTCAAAGTGTATAATTCAAAAACATATATCAAAAAGAAATAAAATCATGAATTTATGTAAAGAAAATAGAAAAAAGGGAAAGGAGAAAAGAGAAAAGAAGCGACCCTAATAGAAAAACATACAAAATGTATTCAATAAAACAGCTCAGTGTTGTAAGCTGGTACATATAACATAAAAACATATACATAACCAGACAAGTGGCAGACAAGGAGATGGTTACATAACAAAGGAGTTTACACAGTTTGCATAAAACTCCAGTTAACGAAAAATGTGTCCTCCAATAGTTGCAGCCACAATAGCGACCCATGGTTATCATCAGGACATAAAATATACTGAGCATCACAACTGGGCAGTTTATACCAAATTGGATATCGGTTTGGGTTCAGATCATCAACAACTATTTTAAAGACCAATTGAGATGGCGAATTCCATCAGCACCAGCAACTTGGTAGGCCAGTGAACCTCATTACAAAGGATCAACGGGACAATTGAATCATCCTTGACTTTTCGGTACTGAATCCAAGCGGGAGTAAAACACCGCAGAGCAGATCAGATAACGAGTGGCAGCAGTTTCCCTTGCAGGGAGCCAGAAATCCGTCTGTGGTGGCAAGCTGGAAGAGACCAGTCAGTCAAAATACTAAGAGACTGGTTAGGCTAAAGAGAGCACCTCTAAGGTGCCCTCTGGGTGCATGTTCTTATAAATCTGGTACTGGCATCAGTACAGATTTATTAAGACAAGGTGTTTGATACCAAACACCAGTACTTTCAGAGAAGCCATCATTTAGCTGGGTAACTTGTAATCACCAGTGCCCAGTACATGTCTTCAAAATGGCTTCCTGAACACCTGCAATGATTAGCAATGGAAGTAGGCATCATAGGGGCATATCTGCTCATGTAGATGTGCCATCACATGTAATATATTGCACCCTGCCTTAGGGCTCTCAAAGCCTGCTGTAGTGTTGACTTACATAAAATTCATGCAGAATATTTGGACACTGCACACAGGGAGTGGGCAAAGTCATGTTTTTGAAATGGTTTGCACAAGTTCACGCATCCTGCACTGGCAGTCTGCCTATAGTTCGAGTGTGGGTTCCTTAGGGTGGCGTAACACATGCTGCAGCCTTTAGACACTCTCTTTGGTACCCATGCCCTAGGTACCAGGGACTTATAGGGATGCTAAAGTCCTTCCTAATTGAGTTACAACTAACATTTGTGTAATTTTTAGGGAATGAGCACTGGCACTGGGTCCTGGTTAACAGGATCCCAGTAAACTTTCAATCAAAAGCATCAGCACCAGGGTCCAAAAAGTGGGGGTGACAATGACTAAAAGAGGCACTTTCCTACACAGTTCACAAATATTTTCTAGGAGTATGGTTTCATGGCCTACAACTGTAAATTGTTGAGAATTAATTGAAGCAGTAAATCTGCACTAATACAAGGACATATACCATGGGTGCACTTTTGTAATTTTCTTTATGAATTGGGACCCTAATTAGGACCTTTTGTTTTTATAAAAAATTAGATATCTGTATCAATCAGCTGGCTTCACTGGGAGTGACAGCATTGATCTCTTTCACAAGGAGCATATCGGTGCACAAAGTGGTGTTGTTCAGTGCCAGGGACTACTGAGGCAATGTGTGCTTTTTGAGACCCAAAAATATTTTTGCTTTTTATCAATGTTTGATAATGGTGAGGGCACAGTAGCTCCCACAACAATATAGAAAGAATGTCAAAATGAGACACACCTTGACAACACCAAAAGGCTGACCACCTATGTCACACCTATTGGCTTTGCCAATGCTTGGTTATTTTTATATTTCCCATAATCTTTTTGAATCCGGTCACAGTGATTTTCCATTATGAATATTTTTGTGAAATACTAGCATGCATCAACACATTTTTCCAAATGATGCTTCAAAGAACCAGTACCAAAAACTTCGCAGTAGTTTAGCAATTTTTGTTTTTCTTAGTTGTATATTTTGTGAACATTTTTATTTTGAAAGCAATGAATATAAGATCTTGCTTTCAAGCTTCTGCAAATATTTGCATCTAATCAGAGAGCATTCTGGGACCAGTGTACATAGCATCATAATGTTAATCAAAATAAACATGAAAACTTATTGTCCTTGATCCCAAACAATATGTCCTCTCAATCTGGCCATAGGAATTCAACACCCCGGGGGGCACCACCCATTTCAAGCTGTATAAGCTGGGCCAACAACTTTCCAGGTTTCCTTTCCCCTGTGATGGCAGCAGAGATGTTCAACTGTTTGAGTATAATTGGCGTTACTTTCAGCTAACCTCAACTTTAACAATTTCTAAGTTGTGTATTATGCTATCTACTGTGTAAAACAGTTTAGTGCCCAATAATTTCTGGATCCCAAAAGCCTTACCTGAACAGTGGCCTCTTCCCACCACCTTAAGTGGCTCCCATTCAATAAGAGCTTTGGGAGGCTTAACCATCATTATTTTTGAAAAATTCAGAGAGGATTCACTAAGAGAGTCTCTAAAGGAGAGTTAGTTAAAGTGTTGGGCTGTAGTCTTCAGGTGGGCACCAGGGGTCTCAGTCTGTCGGTCCGAATCAACACCAGAAGAGGGTTACTGTCAGACAGTGTTCGTCCATAATATTTTTCTGTCCCCATCATAGGGCATAATTGGGGTGAACATAGGATCTTATCTAGTATACATGAATATATCAACTCTAACAATATAAAAACTACCTGATGCTGCTGTGGTGTAACCTCCAA
Organism: Triturus cristatus; assembly: GCF_964204655.1. NCBI lineage: Eukaryota > Metazoa > Chordata > Amphibia > Caudata > Salamandridae > Triturus > Triturus cristatus. The sequence continues at coordinate 306,630,179 of NC_140581.1, forward strand.
ACGTCGATCAGTCCCCAGTTGGTTAAGGAAGTAGCAAATATCTTAGTCACCTTAATGGAGTGCACCCCAAATACCAGTGGTCCAGCTCTATATCACTAACACAATTGTAGTCCCCACTGAGCAAATGTGGACAGCTCATCACCTGCTTCAATTGTGGTGAAAGAATGTTAAAGAACTCAAATTGGTCATGGTTTGGGGCATATATGCGACCTAACGGGATCTCCTGGCTATCCAGCCTGTCTTCCACCAGTACCCACTGCCCTTTCTTGTCTATCCTGCTGTGAGGGAGTAAAAGGGACCTTGTGTCTAACCCAAATGAGTACCCCCTTCGCATATGCAGAGTATGCAGTTGGAAATACTTGCCTCCTCCATCTGCGTTGTAGACAGACTACCTCCTGGGTGGTCGGGTACATATTACTTGGAGACATGCTATATGCACACCTCTGTCTCTGATGTAATCAATTACTTTATGCCTGTCAGCCATAGAGCCTAGACCCCTTGTGTTCCAAGTGATAAAGTTATAAGTTGTCAGACTTCGTTTCATGGTAACTTTGAATTTGTGGGCTCCAGCCAGCCCCCACCATCAGTGAACAACACATACCCATTTATGTGAAACCTATAGTTAGACGTGATAAAAGAACCACATGTGTAAACTTGTTAACCTAACTCCCGTTGCAGGGAACCGACATATGGGCACAGCCTTCCAACCTAGGGTTTTGTGCTAAAGTATACAAAAATGTAATGAATGTAATTCTTGAATCATTCTCAGCCACTGGTAATTTCTTGGACCACCTACCAGTCCACGCGATTTTGCACACCACGGAACCTCTGTTTGGACCCAGCCATAAGCAAATCAGTCCTGACCCTGCTTCAATAAGTACATTTCAATCTGACATGCCCGGCCAGGCTCTCCCTGAACTGAAACACAAGCAACCAACGACTGATTTTGCCCTTATAATGGGTCATCTCGCAGATATAGCTTGGCTCCTGAGCACACTGTACTAGTGGAACCAAGGTATAGCCAAATGATGAGACCCAATAAAGGCCTGGCAGTTTGGGTTGGACTGTTCCTATTGGAGCAGTGTCAAAATTGATTGGCATATGCCGGGGGCCAAACTTAGGTTACATGGTGTGCCACCATGCAATTACCAGTGGCTGGTAATGCAAGCATTTCCATCAATCACTTTTTTGTATTCTTCAGTAAAACCATAAGGCTTCCTTGCCAGTGTCCAGCTGTCACCTGACCCCTGTTTGATCCCATGTCATGAGATGTGTATTGCTCCCAAACAGTGGACAAAGGGCGCGGGAAGTGGGGAAGGTGACTCCTCCCTTGACAAGATGACCTGTGGGGCTGTGGCCAGCCCCTTCCTGAGCTTCAAAGATGATTACCTTTTCAATGAAGCTCACACTTAGGCTTGCCTCATCTTTATCTCTTGATGGCACCAGAACTGGTTTATGGGGTGGACAAAGGCTTGCCCTCCACCCACAAGCTGGCACTTGGCATATAAGTGGACCCTACAGACCTTTCCTCACAAAACTCCTGGTGCTGTAAAGAATCAGAGGACAGGCTGCCTTGCTGTCTTAAAAATCTGAATGAAGACTAGACCTGCTTGCCTTGAACTCAGTACCCCAGAATGAGTTCAAGGGTCTGTTGGCTAACCTCCTGTGGGTGCTGCTACCGGGGCACAACAAGCGTGCAGAGGCCTCTCTCTTTGCAACTGCCAAGCTGACTAGTTCCAATTGGACCTGCCTTTTACTCTGCTGCTAGCCTCTGGTGAAGTGAGTCCTACCAACCCCAAGTGACACGCCCCCAGATCTTAGAGGCATGGTTTGTGTTAGAGTGTACTCCTCCTCTCATAAAACGACAAGTGGACTTTAAAACGTTTTGCCAACTTTCTGCCTGGAGAACTGTCAGAGACCGGGCCCGCTGTTGTAACAGCAGCCATCAGCGTTGAATTGGTTGAAGAGGTGTGGCAACGCGGCCAGGGCGACTGACGCCGGAATCTGGGGATCACGGTTCGATCCCCGGCGCCAGCAGCAGATTAGCCCAGCACCATGTGACTCTGGGCAATAGCTTGCTTAATCTTCCCAACGGCCCCCAGTGCCTAGAGACCCTTACGGGCGATTGTTTGCGCTTTACAAATGTGGATTATTATTATCAGCCTCAGCTTGCTGGTTTGCCCCACTGAAGAAGATCTAAGTTACAGAAAAGTTTCCAAGTCCGAACATAGAGGGCATTATGCCAACGCCGAGCAGCATTCAATTAACGCTAAGGTTTTCCCTGGCACTGATTTCACCCGCAAGGAGCGTCTCATCTTCGTTGAGAACTGCACCGAAAATTCCACTCTTAAGCAACACACTGTTTTATATATATATATATATATATATATATATATATATATATATATATATTCAAAAAAGGTGCCCTGAAGCATTGAAGACGCACTCCACGGAGGTAAGTTCATCCAAACATTTTTATTTTTCAAACCAGCTTTCTCATTCTGATAATGTCCTCTCTTCCTCCCTTACGCGTTTCGGAGCTCCTGCTCCTTCATCCGAGGGAAATCAGACAGTCACAGATTTGCGCTGCACACATTTCACTAATTAATGTTTCCACGCCCTCCAATGGGCCTCGCAAGTCAGTCTTGCCTTCTGGGGTTTGTAGTCCCTCATGTGCTGCAGCGCTAATTTTCTCCTTTTGGATTCCGTGAACAGTCATATTAAAAAACAATGATTTAACAAGCCCTCCGGTGGGCCTCAGAATTTCATGCCAGTTTGCCTTGTAAATACCTTCGTGCTGCTGACAGGAGTGAAAAGTTCAACCTTGCAGGCCTCTGGGGTTTGATGGCGGTGCAATCTCCCACGGCCAGGCTGCCGTGTTAAGTATTCAAAAAAGGTGCCCTGAAGCATTGAAGACGCACTCCACGGAGGTAAGTTCATCCAAACATTTTTATTTTTCAAACCAGCTTTCTCATTCTGATAATGTCCTCTCTTCCTCCCTTACGCGTTTCGGAGCTCCTGCTCCTTCATCCGAGGGAAATCAGACAGTCACAGATTTGCTCTGCACACATTTCACTAATTAATGTTTCCACGCCCTCCAATGGGCCTCGCAAGTCAGTCTTGCCTTCTGGGGTTTGTAGTCCCTCATGTGCTGCAGCGCTAATTTTCTCCTTTTGGATTCCGTGAACAGTCATATTAAAAAACAATGATTTAACAAGCCCTCCGGTGGGCCTCAAGGTTGAACTTTTCACTCCTGTCAGCAGCACGAAGGTATTTACAAGGCAAACTGGCATGAAATTCTGAGGCCCACCGGAGGGCTTGCTAAAACATTGTTATTTAACATGACTGTTCACGGAATCCAAAAGGAGAAAATTAGCGCTGCAGCACATGAGGGACTACAAACCCCAGAAGGCAAGACTGACTTGTGAGGCCCATTGGAGGGCGTGGAAATATAAATTAGTGAAATGTGTGCAGCGCAAATCTGTGACTGTCTGATTTCCCTCGGATGAAGGAGCAGGAGCTCCGAAACGCGTAAGGGAGGAAGAGAGGACATTATCAGAATGAGAAAGCTGGTTTGAAAAATAAAAATGTTTGGATGAACTTACCTCCGTGGAGTGCGTCTTCAATGCTTCAGGGCACCTTTTTTGAATATATATATATATATATATATATATATATATATATATATATATATATATATATATTTATTAACCAAAGAACCTCTAATCCCCATCAGGAAAAAGAGCACACACTCGAGGGCTATTCAGGTAAAGGCTTCTTTATTGAATTATGCCTCCTCCGACCCAGCAAAGCGAGATGCGTTTCGCCTCTCACAGCAGGCTTTCTCAATCTGAATATATATATATTCCTGCTCCTGATCCAGCTTGCCCTGCTGACAACTCATCAACAACAACGTTTTCCCCATAAAAGTTTCTAAATCAGAAGGAAAACTTTCTACTGGGACAAATCAGGTCCCTGTAATCGACCCGGCTCCATCGAGTTCTACCATAACTTTTGTCTTTTACCCGGTCTAGCACGACAAGATAACTGCGGTTGGTGCCTCGTGCTTTTTGGAGCTATTTTTAAACAAATCTTTATTTAGCATTTTATATAAGAGAAAATACAATCCACAGGTTGCGAACATTGTCTCACAACCCCATACTTCTTCCCATTATTGCAATTTATATTCCAAGACATGGTCATTCTCTGTGCAGTTTGGCTGTTCAAAATGTATAATCACTGAAGCACTAAAAAAAAAAAACATTAAGTGCACTTCTGTAGTTTAAATTGTTTTCCTGTTGCGAAGCTTGTGGGATTGCCTAGAGAAATCTGACATTACATCTGTCCATATCGAGTATTCCACCAGCTTTTCACAGCTCCTAGTTTTTGAAGAAAAAAATCCTCTGCCAAGGCCCACTCAATTGTGTTTTTTGTCCACAGATTTACACTGGGGTCACATTTACCTATCCAGCTTATGGCAATATATCTCTTTACAAACAATAAGGCCAACTGTAGAAACTCATAGTGCAATTTCTTGCTCTGTGGACATCAATGATACGAATAGGCATTGTGTAACAAGGATCACCGAGATGCCTGTGCTCTATGCAGATGTGCGAAGACTTTTGTTCAGAAGTCTGCCACTCTCAGGCAGGTTCAGAATAAAAGTAAAAATGCGGCCCCATCCCTCCAACATCTTGGACATCCTGCAGACCTAGAGTGATAGATTTTACTCAGAGTAGGTTGTGTTAGGTATCTATGGTGTTAGGAGTGCCAGAGTATACGCACAGGTTTACTTAGTGAATTAAGTGGTTCACTCTCACACTAATTGTGATAATTATTTGTGGCGGGTTCTCCCCCTCCCCCCTCAACTAGTACTCCAATTTCTTACAATGCCTACTCAACTCACATATAAGCACTGCATTTTCTTTAAATTTGGAACTGTATATATTTTGACAGCTGTGTGACCTCCTTTACATGCTTTCGAACAATTACATTTAGCATGTTACCATTATCAAGGTGCTCTGTACAAAGGCAAAGTATTGAATGTGCTTGAAGTGTGAACACCTTTATAACCCATGCAGAGGCACTGAGCTCCAGAGTTCTCAATACCACTTAAGCACCCACAAAAACCTGGACTCACCCAGACAGACTCCTGCAGGTGACTATGTTCAAAGTATGCACTTTCGCAGAGTTACATGTTGTATGGAAAAAACTACAGAAAAGTCAGGAAAAAGGAAATACTATTATAGAACTAAGATGAAGCAAAATATGTGAAATGTGAACAGGCCCTGCATCACTGATACTGATTACCTAAAGGGCTTTTACAATCATTGTTGTGAAATCAATTTACCTTTGCCAGTGAACCGACGGGCATGAGCGTAATGACTTTTACAGAACTTTAATGAGGGATGGATGCAACCTCGCTAAAATCCTGTTTCCCTATGGGATATGTATTATATGGTGGTTGTATGTGCACCATTGACCCACTATAACACCTGAAGGAGTTTTCATTCTTAATCACTTTTTTTTTAGGATCAACTCTTTTTTAATATTAGCACACAATTAGGCATGTCACGTACACAGCAAGTCACCTACAACCCCCTTTTGGGCAGGCCGTGATAGTCAAGTGCATATTAAATGGCAGAGCGTGATTCAAAAGACGAGGGTGGTGGTCACAGGCTGAGGATAGGATACACAGCTAGTCGCCTACAACCCAGACTGGGCCGACCGCGTATGGGGGGCAGAGGATAAAGGTCAACTATGTGGCACAGTAGTGCTGGGATTATCAGGCCAGGCTGAGAAAACCACGGCTTTTGTGTGGCATTGCCGAGTGCATCGTAGACTTTGCGTTTCTACTGAGAAATCAAAGTAAAACGAGTGTAACATAACATATAAATGAACGAGAAACCCCCTCCCTCCCTCCCCGCACCCACATCCCTACCGACTAGGCCATTGAAAGTATATGATACCACTAGAGAGATCAGCACTGGTCAGCGACATTGTAGTTATAGTGCCTTAGCTTCTTCCTACTTCCTAGCTTTAAAATATGCAAGTATGTGGGGCAGGTCAGTTCACTAAACTCTTTGGACAGAACGGCGATAAACGGGGACCAGATTTTCGCATAGAGTGCGGGGTCAGCATTGGCGGCCATAGAGAGTATTTCCATATCCAGCAACGCCCACAGTTGGCGAAGCCATTGTTTATGGTCTGGAAGTTTTTCTGAGTCCCAATTTGCCAGGAGTAGCATGTGCGCAGCATTGAGTGCCAAAGCTATCTGTCACCCCCTTATGGACGGGAGCGGGTAATGAGAGCATTTGGGAGTCCCAGAGGAATGTAGACGGGGAGTAGCTTTAATTCTGTTCTAAACGCACTGTCTATATCATTCAAAATTAACTTCCAGAATCTTGTGAACTTGGGACAGTTCCATTGAAGGTGTATTAGGGTCTCGGGATTGCCACAGCCTCTCCAGCATTGGCTATCACAAAGTGTATTCCATTTCTGGATGCTCGCCGGAGTATAGTACCAGTATGAGCTAATTTTATAGGCCGTTTCAGTGTGTCCTGTTTTATATGCTGTGTGATGGGCCTTATAGAATATCTCCCCCCGTCTGTCAGAGAGGCTGCGCCCGAGTTCTGCCTCCCATCGGAGTTGACCCGGGGTCCTGTGTGTAGGAGGCGCTTTCATCAGGAAGCAATAGATTTCTGAGATAAGTTTCTTGTCGTCAGTTTTGAGGAACAACCATTTTTCAAAGGGGGTCATAGAACTGCTCGCCTCAGGATGAGAGTTGGGTATGGGTGAATCGGTCGGTCTCCTCTAGTGAACATTTGAATTGTGAATTGGTCAAAAGCGATGAGGCTGGTGTGTTTGAAAAGGCAGCCAATCCTCTTACAGCCACCTTCCAGCCAGCGCTTGGCCACGCCCGGTGATGACCTGGGGGAAAATCCAGGTTCGCGAATAATGGGGTCATCGGGGAAGGAAACGACGAGAGCCCTACTATGCTCGACACACTGTCCCAGATTTTTTATGTTTGGCTTGTAACCGGGGAAGAGTAGCGTCCCCAAGCTCTATGGGGCCGGGGGAGCCATCCCTCTCTCCAGATGTGTGAGCCCACCACCGTTTGGTCCATAAAGACCCAGTGCTTCTCTGTCACGGGGCGGTTCCATTCTATCATATATCTCAATTTGGCTGCTTGGAAGCACCGCAAGACAATCAGGATTTCCAGACCTCTCTCCAGTTTAGTACACTGCAGCAATTGTTTTTGCAGCCTAGGTTTCATCCCTTCCCAGATGAAGCAATCTATGACTCAATTCCCCTGGGGGGAGACGAAAATGGCCTGGGGTAGCACATTCATCTTCACTGCGCCTATCCTGCCCAGACAAGTCAAAGGCAGGCGCTGCCACCAGTCCAGGTCCTTGCGGATTGAGGCCCTAAGTCTAGAGTAGTTAGCGTGCGCGTTTTTTGGAAGGTTCTGGGCCGGTACTATTCCTAGGTATGAGAGATCAGTTTTTACCCATTGAAAGGTGTATTGTAGGCGTAAGGCTTGCTACGTGTCAGGTTGGATGGTAAGATTTGCGACTCCAGCAGGTTTATCTTGAAGCCTGATACAGAACCAAACGCTTCAATATCCGAGATAATGGCAGGGAGCGAGGAAAGAGGCCAGGCGACAGAGAATATAATGTCGTCCGCATTGAGGCTAATCAGGTGTTGGTCAGCTCCAAACTTAATGCCCACTGCGTTGGAGTCGCCTCTCAACCTCTGGGCGAACGGTTACGTATATAAAGCGAAGAGGAGCGGGGAAAGCAATCACTTTTTCCCTAACAAACGTTATTAAGTTTTGTTTGACATCAAAACAGCACCGGAATCAAACTGCATGCCTGCAGCTTCCCTGCTCAATATACATCATAACTGTATGCATTTTCACAAGGTTAAAAGACAACGGACTTCCTGTTACAAGCCCCTGTTACCCCTGTGCAATCAAGAATACTGCCACAAAGTTCCCCATATCGTCACATGTTTACGGGGGGCAGCCCCTGGCCCTTTATATCAGTTCTCCTATATTGGCACATCGATCCATAGCTGGCCACCAGTCCAAAAGCTTGGGGGGAAGGTTGAGTTTCAAGCAACGCGCTATGTCCCTCTGTTACCAGAAGTGTGGCAAGGCCGTCCAGTGTATGCTTACCCCGCTTGCTGCCCATATACTCCAGGATCTCTAAGGAAGAGTGATAATCCGATACCATCATCCCATGTCCCTATTTCTAGCATGTTACAGTGTACGATTTACTCTGAGAGAAATTAAGTCCTTTGCAATAGTCACTCTGATGTCTTTAAACAAGAACTGCTGCAAACCAGCTCCTCGGAGGCAAACACAGGTATATGACAAGGTGGCCAGTGTGAAATATAAAGTGTGTGCTTTTTAATCTCCCATCCTTGGGAAAGTGGTATGCAAATTGTACCAGTTGATAAGCATTATGTGAAGACTCAATATTTTTTAAAGTGATGCTGAAACCAAATAACTATACATTCATATCTAAAGGGATAGTGGAGTGGATTTGTGCTCTTGTAATTTTGATGTGTATAGATCCTGCAGGGCATGCAAACGTTGAATGTTGAAAAGACTAAAGAGGCTTTTATCAACTCAGAGTGAATGCAATTAGTAGTAGTGACCTGTGTTTATACCTCGTACAAAAGACAAGGCACAGCTGACTCTACAAAAACATATACACTGATGCTAAAACCTATGTGCATAATTTAGACATTATCTTTCACAGTAAGAATAAATTGTATATGTAATCACATTTTCTATCTGTGACCTTAAAAATATCACCAGTTATTTCACATTAAAACAATCCCCTGGATATAACATGCAACTCGTTCCGTGCAGGCAGTGTGCCTGCACCTGCCCCTCTGCATGTTTGCAGGTAAGATAATTACAATCCTGCCTTGTACAATTTAAACACTGCAGTAACTGTTGAAACCAATGCTGCAGGATATGGGCCACTCTTTCAGGTTTTTAGGTTGAGCATGCACTGTTCTGCGAGGCATGCTGTATGCCCATATTTGTAAGTGGCTTATGTCAGTGTCCTTCGTAAATGATGGCTTCTGATTCGTTAATTGGCTTGTTAGTCCCTCCTTAGTACCACCTTGTTTTCATTTGTAACCTCCCATGAGGTCTGGCCCTTTTACAGCAGTTGTTTCAGGGTACGTCTTATTTAGTCTGTAAACACGACTTTCTTTAATGAGTTTCTCCTACCGCAGGCACAACATGCTTTCCTGCAACATTCAGCATGCCATGTGCCCTTTCACTGGTGCTTTTTAAAAAAAAAAAAAAAAGCATTTGTCTGTCAACTGGACAAACAAATGCTTTTTGTTGGTAAAAGCGCCAAATACCGCATTTTCACTTTAATAGCACCGCGGACCTTTCTTTAGACATGGCTCGTCTTAAGAAAGGGGCATGGCATCTCAACGTGAAAGCGCAGCATGGGGAGCTTGTAAACATCAAGCATTTGCAATGCAATAGGGCTCACATTTTAGTAACTTTAACCTATTGGAATTGTAAATGACAATGCCTTTTATTATTGCAGCTTTTTTAAACACATAAATAAATGTAATTGTCATTTACAATGCCAATAGCTCAAAATCTCGCAACTGCGAGACCTGTTGCATTGCAAATGCTTGTTAAATACTTATGAAGTGTTGTACTTTAGAATTTGGGACCGCGTAGGAGGCAGGGCCCTACCCCTGTCTATCCCGGTATTAGTGAACCGCGAATGGTTAATGCGGTATGTACAAGGGCTTTGTGTAACGTTTTAGCTATGAATGCACTGTGTATACGCTATTATACGTGGGTTCCATTTTAGAGCGGTGGCCATCTTATGGTTGCCCTCACATAGGCTACATAGCATGAAGCGAATATGGGCCTTTTAGAGCACATGTGCCTTTCTTTGACTTTTCTGTGACCTGGGCAGCTTGGCTCCGCTGCCCCAGGTCAAAATGGTCCCACGAGTTCCCCGTCCTCTGGCCACCTGTGATTAGCATCAGGGCTTGACACACCATAAAGTCTTTTCATCCTACACGAGCCTCCAGCTAATCTCTTTCTCACCTGACTGTTCCTGCTTTATGGCTTGTTTTCCAAACAGGAGATGCTCATGTTTATTGGGGCCTATCGATATCTGATGTGGGATCTGAGCCTTGCTGTGTAAATAATTGCGGGCTGGCTTAACTGGAATGTGGGATGGTCATCATGACTCTGCCTTTTCGTTTGTAATGTATACATGTAATGGCCATATCGTAAACTAAGGAATGTATGCCTGAAGCAGGATATTCTGTATTTAAGAAGAAGCCCGTTTCTGTGATTTTCAGCAGTCTCCTGAGAACATACACGCTGTTGTACTTCTAGGATACCTGTAATTGGTCTGCAGCCAATAAACTGATCTTTGACTTCACCCAGAAGACTCTGTGTTTCTGTAGGTCTGAAACAGGAAGAACCCCGAAGTCATAGGGTGTGTTCCCCTGCACCGCTGGGCTTAAAATACCCAGTACTTCAGTTGGCGCCCAACTCGGCGCAATTTCAGCGGTACCGGTCCAAGCCAGAGGTTCGTGAGGAGCTTCGTGTGGAAATTCTGGAGGAAGGCCGCCACTTCATCGACCCCTGCATGTCGACGTGGTCCGAAAGTCTTTTCTGCGAGGTTCTCCGCGTCCCGACGGCTACGAAGGACTGCTGCCCTGATTAATCGCCCTGTTTTGGACCCTTGACGATTTTTTGGTAGAGCGAAACAATCGAGAGAGTCTTCTGGTGACGCCATCGATCATCAATATTCAGTTAAGTATAAGTGGAGCGTCTCCTAGTTTGAATTTGGTATCCTTCGGGATCATTTTGATTTGGTGCTTGCAAGTCCCAAAGCCAGAGGACTCGTGTATTCACGAGACTATCGTATTCGATAATCCTTTGACGTTTGAAACTAGACTAGTGAGCGAAGATGCCTGGTTCTAGTGTATTTTGTAGATTGTTTTGTTTGGGTTGTGGAAGGGATTTCCAGTTAGAGGATTCATGTCCAGTTCCTCCAATTGGAACTCCTACTTATGAGCTTTATGTAAAACATGGCGTGGGCCCCATTGCATATAATGAAATATGGATCCGATACACCAGAAAGGACGGTGTTTTAAAATGGCCCCAAAATGGTAGTTTCGATACAGATATCTTAGATAATTTGGAAATTAAATTGTTTAAAAAGAAAGCCCGGCCGGCGATGTTTGATTCTTTCCGCCTATGGCGAAAGGAAGCCAAACAGAAGGAAATTAAGCTAGCGAAGAGAAATAAGAGAGAGAGAGGTATGTCAGTGATGCAAGCAGCTCTGCAATTTAAAGATAATGAGGAGGAACAAATGAAGGAACAGTTACATAGACAGCGCAAACTAGGGATTGATAAATGTTACCCTGTTTTGTCACCCCTTGTGCAAGATGAGACAAAAGAGAAAGAGAAAGATTCCCTAATGTCCCATTTGTTAAGCTCGCCACCCCCGTATGCGCAAAATGCCACCGCACCTCCACAGCTTGTAAATGCGAAGCCTCCAGTAAATATGCCGCAAGCCTTCCCACAGCCGCCAGCTCCTCCTCAGCTGGCTCCTATCCCTGCAGCGCAGCCCTCTCAAGGGCCGCCAGTTTTGCTACCTGTTGCCCCTGCGCTTCCTGCGACTTTGCCTGGCACGCCAGCGGCTTCCCCTGGCGCTCCTTCTTACACTACCCAGGTACCTGTATCTGAATCTGTTTTTCTTCCCTCTGTCTATCCCCCTGTTTTCGCCTCAACTTCTCCTTCAGCACGACAACGACTAGCTAATGTAGTTACTAGTCTAATGTCGCCTCTCTTTGGGTCATCTAGTGCGACTCCTGGTTTACAACGTAAGCAATTGCGCAGTCAGCTGCCTGATCCTGAAGAGAAAAAGGTATTAGATAATATGGCGCGTAGGTGGATTATTTTTTCTTCACTCTATGAGGTGGAGTCAGTTGTTGACGTTTTTCACCAATGGGATGCCCCGAAACAGAGGTATGTGTTCGAGAAAATGTGTGAAATCCTCTGTGAGGAATTGGATGATCATGGTAGAGATCCAAACCCGCAGGAGTTATGTCGAGTGAGATTCGATTGTGGAAAAGGCACGATTGTGGGCCCCGATGTGAATAAAGCAGTTGCGACCTTATTATCTTTGAGGAATGATGATTGTCAACAGTCGTTGTTTGCACAAGATTTCCCTGTGGGGAGAAAGGGAAAAGCGCGACAATACCCTATGAGAGAAGTCCCTCCGGTATGGAAGGAAGCTGTTGCGGCTGATGCCGCTCATGGTATTGCTGCTATGCCAGAACATTTTCAGCGTGTTTGGGTGCATGTCCCTTGGAAACGATCTGAAGTAATAGCGCTTAAACAGACATTGCCTGATCCCCGTAAAAACCCTACAGGGTATTATAAGGAGTTATCCCAAACTGCAGAATCGTGCGTCATGAATCTGGCTGACATAGATATGTTATTTGGGAATGTTGTTCCACAGCCCTTATGGGGATCCATCCGTAATACAGATCATGCTGCAGAACTAGGGGGTACATGGGCTAATATCGTTGCCGCAGACGCTAGACAAGTTGGTGGCGCAAAGCCTGACCCTTTAGTGGCAGAACTCCCTGGTCGAATTATTACATACATGAAGACCATAATGCCCGCGATGCGCGTAAATTGGGACAAACTATCTGCATGCAAGCAGAAGAAAGATGAGACAGTGTCCGATTTCTTCACCAGGTTTGAAGAAACGTTTATCGACCACAGTGGTCAAGACATGAGCACTGAAGGTGGCCAACGGTTATTTGTTGATAAATTTGTGCAGAATCTACTTCCTGAGTTGTGTAAGAAATTAAAAGACTCAGAAAGTTCTTGGGCTGTTTCCTCTTCAGCGCAAATACTGGCTACTGCACAGTATTATGAAAATAGAGACAAAGATGAGAAGGATAGAACAGATAAGAAAACGAAAGAACTAAAGACAAAGGTCCTTTTGCAGCAGGCCTATCCGCCACGTGGAGGACAGAGTAATTATAGGCAAACACAAGGTATCTATCAGCAACCCCAACAATTTCAGAATAGTCAGCAAATGAATGGGTATTATCAACCACGAATCCCTGTAGGTCCCAACCAATGTTCATATTGCAAAGAGGAAGGTCATTTTAAATATAGTTGCTCTAAATTAATGCAGCGTAACAGTAATGCGTACGGCACAAGAGGTAGAGGTGGTCAGCAAGCTCCTAGAGGCAGAGGGCGTGGGAATGTTCTCCAGAACGCGCGTCCTCTTCCGCCACAAAATACCATAAATAGCTTTGATCAGCAAGCCAACGCGACTGGTAATACAGCTCAGTACTACAATAACGATTATTATGCGGAAGACGACAATGTAGAAGATGATGATTACTAGGACAGCCGTAGACAGAGAGAGGGAGTTGTTTCAGTGCCAGTGGATCAGAGCGGACCTTATGTTAAAGTAACTACAGCAAATGTAACGGAGCCCTTTCTGCTGGATACTGGTGCTGCAAAGAGTTCAATCATGCATTCAAAACTCCCTGGCGCGCCTTTGTCTGGCGAAATGAATGTCTCAGTAGGTTTTTCTGGCGCCCCAGTTAGGAACCCGATTTCTAGTCCTATGTCTCTTTCTGTTGGACCTTGCGAGCTAAAAGCACCTCTCAACCTAACAACAGGTTGTGGTGAAAATTTGCTAGGCTTAGATTTGCTAAAAAGATTGCATGCGACGCTATATTGTTCTCCCTCAGGAGTACAACTTACATTAGGTAAGAAAGTGATTTCCCCAATGTATTTGTCTAAAAATGCAATGCCACCTGAATTGTCATCCCTTCCGGATGTCCTTTGGGCTACTGGTCCCAATGATGTGGGTCTTTTGGAAATACCGCCATATGTGGTAACTTTAAAGGCCAATGTCAGATTGCCACGTATTCCCCAGTATAAGATCTCCAATGAAGGTCAGAAAGCATTGTTAGCAATTGTCGGTGATTTGATTAAAAAGGGTGTAATTGAAGAGACAAGAGGCAACGTTTGCAATAGTCCTGTTTTACCTGTCTTAAAATGAACGGACCCTTCACAGCCACCTGTTTACAGATTTGTGATTGATCTTAGAGAGGTTAATAAGATTGTTGTGCCACAGTTTCCAGTTGTCCCTGATATAACTGCCTTGTTAACCATGATTCCAGCCTCCGCTGCATGGTTCTCAGTGATCGATCTAAAGAATGCTTTCTTTAGCATCCCAATTGCAGAGGAGAGCAGAGACATTTTTGGCTTTAGTTTAGGAGGTCGCAGCTTCCGCTTTAAACGCGCTCCCCAGGGCTACTGTGAGAGTCCATCAATATACAGTCAGGCTTTAAAAGCGCAGCTTGATGCACTGGTTTTACCCAGTGGCGCTATCCTCATTCAGTACGTTGATGATTTACTAATCGCCGCGGATACTGAAAAGATTTGCAAAAACGCTACCTTGTCATTGTTGCGTCATTTGTCTGCCTTCCATCACAAAGTGTCTCTCTCAAAGCTGCAATATTGTCGACAAGAAGTGACCTACTTAGGTCATCTCTTATCGAAGGAGGGAAGGAAACTGACCCCAGAAAGAATTCAAGCCATTGCACAGTTGAGTGTACCAAGAACACAGAGAGAAGTGCATGCTTTCTTGGGCATTACTTCATACTGTAGGCATTGGATTCCCAATTTTTCCTTGTTGGCAAAACCTTTGTTAGCATTAACATGCAAAGACACACCGAATCCTATCCCATGGTCTGAAGAGTGTCAGAAATTTTTTGGGGAATTGCGTAATGCATTGTGTTCAGCTCCTGTGTTGGGTACCCCTGACTACAGCAAGCCTTTTACATTATATGTTCATGAGAAAGATGGTTGCGCATTATCAGTGTTAACACAGCCTTTTGGCGACAGACCGCGTCCATGCGCATACTTTTCATCAACCTTGGTCCCTGTAGCGAGGGCATTGCCAAGTTGTCTGAGAGCCACAGCTGCCGCAGCTATGTCTATTCGACAGTCTGCTGGCCTAGTAATGGATAATACATTGATTGTTATGGTTCCACATGCTGTGGACACATTGTTAAACAGGACCAAGACACAGCACTTAACTAGTGCGCGATTATCTGGTTATGAGCTGACACTGTTAGCAAATCACATACACATAAAGAGATGCAACACGTTGAATCCAGCTACACTATTACCAATCCCAGCAGACCTAGATGAGATTGAGCAACATGATTGTCTGTTCAGAACAGAAGAAGAGACGAAAGGGAGAGTAGATCTTAAAGTTACTCCCCTGACTGAGTGTGATGGTACTTTATGGGTGGATGGTTCGTGTTTCAAGCTTCGGAATGGTGATACGACTGCTGCATATGCTATCACGACTTTGCACACGATTGTTGAAACTGCACGTGTGCCACAAAATTCGGCTCAAGCAGCAGAATTGATTGCCCTTACGAGAGCATGCGTGTTGTCTGAAGGAATGAAAGTGAACATATATACGGATAGCCAGTACGCCTTTGGCGTGGCTCATAGTTTTGGGCGATTGTGGAAGGAACGTGGGTTCCTGACTTCGCATGGAGCTAAGATTCAGAATGGCAAGTTGGTGAATGATCTCCTTGAGTCGCAGACCCTACCATCACAAGTTGCGATTATGAAATGCAGTGCGCACAAGAAAATCACTGAAGATGTTGGTCGTGGTAATGCGTTTGCTGATGAAGTCGCGAAAGAAACAGCAAAAGATGTAAAGACTCGAATGTATGTTGCAGGCCCTGCCAGATGGGTTGGTGATGTTGGAATGTGTGAAAACACAATAGAGAGTGTGAAGTCCCTTCAAGCTGAAGCCACAGAGAAAGAGTTGAGCAAGTGGAGAGAAAGTATGGGTAAGTTGGATGAGAATGGTTGTTGGATTGATTTGTCGGAACATAGGCGATGGTTGTTACCTGATGCATATGTGCTTCCAGTGGTTACTATGGCACATGGAATGGCACACATCAGTACGAAAGGAATCTGTAAGTTGTTGGCTCCAGTATGGCAGAATGCTGGAATTCCTAAGTGTGCAGAGAATGTGGTCAAGAATTGTATGGTATGCTTGAAGTACAACCCTGGTAGGGGAACCCCAACTCCAGCTGGTCATTTTGCGCCTCCATCATATCCATTTGAAGTTTTGCAGTTGGATTTTATCCACATGGAAAGATGCAACAACCTGAAATATGTATTGGTGGTTGTTTGCGCTTTCTCAAAATGGATAGAGGCCTATCCTCGAAAAGATAACACTGCTCTGTCCACAGCCAAAGCCCTTGTGAAGGAATTTTTCCCTAGGTTTGGAATGCCAAGAATGGTGTGGAGTGATAATGGGAGTGAGTTTGTGGGTAAAGTGATGAAGAATGTGTGTGAGGGACTAGGTATAAAGCAAAAGTTCCATGCTGCAAATCACCCCCAATCAGCTGGATTAGTAGAGCGCTACAATGGCGCTCTAAAACTCAAACTAGCCAAAATCCAAGCGAGCTCAGGTCTTAAATGGCCTGACGCTCTGCCTCTAGCACTCCTGTCCACCAGAATGACCGTGCATTCACGAGTGGGACTTAGTCCCTACGAGGTCGTTTTTGGCCGCCCGGCTAATGTATGGGGTGTGCCAAGACCGACGAAATTCAGTGAAATCGAGCATCCAGTACTGCTTGATTACTTGTATGATTTGACGGTTAAACTGCGTGTTTTACACCAACAGGTGCACGATACTCTTCCCCATGCCTCTGAGGCTCCAGGACACCCTATCGACCCAGGCACGTGGGTGTTGGTGAAAAATTTTCAGCGCAAGAGCAATGATGAGCCTCGTTGGATCGGCCCTCATCTCGTGCTCCTTTCCACAAGATCAGCTGTCCGAGTAAAGGGGAAAAAGAACTGGATCCACGGCGCCCACGTGAAGAGGATCCCTTTGCCTCTGCCATATGACCAGTCGGTCCAGGAGGGTATCGCTGACTCTGAAACAGACACTGTACCTCGTTTTGTGCCGTTCAGTGATGCACGCATAAAAGGCACAACTTCAGCACAGGAAAGTGACGATATCTTGCAAGAAGCTGTGCCACCGTCAATTCGATTGGACACCACAGAGCCTGAACTCTTGTTCCAAGATCAAACAGTACCTGGCCGTCTCCATTACAATCTAAGACCAAGGCCTATGGACAAATAAATATTCTTTTTCTTTTACCTTTTTATTTTTTGATAACCAGAGCTTTCCCATCTGAAGGACTTTCTTAATTTTTGTTTTTCGAACCACCATCCGGGTTCAGCCGCAGGGTCGCGGTGCCAAGACTTTGGGGTACAGGCCGAAGACGTTAGGTCGACGGTTCTGGTTGGTCTAGGGCATTCCCTGGACTGACAGGCGTACTCCTTAGCAGAAGATACTCACCCGCCGCGAGCGGCACGATTAGAGGATGGAGTTTTTTAAGATGGAGAGACTCTCTGAGGAAATGAACTTTAAAGCAAGAATATGTAAAATAATGAAGAGCAAACGTTTTGTATTTTTATGCCTGTTTGTATTATGTAGTATGGTAGTGTTTACTGTAGGATTTGTATTCTTCTCCTCTCAAGAGCCCATTGCACCCACTGTACAGCCTATACCTCCTCCTACTATCTCCTCACACTCTTTTCACCCTCTGCCTGAACATGAACAAGCTAGACGGTCTGAATTTGTGAATAACTCGTTTATTCAGCTCCTGCACCAACACCAACTAGTCATGAATACAACCAATTGCTGGGTGTGTGGTTTAATGCCACATACCATTAATAAGGGTATTCCCTATCTAGTGCTGCCGTATAGTTACAATGGATCGTCATGGGCATTCCAGACCATATTTCTCTATGCACTAGATGCGTACTCCCCGCGACAACCGCGTTCCATCAGACCTAGCACCAATAATAAAGCTTTAATGAAAGGAGTTGCCGATATGAGCAGAGATATCGACGCATACTCATCTATTCCCAAAGAAGAGTTGAGAGCTTATGTAGGGTGGAACGCGACGGGGTATAGTATTAGTCTGGGTGAAAGACAGCGAAAAATCTCATCCCCAATCTGGGTCGTACCCCACATAGGTCGGTTCTGTTTGCAAGGTAATGGTCAGAATCCTAGAGCTCAACTGGGAAGAAGTGACTGTACTGAAACGTACACTTTTCCGTCACAGTTTTCCCCTGCGTTTTTGGCTGCCAAGGGTACATATTTTATCTGCAATGACCGAGCATATACATGGTTGCCCCCTGACTTCTCGGGCACATGTTATATTGCAAATCTGCTACCGCCAACATTTACTGCCGCCTCTGACTATCACAAGACCAGAGTTGTGAGAGGTGTGATTAGTAAGGAGGATACTGCCGGTCAGGAAGCGGGAGATTTCTTTTTGGGTTTCCTGCCGTTTTGGGGACCTATGGTTAATAGTAGGAACCTGAGACAGCTGACTCGTGTGGTTGAATCCACTGTTAATGTTACGGCTGGTGCCCTTGGTAATTTGACAGCTGAGCTCCAAGCGGATCGCCTCATGACTTTGCAGAACCGCATGGTTCTAGACGTCATACTTGCAGACCGCGGTGGGGTATGTAAGGTTATCCAATCTAGTTGTTGCATTTTCATACCAGACAACGCTCCAACAGTTTATCAAGCCATCTCCAAACTACATAAAATATCCGAATCCATACACGTGGATAAAGGAGATTGGTCACTGGTGGGGTGGTTCTGGGAACTGATATCTGCCTGGGGTTGGAAAGTTCTGATGGTCATTGGAATGATCTTAGCCATCCTTTTCCTGTTCTGTCTGTGCGTACAGTGTGCTCCTGCGATATGTGGCCTCTGTGCTACATTATGTGTAAGGAAACCTGTATCGAGGGACGAGCTAAGTAATAGGATGATGCTACAGCAACATCTCCATGACTTCGTGAATATTGACCTAGACTCGGATTGAAATGAGTATAGTTATTGCCTATGTAAGGGCAAAAGGAGGGTCTGTCGTACTTTAGAATTTGGGACCGCGTAGGAGGCAGGGCCCTACCCCTGTCTATCCCGGTATTAGTGAACCGCGAATGGTTAATGCGGTATGTACAAGTGCTTTGTGTAACGTTTTAGCTATGAATGCACTGTGTATACGCTATTATACATCACTACGTGGGTTCCATTTTAGAGCGGTGGCCATCTTATGGTTGCCCTCACATAGGCTACATAGCATGAAGCGAATACGGGCCTTTTAGAGCACATGTGCCTTTCTTTGACTTTTCTGTGACCTGGGCAGCTTGGCTCCGCTGCCCCAGGTCAAACTGGTCCTACGAGTTCCCCGTCCTCTGGCCACCTGTGATTAGCATCAGGGCTTGACACACCATAAAGTCTTTTCATCCTACACGAGCCTCCAGCTAATCTCTTTCTCACCTGACTGTTCCTGCTTTATGGCTTGTTTTCCAAACAGGAGATGCTCATGTTTATTGGGGCCTATCGATATCTGATGTGGGATCTGAGCCTTGCTGTGTAAATAATTGCGGGCTGGCTTAACTGGAATGTGGGATGGTCATCATGACTCTGCCTTTTCGTTTGTAATGTATACATGTAATGGCCATATCGTAAACTAAGGAATGTATGCCTGAAGCAGGATATCCTGTATTTAAGAAGAAGCCCGTTTCTGTGATTTTCAGCAGTCTCCTGAGAACATACACGCTGTTGTACTTCTAGGATACCTGTAATTGGTCTGCAGCCAATAAACTGATCTTTGACTTCACCCAGAACACTCTGTGTTTCTGTAGGTCTGAAACAGGAAGAACCCCGAAGTCATAGGGTGTGTTCCCCTGCACCGCTGGGCTTAAAATACCCAGTACTTCAGAAGTCGGCTACACTTTCAGAATTAGCTTTTTAAACTTCACTGCTTTTTCGAGATATTCTTCATCAAAACTAGCTTTAAAATGTACTATGCGCACCTCTCTTTTTCAAATATTCTCTGGGGGAGGGGTGGGAACTCTCCCCACCCCCAAAACTCCCCTTATTTCAGTCAAGCTCGGTCGTTAAGTCACATTAGCTCACTTTAATACCCACCCACTTTGAAAAGTCACCATCCCACGGACAGTATTATTGTTCAAATGGCAACATTACACCCAGGTACTAACGAGGTGTAATGTTGCCCAAAGTCCAGACACTACATTATATTGCTGAAATTGAAAAATAACCAAATAATACTGCCAGATAATTCTCCGCACAATTGGCTACTATTTGTTTTCCTTTCCTTGTAGTATCGTCTCCCAACGCTGCCTCCTCCTAGGTCCAGCACGTCAAGATGGGTTACTTCCGGGTGCGCGTGGATAGTAATCACGTGCTGTCAGAATCCGTCACGTGAGCACGGCGGTTACTGCAGTTTTGTCGCTATGTCTGTCCAGAGTGACGCTTTGCTGCAGGAGAGAGATTTTGACGCTTTGCTGCAGGAGAAAGCGGAGCGTCTAGAGAAGAGATGGAAGAGTCTGGAGAAGGCAACGAGTCAAGAGGGTGAGATGGGGCGACATCTGTCGGGGGAAGGCGGGACTTATTTTCAGAAGCTAGGGGTTGGGAGCTACACTGTGGGCGTCGTCTCATCAGGTGGTGGAACCGGGGCGGGGTCTATGAGGACGGTGGCGGTGATATTCACACGATGCTGTCCCTCTGGGCTGTTACTGTATCGCTCTGGCACAGTTTTATAGGAACCAAGTTATATTGCGTTAGTTCACGCTTGTACTGGCAAGCCGTTACTTTTATTTGGGTCGCCGTACTGAATGTTCTTTTATTACTATTTCGGATCTCCTTTCACTTTCCAATCTTACAGCCTTAATTTTTTTTTTTACGTGGAACGTGTGATGCAAGGTGCCAGGCTCTTTTCTTAGTTTACAAATTTAAAATTCTGAAGCTTTCAACATTCTTTAAGCATGAGAACATATTTGGGTATGGTTTGACATCGCAGGAATATATATCACACAATCTTTGGCGTTTACTAGATCAGAGCATTTGATAGATATGCTAATAATACGGTAAAATAGATTAAAATAACAAAAGCTTACAAAATATGACACAAGTTAAAACAAGAATTGGTAAAGCCACTTGGTCTTACCTTTTATGGAACATTTATTGGAGCTCGAAATATCAATTTCACAGCTATTTGCCTTCAACCAATGGCCGGAAGCATGATGAGCATATTGAAGATGGTACACAGCTGAATGCCTACAACCCTGAGGCCGGCAGCGACGAGCGGGCAATTTTAAATATTAAAAAGAAAGAAAAATAACAAATTCAACACCCACTCAATCGGGAAGATCCGGTCTTATAACCGGATGATGTCACCCAGTGTCTCAGCTGTAAGTAAGGAAAACAAGCACTGGCATAGCCAATAGGTCTCGCCTATGGGACCTTATAAGTGTTTAGCCATGCAACAGTTGATGTTGTTGCACTAAGGATATTGTGCTGCATAACCAAATACTTATAAGCTCCCAAAAGCGAGACCTATTGGCTATGCCAATGCTTGTTAATTGAGACTCCGTTCAACACTGCAGTTTTTCCTATTCTCAGCCACAATATCAAAAGTGCACTGGGCCAACAAAACCTGACTTGTTGAACTGCTGATAAGGATAAGGGGTACAAAGCTAAAATTGAGACTTGATGATTGCATACGTACAAGGATTGTGTAGCCAAAGCCATCTAGCAGAAGGGAAAGAGGATGTTTCATAGAGAAACATATTCTAATCACCAACAGTCTATCTAGGGTTTGTACTTCCACTACCTGACAGGAGGGCTTCTGGCTTCAGAGTCAGGAACGGAGTGCTGTGAGGTTGAGGAAAGAGTCTGTGGACGAGTTACCTTAGTGGAAGTTGAAGGGTCATGGGACAAATACAGAGGCTTCTGTCTGACTCACCCAGCTCAACCAGTTTTTCAGAGCCTCCAGCCTTGTTCTCCTCCTGGGAGTTACTTCACCTTTAAACAACCGAGTATTTTTCTGTGACAGAAAGACAGGGCTTTAAGTGGGCCGGGTCTCACCGGTGCTTAGCACCGGCAGTTTTTCAAAGGGGGGGCTTGAAACGGGTCACTATCGGGCTGTTTTGTGCTCTGGCACAGCCGGTCCGTTTTTTTTCCCGACTGCAGTGACAGCGGGCACATCTATGTGCTCACTTCTCACTAGTGGAGAAGTTACAGCATGACGTCATGCAAGGTGAGCGTTGTGGGGGAAGGGAAATCCTTTAAAGAGAGTCATTTTTAGGTCTCGCTGAGCCCCAGCGCTTGCGCTGGCTCGGAGAGACATTTTATAGTTGGGAATTTCAAAGTGCTGCCGTGGCCTAAAGCTTCAGTGCACGTGAACGTGCACGCGCGCGCGGAGCGCCATGTGTCTTTCCTCGGCAGCGCGATCACTTTCACTTTCGTGGCCGAGGAAAGTGGCGAAAGCTTGTTCTCTCTCTGCCCCCCTCGCATCCTGAAGCTCATGTCCTTCTTCGTTTTATTGCATTCACCCCTACTATTGGCGGCGATGCCTACATATGAGGGAAAAAAACAGCCCATGCTGTTGGGGCACGCGGTCTGATGCTTACGTTTTCGTAGTGTGAAAGTCAGACACCTTAGTTAAGAATCCATGCAGCTCCAATTGCACAAACTGTGTGGCCCTGGCAAAGTAGTAATAAATCACCCACCATCCTCCCCGCTGAAATTCGGAACACCTCAGAAATACACCGAAACTTTTTTACACGGAGAGTTACTTGATATAAAAAAAAAACCGGCATAGTTACACGAGCACCGCGCACTTTGTACACTCACAGCTACGGTATCTCATTGTACTGGTTCCGGGGCCAACTGAAATTCACGCGTTAAGATAAACGTGGCTATTGTGTAAAAGACCTCATCTCATCAAGCTGTTATATAATGGACGGGGGTTGGGGTGGCGTTACTGACATGGACTGACAGGAGACTGTTTGCAGCAGGCTGTTGGCCCTTTGGTGAGTAATGTGCATGCAGCTCCAATTGCACAAACTGTGTGGCCCTGGCAAAGTAGTAATAAATCACCCACCATCCTCCCCGCTGAAATTCGGAACACCTCAGAAATACACCGAAACTTTTTTACACGGAGAGTTACTTGATATAAAAAAAAAACGGCATAGTTACACGAGCACCGCGCACTTTGTACACTCACAGCTACGGTATCTCATTGTACTGGTTCCGGGGCCAACTGAAATTCACGCGTTAAGATAAACGTGGCTATTGTGTAAAAGACCTCATCTCATCAAGCTGTTATATAATGGACAGGGGTTGGGGTGGCGTTACTGACATGGACTGACAGGAGACTGTTTGCAGCAGGCTGTTGGCCCTTTGGTGAGTAATGTGCTAGGCTGGACCCCTGCCAGGATGCTAGACGCCACATATCTTTTAATGGACCACCTCACTCTCCATGGGACTACCTCAATTGCCCAACAAGGCAGGTGTCCCGTGGACCTGAATGGGCTACCTCACCCTCCTTGGAACCACGTACGTCACTGACCCACCGGTGTCCCGTGGACTTAAATTCTACTACCTCGCCCTCCTTCCATCACCTCATTGACCCGTCAAGTGAGGGGTCCCCAAATACCTCCACTGGTAGCACTTTGCCCACTGCGGTGCTACCTCACCTTCCCTGAATTTTCTCATCCTCCCAAGAAGCTGACTGGCCCATTAAAGTTCACTTAGCCATGATGGTGAAGTCACCTAAGGGGTTAAGTGGCATCCCTGCTCGCACCATATATTGAGGGGGCGTGTATTATTAAGAAGCATCTTAAGGGAGAGTGTAAATTGTGTTGACCTTTAAAGGTGAGAGGTCGAGTCAGCCTGTTGAGATAAAAACTTGTGAGTTGTAGGTCACACACATACACAGACATTTGCAGCTAGTGCACAATCCTCTGAGCTAGAAATGTCAATAAAATGGTGGCGAAGTGAAAGTGCGGGTGTTCGCTCAGCTGCAATAGGATGAGATATGCCTTCTATATCCTGACCAAACTTCCCTAAAAAACACGGAGCGACAGTGCCTAGACAGTCCATTTTAAAGTGGCCACACACTGAATTTCGATGAACCTCTCGCACGCTGAATGAAACTCAACGGATGTTGCCAGAGGCCACCTTCATTGGACTATTCCTCACTCGAAGAAAAATTGTCAGAGCGGCACCCACTGCCTCAGTTTTTCCGCTTATTAGGTCTCGCTGAGCCCCAGCGCTTGCGCTGGCTCGGAGAGACATTTTATAGTTGGGAATTTCAAAGTGCTGCCGTGGCCTAAAGCTTCAGTGCACGTGAACGTGCACGCGCGCAGCGCCATGTGTCTTTCCTCGGCAGCGCGATCACTTTCACTTTCGTGGCCGAGGAAAGTGGCGAAAGCTTGTTCTCTCTCTGCCCCCCTCGCATCCTGAAGCTCATGTCCTTCTTCGTTTTATTGCATTCACCCCTACTTCTTTCCTATCTCTGCTTACCTCTTAGGCACTACCTTTCCTTACCGCCCTTCCCCTGCTCTCACTCGCCTTCCCTTCCTTCTTCGTCTTCCTCCTCTTCTCTCTCTTGTTTTCTTGCACTTTCATTTCTTCCCCTCTCTTCCTCCCTTTCACGTCCCCCTTTCCCTGCCTGTGCGTACATTCACCTCTCCTTGCCCTGACTGCTCCCTCTCTCCACATCTGCCTCCTCCCCCACGCCCTCGCCTTACATCTCCCCTCCGTGTCTTCATACTCCCTCTCCCACGCCCTCCGCTTCTCCTGCCCCTGACCCGGGCTGCTCTCCTCCCGCCGACCACAGACAGGATCCTCGGCGCCGCTTCCCCCGGCCTTACCTGCGGGAGGGGGTCGGGACAGTCCGCCAGCCTCAAGCTATCCAGTGGTCCCGGGTGTTGTTCCTCATGTGGGACGGAGAGGGGGGTTCCCGGCCGCACAGCCTCCCCCTGTGTGGATGCAGCGATTGATCAGTCCCAGACACGAAAACGCGAATAAATGGCAGATTGCTGGGGGCATTTGGTGCAGATGCAGCCCTGAGTAGCCCCTGGCCACTGCAGGCCCAGTTTTACTGCTGGCTGAATGCCACATCAATACCCAGCAGCACTCACGGACAGCGGAATGGCACACGCCATATCGCCCCCTTCTCTTACCAGCACTGCACAGCCCAGAGCAAGCAGGTAAGTGATGACGAGGGCACGGATGTGTCCATGGTGGCATGGCTGTCCCAGAGTTTCTTCATTTTCAGGCTCCTCAAGCCGAGGTCTCCACTCTGGGCCTCCTCCCAACCCAATTGCGCTACGCTTTATTAACAGTACTTTGGGCCACACCGGGGGTGTGCTACAGACTAACAGGCAGCGTGCTTTCTATCCACTTCCACTTACCACGCTGGTGTGCCCTTAGCCTGCTTCACTATCGGTGCCATCCTTTTACCTACCCACGTGGGCACTTCATGTACGGGGGAGGACTCTCGCCTCTTGCAGGAGGGTCAGCATAGGCTGCAGGGCCTTAACTTGCGGGCACCATCAGTCATGCTTCTCTCCCGCCGCATTCTCCTTTCTTTAACCTTCCTAGCCACAACGCATCGGCGCCCGGCCTTTGTGCGGGCTATCTTGCGATCCCTTCTTCCTGCTTGTAGGCGTCACCAGGGGGTGCGTGATTCCCTCTCGCCGAGCTTTCACTCCAGCAGTGCTTCCCCCACACTCAACCAGGCATTGTACTGTGTTTTTGTCTGTGTGGGCACTTTAGGTACATGTGTGTCACGCTTCATGCTGTGTGGGTTTCTTTTGTCTGCTGCTGCACTCCACCCCCTCACCCCTTTCAAATACCATCCCGGCTTCGCTCAGTTGGACCCATGGTCTCACCTTATGCCCTAGAATCTGCATGTTATGCCGCATTTTGCAGGGTTAAACTTGTAATAGGCAATAATTATTGCAGACCATATATTCTGATCTCTGGAGTATCGAATCTTATGTGCTGAGTTAATGTAGGTATCCAGTGATGTGAGAGGCCTGTTGTACCCCTGGTTTGCTGCTGGGTGCTGAGTGTGCATTGTGTCTTCATGTTTTTGAGGGGATTGTTAGTCATGAGTGGTGTTGATGTGCAAATGTTGTGCTTTAGTGTCTGGCATTGAGATGCATCACTTGTAATCCCCAAGGACTGTTCAAGAGATGCTCCTCCTTGCCCCCTGAATGGCTCAGTTGTAGGCGTCAAAAGTGCAGGAATGCTCTGTAAGCTTCTCCTTAGCACCTCCATACTATGTAGCACTGTGGTGCATTGGGTGATACCCTCATAGCTGCCAAGTTTCTCAGGTCCATGCGCGATGTGCTGCACCAGTCCATGTTTTCTGGCTTGGAATTCTGGGACTTGTAGTTCTGTTTTATAATGGAATAAACAATACTACAAGTCCCACAATTCAAAGCCAAAAGACATCACTCATGCATGGACCTGGGAGACTTGGCAAGGAATTTACCCTACAATATTGGATGGAATCATGACTTGTTGAGTGCCACCCCTTGCTCATTTAACAGGCCCTATGGGATATTTGAGTGCCACCTTTTGCTCATTTAACAGGCCCTATGGGATCTTTGAGTGGCACCCCTGGCAAATTTTGCAGCACCTTAGTGCTAGTGTCACTGTGGTGATGAGCACAACCTTGGGGTATTTAGCCACACCCTGGCACAACGTGACAGCAATAGTTTTATTTTAGGTATTTGCGACAGATCAGACATTGCACCTAGAAGCAGCCAAGAACTTTAAAGCGTACATTTTTATTGCAGCAGGAACAGCATCTCAGACATGAGGTCTTGTACCAACAACAGTAGCACAATAGATTGTATAAACCAGGATGTAGTGTGAGGGACATTCGGAAGCAGTCAGTGCAGTGCGCTAACTAGTGCTGCGACAATTTCGTGTTATGTTAGTTTTTTACGAGGCATAGTTGTACAGTTTTCTTTATTTTGTTTTACTTTTTATGAAATTCCAGACATTAGTCCAACTTGAGGCACAGAAAGATACAGTGAGCTGCCCACAAATACATAGCTGTTGGTTCAGTGGAAGAAGGCAGGATTTGAACCCTCCAGTCAAGGTTCAAGTTAGGCCTGGGCGGAGTTTGCTGAATCGCACTATGCAGAGCTCTGCGAAGTGTCGAAAAACTCTGCCTCGCTACGCGGAGTTCTGCGAGCAGCGGAGTGTGCTACGTCGTGCTATTTGCGCTGATTTTTAGCACCAGGAGTTTCTCCTGCGTTGTAAAATAGCATGAACAGCATCATGCGTAGCATCAGAGGGTACTGCTTCTATCTGAATCTTGAGTAGATTTTCTACACGAATTACAGCTTCCTCAACACGAGCGGCAGCTTTCTCCACGCGAGCGGTAGCAACCTGCCGCGACCGCCCGCGTTTAGAAATCTCTCCAGGAGGTGGTCTAGCATGCAATTTCTCTCTCTTTTGCGCGAGAAAAAAACGGCAAAACTCCGCTTGCGGAACATAATTGTTTGGCCACCCCTAGTTCAAGTGCAGAATGTTACGGAAATTTCTCCCAGTGGGTGTTCACTTGCTTTGTTTATTCACTACAATATAGCACAGCTCAGAGGCGTGTGGTTGAGATGCAGGGGCCAATTTGGTCTGAGGTTGCAACAGACTAAGATAAGAGCAAGAGAAAGAACAAGCATTGGCATAGCCAATAGGTCTCGCCTTTGAGACATTATAAGTGTTTAGCCATGCAACAGTTAATGTTGTTGCAGTAAGGATATTGTGCTGCATAACTAAATACTTATAAGGTGAAGAGCTCGGTTCAGTCACAAAGCTCTCTGCCTGCAGCTTCCAGACAGTCTGCTTGTTGCGTCCACCCTGCCCGTCCTCCTCCCATTCCCTCTCCCAGCAGCTTGTTCTTTGATCTTCTGATAGCGCTCCTACTCTCCACGACCCCCATTGCTCTGGGTCTCTGACAGTCCGTAGTCCGCGAGTATGATCTGTGCCCCCAGCCCCCACAGGCACTACTGCAAACAGTTTTATAACAAACGAATTTCGGAGGAAAAAAAGTAAGATATTTAATTTACTGGATCGAGTTGGTTGTTGCATTTGGTGGATATTTTATTTGCACAGGATTTAAAGGCTAGAGCGTTTCTTCTGTCCATTCATTTACAGCGCTTCATGGCTGCCGCGGTGCTGTTAGACACTGGGCGCTGCAGCAGGGGCTGTGACGCCGTCAGACTTCAGATTTAAGATCAGGATGGGCCCCCCTCTGACACATGCGGTCGAGGGTTCCAGTATTGTCCTGCTATATCTTAATTGCATGATATAGCACTTAGTACCCCTGACGAGGATTCAGCTGTGTCCTCATTTTCCGGGCTCACAGAAGAGGTTTGTTGCCTGCATCTCGGATATCAGATATGCCCTTTTCAGGTGATCGTCTTATCAAGCATTTGCAATGCAATAGGTCTCGCATTTACGCGAGTTTGAGCTATTAACAATGGAAATAACAATGCTTTTTATTTTTGTTTTTAAAACATAAATAAAAGGCGGAGTCATTTACAATGCCAATAGCTTAAACTTGCGTAATTGCGAGACCTATTGCATTGCAAATGCTTGTTTCTCTGGCTTTCCCTTCTCTTTTTGAAACTCAGGAGCAGCAACATAGTCGTGGTGTCACCTGGGATTTAAGTGGAAGCTCTTTCAATATTATATACAAGCCAGAGTTGCTGCTTATGTATCTTATGCAACTAACAACCATTGTCAAAGGCAATAGTCTTGACTTGTTGAAGGTATGTTGTTACTTATTGTATCATATATTTGGATGCAATGACAGAAATGGCAAAATACAAGTCGGGTGGCACACTGTGATAAGCACAGATTTTTAGCTTATGTGTATTTAATCCACACCCTTAATTACACTGGTCACGCCCCTTTGAGAGACCTTTTTTTCATCCCACTTAAAGCCCTGCAGAAAGGACCATAGGATATATCTATTGTTACCACAACAAACTCATCTCAAGATAGCTTCAACCCCTTCCCACACATGGACGTGAATTTGGCAGTGCCCTGTGAGGTAGGAACATGGGCAGTGCCCTGTGAGGCAGGCGACCCTCCCTGGTCCCTCAAGGTGAGCGTCTCTGCAAGTTAAAGAACGTCCGCCACGCTCATGAGCCGGCTTTCTCCCCTGTAATGTCTTGGGATAGTTCCTCAGTCCTGTTTATTATCACGCCGGCTTCAGAGCCCGAGGTATGACATTTTCTTTGTCGGGGAGGGTGCGGGGGCACGGTGACCTTGCTTTTTTTTGTCCCCGTCATGCAGGCGCGGTGGGAAGCAACACCTTTTGTCACTGTGCCCAACAATCATAACAAGGCAGATCAAAAAGAACATTTGGCGTGCATAATTCATGCCCCTCCGCCGCGCGAGAATTGCTACTCCGCTTAATCGATGTACCTGACACCAAAGTGCGAAAATAAAAACAGATGCATTCTTTTTATCAATACGAGATGGGAAAGAAGACCAACCTCCATAAAGAGAACAAGCGCGCGCGCGCCTCGCGCTCACAAATGGGGGGAAAAGTGTGAGGCACACAAAGCGTTTCCCTTGCGGGATCGAGCCAGGGGCACCATGTGTTTGCAAGTTAATTACAAACATATGGTGTCAAAGCTCGCTCCCGCAAGGGAATCGCCTGACGTGCACGCGTTGCCATTGAAGGCAATACAATGCGTGCACGTTTTAAGGACGAAAATTGAATCAATTACAAAAGGTCTTTTTTCCTAAGCAGCGCATGTGCACTGCGTAGGCGAGACCTAAAAAACAAGTCGGAAGAAGAGAATAGTCCTGCCTGAGTTGGTCAAAGGGAATAATCCTGTTAAGATCAACGAGCGAGCCCACTCGTTTACATCCCCCTTTGCACCAACGGTTAAATACCTGTTAACAATAGGTGTAATTGGGAAGGGAAACGTTGTCCGTCCGTGTTTAAGGACTACAGAGTTCCACACTTTCATCGTCAAGCCAGTCACCGGCGAGGAGTAGAGCCCCCAAACGGGCCAAGCCTCTCCCCAAATATTGGAGCCAACGACTGCCTGGTCCATAAAGAGCAATGCTTTTCCGAAAGAGTGCGATTCTACTCTACTATGTAGCGAAGTTGATATTAAAGTGCGATCAGTGGGAGCCCCAAGCCTCCGTCTCTTTTCTGACGGGACAGCTGTTTATGGTGGAGATGCAGCTTCTTCCCATTTCAAATAAATCGATTGATAGCTATTTGTAATGTGCGCAGAACTACGGTGGGGTAGGCCAGAGGGATGGTTTGGAAGACATAGTGTATATGCGCGAGGACTATCATTTTAACTGCTGCAATGGATAATGTCTTGTTCATTTGTTGGTCTCACCTTTTTAAAGCGAGTGGGTAACAACTGTCTTGTGCATTGCTTCTTGTTTCCTGTGTTAGAGTCCTTTGCTTTTCACTGCTGCTACTCAGCATCGACAACATTTAAAAAAAAAAAATCTATCTTACTAATGCTATGATACTAGTCAATAACAGCATAAAAATCCTGGCTGATGAGAGCTGAAAGCTCGAAACCAGTCTTAGAAATACTAGCGCTTGCTCGTTTTAACCCAGCTTTGCTTTTAAAACTATTCTTCATTTTAAAATCGTATTTGCTCACACACTCCGCTCTCACTCACCTGTTTCTTGTGGGGTGCCTCCCTGTTCCACCACGGATTGGTCTGATTGAGCGTAGGTAGCTGACACCACCCGGAAGTGACGCAAAAAACACTCTCGCCGGATTCCCGACCTCAGATCAGCAGTTCAGCTGCCTGAAACTATAAGAACAGATGCCCTACCTGACGTGCAGTGGACGCGCTCAGCGGGCGCGCCACTGGCGCGCCCAAGGCATTCTCGCCTGCGCCCGTCTGCGCCTGGACGTCGCCAGGAGCCAGAGCCACTGTCGGTCTGCTCACAGACCCGGCGAACAGTACGGATACCCGTCACTGCTATTCCAGCCATGACTTGGTAAGAGAGACAGCCAAAGGCTGCTCAAAATGCCTACCGCCAACACTTGTTCTATACCGATAGTGGCAGAAGGTCCTTTTGCTTGCAGAGCCTGTGGCTACCAGTGCGCAATATCCACACTACCTAGAAACAGCATAATAGCAGACTAAGAAACTAGCCACCCACACAGCTCTGGCAATGAAGAATGTTCCTCACATACCACCCACAACTACGAAGGGTGGAATTGTTTTCTGGCAAATGTTAGATCACTCCCCAAACATGCTGTTAACATTTGGGACACGCTCTCCTCCTCCTCCTCCCTCCCCCACATTGGGTTTTTAACGGAAACTTGGACTAAACCATCCTCCAATCCGGCCATTGCACTAGCGCTACCAGATGGTTATCACATCCAAAAACTAGATAGACCATGCAGGACGGGGGGAGGGGTAGCTATCATTTACAAAGACCCCATTAAAGTCTCCATCCTAGATCAATTAAGCAATGACAAATTAGAAATTCTGGTGTTTAGAATTGATCTGCACGCACAACTTAGCTGGAAAGGAGCTCTTGTGTACCGCCCCCTGGGACCTCTCCTTAATTCCGCCGCCCAACTCATGGACCTTATCTCTCCCTATGTCATTGCGACCAAAAACATTTTGCTTCTAGGTGATTTCAATGTGCACAGCGAAAATCCTGATAATCCCGATGCCTCCTCACTCCTGACAGACCTGTCCACGCTTGAGCTGACCAAAATTACCAACAAACCCTCTCACGTGGCAGGGCACACGCTGGACTTAATCCTTACTAATTCGCCCAACATTAGTTGTGGAGCAACCTATCCTCTCACATGGTCAGCCCATTCCAAGATCGAATCACAAATCACCGGCCCTAAGGAACACATAGCCCCTAGAACTAACACCACTAGGAGGTACAGGCAGTGGCACAAACTAACGCCCACTCTCTTCCAAGACACTTTTGTTCCACCTCAGCACTTGGATTCCTACGGCGTGGAGGAATGCTTAACCGCTTCTAAAACTAACCTGCAATCCACAGTTGATACTCTGGCTCCTTTGAAAATATCCCCTCTGGTCCCAAAACGCCCTCAGACACCTTGGTACACCCCCAATCTTCGGTCCGTAAAAAGTCATTGCAAAAAACTGGAGCGACTTTGGCGCCACACACATGACATGCTCGACAAAGAAAGGTTTAAATCTGCTTTGTCCAACTACCATAGCGACCTGAAAACTGCCTGAAATGTGCATATTTCCCTTCAACTCGAACAGGGAGATAACTCCCCCAAAGCACTATTCCAGGTCTTAAAATCATTCACCAACCCCTAGGCGTGCAATACAGAAGAGGCTCCATCCCAGATCCTTTGTGACAATATTGCAGAACACTTTATACTGAAAATAGATAAAATATACAACAAGATCACTGCGGCTAACGGCTCTCATTTAAGTCACATATCTGAACCCCCTACTACTACTCCCAGCTCTTTTAAACTAGAGGAATTCCCAGCGCTCCTCTTGGAGGAGACAGAACCACTAATAAAAACGGTTAAATCGGGATACCCTTTAGACCTGATTCCAGCCAAGACCACCGGCTTGCTCGCCAAGCAACTGGCAGCACCTACCCACTCCAGTTTAAACAGCTCCTTGAAGGAAGGCAAGCTCCCCAAGGAGTGGAAAGCAGCGCAGATTCTTCCTATCAGGAAAAATCCTAAAATCCCCCCAGAAGATGTTTTCAACTACTGCCCTATTTCTCTGCTCCCCCTACTTAGTAAGCTTCTTGAGAATCACATAAGTAAGCACATGTCAGAATATATTGAATCCTCCAAATGCCTGGACTCCTCACAATCAGGATTCCGACCTAAACATAGCACGGAGTCTGCGTTGGTGATAGTTACAGATAACATCCGAATGCTAGCAGAAAATGGTCAGGCAGTGATTTTTAATATTACTTGACCTGTCTGCTGCATTCAACACCATCTCCCAGCAGACCCTGCTTAGGACACTCAGAGACATAGGAATCCAGGGGGAACGCGCTAAAATGGATGACTAATTTTCCAGCTGAGAGAACCCAGACCATCAACCTGAGCCCTTTCAGATTCCAGACCTCTTGTGTAACTAAGGGCGTTACCTAGGGCTCATGTTTGAGCCCTACTCTATTCAACGTATATGTCACCCCATTAGCTGGCTTACTAAGGAACCTAGGTTTTACTGCAATTTCCCACGCCGATGACACCCAACTACTTCTCTGCTTTGATAAAAATAACACTACCATCCAGACCACCTTTTCGGAGGGCATGAAAGCCATTACTGATTGGATGAGTAACAACTACCTGCAGTTGAATGCAGGCAAAACCGAAATTATGTTATTTAGAGAAGCAGAAATGAGGTGGTCGCCCAACTGGTGGCCAGAGGAACTGGACCCGGCCCCAAATCGAGTTGTAAAGAATCTTAGTGTCCGAATTGACCAAAAGCTCACCCTAGAGGAGCATGCCTCCACAACAGCAGGGGCCTGCTTCCATACACTCAGCCACCTCCGCAGAGTCTTCCCGCCCTCCTACCACTCTCCTCATGGAAGACCCTGATGCAAGCATTTGTCCTGAGCCGTCTGGACTACTGCAATGCTTTGTTGATTTTAGCCAAAGAATCTTACTTGAACACATTGCATGTAGTCCAGAATACGGCATCCCGGCTAGTGACCAATGCGCCCCCCAGAACAGCCTCCCTCCCCATACTCAAAAAGCTACACTGGCTCCCTATCCGCAAAAGGATCAAATTCAAGATTTGTTGCATGGTCTTTAAATCTCTAAACAACTTAGGACCATAATATCTGACAGATAAGCTCGTCAGATATAAACCAACCAGGACCCTTTGTTCCGGGTCCAAGGATCTCCTCCACATGCCCCATATACAACAAACCCGGATGGGGGGGGATGCTTTCTCCTATCTGGCTCCACTCTACTGGAACCAACTGCCTACCCATCTACGGCTTTGCTCCAATTATCTAGTTTTCAGAAAGCTGCTAAAAACCACACTGTTTTAATGCTCTTTTCCCGGGTAAGTTAAGGCAGTTCACAGCGCAGAGATACCCTGGTTGGGGTGATTCAGGCGCTCTATAAATGATAAAATAAATAAATAGAATAAAAAAAGTACAATGCTCTGAAGCGTATGCGTCATCACAGGTGCATACACATATGTCATGATGCAGCAGCCTTTGTGTGTGTGTTTTTAAAAAAAATGTTTTTAAATTTACTGTTCCAAGATAGTGGACACACATCTTGGATTGATTAAAAAAAATAAGACTTTTACGAAAAGGGTTGATTCAGGCGCTAATTACAATTGCCAGGCCATCTGAAAAAGTAGTAAAAAAGCTGGGCAAGGTAGCAACAGAGGAGTGGGAGAAGAAAATAAACGCTGCTGTGGTACGCCAGTGTTTTCTAAAGACAGGGATCCCTAGGCAATATGGAATACTTTGGGTAATAAATATAAACTAAATAGGTGATATATTCTTTGTCCAGCCGGACAGAATTTAATATCAACCATATGACATAAAGTACACACAAAAAATTGAAGTGGGACACAACCAACGTCCTACTAACACAAAAGGACAGAAAACAATTAGGGAAAGGTTCAGGCAAAGGAGATGTGTCTGCATAGCATAAAATATAGCAGACTCCGGTAACGTAAGAACACCATTACATAATAGACTTTACAATATATTACATGCATATGGTGTAAAGACTTTCAACGGCGTTTCGATCCCTGGGAGAAAATAATGGGATCATCTTCTGGACGTTTATTAATTCATGCCTGTGTATACTTGGCTCAAGATATTTAATAATGCCTGTGCACATTCAATAATTGATGCGGGTAAGAATCGGTGTACGGACAATAATCGGAAGTGCGTGGTTGTCGTGCTGGTTCAGTTCAGAATAGTGCCTCGGGGTCAAAAGGTATTGCCGAGAATAACAATATTGATGGAGGGCGCCGGGATCGCTGGAAATACTTGAAATCCTCAATGGGGATCCGGTCAGTCGGGTCGCGACGATACTGGGGTGACAGCTGCTGTGTTCAAGGGTGATTACCGAGGGGTATCTCGGTTTAGATCCTTGTGGCGAAGTCGCCGGCGGCTAGCAACATGTGAAATTGCTCATGGTGGAATCAGGCGCTTTTATAAATGATTAAATAAATAGAATTAAAAAAGTACATTGCTGTGAAGCGCGTGCATTATCACAGGTTCATACACATATGTCATGATGCAGCAGCTTTTGTGTGTGTGAGTTTAAAAAAAAATGTTTTTAAATTTTCAGTCCAAGATAGTGGACACACATCTTGGATTGATTAAAAAAAGAAAACTTTTACGGAAAGGGTTGAGCCAGGCAATAATTACAATTGCCAGGCCATCTGAAAAAGTAGCAAAAAAGCTGGGCAAGGAAGCAACAGAGGAGAGGGCGAAGAAAATAAACGCTGCTGAGGTACGCCAGTGGGCTCACATGGGTGCCAGCTGCCATCTTAGCGACTTGCGGCATGTGGCTGGACTCTGGGGTGGGGGACGGCCCCATTGGCCCTGCAACAACTGGTGAGCCCCCGGTAAGTGACCGTGTAGGGAGTGGTGCTAGGGGACCCCGGGCAATGCACGGAGAGAGGTTAAGCAGCCCCGCACCTGACAGCGGAACAAACAGCCAGGTGAGACCTGCGCTCAGTGAGCGCCAGCAGAGTGGGGTGGCAGTGACATTCGAGCAAGGGGGGTAATGGGAAGCCCTCTAGAAGATCCTGAAGAGTCCAGGCTGATTCTAGCATTAGCGGTGCCCCGTTAGACTCTCTCCTCCTATGATGCCCGGAGTCTGATCTGTTGGGAGTACCTAGACCGAGAGGACCTCGCTGGGGAGATCTGACAGTGGTGAGGCAACTTTTTTTTAAATTAACTTTTTCAACTTACAGACATCATTGCATATATTACTTTTACATTTTATGGTATATCATCAACGTCTTTGTACATCTGAATGTCATACAAGCAGCTGGTAATAGCGTCACATTGCACATCACTTATTGCATCTCCCCCGCATAGGTTCATACATAAAGACCTGTGAAAGGCAGACGACACATATTGAAGCAGTTTACATTTCTATCTTGAGGTTTCAGTGGGCTACATTGACAGTTTGGGTCTAAATGGACGTATTCCGTATTGACCATTCCACCCCATTGAGGCACCTTCTTAAAGTTTCAAAGCAAAGGACCGAGGGGCTCGCTCACCATGGGGCTATGAGGCCATATCCTGCCAGCTGTGGATGTGCCAGTCCTCGGACGAAGATGCTTTATGGCGCATCCTTAGGGCTACCCATCAGTATCCTGCGTTCCTTTCTGGGCACAGAATTTGCCCGCCCTCACCCCAGGCTTCAGCATCTGACTCTCAAGGGACCTTCACACCTGATTTGGAGCCATGCCGTACTGGGGGCAGCCGTATTTGGGTGGCAACGCGGCCCCCCGTAGATGACACGTGCTTAGCTCCCCCACACTACTATGCAGCAGGGAAAATCCTCCAGAGATAGGTTGTTTCTCTTTCGTACAAGCCCTTTCCGGCGGTCATGAACAACAAGGTTGAATTATCCTTACAAGCCCCGGGGGCATCTATGGCCAAGCCAATTACCCGGTACTATTTGGATACATTCTTGAAAGAAATAAAACTCGAAATTGTCTCCTTTAAAACAGATTTTTAGAGCTGTAAGCAGGATCCCCGCAGAGACATTACAGAAGTGGGCACTAGAGTAGGCAACCTCAAGCTCACCATGGACTCTCGCACAGAGGAGCAAGAGGTGCTGTGGTGCCGCATAATTGCCTTGGAGGAACAAGAGATCGAGCTTTAGGCCAAGCAGGAGGACCTGGAGAACCGAAGCTGCAGAAATAATATCCACATCTGGGAAATCCCCTGGGAAGCGGAGGGGGATGACATCATGACTTTTACAAGAAACGTTTTTCAGGCCATCCGGGGAGGCTCAGAAGAACACACTGCTATGCTGCGAGGCAAATCCTCCAGAGACAGCTCTGTTGTTTCTCTTTGGTCCAAGTCCTCTCAAGCGGTCATGAACACCAAGGGTGAATTATCCTTACACGCCCGTGGGGCATCTACAGCCCAGGATGTTACCTAAAACTATATGGATACCTTCTTAAATGATATTAAACTTGAAATCAGTTCCCTTAAATCGGATTTTAAGCGCCTCATGCAGGATCTACACTGACACATTATAGAAGTAGACACAATGGTAGATGTCCTCAAGTGCACCATGGACTCTCCCACAGAGGATCAGGAGGCACTGGGATGCCGCATACCTACTTTTAAGGCCCAACAGATCGAGCTTCAGGCCAAGAAGGTGAACCTGGAGAACCACGGCTGCAGAAATAACCTCATATGGGGAATCTCCCAGGGAGTTAAGTGGGGGGGGGGGGGTGACATCATGGCTTTCACAAGAGACTTGCTTCAGGTCTTCTGGGGAGGCTTGGAAGAACACCCCCTGCTCCTGGATAGAGCCCATCGCATTGCGGCCATGGCCGGCAGACCAGATAATACCCCAGACATTTTTACTAGAGTCTGTATTTTCCAAGTGAAAAAAAGAGGCCACCTTGAGGGCTGCTGGGGAATGTATATCTGATTTTCCACGGCCACCCACTACAAATCTTCCAAAACCTTTCACCCCTGACGCTCAAAAAGTGGAGAGTCTTTAAGCTGGTCACAAAGTAATTGCAGGAACTAGGGCTCAAATACCAGTGGACCAATCCCTTCTTTTCCAGTGGAAAGGCAAACAACGACTGGTGAGATCCTAAATGAAAGCCCAACGCACGCTGGGCCTGCTCGAGGGGCCCAGTGCCGGGAGCCCTTAACCCCCCCCCCTCATGCTGGGGGAACAGGACGATTGACGCCCAACATGGAGACTTAGTTGAGACCGCACCTGTAAAGCTAAGGCCCTCGGCGCAGCAAGAGAGGACATCATAACACATCTGCAAAATATGAAGCAGGAGTCCCCCAAGCCCTCCAAAGGCACTGTTTGACTGTCCCCAGCACCCACTTACACTGCGAAGACCCCGGGCCCGGGCAGCCTGTCGGTCAGTTTTCCACCCTTACTTGAAAAACCACCTGCTTGGGATTTTTAACTCTTTAACTCACAGTACTGGCCTCATGCCCACTATGTCAGCTGTGGAAATTACACTGATCCCGTAACCTGGCAAAGACCCTACCCAACTGCCACCATCCGGAGGAATGACCAACTCACCAAACCCATCGCTCTCCAGCGAGGCACCGAGCCGGGCTGCCCCTTGTTCCCTTTACTTTTTGCCTTGTTCCTGAAACCGTTGGGGATCCACCTTCACCAGACTCAAGACATTGCTTCCATCCTGTATGGAGGGTGAGAACACAAGGTCCTGCTTTTTGCTGACGATCTCCTGTTGACCCTGACGGAACCAGAAACCACCCTTCCGGCAGTGGTGTAGAATCTGCGAAGTTCAAGGTACCCTCAGGATATAAGATCAAAACGATCAAATCACAGGCCCTCGACCTTACTGTCCTGCCACAATAACTCCTGCCACTGCAGGGGCTGGCTCCCTTCAAATGGGCGACACACTCCATCCGATACCTGGGCCTCACTATCACTAACTCCTTGCAGATTTGGAACCGAGCTAATTGGCCACGCTTTTGCAGAGCTATACTAGAGGGCTAGTGCCAATGAAAACCACTGCGTGTCTCTCGGCTGAGGTGGGTAAACATGGTTAAAATGAAAATTCCTTCTCTTTCAGGTGCTTCCTACTCTTAGCCCGGCAGAAGACATTTATCTAGAAAGGGAATCATCCGCGTATCTCTAATACCTTGCTCATGCTCCCCAGACATTGAGGTGATCTTGCCTGCCCCAACCTTTTAGACTACTACCAGGCAGCCCATCTGTGCTTCATTTGGGAGTGAATGGACCGGGAGAGGAAAAAACATTGGCTCCATATGGCCAGGGCAGTGTCTAACAGATCACTCTGGGTTCCTAAGTGCCACTGTCCCTGTAGCGCGTACATGGTGACCCAAACCTGAACGCTACTTGAGATATGGGATAGACTGGCAGTTGAGGGAGGTGTGACTACATTTACCCACGAACACCCCCATAGCCCCAAATCTTGATTTCACACCTGCACTCAGGCATTACACTGAAACAGTGGGGACTTTTGTGTTGCAAGGTCCCCAAAACACAAAGGAGCATATTGCAGTAAGAAACAGCTTACAGACTTGTGTTCCAGTGGTACTATACTCCTGTCAAATTGTGCTTCACTTTCCCCACTGCTTCTGCTGCCTGTTGGAGGTGTGGGTGTTTTCCAACACAACTGGTGGTCATGCCTTCACCTCACCTGTGTTTTGGAAAGAAGTTCTTGGTCTCATCAAGAACACTTTGGGGTTCCTGATCCATGCTTGCTATTGCACAATCATCCTAGATATTCGTCCAGCCACAATCAAAGCACTGACATATGCGTACTGGTACCCAGTCTGGCACATGACTAGCGTGGCAAAACAGCTCATAACCCTGACCTGGAAACCCCCACCCCTCCCCCGTTGCATCTTGGTTTATAAGGTTATGGAACACCTGTCACACAAACTCTCCATCATGGACAGTAAATTCACTTGGCTTTGGCAAGTTCTGCTTGATTACATATCTAGGATGGAACACCTCTGTTAGAAATGGGATTTCTGGTTGGCTAGGGCATGCGCCAATGCCAGGCAGAAACCACCACTCTGGTCAGGGCAAGGGAGTTACACACTGAAGATAATCCCTGCTCACCCCCTTGGTAGCTTGGCACGAGCAGTCAGGCTTATTCAAGAGGCAATGTGTAATGCGTATGTGCAACACACACACACAGCAGCAACACACAAGGTTATATAAAAAAATAGTCTTGGAATTATCAACCACATTAGAATCGTAATCACACAATATACACTGTGCCAACTGGCACTAGGCAATATTCACAGGGGACTATATACACAGGACAGGGCCAATCGGGCCACTGTCAGGACCTTTAGAAAGCACAAGTAGTAGAAATAAAACACAACCAGTTACTACTGGTACAATAATGACCTCAGCATTATCTTTTTTTTGTATTTTTTTTAAACATTTTTTATTTGTCAACTGGAGTGTAATCCACAAAAAACAAGATACGCAATATTGTAAATATACAGATAGCATTACCTAATTCAGTAATATTACAATTAAGCACATAGCATTTATTCCGTCGGAAACAAAGACCCCCAAATTGCCGTAAATTTAACTAATGTACGGAGACCTCTTGCCTTGGCCAATGCCTGTTCGATATCATATATCTGCCTTACTAACCTCCACCTATCCAAAACTGATGGGGGTTTTGGTAATATTCACGACCTCAGCATTATCACCTGCAACATAAACACACTATGTCTGCATCACATTAGGCATAAAACACCTTATGCATAGACCATCAGCATCAACACATTACACAATGAGCATCACAAGAATAAACACATTATGCAAGAAATCAGCAGTGCACCACCGTACACTGACCAGGTGCATACATCACTTTAGGGCCTTGCGCCCTACCAGTACACCCATAAAGTGCACACAGCACCTTAGCATAATCACTGAACAGACCCCAAGCCAACTGGCCTTTCGCTGGGGCTCAAGTGCCCTAAGTCCAGAAAGTCAGGGCTCAAAAGGAGGCCTTCCAAATGGCCTCCTGGCTGCCAATGCAGCGAAACCACAGTGCGCAAGTGGGCTGGGGCGTGGGGTGCAACTCACCCCTTCCTCAACAACAGAAATGGCCCCACTTTGCAGCTGCCCACGCTCTTGCGGTGCAGCTGAGGAAAGATGGGCGCTGGCACCAAATGTGCCTGGCGAGCCCCTCTCTGGGACTCCAATCACCAAAATTGCCCAAAAACGTTGCAGCTGCTTGCACTCTCGCGGTGCAGCTGGGATCAGCAAAAGAGGGACTTGCACCACTGTGCCGTGAGAGCCCCACTTCAGGGCTCTGACACTCCACATTGCCTCACACTGTAACAGCTGGCATGCAGCAGCGCTCCACCGGCCTCTGAGAATCTTGTGGTTCATTTGTGTTTGCAGACTTGCTCTAATTTCCTCCACTGAGCCTCCCCTTCCTCTACATAACAAGCTTTACAGCCACATGAATATCAAAAGGCTGTGGAAATTGAAATTGCACCATACTAAGGAAAACCAAGGCATGTCAGATACACAAGATTGCTCCTATTGCGTCTCTTTGTTGCTCGAATGTGAATTTACCTTGAAAAAACAAAAGACAAGAGGCAGTTGGCAAAACAGGAACAATTGGTTTAATCACACTCTTTGGCTGGGAGAACAGTTACAGAATCTGGATCTGAGGACTGTCTCAAAGTACAATCGATCTAAGCGCCATTTGTATACATTTCTCGGAGCATCATAAAACAATTCAGAGATCCTTTTTAGCTAGAGGAGTGTGGGCCTAGTAGTGCAGTCAATAATTACTCCCACCTGATAACCAATGCAGGTGGCTCTCACCCATGCGTAGACACAAGGAGGACCAGTGGGTAACGTGTCCAGATGTCTGGCATCGGGAGTGCGTGATCACTGCATGTGCTGTGTTCTGATTGCCTGAATGCTCCTAGCTTTATGTGGCATGTAACTTAATTGTGTTTTGGGAACACGCGTTCGCCTTCAGCTATGTGTGCTTTTTTGGGGCCAATCTCCCCGGACTATTGTGGTGGTGCTGCCTATCTGTGGGATTGAGCTGGTCTTTTCCTGTTTTTGTGTTTTATCTGCTGGTTATGGTTATGAGCCACCCCACCTGTGATCTGTCAATCAGTTACCTCTGGCCTAGGTCGCAAGGCCTGCCTGACAACGTATATTTGACTCTGGGATGATGGAGAGGTCATATCGGGTAATTTTGACAGCAGTGATGCAATCTCATTTTTATATACACATGTATCAATGCATACATCGGCATCGACTTTTTCAATATTAACATCTTCAAACTAACCTACCTGGTGCAAGGCCTTGAGGCACAAATAAGGTATAGAAATTCCAGAACCAGTCTCCATAAGTGAGCTCTAGCCACTCATGGAAGACAGTGATCACGGTGATGCTTACCCACTAGTAACAGCTGCTGCCCTTGCCACCTCAATCCAGTGGTGGCATCATCTGCTCCACTAGTTCATCAGATAGATGTGCAAGTCAATCTGTAGCCACCTTCAGCGACAAAACTGGTCCCGTCACTGTGGCACTCTGATGGCACACATTTATAAGCCAACTCAAGAATTACTTCAAGGCCATTAGAAAAAGTGATATCTGTGAATCGCCCCATTCCCCCACCTCCACTATACACTAGACAACATTTTCAAGCTTTTTCAGAACATCCAGAAGCTAGCTATTGCTAAAGACAGACATTTGAACTGCTAAATATCAAAACCAAAACAATCATCTCTTCTGTGGATGCCAAAGGCCCCTAGGAAACATCAGGACGCGGAGCAAACGTGATCTGGTGAAATCTTGGTGGCAACCTGAGAACCACCCTGCCACTAAATGCCCTGCTCAAAACAAGACCTCTTCGAAGTGTAGCAGTATGAAACATTTCACAGGCGTCTGCAGAGGTGTTTGCCGCAGCAGGAATCTGACGAGGCAAAACATACATACAGTTCACTGCGATTGGTCATCTGCAAAAACACATTTACTAATTTCCTTCTCAGGTGACTTCACCAATAGCAAAAAGCCATATCCAACAGTCTACATACCTAAGATGAATATTACGAGTCTGAATGACACAGTAGCATTTGTGACCATCATGAACAAGACCCAGTCAGAAAACTAAAACCTTGACCTAAGCTGTCTCCAGAATAACAATAATCTATGCTTAAGGGGAAGGAGAACCAGTACCACCATATTCACAGCAAAATGAGACGCAACAACACTAATATGTAAACCAAGGTCTTTGTCACAGAAGCTGGGACAAAAACCCTGATTAGCTACACCACTGCAGAAGAACGGGGGCGTCTGTCTTTCATGCACCACATCAACACAAGCTGCATTAAAGGAATGCTACGAGATTTCGATCAACTGTTCCATGGCATAGGGTGTATGAAGGCACCACCAGTAAAATTGCATGTAGATAAAGGTACCCAACTAGTAACTCTCGAGCATCAAAGAATACTTTGTATTTCAGATCCCTGGTAAAGGCAGAACTTCTAGCACTGGAAAGTCAAGGAGTCATCAGAAAAGTTTCAGACCATACACCATGGGTCTCTCCCATGATAGTTACAGTGAAACCCAAGCAGCCAGCAGCAGTACGGCTCTGCATTGGCAGGTGACTGTCAAACAAAGCTAACAAGAGATTTAACTCTCATGACAGATGACATAATCCATAACCTCAGTCCAGTCAAATGGTTCTCTAAGCTAGAGCTCAACACTGGCAACTGCCAGGTGTAAAGAGCTGCAGCAGCACTACATTTTCAACTCGCAACGTACTTTGGCGATTCAAGAGATTACTCTTTAATATCTCTTTGGCAGCTAAAGTTTTCCAAAAGGCTGTAAAGGAGGCAGTCTTCAGGCCTGCATGGAATCCTGAATGTCAATGACGACATCAAAGAACCCCACAGGAGATACAAAAGTACCCTCCAGAGAATCTGAGTGTGGATTTACCCTACACCCATGTCAGTGTGGGAAGTAATTTTAAATAAAGCAGGCCCACTAGTTTTGTCAAGGGGTCACTACAATAATATATGTAAGGAAGGTCTACTGGATTTGTCAGGGTGCATCATTAATATGACAGGGCTAACACCTTTGCAAGTGTGCCACATTAACAAAACAA
The DNA here is from genome assembly GCF_964204655.1 of Triturus cristatus. NCBI lineage: Eukaryota > Metazoa > Chordata > Amphibia > Caudata > Salamandridae > Triturus > Triturus cristatus. The sequence goes on from NC_140581.1 coordinate 306,674,011, forward strand.
TAGTTTGTTGCGTTTTATGATTAACCCAATATGTGCGGGTGTTGGCCAATAGCAGACACCGCACTATCTCCCTAGTGCTTCTGGAATTTGCAGGAATCCACAAAATTTCTACAAGCCAGCATTTTCCCAATTGTGCCGATAAAAACGCTTCATCCCCTTGTGTGGTTGGGCCTGGTCCCAAAAACAGGAATGGATCAAACCAAGGTCAATAGGAGTCCCACGCAGGTGCTCCCATTGCCCTTGGTTTGATCCATTCCTCTTGCAAGCTCTAGGCCCAGCCACAGAAGTGGAGCAGCATTTTTATCAGCACAAGTGGTGTTGCCGATCAGAGGAGATTTCTCACACTCCCAAAGCCTCTCTATGGGTGAGAAGAGTTCAGATACACACACCCACAGATTGACCTCCGGAGATGTGGAGATCAAAAGCCTGGATGCTAGCACTTCAGATCCCCCAGCTGGTTTTCTTCAGAATGAGCAGGAAGGGAATAACCTAACGGGAAGACAAGGAAGAGAACGTTAACCACACCTTCCCCACCCAGCTGTTGATAGCTATTGTAAAGCACCTAATGCTGGTGTTATATTTGACACACACTGCCCCTTACCAGCTGGACATCTCTTGAGGCGAAAAGGAATATCGTAATGATGCAGCAGTGCAGAGTGTGGGCGGTGGAAACGATGGTACATGGGTACTTCAGCAGACTAAACATAAGGAGTGGCCTTCACCAACACTAGGGATTAAGTCTCATAGAGAGGAACATCGCACTGCCAAAGTAATAGCCAATATCTTGCAGAGTCGGTTCCCTAAAATATAATAAAAATCTCGCCTGGAGAATCTGCCTGGAGAACAAATCAGTTATGAATTATAAATGTGCTCTACGCTTGTGAAACTTGCCCGTCTAATTATCATAAGCGGGAATCTAAATACGATTGAATTATAAATGCGCATTACACGTGTGAAAGCTTTCCCGTCTAACTATCCTAAGCGGGAATCTAGATACATTGTTTCCAATACCCTACAAAAAAATAGACGCGACCGCGTTTACACTAACAGGCGCGGCCGCGTTTCTTAATACCGTCATACACCGCCAAGGCACTGAAGTAGAGTAACCATCCAAGTGGCCGGGGAGCAGGAAAAAAGAGCAGCCGTCAAAGCGGCAGGGGAGCGGGAAACTATGCAGGATTTGAATGCGGATGGGGAGCGGGAATCTGAGCAGGCATATAATGCGGCCGTGTCTTTGTTAGTTCAGACTGCGCGGCTGCGTACTCTGCAACGAAGAAGGAAAGAATAAACAACCTCCTTGCTTGAACATGGAATGTGGGGGAACTAGCGAGAGAGCGCCTACTACAGTTCAGTAGCCTCTACCAGACAAGGAAACGCTAAACAGGATGCAGGACAAAGGGGCGTGGAGTTGGGTTCCAGGAAACCGAAAGCCAAGCACCGGCTTCTCGGCAAATCAAGGTTTATAAAGGGAGGGAGCGTAGTTAAACTCCACCTCCCTTAAGGAAGTAAGGGACCAGCTAAAAACTTTGTGTCATCACAAGGCCAGCACTCAACTCACTCTTTAGACTCTAAAGACTACGCAGGAAGCCTGACATCTAACAAGTGGGTAATGCTGGGTATTAGGTATTTTGTGGATTCCTGCGGTTTCCTGTAATTTCCAACACAGAAATGTAAGGAAAATACGTGGTTTCAGGAAAAAGTTTGAGGTTTGCAGGACATTGTGGGTATAAAAGCATCAGGGGATCCACACAAGTCCCCCTACCCTGGATTCCCCTGGTGTCTAGTATTTAAAAATGCGCAGGTTTGCTCGGTTTCCCTAGGTGCTGGCTGAGCTAGGACCCAAAATCTAAAGCTACCCACTTTGCAAAAAACTGGTCCGTTTTGAGTGGAAAAATGTGAAGAATCCATGATGTGTTGTGGGCCATTTCCTGTCATGAGCACTAGGCCTACCCACACAAGTGAGGTACCAGATTCCAAAACTTTCCATCACAGAAATGTGAGGAAAATATGTTTTTGTTTAATCAAAGTTTGAGGTTTGAATGGGATTCTGGGTTAAACAACCTTGTGAGAGCCACACAAGTCACTCCATCCTGGATTCCCTTAGGTGTCCAGTTTTCAAAAATATGCAGGTTTGTTAGGTTTCTTGCTGAGCTAGGGCCAAAATCCTCAGCTGCTCACTTTGCAAAAAACTGGTCAGTTTTGAGTAGAAAAAATATGATGTATCTATGATGCGTTAGTTTTTGGGCCGTTTCCTGCCGCGAGCAGTAAGCCTACCCCCACAAGTGAGGTACCACATTTATCGGAAGACTTGGGTAAATGCTGAGTGGAAGGAAGTTTGCGACTCCCCGCAGATTTCAGAACTTACCATCCCAGAAATTTGAGGGAAAATTTGTTTTTTAAGTCAAAGTTTGTTATGTTATGTTGATTTAATTTGGTATAGCGCATCAGTCACCCCCATCACGGTGTTGATAGACACAGACAGTCAGAGAGTTAGTTAAAATAGAACTGTCCGAAGCATCTCCCTGAATTTAGCATGAGCTGTACCGGTACAGACGTAATAAGGCACACTATTCCAATAGGATTTGGCCAGATAAGAGAAGGACCTGCCTCCACACCTTGTCAGTTGGATACAGGGAATCCTAAATAAGGGGTTATCCTTGGAACCCAGATTAATGACTGAACAGTAATAACTAAGGGCTTGATTTAGAACATCATAGGATGTAATAGGATTTATATTGCGGCGGACAGGAGTACCCTGTCCCCCTGAGTTCTAAATCAGGCCCAAAACCTATATAAATAGCTGGGACAATTTCCCATTCAGGTTTTGTGCATAAGACAACAGATTCTAAAGATTATTCTTTTTTTTTTTGACTGTCAACCAGTGTAAGACTCTCAGTAGGGGTTCAGATGCAGAGCCAGGAGAGAGATTACAAACAAGTCATGCAGCTGTGTTTTGGGCAACTTGCATTTTGGCCAGAAAAGTCTCATTCGCTGATGCAAGTAGTGCATTTCCGGAATCTAATCAACTAATAATTAATGCCTGGACAAGAGTTTTCCAGGCAGAAAGAGAAAAGTAAGGGACTGCTTTCTTCAGCAGGCACATTGTGTTGAAGCAGATCCCACTAATGGATACAACATGGTCTTTCATGGGTAAGGATTGATCCTTTTTAACACAAAGATTCTCAACTGCCTGTTTGGGCATGGTGGCAGGACCTAATTCTGCAGGCCACCATTCAGGAGGCCAAAATTGTTGGGCCTTACCAAACAGCATGATCTCTGTTTTGTCGGCGTTTATGTGAAAGCTTTTTGTTGCCATCCATTCTGCTATCTCTTTCATGCCTTTAGAAGAATGGTCTTTAACTATATCCAAGTCTTTATCAAAAGAGACAACAGCCTGAGTGTCATCAGCAGATGATATTATTATGAAAACAAAGGTCTTGCTTGGCAATAATAACCAGGGGGGACAAATAAATGTTAAACAAAGTGGGACAGCTTAAACAAGAGCCCTGCGGAACCCCCTGTCATTCAACATGGTTTAAGACTTGAATGTGCCCAGCAAAATGGTTTGAGTTCAATTTTCTAGGAAATCTCTGAACCACTGTAAATCTGAACTAAAAATAGCAATCATATGGAGCCTTTGAATCAGCCAGCCTGGCGTGTGTCAAAAGCCACAGACAAGTCCAACAGCATCAACGTAGATAGAGTTCCAGTATCAAGAGAGAGTCTTATGGAGTCAGTGACTGCAACCAGTGCCGTCTCAGTACAATGGGAGGATCTAAACCCAGATTGCGATGGGTCCAGGATCTTAGCCCCTTGAGTGCCCCGCCCTTTCCACGCCCTGTGCCGGGCGTTTCATTAGCGGGCGGGGCTCATGACGAGATAGTCTCGTCATGGGCACAGCGCAACCGCGGCCCATGACGAGACCATCTCGTCATGGGTACTCAAGAGGTTAATCTCCTCAAGATAGACTGAAAGTTGTGTATTTATTAACCCTTCCAACAACTTGCCCAGAAGCTGTAGCAACAAGATAGGATGGTAGTTTGTTAAATATTTAGGGTCTACATTTGCCTTCTTTTGTATAGGTGCAACCTGTGCTGATTTTTCAGGCCTGTGGGATTTTCCCAATGCCCACAAATGACACAGTGCCCTGATAGGAGGTGTGATCTGGTTAGAAAGTAGAACTGTAATCCTTAGCGGACACAGATGCAAGGTTGAGCCAGCTTTGGCTTTTTCTAAAGCCTTCTGAATCTGCTTGAGTGAAAAGGATTCAAACTTTTCCGAACTACAGACACAATTATGCGGGGGAGAGTTGTAGTTTGGCAATGTTTGAGGTTTACAATGGATTTTGGGAAAAACAACCTGGTGAGAGCCGGCAAGTCATCCCATCCTTGATTTACCCTGGGTGTCTAGTTTTCAAAAATGTATATATTCCTATGTTTCCCAAGCTGCCGGCTGAGCTAGGGCCCAAAATATACAGCTACCCACTTTGCAAAAAACAGGCTAGTTTTGAGAGGAAAAATGTGATGTTTCCATGTTGCTTTTTGGGACGTTTCCTGTCACAGGCAGGCCTACTCTCACAAATGAGGTATTATTATTATCGGAAGACTTAGGGAAATGCTGGGTGGAAGTAAGTTTGTGGCTTCCAGCCGATTCCAGAACTTTCCATCACTGAAATGTGGTGAAGATGTGTTTTTGTTTTAGTTAAAGTTTGAGATGTGCAAGGGATTCTGAAGAAAACAATCTGGTGAGCGCCACACAAGTCACCCCCATCTGGATTCCCCTATGTGTCTAGTTTTTAAAAAGGTGCAGGTTTGCTAGGTTTCCCTAGGTGTAGGCTGAGTTAGGGCCTAAAATCCACAGTTACTCACTTTGCCCCCCAAAAAAACAGGTCAGTTTTTAGTGGCTCTAGACCTACCCACACAAGTGAGGTACCTTTGTTATCAGAAGACATGTAGGAGCATATAATAGTTGGATATTTGTTACTGCCAATAGGATCACATTTGTGCCTCCCAAATGTTAGCCAGTGTGTAAGAAAGAAGCCATTTTGAAAAAATACTGTTAGACCTGGCAGCCTTTGGATGGTCTTTCCCCAGACGTTTTGCCTGTTTACCTTCTCTTTATGCTGATTCTTTTTGTCGGACTTGGGACAATACATCACTGCTGAACAGTGCTAAAGGGCCTGTGCCTAAACATGGTAACTGTAAAGGGGTGGTTGTATGGGAGGTAGAGGGACCTCTGGACACAGTCAGGATACAACGTTTCTTTATTCAATTTTCCTTTCTTTCTTTGGTTTCGGCAAGGGTAAAATCAGAAGAGGACAAAAAAATAAGAAACATAATAAAACACTCCAACGGGAAACTAAGATGAGGGCAGTCTCTTTCAAGGCTTCTCCTTTGTCCTTCCTTAGACACTCCTTCGGTCTTGGGGTCCACAGGGCTACGCAGCTTGTCTCACAGGTCACGGCTCTTCTATATGGTGCAAGCTTCACCAGTCAGCGGGAAGTGAGGGAGGGGAAGCGTGAGGGTATCGCCCGTAGTGTGAGCTCAGCCAGTGATTCAGGTGCTCTTCACTTCGGGCCTCCCCACCACCCCCAACAGAACGAGCCCCTCCAGGGCCATGGCGGTGGGACCCGGGGCGTCCACACCTCCTTGCGAGTCACCAGGCCTGGGGGCGATATGCAGGATACTCTTTCCATTCTTCTCCTCTCTGGTGCACTCGATACCGTCCTCCTCCGCTCCTCTGTTCCTCGTCTCGCGTTTCTCCTTGCTGGTGCACTCAATACCGTCCTCCTTCGCTCCTCAGTTCCTCCTCTCCGCCGATGTCTGTCTCGGTGTCTTTTTAGCAGTCCCCTGCTGGTGACGTCATGAACTCCTCCCCGGTCCTGTCTGCCGACACTAGACCGCTGAGTGTTTCTGGCTTGCGCGTGGCGTTCCAGTCACCCGTCGGGCACTTCCTGTTTTCCTTACCTCGGTCCTCATTACACATCTCCCCCCTCAGGAATGGTTGTTGGGGCCATTCGAAGAACCGATGCCGGGACAGGAAATCAGCCCCTATCTGTTTAGCTTCAGGCATGTGGATTGTCTGAAATGAAAATGTTGCAAAGCTAGAAACCAGCAAAGGATGCGGGAGTTGGTGTCTTTGTTGCTCGCTAGCCAAGTGAGAGGGGCATGGTAGGTGAGTACAATAAATGAGAGTCCCAAAAGGTAATACTGTAGGGCTTCTATGGCCCGTTTTATAGCAAGGCATTCCTTTTCGATGGTAGAGTAATGTGTCTCGCGGGTAAAATGTTTTCTGCTGATAAAGAAGGGTGGTTTAAGGTTGTCGTTTGAGTCGGGTTGGTATAACACAGCACCTAGACCTAGACCTGACGCATCAGTCTGTAAGACAAATGTTTTATTGAAGTCCAGGCAGTGCAAAACAGGGGCTGTACAGATGGCGTTTTTCAAGGAGAAAAAGCTATTCTTGTGTTCTGAGTTCCAGGTGCATATACGTGATGGGTACTTGTTCATCAGGAGGTTAGAAAGGGGGCTGGCCAGGGAGGAGAAGTTGGGCATGAGTCAACGGTAATACCCAGTGAAACCTAAGAAGGACCGTATGTCCTTTTTGGTAGTGTGGGTAGGGAGTGCCCTGATTGCTTCCACTTTGTCTATTTGGGGTTTTATGAGCTCGTCTTGTATAATGTAGCCTAGGTACTGAACGGTGTTTGTGACAGGGATTTCTTTGGGTTTATGGTGAAACCTGCTGTTTGAATGGCTGTGAATACTGCTGCTAAATGTACCAAATGTTCCTCCCATGTTGGATTGAAAATGACAATATCATCCAAGTATGCAACGGCATAGTCTTTATGGGGTTTAAGGATCTTATCCATTAAACTTGAAAAGTAGCTGGCGCCCCATGTAAGCTAAAGGGGAGCACCTTAAAGTGGTAAAGACCTAAGGGGTTGAGAACATTGTTTTTTCTCTGGCCTGTGGGGTCAAGGGAATTTGCCAATACCCCTTTTGTGAGGTCTAGTGTCGACATATACCTGGCCTTTCCTAAACGTTTCGATCAGCTCATCGATTCGGGGCATGGGATAGGTGTCAAGTCTATGCAAAAGCGTAGACTGCCATCGGGTTTTGGTACAATCACCACATTGCTTCAAGAGGGTTCTATTATCTGGGAGCGTAACATAGCAGTCATTTCCTTCTCTACAGCCTCTCTTCGGGCAGCTGGGATATGGTAGGGTTTTAGTTTCACTACCTTTTTGTCTAATGCTGTATCAGGGAGGTCAGGGTGGTGGAGAACAGGCCTGGGAAGGTATCCAGCAATTTTAATAGCTGGTCTTTTTGTGTGTCTGACATGATATCCCGGTTGGTACTGTCTCTGCCTTTGGTCCTTGATGGACACTAGAGGGATTTCTATTACTTTTTCGGTACTCACGAAGTGGATGGCTGTACCTTCTGTTATAGGCATATGGGATTCCTCCCACTTTTTTAAGAGGTTAACATGATGTATCTGTTTCCCTCCTGAACGAAGGGGTAACAGAACACTATACGTAACTAGGGTTATTTTTTTGTCTATGACGAAGGGCCCTTGCCACTGTGTTAGCAATTTGTTTTCTGTGGATGGTAACAATAGGAGCACCTTATCCCCGGGGGCAAATTCCCTCACACGACTACCTCAGTCATAGTACCTCTTTTGTATCCCCTGAGCTTTCTCCATATGTTCATGCACCAGACCCCACAGTTGCGTTAACGTGTTTTTGAGGCCATGTGCACACCGCAGCAAGGGTTTTCCCTCCTCATCCTCCTCTTCCCAGTGTTATACCGCCATGTCTAACAATGATCTGGGTTTTCTTCCGAATAAGATCTCGAAAGGGGAAAACCCTGTAGACCGCTGTTCGTGTGACCGTATAGCAAAGAGGGCTAAAGGTAGCTTCTGATCCCAGTCCCTCCCTGTTTGCGAGATGACCTTGCGTAGCATATTCTTGACGGTCCTGTTATAGCGTTCTACAAGGCCATCCGTTTGGGGGTGATAGACCGAGGTGTGTATCTGGTCAATACCCAGTATCGTACAGATCTGAGCCATAATGTGAGACATCAAGGGGGTCCCCTGATACGTTAGGATTTCTGATGGGAACCCCACCCTTGAGAACAGGGAAATCATGGCCTGGGCTATGGTCGGAGTAGTCATGCTAGACTAAGGGAAAGCCTCAGGGTACCGGCTAGCATAGTCTACTATGACCAGAATGTAATGCAGAGGGAAGTAGAGGTCTCACCAGGTCCATGCTCACCCATTTAAACAGGATGTCAATGATTGGTAAGGGATACAGGGGAGCTTTCTTTGCCCCACTCGGATTTACGTATTGGCATCGTACACAGGCAGCGCAGTGTTTCGCCACATCCTTCTACACTCCAGGCCAGTAAAATTTCTCCAATAAGTGTTTCACTGAGTTTTCCTTTCCGTAATGCCCCTCCCCCCCCATCTGGTTGTGTGCTAGGTGTAAGACATGCTCTCGAAAGGGGGAGGGGAATAATAACTGGGTAGTATGTTGTGTGTCCCCTTTTACAGCCCTGTACAACAATCACCTCTTTATAAAGCAGTAGGGTCCTACCTGCTCCGGCTCTTGTTCTTGGACATGCTCCCAAGCGTGCTTAAGGGTGTTGTCCTCCCTCTGGGCTGCCTGGAAGCTGATCTGGTGGCTGTGTATGCGAGGGAGAGAGGAAAAGCAAATTGTGGTTGCTGTGAACAGTTAAATCTCTTTTCCCTTCATCTCTCCTGTCTGCTTTTCTTAGCCCTCATCCGGGTTGTCTCTGTTGCTTCCACTAAAAGGTGCTTTTTATAGCCAAACGACAGGCGACCCCTTTGTTTTGTCTAGATACTGCTCGAATTTCGGGTGGTCCGTTCCGATGATGATAGCCTCAGGCAGACAGGGTACGACTCCCACCTTAGGTGGGGGTTGTTGTCTACGTCTAACAAAACTTCTGCTACCGGATAGGTCCTGGTGTCCCCATGTACACAGGTGATGTGCACTTGCTCTTCCTACCTTATCTGTGGCCGAGGTACCAAGATATGGTCCACCACTGTAACATGGCACCCAGTGTCTAACAGAGCCTGCTGCGTTTTTCCATTCAGGAGGACCTCTCTCCTGTATTGATGAGGCCCCTTCCCTGTTAGATATATGCAACCTATAGAGTACCCTATTTCCATGGGTTCGGATGTTGGGTTTTGATGGGGGCATAGTCTGGCAGTGTGCCCCCACTCTGCGCAGTGGTAGCATTGAGGCCCTTGTCCGCTTGGAACGGGGGGGGTTTTTGGGGTCATGTAGGGAATCCCTAGCAGCTTGACTTCGTGTCGGGGAGTACTTCTCTGGGGCTTGTAAGGGGGAGGGGGGGCGTAGTATGCCGGCTTTGAAATCTGGGGATCTGTGAAAGGCGCAAGCAAGTTCTACCGCGATTGTGGATGTGAGGTTAGGATGCTGTTTCACCCATGAACGAGTATTAGAGGGTAGAGCGTCCAGGAACTGCTCTAAGTAGACCTTCTCAGTGAGTTCTTCTACGCTAGCTTTATGGGGTGTCAGCCATCGGTTACCCAGGCCTCGGATCCGGTAATACAGAGCACGTGGGTTGTCTCCCGAGGTCCATTCTTCCATTGTAAACTTGGCCCTGTAGTAGTCCTAGTCGCAACCCAGGCACTCTAGAATGCCCTTATATATCTCTTCGTACGCTGTAGTGCCCGCTGGGTTGGCAGCCTGGAGTTCTCCGGACAGGAGAGGGTCTATGTATTGGCCCAACCTTTCTTGGGGCCAGGCCACGATAGTGGCCACTCTCGAAATTAATAAAGAAATAGTGGGGATCTTCCCCATTTTGGTATTTTTGCAACACAGATCCTGGGAAATTAGGCCGAACCCCCGAGCTGACAATGGCGTTGGTTATTGGAAATCAGGTTGGCTTGTACCTTTAATGCCTCCTGCAGCGCTTCTCGGTCTCTTTGGGCGGTTTGGGCCTGCTGCTCTATCACAAGCTGCAAGTGTCACTGCCATTCGGCTAGCTGGGCTATAATACCCTCTACAGGCATAGGCTGTGTCATGGTTCGACACCTCAGGGATGAATCCCTTCTGATTCCACTTTGTAAAGGGGTGGTGGTATGGGAGGTAGAGAGCCCACTGGACACAGTCAGGATACAACGTGTCTTTATTCAATTTTCCTTTCTTTGGTTCCGGCAAGGGTTAAATCAAGAGGACAAAAAAAACATAAGAAACAAAATAAAACAATCCAGCGGGAAACTAAGATGAGGGCAGTCTCTTTTAAGGCTTCTCCTTGCCCTTCCTTAGACACTTCTTTGGTCTTGGGATCCACAGGGCAACATGGCTTGTCTCACAGGTCACAGTGTGGAGAAACAAAACAAACAAACAAAACCTGGGGTTACCAGAAGGGTTCTTTCGTCTCTTCAACATGGTGCAACCTCCACCAATTGGCGGGAAGTGAGAGAGAGGAAGCGTGAGGGTATCGCCCGTAGTGTGAGCTCAGCCAGTGACTCAGGTGCTCTTCACTTTGTGCCTTCCCACCACCCCCACCAGAACGAGCCCCTCATGGGTACTTGCCTTAAGCCGCGGCCCGAGTCCAGGGCAGTGGTGTTTGGACCCGGGGCGTCCACACCAACTTGTGAGTCACCAGGCCTGGGGGCGATATGCAGGATACTCTTTCCATACTTCTCCTCTCTGGTGCACTTGATACTGTCCTCCTTCGCTCCTCTGTTCCTCCTCTTGCGTTTCTCCTCGCTGGTGCACCCGATACTGTCCTCCTCTGTTCCTCCTCTCCCGTTTCTCCTCTCTGCCGATGTCTGTCTCGGTGTCTTTTTGGCTGTCCCCTGCTGGTGACGTCATGAACTCCTTCCCAGTCCGGTCTGCCGACACTAGACCGCTGGGTGTTTCCGGCTTGAATGTGGTGTTCCTGTCACCAGTCGTGCACTTCCTGTTTTCCTCGCCTCGGTCCTCATTACAGTAACATTGGTTTATCCACAATTGGTACATTGAATTTACTTATAAGTCCCTTGTACAGTGGTATACCATATACCCAGGGCCTGTAAATTGAATGTTAATAGTGGGACTGCAGCACTGCTTGTGCCACCCACACAAGTATCCCTTAAAACCTGTCTCAAGCCTGCCACTACAGGGCCTGTGTGGGCAATTTACTGTCATTTTGACTTGCCATTTAAAACCCCCCTGCCATGCCTTAAACTCCGCTTATATTACATATGTCAACCCTAAGGTACCGGGCACTGGAGAGCCCAGCAGCAGGATGGCTGCTTCTAGTGGGCTCGAACATGGCCCAAAGTGCAGGGTCAGCCTGCAGTAGACTGAGGTGATGCCGCCTGTGTAATCAACGAGCCCCAGAGGCATCCTTACAGCATCAGTCTACACTGAGGCCCACGCCAGGCTTTGGGTGTGAACTGCCCTCTGCCACTGCTGCGAGAGCTCTCCTCTCACTCTGCGATATCCAGGACACCCTCCAAAAGCTAGGCAGTGGCGTTATATGGCCATTAGGGTCATTGTCTACATCGCTAAGTTAGCATGAGCTTTGCTGCCATGATGCTGCCTTTGCGCCCATTCCTACATGAGTCACTAGCACCTAGACAAAACATGCTAAACACAGCTGCACAGCTGGAAACACGTGCTTTAATATTACGGGGATGCATGTTATTCAAACCACACTTTGAGAGAGATCTTTCCATGGAGAAGAGCTATGCTGTTCCTATGATGTAAACCTTCCATCTAGGCTTTGAGGTATGGGGTCTGCTGACAAAGCCCAGAGATCTTCTTTTATATAATAACACTTCTTCCAGTCAAGGGGAGGGTGGTTAGGCCTTATAGTCCTTTTTCTACTGTCTGTATATGATGACATCCCCCTTTATATTTTATGGAATTGTAACAATGTTAATTGTTCTGAGTTTATGGATTTCGCTGCTGGTAGTGGCTCGTATACTGCATTATAGAGTACGATAGTTAAAATAAACATTTTGAACTATTTCAGTGACTCTGCCAATTCTTATTGTGGACAAGTACGAGTGAGTGAGAGAAAGGGTATGTCTTGGCTCCTGACCTGGCCCTGGGTCACTGCCACGGGGCACTGACGCTGCAAGCAGAGACCTGACCACACCGGGGAGGCCCTAGCAGCTTCCCAGAGTGGTGGGTTGGTGCCAAAGAGTCTGTGCTGTGATCGACCCCTTGGACCTGGAGGCCCAAACTGTGGTGCGTGAACGGCGCCCCACGCAACGCCTTCCCTTTGGAGATCGTAGCTTTTGGCTGGGCCCCTTCCTTGTGCACTGACCATATCATTGGGCAGTACGAATTCGCTGGCTCGGCCATGCTGCAAAGGGTTACACTACACACTTCTCCATCTGGAGTTCGCTTTGTTGAGGTCCTGCACTGAAACCCTGCACTGTCCAATTGCCTGATATGTCCTATCATTCAGCCGTGCCTGCCAATTCCACTCGTACCTGCTGACACTGTAGCCATCCAGACCCTGCTGAGGGACATATCAATCCAGTAGGTGACCAGCATCACTGTTGACCCCCCCCCCCCCTTCAGATCTTGGACCTGCTCATGCCCCTCCCCACAGGACATTGCTGCTGTTGGGAAGAGGCGGGACCCGAGGGGCCGCTGGACAGGTTCCTCCACCTCAAGCCATGTCTGGTGGCGCAGTGGACTAATGCATCCGCTGTAGGGGCCTGTGTTTGACCTCATGTTCACAGGTTCTAATCCCGGCGGGTCCACTCAGCCTTTCATCCATCTGAAGTCGATAAAATTAGTACCATTGAGTTGGGTAACACTATACATCTGTTATTCAGTGCCTTGAGACCCTTGGTTGATACGTGCGCTTTACAAATACACATGTTATGTTAACACATAGCCTGATATCTCGTGACCGGATCGGGTTGTGACCACTGGATGCATATTTGAGGAACCGCGGCCAATTGCTGGCGGGGGCTCTGGCCCACAACTGCCTCTCCGCCTCATCCATTGGACCTGCACACCTGCCATCTTTCCCTGGCACCGGTCTCCCGCCTATAACCCACGAAACCATGTGGAAACAGGACGTGGGCTAATGTAAACTGATCTTTGAGGGCAAGCGGCAAACGTGCCATTCTTAAACAGATAAGACTGCTGAGGACCCACCCAGACCGCTCCATGGGGACTCTGTGCCGGACAACCACCTAAAGGAATCCTAGTGGACGTCAAAAACAGCCTGCGTGCCATAGACGCAAAGATTTACCTCCTAACCAGTTGTATCAACTGTATGAAAGAGAAAGTTGACAAGCATGAAGACCGGCTAGATTACCGCGAACACTGAGTGTCCGAGTGTCAGATGCAGGTGATGCCAAGGCTGCCTTGAGCACCTTCTAGGCATGGATAAAGTTCTTGAACTCATTAAACTAAAAAAAACAAAGACCTTGAAGCTCGGTCCCGGTGTAACAATCTCTGCATAACGGGAATCCTGTACTCCACGGCCATCGATAAAATGAAAGACTATGTAGAGACAATACTCCGAGTGCTTTTCAAAGATGCCCTTTTCCCGGTCTTCATTGTAGAGTGCACCCACCAGTCACTCGGACCGCGTCTCTACAGGGGCCACGGCTCTATTCATAGTTACTGGACTCCTTGACTACAGAGACCATGATGAGGTCTTATGGCTTGTCCACAAATTCCGCTTTGTCCAATATCAAATAATGCTGTCTCCTTTTACCCCAATTTCATGTTGGCTGTGCAGGCAGCCTGCCGAGAATTTCTACCGGCCATAAGACCTCTTCAGAAAGTGGACATTTCGTACACACTTCTTTACCCTGCTAAGTTGCGCATTCACCATGAGTGGAAGCCTCATTACTTTACAGACGCTAAGGTTGCCATAAAATTTGTAAAACATACCAACGCCCAGAAGACGCCTCCTCGGGCGTCCCTGTAGTATCATGATGAGAACCTTCTTAGTGACGAGAACTAAGATTCCACACTGCTGCGGGTGCCCTGTGACTTTAACGACCGCATACTACCTTCTTCACAAGTTAGAACTGTGATTGATCCCCCCCAAGTGCCCCACCTGTGGTAAACAGGTGGCCACCTTGCGCATTTTGTTACCTTCTATACTGCCGCTGACCCTATGTCCAATGCTGTTACTCTACATCGGCCATTCAGTTCGACCTTGACTGGGTTGTACTCCTGGCTTTCTGTCGATTCCAGGAATGTTACCACGTTGTTTGATTTCTTTTGGGTTGGATATTGTGGTGGGTCAAGCGATCGATGCTCCCTACCATGTTTGCTCATTGGAGTGGGTGGGGGTGGGATTTGTTTAAGGATTTCTGTTTGTAAGAGTTGTGTTTCTTGACCACCTCTGTGCATGATCTGCCCTTGGCACGAAACGGTATACGTCATGCTTGGCTAAGCAGCGGACTACACCACTCGTACATTTGGGCCATGCTTGGCCGGCACTCATCACTGCATTTCCCTTCAAAAGCGCGATGACCACAACTAGGTGCCTGACCTGGAACGTTCACGGACTGAACGACCAGCAGAAGGCCAGATTGTTCCACCCTTATCGCAACATGCACTGTATAGATATTTGTTTTCTTCGAGAACTCCACCTCACCCAGTCGATGGCATCCTGCCTACTTGTGGATTGGTGGCAAAAACACATGTATCCCTCTACTCTAATTATTCTCGAGGCACCGTCATTCTCCTGCATAAATGCCTCCCCTGACGCTTAACCCAGACTATCAGCGATGCTGCTGGGCGGTATATCCTCGCGGGCACACTCGACAGACGCCCAATTATTCTCTTCTAAATCTACGGCCCAAATGTTGCCAGCCTAGAGTTTTAGCAAATGTGTGGCAGCTTTCAGCCGGCTTTGGACAGGGAACGATGATGTGGGATGGCAACTTCAATGTAGTGCTCGAACCCAATATGGACCGATCAGGTGCCCCAGGACATTACAACCCTAACTCAGCTGCACGGCTCAACACCTTGATGAGGACATTTTCCTGACAGATGTTTGGCAGCTAAAACATGCAAGGAGTGCACCTGTGTCATGACTGCGTGTGGCTCATGGTTGCGAACTGACTATTTGCTACTTACCCAAGATGCTCTCACCTGGACCACCTACGCCACACACTTTTGGACAATGCTCTGGTGCTACTGGAAATGCTCCTGCCTTTAGCTTCCCCACAGGCCTTTACCTGGCGCTTTGTTCCTGGGGTGCTGTGTGACTCGGTTTTCAGGGACGAGATCCGCATTGTGATTGTTGACTATTTAGCCACTAATGTGTGGTCAGTTTCCTCCTAATCGATGCTGTAGGAGGCTTTCAAATTAGTTATCCGGGGTGCATGCATTGCGAAGCAGGTGGACTTTCTCAAAGCAATCCCGGTGCAGCTGGCTAAGATTGAGGGAGAGCTTAGATTGCTTGAACTTGAATACCACCAAGAGCTCTTCTATCATGGCAAATATTTGCAAAGAACTATCGGAATACAATAAAGAGGCCCTGCAGGAAACAAACTATTTGCATCTTGAAGCGAATTATGCCTTTATGGAGACCTCCCTGGGAAGACCTTGCCAGGATGCTCCGCAGGCTTCGGGCTCCGGATTACATGGTTGAAGTTGTAGACCAGTATCGGGAACGACAATCCTCCCCTGCCGGCCTGCTACAAACCATGACATCCTTCTATGCCCACCTATGCAGCTCCAGCCTGGTGCCAGCAGGGAGGAATTGAGAGCTTACTTTGACATCATGCAGTTGCTCTGGCTTGACTGGGCCCATCTCTTTTACCTAGATTCCCCATTTACAGAGGAGGAAGTGCTCCAGGTCATACAGAGTCTCCCTAGTGACAAAGCACCCAACATAGATGGGCTTACCACTTCCTTCTATAAGGAGTATGCCAGCCTTTTGACCCTGCACCTCCTAGCGATGTACTACGATGCCCTGACCTTGAGAGAGCTGCCAATGTCACTCCGGGGGCGGTAATAGTTACAATACTTAAACCGGACAAGCCAGCGAATCGATCTACAGCGCACAGGATGTTTACCCTCAAGCATTCCTTGGATCCTCAGCTCGCTGTGGTCCCCATCCTACTGGACACCACAAAGGTATTCGATTTACTGGAGTGGCTATTCCTATTTCCCCTCCTAGCACACCTTGGTCTCAGCCTGCGCTTTGTGCACTTGATTCGGCTTTAATATCCGATGGTCAGACTACGATTAAATGGAATAATTTCAGACTCATTCCCGGTTGCGAGCAGCACTAGACTGGGGTGTCTACTATCCCCAATTCTTTTTGCAGTTGCAATGGAGCCGCCGGCTGCCCAGATACTGCAACACCACGATGACTTCACGATGTATACTCGAACCTCAACCAAGTCTAGACCCGTTAATTCGCAAGGTCATCGAGTTTGGAGGCTACTCTGGCAACCACATAAACTGGGCCAAATCCATCTTATGCCCTTTCACTGAGGGCACGCAGCCATTCTAATCAGTATGCCCATTGAAATGGGCCTCCGAGCCAGTGCGCTGTCTGGGTGTTTTGATTAGTCGCAACATCAATGAGCTTTGGTGGGCCAGTTATGGTAGAGCTCTGACTTTTTTAAACAAAAATTTAAATGTATTTTTATTATTTTCAAGACAAAAACAGTCCATCATGATCAGAATAATCCATGCAAACAGGTACTCATTTAACATCCCAACTCCCTGGACGCACCCAGGTACAATTGACAGAGCCATTAGCAACAGCGGTCGTATATCATTCCACAATATAATGGTTGGAACCGTCAGCAAGATTACTGAAAGCAGACATAGCAAAATTGGTCAATTAGCTATGATAACCTCCAGGAGATACCTGTGCCGCACACTTAAAAATACAAAACTAAATAACCCCCCCCCCTTACCCCTCCCCTCTCCCTGTCGTATCGCACATATTCAGCTGTATGGTAAAAGCTAGGTGTAGCCCTAAGAAGGCACATTACAGATATCCTGCAGTCAGTATCAGGGAGTTCTGTAGCGTCAGAGGGCAAGAAAATCGGGAAATCCCCTGGTAGAAGCAACCAATTAATGAATACTCCTGAGTCAGGGCAATCCAATCTGATCCCCAACCGCGGGGGCCACCTCCTGATCAGCTTCTGGGACCTTCAGCAGTATTACTAACGCTTCCCAGGCCCTTGCTGCCTCCAAAGCTTTCTCGCTAATCGCTCGGCGAGCCAATTGTACCCTAACAATGCCTTCACTTTCTGCCCATTTAAGGAATTCAGCCTTCTATCTCTGGAAACTTGGACCCTTCTTGGATTTCAAATGCGCCATAATATCTCTTTTAGCCTAGAGAAGACCCAAGTTCAAGAACTTACTAGTTATCTTGGTCTTAGAAGTATGGGGAAACCAGTGCAGCAAACAAAGACCTATCGTGGGCTCCACATCCCTCTCAGTGACGTCGCACAGCAGGAAACCACCTCCTCCCAATATGTCCCAAGCCGTGGGCAGGCCCACATCATGTGATGGAAATCCGCACCCCATTACAGCGTGGGCACATTGCCGTATCCGTGCTGAAGTAAGTGTTGATTTTAGCCGGGGTGAGATAGGCCCTGTCAAGAATAAAAAAGTGCACCTGTTGGAAACGAGCATTTCTAGTGCTTTTCCACGCCCGTTCAACTAGCTCAGCCCACGCCTTCTCGGGAATTTCTTCGCCTAGATTCTCTGCCCATTTTTGTCGCAGCGCTAGCAGTGGTGTTAGAGCCTTAAAAGTGCCTGACGCTGAGCGCCTTAAGCCTCAACGGCAGTTGTAAAATGATCTGAGAGAGCAACAGCCAAGAGCCCCGCTCCAACCCCCCCCCCCCCCACTCTCCCCACCCCTCCGGTTAATCCGACCCTCTAAACTCCTGTGCTACTGCCTGGCAATTGAGCTGCCAAATAATAAGTCTCGAAGTCAGGGACCGCCAGGCCACCTTCGGATTTTGGCCTCAGTGTTTTCAGCACTACCCTCCGCCAGCCAGCAGACCAGAGAAACCCTGTAATCATTGATTGGAGCGGTTTAAAAATCGACACCGGTATCCAGACCAGGAGGGTACGGAAATAGTACAGCAGTCTGGGGAGAGTCACCATCTTGAGGAGAGCCACTTGACCAGCCACCAAGAGAGGCAGGGTCCCCCAAAAGTCTATGCTACTCTTAAAGCCCCGAATGGCTCGACCCACTTTACCCTCCAATAAATCTGATTGCGTATGGTAGATTTGGGTCCCCAAATAGGGCAGGCAATGATACTCCCACTGTACTCCATCTGTAATTGGAAGGCTACCAGCCAATGGGGCAGCTGGGAACAGGCAAGACTTCGCCCAATTAACCTTTAGTCCAGCAACAGTCCCAAGATCATGAAGCAATCGCTTTGCTCCAACGAGGGCGTCCGCTGTATTGGCTAAAAACATGAGTAGATCATCGGCGTAAAGGTCAATGTAATCGATTTGTCCATGTACACAGAGACCCGCATATCGCTGCACCATCCTGGCCTAAGCCGCTAAGGGCTCCATAGCCAGGGCAAATAACCGAGGGGAGAGCGGGCATCCCTGCCTCGTCCCACGAATCACGGCACAGGCCTCTGAAATCAGACCCCCCGTCTTCACCCGAGCAGTAGTATGGTTGTACAACAATGCCGTCCAATCAACAAAATCATCCCCCAAGCTAAACCTGCTCATCACTTGAAATAAGTAAGGCCATTCCAAGCTATCGAATGCTTTCTCAAAATCGACCGACAGAATGGCAGTGGCTGCTTTCGGGTAAGTGTCGGCTTTCAATATCCGAAGCAGGCGTCTCACATTTATGGCTGTGTTCCATGTTGGGATAAATCCTGCCTGATCACTGTGTAGTAAATGGATCATATTGGGAGCAACCATGTCACTAAGATCCGGCTTAAAATCTTTTGGTCAGTAGTTAGCATGGACAGTGGACGATAAGCGGTCCTATCAGAGGGCGGTTTCCCCGGCTTCAGGACGGGAAGAATAATGGCTTCGCGAGTGGTGGCCAGGCAGTTGTCCCACACGCTTCGCTTCATTATAAAGTTTTACCAACTTAGGAGCCAGAAGATCTACGTAAGTCAAATAAAACTCAATCGGCAAGCCGTCTGCCCCAGGGGTCTTCTTCCGTGCCATCTGCTTGATCGCTCCTCTAACTTCCCCAATTGTGATATCTTGGCCTAGCATCTCTGCTTGTGTCCTGGCTTGTGTTGGGAGTTCAGTTGTATCTAAAAACTCCCCAAAAGCATCAGCATTTGGCATTACTTTACTTCGATATAGATCCGTATAATAAGCGAGAAATTGATCATTAATCTCCTGTTGGGTGTAGCAAATTTTCCCCGTTTGTGTACACAATTCTAAAATGACCATTCCTTATCTGGTGGGGTTAGCTAGCCAAGCCAGCAATGCCCCAGATTTATCACGCTCTGCATGAGCGCGCACTATGTACTGTTTATAATTAAAACCGCGAAACCTCTCAACCCTCGTGGCGACCTCCTGCCTCGCCTCCAACAAGCTTTGTTGCCTATCAGGATGTCCAGGTCGACCCTGTTCAGCTTCACGCAGGGGCCGGTCTGCGGTCTCTATATCCCGTATGAGCGTCCTACGCACCCCCATCTGATTGGTAATACAGTGGCCCTGTAGTACAGCCTTAAAAGCATCCCATTCCATGGCAGTCGAGGACGCCGTGCCAGCATTCTCGAGGAAGTACTGATTAACACCATCCCTCACTACCTCACGGAAGGCCTGGTCTTCTGACAGCTCTGGAGCTAGGTGCCATGTCTGGATTGTAGGGCGTGTTTGGGCCCAGTGGATCCGCACTAGTAATGGGTTATGATCTGAGAGTGTTCTAGTAGGTTACTCACTGTGCTTGACTGCCACATGAACATCTGGGGAACACAATATCACATCTAAGCGAACATGAAGTATGTGCAGTGCTGAAATGAAGGAATAATCGGGCACTTCAGGGTGATGTGCCCTCCATGTATCAACTTACCCCCATCTGTGCTGCCAATCCCTTTTAGCCCTAGAAACCTTATGAATACGGGCATCCCGAAGAGGGGGATGAGACCTATCCCGGGAAACGTCAGTAATGGAATTAAAGCTCCCACCCATAATCACCGACCTAGTCAAATACGGTGCCAGTTTCCCAGACAGCTGGGTGAAAAAAGCCGGCTGTTCCGAGTTGGGTGCATATATGTTGCTTAGCACAACATCCCTGCCATTAAGACTACCCGCAAACATTACATATCTCCCTTTAGGATCCACCAATTGTTGTGAAGTTTGAAAAGGAACCCCCGCCCTGACCCATATTAATACTCCAAAGGCAGAATAGGTTGTAGTAAAAATCTGTCCCTGCGATCTACGCTGCAGGGCGAGACCCTCCTGACGTGTGATGTGTGTTTCCTCGACGCAGTAAATAGGCGTGTATCTTGTGACGGCGCACCATTGTATGCATGCCCCTGACATTCCATGATATACATTTTAGTTCAAGTAACGATCCCATGACAGCACAGTGCCCAGTACCCTAGTAACCTTTTTAAGGAGATACGCCATGACCCCAAGAACATTCCAAGACTAAACAAAGGAAAAAAAAACAACACTCCCTCCCCAGAACAGGCACTACAACGCTAGTCCCCATCCAAACTCACTACACACTTGGTATCTTCTGATAGCTACAGAGGATCTAAAGGGGAGGCGGCTGCAAGCAGACACTGCTATGCAACAGAAACAACCAGAACGGCACCCAAGCCTCCAACACCACCATTGCCCCGTGCTCGGGGGCACACAGCCACCGGCCCGAAGATCTGCCCCTACCACCCTTTCATCCCAACAGCATAAGAAAGGTCAATACAATACCAGTAAGTCCGAAAATAACAAGAACTACAGCCCAGGTAAGAAAAAGAGCAAGATGGAGGCAGCAAGAGGGAACAAAGCAATCAAATAGGCTCATCAGCTGTCCCTGCAGTAACACGCGGCAACTTAACACTGTCTGCTTTGGACTCCTCCGAGGCTGCCCAATCTGATACCCTCTCCGACTCAGCGTCCGTCCCAGATGGCGCCTCATGATCTTACAATAGTTCCGACACCACCCGCAGTGCATCAGATCACTCCTTCTCCGTCTGGGAGCACTAGGCGTCCGCAAGGGACTGCGGCGATATCTTGTCCATCTATTCCTTTGTGAGCGCTGCCCCTCCGCGGGAGACATGCGTCGTCGTTCCGTCGATCCACGGCCTGTCCTATAGGAGTCAATCCAGTCCCATGCCTCCTTCGGGTCCTCACAGAAGTGAGTCTTGACATCAAGAACTATCCGCAGCCGAGCCGGGAACATCAAGGAGTACTGGAGCCCCTCGTTGTGCAGCGCCCTCTTGACCTCAAGAAAGGATGTGCGGCGGCGCTGGACCTCCAACGTTTAGTCAGGGAATATCGAGACTCTACTGTTGTCCACTGTTTAAGGCCCTGAAGAACGCGCTCTCTGCAACAAGAAGTCTCTATCCTTGTAATGAAGGAGACGAGTGACCACCGGTCTCGGGGGGCCTTCCCGGTGCCGGTGGATGAGCAGGAACGCAGTGTGCCCTCTCCAGAGTATAGAACTGGGTCAGACCACCAGGTACCACTACATCTCGAAGCCAGCTCTCCAGGTAGTCTATCATACTAGCTCCTTCCACTCCCTCCAGGAGACCCAGCATTCTTATATTATTCCTGCGGTTACGCCCTTCAGCATCCTCGGCCCTTCTCTCCAGCATTTTAACACTGTGGGAGATATCCCCCATCTGGGCAGAGAGGGATTGCTGCAGTGGTGCCATGTCCACCAGGGTGGTCTCTGTTTGCTTCACCCTGTCAGCCAGCTTGGAATGTTCTGCCTGTAGGAGCCCCAGCCTCACCGCCACAATTGCAATGTCCTGGTGCAGCATGTCCTTGGTATCTGATATAGCCTGCAGGATCTGGGCCATTTGTTGCTGGACCAAGTTGTTGTCTGGGGGTTCAGGTGAATCTTGCCCTCTGCGGTCCGATGCCGACTCCTCTTGGTCCTGGGGCACCCCTGTCTGCTTACCCCTGGGTTTCCCCATGTCTCTAGGATTACGAAGCCACCAGCCAGGCAAAGATGGATCAATGGCTCCTACTGGAACAGGCACAGGGAGAGATGTGAATAACAGCGCCACGAACCAGTGCGAAACCAATGACCAGGTAATGTCCCCACGGTAGAGCTCTGACGTGGCTAGAGAAGCGAATCCCGACCTGGAGTAGGCTATCGCTGTCCCTCACTGGCTGAATCGCAGTGCAAAAATGGTTGTGCTACCTAAATTCCTAGAACTAATCCTCAATATCCCGATCGCTATCACCTCACAATTCCTCTGGCGCCTGCGCTCCAACTGGTGTCTCTGGGTTAGAAAACAACAGGGGATCACATGGGAGACGCTGACTAAACCATTCAAGCAGCGAGGCCTTAATGCATATAACATGACACCCTACGCCCTATGTGCTCAGGCCCAATATATCCACTTCTGGTTTTACCCCATGCGCTTTCAGCTACACACAGCGGTAGAAAGGTCCTGGCAGATCCATGCCCACTGTGCTCAGTCAGCCCTTCAAACCCACACAAACTGAAATGAACACGGGGAGTGTGTCCGGTGGACTTGGGATGGCATGCAGCACCACACATAACTGCCCTGCTTCTACGGTCCCTCCATTCCTCTCATGCAAAACCCCCAGATACTGGTGCTCCAAGGAGATGACGCTAGAGCGTGCGCACATAGATGCAGCCTCATCACGTTTGTCAACATCTATCTAGATGGTCAATTCTTACCCCCCGGCCCACCGTGCTAGATATCTTATATCTTGCTATACCACCAGATGTGTGCTACCTGCTGCAGGCTGCACTCGACGTACCCTACATGCCTGCCTTCACTTCATGTGCGTGAATATCTGGTAACAAACATATCTCCCTGTAAGCTAGTTTGCAGCTTATATAGGACAATGCTGAATAGGCACAAGTGTGCACCCCGGCAGCCAGTGCCGCCTGGGATCTAAATATTGAGCTCCCCATCACAGATCCTCAGTGGACGTATTGCTGAAGTCAGACTGCAGCACTGTCATCTAATCTAATTACAGGCTCGTCTCATCCTTTTTAAATTCTTGCATAAGCTATAACGCACCCAGCTGCAACTACTATGCATGGGGCTGGTGAATGAGGCACGCTGCTTGTGCTGCTCACATCTGAAAGCCTCCTTCCTCCGTCTTACCTGGGAGTAAAGGTGGTGGCAGGATATTGGTCTGAGGTGCATTATATTCTGTACCAGATACTGAGCCATCCTCTCCCACAGACCCCGCTAGTTGGACTTCTGTACTATGTCCAAAATGTACCCTCTGGACTCAGATGCCTCACAGCTATGCTCCTGCTATTAGCTAAATGACGAGTTGCTATAGACTGTGGCAGGTGGTCCAAACCTAAAGCAGACGCCTGGCTATGGGAAGCGATCTAGTGTCAAGAACAACTATCAACATACTGAGACTTGGTGCCACCAAGATCCTGCTCGAAAGACATCTGGGAGCCACTACTAGCTTATCTCAGACAAAGAGACCTCCCCTCCCCCCTCCCCCCTCCCCAACCTCCACATGTTGCAGGGAGGGACTCGCCCAACACGGACCCTCCCGCCGGATCGGAGAGTGTACCCGGCAACCTGAATGGCCCCAAATCTCGGCTCCCTGACTATCTGAAACCTAGAGGTGTGAGTGCAACCTGCTCACTGTGTTTTCTTTCTCCATTAGCTACTGTGGGTGTGCGGGTCGGAAATAGAAGCTAGCAGGCCTGATGTGCTTCTCAATTTTTAAGATTTATTAAAGAAAAAAAAACTTGAGAGGTAATAAGATGCTGTAGTTCTGGTGTTGGTTCCGCTGTTCCTTCTCTCCTGGATCCCCGGTATCTCTCTTCTGGTGTCCGTCCCCAGGTGGCTCAAAGGGAAAAGAAAGGATGATGAGGCTTCTTGAAAATTACAAATCCAATTTCAGGAGGCTGTATAGTTTCCATCACCATACCAACATTCGGGGGGGGAGGTCTTTCTCACATCCCCCTCACCTAAGTTTCTTGTTTACAAGAAAAGGGTCCAAGGGATATCTGGAGAGATAATCAGCATTCGTTTGTTCTCTCCCTTTCCTGTGGTGAGTAGTGAATTTAAAGGGTTGTAAAGCCAAAAACCATCTTATGATTCGGTCGTTATGTCCTTTATTTCGTGATTGCCATTCCAATGGGGCATGATCCATATACAGAGTGAATTCCGGTCCGTCAAGGTAGTATCTCAGAGAGTCTATGGCCCATTTGATGGCTAGAGCCTCCTTTTTGATCTCAGAATAGTTTTTTCCCCTAGGGAATAGTTTCCTACTGATGTAGATAACTGGTCTTTCATCCCCCTTGGGATCTTGTTGGGACAGGACTGCTCCAATGCCATACTCTGAGGCATCGGTTTGTAGTATAAAGGGTTTGGTGAAATCCAGACTATGGAGTACGGGCTTGGTTGTCAGCGCCTGTTTTAACTCGTGAAAAGACTGTATGGCCTTGGTAGAAGGGTGTTTGAGTTCTCTCTCAGTTCTAACTTCTTTCCTGAGGAGATCCGTTAATGGGGCCGCTATCTGAGAAAAAGCAGGTATGAATCTCCTATAATACCCCAGGATGCCCAAGAAGGCCCGTAGGTCTTTTTTTGTGACAGGGAAGGGTAGGCTAGTAATAGCCTCTACTTTTTCTTCTTGTGGCTTAATGTAACCCTCACCCAAGAGATATCCAAGATATTTCACCGACCGTGTCATTCCTCCTTCTTTAAATGCCTGTATCACTCTGCAGAGATGACTCCGATGTTCCTCCCACGAATCACGATAGATGATTATATTATCAATGTAGGCGGCGGAAAACAAGGCACATGGTTTGAGTATCGGGTTCATCAACCTTTGAAAGGTGGGGGGGCATGTCCAACCGCCAGGGAAGATGGCCGGTTCTTGAGGCGGCTCTCTCCGAGCGCTCCCGTTTGTGCAATTATCCATTATTTGATGATCCGGCAGTTGGTGTACTTCACCGGAATGCAGCTGAAAGCACCAGGGATCAAAAGAGCCTATCCCCATTGTATTCCGCTCGGCGATTCCAGAGCTTGAGCCGCTGATGCACTTGGTGTGGAGAGGGGCCGCCTCTCTCGCGGCACAGACTCCGCTGTGCCGCAGCCTCTGGTCCCGTTCTGTCTGACTTGCGACGCTCCGACATCTTCGCGGCACTACAGAGGGCTGGTGCCGACTTCAAAGCCCGTTGCGCCCATGACGGAGTCGACGCCCTATCGCGGAGGCGGTATGGTGCGGAGCATCGAGACGGCGTGAGCCCAACGACCTCCTAACTGCCAGTTTGCCGCCGGCCGCTAGGAGACCTGATCACCCCACACATTGGTGCCAGTGAGTGGGGGCTGTGGCGTGCCCCAACCTGCTGGGGGTGGTATCCGAAAGCAATGGGTCTCCGCCGGTATGGCCAGTTGCACCATGGCTGGGGGTGGCAGCTCTAAAGCAACAGTGCAGGCTAAACTGAACAAATTTGCAAGCCCGAAGGAGGGTCCCACTGCCCAAGAGAAGACCCAATCGGTGGGAAGAAAAAAGAACCGACGCTGCAGGACATCATGGAAGCTATGACGACCGTGCACATGTCGCTGGAATCATGCATTGACGCTGTGTCCTCGGAGGTGTCCCTTATCCAGGGAGACATACGATCGATAAACTCAAGGCTGAAAGACGTTGAGGTCAAAACGAGTTCCCTGGTTGAAGACACCCCTGACCTGCATCATAAGATGGAGGCTATGCAGACCCACACCGCAAAACTGGAGGCGCAGCTGGACGATTATGAGGGCTGCTCCCGGCGCAATAACGTCTGTATTTTGGGGGTGCCGGAGCGGGCAGAGGGGCCATCGGAGGACCTCTTTGTGGAGGACTTGATCACCACCTATCTGAAGCTGACCGTTCTCTCCAACTTCTTTTCTGTCGAAAGGGCGCACCGAGTGCCGGGTGGCCGAACAAGACCCGCTCCCCCCCTCCCACAATCCCCCCCAGCCCCCCCAACTCCCCCAGCGGCCCTTGCTGGCTAGGCTCTTCAATTTCCGGGATAGAGATGTCATCCTGCAGTGTGCCCGGTCAGCCGCACTGGTGGAATACCAGAACAGTCGAATTACCTTCTTGCCGGACTTCACCCTCAAGGTGCCACATCAGAGGTGCAGCTTCCTGGATGTGAAAAAGGCGCTTCGTCAGCAGGATTTGAAATATGCCATGCTTTTCCCCGCCAAGCTGAGGGTGGAATCGGAGAGGAATGCTTGTTTTTTTTTACCACTCCTGAGGAGGCCTGGGACTGGCTGGAGGGATGGCGTACGGCTGGACCGTGACACAGCTGCTTCCAGAAAGCGAGAATGGAGGAGGGCATTGGCATATGCAGCAGGAATACCCTGCCTGAAGAGCAGGAGGCAGCTACCGGAGGGTCGGAATGGTCTGTATGCTTCGTTTTTTGAGTGTGGTGGGCTTTTTTTCCACCTGGGGGCCGGTTGGGGCCTTGGCCCCCCCGGTGCTGCGGACCTTGTAATCGAACTGTGATATGGTTTTATTGGGGACTTTTTCACAATAGACTTAAAGTAACTTTCCAAGGGTTTTCGGCCCTTCTGTATTGGTCCTTCAATGGTTTTGGAGGGATTAATAGCTGCTTCTGGACTATCTCAGTTTGTTAAATGTGGTCACCAACTGCTAATTTCAATGACTGGTACCTGGCTGGCCACACATACCCGCAGGTTTGGAAGGGGTGGGCGATAGGCACTCTGCTAGTTTGGGTGGGCGGGAGGTTCCGATACTGCCAAGCAGGGAGGGGGTTTTGAGGGTTGTTCTTTGGGTTGGGGGTGTTGTTTTTGTGTGTATTGTATTGTTTTTGTTGCACAGGCATGACACATTTGACAGGTCCCACATGAAGGCAGGTGCAGGTTCCTCTTTTTTGGAGCACCCCTTAGTGCTTGGTCCATGGTGCTCAGGATGGGCTCCCTCAGGGATCCGTTCTGGTTGGTTTCCTCCAGAAATATATGTTCTTCTAGAACGGAGTAATGGCCATGGCGACTAGACAAAAGCTTGTTACTGTTGTGGAACATCAACGGGCTGGGCGATAAAATCAAGAGGGGTGTGGTTCTCCAGTTTCTAAAGCGCCATTCTCCTGACGTTGTATTATTACAAGAGACCCACTTGCTCGGTAATGCATGCAAGGCCCTGTCCCGCTGGGGGTTCCATTTGGCGGCTCATTCGGCTTTCGGTTCTGGCTCCCGAGGTGTGGGCATACTGGTCCGTTGCGTCAGTTCGCAGGGACGCTCTGGGCAGATTTGTAGCCATCACTGGGACATAGGAGGGGAGTACACTCAATCTTATCTCGGTCTATATGCCACCAGGCTTGCATACCCAAGCCTTTTTTTTTTTAAATTTCTTTTTATTTGCATTTCAACAACAGTACAAACACAATACACTGCAGAATGTATAGAATCCAGTATAGACGAGACAGTTACCTCCATATACAACGATGTCCATATTGCCGATAGGTATCCACACAATAGTGCCAGAGCGAGACTCAAGAGCAGAATCTCCCCTCGTCCCAGCCCCCAATACACCCCCAACATCTCCCACATCTTCAGTGTCAGCCACTGCAACCCACCATCAATCTCGACATCTGTCTCCCCCCAGTCATCCGGCGCGAGGGTCAGCGCCCTACAACGGATTGAGCGGTGTGTGAGTTAACCACTGTGAGAAAGGGCCCCATATGTCCCGCGGGCGCGTGCGTGGTGGCAGGAGCTCCCAGAACAGGGTGAGCTGCGTCTGGCAGTATACAACACTCTTAAGCCACTCCCTGATAGTAGGCGTTGTGGTAGCCCCCCAGTGTATCGCAACCTGGCGCTTAGCAAGTAGGAGGAGCATGGCCGGCAGTCGGCGATGTTTAGGCTTGACCATATGTAGGATCCCCAGCAGTGCCGTCTGAGGGGTACATGGGATCGGAAGCTCCGTAATGAGGCACACTAGACGCAGCACCTCTTCCCAAAAGGAGGCGATCATGGGACACTCCCACGCCATATGCAAGAAGTCAGCGCCACGCGCAGTGCATTTCCAACAATTGTCCGTGTCTCGTAAGCCTATACGATGAAGTCTGCGTGGGGTGCGATATATCATATGTATGTACTTGAAATGGATAAGCCGGAGTCTGTAGTTAGGGGATAGTGTCTCAAGCATTCTGCAGCATAGGTCCCAGTGGGAATCGAGAATTTCAATTCCCAACGCAGCGCTCCACAGATCGCGCGCCACCGGGGTCACCACTGGATGATCGCTTTGCATGCGGCTATATAGACGGGAAATTAGCTTGCGCCCCGATTCCACCTTCAGGACATTTTCCAGAGCCATCAGACTGGGCGGCGGCTCCGGGAATGTAGGGAACAGTGCTCGACATGTGTGGCGAAGCTGGTGATGAAGCAGGGCGTCAAGCGCCGTCGGGGCCTCCGCAGCGCACATCTGTGGTAACGTGATGAAGACACCATCAGGAAAGACGTCTCCCGCCGTATGGAGACCCCGGGACGCTGCACGTTCTCCCGTTTTCATGCTCTGTATCGGGGGCCACATGGGGTTCCCGCGCAGAGGGATTGCCGACGTATAAAGAAGATCTAACTTGGCCCGGCGGCGCAGTCCGTCCCAGGCCCACTGAAGCGCACGCACCGTATCGATTTCATTCCGCCTGCTCTTGTGTGGCGCATATAGGGCAGTGCGGAGCGGTAGCGGGCCAACCATGTCCGCCTCTATCGCCACATGCGGCTGATACGGCGTGGGGTGTACCCAATAGTGCAGGAACTGCGCCTGCGCACAATACGCATACAGCGCGAAGTCTGGCGCCGCCATACCTCCCTGTCTTTGTGGGAGGGTGAGCGTCTCCCAGGCTACCCTCGGCTGTCTACCCCCCCACACCAGTTCGATCATGAGCGATCGTATCTTATTCAAGAAGTGTTTAGGCAAGGGGAGGGGGATATTAACAAAGAGGTAGAGGAGCTTGGGCAGTATGACCATTTTGGTCACAGCTATCTTACCCGCCAGGGACAGGGGCAGGTGTTTCCACCGGCCTACCCTTTCCTCTATCCACTGCACGGCCCTCCCGTAGTTCTCCGTCCACAATTCCTGCATGTCTGTGCTAACCCATACCCCCAGGTAACGCACCGGCCCGGCCGCCCACTTCAGCGGGCAATCAGGCGTGAAGCGGGGTGTCGCCTCCGTTAAGGGCAGGAGGACCGACTTCTCCCAATTAATAGTCACTCCTGAAAGCAGACCATACCTCATCAGTTCACTCGTCATAGGGGAGAGGTTATCTTGTGGGTCAGTCACATAAAGGGTAATATCATCCGCGTACAGTGAAATGGTCAACGCACGGGATGAAAATCCAATGCCCCTGTTCGCATGATGTTGCCTGATCCGGGCTGCCAAGGGCTCGGTTGCAATCGCGAATAGTAGGGGCGACAGAGGGCAACCTTGTCTCGTGCCCCTACCGATGGCAAAGGGCTCGGAGACCAGCCCGTTCACCCTCACACGGGCAGTGATGTTGGTATAGAGCAGGCGAATATATCGGATGAACGCTTCGCTTACTCCCATTCGCTGCAGCAGGGAGAACAGAAAAGCCCATTCCAGGGAGTCGAACGCTTTCGTGGCGTCCAATAGCACCACTGCGGCCTTGACGTGAGGGGCCAGGTAGTGTAGCACTCCAAACAGGGTCCGTAAGTTGTGGGTCGTGGAACGGCCCGGCACGAACCCCGATTGATCTGGGCGGATCATTAGTGGCAACACCGGTTGTAATCGCAAAGCGAGCATTTTCGCAAATATCTTTGCGTCTGTATTTATAAGGGACAACGGTCGATACGAGTCACAGCTCTGGGCAGCCTTCTCAGGTTTTAAGAGGGCAATAATGAGGGCCTCTCTCATCGACGCGGGGAGTACCCCAGATTCAGCCGCCTCAGCGAATACAGACAGCAGCCGGGGGGCGAGGATGTCAGCGTATTCCTTGTAGAACTGTGCCGGAAGACCGTCCGGCCCAGGCGCCTTGCCAGGGGCCAAGGACCCCAACGCCTCCTTCACATCGTCAATGTCAAAGGGGCGATCGAAATAACCTTTTTGGTGCGCATTAAACCAGATCAACTGAACCGTGTCTAGGTAATCAGAAACGTCTGCCGCGTCAGGCCCACCCCGGGAGCGGTATAGCTTTTTATAGAAGGACCGAAATGTATCCAGTATCTCTGGAGGGGAGTACACGGTGTCGCCCTGCGTCGTTTCTATAGAAGGAATGTAAGAGGAGCCCCTTTGTGAGCGCAGCAGCCGGGCCAATGTTCTGCCCGGGCGATCCCCTTCGCCATATCTGCGCGCCGTTGCGTGTTTATGTAAAAATTTAAGCTCCCTGTCCGCCTCCGCTTGGTATTCCGTTAGGGCGGCGCGTGTTTCCGCTAGAGTGGTCGTTGAGGGGTCTGAGCTATATTGTACTTCTAGATTATGTAAGCGGTCCTCCAGTCTCTGGAGTGTATTTCTAATGGTCTTCAGCACTCTAGCCTGACCCGCAATGCAATGGCCCCGGATGACCACCTTGAATGCATCCCAGAGGGTGCCCACCGACGCCACTGAGTTGGTGTTGAGTTCAAAGTAATCGAGTATATGTTGGTGTACCTCCTCGCGGAACACCGGATCCAGCAGGGCCTGCGCAGGTAGCTGCCACGTGAATGGGGCGATGTATGGTTTGGGGACCCTTAGCACCAGTTCAACCGGACAGTGGTCCGATAAAGTGCGCGCTCTGTGCTGCACGTCAGACGTCCAGGCTTGAATATGTGGGGTTATTAGCCAAAAATCCAATCTAGACCACGCCTTTCTGTGTGGGGTGAAGCATGTGCCCTCACGCTCGCCGGGGTGCAGGATTCTCCACGAGTCTAACAGGTTATATTCTTCCATTAGACCTCGAAGAAGGTTTGCTGTGTGCGGATGATGCGTGCGCGCCGCACCCTCCCTGTCTTTTTCCAGCGAGAGTACAGCATTGAAATCCCCTCCCCATATGTACTCCCCCGCGCCAAGGGATTGTGCCTTTAGCCAGACTGTCCGGAAAAAGTCCGGGTCATCCGTGTTGGGACCGTAGGTGTTAATTAGGATTATCTGTTTATGGAACAGTTTCCCCAGTATGATTAAATATCTGCCCTCCGAGTCGGCTTTTACTTTAAAGGTTTGCCAGGGTAACCCTTTGCGTATTAAGATGGCCACCCCACGAGAGTAGCTGGAGCATCCAGACGTGTGCACCTCACCCCACCTAGCATGTCGCAATCGTTCTCCCGCTTTCTGTAACAGGTGGGTCTCCTGTAGAAGACATATGTCAATGTGGTGTCTGGCCAAGTGCGCGTGTGTCAACCGAATCTTGCGATGGTCATTAAGACCACGTATGTTCCAAGTCAGACAGCGTAACTCGGTCAATGAAGCAGTGGGTAATAGTCCCTACGCAGCAGTGTGCCAATACGCGGGGTTAGGGGCAGGGCGAGCAGCAAGATATCCAGTGTACCAGTCCCGGCACTTAGCAAGAGAGCGTGGATGTGTAGAGGCAATACCGTGTCGTCCTTCAAAAGTGTATGACATTTCTGCAGGTTAATAACAACAAACAAAACAGTCCCCCCCTCCCAACCTCCCACTCCAACCCCCCAATTAGGTTGAGATGCTGTACCCCTCCCAAATTTAACCCAAAAAGAAGTCAGTTTCACGGGAATCATCCCTTCGAGGGCGTGGGGTTACCTGCACACTCCCCCATCGGTGAACAATAGGGTGGCCGAACATTCTACCTACCAAAGCCCCAAGCAGACCATACACAACAGGCAACGACTTATGCATCACCCTCAGTATTAACGGTGTCACCCGTGGAGACCATGTACAAGCAGGAGTCTGTGGGATCCCAGAAGCAGTGAGCCTGTTCTGCATCTCCCACCCACCACAGGCAGCAAGACATAAACATTCAAGAAAGTTATGGGTACTCATCCGCAGAGTGACATGACGCCATGCTGCACAGTAGTATAACAGGGGTCACAGAAAAGTCCGGCAGATCATTCCACATCGCTCAGCTTGTCCACCGGGGAGGCCGCACGGCTTGCGCGCTGCTCCCCAGTCGTGCGCTCTGCTTTCCTGGCAAATTTCAGCGCCTCCTTCGCCTCCGTGAATATCAGCTGCTTCCCTTTGTGGTGAATTTTTAACTTGGCAGGGTACAACATGGCATATTTGGTCCCCACTTTTTGAAAGATTTTTTTGGCAGGTATGAATTCGCGCCTCGCTGCTTGCACCGCCTGTGTGAAATCGGGATATAGGGAAATGGCCATGTTCTGGAAAGTGAGGTCTCCCTTTTCCCGGGATAACCGTAGTATGGTGTCTCGGTCACGGTAATTGAGAACGCGAGCCAGGATCGGTCTCGGTGGTGCCCCAGGCACCGGGCGAGGACCAAGCGTTCGATGTGCACGCTCGATCAAGAACATTGCCGACAGTTCTGCCCCAAATAAATCGCGGAACATGCCTTCCACAAATTGCTCCATGTTGCCGATATTTGTGGACTCCGCAATTCCGAGAATGCGCACGTTGTTTCTGCGAGAGCGGGCTTCCAAATCCTCATTGCGCCCTCGTATTACATCCAAGACTTTGTCCATGTGCAGCAAACGTTCCCGGGTTTCCCCCAGGCCTTCCTCGCAGTCCGCAATACGCGTCTCAGCCGCCGCTAGCCTTTCCCCATGTTGATCTACTGTGCGCGACAGGCCCTCCATTCGCTGTGCCATTGTGTCAAGCTTGGAGTCAATCTCCCTCAAGCAGCCCTTTAGTTCACGAAACATACCCTTTATGTCTTCTTCTTGTGAGGGCTCCATCTGCGTCTCAGGGACCACCGTCTGCGAAGCCGGCCCCACTTCCACATTACGGGCGGATTTCCGCTCGAACTGGAGCCGCGGCTGTTTATTGTCCGGCTTGCCCATGATCCCGCAGGGGAGATCAGCCAGCGGGACCAAGGTGGGGGGCGATCACAGGCAAACGCTCCGCGCAGTCAGGCACCGCTCCCTCGGGAGGTCCCACGGGACAGGCAGATGTGTCGACTCAAGGTAGTAGAGGGAGCGGCCCATCACCCTCGCCCAGCGTTTTCAGCCGAATCGACAAGTCTCCCTGCCCAGTGGCGTCCGCAAGTTCCAATTGGGCGTGAGGTGCAAGGAGATTGCCGCCCTTGGTGGTGCACTGACCTCCGACTGCGGCGCCACCAGGCCTGTCACGATAGTTCCTCCGGCAGCAGTAGGCAACAGCCCCAATCTCACTCAGGGCCGGGAGAGCGAGGGGCAGGCGACCGCCCCCAGCAGCCAGGCCAGCGCCGACCCCCCAGGCTCCCCCGAGCGCGGTCCACACCACGGCGGCAGCACCAGCCGCGGCAGCACTATCAGGCGGCTCCGCATCGCACAGGCCTCACCGGAGTCTTCGTGGTGTCCTCGGGTCGCGAACCACTTCCAGGAGTGGTCCGCACGTAATCGCCACAGGTTCACGATGTAGCTCACCGGCCCCACGGGCCCCGATCTCAGCAGCGCCGCAGGTCCTCTCCGCCGGGCCGCCCCACGTGTCTGAGCGAGGGCCCCAGCCGGGGACTCGCGTTGCAGCGATAGCCGACCCTCGGCTCGCGGGTTTTCCGGCAGCACAGCGCAGGGCCAGCGCAACTGCAATACTGCACCGATTTCCTCCGCGAAAACTGCCCTCAGGTCCCCGGGTCGTCAACACCACTTTCTAACCTCTCTGGCTGCCCGGGCAATGAGGCAAACTCGGATGGGCCAACGGATAATGTGTTCGGCCGGCAGAGCCCCGTTAAACGGCGGCCATCTTGCGGCTCGGCTCGGCCACGCCCCAGCATACCCAAGCCTTTGTTGACCTCGGCGACCTCCTCCTTGGCTTACCAGATGGCAGATTATTGATTGGGGGTGACTTTAATTCCATTGTCTCTGATTCACTTGATCGTTGGCCCCAGAGGGCATTGCCGCCCTCCCGCAAGCGGATCCATAACTTTCTTGGCGCCATGGGCCTTGTCGATGTCTGGAGAGGCTTGCATCCGACCGACCTCCAATATACTTATTTCTCGGGGCCTCATCGTAGTATGTTCTGGATTGATTACGTGCTGAAGTTAGCCCGCCATTTCCATATTGTCAAGGACATACAACATCTGGCCAGGAGGATCTCTGATCACTCGCCTATTCTTTGTTGTGTGGAGGTGGGAGAGCCCACAGCTGGCCCTTCACCAGAGACAAGGTCCTGATCGAGACGGATCTATATTTTCCGGGAAACGAGGGTTCAGTTGACTCGTCGACAGTACTCTGGGAGGCCTATAAGGTGGTTATACGGGGGGTGGTCTTGGCACAGATAGCCGGACAGCGGGAGGAGAGGGGGGCAGACATGGCGCGACTAGAAGTGTAGATCCTTGATTTGGAAAACGCAGTTAGAACACAGGACTCGGTGGAAGCGCACCAGAAATTCCGTATTAAAGTTAAGGAATTCTCAGATTTTTGCCATGGAGGCCGCTAAGACACACCACTGGGCCACACTCAGTAAAATCTATGATTTGGGAGACAAGACGGGCAAACTACTGGCCTGGCTGGATCGCAGGGACAGGGCGCAGCGCGTGGTGGTTGAGCTTGTGACTGACTCCCTCCCTGTCTTACCGCACCGCAAGACATAGCAGACCCGTTTGGCTACTATTACTGATCGCTGTACACATCCCACACGACACATACTGAAGAGGACTCCGCCTCTCTCCTCCGCGACATCTCGATGCCGCTTCTTACTGAGGAGGAACGCTCTGATCTAGACCTTGAGATTACAGTGGCAGAAGTCGAAAAGGCCATCCATGACCTGCGGGGAGGGAAAGCGTCGGGCCCTAATGGTATCCCTATAGAATGGTTTAAAATCACGGCGAGCAAGAATGCGCCTTTTCTTGCCGCCATGTACCGTGAACATAAGGAAAGGGGTATCTTTCCTGCGGACCAGAGACTTGCAAACATCGTTGTCATTCCTAAAGCGGGCAAGCCTGCCGACAAATGCTCATCCTATAGGCCCATTTCACTGTTCAACTGTGAAGTGAAAATCCTGGCCAAGATTCTTGCCACTCGTTTGCTTGGGGTCCTCACCCGCCTGGTCCACCCGGACCAATCTGGATTTATGCCTGCTAGAAATACCTCTCTCAACCTGCGCAGGGTTCATGGTGTTCTGGGCCGGATGGACACCAATCAGGGAAGACGCAGTTGTGGTGTCCCTGGACGCTGCATCAGCTTTTGACACCATTGAGTAGCCCTACTTGTTTGCCGTGCTCTGCAAATTGGAGTTTGGGCCTGGATTGACTGACTGGGTGCGGCTTCTTTACTGCCAACCGCTCGCGCAAGTGGTTGTTACTAACAGGAAATGCCCAGTTTTTGTTCTCAAAGAGGCACCCGTCAAGGCTGTCCTCTGTCACCGCTCCCTTTTGCTCTGGCCCTGGAACCCTTGGCGGCATGGGTCCGACAGGACCTCGCTATCAGGGTCCTTCGATGGACACACGGCTGGGAAGACTGCATTTCATTGTATGCGGATGACATCCTGCTTTATTTGGCCTCCCCGGTGGCATCCGTCAATGTGATCACGGACATATTCTGCAGGTTTGCAGGATATACGATCAACTGGTCTAAGTCAGTTCTTTACGTCCTTTATGGCGAACGGCCCTCACTTCCCTGGAGCTGTTGACTAGCGGAAGCGCCTGACGGCTTCAAATATTTGGGAATTTGGGTCTCTAAAGACCTTACCAGATTCTACTAAACTAATCTTCTGCCACCTCTGGTGTGTCTCAAATCAGATGTCCAACACTGGAAATCGCTTCCGTTGACTCTCTTAGGGCTTGCAGCCCTGTTCAAGAAGTCATTTCCCAGACTTTTATACTCGTTGCAAAACTGTCGGGCTGCCGGTTTCCACCACATTCTTCAGGGACCTCGACGGGGTTGGTCGAGATCTCCTGTGGGAGGGCAGGCCACCACGTAACGCCACCCATAAACTCAAGCTGGGTTGGTTCGATGGGGGTATAGGGCTCACGGATATTAGGAAGTATTATTGGGCCGCGCAACTCGCAGCCATTATCCAATGCACCTACAGATCCCATCCTTTCAAATCGAAAGGGAGCTGCGGAGGAGCGTTACATGCACTACCTTTGCGGCCTGTTCTGACTCGCCCGACTGGGCATGCAGTTACCATATGGAAGGCGGCCAATAGGAGTCTGGGCTGGGAGGGTAGAATCACTCAGGCCACTCCACTTTGGTATTGTGAACAGCTGGGTAGACTGATTCATTCGAAGGGTTACGACAAATGGGACCTCATAGGCATCTCCAGGGTTGGTGATCTATGGAAATCGGGCGATGTGGTGCCCTTTTCCTTACTACAGTAGGAGTATGACCTCGCCCAGTCTGACTACTTTAGATATCTTCAAATCAGACACTCCCTGCTCGCGGTTCTTCCGAGGGGTAGCCATCTCCCTGACTCCTCCCCACCGGAGGATAGGATTCTCAATGGAGACCTGCCGGCAAAGGCCATATCCCTCCTCTACAAGAAGCTCATTAACAATATGGCAGACCCTGTGACCCGCTTGCTTGCCCAATGGCACAATGATGTCGCCGGTCTAGAAGACCAAGAGTGGCGGGTGGCGGTGGCTTCTCCTCGTGAGGTCGCCATTTCCTCCAAGCTCCTGCTGGTCCAACTAAAGCTACTTCACAGATCCTATATATCAGGGCCTTTGCTGGTTTGTATGGGTTATGTCTCGGAGGGTGGCTATGCACGGCATTGCGGACAAGAGGGCACATTTATTCACACTCTCTGGTAATGTGCAGTGATCCAGGGGTACTGGGAACGGGTGGCGGGCTGAATGGAGGAAGCACTAGGGCAGCAGATCTACTGCAATATACAGTCAGCGTTGTTGAATATTTGGGACCCTACAGACCTAAACTCCAGGGAGCGACTGTGGGTCACGCTTGGGTTCATGATCGCCGAACGGAACATCGCGCGGCTTTGGAGGGCCTCCCACCTGCCGACAATTGTGGACTGGTTCAACGAGATGGATTGGTGCATGGTGACAGAGAAATCCATCTATGAAGCCAGGGGGTGCCCGAACAAATGAACGCAAATCTGGCGACATTGGAACACTTACAGAGGCGAGATTTGTGAGCCGCCAAGGGCTAGAGAAGGCATTGCGGGGGGCCTTAATGTCACATAATGAACATTGCCAGCCAGGAACTGTATTGTGTACACCAAGAGGAGGTTTTTACTGTGTATCGTGTATGACTGTCTCTTTTGTGCCTCCTGTGCCTGCTCCATGCGAGTCTTGCCTATACTCCTAATCTGATGTGTTTTTAAGCTCTATACATACTCAGGGAGGGGTTAAGCTCCTTCCGCTTCTTCCTCCCATTCCTCTTTTACCATGTCCAGCAGTGTACAGGATGTCGCCCATATAAAAGCACAAAAGGGGAGTACTCTGTGCTCTTTTGTTGCTTACACCTGCTGGCGAAGAGGGCTAAGGATAACATGTCCTCCCACTTACGGGCCTCTAATTCTAATAACTTCTTTAGAGTTGTCTTAAAAGTGGCGTTGTACCTCCTTTACTAATCATCTGTTTGAGGATGGTAAGCGGCGGTGCGTATTTGTTTTATATTCAATTGCTGGCACACTTGTTTCATTAGGTGGGAGACAAAAGGGGTTCCCTGATCGATTATGATTTCCTTTGGAAATCCTACCCTAAAGAATACATTAATCATTGACTTCGCTATCTATTATGTTGTCGTAAAGGGATAGCCTCTGGAAACTGGGTGGCATAATCAACCATAACCAAAACATACCGATACCCACTACGTGAGGGAAGTAGGGGCCCGATCAGGTCCATTCCTACCCTTGAAAAAGGTTCTTCTATGATTGGAAGAGGGTGTAAAGGCACTTTTGGGGGAATGTATCGGCTATTTTATTGGCAGGTTGGACATTCCCGGCAATACCTGCAGACTTAATAATAGATGCCAGGCCCGTAGAACTGTTCTAGGATGAGTTTTTCTGTCCTGTCCCCCTAGAAGAGTCCTACTGGCCTGGCATCTATTATTAAGGATCTCTTCCCTAAACCCCTGGGGAACTAAGAGCTGTGGCTTATGGTCCCTTCCTCCTTTTCGATATAATAACCCCTTTTTCTTGAAAAACTGGGGACCTACTTGCCGGGGATCTTCTTCTTCACCTGCTCTTTTTCAGGCTTCCTGGAGTGTTGGGTCTTCCCTCTGTGCTGCGTGGAACCGCCTGTTGCTTTCCCACATAGAGGTCCCGTTAGTATGAGTTACTGAAATACGGGTCCATTCCTTTTTCTCTCTCTTTTTCTGTCCCTTACTTTTCTTGGGTTTGGCATGTGGCCATTCTTGGTCTACTACCTGGGAAAAGGAGGCTGTCCTTCTCCAGTAATCCTCGTCTGTCCCACTGGTTTTTATCAAATCTTCCATATAGGGATAATCGTTGCCTAACACTAAGGTTTCTGGTAATTTAGGAATAAGTCCTATATTAAGGGTTCTGGTTCGGTGGTTGGTTCATGTTGAATGCTTACTTCTGTAGTGTGTTAAGTTTACTGTCTCACTGTACGCACTGGATGTTCACATATCCGGTGGTATTTTGTATTCCTCCTGGTATGGCCTGGGGTCGCATTACGCTTTGAAGGCATCCTGTATCTATTAGGGCTTCCCTAGGTTCCCTATTGATTGATATTTGACAATGATATGGCGAAGCTCTATGTCCTTCCGGTGTACAGAGAAGGAACCTAGTCACCCCCACTTCCATGGGTTACTCTTTCTGAGGACATATCCGGGTGATATGGCCAAACATTCCGCAGTGAAAGCACTGTGGTCCCGGGTTAGGTGGGGGTCGTGGGAGTAAGGGTACAGTTCCTGGCAAAAGGGTCACAGTTTCTGCTTTCTTTGGGGTGGGATGTCTAAGGTTCCTAGGAGCGACCCACTTTTCTTGTTGTCTCCATGGGGTTTCTTCTCGTCCTCTCTGTATCTCTTGTGCTCTGTTAAAGGCGCTATCAATTTCCACTGCCCGTTCCAGAGTTAGTTGAGTGTGTTGCCGTACCTATTTCTGGATGGGGGAGTGTAAAGAGGATAGATATTGCTTGGTAAACGTGATGGGCTTCAATCACCGCTCCCTCATGTCTCTTACTCGGTAATACAGTGCTCTTGGAGTTTCCTAGGGACCCTCTCATATTTGTCTCAGGCGGATCCTATAAGTCTTTTCGTCTACTCCCAAATGCTCTAGGATGCTTCCTTTTACGTTGTCATATGGTGTTATCCCAAGGGGATTGGCCGGTTGGTATGCTGCTTGTAAATCTCCCCATAGGAGGGGACCCAAATATTGCCCCCATTTATCCAGCGGCGGCCCTCGCCATTCTTTCAAAGTTTGAGAAAAAGAAATCCAGGTCTTCCCCACTGACGTATTTTTGCATAACTACTGAGGGAAGGTTGATATGACTCAGCTGTTGTCTGAGGGTATCCGCTAATTTACCAATTACCGTCCCTTGAGTGACTTTGCTTAGTAAGAGTGTTATGTAATTTCTCTCTATCTTCTTCTGCTACGGCCAGGAATTTTTCCATTATTTTTCCTAGTTTCTCCTGGTCTCGGCCATTTTATGCATGACTGCCTCCATTTCCTTGGATCCCACTTCTGACACCACCTGTGGGAGTGCGGGTCGGAAATAGAAGCCAGGAGGCCTGATGTTCTTCTCAATTTTTCCGATTTATTAAAGAAAAAATAAAACTTGAGAGGTAATAAGATGCTGTAGTTCTGGTGTTGGTTCCACTGTTCCTTCTCTCCTGGATCCCCGGTATCTCTCTTCTGGCATCCGTCCCAAGGTGGCTCAAAGGGAAAAAAAGGACGATGAGACCAATCCAATTTCAGGAGGTTGTACAGTTTCAGTCACCACACCAACAGTGGGGGGGGGGGGCATTTAGGTGGTTCCTAATGTCACTATGGCCAAGTGCTCAAAAGAGGAAAACAAATTGTAAGAAGGAAAAAAAAAAGAAAACAGGAATAACCAGGAACACCAAATATCTTGGGGTCCCCTGGTCTGTTCTTTGCCTTCCTTTCAGGTTCCTAATGAGCTATGGACAAAGACACCTTGCTTTGACCAATAACTGGGTATATAGGCTTATCTACCCAGAATAGATCCCTGTACATCTATGTTAGGACCGGTATCTCTTTGAAGAATAATATAAATAATGTGACCAACAGGGCCGTGCTTCCCTAAATCTTACACACACCTGCCTCGATTGATACTGTCCGGGCGCAATATGGGGTAGATACACTAAAGCAATTGGCAGGTATACTTGGGCGGTTGTGGGAATGCAAAGTATAAGATGTGGCTCATAGAGAAAATTAGTAGGGTAACACACCCTCTGCCCTTAAGTGCCTCAGGCACTCTCTTTTATACGGATCCTCCCTCCCGGACTGGTTAACTCACTGTCCTTGCTGCAACTCTCCTGAGTTGCGGCAGTCTTCTCTCACCTCCTAGGGAAGGGGGGAATATACCACTCTTCGCACCACTCTTCTTCGTCCTGGACTTCTCCAGTGTCGCTGAACCATCTCCCCACTGGTTCTTCCGTCCTCAACACACTCTTCTCCTTCCGTTCCTCCTTCCATGTCTTCCGGGTCTGCCTTTTCTCCTCCTCCCGGCATTCCTGATTGGTCCTCCTCCCGATAGCCACCTCCTTCTTCCTGCGGAGGAGAGGTCGATATTAACGGATTAACCCTTGCTTTCCCTCGATGCTCCTCATATCGTGATGCGTCCGTTTTCATCCCTGACAGGTAACGAGGGTTTGGGGCAGCAGTCCCACAGTCTTTCTCACAGCCACCCACTGCACATTTTCCTCATATGTGTTTATTTCTACGTAGTCCTAGTTCAAAAGTGAAATGATGGAGTGATGTCATAATGTCTTTCAAAATATAATGTCTTTGTAACTGTGCCTTCTCCCTCGTCCCTGATCTTCTCATTCTCCTCACCCCTTCCCTTTTTACTTGGAGGCCATAGCCTCACTGTTCGGACATTTAAAAAATGCCCAAAAAACAGTGTTAAAAAAGTCACCCCCCTAAGGTAGGCCCTAGGTAGCCCATAGGGCAGGGTGCCATGCAACTAAAAGGTAGGACAAGTCCTTTTAAGTTTTGCATTTCCTGATAGTGACAAACACCCAAATTCATATTTCAATACTGTTAGGCCTACCCCTCTCATAGAGAGAAATTCTTTATTGTATAGTTAATTAAAACCTTTACAATATACCAAGACATAAAAATATATTTCCTTCACATACCATAGTTGAATAAATATACACAATAAACAATGCATAAAAAATTTAAAAACTAAAGAGGAATTGTTAAATTATGGTTGTGGCGTATATTATTCTTTTGTTAAATTCCCGAAATACGATAAAAATTTAATTAGTTGGCAAATTAATTGTGGGTCCTTTGAGTCCAGACTTTTTAGTATTGCTGATCTGCAGGTGCGGATACCATTTTCATTGAATTTCCTCTTGAGCAAATCCCGGCGGTGGCATTCTAACGCCGGGCAAATGCATAATATATGTATAAAATCCTGTGCTAACGCTCCACATAGGGTACAGTCTTTTGGGCCGGGGGTCTTCCAAATTGGTTGATCAGCATTGGATGGCAGTTTCCCCATGCGCAGCTCCAGGTACTTGGTTTTTAAATGGGAGGGGAAAGCAAGGCCCAGGTATGCCGCTGGCTCCGACCTCATGTAGGATTGTAAAACCATCCATGCTTGCGTGCGCCGACTTAGGGCTGCTTTGTCATCAATCAATGAATGCGATTTTGCTGCTTTTTTCATAATCATTTGGAATGATTTCAGAGGTAGTTTCCGTTGCCAGAGATCAGCCATCTTGGTTATTTTCAAAGAAGCATTTAGGTACTTTGCGTACTGTGACATTTGGTCGTTTTGCAGGGCTTCACAGAGTGCCAAGTTTATTTCTAAGCGGTACAAAAGGGGGTGGTGATGGACGGAGCATCAGAACCAATCAAACACTCACACCCAGTCAACAGATCTGGGTTTGATCCATCACCGTTCTTTAGCCCACTCTGCCACCCCAGTTCAGACATGGCCATATGCAAATCAGTCTGACCCTGTGCCTCATGGGAACAGTCCAGCCCGAACTGCCAAGCCATGCCTTCCCTGGACCGGAAACAAGCTTCCTAGGACCGGTTTCTGGCATTTCAGCTGTCTTCAGCCAGGCTTGCTTGAATCCAGTGGCAAAGTGAGCAAGGGACTCACGTCTGAGCATACCCTGCCAACTTATGGCGAACAAAGCGGTACAAAAGGGGGTGGTGATGGACGGAGCATCAGAACCAATCAAACACTCACACCCAGTCAACAGATCTGGGTTTGATCCATCACCGTTCTTTAGCCCACTCTGCCACCCCAGTTCAGACATGGCCATATGCAAATCAGTCTGACCCTGTGCCTCATGGGAACAGTCCAGCCCGAACTGCCAAGCCATGCCTTCCCTGGACCGGAAACAAGCTTCCTAGGACCGGTTTCTGGCATGCTCTCCATGCCACTGGAATCAAGCTATCCTGGCTGACGAGGGCTGAAAGCCCGAAACCGGTCCTAGGA
This sequence comes from Triturus cristatus, assembly GCF_964204655.1. Lineage (NCBI taxonomy): Eukaryota > Metazoa > Chordata > Amphibia > Caudata > Salamandridae > Triturus > Triturus cristatus. The sequence goes on from NC_140581.1 coordinate 306,716,754, forward strand.
TGCTTGTTTCCAGTCCAGGGAGGACCTGGCTTGGCAGTTCGGGCTGGACTGTTCCCATGGGGCACAGGGTCAAGACTGATTTGCATATGGCTGGGTTCAAACTGGAATGGCATGGTGAGCAAAAAAACGATGGATTTAGGCCCAGATCTCTGTACTGGGGTGAATGTATGACATTGTTCTGCATTCTGTCCATCAATTGTTGTTTTTGCATTTGTCACCCCGAGTGGGAAGGGTATGCTCAGTCGTGAGTCCCTTGCTCTCCATGCCACTGGAATCAAGCTATCCTGGCTGACGAGGGCTGAAAGCCCGAAACCGGTCCTAGGATGCTTGTTTCCAGTCCAGAGAGGACCTGGCTTGGCAGTTCGGGCTGGACTGTTCCCATGGGGCACAGGGTCAAGACTGATTTGCATATGGCTGGGTTCAAACTGGAATGGCATGGTGAGCAAAAAAACGATGGATTTAGGCCCAGATCTCTGTACTGGGGTGAATGTATGACATTGTTCTGCATTCTGTCCATCAATTGTTGTTTTTGCATTTGTCACCCCGAGTGGGAAGGGTATGCTCAGACGTGAGTCCCTTGCTCTCCATGCCACTGGAATCAAGCTATCCTGGCTGACGAGGGCTGAAAGCCCGAAACCGGTCCTAGGATGCTTGTTTCCAGTCCAGGGAGGACCTGGCTTGGCAGTTCGGGCTGGACTGTTCCCATGGGGCACAGGGTCAAGACTGATTTGCATATGGCTGGGTTCAAACTGGAATGGCATGGTGAGCAAAAAAACGATGGATTTAGGCCCAGATCTCTGTACTGGGGTGAATGTATGACATTGTTCTGCATTCTGTCCATCAATTGTTTTTTTTGCATTTGTCACCCCGAGTGGGAAGGGTATGCTCAGACGTGAGTCCCTTGCTCTCCATGCCACTGGAATCAAGCTATCCTGGCTGACGAGGGCTGAAAGCCCGAAACCGGTCCTAGGATGCTTGTTTCCAGTCCAGGGAGGACCTGGCTTGGCAGTTCGGGCTGGACTGTTCCCATGGGGCACAGGGTCAAGACTGATTTGCATATGGCTGGGTTCAAACTGGAATGGCATGGTGAGCAAAAAAACGATGGATTTAGGCCCAGATCTCTGTACTGGGGTGAATGTATGACATTGTTCTGCATTCTGTCCATCAATTGTTGTTTTTGCAAGTTTATTTCTAGGTCACGATTTAGCCAAATTTTGTACCAAAATGAAATTGTCTCATACATTTTGCAGAGTGTTTGATGTTGTAATCCGAACTCTAGGCGTACCTGTGCTGGTGAGGCATCGCATAGCAAGCAGAATACTCATTTGTACACTCGTGTTTGGATTTTATCTAAGATTGGTGCACTATTTCCATGGTGGACCACGCTTCCATAGGCAATAGTTGGTAATAATTTTGCTTTCATGACTGCAAGCAGTGGAGTAAACAGTAGGCCTTTTAACTGTTTTGATATACTGCCGAATGCAAACAGCAGGGCAGTTCCCTTTTTTTGGATTGCTTCATAATGCGTGACAAATGAAAACCTTTGGTCTAGATATATCCCCAAGTATTTGTAGCTATCGACTACTTCCAAAGTTATATTGTTGATTACAAATTTCGGCTGTTTAGGCAGGCAATGTGTTATAATCATAACCTTGCTTTTTTTAATGTTTATTTCAATCCGATTAGTTTTGGCATAGTCAGCTAACTCATTGATTGATCGTTGCAGACCGATTCTCGTCTGGCTTAGGAGTACAACATCATCTGCGTAGGACAAAGGTGTTAAAGGCAGTGTGCCCAGCCGAGGTGGGTGTGAATTGACCCCGTCTAGCCTTGGTGTTAGGTCGGCCATGAATAAATTAAACAAATGCGGGGCCAAGACACAACCTTGTTTTAACCCTTCGTTAGTGTGGATCTTCTTCGGCAATTTTGACCTGCATCCAGGTATTGGTATAGAGATCCATAACTGGGTTTAACATCGAGTCTGGTAATCCCTGGTGCTTCAGTTTAGCCCATAATATGTGTCGGCTAACACGGTCAAAGGCCGCTTTAAAGTCCACAAAGCATAGATGTAATGGCTGTCGCTTTCGTAGGCTTTTGTCAGCGATTAGCCCTATTGCTAGTACATTTGCGATTGTGCCCGTGCCCCGTCGAAAGCCTGACTGATTTAACGGGATTTTTTTATTTTCGTCGGACCAATTAATCAAATCGGTTAAGATCAGAGATGCATAATATTTGGCCTCTGCATCTATCAGTGCAATCAGGCGATAGTTTGCCGGATCCGTGCGCTCCCCGCCCTTATATATCGGATTAATAATTGCGCCTCTCCAGCTTTCTGGGATGCGACTGGTAGTGCCAATCACCTGAAACAGACTGCAGAGCTTATTTGCCCAGTAATCGGGATCTTGTTTGTAGATTGCCTGTGGCACACCGTTCGGGCCTGGTGCACTATCAAGCCGACTTTTTTTTATGATTTGTGAAATTTCTACTTCAGAATAGACGAGAGTAGATTGTAAAGTATCTTCTTTATGCTTTTCATATGTAATGGTTGGAACGGAGGGCGGCTGATCCGCATTGTTTATTGAAAATGTTGATTTTAAGTGCTGTACCCATGCTTGCTCGGGGACACAGGTTATGTTTATGATTTTGGAGGCTCTGTTCATAGCATTCACCTGCCCCCAGAAAGCTCTAGTGTCGGATTTCTTTGCATTATGTAATAGTTTGATCCAAAAGTTATTTTCTTCAGTTTTTTTATCGATCCAGATTTGTTTTTTGTATTTTATCTTTAAAAGACGTACCTCCTTCCATAATTTAGACCGTGGGCTATGCTGTTGAGCATTTCTAAGTGCCTTTCTCAGGAGTTTTCTTAAACTTCGTGATGTATGGCTGAGATGACTGTTGTTATCTGCAAGGTTTTTACTTGTATGTTTAATGGATGGTCCTGCATCAGGTAAGCTTTTCAAAAAGGTAATCCATGTATCTATAGTCGTTTTGTTTTCTGACTCAAGGATTGTCATTAAGTTTTTAGCTTTTAAAGCTAGTTGCGGTAGTGTGGTACATGTCCACCTCAAACGCTTCAAATTAATTGTTGATAAGACCCCCTCTATTACTGGAGCTCCTGGTAGTTTAAAAGATGTTATTTTAAGTTCGATATGCTGACCCGAGTGATCACTATCGATGGAGCATTTAATTTGAAAATTATTTATTTGCCCTAGAAGGGGAAGGGTTACTATTGTGTAGTCCAGGATTGAACTCGAGCGGGGGCTAATGTACGTACAAGTGGCCGGTTTGTCCTGTTTTATCCTCCCATTTAATGTACGCATGCCTAGATGCTCAAGGTCCCTTATAAATCGCTGGCCTACTTTATCTTTGCGGTTTTGGACGGAAAACGACTGCGTTTCTACAGCCTAGATCTCATTTGCTGCAATGATATTATCTTCATCTTCATGAAGATATAGTAAATTTGCGTTGAAATCTCCCGTGAGGATTATCTCCCAGGTTGGCTGTGTTAAACGGAATTCCGTGACGACGTCGGTAATTTTCTTAAACAGATCTTTTTTTATTGCCAATTTCGGGTGTGCATAGATGTTGATTAGGATAATAATGCTTACCCCTGGGTGTGTGCCCAGGTCCATTTTTATTATTTGCATGGCTGAAGTAGTTAATGACAGCTGTATTGACTTAATTTTTAATGCTGTTGAAATGTAAACGGCGAGGGCCCCCTTAGCTCGACCGTATTGCTGCGTTCTTGTTGCATTCACGTGGTGGCCTATCCTACCTGGGACATCTACTGGGGCTGTCAACCAGGTTTCTTGGAGCACAATTATTTCATAGCTATCCCAGGACTCTGTTTTTACTTTTTCCTGTAGGACTCCTTTTGCTCCTGCGATGTTCCAGGATAGAATTTTTATAGGGGAAAGCTCTGTTTTGCCTGTTGTACAAAAGCTTCATCGTCCATTCCACCCGTGAGTGGGCAACCTAAAGTTTATTTTTCTCTGTAGGTTTATGCCATCAGCACCTTTGGCACCGCACAATACCGAGGGGACTATGTTTTTTATTGCATTTTTGGTCTGGGCAGTACTTGACGTCAAAAATGGAGTCGGATAGCGTTGTATTGTTGAAATGGACAGCGCGATTCCCCAGTCCTCAAATTTTGTTATTTCTTGTAAAATGTCTGTTACTATTCCTTCAGTCCTCCATATTACTAAGGTGCCTTCATTTCCTATATTATTTCCAGGATTAACAAATTCTATTGCTATTAGGTCAGAAGACGTTAGATGTTGTAATGTTGGGATTTGTGCCATTAGGCGTAAGATGTTTCCTCTATTTAAAAAATCTTGAGGGCCCTGTGATTTATATTGTGGCGTAAATAGAATCCTATTTGTTAGAGTTAATTTATTCTCCTTTCTTTGCGCAGGTAATGTCTGCTCGTTTATTTGATTTCTTCCTGGTTCTTCGATGTCCCCACCATTTGCGTCATTACACTGCCTTTTTGTGGTGATCAGTCGCGGATCTTTCTTGCCATTATCTAAGGACTGATCTATCTTCACGTTGACTTTTCTGTCTCCTCTCTTAACGCTTCTCTTTGCGCTATTTTGGCCTTGCGAATAGGATGTTGTCGGCTGACAGGGCCATAGGGTTTTTTCGGTTTCTGTTATTGTATTCCTATTTACATCATCACGTTTCGTTTTTATGTTGATCAATAGCCGATCTTCCCTAAGGTTTCCTAGACTCTGATCGCTCCTCGAAATGACTTGCCTATCCTGTTTGGTGTTGCCATTGTAAGCTTGTGAATTGGAGCTGGAGTTCGTGTAAGGAAAATCATTTTCTTGTGATTGAGTGATCAATTTCTGGTCGAGGCTTATTATTCTTCTAGCATTATTGGAGTTATTTATAGTTTCCCTTGGGGATCCATGTCTGCATATATCTTTTTTAATTTTTCTATTTAAAAGATCCCCTTGTGCTTCGATGTTCCGGATCTGACTCTGGGGGAGCCTTGATGACTTAACGGGTTGTTTTATTTTATTTCCGATGTCCTCTTGTAGTTCCCTTGTAGTCCCCTTAGGTTTATTTGTTGTAATTAAATTAAAGTCACTGCTCTCAAGGCTCCGATTTATACTTATCCCCTTGAGTGTATGTATTGTAGTTGAATCAAGATCACTACACTCAAGACTCCTATTTGTCACCGCTAGACCATTTACTATCGGCGAGACTTTGATCGTTCGGTTTGATGTTACAGTTGATCCTGACTGGTCTGATAGAGTTTCTTCTGCTTCCTCATTTTGTTTTCGATGTTTCCCTGCTGACAATGGTGATCTCTGTTTACCGTCGCGGAAATTAAAGATTGGTTAATTTTCCAATGCGTGTTCATTTAAAGTTTTACTGTTGTGCAGACGATTTCTTGCTTTGCTTTCCTCGCTCGTTTTTTTGTCGTTTTGTTAATGGAACTGGAAGATTGTTTATTGTATTCCTCTGCTTATAGCTTTGTTAGTGTGCTTCAGTAAAAGGAGTCGGTTCTAACATGAGGAGGTCTACTAAATCCACATTTGCGTCTCCTGATTTTGGCTTTTTTCCAATTTGCTGTGGATTGATCTGTTCTGTTTTACTCGGTACTACGTTTTGAGAGGTTCTTTCTCTTGTCTTTTTCTCATTATCTTTATCTGTTATATTTATGTTATTATTTGAGGCAGTATTTTGGTTATTTTTTCCTCCATTTGTACAAATTTTGCCGTTTGGTACCTTATTATCGAGTAAGCAATTCGCACGTTTGCATTCGCTTAAGATGCTTGTAAGTATGATTGGTAAGTCCCTTTAATTTTTCCAATATGGGGCAACAAGGACAATTGAAACATTGTGCCCGCATTTCATTTCCGTCCTGGGTATTTACTAATAAGTTCGTCATGTTGTCGAGTTTATTATTTATACCTGAAATGAATTCGGCTATTATGTTCATTAAGTCTATTTGGATATCAAGTTTATCTGATTGCATATTCAGGGTTTTTATTGATGTTTTTAATGTTTCAACTAAGGCAACATGCAATTGTGTAAGGGATTCCAGGTTGTAGTCGGAATCCTGTTTTCCCTCTATTGGATGTTGAGTGGCTTTGTAAGCTACCGGATGGCTCCACTCGATGTTATAATTTTCCGGGTTTGCAGTACTTTTTTTATTTTCCACGACGTTATCCGTATCCATATGAGCCCTCTGTTCTGGATTTGATTTCTTTTCATTATGTGTTTTGACAGATGATTCAATGTGTTCTTGCTCCGTCTGTTCTGAAAAACTTGATATCTCAATTATTGACTGCTGTTTGTCTTTTAGTCCAGATGTCAATTTTTGCCTTTGGTAGCACTCTGTTGGATTTTTATCCAATGTACCATTTGGTGGTAATAAGGTGTTATGAGTAGCTTTGATTTGTGCGAATTTTATTTCTCCCTTCAGTTTCATTGCTTCATTACTGAATGGGTTATTCCTTTGATTAACAGAACTGCTTACTAAGTTTCTTCCACTTGATGTTACTTGTGCTGGGGTGCCTGATGAGACTTCTATTGTTTTTTGTGTTCCTAATTGATGCATTGAAGTTGATATGTTCATTCTTTGTTTATTAGGTTTAGTTGTTGTACTAATTGCTTGTAGTATCTCTTTGTTATTCAGTATTGATTGTGACTCCATCCATGAGTCGCAAAAATCATCTGTATTACAAAATTCTTTATTAAGTTGCTTTATCTGTTGTCCTGGTGTGGAATGATTTTTGGGTTTTTCTTTGCAAGTGGCGTCCATAGCGCTATAGGCTCTTGTACCTATCTCACGCATTAAGTCTTGATTATCACAAGAGTGATGATTTGCTACCCCTGATTGGTCCATTGGTTGAGTCATATTCATTTCACAAATTGATGTTGATGTAGATGTTAATAATGTTATGACTTGACATTTATTTGTGATTGTATTCTCCAGCATGTTGTCTTGAATGCTGGCCGAAATACTGTCTGGACTCTTACAAGGTACACGTTCTACCTCAGGACCATTATCTCCCAATTTTGTGTGTACTTGTGCTTGTATTTGAATAATTTGCTTGCTATTGCCCCGACTAAGTGACTTTTCGACCTCTTGTGCTGGTAACTTGCTCATGGTTGGCACTTCTTTTTCTTTAGTGGCGTATGGTGTAACATTTGCCGGTTGTGCCGTTAAAATAGGCGAAGTAGTCGCTGTTTTGTCTCCCTTCTGAATGGGTTTTAGTTTATGCGGTGTCAGTGGTTTTTGGAGTCCGTTTACCTTTTCCGGCATTGTATAGATAGCTGCCACTGGATCTTTAAAAAAAGTAAATTTGCCAGTTGGTTTCGTTGAGCCGAAAATTGAATATATTGGTGGTATTAACGTGTCTCCTTGACTTCGTGAGAGTTCGGTTATACTACTTTGAGGGGAGGGTGACCCTTTGGTGGCTGTTTTGGCCTTAATTTTCAATTTTGTGGGTTGTGGTGGGTTTTTTCCTCATTATACTGCTAGATGTTATCCTTATCTAAATTGTTGATAGCGGCGCGGCTCTGCTCTGGTCGAGATACTTGCAATGATGAGGGAAAAAGGGCCTTGTCCCCGTAGTCTCTGGGGTCTCTGGGGTCTATACCGTCTCCAGACCCCCCTCAATCTGCCATAATCTATAGTTCAATTATGGTAGCTCAACTGCACGCACCGTGCCCACCGCTCACTGATCTTGGCAACATGCGCGACTCACCGGGGTTCACTGGAGCTTTTCCGGAGCTCTCTGTTGCTCTCCGGTTCCTTCTTTGTTCCTGAAGGCTGCCGACCTGGAGTCCCTGAAACTCAGAGACTCTCGCAGCCTCAGCCTCCGCTGCCACCTCTGTTCGCCTCAATACGCCTCTATATGCAGCACTCCCTGTGTGCTTCGTGAACAGGCGAGGGTGGGGGCGGGTATGCAGGCAAGACAGGTATCACAGTTACCCAGCGTCCTCCGCAATCACCACGTTTGGTTTTTATTTTAATTTTCCTAGGCGAGGTGTGACGGCATTACGGTTACGTTTTATCGGAGTCTACGGAGCCCTCGGACCCCTTCTTCGCTCCGTACCTCACTGCACCACCTCACTGCCTCTGCCGCCGCCGCCGCTTCTTGCTTCCCGCTTCTCACACCGAGCACGAGCACCTGCAAAGTCTGGACTGGATCGACTCTCATAGGTTAACATCATGAATTCCTTATTACACTTTTACGCTGTAAATTGTGATTTGGAAGGAGTAGCTGTGTCATATTTTATATCTTTAGAGTGGTAGCGATTTGGAAGGAGTAGCTGTGTCATATTTTACATCTTTAGAGTGGTAATGATAAATACTCTTTACTGGTAAAGTTAGATTTAACATTACTATCCTAGAAATCCCACTTTTAGAAAGTTGACATTTCTCTGCTCTTAAAAGCCTGTATGTCTGCAGCCTGTTTCCAATACACGGGTGGGTGACAGCTTGACTTTGTACAGTCCCTCTAGACAGCCACACACAAAGAGAGGGTAGGTGTGTCTGAGTGCCCATCTGCATCATGATGGCTCATCCTGGGCAGGATGGGAGGGAGGAGCTGACACACCTGAATAGGCAGTGCCCTGCCCCCAATCAAAAGGCCGATCACCTCCTTCAGATAGTCTGGAGCCAGGGCTGGGAATTAAAGACTTTTGTGCACTTCAAAGACCCTTCCTTGAAGTGGCCTCCACTTCAAATGCACAACTGGGTATAAGTACTGGGTCTCTCACCCCACCAAATCGGACACTTCTGGACCTGTAGAGAACCTCTGTCAGAAGGACTGCTGTCCTGTCAGAAGGACTGTTACACTGCTCTCTGACCCTGCTGAAGGACTCTGCCTTGCAACCAAAGTGATCCCCAAGAGCATGTTGGCTTGCCCCTTGTTGCTCTCCTGACTGCTTGTAGCAGAACCAGTGCATTGAGCCTCTTTTGGTAGCATAATCGGCACATCGCATCAGAACCAGCCTTTTGCCTTCAGAAACCGATGCATTTTCAATTAGGAGCAATATGCCCCACTATTCTAAATAGGATTTTGTTATGTATTTTCAGATATATGCTAGAATAAGACTTTTCATGGAATACTTGCAACTTGCCCAGCCATAGTTAGGCTGGGACAGAATTATAACCAGTCAGAAGGTTTGTTCTTTACCTTATGGATGGTATCTATATGGATGTACATTCCCTTAACCTATTACTGGCCCACCCCCTCCTTGTTCTTAAGGTGATCTTCAATATTGGTTGGCTTGGCATGTTAAACACTATCAATTGATTCATATATTAATATGACTATTTAAAATGTTTTGACACACGGTAAATTGACCTCACTGTCCTATGCTGGATGCACTTGTACTGATTTAGGGATATATGATGCGGTTTGATTTGCACAGTTGGGACCACATATAATTCACATGATAAGGATTGTACTACTGATGCCAGAATGTTTTGGGCTTATACTCTGTTTTTTATATATGTTTTCCAGCCCTGAGGAAGTCGCGGGTGTCTTGTCCCAAGTGACGAAACACGTGTTGGCTGGAGTCTTACCAGGTTCTGTTACTCAGAATCCCTTGCAAACCTACAAAATTGTCAACAAAACCACATTTTCCTCACATTTCTGTGGTGGAAAGTACTGGAATCTGCGTGGATCCACAAAATTCCACCCACCCCGCGTTCCCCAAAGTCTTCCGAGAAAAATGGTACCTCACTTGTGTGGGTAGGTCTAGTTTTCGCGGCGCAAAACACAACGTGGACGCACCACAATTTCACAGTGAAAAATGACCCTTTTTTTGCAAAGTGCCTAGCTGTAGTGTTTTAACCCTAGCTCTGTCGGCACCGACGGAAACCTAGCAAACCTATTCATTTTTAGGTCTCGCCTGACGAAAGCAGTGCATGTGTTGCTCTCGCTATGCAAGGGCCTTTTGCAATCAATTCAGCTAAAGCTAAATGCACGCGCGTACAGATGGACAAAAATGGCTGCTATCGCCATTCACAAAGCTAAACATTCATGCATGCATATGGACAAAAGAATGCACGCGCATGTGGACAGCCCAACGCCATCTTTGTTTACTTTTATTAGCGTAGGGGTGTGCACATACATGCACATTTTTTTGTCCCTTGGGGTGACTTGATTGACTCTCACCAGGTTCTGTTACCCAGAATCACTTGCAAACCTAAAAAATTGTCCAAAAAAACAAATTTTCCTCACATTTCTGTGGTGGAAAGTTCTGGAATCTGTGGGGATCCACAAAATTCCACCCACCCAGCGTTCCCCAAAGTCTTCTGAGAAAAATAGTACCTCACTTGTGTGGGTAAGCCTAGTGTCCGCGACAGGAAACGGCGAAAAACGCAACGTGGACACACCACAATTTCACATTGAAAAATGACCCTTTTCTTGCAAAGTGCCTAGCTGTAGTTTTTTTTTTTTTTGAAAAACCTTTATTACAATTTCAGAGAGATACAAGTATGGGCCTACAACCAACAGGCCGGCCGCTAAAATGCAGTGTAACCCTAGGCACAACTGAACATTCACATTGATGAAGCAACAAAAAAGGGTCACTGGAGAGTTAATCATCGCAGTCGGCCGCAGCCGCAGTCCATAAACAAACAAGAAAGGTTTCATAGTTTTAAGGAACGAAAAACAGCAAACACACAAGGCAGAGGAAATTAATAGCAGTAGCATGTGCCCCTCGTATCGAGGGAGTAAACCAACCCGGGTAGACAGAGGGGGAGGGGGGCAAGGCCGAAGAAACAAATTCGCATGTCGCAGGAGCATACAGGAATGCGCGGGCTAGGGAGACAGAGCGGCATCTATCTCACGCGTCTGAGGCGGGGCGCATATACCTCCACGATAGGAGTTCCAGGGACTCCACACCTTAATCCACTTCCCAGGCTTGCCTCTCGCTACATACACCGTTTTCTCTCTGAACATACACCAGTCCATGTGTTCTTTCCACTCGGAGACCGTGGGTGGCCTCTGGGAGCCCCACAATCGTGCAATGTCACGCTTCGCCACCATATAGCCCAGAGTCACCCATTGCGTCTGCGTCACATTGTAATCAGTCGGCTCCCAGACATTCAACAAACATCTTCGTGCCTCCGGCAACAAGGCAACATGCGTGACTTCTTCTAACACCGCATGCACTCTGCACCAAAACCGAGTCACCTCCGGACACTCCCACAGGATATGGAGGAAACTCCCCAGTAGTCCACAGCCTCGCTTACACAAACCATCCACCGAATACCCCATACGCATCAAACCAGGCCCCGTGACGTACACTCTATGGAGTATCTTAAGCTGGACGAACCGCAATCGGGCCGGGATAGCCACCTCTTTCGGGGAGGCCACCGCTGACACCCAATCCTCGTCATCCAGTTCTAAACCGTCGGCAATCCATGTCTCCCGCAATGAGGCCAGCAAACCCATCCGATCATTAATAAGCTTCTTATAAATCAGCGAAATGGTGCTATCCGGCACATAGCCGTCCAATACCCTGTCTTCCAACGGGGAATGCTCCGGAATAGCCGCCACGTCCGAAAACACGGAACACAAGGCATGATGAACCTGAGCATACCGATAGTATTCCCTATCATTCAACTTATATTCAGCTTTCAGCATGTCGAACGTCTTAAATTTCCCTTTCGTCCAGAGATCCCCTACCGTGCTGATACCAATCGTATCCCACTTCTCAAAGCCTTTCGTAGTATACAGATAACCCAACCGCTGGGATGCGTACAATGGCGTAGCCCGAGTCAAGCGATCCCTCCACCCCATCGCCGCATTTGCTGCATGCCACACCTGTACCGCGACCCGCGTCGGGCCCGTCAACCGCGCATCAAGGGACCCCGAGTATAGTGCTTGATTATAGTCTCCGCCCGGCAATAGCAATTTGTCCATCTCAAAAGCCGGGTTCAAAGCAGGGCCATACATCCCGTGATTGACGGCAGCCAACTGGGAGGCCCAATAGTATCGCTTAATGTCAGGGAGGGCGACCCCCCCATCATACCAAGGTAGGGTTAGTTTGGCAAGAGCAATCCGCGGCCGCCCATCCCAAAACAATCGACGCTGGAGACACCCCACCTCCCGAAAATAACGGGCCGGTACTACGTCCATGGTGTTCTGCAGGGCGTACAAAAAGCGTGGCAGCGACATCATTTTGAACAATGCTGCCCGGCCAAGCGGCGAGAGCGGCAGCCGCCGCCAACCCGCCACATCCGCCCTCAGGCGCTGAAGGGGGGGGAGAAGATTCCGTTCATACCGGGCCACCGGGTCTAGGGTTATAAAAATTCCCAAATACGTGAATCCCGACGTCGCAATCTGGATAGGGCACCCCCGCGGAAGGGGGGGGGGCCTCCCCGGAAAGAACGTATACACAGGACTTAGCCCAGTTAATGACCAATCCGGAATTGCGACCAAAGGAGCTCAGCACATCCACCAACACAATGAGCGATTTGCGCGGTGATGCAAGATACAAAAGGATATCGTCCGCATATAGGGAGACCCGATCCTCGTATTCCGGCGTCCATCTAAGGCCACGCATCGAGGGGTCCCACCGCAACCACTCCGCAAGGGGCTCCAAACAAAGCGCAAAGAGTAGAGGCGACAGCGGACATCCCTGTCGGGTGCCCCTACCCAAAACAAAGGGAGCCGACACCTGTCCGTTGACCACCACCTGTGCCAGTGGATTGTCATAAAGCAATTTCACCCAACCGATAAACCCCGGGCTAAAACCAAACTTCGCCAATGCTGCCCAGATGTACGGCCATTCCAAGGTGTCAAACGCCATGGTAGCGTCCAAGGACGCCAAGATGGCCGGCTCACGAATGAATGGCGCGCGAGCAAGGACGCCATGCAATCACCGCAGGTTCAAAGCGGTATTGCGATGGGGTATAAAGCCGGATTGATCCTGATGGATCAGGTCGCCCACAACCCGGATCAGACGATTGGCCAGTACCTTGGCGAGGATTTTGGGCTCCGCGTTTAACAAAGAGATGGGCCTGTAAGAAGCACACCGATCCCGCGGCTTCCCCTCCTTATGGATAACAACAATAGTAGCAAGACGTTGGTCAGAGGGGAGGGAGCCCGCCGCCTTAGCCTCAAGGAACATGTCCCGGAGATACGGCGCAATCACATCTGGGCGCAACTTGTATAATTCGATGGGAAGTCCGTTAGGACCCATGGCCTTACCCGAGGCAATAGAGCGAATGGCCAAAGCAATCTCATCTGGCGACAGGGCCGCATCCATCAATACTTTATCCTCATCAGATAGGGAAGGCAGAGTAATGTCTCGAAGCAGCAGTCGAGAGTCTTCCTCCGAGCGCTCTGAGACCGGAGAGTAGACCCCGTGAAAATACTCCGCAAAACAATCAACTATATCACCGGGGTCCGTCACACGCACACCGTCCACCCTCTCAACCTCCGGTACCACTCGACTCGCTCTCTCCTTCTTATCCAACCAAGCAATCAACTTCCCAACCTTATCACCCATATCGTACAAACGCTCATGTTGCTCCCTGCTCATACTCCTAGCAGATTCAGTAACCAGCGCCTTATAGTCGGCCTGCTTAAGCTCCAACACATGCAATCTGTCATCCGTAACACCTTGCTCCAAATCACTCTCCAACTCAGTGATCTCATTTTCTAACCGAACAACCTCCTGCGCATTGCATTTTTTGGTGTAGGAAATGAGAGATAGGGCCTGGCCCCGGAGCACCGTCTTAAAGGCCTCCCAAAGGGAGATGGCGGAAGACACCGACCCCACGTTGTCATTAAAATAGTGTTCCAGAGACTTAACCAGGTCTGCACGAATCGTGGGGTTTCGTAGGTACCAGGGGTAGATCGGCGCCACCCTCCCCTCCGCCCCCAGGGCGATATCTAGGTGTAACAAGAGGGGGGAGTGATCTGATATACCGCGTGCCAAATGTCGCACCTCCCCGATCATCCCAGCTTGGGCCGCAGGCACTAGCATATAGTCAAGCCTCGAAAGACTACCATGGGCCCCGGAATGGAAGGTATATTGCGCCTGTCCAGGGTGTTTCAACCGCCAGCAATCTATCAGTCCCAGGGTATCCAGAAAGCCCCCCAGCCAGTTCTGGGCCCGAGGGAGGTCCCTAGGGGGGTATCGATCCTCAACTCCGGAAACCACAGCGTTAAAGTCCCCCCCCAGGACCAACACCCCCCCCGGAAGCCCAAGCAACAGGCGTCCCAAATCAGCATAGGTGGCCGTCTGCAGGCCCGGCGGCACGTAGACCGTGACCAGCGTAATCAACTTACCCTCCCACCTCCCCACCAGCGCAGTGTAGCGCCCTCTGTCGTCGTGGAGCACCTCATCCACCACCAACGGGAGAGAGGTCCTGACTAAAATGCCCACTCCCCTCGAGCCAGAGGTGAAACCAGAATGGGCCAAAAGGTGATACCCTCGTCTGTTCATGGCATGGAAAGAGTTCCCTATGAGGTGCGTTTCCTGCAGGAACACAATGTCAGGTGAAATACGTTTCAAGAACTGCAGGACTACCCCCCGCTTTATCCTGTCCCCCAGCCCATTCACATTCCAGGAAAGAAGTTTCAGCCCCCTACCCCCCATCCCTCCCAACACAAAACATCCCCCTCCCGGGGAGCACAATCATAGTAGCACAGCATGAAATATTACCCCGCCTTGTGAAACAAACAAACAACCCCCAACCCCACCCCATCAACCCCAACAAAACTCCCCCCTCCCTGCACCCCTGCGTGAGCCCGAACAGCCCCCCCAACCTGCAGTGTGCCTGTCGCCGCAATATAAAATTCACTACAGAAAGGACAAAAAAAGAACCCCAGAAGGAGGAAAGGGCCCCAGCAAGCCCCCCGCAACCTCCAAACACCACGGGGCAAAGCGTCACAAACTGGAGTCCAGTGCAGCCACAGGTGCAAAACGTTACCAATGCAGTCCAGCGCCAGAATCACAGTTCCATAGCTGTAGTTTTTTAACCCTAGCTCTGTCGGCACCTAGGGAAACCTAGCAGACTTTTACATTTTTGAAAACTAGACACCCAGGGGAATCTAGGATGGGGTGACTTGACTGGCTCTCACCAGTTTCTGTTACCCAGAATCCCTTGCAAACCCCCTGGTGTCTAGTAGGGTATTCTGCTCCCCCCCCGGGGGCAGAAAGGCCAAATAAACAGGACGATCTGCCCCCAGGGGGGGGCAGAATACACATAAAACAAATATGCCCCCTGGAAGCGACCCTTGCCCGCTTCCTTTAAATAAATAAAGAACTCCCTGGTGTCTAGTGGGGTATTCTGCCCCCCCCCCGGTGGGCAGGAAGGCCAAATAAACCAGCTGATCTGCCCCCATGGGTGGGTGCCATTACGAAGCTGTTCCGTCACGAGCACACGCCGACCGTGGCTTATGATGGAACCACTCCGTCATGAGCACGGAAAGGGTTAAGTCTGCCTGCTATGTGCCAAGCTACCACAGGGTGAGCAGAGTTTAACTTTTAGCATGTAACTTTTTACCCTGACTAGGATTGTGATTCCTGCTTAGACAGGGTGCATACCCCTGCCAACAGAAACACAGTTTCTAAGAAATGTCCTCTACATTGTATGCTCTAATGGGTACCCACAAATTCAGAGATGTACATATAACCACTGCTCCAAAATTCCCATATCTTCTGCCGATTTCAGAAATACATAGGTTACCTTGATACCTAATATTTCACCATATTGATTGATCTATACCAAGTACACAGTGAAAAACCATTGTACGGTGCAGGTCAGTTGTTGGCCGTTTATTATTATTAAGGAATCACAATTGAGGAGTTGCAATTAGCTATTCATGTATGTTTTGCAAAACAAATTGTGATTCCTGCATATTCCTTAATAGCTATTAAGGAATGCTTTCCCATTCATTCCTATGGGCCCAAAGGCCAAATAGGTACTCACAAATTGTGAGTGCAATTTCAAGGGTGATAGTTGGCCAAAAGGCCACTCTGATGGACCCCAAAACAGGTAAGTGTGCACATGTGGCACACACGCATGCCCTAAGGGCATGTGTGTGCTACACATGGCACTTAGAAAAATGCAAAAATGTACATTGTTCTAAGGATTTGCAAATTACCACCAACTTGAAGTTGGTGGTAAATTGTGATTCCTTAAAGCAGGGTCGCAATGTTTCCATACTTCCTGCATGGCATTTAGGGTAACGCAAATTGCGATTCTCTAAATGCATTAGCAAAATAGGTAATCACAAAAATTGTTATTCCCTATTTTGCGAATAGCTTTGGGTTTGATGCATCCCAAATGGCTCAATACCGGTCGCAAATGGGCCGATTCTTCGAATCGGTCCGTTTGCAACCTGTATTTTGCTTGATGCATGTGCCCCTTAGTTTTGTTGGGAAATCCTTGAGCGAGCTACACATATGACCCCATGCTGAATTTTTATTTTTTCCACTTTTCAGAAATCTATATCTTTCCTGGCCCCCCCCCCATTGGTTTCACACTGGTTACCACCACAAATTGGTAGTAGGTTGCCACCATAAAAAATAGGGAAAAATTGGGCTACCTTGCCAAATCTGTGGTTAAAAAAAAAAATGTTTTTTGATTCAGCTCTGCATGTTCCTAAAAGCTGGGACGATGGTGACAGCAAACCCGTTAATTGATGCAATTTTTATGACATTTTTATCCAAAGCACTTTTTTCCAATTCTCCCCCCAAAAATCAAAATGTAGCTATATTTTGGCTATTTTCAATAGCCTCTCTAGGGGATTCCACAAACCCAGGGTATCCTTCGAATCCCCTTGATGTTGGGGGAAAAAAAGCACCAATTTGGCGTGGATACCTTATGTGGACAAAAGGTGAGGGAGACCTAAGTACGAATTACTCAGAATTCCTTAAAAAGGGACCCGCACTAAGGCTATCAGCTAAGGGGTTAAAACCAATGGCATCAACAACCATGTTAAAATGTATACAGTATTAATATAAGCATTGTAATGGTCATTAATGAAGTGTTCTAGATAAAGCATTTCAATTCAGTCCAAAGGATGTGTTTCTAAGTCTTTGTTTTACAAATGTCTGACCACATATTGCATTCTTGGTACCCCCCACCAGGGGTCCAGAGTTAGAGAGCAAAAGCTCAAGCCTGGGAGTGCTTTAAAACAGGCTAAACTGTCTTCCCCAGGTCATGTGTATTTTGATCTGCTGGACATATGATACATTTATTATAAGCACTTAGGGGGCTGTTGCGTTCTTTGCAGCCCTTCATAGCGGGTGAACATACTGAAGGTGGTAGTCCTTACGGGGCATTTTGGGGCGCTTCTCACTTAGCTCTTGGGTATGATATGGTCAGGTTTACTCTGGACTTTCTACGGCCTTGCATTGTGGATACTCTCTTTTTTGTTTTTTTGTGAGGTGCCTATCCCACCTGTGGCACCCATGAGTCGATGGGGTCTTGTGGGCGAGGCCCAAACCCTCATGGCTCCACCAGCTCCCAATGCACTCTGCATTCCTTGTGGGATGTGTGGCTCAATTCTCAACTCTGGGAGGGGGCCCCACGCACATCCCATCCCCATTAAAAAACGATATATCTATATCTATATATATATATCTATATATATATCATATATTTTATATATGTATTATATATAGATATATGTTAAAATAATATGTTTACCGCTGAAGACTTGGCCCTCCCTGAATTTAATTGAATTGAATCCTGGTCCTTAGTCCATCTTGACTGGACCTGAGGTGTCTTCTCTTTCCATCTGACCATTCTTCGGCTGTTGTCTCGTTTAGGGTCTTCTCAACTGTCTCTCTCTCTCATGAAGGTGTTTTTAGGTGGGAGTGGAAAGTTCTAGTATGCCACATCATCCCTCCACCCCAGCTCCAACCCTACTGCTCAGCATTCTGGGACACTCCAACATGGCACTTGCAGGTTTTCTTTGGAAAGAGTTCCTCTGCTCTGTTCATAGTTGACATCACTGACAGACCTTTTCCCACCAACATTTTAAAGACGAGTCCCTCCTATGTTGTATTCAGAGGCCTAGGCTTTATCCTTTGTTCAGTGGGCTAGGTTCAGGCTAGGTGCACAGTGAGAAGCTAACATCCCTTCCTTTCCCTTGAATAGTCAATCACTAATAATTGCTCCTTCGAGTGGGAATGTTTTTGTTCCCTCCGCTTGGGAGCAGAGTAACTTGGCCTCGTAGAGGGGACAAAGCCTGGAATCTGATTATAAGCTGAGCCAGAGAAATATGACCATTCCTCAAGTCTCATTAAATGTTTTTTAATATGTTGAGAACTGCTAAATCAATCAAACTTGGCATGCACATTTTACCCCAGTTTGACACCTTGCTGGACTGTCTAGACCTAAGTGGAGAAAAACTGCACTTTAGGGCAAATTTTGGCTATATGTTTGATACAGTGAAAGCACTATAGATTTTCAAGAAAACTCTACTGACCTATCTATGAATATCCACTCATATTTTAAAGCCTAACCTAGGTCAGGACTTATCCTTGCAGAGTCCCTTCTGTGCCTGGCTTCCTGTTCACAATTTCTGGGATGCATACGATGTACACGCATGTGCGTGGACTGTAGTCTATGCACATGCATGTGTACCTGTTTTCTTGTAACCAGCCTAGTGCCCTTTACCATAGCTGCACTGCAACAGACCTATCTTGAAAGGTGGACACTGATAGTAAACATGCTCAGTCCAATTACTGTGAGTGAGACCCACAGTAAAGGTCCAGAAACCAGGTAGTTCTAAGCGAAAAACCCCATTGATCTTGGTGTACACCATGATACGTGTGTGCATCAAAGGGAAATCAAATCACTGTTGTCGAAATCACCAGATATGACTTCTCCATCAACCCAGAGTCAGAAGTATGTGGTCAGGCAAGCCCTGCGACCTAGGCAACTGATTGACAGAGCACACCCGATTAGAAAAGGGGCGGATGATGCGGCCACGCAGCGGTGCTTTCACTGAACACGAGCGGTGTTCCCACAGAAAGTTTTGATTTAAAAAAAAAAAAAAAAAATGTTTGTGTTGATTTAAATCTGCTTTGTTTGCACTTTAATCTGCTTGCACTGACAGGGAGCTGTGCTATAGCTCCGGGGGGCTGCAACGTTAGTTAACGGGAATTTTAATATTCAGGTCAGCATTCTAGACACAGACGCGCACGCCCGACTAGAAAAGGGGCGGATAACGCGGCCGTGCAGCGGTGCCTTCACTGAATACGAGCTGTGTTCTCATGGAGAGTTTTTATGTTTTAAAAAAAAAAAATTTGTGTTGATTTAAATCTGCTTTGTTTGTACCTTAATCTGCTTGTACTGTGTTATAGCTCCGGGGGGCTGCAACGTTAGTTAACAGAAATTTTAATAGTCAAGTCAGCATTCTAGACATTGACGCCGACGCGCACGCCCAATTAGAAAAGGGGCGGATGACACGGCCGCAGAGCGGGCGCACCACTGGCACGCCTAAGGCAAGCCCATCTGCTCCCGACCTGGGCCAGATCCCCTGCCGGTTTTACAAGGGAAATGTTCCCTTACACCTTGTAGCAGCTTCACCATCTTAGAGAGGCAATGAGGAGTAAGTGTGTTCATTTAATTTTGTCTGACAGCAATGTTAATCACTGCCCTCACTGTTCTTTTAAACTATGCCCGTTACAAAAGCTCCCACGGCCATATCTCCTCAGACTATTTTTAAAATGTTTCTACTTAATTGTCGATTGATCCCTAAGCATTCCACGGAAATTCGGTTATTGCTGGAAGAAGAGGGCCCTGATGTTCTATTCTTAACAGAAACATGGCTGACTATGTCGACCCTGCTCTTGTTCAAGCTCTCCCCTCTGGGTATGTTATTCAGAGACTTGATTGAGAGCCAAGCAGAGGAGGCGTTATAACAATTATTTATAAAACTGAATTCAACTTCTATATTTTAGCAAGCTCTATACCCGACTGCGAGAGTCTTTCTTTTGCAATCGGTCTATCCTATGTTTGTACTTTTTCTAGGATTTTAATATATCATCCCCCAGGGGCCCTTGGCCAATTCTGTAAGGATCTACCTGAGATAACAGCCAATCTATCTAGCCCCCTGTCCAATTTCTCCCTATTAGGGGATTTTAATATCCATTTTGATGAAATCTCATTGCCAGCCACATGCGAGTTGATTGATGGCCTGGGGGCCTTTTAACTCAATCAAAGAGTGAGAGGTCCCACGCACTCTAAAGGTCACTTACTCGACCCTATTTTTTCAAACATCGAAAATCTTCTGGTCGGGAACCCCATTCCGGTGCCCTGGTCAGACCATCGCCTGATTCCATTTTCCTGGGCCCCTCAGGTCGCCAGTATGCCGGCTGTGAAATCAAGAAAACTGCTCCGCAAGTGGTCAAAACTTCCAATAGAGTCTTGGGTGTTAACTCTCAATAACACCAGATCAATATCTGATCCAAATCCCATCACTGCGAACGATAAGCTCAACAAATGGCTTGAATCTTCACTAGACACTGAGCTCCCAAAACAAAAGGACTAATAGAACAGCTTGGTATTCTCCAAAGCTTCGTGAGCTCAAGCAAGCTTGTAAACGACTGGAGAGAAGATGGAGAAAAGACTTTTACGTAATTAACAAAATTAAATACAGGGAGGCTATAAAAGTGTATAAGGAAGAAATTAGATGTGCTCAGGCTCTTTATTACGACTAAAGAATTACTTCAGCCTCTAATTCCCCGCGGGAAATATTTCGCATTGCGAAATCTCTCCTCAAACTTCCTTCTCCTCCTATTGTATCTGATGATACATCATCTCGTTGCAACGAAATGGCAACATTCTTTTTTAATAAAATGCAAGATATTTATTCCTCTTTTCCCCAGGCCATAGTACAACAAAATGCATCACCTGTGGTTAACGGGCCTCAAATTAAAGATTGATCCTTAGCGGACATTCCTCCTCTGAACCCGACCTCTTTGCGAGGTATTTTCAACCAATTGAAATCTAGCTCCCCTAGAGACTTGGTCCCCCCTTCTATTTTAAACCAAGTCATTGATACTCTCCAGTTATCATGGACTTGATCAACGCCACATTTTTGATGGGACTTGTCCCCCCTTCGTGGAAACGAGCAATGGTTAAAGGTCTTTTTTAAAAAACGACCCTGGACCCAGAGGTGTTGGTGAATTACCGTCCCATATCATTACTGCCAGGAATCCGCAAAATTGCTGAAAAACATGTTAACTCTGTTCTCTCCGCATTTCTAGAGAGTAATAATTGTCTCCATCCCTCACAAACTGGATATTGACGTCAACAAGGCACGGAGACTGCCCTTCTGGCAGTAGTAGAAGAATCCAGAAAAGCTGTTTTGGTCCAATCTCCCCCCCCCACTCCCCAAAGAACAGATTAAGAGTCTGGGTGTCTGGCTTGACCGCAATCTCGATTTTAGGGAGCAAGCATGGAAGGTTGCAGGTAGCTGTTATGGGATTCGTAGGATGATATGGAAAATCCTCCCTCTGCTGCCTTTTCATGCCAGAAGACTGATGGTTCAAGCATGGATTCTTTGCCGGCTTGATTATGCCAATGCCCTTTACCTGGGAGCCCCTTGTTTCACCACCAAAAAATTGCAGACTGTGCAAAACTATGCAGCACGCGTGCTCCTGAACATCCCTAGTCGTCAATCACCAAAGTCCTCCATTGCCACCCTTCACTGGCTCCCCATTCAGGAGAGAGTCCAGTTTAAGGCTTTGTGCATTGCACACAAGGCAATGTCAGCGAATGGACCGCCTATCATTCGTTCCATCATCTCGCCCTACCGTCCTAATAGAGCTTTGCGGTCGGATAGTAAACATCTGGCGGCAGTCCCCAAAATCAAAAAATTGGGAAGTGCAGGGCGTCTCTTCTCTTATAATATCGCCAGGTTGTGGAACCATCTCCTATATATTCGTCTTGAGAACAACCATCTGGCCTTTTGAAAAACTCATAAAAACCTTTCTGTTCGCCTAAACACGGTACGGAGTTCGTGATTGGACTGCCTCAAGCACTGGGATGTCTCCGGGTAACCACGTGCTCTAGAAATGCTGATTCAATTCAATCACAGGTGAGGCTGTTCATACCCAGCAGAACAAACACACGAAGGGGAAAAATCTAGATCAGTCCCACAGATAGGCAGCGACACTACAATGCTCCAGGGAGGTTGACCCCAATAAAACGCACCTGGCTTTAGGGGCGCACATTGCCAATACACTATAAAGTTAGATGCCACATGAAGTTAGGAACACTCAGCCAGTCAGGACATAGCAAGCCCAGCACAAGCAGTGATCATGCGCTTCTCATGCCGGACATCTGGACATGTTACTCACTGACCCACATTGTGTCCACGGAAGGTCGAGAGCCACCTGCTTTGTCATCAGGTGAACTATTTTATGGTGTCATGATTAGACATATTCTTCTCCCTAAAAGGTATCTATGAATTATTTTATGATGCTCCAAACAATGTATATAAAGACGCTTAAAATAATTGTACTTTGAGTCAGTCCTCATGCCCGTTTCTGTATGATGTACTACCAACCGAGGTGTTTAATTAACCAACTGTTCCTGTTTTGCCAAATGCCTCTCGTTTGTATTTTCAAGGTAAATTCATATTCAAGTAACAAATAAGTGGGTGGAACCAATTTTCCAGAAAATTTCTTTACACTGCTATGGCATAAGCAATTTTATGCCCTCATCGTCTACTGCATCGGCTCTGCCTGGATCCACAAATGCAACCAACATCAAGAATGCTCACCGACCCCGAAACGCATCAGAAATGCAGAGCTTTCTAGGCTCGACAAATTATTTTGAAAGATTTGTGCCCAGTCTTGCAATAACTCCTGACCAAAACAAATGCCCTGCGGGGGTGGTGTGAAGCATAACAAAAAGCATTTGATTAAATCGAAGCAACGCAACCATGGAATATTTCGCCCCAAGCAAAGATACAGTATTAGTCATTGATGCCAACCTTATGGGACTAGGGGAGCACTTGAGGCCCACACATTGGGCTCAACTGCTTTTTCCAGGAGAGCCTTGTTGAAAAAGGGGAAACAATACAGATTGAATGTGAAGCCCTTGCTAGCAAGTGGGGCTACCCATTTTCATCTATATACATATGCACAACACTTCAGAGTCGTCTTATACCACAAACGTCTGGTACTATTTTACCATACAGCTGCAATAATACTGGTTTTCACTAGTGTATTGACCCAGGAAAGACGGTCTAGCCAAATGTTTATCGAGTCCTCCTAAGTGTACCAGAAGGAAGATACTGAGCCATATGTGAACGCCATTGCTTTATCTGTCTGCTCTCAGTGCAGTCAATTGAAGAGCCAGTGAATCAGCCAAGGATGAATGGAAAATCCTCCCTCTGCTGCCTTTTCATGCCAGAAGACTGATGGTTCAAGCATGGATTCTTTGCCGGCTTGATTATGCCAATGCCCTTTACCTGGGAGCCCCTTGTTTCACCACCAAAAAATTGCAGACTGTGCAAAACTACGCAGCACGCGTGCTCCTGAACATCCCTAGTCGTCAATCACCAAAGTCCTCCATTGCCACCCTTCACTGGCTCCCCATTCAGGAGACAGTCCAGTTTAAGGCTTTGTGCATTGCACACAAGGCAATGTCAGCGAATGGACCGCCTATCATTCATTCCATCATCTCGCCCTACCGTCCTAATAGAGCTTTGCGGTCGGATAGTAAACATCTGGCGGCAGTCCCCAAAATCAAAAAATTGGGAAGTGCAGGGCGTCTCTTCTCTTATAATGTCGCCAGGTTGTGGAACCATCTCCTATATATTCGTCTTGAGAACAACCATCTGGCCTTTCGAAAAACTCATAAAAACCTTTCTGTTCGCCTAAACACTGTACGGAGTTCGTGACTGGACTGCCTCAAGCACTGGGATGTCTCCGGGTAACCACGTGCTCTAGAAATGCTGATTCAATTCAATCACAGGTGAGGCTGTTCATACCCAGCAGAACAAACACACGAAGAGGAAAAATCTACTACAATGCTCCAGGGAGGTTGACCCCAATAAAACGCACCTGGCTTTAGGGGCGCAAATTGCCAATACACTATAAAGTTAGATGCCACATGAAGTTAGGAACACTCAGCCAGTCAGGACATAGCAAGCCCAGCACAAGCAGTGATCATGCGCTTCTCATGCCGGACATCTGGACATGTTACTCACTGACCCACATTGTGTCCACGGAAGGTCGAGAGCCACCTGCTTTGTCATCAGGTGAACTATTTTATGGTGTCATGATTAGACATATTCTTCTCCCTAAAAGGTATCTATGAATTATTTTATGATGCTCCAAACAATGTATATAAAGACGCTCAAAATAATTGTACTTTGAGTCAGTCCTCATGCCCGTTTCTGTATGATGTACTACCAACCGAGGTGTTTAATTAACCAACTGTTCCTGTTTTGCCAAATGCCTCTCGTTTGTATTTTCAAGGTAAATTCATATTCAAGTAACAAATAAGTGGGTGGAACCAATTTTCCAGAAAATTTCTTTACACTGCTATGGCATAAGCAATTTTATGCCCTCATCGTCTACTGCAACGGCTCTGCCTGGATCCACAAATGCAACCAACATCAAGCATGCTCACCAACCCCGAAACGCATCAGAAATGCAGAGCTTTCTAGGCTCGACAAATTATTTTGAAAGAATTGTGCCCAGTCTTGCAATAACTCCTGACCAAAACAAATGCCCTGCGGTGGTGGTGTGAAGCATAACAAAAAGCATTTGATTACATCGAAGCAACACAACCATGGAATATTTCGCTCCAAGCAAAGATACAGTAGTAGTCATTGATGCCAACCTTATGGGACTAGGGGAGCACTTGAGGCCCACACATTGGGCTCAACTGCTTTTTCCAGGAGAGCCTTGTTGAAAAAGGGGAAACAATACAGATTGAATGTGAAGTCCTTGCTAGCAAGTGGGGCTACCCATTTTCATCTATATACATATGCACAACACTTCAGAGTCGTCTCATACCACAAACGTCTGGTACTATTTTACCATACAGCTGCAATAATACTGGTTTTCACTAGTGTATTGACCCAGGAAAGACGGTCTAGCCAAATGTTTATCGAGTCCTCCTAAGTGTACCAGAAGGAAGATACTGAGCCATATGTGAACGCCATTGCTTTATCTGTCTGCTCTCAGTGCAGTCAATTGAAGAGCCAATGAAGCAGCTAAGGATGAATGGCTGCTTTTTGCAATGGCCGCGGCAAAGGGTAACTTGAGGAGGACCTTTTCTAGTGCTGTGTGGGCGTAGGATTGTGGCGCTTCATTCGATGGGGACATAGGTGAACCAACTAATTAACAAGGGTCGTCAGGAAATGGCAAAGATCAAACCAAGTTATCCTTGGAACTTGCGTTCATGTGGAAATCGTTTTTTTCGAAATGTTTTGAAGTATCACAGATCTTTCTGTGTAGAGTAAATCTTTATATTGATCTTAAAAGGATTACAGCACTGCCAGTATTTGTGAGTAACTGCGGTTCAGCCGAATCCCCTGTTGTAAAGACAAACCAAAACTCAATAAAAACTCAGTTTGGCTGAACCGCATTTACTCATAAATACTGGCAGTGCTGTAATCCTTTCCACAAATTCTCATTTAAGATCATTGTTGCTGTAATAAAGGTTTACTCTACACAGAAAGATCTGCGATACTTGAAAATCTTTTCAAAAATGAATTCCATTTGAACGCTTGTTCCAAGAATAACTTGATACCTCTGTTCACATGGACATAAGGGTTGCTCTTGTTTCTGTATATAAAGTTTTCCATACCAAGCTAGAGGAGCTGGATATCTCCCAGCACCAATAATTACAGAGGAAGGATGCACAATGCTATGGACTGAAGCCAGTGAAGATTTTTGCCCTTTACTGGATAGGAGATATACATTAGTCCTCATTGATGTGTACATGGAATTTCCAGTAATGGAGACTATAATTTTGACATCTTTTGATCTAGTGAGGCTAAATCTGGAAAAGATTGTAGCCGCAATTGCCAAAGCAAGTACAATGAAACCAGACAACAGGCCTCAATTTCAAGGAACCAAGTCGAGGTTTGTATATCTCAAGAACCTGGGTTCCACCACTGTAAAATTACCCCATGATGACCGCAAGGCAACAGAATAGTAAAAAGGTTCACGAGGACTCTATATAAAACCTTACTAATATGTATTCTGGAACACCCCACATTGCACTAAGCTCCACTTGCTAGTAAATGTGCTGTTTGAGTATCTGCTGAGGGACACCATATGTGCAGCTCCAAAATGGACAGCCCTGCAATCAATCATCGGCTCAACCAACAGAGGCTTGAGTAAAACAACATCAGGACGAGCAAGTTGAGGCTAGCCAAACGTGCATATCCTCAGGTTCATTGTTGGTTCTAGACTGATACCCAGGCGGAAAATTCAGAACACCATTTGAAAGTGATGCCTGGAAGGTGAGTAAGGTCTGAGGTACGATGAGGTAAAGAGGTGAATAGAGAAACGGGAATGTCTTGATGCCTACTATCAACACATCCTAGGACTTAGACACCAGGAGGGAACTATCAGAACAGGAGGACGACATCGAAAGAAGGTTGGGTAAAACAATATTGCTGACAGAGATTAGCTATCAGTCCTTAGGGAGTGAAGACACCTTCCAGCGTAGGTGTGCAGGGCTACTGTGTTGACGCAAGGGATACTACCTTTGTCCCAACCTGCAACCATCTTAAAGGATGAGTGGTGACTGTATTCACAGTGGAGTAGTGATCTAGTGTAGCACACAGTGTGAAGTCACCATGCATTCTTGTATATGAAATGCTTGATGCGCCACCAGAAATTAATAAAGGGTTACAGTGCACTCTTACACAGTGTGAGTAGTGTATGCTTCTAGCTCCCGTGTGTGGACCCGTTACAATCAATCATCACCATACAAGATCCTGCCATATAAATGTATTTAATTACTGATTTCTGGGAGGTGCTGAGGACATTCTAGAAATGTAGACCTTTTGCTTTCAGGGGTCTGCTTCTGTGTTTCATCTGCTAGAAAAATTGTTGCTGGATCAAGTTGACAGCAGAGTAGATTTGTAGCTGATATGTTGCTTGCAGCTAGGTTTTGAAAGTATTTGAGCTTTTTCCACCATGCTTTGTGGGCAATGCGTGTAACCCTGAATTTGTTCTAGGTAGCTAATAGAGGGCCTTGAAAGCAAGTCCGATTATATAGATAAAGGCATATTCTGACTTCCTGGTTTTGTGGTGTTTGGAGTCTGACCATGAACATTTCAACAGGGTGTTGGTGTTGAAGTAGTGCAGTGCATGCATACTAGGGTTGCCACCTGCCAGTAGTCTCCTGGATTGATCAATATTTTTACATCAAGGTTGGTAAAAGAAATTGAGAAAAGGGGGAAATCCAGTACTTTTTCCCTTTGAAATAGCAAATATAACAGAAATCACTTTAAAAGTATTGTAGAGCTGTCTAAATAGTTTCTAAAAGATTATTAAAGTAAACAGAAGTATAATTGTGGTCTATGGTAGGGGGAAACATGGCGGCGGGCTGACGCCGGCCGCAGGAACTCCCAGAACGGAGAGGACAGGAGGCGGCTGTATGCTGTATTAACTAAACTTATCTTTGGATAAACGTTTCAAAACGCACTATAATGCATGTTATTCCACGTATTTAAAAAAGAAAAAAAGGGAAAAACCTTGGTTATTCTTGTACCTGAACCTATGTGCACAGAAGGAGCGAGAGAACACGGTGCCTGGCGTCGGGCGACCGTAGAGTGGAGAAGGACCAGAGTGGCGGTCTCCTCAGTCCGCTTCCGGGTCAGCAGTGGAAGCAGCGAAAGTGCAGTGAGGTTCTGTGGATAGGGGAGGCATGCCGAGGCTGGGATCGAGTGTGGCAGAGGCAACCAGTACTGCGGATACAGCGGACCAAGTGGAGGAAAAGCTAAGGTTTTATTTGACCAGCAGTGTGCGCTAAGTGTACTGAGTAATCGTCTGACTCCCCGATTGTGGCCAGATGGCGAGGGTGGAGGGGTGGTGATTATCTAAGCGTTGGGGAAAAACCCGGGACACTTGGGAGCGGAGAGGTCAATGGAAGAACTTTCCCTATTTCTCATATCCCCTCCACCGATACCTCCCCTAGTGCTTTAGAGGCTTTGGAGGCGGGCCAAGATTCTAGTTGCAGTGGGGGGGGGGGCCCGCGGGTGGTGCAGCAGTCAACTCTACCTTATTGTCCTATTTGAGCGAACAAGGACCGGTAAAGGGCTCAGTGGCACTTTCTACAGCAGGCAAGCTAACAGGATCAAAGGGGCAGGTGAGGAATAGGTACCAGCTAAGGTCCCTTCCTGAAAGCAGAAAGAAAGAAGGTGGGGGAAAACGAGGGGCTGATCAGGAGCAACTGCTCAGTGGGAGTCTTGGTACTGCTCCAGTTTCCCCTAAAAAAAGTTATTAAGGCTCCAAAAAGGTCTGGAAAAATGTTGGCGGCAAAAGGAGGTGCGTGTTGTACCAAAACCTCTTCCCTCGTTAAAATCGTACTTTAAAATCATGAAACACGTCACAAATGCGCAATCTGCACAAACTATGCATGCTAGGGGAAGAATGTCATAACGCAATCAAACTTAGTTTTGGATCCTGCTTCTAATCCGGTCTTAGACTATCTCCCTGTGGAGAATAGGTTTGCTGTATTAGATGGTCTGTCTTCTGATGAAGAGCAGCAGGGCGTAGCTGGCAGTAAAAACATTGTGTTTGAAGTTAGGTCTGAGACAGCTACGGGGTCAAATTGTATTTTGTCCTATACTGAGTCCGGTAACCATATGGATCTCAACACGGGCACCATGTCCGGCCCCCCTCCTACTACAGTGTGTATTTGCCCAAAGATTTCCAATCTGGGACGGCTCATTCGAATTTAAGTGAGAATCTCCAGGAGCACATAGCAGATCAAAGAGGCGGTGGAGATGGAGGACATGAAAACTCCATAGTAAAATTGTTTTTGAATTTAAGGCAGGACCTCGTCACTAAATTAGAAATATCAGAGTCTAATCAAAAGGGGATCCATGAAAAATGCAATGCAATGCAAGTACGTACCAAGATATCGCCCAGTTTTTCCTCTAAGGCAAAGAAAAAAAATTGGCGATATCTTGGTACGTAC
Organism: Triturus cristatus; assembly: GCF_964204655.1. NCBI lineage: Eukaryota > Metazoa > Chordata > Amphibia > Caudata > Salamandridae > Triturus > Triturus cristatus. Next base: position 306,745,891 of record NC_140581.1, read on the forward strand.
TTGCACTTTGGAGGGAGAAGTTAAAACTCATATCGGGAAGTGTTCTGAAAAACTCTAAAGACATAGATTAGCTAAAGAAGCAGAATAAAGGACTACAAGATCATCTAGAAAGATTGGAAACACAATCCTGTCGCAATAATCTGAGGTTTTTACAAATTCCAGAGGGAGCTGAAAAGGGATATGTCAAAACCTTTATTTGCGCCCTACTACGAGAGGTTATGCCTGATAGGCCAGACATTAAATGGGAAAGAGAAATTCAGAGGGCACATCGGGATCCCTTTAGGCTAAATCCCACGAGGAAAAACCCAAGAAAAATTTTGATTAATTTTTTTTATTTCACTCAAAGAGCAGATACTATCAAGAGCATTAAAAGATGACTCTCTTAAACCTGATGACTTCACATATTTAATAAGATCTGACCTTAGTAAAAGGACTGCTCAGCGGCAGTGGGAATTAGGTACCAAGATGAGTGCACTTAGAGAAAAGGGTGCTCATGTGCAATTAAAATTTCCAGCCATGCTGAAAATAATGTGGAGGAATAAGATCCATAATATCAGTGACCCCGAGGAGGTAGATGCATTTATAAAACAGATGAATACTGAATAAATGAGACAAAATAATGATGAGTAAATGACTAAATGAGTCATAAACAAGGCGTTTAAAGCCACTAGTGAGGTTAAGATCGAAAATAGTGAGGTTCGCTCTTTCTATGTTCCGTTTATCCAATTCGCTATATTTTCTTTACTTAAAATTTGTTTTCTTTTTATTTATTTTTTATTTATTTTTTAGGGTCCGCCTCCTGTCCCGACCCTGTTCTGGAGGGGGGTTCCCAAAGGGCGGAATGTATCGCCCAAGAGGTATAAGGAGGGTTTCCCGAGTGGGTGGGAGAGTTGTGGGGCACTGGGTGTGGGGAGCAGTGGGAGAAAAAATATAAAATATGTCCTCAAGTATGCAGGCTTTCTTTTTTTTCTGGGAAAAAGTTGACGGTGGTTGGGACTATACGGGGCTTATGACCTACCCTGCTCAGGAAAATGAGTGCAGTTAATGCAAAGAATATGAATATACTAACGTGGAATGTAAATGGTCTTAGATCTAGGAAGAAAGTGTCACGAGTGGCGGAGTTTTGTAAGGATAGTGAAGCACAAATACCACTATTACAAGAGACTCACCTAGAAAGGACAGAGTGCAGGAAGTCTTTTAAAAAATTCAGATGGATACAGGAGGTGATATGTTCGGATCAGAGTGGCAGTTCTAGAGGAGTCAATGCATGTATAAAGGACCCCCTGCTAAAACTAAAAAAAGTCTCCTAGGGCAGGGCAAATAGCAAATATGAATATAAACACCCTAGGCAGTCTAAAGTGAACAACTATGCAATTATTGCAATCATAACTTATGCAAAAGGGAACTCAGTGTAGACAATATTTATAAAAACATATTTGATTTTTATTATATATAGATTACAAAAGACATAATAATTGTATACATATCTACTTTGAAAGCAATGATGTGTGTATGATTTCAAAAAGTCAAACAAAAATACAATACAATATACAAAATATACATGACAAATCAATATACAATGTGATGAACACAACTACACATAAATAAAGACAAAAACGGTGGCAGTGATCAAGATATTCTTAACGCGCGTTTCGACGCTAGAAAGCGTCTTCATCAGGAGAGCCACAAATACTTTTTCCTTAGTGAACAAAAAATAAATAACATATATAAACAACTTTAAAACACTGAGTACCCTCAGAGATATTCGTCCAGTAATATTGTTGTGCTGTCATAAAGAACCCAGGATAAAATAATAATCCAATGTGAGGAAAGAATACCGAAAAAATGATTAGTCCAAAGAAGAAGAAAAGAATATGTGCAAAGTGAAAAACTTGTGCTTAAGTCGCATGGAAAGTACCGATAGATAGTGAAAATCACCAAAATAGAAAAGGTAAGTGATGCAAGAAAAGAGAAGAAGAAATAAGAATTAAGATATAGAGCCCATTATGTGGCTATGGATAGATTATGATATATAGAATCTCTTACTTTGTAGATTGTCGCCGATATAAATATATATATGGTCTACAGAGACCTATAGTTGATGTAAAAACTCCCTGTATATAGATAAAAAAACAAAAATGGAAAACATATGTAGAAATAAACCATGAACATATTAACTGGTTTAAATGTTGCGAATAAAAATGGAAAACTGACCTACAAAATATAGGCTATATATGTTCACAAGAATGATGAAGTGAAACAATCAATAGGAGAATGCCGTTGGATCCAAAAGAAACACTTAGGGCCAATAAGAACGCAGGAGATTACTAGACAAGAAATGAAAGATAAAAGAACGAAAATGAACTAAGAAAAATGACGAGATAACATGTCTGTAATATCAGTGCAATTCACGTGGAATTAATAGTATGGCAAAAAACATAGAATACCTGGAACAGAATTCCAACAAATACAGAGGGGCGGGTTGAAGAAACGGCCCCAGTGTCCACTTTATGATTGATATATGTACAAAACAAATCGGACTTAGAACGGTATTTGACGATTCGAACAAGGATATATCCAAGTAGTTTAGAATGGCAAACACTGAAGGGGAAAAAAGGAAAGAATTGAAACATGTACCGTACTAATAGGATGAAAAATCAAACAAATGTTGCGTGATCGTATGCCAGCATGAAATAAACGAAGACCGCAACAGGAAAAACGGTAGTTCAATGATGTGAACTATCGATTAAAAGCTGAATATTATAAGTATATGTTCAAGGTTACAATGTGAATATGCATCATAACTAAGTAAAAGAAGGGAATAGCCCAAACCTCGTTAACAGGTTGTTCAAAAGGTAATACCGGGAAACATGGCTAACCAAAGAAAATAAGCCGTATGCTACATTAACAAAAATTAGCAAAGGGAACACGGACTTGGTGTGAATATCTAAGCGATGAAACCGGAGATTAACTTACCTAGACTCCACGATAGTCGAACAAGGTTGCAAGTGTGGACCGCTGGCATTAGCGCGATCCTGGGTCGAGAGACGCGATTTGAATGAATCCGTCAAGTCACGTGATAAGCCGGAAAAGAGCTGAGCACGACCGGCAAGATAGAAAGCGGACAACGGTTCAAAATGATATTTTTTTGGTCGTAAAAAGCGGTTCGTAATAAAAGATGAAAAAAGAATATTATTTAAAATGAAATATTTTATAAAAAAGCGTAAGGAGATCAAACGCCACCTAGAATTAATTGAATATAATGGCATTCTCCCAAGGTAATTCGCTGTTTAATCCCTTGTAGAAGGTATTCAGGGTGAAAATCCAGAAGACTTCTCGTTTTTTGCAGATTTCCTCACAATGTTTCTAATTTTTAATGTTCATTTTCTCAAGTATATGCCATTTAATATCCTTGGCAGAGTGTTGTAATATTCTTTTTTCATCTTTTGTTAAACCCCCCCTTCCTTTTTGGGATCAGTATCATTACTTGTATATTTTATATTTCACATATATATATTTTTTTCTGTCTGTACGCACTAGAATAGTTTAGTTATATTTCTTTCTAGCCCCTCCCATTGGTTCCATTCTCCCTTCTCTGTGGTTTCTTTATTGCACGTATTTTAAAAAAATAAAGAAATATAGGTCATTATATTTTGACGTTACAGCTCTGGTAATGTCATTTATATTTAATACACACCACTTATGTTTTTGTGGTTTCTTTCATTACGAACCGCTTTTTACGACCAAAAAAATATCATTTTGATCCGTTGTCCGCTTTCGATCTTGCCGGTCGTGCTCAGCTCTTTTCCGGCTTATCACTTGACTTGACGGATTCATTCAAATTGCGTCTCTCGACCCGGGATCGCGCTAATGCCAGCGGTCCACACTTGCAACCTTGTTCGACTATCGAGGAGTCTAGGTAAGTTAATCTCTGGTTTCATCACTTAGATATTCACACCAAGTCCGTGTTCCCTTTGCTAATTTTAGTTAATGTAACATACGGCTTATTTTCTTTGGTTAGCCATGTTTCCCGGTATTACCTTTTGAACAACCTGTTAACGAGGTTTGGGCTATTCCCTTCTTTTACTTAGTTATGATGCATATTCACATTGTAACCTTGAACATATACTTATAATATGCAGCTTTTAATCGATAGTTCACATCATTGAACTACCGTTTTTCCTGTTGCTGTCTTCGTTTATTTCATGCTGGCATACGGTCACGCAACATTTGTTTGATTTTTCATCCTATTAGTACGGTACATGTTTCAATTCTTTCCTTTTTTCCACTTCAGTGTTTGCCATTCTAAACGACTTGGATATATCCTTGTTCTAATCGTCAAATACCGTTCTAAGTCCGATTTGTTTTGTACATATATCAATCATAAAGTGGACACTGGGGCAGTTTCTTCAACCCGCCCCTCTGTATTTGTTGGAATTCTGTTCCAGGTATTCTATGTTTTTTGCCATACTATTAATTCCATGTGAATTGCACTGATATTGCAGACATGTTATCTCGTCATTTTTCTTAGTTCATTTTCGTTCTTTTATCTTTCATTTCTTGTCTAGTAATCTCCTGAGTTCTTATTGGCCCTAAGTGTTTCTTTTGGATCCAACGGCATTCTCCTATTGATTGTTTCACTTCATCATTCTTGTGAACATATATAGCCTATATTTTGTAGGTCAGTTTTCCATTTTTATTCGCAACATTTAAACCAGTTAATATGTTCATGGTTTATTTCTACATAAACATTGTGTTTTCCATTTTCGTTTTTTTATCTATATACAGGGAGTTTTTACATCAACTATAGGTCTCTGTAGACCATATATATATTTATATCGGCGACAATCTACAAAGTAAGAGATTCTATATATCATAATCTATCCATAGCCACATAATGGGCTCTATATCTTAATTCTTATTTCTTCTTCCCTTTTCTTGCATCACTTACCTTTTCTATTTTGGTGATTTTCACTATCTATCGGTACTTTCTATGTGACTTAAGCACAAGTTTTTCACTTTGCACATATTCTTTTCTTCTTTGGACTAATCATTTTTTCGGTATTCTTTCTTCACATTGGATTATTATTTTATCCTGGGTTCTTTATGACCGCACAAAAATATTACTGGACGAATATCTCTGAGGGTACTCAGTGTTTTTAAAGTTGTTTCTTTATGTTATTTATTTTTTGTTCACTAAGGAAAAAGTATTTGTGGCTCTCCTGATGAAGACGCTTTCTAGCGTCGAAACACGCGTTGAGAAGATCTTGATCACAGCCAACGTTTTTGTCTTTATTTATGTGTAGTTGTGTTCATCACATTGTATATTGATTTGTCATGTATATTTTGTATATTGTATTGTATTTTTGTTTGACTTTTTGAAATCATACACACATCATTGCTTTCAAAGTAGATATATATACAATTAATGTCTTTTGTAATCTATATATAATACAAATCAAATATGTTTTTATAAATATTGTCTACACTGAGTTCCCTTTTGCATAAGTTATGATTGCAATCCTTGCATAGTTGTTCACTTTAGACTGCCTAGGGTGTTTATATTCATAAGTTCTAGAGGAGTCGCCATAATTATTAAAACCAATTATGATATAAGATTACTTAAATATGAGTCAGATTGCTCAGGAAGGTGGTTGGTCGCTACCTTGTTAATACATGGAAGGCCGTTAGTATGCGCAGTATACATTGGGCCCAATTACGACAATCTGGAATCCCTGGAAAAATTAGAGTCTTGTCTATTGGAAACAGTAGCCCCGATTGTCTTAGTGGGGGATTTCAATTTGGTATTAAATAAAGGATTAGACAGGACGTCTAAAGCTAAATATAATAATAATACGCCGCCTAAATCTTTTTCTAGACTTATAAATATAATGAGGTAATTCAACCTAGTAGACATATGGCGGATATTAAAGAAACATAAAAGAGAATTCACATTTTACACTAAAAAATATAGACACCACTCTCGCATAGACTATTTTCTAGTGGATCAGGAACTTTGTGGAGAAGACTTAGAGGTAACCCATATTCCTGCAATAGTAAAACCGCAGAGTGGTCTGATATTATCTTTAAAATATTGTCTCCCCGAGGAGCCCAGAAGGTGGACCCTAGACAGGGCAGCTCTCTTAGATGAGAAGGTTATTGAAGACTTGAGAAATAAATCAAGGAGTTTTTATAGTATTAATAATGATTCAGCAGAGGCAAACATTGTCTGGGATGCTTTTAAACCATATTTAAGGGGGCTTCTAACCTTGAACATGATAGGGAAACATCGGGCTGAGAAGCAAGACAGAGAAAGGGATATCCAAGACATCAAGACCAAAAAGGGAGAACTGCAGAGGGCGTCCATGGAGGATTCAAATAGAGTAGGGGCTCAAAACAAAGAATTGGAGGGGTTACAAGCTGCTTTTAGGGCAAAAATAGATGAAATCTCTTTGGATAAGTGGATGGCGAGCAAACTCCAACATTTCGAGTACGGGGAAAAGTGCGGCTCGCTACTAGCATGGAAAGTAAAAGCAGATGGGGCCAGGAATACAATTCAATAATTAATCTGTGGCAAAACAGAAGCCCCTTTGCACACTAATCTAGGTATGTGTAATGAGGCTTGCAGATATATGCAGGAGTTATATAAAGAGGATAGCTCACCTAGTCTGGGGGAAATAAAAGAATGGCTTATGTTGACAACTCTCCCTCGGTTATCGTCCGAGTATGTGAAATTTCTTGAAGGTGAGATTACGGAGGGGGAGATAAGGGCTCAGTGGAAAAGAATGGTTAAGGGAAAGGCAGCTGGGCCGGATGGTCTCCCTGTAGAAGTTTATCTTTGTATTTTAGACATTGTAACCCCTGTTTTTCATGTTTTATTCAATAAGGTTTACCTGGGCGGAAACAGGGTTCCCCAATCTTGGCTAGAAGGAACAGTTACTATGATTCAGAAGCCTAACAAAGACCCACGAAAGATAGATTCCTACAGGCCGATTTCGCTACTAAACACAGATTATAAGATCTTTTCTGGGGTTATTGCAGCTCGGCTGGCTAAAGCAATACAGAAGGTTATCCACCCTAACCCAAGAGGCTTTATACCCGAAAGACAACTGAATGAACTTACCTTCCAGCTATTAGGAGATATGGACTTGGCAGAGGCTCGAAAACTACCATTAACGATAGTGGCAGTGGACGCAGCAAAGGCCTTTGACCAGGTACATTGGCCCTACCTTTGGGAGGCCCCGCAAAGTTTTGGTTTTCCAGCAAATATGGTATTGGCAATTCAGACTCTGTACCTTTGTCCTAGAGCTAGAGTTTTAATAAATGGGAGGTTGTCAGAATGGTTTGAAATCTCAAGAGGTACAAGGCAGGGCTGCTCCCTTTCCCCGCTTCTCTTAAATATATATATTGAACCCCTAGCTAATCTGATCAGGTCTGACTTGACTATTATTCCTTTTAAATTAGGCACTTTTGAAGTTAGGTAGGGCTTTATGCCGATGACCTGTTGCTCTATACAAGCAACCCTCATGAAGCAATAACTAATTTGATGGGGAAGGCTGAAGATTTTGGATATGTTTCTGGATATAAAGTGAATTCGGGAAAAACAGAAATTTTTGACTAGAACCAGGGGGTGGTAAGCCATGGTGCTAAGAACCAAATAAGATATCTTGGAATACAAATAACTCAGAAGATCAAAGATCTAACAAAAGTAAATTGGAAGAAGATCAGCGGCGAGGTATCAGATCTACTTTCAAAATGGGCGAACCTATGGTAGGGTTAACCTTATAAAAATGATAATTCTGCCAAAAGTGACTTTTTTTATTTAACACAATTCCATTGTCATTCCAAAAGAAAGATGTAGCAAAACTACAGGGCAGGATATGGAGTTTTATTTGGGCATCTAAAGGTCCAATAATTGCATGGAAGAAGCTGCGCAGGAGATTAGATAATGGAGGTCTGGTATTACCACACATTTTTACTTACTGCTATGCCTTCTAATTTAAGACTGTGCGTATGTTGGCCAACAAAGTAGACAACTCACCAATAGGCATGCTTTTTGAGGCCCTATTGGCTGATATATCGGACGGTCAAATCGGTTTTCTTTTCAAGTACGGAGACCCAAAATTTTTTAAGAAAGTGCGGCTTAAGATTTTAAAAGCTGCCTTAAAGACATGGATGTATATCCGAAAACAATTGAGAATTCCTTATTTTTCAACATGGGCACCAATCTGGGAATCTCCTGGGACACCAGAGTGTTTGAGGGATCAATTGAGTCAACCCCAGAAAAGATGTGGTATCTCTCGCTGGGGAGACCTCAAGGTTGAAAATAACTTGATGAGCTGGGATGCGTTGAGGGATGAACTAATGGCTTGCTGACCAGGTTTAAATACTATCAACTCAGTGCCTGGTGGGCAAGGCAGGATTGGACAGAATGGGAAGATGATAGTTTCGATCAAGTAGTAAGAACCGGACAGTGGCGTAAGTAAACTTCTTTTTGGTATTGGGTTTTTGTTGAGGCGGACGGAAATATTGAAACAGAAGTTTACAAGTTATGGTGCAAAGAGCTGCCCAATCAAGACCTGATGCAAATATGGGGCAATTCATATGCTGCACTGCGTAAAGTAGTAAAACCTGTGCCATTAAAACAAAATCATTTGTTCAGTACCCATGTATTTATGTCATGTCCAAAAATCACTTTTTTCTGGAATGCGATTAAGGCTTTCTTAGATGAAATCATTGAAATACAATTAGACATGACAATTAGCTTAATTTTTTTGGGATCTGTTTTGGATCAAGAAATGCAAATTTCGGCAACAGAAGCCAATTTCTTATTTTACGCGGTTCTACTTGCAAGGCGGGAAATATGTAAACTATGGAAAGCTCAGAATCCACCGACTTTTCCTGAATATTTGAGGAGTGTTGTTTATGTTAGTCAATCAGACATGGTGTGTGATCAAAAAAGTAAAGAGAGAGTGTGGGCTCCGTGTTGTAACTTGGTCCTGCCTCCCTCCTCTGTTCCCCCCTCCCCTACCTCCCCTTATGGACCTGCCCATCCTTAGAATGTTGGAGCGGGCGCTCCTCTTAGAACGTTGGCATTCTCGAGTGAGAGGCCGTAGGATCCACTGCATTAAACAGGAACTTCTTCACAATCAGCCTCCTGTGTCTTGTTTACAACACTTTATTGTGGCGACGAGGATGGGATCCGAACCCACGCGTGCAAAGCACAATGGATTAGCAATCCATTTTGTAGTCCAATTGCCAACTTGGAGGTTTCCGTACTCTTTCCACCTTGAGTTCACCCTTATTGGACCTTCCAGTACTATACTCATTCTCGTCGGTGCGGTTGGAACTATTAGTGCTTGGACATCTAGCTATGTTGTCCATGCTCCACGTTCCTCCATCTTCCAGCACCACTGAATTGTTGTTTCCCTTACTCTATTCCTCTCTCTCCTCCCCTATTTTTTTTCTTCTGTCCCGATCTTCACCATGTCCGCATTTGCAATGTCTCAACCCCCTCCATTCCTGGATGATTGTGAGGATCCCGTTATCCCTTGGAAAAAATGGATAAACCTGTTCGAATCCTACCTGATTGCCATCGGGGGGGATAGGTTTTCCGCTGTGCGTAAACAACATGTCCTGCTGCACAATCTGGGAAAGCACGGGAGGGATATTTTTGATGACTTGCCTGATGCCATTGTTGAAAATGCTAATGAGGGTGTTGGTGGCGATGGGGACGTCCATAATGATGTATATCAGTTAACACTGTTGAAATTAGAAGCTCAATTCGGAGACAAGATTAATATTGTGTTGGAACGCCACAAATTTTTTTTGCGCATCCAGGGAAAAAATGAAAAGGTGATAAATTACATTGCTGTCCTGAGGGGTTTAGCCTCTACATGTGAGTTTGGCACGTTAACTGAGTCACTAATTAGAGATCAACTGGTAAGGTGTACCAGTAACAAGAAGATCCAAGAAAGACTTCTTGCAGAAGCCCCGGACTTAAAACATGCAATCGATATTGCCAAGAGCATAGAACATACAGCATACTGTATGAACGAAATGAAGGAAGCCGTGGAGGTAAAACAAGTGGTGGAGAACAGTGTAAACAAGATTTCCAATAAAGACAACAAACACAAACACGCCCCCTCCAGTCCTGAAATTCAAACTACATCAGGGAACAAGCCAAAATGTTACAGGTGCGGGAATCCCAATCACCTAGCCAACAGTGTAAATTGTCCCGCAAAAGGGGTTGTATGCAGCAAATGCAAGAAGAGAGGCCATTTCTCGAAAGTATGCCACAATGCAAAGATCAGTGTCACCCACATGATTGGCAGTGAGCATGAACCACAACTACCTAGCGAGGATATAGTTTTTCAGGTTTCCAATTTTGCAGACTGCAACAGCACTTCCTATCCTAAGTGTGAAATATTTTTGGACAATGTGAAGTATGAGGTCTACGCTGACTCCTGTTCCCCATATACACTCGTAAATGAAGCCACGTTTCTGGCTAATTCTGGAACAAGTGGGTATAGTCTCTCACCTCCAGACATCAAACCAGGAGGTTATAATCAAGATCCCATACCACTGGTGGGAATGCGACTCATGAACATCAACTTTAAGGACAGATCAACTGTGGGTAAAGTCTACATCACAAGGAATGGGTCCAACCTACTAGGGTGGAAACACCAAAAGGATCTAGGAATCAAATTGGACCCCAACGCGCCGGAACCTGTGTACCTTATCGACAGGGCCAGTGTTGGAATGGAAATCTGCAAGCGGTTCCCAGAGGTGTTCACTGATAAACTCGGACTCCTGAAAGGGTTCCTCCACAAAATCAAGCTTAAAGCCAATGCAAGACCTATCATCCACAAACCTAGGTCTATCCCGCTGTTGACGAGGGAACCACTGAAGAAGGAACTGGACAGGTTGGAAGAATGCAAAATCATAGAGAGGATTGAAAGCTCTGAATGGTTGGCGCCCATCGTGGTAGCAGCCAAAGGGGGTAACAAAGGGATTCGGCTGTGTGTTGACCTTAGGGACTTGAACTCCAACATTTGGGTTGACCGACATCCCCTCCCCAACATCAATGAAATGCTGTCTGCCATCCATGGAGCCAAAGTTTTTACAGTGCTTGACCTATCATCGGCGTACCACCAAGTCGCTCTCCACCCGGATTCTAAGCCCCTCACCTCTTTCATAACCCCGCATGGAGCTTATCAATTTTCCAGACTGCCTTTCGGCCTGGCATCCGCGGCAGCGGTGTTTCAACGGGTCATGCAGCACATTCTGCAAGGTCTGGGAAAGGTGCTTTGTTTCCAGGACGACATCCTGATTCATGGTTCCTCAGCAGAAGAACACAATAAAACCCTGGAAGCAGTGTTGATCAGACTTAGTAAAGCGGGTTTCACCACCCAGAAAGACAAATGTAAAATAGGGGTGGAATCTGTAGTTTATTTAGGTCACACCATCTCAAGTGAAGGAATCAAACCCAAATCCAGTCTGGTGGACTCCGTTAAATTAGCTCCTGCACCCACCAACAAGGAGGAACTCAAATCATTCCTGGGGTTGGCGGAATACATGTCGAAGTTCGTTAAAAACTTTGCAGATCAGGTGCGTCCCCTCAGAGAGTTGCTGAAGAAAGGGTCTGAATTTGAATGGAAGCAAGAGCACCAATCAGCCTTCCAACTCACCAAGGAGGCCATTGTGGATGCACCTATTCTGAGTGCTTTCAACCCTAATGCTAGAACGACTCTCACCACAGACGCCAGCGCGAAGGGTTTGGGAGCTTCACTCACGCAGAGGATTAACGGTCAAGAGACAGTGATTGCCTTTGCTTCTAGAACTTTGAGAGATGCTGAGCTGAACTACTCAACTATAGAAAAAGAAGCATTGGCATGCTACTGGGCCATAAACCATTTCAAATATTTCTTATGGGGCATCCCGTTCGTGTTGAGGACGGACCACAAACCTTTAATACCGTTATTCTCCTCCAAACGCTTGGAAAATACCACTCCACGCATATCGAAGTGGGTGCTAAGTCTACAAGGATTCAACTACACCATGATTTATGTCCCTGGAAGTGAAAATAGAGTAGCGGATTGTCTTTCCAGACTACCAATGACCAGCGGGAACCCTGTGCAAAACCCACCTGAGGAGACTATCCTGTTGGTCGAAATTCCAGCCATCAATCAGGAGGAGTGGGAGAAATCCATAAGAGACGACAGTGATTTCGCCACACTGAGGAACTTAATCAGGATGGGTTGGCCTAGCGACAAGCAGGAAGTGCCGGAGTCTATGCGCCGTTTTTGGCCGGTGCAAGATGAATTATCTATTGTGGAGAACCACATTTGCAGAGGAAGTAAGATCATTCCTCCGAAGAACATGTATGAAAGAATAATACGGATTGCCCATGAGGGCCACCCAGGGAGAAGCATGACGAAAAGTAAAATCAGGCAACACTATTGGTTTCCCGGCATGGATTCGCTAGTGGAAGATCAAGTAAAAAGTTGTGCAACCTGCGGTTATTGTGACAAAACCAAAGTTGTCCGCAAAGCACCGTTAATCCCTGTGGAGGTGCCTTCCGTACCATGGGAAAAGTTGGGATTGGACATAATTGGTCCATTAAATCTACTGAACCAATTCCAAAGGTTCATGTTTGTTCTTATAGACTACCACTCTCATTGGATTGAAACAAGGATGGTATCTTCAATCACCACAGCATCGCTTTTGAATTTCTTGAGGGACATTTTTTCCAAGGAAGGCATACCGGGTGTCATAATAACTGACAACGGAGTTCAATTCACTTCAGAGGAAATGAAGCAGTTCATGTCCACGCTCGCCATTTCACACATCCAGACCCCACTCTATTGTCCCAAAGCCAACGGACTGGTGGAAAGGGCGAACAGGATGATAAAGGACACCATCCAACTAGCGCGGAGCTCCCAGGTTCCGGTAGAGGAAGCCATTAGGAAAATGTTGTGGTCATATCACACATCGCCCAACGCTGTCTCCGGTGTGTCACCGTTTGTTTCTCTCAAAGGCAGGAACCCGAGTTCCAAACTCACGCCCAACTGGCTAAACGGTGGAACCCCGGTGTGGGTGGACAGAGATACTGTGTTGGAAAAAACACACGAACATCAACGAGAGTACAAGCTCAGATACGACAGTCACTGGGGAGTCTCACAGAAGAAGTGGAGTGAAGGCCAGTGGGTGGTCGTTAAGAGGCCATCTCTGTCTAAATCCAAGATCTCTTCATTTTCCAAACCTCTGAGGATAACAAGGGTCAACAACAATTCAGTGGTGCTGGAAGATGGAGGAACGTGGAGCATGGACAACATAGCTAGATGTCCAAGCACTAATAGTTCCAACCGCACCGACGAGAATGAGTATAGTACTGGAAGGTCCAATAAGGGTGAACTCAAGGTGGAAAGAGTACGGAAACCTCCAAGTTGGCAATTGGACTACAAAATGGGTCGCTAATGTTCCCATGTTACCACCCTCCCCTTCCGCTTGGGCTAGATAGCCTTCTGGTGAGGGGAACTAATGGGGAACTGTATTTTGTGCTTCTATGTCATCCTTGTGTAACGGTATTCCTTGTTGCTCAAGCCTGCAGAAATAATGTACTGTTAGATGAGTACCCCCCTTCTGCCTCTCCGGTAAGGGTTACTTTCTTCTGTATATTGTTGCCATGTTTTTTTCTCTGCCTTGCAGGGAGATGTGTTGTAACTTGGTCCTGCCTCCCTCCTCTGTTCCCCCCTCCCCTACCTCGCCTTATGGACCTGCCCATCCTTAGAATGTTGGAGCGGGCGCTCCTCTTAGAACGTTGGCATTCTCGAGTGAGAGGCCGTAGGATCCACTGCATTAAACAGGAACTTCTTCACAATCAGCCTCCTGTGTCTTGTTTACAACACTCCGTTGGTAGAGTGGAGAGAAAAAGAAACAGGGGTCCGATGATTACGCCATCTACTGTGTTGGTCAAATTATCTCCTTATCCTTCAGGGCTGTCATAGTGAGTTCGGAGATGGAATTGGAAGCAGTAGTATACTTGTGGGAGTTTGTGCAATGGTCTAGCTCTATGGTCTTTGGTCCGGTCCACCACTAAGAGTTCCGTTTGTGCACAGAGACTCCATGCCCGTAATATGTATCACAGCTCCTATTTTAGGGAAATATCGGGGTAATAATACCCTGTATATGTAGATATAGGAAGGAGACTTACATTTTGCAATCAATGGTAACATGGACAAGCAGCCACCCAGACCTGGTACAAAACCTACAATGTAGAAGCTCTGACTGAAGTTATGGATTCATTGAATTGTATAGCTCTTTGACGCTCCCTATATCTGACCAGTGGGATTTTTCATGGTATTCGTCCACTCACAACACATACAGTAGACTGGATCGATTTTAATTGCACAAGAACTGGTGCCAGGAGTACAGTTGGCATAATACCGTAACAGGTTTCTTTCAGAACACGTGCCACTACTGATGGAATATACAATAGTGATTGGTCAGCTCCTGCATCCCCACTTGGTGATAGCAATTCCAGAGATCCTGCAAAGTACAGCCTTCCTGTCTGCTGGTCATAGTGCAATAAAAACTAATTTAGAACCAAATTGGGGATATTGGAGGTCCAGGGCAAATGATTTGGAAGTCCTGAAGGTGGTGTTGTCGTGTTGAGTGTATGAATAAGATGTGGCAGTAAAAGACAATTACAAGAAGGCTTGATGAGCTGTGAGACCAAATTAGTATAGCCAAAGCAACAAGTAGCAGAAGGTCCAGCATATACTGTGTAACAGTTAGAGTCCAGTCATAGAGTGCTGCAGCAATAAATGATGGATGAAATGCTGAATAAATCAAACATTAACCCCCCAGTCAAGAGAACTTGGTTAAATCCATTGTTCATTTGCTCACTGGACCACCTCAGTTTGGACCCAGCCATATGCAAATCAGTCTTGACTCTGCTACTCCTGGGAACAGTCCAGCCCGAACTGCCAAGCCTGGTCCTTCCTGGACTGGAAACAAGCATCCAGGGACCGGTTTCGGGGTATCTCCCCTCTTCAGCCTTGCTAGTCATTGAGCACGGAAACTTGGAATGCGCTGGACTAATTTATACACTAGGGGTACAGATAGAAGTTACTTAAAGAAGGGAATAAATCTGGGGGAATTTTGATCCAGGCTGTTGAGAAAAGACCATCCTCTTTCTTAATACTGATCAGATCAGGTTAGATACCACACTGGTACTGACACCTGTGGGAATTAACCACTCCCTCTCCCAGTATTCGGCAAAGCTGTGTATCTATGTCCAGGATACTATTTTACTGTGGACCTATGGCACTGGTGTACTCTGGGGGCCTGATATCAGATGGGCGGATTATAGAAAGGAGGAGCAGACATGGCTGCCCTTTGTCCCCACTGCTATTCGCCCTGGCTGTTGAACCTTTGGTGATATAATTGCAAAACTCACTGCACTGCTGGGGATACAGTACACATGTTATCTATGTACGCTGTTGACAATTTGTAACGTCTTGAAAAACCATAGGTCTTAATTCCTCGATTGCTACTCAAGTTAGAACACTTTGGGAAGAAATCCGTTCTATAAATAAATAAAGATAAAACAGTCCTGTTCCGTCTGGCAGGATTGGTTGGGAAGTCCTTGGAGGTGCTCCGAGGGTGGAACTGAAGCGAGAACTGGACAAGTTTTGATATTTGTCAATACAAGTAGCCCACACTGTAGAAAAGCAATACTAATTCAACATGGGGAGGGTGCACCAAAGTATTAAATCATCAACTCAGTTCTGGAATACGCTCCCAATATCTACTAAAGGCAGGCTAGCCAAAGCAAAGGTTGTGCTCATCCCAAGATGCATATATAGTCTGCTAAATACAATGTGGCCAATCTCCAGGCAATCTTTAAGAAGCTAAAGAATTGTGTGACATCATTGATACGGGCAGGTAAATGAAGCTGGGTCAACCTGGATAGACTGAAACTCAACAGAGAGGCTGTGGGGCTCGGTCTGCCAGACCTGGAGTTATCTAGTAGTGGAGCTTTAATATGCAGCTAGTTGGTGAGCCACATTCATACATGTGATCTGGACTGGTACAACATAGTGTAATACTGGGGGGAAGTGCTGACGAGATTCCAAACGATAACAGCTGTTAGTATAGAAACCTCTATCAAGCACTGTCTTCTAGGACAAACTCGGAAGTATAAATAAATACAGTATATGTTAAAGGTGTTGGGGTTGCTCCTGGTGCAAAGAAGGATTGACTCAAATTGATGCATGGTTCAGTCATGGGAGAGAGATATGTTGGAGTGGGGTCTCTGTGAAGAGAAAAAGAAAATATGTAAATTAGAACCGACAATACCGTGGCAAGTGATTGACATTTCTGATGGATACATCTGCCAGTGGATTCCTCACCTTTTGAATATCCCCTGCGCCAGCATTCCATGGATTTTTTTCCCCAGCTCTCTACGCCGACGTGGATGTCCTAATTCCTCGGCTCCGCTCGCGACTCCGTATGACGTCACCGGAGCCACGTCGGCGTGATGACGTTGGTTCCCTTTTTTTCCGCGCCGTCGACACGAAATGGTTTTCCAGCACTCTGCTGCTACTTTGCAGTCTTCCTGTGGGTTGCTGTTTCTGGATTTGCCATGTCTTCGGCATGGAAATCAGGTTTCAAGCCATGTAGGGAATGTGGGGGTCACATGTTTATCACTGACCCCCACAAGGATTGTTTATGGTGCCTTTCATCAGACCACGATGTGGACGACTGTTCCAGCTGTATCCCAAGGCCCTGAAAGAGAGGGAAGCGAAGCTTTTCATGGCCAAGGCGAAAAAGGAAAGGAGAGGTAGGAAGAAAGAGAAGTCGAAGCCGGAGTCGTCGACTTCACACTCTTTGAACTCGAGGAGGCACAAAAAGAAGAGGAAACATAGCTCTCTGTGCCGATCGTCGAAGAGTAAAGCTTCGAGGGCACCGTCGCCTCGACGTCGAAGTAAGGAATTAATTTCTCTTTTGCCTTCCCCTTCTCCTCGTGTGTCTCCGGAGAAGACACCTACGCCCAAGTTGACTCCGGCGCAGTCACCGGCGCCAGTGGACTCTCCAGCTTCCGACGCCGAGCCGGAGCATGTGGAAGATCTTTCTCCAGTGCCAGGTGAACCTGCGGCTCCCGTTGAGGATACTTCGGCTCCAGCTACTCCTCGACCGCATTCAGGTTCGAACCCATACCCACATTTCCCGACTCCGGGTGCGGATCCGACGCATTTCCTTAATGCGATGTATGGGGTTTTCCAAAGAGCTGCCTTCCCATCCGGTGCACCTTCTGGTCCAGTGGGTCCAATGGCGTTTAGTTTGGGCGTGCCGCAACATTATGCTCAGGCACCTTTTATGCCCTTCTTGCCGATGGCTCCTTCATGGCATTTCCCGGTGCCGTCTGGAGATCCATCCTCCCGGCCTCGACTGGATCGCTTGCCTTCATCAGAGCCTCCAACGCCGGCGCCGACTCCATCTGCGTCGCGTCCGGCGCCGCCTACTCCGGCGCCGCCGACTCCACGTTCGGTGCCGCTGACTCCGCGTACGGCGCCGCCGACGCTGTGCCCTCGGATTCGTTCTCGGAAAGAGGCTCAGAGGATTATGGAGGAGGAGCGATATAGAGAAGAAGTGGAGGAAGTTGAAGTTGGTGACTCCACTGATGAATTTGAGGGCATTCAGGAGGCAAGCGGACTAGATACTACTCCAGAATGGGAGCATTCTTTTGCCAGATCTTCTCCTCCACAACAGTTGGCTCCTTATCATTTAGTCATCAGGAAGGCTGCGGAGTTGTTGGACTTACAGTTGCCGTCTGCAGAATACAAGCCAAACCTTTTGACTGAAGTCCTTCATTCACCATCTTCCATCATTGAGTCTTTGTTGCCCTTTAATGAGGCTATTTTAGAGCCTGTTATGGACGTTTGGCGCAAGCCACTTTCTTCACCTGCAGTCTCCAGAGCTGTGGCAAGGAGGTATAGAATGGCTCCGGGGGACCCGAGCTTCCTTTCCTCGCACCCTTCACCAGAGAGCCTTGTAGTGCAAGCTTCCTGTTCGAAGCTATCTTCAGGTGCCTTCCCTCAAGCACCAGCTGACAGGGACTCTAAAAAGATTGAACAGTCAGCTAAAAAGGTCTTTTCATCTGGAAGCATGGCGCTTAAGTCAACTAATGCCACTTGCTTATTAGGGCGCTACGTTCATGCTTTAATGGACTCAGTGAAGCAGTTAGCCCCTAAACTGCCTGATGAGGAGAAGGTCTCTTTTATGGAGGTTGTTGTGGACACTCAAGCTGCCGCTAGGCAAGTTATTCAGTCGGGCCTAGATACGGCTGAGTCAGTGGCTAGGATTATGGGATCTTCTGTAGCCCCTAGAAGGCAGGCTTTGCTTCGTTCTTCCGGCTTCTCTGCTGATTTTCAGGCCACCCTAGTCGACTTACCCTTTGATGGGGAAAAGCTTTTTGGGGAAAAAGCTGATTCCGCCTTGCAAAGATTTAAAGATAGCAGGGTTACTGCGAAATCTTTGGGTTTGCAGACGCAGGCAAAGGGGTTTGGCTTCAGGAAGTATAGAGGATTTGGGAGGTCATCCTTTCGTTCCTTCCGTCAACCTCAGCAACAGCAGCAGCAAAATCCTCTCTATAGATCATATAGAGGAAGACAAAGGGGCCGAAGAGGTTCTGGTCGCAATCTCTCCTCATCTTCAGCCTCCTCTGCTCCCAATGAAGCTTCAGGGAAGCAGCCCTAGATCCCCCATCATAGATCATGTGAGGCCTGTGGGGGGTCGGGTGTCCCACTTTCTGCGAGGTTGGAAATCGGTCACGACGGACCTTTGGGTTTTAAACCTCGTGGAGAATGGGTACGCCCTTCCCTTTCTGGAGTTTCCTCCCCCTTACCAAGGTTTTTTCTCAGAGGACCATCTACTTCTTCTGCAGAAGGAGGTTCTTGCATTGCTACAAAAAGGTGCGACAGAGGTGGTTCCGGAGCAGGAAAGGGGTCAGGGATGCTACTCCCGGTATTTCCCGATTCCCAAAAAGGATGGCAGATTGCGTCCAATCCTGGACCTCAGAGTTTTGAATTTTTACCTGAGACAGGAGAAATTCAAGATGCTAACCCTTGCCCAGGTTCTTCAAGCGTTGCAGCAAGAAGACTGGATGGTGTCGATCGACTTGCAGGATGCGTATTTCCACATCCCAATCCTGAAGTCGCACAGGAAGTATCTCCGGTTTACGGTTGGGTCACAACACTACCAGTTTGCGGTTCTTCCGCTTGGTCTTACTACTGCACCTCGTGTCTTCACCAAGGTGATGGCAGTGGTGGCTGCTCATCTCAGGAGGTCGGGGATTCCGGTCTTTCCGTACCTGGACGACTGGCTTCTGAAAGCAGAGTCCCCAGAGATGGTGCAACGTCATCTCACCTGGTGCCTTCTCAACACAACCTGTTCATAGGGGCGGTACTGGACCCTACTGTGTGTCGAGCATTTCCTCCTCCACAAAGAATTCTCGACATTCAGGAGATGATCCTTTTATTCCACAATGGAGCGGTTGTTCCAGTTCTGAGGGTCCTTCGCCTGCTCGGTCTGTTCGCCTCCTGCATTCTGTTGGTCAACAATGCATGCTGGCACATGAGGGCACTCCAGTGGTGTCTCCGCAGGCAGTGGTATCAGCACAACGGAGATCTCAGGGAGTCGATCAGGATCTCCAGAGAAGCTGCAGCGGATCTGTCTTGGTGGAACATGGAGGGCAATCTGTCTCAAGGAAAGCCCTTTCATCTTCCTCCAACGGTGGCCACAGTAATATCGGATGCCTCCACCTTAGGGTGGGGTGCTCATCTGGGGGATCTGGAGATCAAGGGTCTTTGGTCTCCAGAGGAAAGATTGTCTCATATCAATCTTCTAGAATTGAGGGCGATATGTTTGGCGCTCAGGGCCTTCCTCCCTTCCCTTCGCGGTCAGTCGGTTCATGCCCTGACGGACAACACTACCGCAATGTGGTATGTCAACAAGCAGGGCGAAGTAGGGTTGTACCGTCTCTGCAGAGAGGTGTTGCGGCTTTGGTCCTGGGCTCAGGACCATCGGATTTGCTTGATGGTGAATCATCTGGCCGGGGTGCTGAACGTACGTGCGGACAGTCTCAGTCAGTTCTCCGCCGACCACGAGTGGAGGCTTCATCCAGAGGTGGTTTGTTACGTCTTTCGGATGTGGGGGACACCCGGGTGGACCTGTTTGCCACTCACGAGAATACGCATTGCCCGTCATTCTGCAGTCTCCAGTTTCCGTTGCAGGGGGCGTTGGGGGACGAGTTTCAGTTGAGTTGAGGCTAACATCTCCTTTACCTGTTTCCTCCCATACCCTTGATTCCTCGGGCTCTGAGGAAGATTCGCCAAGACCGGGCCCAAGTTATATTGATCGCCCCGGATTGGCCAAGAAGGGTGTGGTACACAGATCTACTTCATCTTTCATCGCACCCTCCACTCCGTCTCCCTCTCAGGGTAGACCTCCTCTCGCAGTCGAAGGGGCAGGTTCTTCACCCCCACCTCCAGAGTCTGCACCTTCATGCCTGGAGATTGAATGGGGCAACCTGAGTTCTTTCTCGCTCCTGTCTGATGTGGTGGATGTTGTTTTATCGGCCAGGCGACACTCCACCAAGTCTATTTACTCCTACAGGTGGTCTAAGTTTGTAAAATGGTGTGGCGAGAGATCCATTGACCCTTTAAAAGCCCATCTTTCCAATGTGCTTCAGTTTGCTCTTTCCTTGGCTCAGCAGGGTTGTGCTGTGCCCACGGTTAAGGGCTATTTATCAGCCTTATCGGTTTTTCTATTTAAATCTCCTATTGTTTTGAGATTTATCAAAGGTCTTACTAACAGGTTTCCACCTACTCCCTTTGTAATGCCACAATGGGACCTTAATCTTGTCTTAACTTTTTTGATGGGGTGCCCTTTTGAGCCCCTTCATAGCTGTCCTTTGAGGCTGTTGTCCTTTAAAACTGTCTTTCTTGTAGCCATAACCTCGGCAAGGAGGGTAAGTGAGCTTCAAGCTCTTAGTTCGAAACCCTCGTTTTTATCCTTACATGCTGAAAGGATGGTCCTTAGGACCAGGGCTGCTTTCCTACCTAAGGTAGTTACTCCCTTTCATCTGGGGCAGTCGATTACTCTCCCTGTGTTTTATCCACCTCCTCGTCCTTCCAAGGAAGAGGAAAGACTTCACCGTTTGGACCCTAAAAGAGCTGTGAGCTTTTATTTGGACAGAATGAAGGATTTTCGTTTGGATGATCAGCTCTTCGTGGGCTATATTGGACACTCTAAAGGCAAAGCTGTGCACAAGCGCACTCTGTCCAGGTGGATCATCCTAGCCATCAAGATCTGCTACACCCTTGCTGGTAAGGTTCCTCCTGAGGGTATTAGAGCTCATTCAACTAGAGCTAAATCTTCTACCTCTGCTTTGGCCAGGGGTGTTCCTGTGGCAGACATTTGTAAAGCCGCGACTTGGGCCTCCCTCCATACTTTCGCAAATCATTATTGCTTGGACTCTGAGATGAGGAAGGAGGGCCGCTTTGCGCGCTCTGTCTTGCAGGATGTTTTGGTATAGGAAGGTGGACACCCTCCTCCGGGAGTGGGACTGCTGTAGGAATCTATTCACGAGGTGAGGAATCCACTGGCAGATGTATCCATCAGAAGAACAAGTTACTTACCTTCGGTAACGCTTTTTCTGGTGAATACAATATCTGCCTGCGGATTCCTCGCTGGCCCACCCGCCTCCCCGTTGTCCACCTTTGTATACCTTAAGGGATGCCTTGCTTGACATGTTTTTTTATCTGGTACACATATAGAAAAACCTTTTGTTCCTTAGCTTTCCTTTTTGTATATGTACTATGTATATTTGTTCAAATATTGTATACTGTGTATACTTTGAATCTGTTGTCGATCCACCTGTTCGCCTCGGAGACACGGAAAAAATGGGTGAAACTGACGTCATCACGCCGACGTGGCTCTCTTATGGCTCCTGTGACGTCATACGGAGTCACGAGCGGAGCCGAGGTATTATGACGTCCACGTCGGCGTAGAGAGCTGGGGGAAAACATTCAGTGGAATGCTGGCGCAGGGGATATTCACAAAGTGAGGAATCCACAGGAAGATATTGTATCCACCAGAAAAAGTGTTACCGAAGGTAAGTAACGTGTTCATTAATGTTAAACAAAAACCATGTGAAGACCACTTTGACACAACATTGACTTCACATAATTTAAGTTTTGATCAGTTCCTGTTGTGGCTGATACACACACCCACATATATGGGGTCCTGTTTTTATCAAGGAAAGTGTGGGAAAACTCGGTAATAGGACTTTGTCAATTACCACAATTTAGTGCTTTTTTTTCTCACAGAAACATGAAGAAAAATCTGTGTGTTTTAGGCAAAGTTTGAAATTTGCAGGGCGTTCTGGGAAAGAAAAAGTAGTGAAATCCACTCAAGCCAACCCAACCTCTGTAGCCCCAGTGATTCTTTTTCAGAATGTCCGTAGTTTCTAGGTTTCACTGGGTGCCATCTGATACTGGACCCAACTATTGTAGCTACCCATATCTTCAGAAAGATTGAAAGTCATAATTGTTAGGGTCACCCATAGAAGGTAAGCACCGTTTTTATCAGGAGAAAGAACCGTGGAAGCACTCAGTGGCTGGATATTTACTGATTCCCACAGATTCCTTAACTTTCCCTCACAGAAACATACAAATATTTTTAGATTTTAGCCAAAGTGTGATGTTTCCAAGGCATTCTGGGTAATTAAAATTAGTGAGATCCATTCAAGGCACACCACTATAGACTTGCCCAGCCAGATGTCTAGTTTTCAGAGAAGTCTTGGCTTGTTAGGTTTCCTGGCTGACCCCCAACCCTGGGCATAATTACTGCAGCTGCCTACATCCCCAGAAAGATTGAACTCAGGAAAAATCTTGTTGTCTTCATGTTGCATTTTGGGGTCTTTGCTGTAGTGGACGAAAGGCCCACCCGCACAAGTGGAGGTACTACTTTTTATCGAGAGAAGTTTGGGAACACTGAACAGTAGAATATTTGGTATTGTATGTGGAATTTCTCTGTGTTTAGGATATCACGTTTAACCCCTTCGGTGCTCATGACGGAACGGTTCCGTCATGAGCCACGGTTGAGCTGTGCTCATGACGGAACCGTTCCGTCATGACCACGCCCGCGCAGGAAAAGATCAGCACAGCAGGGGAATCCGTCCAGCATGGAAGGGGTTAAATCGATGTGTAAGAAAGAATACATTTTGCAAAACACGCTCTGAACCTTATAATATTATGGGCTACCCCAAATTGAAAGTAGTCACTATTGCTAACCTCAGATTCTTGGGCACATTTTTAAGATGCGCTGTCTCAAAGAGACTTGTGTTTAATCTGTGGACTTCAGCCCAGCTATAGGCCTCCCATTTATTTGCTTGCTCCATCGTGTCTCATATTCTTTATCTCCATTTGCCCCTTACATGCATGGTCATGCCAAATTCAGTGTTTGGCCCACCCCCAGAGCATGGACCAAGTACTTGTAAACATCCACTGCTACTGTTTTTTCGACCATTTTCGGACCTACTTTTTTTTATCTTTCTTTTGTCAGTATTCTACACAGTGTTCCTGCTTTCACCAGCTCCAGCAAAGATCACCCAATCCCCTCCCCCGTCACTGCTGCTCCCTTCGATGCTGCTTTTCATTTCCCCACCTCCTTCATCCCATCTCAGCTTGCTCCCCAACACCTCCTGGTGCTTGACCCATCCACAAATCACCCCCTCCCACTCCCCAATCACTGCTTTGAACCCCCATTGTTGTCTGTTTTGTTCCAGTGAGTGGTGGTGTTCTGCTTTTTAATGTCCTATTAGTGTATAGCTGACATGCTGATTAGAACACGTGTGCCCGGCTGCTATTACTTGGCACTCGTGTAGTCTCTGTTTATTTTCTGCACGTGTGGGTACTAGGTATGTGTTACACCATATGTGGTCGTTCAGCTATTGTGTTTATAGCTGGAAAATCAGACTTCAAGTGAAAACAAGGTATCACAGGGCTTGGCAGAGCTTCTAAAGTACCTATGTCTTCTGCTGTAATTGCTTAGCCACATTTATCCTGTGCGAAAATATTGAACTGTTCGTGTCGCACCTTGTTGTTTTTCATTTCATGGGGTGGGGCTCTATTTCTTCAAATTTCTCCCATCTGGAAACTTTCTTACTTTTTTCGCATTCACCGCTGAAGTGTTTCCGTGTGCCATTGTTGCTTAACTTGAATTCTCTTCAAAGGACCCAGGCTGAGTCTTGATCTCATCAAGGTCTGCCTGTCCATCAGTGTCCATGGCAACAGCAGTACTTTTAATGTGGTTGCAGATGTGATGTATATCCTCATGTTTGCTACTGTAAACCAACCTAACACTGGAATTTTTCTTTTTTGTACAGTTTTATATAGTGGGAACAGCACCCAAAGGTTTGATGCGCTTTACATTAGCACCAGTTCCATTACACAAGGACAGATTAATTTTTGTAGGCATGGGGAGATTAAGTGATTTGCCCAGAATCAAGGGTGTTAAGCCGATGCCGAATCCCGTACCCGGTTCCCCAGCTCCATTGTCAGCAGCTGTGGCTCTTACTCCACATTCTCTCCCAAGAGGATGCCACATCATCTCCATAGCCTCACCCTCAGTTCCACATTTTGTGATTACAGGCAAATCACTTAGGGCCTGATTTATATTTTTCGGCGGATGGGTTGCTCCGTCACAACGGTGACAGATATCCCGTTCGCAAAAATATATATCCCATAGGATATAATGGAATTTATATTTCAGGGGACAGAGTAATCTGTCTGCTGAAATAAAAAAGGCCCTTAATCTCCCCGTCGCAGCCCGCTTTTGCTGTTGGTTGCCCTGACACCTCCCGCCTGTCGCTGCTTGCCCCTCTGAACTCTGTTGCACAGATCTCCTCCTCCCTGACCATGCTTTTCCAATTTTTATTTTGTGCAGTTTTATCTAGCGCCAACACCACCCTAAGGTGTTGGAGCACTTTACATTAACACCAGTTACTTTTCAAGAAGACACCGTAAACTTAGGAAAATCAGTTAATCTCCCTGTGGCAACCTGGATTTTCTGTTGGTTGTCTGTCATCCTCCTGCCCGTCGCTGCTTGCCCACGCATGTCCTGTTGCAAAGATCCCCTCTTCCCCCAGATCCCCTCGTCTCCCAGATCCCGTCCCCCCAACTTTGCTTTTCACATTTGTTTTTGTGTGCAGTTTTATGTAGCACCAACACCACCTGAAGGTATTGAAGCACATTACATAAGCACTAGTTACTTTTTTGTGCAGTTTTATGTAGCACTAATGCCATTCGGAGGTTTAGGAGTGCCTTACATTATCACTAGTTACTTTACACAAGGGCACATTAATTTCTGTAGGCACAGTGAGATGAAGTGATTTACCCAAAATGAAGGATGTTAAACCGACCCGGAAACTCAAACCCAATTTACCAGCTCCATAGTCGGCAGCTCTGGCCCTTCCAACACATCCTCTCCCTAAAGAACGCCATATAATTTCCCTAGCCTCAGCCTTAGTTCTACATCTTTCGATTATGGATATATCCCTGAATCTCCTCGTTTTTACACACAACTAGCATTGGCAAAGCCAGTAGGTTTTACCTGTGCGACATCTACTATTTTTAGGGCTTGGCTAGATCTCACATGCGCTGCTCAGTTAGACAGGGCATGCTCTGTCTTGAAGATGTTTGTTTTATTCTATCTATGGGCTTACAGGTCGCCCATCTCCTACCATTGGTAAACTTCTGCATCGCTCTCATTTTCTTTGATGCCATTCGTCATGGCATGCGGGCATCATACCCTCTTCTTGTGTTTGGCCCTTCCATAGCGCATTTACCAAGTACATGTATTCTTACACTACTTCCAGTTTGTGCAGCTACTTTGTCTTTGTTTTCAAACACTCCATAGGTTTACTTGGAGTACTTGTGTTTTCAGGCCGTCTCCCTTGTACACATACACACATACCACTGAAATGCATGTGTGTCTACATAGACGAATGCATTTCTTAAAAATTTGTTAAAACATGAACAGCACTGGTTAATTTTTATTTTTTGCACAATTCAATGGTATTGTAGCGCTCGCTCCGTCGTGTCTTTCCATAGCACGAACACAAGTTGGTGGTATTGGAGTGCTTTAAGTGCTCACCAGTTACATTCCACCATGACTCATTCATTTTTGTCGCTGATTTTGCTTCAATTAAGGTATTTTTTTAACCCCTTCATTGCTGCTTCCTCCTCCCCTCTCTCATCGTTGCTTGCCAATCTCTCCATCTCCTCTGGCTTCCCTGCTTGAGCAGTCCCCTCACTACCTTCCCCGTTGCTGCTGCTTTTAATTTTTTTATTTTTTTGTGTGAACCGATGGTATTGGTGCGCTTGTTCCATCCTCTGTCTTGCTATAGTCTCCCTTGTACACATACACACATACCACTAAAATGTATGCAAGTGTCCTTAAACTAGTGCATTTCTTAAAAAGTTGTTAAAACATGAACAGCACTTTTTTTTTTGCATGATCCAATGGTATTGGAGCGATTGCTCCGTCTTACCATAGTGCGTACACTAGCCAGTGATATTGGAGAGCTTTAAATGCTCACTAATTACATTACATATGACACATTCATTTTTGTCACTGATCCTGCTTCAATTAAGGCATTTTTGTCCCCCTTCATTGTTGCTTCCTCCCACCCTCTCCTGTCGTTGCTTGCCCATCTCTCCATACCCTCCTGCTTCCCTGCTTGACCTTTCCCCCCGCTATCTCCCTCATCGCTGCTTCTATTTATTTATTTTTGGAATACTTATTCCATCCTCCATCTCGCCATAGTGCTATCACCAGCCTGTATTGGAGCACTTTAAGTGCTCACCAGTTACATAACTTAACATATTCTTTGTTGTACGCAGACTGTTCAGCCGACCCTGAGATTCGCATCTGGTTCCCTAGTTCTTCTGTCGGCAGCTCTGACCGTTACGCCACTTCCTCGTTTCACTTCAAAGTTCACATTTGTTTAGCAAGACCTCGTCAACACCGAACAAGCAATGGTAAAGCCAATAGATCTCAGAAATGCCAGAGCTTTTATCCTTGTCAATGGGAATGTCTTTTAGCCATGCTGTCTAGCAGCACATCTGCTGTTCAGCATGGCTTAAAGTCACTGAAAATGTGCTATGATAGGCCATGTCATAGCGCCTTTTCGGTTAGGAGAGGCAGGATATTAAACTCAACATGGGGTGTGAAGAGGATCGGCATCGGCTCAATATCTTGTGATTCTGGTCTTTCAGTGACTTTTAGCCATGCTGAACAGCAGATGTGCAGCTAGACAGCATGGTAAACAACGTTTACCACAAATCTTTTTCCCTGCAGGGAATCACAACGACTGTGTTGCGATTCCGCATACCATTACTCCGCAGGTCGGAACAACGACTTGCGGAGGGGGAGGGGGGGAAGTGTTGGATTTAAAATCCAGCACCTTCCCTAATGTCCGCACAGACTGGAGTTGGAATAGTAAATTATACGTACATTCAGACAGCATACATGTAACTGCATGTAAAAAACAATGTACTATTACGTCAGTCAGATATATATATATATATATATATATATCTACATATATCTTTTGTAGATTGACCATTGGGGGGGAAAAATAAATGTAGAACTTTGCCACCTAGTTTTGTTTTTCCCTACTTCTTTTCATTACATTTTGATGTAAGTGATTAGATTCTTTAGAGAAATCCTGGGCGAGCTACACCAATGACTCCTTGCTGAATTCAGGATTTTCTCCACTTATCCGTATTGTCGGCGTTCCAGCAATAGGTTTGACATCCCTTTCTCCTACAAAGTGCTATAAAGTAGAAACTGCTAAAAATAGGCAATATTGTGTTCCTTTGTAAAAAAAAAAAAAAAGAAAAGATATCTTTTAACAACTCTAACTGTTCCTAAAAAGAGGCCAATCTCAGCAAAGCAAACCATTTGTTGCTGCCAAACTTGGAAAAAAAACATACCCCCTACTTGCACAAAACATTGTGCCTGAAAACACGATTTTGCTGCATTTGGCTCCAGGGGAACCCTTACACCTTCGGTGACTTTAGAATCCCTAGCATGTGGGAAAAATGACACAAATTTGATGTGGATATCTTTTGTAGGAAAAAGGGTTATGAAGACGTGAGCACAAACTACTAAAAATATCTAAAAAGGGCATAGTTGGTTGAGACAGTTGGGGCAGCCCTGTTATATTCACCCATTTGGTATTGTTTTTTGTTTTTACTGAAACACGTACTCAGTGTAAGAATTTATGTAAAACAAATAAATCAATAGTGTGACACTTGGGGCAATTGCAATTCTTTTTGCCTTGGTATGCCATGCCTTGTATGCCTGACCAAGGCAGGGCGACCTAGCTCCACTGGGACCTAGTTGCCCGGCAACAGCTAGTGTTTCTCAACCTGTTGTCCGGGGACCCATGGGGGTCCTCGAAACCTCCTCAGGGAGTCCTCAACTACTTAGAAAATGAAATAATATTAACAGATTGAAAAGTTATATAAATATAGAAGCTAAGTTAACAAATGTTATATGTTATGTTATATATATACTCTCATAACGCGCACAGCTACTCCGGGGAGTGTCCCGGCACGGGTCCAAGAGGGGTCACCTAACTGTCACTAGGGGAAGAGGTAAGTTTTTAAAAGTTTCTTGAAGGCTAACGGGTCTTGGGTATTGCACAATGGAAACGGAAGCGCATTCCATGCCTGGGCAGCCTTGACGGCTAGGGAGCAGCCGCCCATCTTGTGGCGAATGAAGCGGGGCACTTTAGCTAACAACAAATGTGCTGAAAATGTGAATGAATTTGAAAATGGAGATTAAAATCAGTATCCTCAAATTGATTTGTGGGAGCAGTGCAAGTGCATCAAACAGATGGCTGATGAGTGGCCTCGACTGAATTTGGAAAAGCTCCAACCTTCATATTAAAATTTTGATTTTTTTTTAAACGTATATGTGCTTGCGAATTAAATAAAATGTGTCCTCGTTTGTTTGAATTTTTTTTTCTGTGTATTATTTCGTGGTTCAAATCATTGACACTGCCTAGGCTGGGGCCCTCGGCTAGCAGTCATGACTCACTGGATGGTTCCCGGATTCCAATAATGATTCGGGAGGGGCAGGGGCCCAGGTTTCAGTAGTGATTAATTGACGACCTCCAGAAGTCAAAAGGTTAAGAACTATTGAGATAGGCCATAGGTTCAAGTGTTTCTGACCTTCAAGCTAACTGAGGCTCTAAGGTTGAAACTCCTGTGTCCCTCCCCCCCACCCCAACTCCAAATGGGACGGGGGAGCTGCAAGTTTGGTGGAATGGAAGCACTGTCAAATTATACCAGTGCTCCTTTCTAGCTAAACTCTAGATTGGTGTTCTATTCTATGAACTGGTGTCTGGTTGAGATGAAGTTACTTTGACACCCACTTTACCTCACTATTTGGCAAACTTGGGTCGATGTATTATTTGCTCAACATCTACTATTGTGTTCCCTGCAAGGCTACTGATGGTTAGGTGTCTGCATCTGTTAAAGGATTGGCCGTAATCAAGATATTCGGTGGTGGGTTCAGGAAAATCTGCACAATGTTTGAAACTTGATCAGACATATACTGTTTTCACAAATATATATGTTAAGAGTTATGAAATCAGGTTGTCAGCTAGTTAAAAAGAAGGGAGGGTATGAAACAGTGTTAAGAAATATACCTTCATGGTAATTCTTTTACTCTTATTCCTAACTGACTCTCCTTCAATGACAACTATTTTTTCAATCCTGCCACTGGCGTTTTCCAGTTTATTGTAAAGCAGGGGGAGCACCGGATTAAACATGAAGGTATTTGTTCTATTATTAGGTGCAGTCCTGTGTGGGAAATCTATATGAATCGGATAAACATTGTAAAACAGGACGGCAGATGATATTGTTCAAAACCACTGATTTTGTAAAGATTAAGTCTTCAAATTGTACTTTATCCTCAGATTGCTTCTTTGAGAAGGCCTCAGCGACATTGGAGAGGCTAAGGACGTTTTGCAGAGAAGGTGAAGAGAATTTGGATACATGCACATTTTTACAACTTTATACACAGGTAAATGTATTATCGCTGTTATATAGTGCCACAGTTAAAATCACTGATGATGTGTAATGGGAGCAAAATTACAAAATAGTTGAAACTTCAGCATTTCATGTGCTTTGTGTCGGCGTATATGCTCTATATAGAGGAGAAAACAACATTTGGAATATATAAAACATAGAAATTCAACCTAAAAACATAAGTGAAAAGGACGTTATAGTTGAGCTTCAAAGAATACAAAAAACCTGAGATTTGACACGGTGAACCACTTAACCATAACTTGCACACCAATCCACTTATTAATTTGGAGGTCATTTGGGAATGACCATGTGCTCCAGCTGGGAGAGTGTCCAGCGTGCGGTTGTGTTTAGTGCTGAGGCCACTGTGTTAGGGAGGCAAATTACCTGGGTTCATGTGGGCTCACTATTGAAGCTTTAGGTGTCCTCCTTTTCGCAAAATGCAAGCTTTCCTCCAGTGCCTGTTCAGGGGTTCATGATCGTTCGCTTGGGAGCTGTAGAGGAAACAGGTGACAGGTTTTGCCATGTCTGCAGTGTTGTTTTTCTGCTCTGGGCTGACACAGATCAAAGGGTTTGAAAATAGTCTGCTTGCAGAAGTGTTTACTATACAATGCCACCTGCTGGGGAGATTCCTGTTCGAACAGAATAAATCTGGATCCTTGTTCTAACCATCGTGATCCAATACTGGTTTACTAATTGTTAAACCACCATTTCTAGATCTTCCCTGAGACAGTGTATGCGCTGTCCCTTGCAAGACATGTTGTTTACTTATAGGGGGCTTAGAGCCCACCCATTGCTTACCATTGGTTGGTTTCAGTGTCACTCTCACTTCCTTTCTTTTCTTTGATCACCTCTTTCTCCGTTTTACCCTTTCCTGGAGCATGGCCCAAGTACTGCTTCCCTGCCAAGTGTCCCTTCACTGCCCACATTTCCGGAGCTAATTTTGTCTTGTAGTTGCATCACACCATAATGGTGCTTGAGTTTGCAGGCTGTTCGCCCCCCGTGCTCCTCATTGCATTTTTTGTTGTTGTATTTATTATAGAACGTGAAATTGGCCAAAGGATATTGTAGAGGTTTACCTGAGCAGCAGATCATGTTACACAAGGGGAGACACATTTTTTTTATTTATAAATAGCTTGTTATCTGCCCGAGGGCATTGGAGCAATTTTCATGAGCGTCAGATTATGTACATAAGAGAAGGTTCAATTTTTTTATTGCTTATTTTTTTGTTTAAAAAGTCTATGATGCACCCAGCATTGGCATCTAGCACTTTTTTTTATTGTTGATGGGAGGGCGGGGCAAGGGGGATCTGGACCCTCATAGTGCATGTTCTCCAGTATTTGGGGTGTCTTTCATAGATTCACATGCTTGAATATTCCCCGTCGTCGAAGTGGGAGTCCCACGGTATATATAAAAAGCAATAAGTATCATGTATATATACATATACACATACATAACCACATAAGAGTATATACATATCCAAATAAACTTATATATATATAGTTCAAATAACATATCAAGTTAAAATACCATAGGATAGTATTGAGACATAGGAAAGCATTGAGAAAAAGATTCACTTTGCTAACATATCACTGTCATTTTATAGTCCAAACTCCAGCCAATCAGGCGCTAGCACCCTCTAGAACCTTCTCCTCAGAGGCTCAGGCCCTCAGATTTTCTACCGCACGTCGTGTGAAGGGAGTCTCCCTGAGCTCTGCTCAGTTCTTCATCTGGTTTGAGGTTTTTTATCTCTCATCATGTCTGCAAGTAAGAAATCTCTTTTCCGTCCTTGTTCATCTTGCGGAAAGTCAAGACTTTTCTCTGAGGATCCCCATGAGAAATGTATTTATTGTCTGTATCCTGATCATAAGGTGGCTAATTGTAAGATCTGCAGAACTTTCTCTCACAAAACTTTGAAAGATAGAGAAGGTCGCCTTTTAATATGGCTTCAAAAACTGAAGGACACAGACAACCCACTTTCTGAGGTGGAAAGTGTAGCCTCTGTCAAAACAGGAGTCTCCTCAAAGCGTGGAAGTGTCCAGGACTTGCCATCTCCTTTTCTGAAAAAGAAGAGACTTCACCTTGAGGAAGTGTCTACAGGCAAAGTCTCTGTTACCACGTCTGCGCCCCCGAGACGTAGCTCTCAGGCGTCTTTGACTCCGTCAGCACATGTTTCCAGTCAGAAACTTTCAAAACCGTCGACGGGCCCGTCGACGGCCCCTCCGTCGACGAGATCGGCTACTTCATCAGCCTCGTCGACGACGGTGACGACGGTATCGAGCAGATATCCTTCGTCGACGACACTGACTTCGTCGACGTCTTCTCCGTCGACGGTAGTATGTGTGTCTCTTAGAACTGTCTCGTCGACGATACCACTCACTTCTTCGTCGACGACTGGGAAGCTGGCGCTTCCGTCGACGTCTACAACTCCGTCGACGATGGATAAAAAGAAGAAGAGGAAATCTTCCTCGTCGACGACGGCCCCGTCGACGACAGCCTCGTCGACGACAGCCACACCGTCGACGACAGCCACACCGTCGACGACAGCCCCGTCGACGACAGCCACCCCGTCGACGGCAGCCACCCCGTCGACGGCAGCCCCGTCGACGGCAGCCTCCTCGTCGACGACAGCTCCGTCGACGATTGCTTCGTCGACGGTCGCCTCGACGACGACAGGGTTAAATTTTGCGACAATGCCATTGGTGCCAATGTCAACGCCAGCACTGGGGTCTGTGGACAGCTCCTTAATGCTACGTCGTAAGGCCATGCTAGACCCGGTTATGTTACCACCTGGACCACGGCCACCTCGTCAACTATTTCCCTCAGGGGATGAGGACGATTCGGATGAGGGCGATCAGTCTCTTTTTCGGGATGCTCATAGTCCTTCTGAGCTCCATATAAAGTGCCAAGAGTCTGAGGAGGATGAATACTATGAAAAGGAAGAAGAGCAAAATCCCTCTGCTCCGGTTCCTATGGTGCAGCTTCCTGTGCAGCTTATTTCCAACCTCCAATATATGTTGGAAGATTATAATCGTCGTTTTCCAGCATCCCCTCAAAATTCTCAACGTGAAGCGCCATCTGAGGTTCCACCTCATCCTATATTGCCAACGATACCCACGCCCTCCATACCTGCACTGCCTTCCAATGTAGAGGAGGATAATATGGACAATCTTGATACGGAAGAGGGTGAGCTCCCAGAGGACGACTCTATGGCGGACTGGGATGACTACCAAATCAATTCGCCCGCATCACCGCCAAGGTCACCAGTCAACTCGCCACCTGTCGACATAACAGGGTTCCATCAGCTGATGGAGAGAGCAGCGCAACGCTTTCACCTTCCCATGGTGGTTAGGGAAGAGGACTGTTTCTTGTATGACTTCAAGTCCCAGCCTCAGAAACAAGTACGAGCTGTGCCAATCATAGACTTCATATGGAATGAAGGCATAAAATTAATGAAGACACCTAATTCTATTCCGGCGGTGCTCCCACGCCTGGAGAAAAAATATAAAGCTCCGGATTCTTCCCCAGCCTGCTTGGTGTCTCAACCTAAGCCGGACTCAGTGATCACACAAGCGGCACAGCGCCGCTCCAAGAATCCATCATCTCCAATGTCGGCGCCTCCGGACCGCGACGGCCGTCGCCTGGATGCCATAGGCAAGAAGTTTTCCACCATGGCGTCAACAACGGTCCGGGCTGCGAATTCCTTGGCAATCCTCGGCCGTTATGATAGACAGATGTGGTCGGACATGGCTGCATTGATCAAGCTTATACCGGAGGATTCTAGAGCAGAAGCTCAGAAGATCCTGCAAGAGGGTGAGAGGGCGTCATCCGAGATCATTGACTGCTCTGTTGACATCGCATCCACCGGTTTCCGCCAATTGGCGGGAGCAGCCGTCCTAAGGAGACAGGGCTGGCTTCGATCAACCTCTTTTCGGCAAGAGGTCCAGGCTAAGATTTTGGACATGCCATATGACGGGGAGTCATTATTCGGCCAGCATGTAGAAGATGCCTTGCAAACCATTAAAAAGGACACGGATACGGCTCGTTCCCTCGGCACTCTACAGTTTAAGAAGCAGCCCTTTCGAGGTGCGCGCGGCCGCGGCACCTCCTCATCATCATCCTTTCGTGGCTCCTCGTCCCAATACCGCTCGTACAATCAAGGGCAACAACGGTACTTTTCACAACCGCAGCAGTCCTACAGACAGCAAACTAGCAAGTCATATAGAGGAAAGTCGAATTACAGAGGAAATTCAACCAAGAAGCAGTGACTCTGTACGAACAAAACTTCCTTTTCCCAGTTGTCCTCTAGTTCTTGTTGGAGGAAAAATCTCCCAGTTCTTTTCAACCTGGTCCTTAATCACTTCGGACCGCTGGGTTCTGGATATTATTTCAAGGGGCCACGCCCTAGAGTTTGTGAAGGTTCCTCCACGCACACCTCCATCCGGGCCACCACCCGCCCATCTCAGAGAACTTTTCAAACAAATCCAAATAATGTTAAACAAGGGTGCCATCGAAGTGGTTCCGAAATATCAAAGAGGGTTGGGATTCTATTCCCGTTTTTTCCTCATACTAAAGAAATCAGGGGAATGGCGTCCCATCCTCGATCTCAGATTGCTCAACAAATTTCTCAAGACTCAGTCCTTTCGGATGCTCACATTGAAGGACATCCTCCAATTCTTTTCTCAGGAGGATTACATGACAACGATCGATCTGCAGGACGCATATTTCCATGTGCCCATTCTACCACGTCACAGGAAATACCTACGGTTTCGAGTGGGCCACAGGGATTACCAATTCAAAGTCCTACCCTTCGGACTCTGCTCAGCCCCGCGGGTCTTTACAAAATTCCTGGCCCCAGTGGTGGCTCACTTACGACAAGAGGGTATTCAGATATACCCCTACCTGGACGATTGCCTCATCAAAGCTCAATCCTCCCACCAGGCGGCCCTCGATACCCAGCGCTGTCTCGATCTATTCCAGTCCCTGGGGTTGTCGATCAATGTACAAAAATCTCAACTCACGCCGACTACGTGCAAGACCTTTCTCGGCGCTTGTATCAATATGAGCACAGCCATGGCCTTTGCTTCAGCAGAGCGTCAAGAACGGATTCAACAGCTTGCGAGCTCCATCGCAGCAAAGCAGTCAGTTTCAGTCCGCATATTAAAATCCTTTCTGGGAATGGCGTCCTCATGCATCGCTTTGATCCCTCTCTGCAGACTAAAGAGTCGCATCATCCAAGAGGAGTTAGACAAGCAGTGGCGCCAGGTTTCCGGTTCCTTCAACGATCAGATCGTGGTGTCACCCCGCATGGCTCAATCGCTGCATTGGTGGACTCGTCCTGCCAACATCGCAGCAGGAACATCTTTTCTGTCGACAACCCCAGAACTCGTCCTTACCACGGACGCATCCATGGAGGGTTGGGGCGCACATTTTCAAGATCTATCCGTCAAGGGCCAATGGTCAGCGGCTCAGCGTTGCTGGCACATCAACAGACTGGAACTGATGGCCATTTTCTTGGCGTTGAAATCCTTCCGCCTGCAATTCCAAGGGAAGTCAGTCCTCATTCAGACGGACAACACCACGTGCATGCACTACCTGAACAAACAGGGCGGGACAAGATCTCCACTGCTCTCCCGTCTGGCGCAGAGGATTTGGAGTTGGGCCATACTCCATCAGATGACGTTACAAGCAATTCATCTGCCCGGCATTTCCAATACTCTGGCGGATGCACTCAGTCGGTCAGCATCATCAACCCACGAGTGGGAGTTGCATCAACCGACGCTGGAATTTGTCTTCAACCTTTGGGGTCACCCGACAATCGACCTCTTCGCAACCCCGCAGAATGCAAAATGCCAGTCCTACGCAAGCTGGTTTCCCCACCAAGGGTCGTGCGGAAATGCCCTTTCGATCAATTGGTACGGGATATTTGCGTACGCTTTTCCGCCGATTCCTTTGATTCCGCGAGTGCTGCGGAAGATGAGACAACAACCGTGCCATGTACTTCTAATAGCTCCACGGTGGCCTCGGCAAGCATGGTTTTCGGAGTTGCTTCTCCTATCCCAACGCGAGCCCATCCTTCTCCACCTGAAGCCGGATCTGCTGACAATGAACGATGGTCGGATATGCCATCCGAATCCCAGCTCTCTCAGCTTGTCGGCTTGGAACCTGAGCACCTTGAATTTGCTCATTTGAACATTCCTCCAGCCTGCAGGGAGGTGTTAGCTAAGGCAAGAGCTCCATCCACAGTGAAAACGTATAAGCTCAAATGGAAGCGATTTTGTCATTGGTGTGCTTCCGCCCACATTCATCCTGTGCACGCTCCCCCAGAACACATTCTGCCATTCTTCCTACAACTAGCGCAGTCTGGATTATCGCACTCTACCCTAAAGGTCTTTCTAGCGGCAATATCTCGCTTCCGACAAGACGGCTCGTCCTCTCTCTATTCATCCAGAGTCATACAACAATTTTTCAAGGGTCTCTTCCGCATGTTCCCGCCCATTCGCCGTCCTCCACCCACGTGACGCCTGAACATCGTGCTGGCTCAACTCATGAAGGCGCCCTTCGAACCTATCCACTCAGCGGATGTCAAATTTTTAACTTGGAAGGTGGCCCTCCTCCTTGCTCTGACCTCTTCCCGCAGAGTCAGTGACATTCACGCCTTTACAATAAAGCCTCCGTTCCTTCAATTCAGATCGGACTGTGTCATCCTCCGCACTAATCCGGTTTTTATACCTAAAGTACCATCCGATTTCCATCTTAACGAACCGGTGCTTTTAAAGACTTTTTTCCCGCATCCACAAACCCCGGCGGAGCAAAGCTTACACTCTCTGGACTTGAAGAGATGTCTTAAATTCTACATTAGCAGAACTCAATCCTTTCGCAAATCTGACCAGTTGTTTGTGGCCTACGGGCGTGCTTGCAAAGGACAATCGGTCACCAAACCTACGATTGCCCGTTGGGTTTCATCAGCAATCTCTTTTTGCCATCAAAAGGCTGGTAAGCCTCTGTCTTCGGGAGTGAGAGCCCATTCAACGAGGGCTATGTCATCTTCCACTGCCCTGTTCGCTGGTGTGCCCATCCATCAGATATGCCTGGCAGCTACGTGGTCCAGCAGGCACACGTTTACGAAGCACTACTGTCTGGAATCCATTAACGAAGCAGACACGGCTGTGGGACAGGCAGTTCTACGAAGTCTATTTAAATAAGGTGAGCCTCTGCTACTTCCCTCCTCCTGGGGTATTATTAATTGCGTTCTAAATACATTGTCATTGTATTACATGCAATATCAATACGGCTTGGTCAGCCGAATACTGTTTACTGCTTACTATTCTATTCAAGCATGTGAATCTATGAAAGACACCCCAAATACTGGAGAAGAACAAATGTTACTTACCTGTAAACTGTGGTTCTCCAGTATTGGTGTCTTTCATAGATTCACATGCGACCCACCCTCCTCCCCTCAGAGGCTCTCTTCTCCTCTTTCGGCTCTATGGTCACTCTCGTGCTCGAAAATCTGAGGGCCTGAGCCTCTGAGGAGAAGGTTCTAGAGGGTGCTAGCGCCTGATTGGCTGGAGTTTGGACTATAAAATGACAGTGATATGTTAGCAAAGGGAATCTTTTTCTCAATGCTTTCCTATGTCTCAATACTATCCTATGGTATTTTAACTTGATATGTTATTTGAACTATATATATATAAGTTTATTTGGGTATGTATATACTCTTATGTGGTTATGTATGTGTATATGTATATATACATGATACTTATTGCTTTTTATATATACCGTGGGACTCCCACTTCGACGACGGGGAATATTCAAGCATGTGAATCTATGAAAGACACCAATACTGGAGAACCACAGTTTACAGGTAAGTAACATTTGTTCTTCTCCATTCTTTTCTCTGTGTTTCCTTCTACCCAGCCCTTCCGCTAGCAATTTAAATAGAAGCGCTATGATGTGGCCAGCATGGTCACATCATATGGCTTTAAAAAAAAAAACTTTCAGCCATGCTGCACAGCAGCTGTGCTCCAGCATTTCAGCATTTTCATAGAATCTGTCCCGAGACCTGTTATACCTTGCTTTTTGCACAACCAACAGGCACGGCAGGTGATTTCTCCAGTAGAGCGTAAAAAACATTTCTTTTCAGGCTCATAAGAAATATGTATCTGCAGACCTCTCTCTGGAGACAAACTGGAAAGGGAATACATTTCTCATGCTGTGACCGGCAGTCTGTAAATAAATATCAGATTCCTCCTACTATGCTCCACTCTATTAGTGGGCAAAAAAACAAGCCATTTCATAAGCCATAGGATCTTGAGCTGTTCCTGGAATCCTCAGGGTTATTGAGTATGGATACATCGCATACCCCACCCATGTTAGGCCCTGTAGGACTGACAGATCAAGTGACATGGACTCGCTGTACTCACTAGGGACACTGCAAGGCTGGATAGGGATCGCCTAGTGTCATTGGCTACCTGATTGACCAATAAAAACTGGCCTGGTGGTACGGTGACAAGAGACGGGGGCAAATCCCATTTGCCACACAACGTATAGCTGGAGTAATTAATGGATAATCACATCCAGCAATTGACTCTCACCAGCACTACCTGAGGGGCTCTATGACTCCACGTCAAGGTCCAGATTGTAAGGGGGTCATTCCTCACCAGTACTGATTTGGTGCAGTGTTCTTGTTACTGTTTGTAATGTTTCTGTGAGACCGATACTGGTGGCCTCCAGCCTGCTGTACGATCTCTGCTTTGCTTGGATTTGGTGTTTTACATTTCAGAGTGCATAAATATTCACCCAAGATGGCAATAGTAGAGTTTCTTACATTAAGATACATATACGGGGATGTGGCCAGGGAGGCCAAGATGGTGGACACATTTTAGCAATGCTCCAGACCTCCTCCACCATCTGAACTCCCTAGCCGCCTGCTGTAGCCTTCCAGCAACCTACATTGGCTCCAGAGACTATTGGAATGGCCACCGTGCAGGCGACCTGTACCTGCCATGCTCCCCAAACAGTACATGGTGATGGCTGTGGACCTGAGGTGTGACCTCGAGGCAGGGCCGATTGCAGATGGGGCCTGGAGGCATGGCTAGTGCTTCCATGGACTGGGGGAGCCACCGGGGCCCGCGGATTCAACTGCTGCAGGCCCCCGCTGCTTAGGAGGGATCGTTGAACAGTGGCGACGGCTGCCCACGACATGGGACTTGTAGGACTGAGCGGAAGAGCGGAGAGGTCTCAAGATAACTTTCACCCGTTCAGGGAACCAGTGGCAGATGGCGGTGAGGCTGGCGCCTCTGCACTGTAGCACGCCCACAAGGCACATAGCGGATGCCCTGCTAATTGGGGACGATTGGGCGGCACGCTGTGTTGGTCGTCCGCAACGTGGGACCCTTTTAGGACCAGCCTTTGCTGACATTGCCCTCACTGCAGCAGTGCCTCCCTGCTGGGAGATTGTCTCGCTATGTCGACCTTGCTGGGGCCATCATCCCGACGTATTAACTCTATTGTCCTTCCGTCCCCTGCCAGCTGGGCTTGCAGATGTCACCTCAGGGTCCCGGAGGGGGTGGTGGGCGATCAGCTTGACGCCTTCATGTTCCATCTGAGATCGGATGACCCCATCCTTGCCTCGGGCACCTTGCTACTTGGCCTGTTTGGATCCTGCGCCTAGGAAGCTCTGGCTTCTTGTGCTGCTCTGCTTTACTCATTGGCAAGCAGGCCATGTGGCCCCCTGATGATCTGCTGCTCCCGCCTGTCGCCACCTCCTGATTCTTTATTGGCACCGTGGTGTGGCAGGGAGGGATGCTGAAGCTGGGGGCGACAGGAGGCGTTCATCATTCCTTGCTCCTTTGACTGTGACAGTGCTTGCTTTGGCCTAGTGGCCTCCCTCCCCTTTTACAATGGGTCTTCTCCTGGGGGCCAGCTAGGCACGGGTGGTTAGGTTGTCACCTGCCCCCTCCTTCCCATCTTGACTGGGTACTTCTCGGAGTCGCATCAATGTGGGGCCCGTCCGCCTTCCTGGTGACATGGTGAAAGACAATGGCACAACACTGCGCATGAAGTCTTGTATTGACAGGTTCGCCTCGCTGGTGGCAGCTGTCCGAGTCCGCCCTCTGAGTCTACGGGGAGCACCAGCCTGACCAACTGATGTGGCAGCTATCATCTAAGCCATTCAGGCCTCCTGAGAAGCGGCAGAGGCAAAGGTCAGAGAGGTGGGGATGGATGTGATGCTCCTGCAACAGGACCGTCGCAATGTCGCTGATAGGGTGTCTGAGGCCAAGGAACAAATCTCGCAACCTAGAAGACGAGGTGGCTGATCTTAAGAAGCCAGTTGCCAGGCAGACTTTCAGTTCCTGAACCCCTGAGGCCATAGCCCAGGATGCAGAAAACCGGTCCTGCTATAATAACCTCCGCTTACTCCAGTATTGGAACTTTAATAGATTCACATGCTTGAATCATTCCTCATCGTCGAGATGGGAGTCCCCGGTATTCTAAAAAAATAATAGTCTCCATAGACATATACACATAAGGCCTACGCCTAATACTCTTTTATAACATATCTATGTCCTTTAAGAAAAAGAACCAAACTCAAAACTCAACCAATCAGAAGAGACTACCCTGTAGAACCTTCCTGAGAGAGGCTCCAGTCCCTCAGATTTTCGATCGCACGTTGTGCTAAGGGAGTCTCCAGTGAGCTCTGCTCAGTTTTCTTCTCTTTTCTGGCTTGGAGGGTTTTTTCACCATTTCAGCTTTCTATCAACTCATTGAAGTTATTTGTAGGTGATTCAAATTGATGTCCACCATGTCAGAAATGCCTAAAAATGGTTTATTCAGAGCCTGTGGAACCTACAGGAAGAAAAAGCTGCATATTGACGATAAGCATAAGGACTGCTTATACTGTTTTTAACCTGACCACAAGCCAAAAGAGTCCAAGGTATGTCGTACCTTTTCTACTAAAACTCTTAAAGAACGAGAAGGAAGACTTCTTTTGTGGCTTCAGAGACTGAAAAATAGAGATGATGGGGTGTCCGATGAGGAGAGTGCTGCATCATCTAAAGCCTCCTCAAGAACACCTCAGAGATTACCTTTAGATTACCCTGAGGGCTCATGGTCGCAGCCACCAAAAAAAGCGTCAAACGTCTGTTGAGTCCTCTCACAAACAGACTGAAACTACCACCAAAGCCCTTCATGAGGAAAGAAAAGTTTTAAAAATCAAGAGACCGGTTTCAGAACCTAGAACACCAACTATGATATTGAAGCATACCTTCAAGGAACCTACCTCAGCTCCACAGTTAAGCACCCCGTCGACGACACCACCGTTGACGAGAAGATCATCACCTGAGGGGGTTCTGGTAACGACAACGGTGTCTTCAATCAATACTGTGACGGTTTCTGCAGCATCGATATCGTCGACGACATCGTCGATGGGTACCGTACCTTTACCGTTGACGAAGCAAATTGTATCGTCAAAGTCTTCATCGATGATGAAGGGTCAACTTCCGGTGAAGATACATCCGTCGACGACATCACTCCCGCCGACGATCCCGTTGACGGAGACCTCGTCGAGAGAAGCAGCGTTGACAATGGAAATGTCATCGGCGTTACCGTCGACGATTATCCCTGTTGCCGGCAGTTTGTCGTCTACGACGATTCTTCCGTCGACGGAGCAGCCGCCTTCTTCAATGAAAATTATTCCGGTAGTGATGCAATCGTCGACAGGATCGTCGACGACACCGTCGACGAGGAAGGAAAAGCAAAAAGTTCAAAAATTGCTGTTAACACCAGCTGTAACCTCACCTAGTCAGGTGCAAGCCCTTTTGCCATCACAATTTTGGTAGGAAGAGGATGAGGAAGATGAAGAATTTGATGAAGATAGCCTTTTTAGGACAGCCATGAGTCCATTTGATCTTCATGTTAAATATCAAGAGGAGTCTGATGAGGATGATGGTTATGGACGTCCATATTACCATCCACAACAGCAATATCACCAGCAGGAAATTATGTACCTACCTACAAGGCTAATGACAGACCTGCAATTTATGCTAGCAGACTACAAAAGGAGATTTCTGCCATAGCAGAATATACAACAGGTTCTGCCTCCTCCGCCTTCTCCTCTTGTTATTCCACAGACACAGGTTGGTTCTCCTGTTCTTCAAAAGTCTCCTAGGGTCCATCCTCCTACTCCAGCTCCTCCTGTTCAGCAGTTAACATCCTCTGATGAGGAAGTAGAGAGAGAGAGGAGGGAGAGATTCAACAAGATGAATGGGATTCCTACATCATCCCCACTCCGACATCTTCATCTCCCCAACAAACGAATTCACCTCCAGAAGATATTGGGGGTTTTCACAACCTTCTGGAGAGAGCTGCTAAGCGCTTTGATTTACTGATGCCTATGCATCAGCAAGACTGTTTTATGTATGATTTCAAAGAGCTTTTTAGGAAAACAGTAAGATCTTTACCTATAATAGATTACATATTGAAGGAGGGGCTAAGGAGCAGCAGCGGTTGCCGAGACTAGACAAAAAGTATAAAGCTATGGATGATGCTCCAGCCTGTTTAATAGGTCACCCAAAGGCAGATTCAGTGATTTCTCAGGCAGCGCAGCGTCGCTCTAAAAATCCTTCAGCTCCCCTGACTGCTCCTCCTGACAAAGAAGGAAGAAAGCTTGACAACATAGGCAAGCGTTTTTCAACGATGTCTGCTATAACGGTCCAAACAGCAACTCTCTGGCTTTACTGGGCCGTTATAATAGGCAGATGTGGTCGGACTGGTCACCACTTTTGGACAAACTCCCAACAGATGACAAGGAGAAAGCTAGAAGAATACTTCTGGAATGCGAACGGACTGCCTCGGAAGTGATAGACTGTGCTATGGATGTAGCTTCCACTGGGTTCAGGCAGCTACCAGGAGCGGCAGTCTTGAGGTGTCAAGGCTGGCTCAAAGCTACCACATTGAGACCTGAAATACAAACAAAAATCCTTGACCTCCCTTACAATGAAGAAGAGTTATTTTGCAGCCACGTTGACGAAGCCTTGCAGACCATCAAATAAGATACTGATACAGCTAAGTCTCTGGGGTCTTTACAGTTCAGAAAGACTACTTTTCTTGGTTCACGAGGAAGAGGCTATCAGTCTTACAGGTCAGGATACTTGCAATCCCAGTATTCAACGTATCCTGCAGCCACTCAGCAATATAGACCAC
Source organism: Triturus cristatus (assembly GCF_964204655.1). Classification (NCBI taxonomy): domain Eukaryota; kingdom Metazoa; phylum Chordata; class Amphibia; order Caudata; family Salamandridae; genus Triturus; species Triturus cristatus. Next base: position 306,789,270 of record NC_140581.1, read on the forward strand.
ATTATACTAGCCGCAACCACCTGCGGCAGCCTACAACAAGGCTTCCTTCAGAGGAAAATCAGGATGCCAGGGTAAGGAGCCCGGTCGACGACAATGACCTCTCCCGGCTGTCGGCCTCTATCTGACTAGCTCCATCCAAAGTGCGAGGCAAAATAACCCGTTATTTACAACAGTGGTGGGAAATCACGTCGGACCGATGGCTCCTAAACCTTATCCAATTCGGTCACTCTGGAGTTTGTAAAGATCCCGCCAGTGAATCCTCCTCAACCTTGCTTCCAGAAACATCTACACCTCTTAAAGATGGAAGTTACCAACATGTTACAAAAAGGAGCGATTGAAGAAGTTCCTTTCAATCAGAGAGGAAAGGGGTTTTACTCCCAGTTTTTCTTGATACGAAAAAAGCTAAAAAACTTGAGACCGATCATGGATTTGAGGAACTTGAACAAATTCCTCAAAAAGCAAGTGTTCGTATGATTTCTATTCAGGATGTGCTTCACCTTCTCAACAGAAACAATTACATGGCGTCTCTGGACCTCTAGGACGCAAAATTTCATCTACGATACACCGAAAACACAAAAAGTTTCTAAGATTTACGGTGGCCGGCAGTCACTTTCAATTCCGCGCTTTACCCTCTGGATTAAAATCGGCTCCCCGCATTTTCACGAAATGTTTGGCTCCAGTAGCAGCATTTCTAAGGCAGAAGCATCATCAAATTTTCCCTTACCTAGATTATTGGCTTCTCAAAGCCCCCACGTACGAAGCAGCAAAAGCATCCACCAAAGCTTGCCTACAGCTTTTCGAGAACTTGGGCCTCACTTTAAATGTGGAAAAGTCAATCTTACGACCATCCCGCGGACTGGTGTTTCTGGGGGCAACCCTAGACACCATGAAAAACATGGCCTATCCTACTCTGGAGAGACAACAGAGGATAAAATCCTTGGAAAGCAGGGTCCAAAAAAAGAAAGTCCTTTTCAGTACCCCTATTCAAATCCCTCCTAGGGATGATGTCTTCTTGTATCCCTCTCATACCTCACTGTCGGCTTCAAATGCGTCCTCTTCAGGAGGCTTTGAACGAACAATGGATACAGATAGAGGGATCTTTCGGCGATCTGACCAGATTACTCCTTCCATGATAACGGCCTAGGACTGGTGGACGCAACCTCACCGGCTCTCGCGAGGTCTGTCGATCCTATCACAGACTGTTCCTCTTGTGATTACCACGGACGCATCACTAGGGGGCTGGGGTGCTTTCTTACAAGACTTACAGGTCAGAGGGAAATGGCTGTCTTCCCACAAGGATCTTCAAATCAATATTCTTGATACAGGGTACATCGGTGCTTGTCAGGACTGACAACACCACTACAATGCACTACCTCAAAAATCAGGGTGGAACAAGATCTCTTCTGCTCTGTCAGGAAGCCCAGCTCATATGGCGATGGGCAATTCATCACAAAGTGCATTTATCAGCACAGTACGTCCCAGGGAAACAAAATGTCACAGCGGACAAATTGAGCAGGCTAAACATTTCTTGCCACGAGTGGGAGCTGGACCCGCACACTCTAGACAACATTTTCTTCCAATGAGGCAAGCCAAACATAGATCTGTTCGCATCTCCAGAAAATGCGAAATGCCGGTACTTCGCAAGTTGGCATCACCATCGAGGTTCATGGGGGAATGCCTTTTCAATAGCTTGGTCCGGCATATTTGCTTACGCCAAATTGCTCTTCTGCCACGAGTTTTAAAGAAGATAAAGACAGAAGCTTGCAAAGTAATTCTGATAGCTCCAGCCTGGCCTCGTCAGCACTGGTACAAGGAACTACACCTACTGTCAGTCAAGTCTCTGATTCACCTCAGACCAATTACGTCTCTCTTGACAATGAACCAAGGACAAGTCTGTCATCCAAACCCCAGTTCTCTAAAATTGGCAGCCTGGTCCCTGAGTTCCGGGAATTTCAACACCTGAAAATCCCACAGGACTGTAGACAGGTGCTGGCTAAAGCAAGAGCTGATAGTACTAACAAGACTTACTCCTTGAAGTGGAAAAGATTCTGCAGGTGGTGTACCTAGTCTAACGATTGCCCTCTCCATTCTCCTCCTGAGGAAGTCTTGCCTTATTTGCTTTTCTTGGCTCGCTCAGGTTTAGCCCACACGTCAATTAAGGTCCATTTGGCCACTATTTCCAGTTTCCGCAGAACAGCTAAAAGGCCATCTCTATGGTCCTGCAGGGTTATAAAACAGTTTGTAAAGGGGCTTTTTCGAATGTTCCCCTAATTAAGGCCACCTCCTCCTACATGGCAATTAAATACAGTGCTCAGTCAACTAATGAAGCACCCGTTTGAACCTATTCATAAAACGAATATGAAGTTCCTATCCTGGAAGGTGGCTCTTCTCCTAGCTCTTACTTTGGCAAGAAGGGTGGGAGAACTTCAAGCTTTCACTACTGAAGAACCCTTCTTACAATTTAAACAAGCTGAGGTTATTCTACGAACAAATCCTAAATGTATTCCTAAGGGCCCTTCGGATTTCCATCTTAACAAACCTATTGTGCTGAACTCATTCTTCCCAAATCCGCAGCCTGCAGCGGATCGTGCTCTGTACTCTCTAGATGTTAAAAGGTGCCTAAAATTTTACTTGAACAGGACTAAGTCATTTTGTAAGTCAAATCAACTCCTAATTGCATACAGTGCACCTAGAAAAGGTTTCTCCATTACTAAACAAGGGGGGCATCCTCTAACATCAAGAGTCCGTGCCCATTCTACAAGAGCGATATCCACATCTACAGTGCTGTTTGCAGGTGTCTCCCTGCCGGACATTTGTAGAGCAGCGACATGGAAGACGCTGCACACATTCACCAGGCATTACTGCTTGGATGCTGAGAGTAAGTGAGATGCGGCAGTAGGACAAGCAGTTCTCAGATATATCTTTCAATAAGGTGAGCCTTCTTCTTGGTTTCCTTCCCACCATCCTGAACTGTCTCACATTTTCAATGGTTGAAATTTTTCATTTTGCTTATGCATTTATATGTATATATTGTTGTACATGATTGATGCTTTCAAGAATGCATTTACAGTTGTAATTTATGGCATGCAATTGTGGTGCTTACTGCTAAGTATTCTGATTCAAGCATGTGAATATATGAAAGTTCCAATACTGGAGTAAGAAACCAGTTACTTACCTGTAACTATAGTTCTCCAGTATTGGAATCTTTCATAGATTCACATGGGACCTTCCCGCCACCCCTGGAGAAGGCCCACTACTTATCTCAGTATTTTTCTATTATGCGCACTTGTGCTTGGAAAATCTGAGGGACTGGAGACTCTCTCAGGAAGGTTCTACAGGGTGAGTTTTGAGTTTGGTCCTTTTTCTTAAAGGACATAGATATGTAATTAAAGAATATTAGGCCAAGGCCTTATGTGTTTATGTCTATGGAGACTATTATATTGTATAATACCAGGGACTCTCATCTCGACGACGGGGAATAATTCAAGCATGTGAATCTATGAAGGATTCCAATACTGGAGAACTATAGTTACAGGTAAGTGGGATTTCCTGAGGGGGTCGAGGCCTCTGGCAAGGATCATTTTCTCAACGACTGTCTTAAATTCTGGATTCCAGAGGTCGCCCTCTCACTATGGTGTGTTGTAGAGAGGGCACACAGAGCCCAACCCAGCGTCGTGCCAACCCATGATCACGCAGATCCTTAACTACCGCGATACAGATGTAATCCTCCAGGAGGTATGCCTCATTTTCAGTTAAATCGAGTCATAATTTTCCTGACTACACTATGCTAGTCCAGGCTCAGTGCAAATCCTTCGACACAGTGAAGGCCAAACTGAAAGCTCTCGCATTGCCCTACATGTTGATCTACCCGGCCAAATTGAAAGTGATCTGTGACTCCCACACTCGCTTCTTTACAAGCCACAAGAAGACCTGGGAATGGGCTGTTGAGCACAGTCAGCATGATCCATCACAGTTTCGCCAAGAGGACTAGGAGCCTCGATTGCAGCAGCGGCTGCTCGGCTATGGCAGAGGAGCGTCGATCCACCTGCCAACAATGAAATGATAATAAAACATGTTTATTTTTATTAATATTATTATTTTTCTCCTACAATGGAGTCTTGGGGGCGGGCCAGTGTGATGACAGGCTGGAGGGGAAGTGTTGGGCACTGCTTTTCAGTGCGCATGATGGTCTGGCCGTCTGTCTCAGGGCCACTGGTAAGGTCTACCGGGTGCCAGGAGGGTCTTGAAGTCTTGGGGGGGGGAGGCTGAAGATGCCACAGGGATTTGTCTAATTCCTCTGGGACTGAAGGAGGGTCCTGGACCGGAGCTCAATGACTTCACACTCGGGAGCAGGGACCCACACCGGGTGACCTACAGGGGTTTGCCCGTGTTGGGGCCAGAAGGGGGATTCTCTCACCTTGTCTTTTCTTTCTCTGCCCACTGTTGGGGGCGGCGGGTTGAGCCGATCCATGTTTTTTTTCCCACTTGTCAATTGATCCTCTGTAGGAGGAGGTCCACCTCTAATGCCTGTTTATCTTCTGCTTGTTATGTTCTTGTGGCTATGTTTGGGTGACAAATGCTTCTGAGGTGGAAGTATGGGGAGGGTGGAGTTGGGGGGATTGAGAAGTTTTGTTTTTTTGTCTGAGTTTTTACTTGGTTCAGTGGTTGCACACACTATGCACTGCTTGTGCATGCCGTAACCCTCCCCCAGCAAGCTTTGCAGGGGAGCTGCTGACCGCCCCTCCCATGGAGACCCCAGCTTTGAACTCCCCTTTTCTCCTCTGCAGTGGTTATGGCTGGCTTTCAGGTTGTGATGAGGAACGTCAATGGTCTGCTAGACCATATCAAACATGCTGCTGTCCTTCGCTACGCTAAGAGACCATGTCTGGGGGTCTTGATGCAACAAGAGACTCATCTCCTGGGTACCAATTGCTCCTTCTTGTGCAGGTTCAGCAGGATCGGACATAGCATGCAGGATATGTCAGGGCTCTAGTGGTGTAGCTATCCTTCTGCGTAGATCATCCCCCTTCGTGGTGACCTGGGCGACCTCTGACCTGCAGAGCCGGTATGTGGCGGTCGAGATCACGCTGTATGGGAAACCCATCAATCTCCTCAATTTGTTTGCACTGTCGCTCCAGTCCTTCACGATGCTTATTGGGATTATATCTGGGTTTGCCCAAGGGACTGCCATTCGGTCCTGCTTCAGGCCCTCTGGCAGGTCACCTACAATGGGGAGCACAACAGCGGCCTCCTGGATGGAGTTCCTAAGTCTCTGTGATGCATGGAGAACCTGGCATGCAATGGTCTGGAAGTACACACACATGATGACGTCGACTAAGACCCTTCGAGAATAGACCTCCTTCCACCAGCCACTGATATCTATCAGTCAGCGTCGTGTATACTCCTTAGGGGCATCTCTGACCACTCACCGATGCTTGTCTACTTTGGACCTCCAGCTCAGTCTAGTCGTTTGGTGTGGCATCTTAATGCCTGGTGCCTCACAGATGAACGGCTCCAGTAACACCTCCAAGCGGATCTTGGCTCCTACTTCGAGACCATCATGGGTTTGGTTGCCTCTGCTGGCTCCCTTTACGCAACTAGTAAGACCACGATTTGGAGGATCCCTAAAGCCCCGAAAGGCTTCACCAGCAGCTCAAACTCGATCGAGGCTCCCTGCGCCAATTAGAGCATAGCAGTGCTGGCAGGCATCCCCACCTAAAGGGTCTTCGAATGCTGCTACAATAACGGGAACTCCTTTATTGGCTTGCTATGGGTGAGATGAAGTTGCATATAATCCAGGCTCTAGGGATGTGATAGGCTGCTGCCTCACTGGCGATGAGGACAAGGCAGAAGCATTCACTTCTTATTACCAGGCCCTATACACCCACCACCCTCAGCCCAAGCTGCGAACCTCGAGTCAACTATCTCAGTGGACGAGGTGGAGACGGCCAAAGGGGACCTAAACATTGACCGGACCCCTGGAATGTACGGGTTCCCAGTGGATTAACATTGGTGGTTCCGCTCCGTGCTTTCACCTCACATGTACTCTGAATCCGAGCAGCGGAGCACCTTTCGCCCAGAATTGGATGCAGCCACCATAGTGGTCCTTCCCAAAAAGGAGCTTGCGGCCGATACCTGCACCTCATCCCATTCCATTTCATTGATTAATGCAGAGCTCAATATTTTTGTGATGCAGGTGGTGCCTCACCTTCCTTGTCCATGCTGATCATGGCAGCTTCATGCTCCACCTCCATACTTGTCATTGCATCCGCAGCTTCATGCCCCATCTTCATACTTGTCATTGCTTCCGCCAAGTCAATATCGCTCTCGCCAGCTGCCACAAGCTCACAGACACCACAGTGATACTTCTGGTTGACTTCGAAAAGGTGTTTGCCGCGGTGGACTGGGTCTACCTAGGTTTTGCACCACAAAGGCATCTGCCCTAAATACAGCCGGGTGTCCCTTCCTCTGTAAGGAACCCACTGCCCAGGTCCTCATTAATCATGCGATCCCTGCACCTTTTCCTGTCCTCAGAGGCACTCGACAGGGGTGCCCCTTATCAGCCCTACTGTTTACCATCGAACCCCTAGCTATAATTATCCAACATGATGCCCAGATATGGGTGTGGCGATTGGGACAGGATAGCCTTATATGCGAATGATGTGCTCTTCTTCCTGACTCAACCACAGTTGTTGGGCCCTGGCGCCCTCCATATCCTGGGCATGTTTGAGGAGGCCTATGGCCTCTGGGTGAACTGGCAGACGTCTTTTCTGGTTCCGCTGAAAGGTAATGCGGTGATAGTGAACTGACTGAGTACAATGCCAACTCAACACCTAATGTTCAAGTACCTTGGGCTCCACTTATTGCTCCTGCCAAATCTGGCTCTGATTATCAATCTCACCCCTCTGCTTGCCAACCTAGACAGGCACTGCAGTCTTTGTCCAGTCTCACACTGAACGCACAGGGCAGAGTAAAAATGTTGTTAGTACCTATGTGCCCTACACAAATTCCCATATCCCATCCATGCCTCCTAGTTCACGCAGCTTAAAGCTCTTATCCGTTCCTTCATTTGGCAGGGGAACCCTCGTGCACTGCCTGGAATAAGTGCTGCCGTTCAACATGTGATGGGGGCTTCGGGTTGGCTTATATTGAACTCTCTTACTGGGCATCGCATCTGCTGGCCATAAATGACTAGATGACAGGGGTTGGAGTGACCATAGTGACCATGCACACAAAGAAGAACATGCCCCACTGGGAGTGGACAGGGTCTTAGGTTACCTATACGGCAGCCCTATCCCCAACACCACGCTGGAACGCACTAAGGTGGGGCTGCCCTGCTGGTGCGCTGCTCTCTGATTCATAGAATGGGATTGTAAACTCACACAGCAAACTCCACTATGGAGTGGGCGCTGGCTGTATCCTACAGTCCAAATTGAGGGATTTCATAAATTGGATCAGATCGGCATCCCGTCTCTAAGGGATGTATGGAGCGGCTCCCATATGAGGTCCTTTGCACAGTTGCAGGCTCTCTTCCAATTCGACCAAACGCAATTCCATAAATACTTACAGGTTTGCCACACACTGACCGCCTATTGTGCCGACCTTACATGCCTCCCGGAGTACAACTCATAGGAAGCCCGCTTGGTGATGGACAGCATTAGCAGGGGTGGCGTCTCGCACATATATCACTCGTTCGTTCACCATGTCCCAGATGTAGTCATGCACCCGAAGCTGAAATGGTAGGGTTGGGTCGGGTCGGGGAGCTTGACGAACCGAACTGGTGAAATACGCTTATGGTACCCAGGGAACAGTCATTCCGCCCTGGCTGCTAGTTATCCAACTGAACTTTTTACATTCAACGTACCTAACTCTCCTTTGGCTCTAGCAGGCGGAGTGGCTCTCCACGCCCCAATGCCTCCACTGTGATTGCACCCATCCCAAGGCAGATTTTTTCCATGTGATTTGGTAGTGCCGGTGCTTTACACCAGTCTGGGACTGCATAGTCATACGCGGGTGTTAGGGAGACAAATCTCGCTCATGCCCAGCGTAGGTCTTCCTGGGATCCTGGCCGACATAGGTGGCAGTAGGGACGAACGGACACTGGTTGCCATTGCCTTAGATCTGCCTAAGCGCAGTATATCACGGTGGGGGAGTTTCACGTCCCGGGCGATGGATTGGTGCTTCAAAATGCAGGAGACAGTATACTGAGCACGAGGATGCCCACAAATGCATGCTCGAGTCTGGTGCAAAGGGTGAGACGACTATGGACTCGGTGGCATTCCAGTGCTGCAGAACTGATGCAGGTCCTTAAATGCCTTCAGTGGCTATGGTTGGGCTCGGGTGAAGGAGTTGTGTGCGGTGGGCAGATGGGTGTGCACTATGTTGTTAAAAGGTCAATACATTTTAGTTCTTATATTTTAAAAAATGTGTATAAATATATGTATACCTGTTCCCTACTTTTCCTGCCTCTGATATTCTCGTGTCTGAATTTGGGAATACTCGCATCTGTAGGACTTAACACAAGTGCCTTGACACACGTGTGTTCAGTGTGTTTGCTGCCTCAGAAATATTTCTGAGTAATCTGTTGTTTTTTTGCACATTGCCAGGTGCCTTCTCGCTATCCCTGTTGATTAACTGCAGCTTGGAATTATCGCTTTTATTTCTACACTGCTCATTATTAACATCAGCGTGGAGGTAATACTTTGCAGGCAAATGTCCTTGTTAGGTCTCGATTTCTGCGCTAACGGGTTCAAATGCAACATATACTAATGCCTCTGAGGCTTCAAATGAAAGCAGTTCGTCTGCCAAATGTTGTTACTTTTAAGTTTCTCCGACTTGCTGCACGAAAATGATATAAACTGTAGGTATATAAGCTCCCTTTAGTGAGAAATGATTGTGTACTGAAAGACATGCTACCCAAATTGCCATTATACTGAAGAGCTTCAGGTCTGCAGCTAGTACGCATGGATGTGTTACATGGCTTGGCAACTAGGCAGCTTTATCATACAAAAAATATATAATGAAATTAGTATAATATGCTATGTATGTGGACTAAACAGTTTTTTGGGCGTATGTTCTATTAACTCTAAAAAAAATTAATTATTGATACAAATGGAAATATATGAAATACATTAGATAAGAATCTACAAAACACTGTCAATTATGGAATACCAAGTTGTGTTTGTGTGGTTTTTTTTTTTGCGCTATTTCAGGAACTGCTGAGGGACCGTTCCGCAAATTTATCTTGCAATAGTAGATCTGTCTCCTAAACATATCTTTAAAAAAATCTAAGTATTCCAAAAAGGGATCGATGGAATGATTGAACTAATCTCAGCTACTGGTAATTAATTACTCAGGCTGCATCCCAATACCTTGTTATTTTGCACACCATATCACCTGAAATTGGACCCAGTTATATACAAATCAGTCTTTACCCTACTCCACTCGGAACAGTCCAGCCTGAACTGCCTAGCCAGGCCCTCCCTGAACCAGAACACAAGCAACTCAGCACAGGTTTTGCCCTAGTTATGGGCTCATCAGCCGGGTATATCTTTGTTCCAGTAACAGTGTGCACGGGATCTATGTCTGGGCATTCCCGTACCACTTGGACTGAAATGCTTGAATTACTCCCAGCCACTGTTGCAAAAACCGGGTGTTTGTGAGGTGTTTTGGGCGCTCATGCAGTTATCATGCAGGGTTTTCGCCCGCAGTGCATTCAATGGTGGGAAGGTATACCCTACTCCCCTTGGTACAATCCTAAAACTGAAGAGCAATGTCTAATCTCATGAAGAACACACTACTCAAATAAATCAACAGTTTTCAAAGAAAAAATATAATAAACAGACGGGATTTCTTTTTTTCCCCCTTCTATTGCTGTGTTTTATTTTCTTCAAACGACCTTAGTGATCCACAAAATTATACAAAAAAGCGATGGATGAAATGCTGGAATCACTTTCATCCACTGGTAAATACTGGGGCCGCATCCCAGTCCATTGTTATTTTGCATACCAAATCGCCTCAGTTTGTACCCAGCTATATGCAAATTAGACTTGACCCTGTTCCAATTAGAATATTCTAGCCTGAACTTCCTAGCCAGGTTCTTCCTCAACCGGAATACAAGCAAACCAGGACAGTTTTTAGGTCTCGGCTAGGCAGCGCATGCGCTGTCTCGTCGAGAGATGCTGTATACAGTATAGCGGGGGAAGCTCCTCCTACATTCCGCTTATCATTTTGACTGGCCGCAATTCTAAATGCTCTATTTTTATTGGTTTTCGGGAACTTAATCCGCCTCCTGACGGCCATGTCGTCATTTTCCACCTTCCGAGGCTATCGGCCCCTTTATTGCCAACACAGTTTTGTTCCCCTGCCTCTCCCCGTTCCCTCCCGTAGTCCGTAACTTCTTGGACCATCACCACCCACACTACCCCCTCCTGTCCATGCCTTCTTTCACGCACGCACTTCTGTTGAAAATGCAATAGGTCTTGCGTAGATACAAGTCCTATTGCATTTCCAATGCTTGTTTGTCGTGTGATTGGTGGATGGATTCACACTCTTTGTCTCACATGCACGCGATGCCTTACATCGTACGCATGCGGGACAAAACAGTGGCGTTGCCCGCAGCGCCTGCACCCGCCACTCAGCCACAGCTGCTCCATCCCAGCGTCAGCCTGCCGCAGCTCTCCCTCAGCCGCGGCCAGCCCTGCCAGCCTGCAGCTCCAGCGGCCACGGCTCCACGTCGGACGGGCTAAACAGGCAAAATAGCGTCAAGGGCCGAGATGTCAGCGGGCCCGGACCGCCCCACAGAGCCCTCATGGGCCCTGAGTCTCCCCACGGAGGTTGCATGGGCCCTGAGTCTCACCCCGGCTCCCGGAAGTTTCCCCGGCCTCCCACCTCACTGTCCCCGGCTGGCGGGCCTCTGTCCCCATCCACCCCTCCGGACCTGGCTCCCGAGCGGAGCTGCGTACTGTGCTGCCAGGAGCTGAAGGGGCCGCTGCGATCACACCGTCTGCTTCTGATGCTCCACCAAGATGCAGGTCCTCTGCGAGCAAAGGTACAGCTCCGTGTGCCGGTAGGTGCTGGACAAGGTAAAGGTGCAGCATGGCTGGGTAGCGACAGCTGTCAAAATGGCAGTCTGGGGGAACTGGGCGAGGGTGGAATAACCTACCCTCTTGAAACACTGAACTTACTTCCCTACCCTAAACTCTACTGTATCAAAACAGACCACTTTCAGTGTCTAGTATGTATTTGTATCGAGGTTTATATCTGATTCCGCTGTGTGATGCAGTATATTCACAGCTCGACCTTTAACTCTGTCGCAAGAGTGACAGTTAAGTAGAAACGTGACATACCCTACGCTCTCGAAGCGTGCCATATGTCATCCTCGAAATCACACAGCCTTCACTCTTGTCAACTCCGGTGTGACAGATCAGCCTTCCTTCAGAATGACTATTTGCAGCCTGACAGAGCAGTTGTCGCTCATTGTGCAATTTCCAATAAAATATCACACTCCACCCCCCACCCACTTGGTTAAGGATTGTCTGTTGTCAGTGAGTCACTCCACCGTGTGAAAGTGTTCATTTCCCCAGTCCTAAGAGCCAACCTTCTTTTTGTTTTTCATTAGTCGACTCTTTCACAGAGTGGTCTTCTGCCCAAAGTCAGCTGTCCGTTCGATTACATCTGTTGTTCCCCAGTGAGACAGCCCTGAGCTTTCAAATGAACCTACCGCAATATTCTATACCCCAGTCCAAGACCTAAGACTTTTCCCAGTTCCCCACATAATCCATAATTTCTTAATCAGTCAGACATCCCCCTGTAAATATATTTTTCTCTCAGTACGATATATTTTAAATAGCGTTCTCAAAATAAATTCTCCCCTAGTGTGACAGATCATCCATCCTGCTTTTGACAGCGGCATCCCAGCGTGGACCATGAGCCCTCTTCCAAATTGTCGTCTCTAGTTGGCCAGACTAAGCTTCTGTCGTTGTGTCCGATATCTCTTTCTTCAGTTTATTATCCCTCTTAGTGAAAGCTAGCCCCCTCAATAGGCCAATTGTCTAACAAATTTACATCCCCTTAGCCTGCAGCTCCCACTGTGAAACCTATAGTGTCACCCAGTATGCCAGCCCAGTTGTGCAGGTCAACATTCTTTGTATTAATCTCTATGTGATCCTAAACATAACGAACATTATCAGGCCCCATTGTATGAACATTGCCTCAAAAACAGATCTAGTCACTAGTTGGAGTTTACTACCCAAATAAAAAAAAAAAATCTATCACAGTTTTCAGATATTCACTTGTTCTATTTCTGGCTTGACTTTCAGGCTCATGAATCTTGCCAGATTTACTATTGCCTCCAAAGTTTTCAGCAGGACTAGGGAGGTAAATATGCGCCGTTGAAATTACACAATTTTGCTTGAACCTTGGTCATATCCTGGAATGTTAGTTTTAAGGCATATAGTGCAGCCATCAATTGATTTCATCTTTTTACCCACCGTGTAGATTCTGGAGCAAAGGTATAACCTCTGAGCTACCCTGTATTTCTTCTATTTCTCTGCCAATGGTGGTTACTTTTTTTCAGCATGAGAAAGTCACCCTTTTTCGGAACAAAATACTTTAATTTATCCACTTCCAATCTGCAAGTTGGGATGCACCTCTATTAACAGATTTGGTGTATTGGATGAGACTCTGTTCAGATCTCAAGTATTGGGTTCATGGCCCCATTCCAGTTTCCACTAAATTAGTCATAGAATCTCACTTTAACTCTGTTCAGTGCTTTCTTTCGCTTGACGGAAGGTGCCAGATGGCAGGAGACCTTTCCTCACAGACTTACCGCCCTCAAACTTGCAACGAAGGGCTGTGCCTCACTGCAGGATCCATTAAGGGACTCTAACCAATATAAAGCTAAATATGTGTCATTTGGTTATGTAGTGTAGATTTTGAAGAGTCTGGTACATTGCAGTCTAAATTCATAGGCTGAGGACAATATGATGTGTACCACCTCCCAATATGCTTTTAGCTTTTGTGTGCTAAGGGGGTTGTAAGAAACGATATTATCATACTATAAGTGAATTAGGCCTCAGTCTTGAAACGAGCTGCGGCTGAGCTCCCACACTGTTCAACCAATCTAGCACCTGTATTCCAGAGGATTCACACGCATAGCTTTCCTAGTTTGACCCAAGGAGCAATGACTTTCTCAGAGAAAAATGCCTGTGATAATAGGATAGCAATATCAAAACACATTACAGTTACAAAAAATAAGACATTTTCCAAATCAAATTGTTAAAAGGAAACCATTTTAATTATTAATATGATCAAAATGAAGTAGATCTTACGTTTGAAAGAGGAGATTTTTAAAAAAAAATAAGGAACTGGGGTATTTTAGCACTAAATGCACCCTCCGGAAAATAAAAATTAAGCAATGCAAAAAACACCATGGTTTATTTTTGTGTTAAGTGCAGCCTCTGAAAATGCATGTGTGAACACACCAATGCTCTGGCTTCTCAAAGAAACGTCCACTATGGTGGTGTGGTTTGTCCAACTTTGACGCTGAAATTAAGAAATTTGCCCCCAGTGAATGTTTATGAAACAGCGCTTCATTAATTTCAAGTCCCAACTCAATAAAAGAAATTACAAGAGTTCTATAACTGTTGTGTTCTGGAGTTCCAAACACCCGCCCACCCCCTCTCCCCCAAAGTAATGTTCCTCTCACGCTAGGCCACAGGTTGTAGTGACAAAAAAACCTTTCCCTTCATCCAGTCTGAACCACAGACAGAAGTCCAGTTTAACTGGTCTTGCAGGTTTTGGTTCCCTGGAGGTGCAGCAAGCAGAAGGTTAGGTCCCCGGCACAGGCTTTTTCTTAAAAGATCTTGGAGCCCGCATCTTTAGGTCTAGCATTCAAGACCTCTTGTATATACTTTAGGATATACTTATATGTGTATGTACTTTGTGGGCTCTAGAGATCAGCCCTAGGACTTGTCTGCTTCCGCTTAGGGACTTTTTTTTCAGTTCAACTGCCTCTATTTAACTGTTTTGATAGAGAACAACCAGCACAGGTCAGTTAAATACCAGAATTGCTTTTTGCTTAGGGACTATCAGCCTTATGCATCAACCCAAAATCCAGTCGGTAAAATACCGATTCGGTAATAGCTCCCGGTATTAAGGAAAAAATGCCCAATCCCAATGCATCAACCCAAAAGCAGAAATCGCTATTTAAGGAATCCTTAAATAGCTATTCTTTAAATAGGGATTCCTTAAATACCGATTCCTTAAATAGCGATTGCATTTAAGGAATCCTAAAGTGAGATTCCTTAAATGCAATGCATCAAAGTTAAAAAATTAGCGATTTCGCTAATAGGGGGAGCAAATTACCATGAAGATGAACTGCATGGTAATTTGCAAAAACTTAGAAAAATGCACTTTTGTGCATTTTTCAAAGTTTCATGTTGCACACACACATGCCCTTAGAGCATGTGTGTGTGCAACATATGTGCACATATCATTTTCAGGGGTGCAACAGCTGGCACCCTGGCACCCTTGAAAGTGCTCCCGCTATTAGCGATTCGGTAATACCGAATCGCTAATACAGACTGGCTTTACATTCATTCCTATGGGCCTCCAAGCCCATAGGAATGAATGGGTAGGTATTCCTTATTACCGATTCGGTATTACCGAATCGGTAATAAGGAATATTAAGGAATCGCTATTTGAATAGCGATTCCTACATGCATAGCCTTTTGCTATTCCTTATTAGCGATTCCTTATTTTTCGCTAATAAGGAATCGCAAATGCTAATGTTGATGCATATGCCCCTTTATTTTTTTATTTTTTGGGCAACTGCCTCTATTTAACTTATTTGATAGAAAACGACTTGCAGAGGTCAGTAAAATACCAGAATCACTTTAGCATTCTCTAGATTACAGTCAATAGACGTTGTCTTCCATGAGCACAATCTTGTATTTTAAGTGATATGACCACCGAAGGCCCAGATTTGATATTAAAAACAGAGCTTTGGACGACACCGATTCCCGCCGAAATGCAACATTTCTCGCCATGTGTTCCCATACCTGGCGTGTCACGCAGTTTGATGCTTACTTTCCCTCCATGTTAAGGAACAGTAGATGTTTCAGCACCCAGGCTAATATGCTGAATAGCTAAATACAGATAAGGTCCCAAAGGCAAGACCGATTGCATTGCAAATGCTTGTTTCCCTAGTTATGAGCTCATCAGCCAGGTACATCTAGGTATTTTATTTGTTCTGATGAAAATATCTTTTTCTTCCCTGCTTGGTTTATATCCCAAATAAAGCTTCCTGGCTGCACACAATCTCGGTTCCTTCTTTCTTATACTTCATTTCAGGATTTTTGTAGACCACTGAAATGAGGTTGTGTGTTCTGGTCTTTCCATTTTTGCCATTTTGCAATTGATATACGCTTTCTCATGGTCTACGGTTCAATTGAAGAATGTGAGATCGAGTGCTCCACTTGGTAGTACCTAAACTGCTCCGATCATGAAAGGATCAAGTCACTTGTTCACCATTTATTTGTAAAGCACAAACTAACTAGTTCGTATCTAGGTGCACATGTTAATACAAGGAGAAGTGGAAGAAGCAAGCAGGTATAATGGGAAGAAACTTAGCAAAAGAGTGATGTTTTCACAGCCTTGACAAAGGCGAAACATGATTATTAATTGTGAATGTGAATAGGGAGCTTGTTCCTGAGTTTAGCTCAATAAACTAAATTTCCTACCACCTGGAGCAATCAGAAGCATCAAGTTGATCGAAGGGGACTGCAAGCATCCATTTGAAATATTTTTATTTTTATTCAAATAGTATTGGCTCATTCCATGGACATATTTGCAGGTCAGGAACAGAATACTGATTCTAATCTTAGTTTTTATGAGTAGTCAGTGGATTGATTTCCGCAGATGTGAGAATTGTGCATAGTTCAACAACGAAGCGCAATGCCATATTTTGTAGCCTCGAATTTGCCAATCCAGGAGTCCACAAAAAAGACCATTGCAATAGTTGGACTTTGAGTTAATGAAGACTCCAAGAATTATTTTGTGACTATATGTGAACGACTCTAAATAAAACCAGCATTCATCATCCAGTGTATGAAATGAGAGGAGAGACTTGTGTTAGAGCGCCGAATGATGCAATGATTTTTGACGACCGGAGTAGCAAATTGCATGGGACGTTCATTAAATTGGGAGGTGGAGGACTGACCTAAGGGTGGTACATAGGTGTTTTGAACCCAAAAGGACTACTGTTTTAGAGGCTTTAACCTTGGGGCCTCTGAATATCAGCCAATCTGTAATCTTGAGAATCTCCATTTTAAGGTCTCAAATGTGTCCAAAGTCCCAGTTATCTGTATATGGATCTAGATAGAATTGGCACATGAGCAAAATTATAGTTCCTCACAGTGAACCAGATTGAAAATTGTCCATAGATGATATATGTTAAATAGAATGGGCAATAATGCAGAGCTCTGTAGTATGCCACAATCAATTGGCATTGAATAGCACTTATTTTCTGAAGAAAGAACAAATTGAAGGAATCAGCCCAATCTTGTGTGGCGACAACAAAATTGAGATAATGCCAGTGGCAGGAGATAGGTCCGTACAATTTCAAATAATTCTCATGGTTCATTTACAGCAGAAAGAACGTTTTTTAGACCGGTTGCTTTTTTGGGATCAAAAATGAATTTACGATCTGTAACATAGGCAAATTTCCAAGCAGCTAAAGTTAAAAGTGCTTGAGAGCCTAACCTGTGGCTTTTGCCAGATGGATTATTTTTCTGTAATTCTAATAGTACTTCCATCCAAGAGATAATGCTACTGTGCTGCAACTGAAGAACATCTAGGTTTCTCTCTGAAGTGGATAATTGTTAAGCTTGAAAAATCTTCCAAACTGAAGAGGACATCTGTGTCTACATGTATTTCTGAGGGAATCTGGGTTTTATCTTAGACTCCTGATATTCTAGAATGGACAGATTAAAAATGTCAGATTGATGGAAGATTGTTTTAAAGCACAAAGGTATTGCAGTGGATCGTAGGTGGGTGACCAAGACATTCTCTGCATATGTTGTAAGTTTGAGTTTGAAAGTCTGACTTATTCTGATCTTCATAATTTTTCATCATTCCTACTAAAGTTTGCTAGAGTCTCCAGTGCTTGTGTGAACAGAAGGAGCAAATAAAAAGCATCCCTGTCACTTCTGTTTCGTCTATTAAATAGTTGGGAATGCATTCCTCTACACTATCTCTGGCCTTCGGCGATTTATATGCCACCATTGCTGAGATCCAGAACTAGATCCACAGCCCAATACCTGTTACAAACAAGCATTTCCTTGAGTTAGAGCTCTTGAGATTGTGTAAATGGCAATGTTTTTACCTCTGTATTATGGAGTGTATGTATGTGGTGTGTAGTGGAATTATGTGGGTTGTATTGGATCAGTTGTGTAAATGTGGGGCGTGGAATTGTGTTGTGTGGAGTGGATTTATGTAGCGCAATTATGTGGCATGGTGTGATGTGGAATTCTGTGGATAGTAATTATGTGGTACTGAGTGTTCTGGAATTATGTAGAGAGGGATTGTGTGTTACGGAGGGTAGTTATGTGGAATGGTATTTTGTGTTGTGGAGTGGTATGTAGTGAAGTTTAATTATGTGGTGTGCTGTTGAATTATGTGACACAATGTGGAATTGTGTGGTTTGGATTGGATCTAGGTGGTGTGTTTAGCAATTGTTTTGTTGAGCCGTGTTATGTGGTTTGGTGTCAAATTAGGTGGTGTGGATGGGAAATGTGTGGAGTTGAATTGTGTGGCACGTAACTGTCTGGCCAGCTTTGCATTTTGGTGATAGCAGTTGAGCTCTAAATTATTTCATGGTTAATATTTCCGGGGACTTTCTGACAGTGTATATTCATAATAGATTATCCTAAAGTGAACATAAAAGTACTTAGAAAATAGTTTATTTTTCGTCTTTATCAAACGCAGACGTGTCCACAGAGAATTGGAGCAATCGACCAACTAAGGTTACACATGAGAAAATGTAACAATTTAATGGTGAAAAAGGTATCCGTGTTTGAAAATGAGCTGCATGGATTGACATTAAATGCTAGGTGGCCATAGAGGGGCCTTGCTTGATGTTGGAGGGACCCAGGCCCCACTATTTCTAATAGACCTGGATTTCAAACGCCTGACCTGAAGTTAATAAAAAATAAAGGCAAGCAAAACCAACTGAAATATCCCCTGAAGGGAGGTGGCATGCTGGTTAGGACTCCCCTCAATGGCACCTTTGACTGTCTCACACGGAGAAGCAGTGAAAATCGGCACAGGACCGGCTCCCCTTGGACAGCATTGATTTGACACTCTAGGGCCGTAACACGGATATATGCTTTCGAATGACCAGATAGGCAACTCTTGCAGACTCTTTTCATCCCCACTTCCTCCTTTGTCATCATTGTCTACGTTTGCCTCTCATGCTCTCAGTGAAAGTCTGATCTTGACAAATAAATTCCAGTCCCCAGAAAGGAGTGCCAGTGGCCACTACGTGCAACCACCAGCACAAATTAAGCAAGGTGCCAAATCTGCAGTGACAATGGCGATCCCCTCTGGATCTGACGTGCAGCATCCAACGCTTCCCAGAAAGGGCGCACGATAATTAGTAATGTAGTGCACAACTTCTGCACAGTGCTTGAGGACCACCAGCGGTAGCAACGTGCTGTGCGAAGACAAGGCCAGTGAAATGCCACCCCAGTCTCCACTTTGGCAAAAAAAAACATGGGTGTGTGAGGCATGGCCACGTAGCTAAGCAGATGTTAGTAGGAAATAATGTCATTGTGTGCGCAGAGAAGTTATCCGTCTTTATCATGTCATGTGATCTGATTCCTCGTGGGATCGAGATGCACCGTCTCAAGAAATAGATACATGTATGTACACTATATTTGTAGATGATCTATGTTTATAATTTGGGACATGTGCTTGACATGGATTTAAGTGCAGGTCGACTTTTTGAGTGGAGATATTTATGAACGGCCTGTTTTTGAGTCTGTGTTTTTGCAAATAATGTTTTCCAGTGAAAACACTACATTAAAAGCAACAAACGTGGCTACACGCCGCTGTGACCTGCATGGTGCCTGCTAGGAGATGCCACCCCTCCTTCAGGTGCTTGCAGCAGTGCCTATGCCGGCCTGGGCTTGTATTGGAGGTGAGGGTGGTGATGCAGCTAATACTACCGAGGTGGAACGGGGGCTGCCCGGCCCCTTAGCCTCCTCTTCGTCTAGCATGAGAGGCTGGAGATCGTCCCTCAATTTGGTGATTTCCATGATACCAGGGGGAGGAGTAAGGGAGGGAGAAGAGGAGCGAACAGGGTGGGGAGAGATAAGCGGTAAAGGTTAAGGGGGTGCAGGGTGCCGGGGAAGAGGAAAGAGGAAAGAAAGGGAGAAAGTAATTTGGGAAAGAAAGGAGGAGGGGAACAGTAGAAGGAGGAAGAAAAGATTGAAATGAAGTAAGAGACGCATAAAAGAAGGTGTTCGAAATAAGTGAAAACAAAAAGCGGGAGAGATAAAGAGGACCGAAGGAGTGCAAGGGGAAGAAGGGGTAAAATGGCAGAGAAGTACAAAGGTTTGTGAGTGTTGAAAGAAGAATCAGATGGAGAGGCGAGGGTGAAGGAGAAGAGATCAGGAGGAAAGGAGCAAATGGTAAGAGAAATAGTCCAGAGTTGGAGGTGAAGTGATGGGCGAAGAGAAAAAACAAAGATGAGTGAAAGCACAATATCAGCTACGATGAGGGGGTGTCAAAAAATGCACAAGAGGTGGGGTTAAGCTTTGGAAAATGGTATCAACTGGAATATTTTCAGTGCTTGCCTCCTGGATAACGTTTTTTTTTTGGCAAGAGTCGGTCGGGCTAATCCCTGCTACAGCCCACATAGTATGTACTTGCAAACAGAAGGACCGCATCATGGCGGAATGCGGACATGCTTAAATTGAAAGAAAGATTTACAGGGCCATTGGAACAGCAAGGATATGCATTGTTTTAGCAACACCGCACCCTCTGCATGCCTGCTGAGCTTCATGAAAAGACCTGAGAAACGGCCTGAGGCATTTCCTGTAGAGCCTGAGCCTGGTTCAAGACTCACAAGCAATATGCTGCTTAGGCCGCTTGTGGAGAGCAAGGCACATGCACCCTCCCATACGGATGGCAGCACTCTAACATGAAAACTAACTCCAGAACTACCAGTGCTTTTAGGTGACCTCAAGAAGCCATAATGCACTGCAAGAAACAACCCGTGGGTGGAACATAAAATGTAATCATTTAAACAAAAACGCAGTTGTGGAGATCAGAAGCAGTCCGAGCATGTGCATAAGGAGAGGGGTTCTGATTTAAATACACTAGGCTCACTGCTAAACAGTTCCCACGCAGGCCTCTGCAACACAACAGGTTATGAAATAACTTGCATAACGTAATGTATTGTGAATGCAGAGCCCGCACACTGCCCAGATGAAAAGGGGGGCTCCTGCACACATTCGTGAGCTGTGCTGAATTAAGTTTGCTGGCGCTGAAAGTAATAGGATCCGACCATCAGCATAGGCGGCTAGTGCTATTACCAACGTTTTAATGTACACTTTGAAAAACAAGCAACAGTCCTTCCCTATAAGAATGCCAGCATGGCGGATGCCAACATCACTGATAATTTCAGCCAGACCAACATTTTTTTTTAGAAGAGACAATTTCTGAACTGCGTGTAATAAAAGGATTTCAGGCTTAAAACAGTAACCCACCTACCTACCAGTAATGATGTTTTTGTTAGACATACAAAACTGGCAAATTGAAGACTAAAGTTCCTGGCTGGAATACTTGCAAGATACTGCGTGGCAATGAACAAGTGATTACAACACCGCAGTAAAACTGAAAGATTCTCCGAGCTCAAGACAGGCGCTGTCATTTTAAGAGTGCCCCCTTACATATGTCTCCGCTGTAGGCTGTGGCACAGGTCCTTACTGCAGACCACTGCATGCTCTGCAGTGTGCAGCGCTGCGCCCCAGCACCGGGCGGCGAGAGGCGGCTGCAGCAGCCCTTCTAATAAGAAGCTGCTTGGTTCCATCTCCCCTGCCGGCCTCTGCCCTGTGCGCTCAGGCCGCCGAATCCGTTCCAATTACGGTCACGTTATCACAGATTCCTCATTAAAGACTCTGTGAGGCATTTTCTATGAGACAGGTGCAGAGGAAACAAGACCCGCGGCCGCCATTTATAGGCTTAAAACAGTAACCCACCTACCTACCATTAATTATGTTTTTGTTAGGCATAAAAAACTGGCAAAGTTGAAGACTAAAGTTCTGGCTGGAATACTTGCAAGATACTGCGTGGCAATGAACACGTGATTGCAACACCGCAGTAAAACTGAAAGATTCTCCAAGCTCAAGTCAGGCACTGTAATTTTAAGAGTGCCCCCCTTACATATGTCTCCACTGTAGGCTGTGGCACAGGTCCTTGCTGCAGATCACTGCATGCTCTGCAGTGTGCAGCGCTGTGCCCCAACCCCCAGCACTGGGCGGCGAGAGGCGGCTGCAGCAGCCCTTCTAGTAAGAAGCCGCTCGGATCCATCTCACCTGCCGGCTTCTGTCCTGTGTGGTGCGCTCAGGCCACCAAATCCGTTCCTATTACGGTCAGGTTATCACTGTTTCCTCATTAAAGCCTCTGCGAGGCATTTTCTATGAGATGGGTGGCAGAGGAAACAAGACCCGCGGCCGCCATTATTTAATATGTTAATTAAAAAAAAAAAAAAGGCCAAGCCGCGCACAATGAGACGTGCCTCGTTTATTTGAAAGCCGGTGCTGTGCTAAACCAGTGATTGAAGAGGGGGTAACAAGAGGCAGAGGAAGACTTTTGGCGCACATGCGTACGATGTATAGCATCGCGCGCATGCGAGAGTCTAGGTCAGGCAAAATAGAGTGCGAATGCAGCCAGCCAATCAGAGGTAAAAAAAAGCATTTACAGATGCAATAGGACTCATATTTACGCAAGCCCTATTGCATTGTAAATAAAACTGCCGTCATCCAAGAAGGCAGGAATGGGAGTGGGGGTTTGTGGTGGGCAAAGAAGTGACGGACTGTGGGAGGGAACGGGGGAAGGCGGGGGAACAAAACAGTTTTAAAAGTGAAGGGGCCGATAGCTATGGAAGGAGAAAAATGACGACATGGCCGTCAGCAGGCCGGATTAGGTTGAGGAAAACCAATCAGATTGCAGCTTTTAGGAATTTGGCCAATCAAAAAGATAGGCGGAAAGTGGGCGGAGCGTCCCCAACTATACTGTACACAGCATCTCTCGACGAGAAAGCGCATGCGCTGCCTAGGCGAGACCTAAAAATGGCCGTAAGTACAGATAAATGCACTTCCTGCAAATCTAAAGTTATTGTGGTTGCATTTTTGCGAGTCTGTTGCCATGTTTTTGGTGGAATATTTTCAGGAGTTTAGGTCAGTTAGTGGATGCTAGGCTCTGACTAACAATTAGCGCCTTTTTTCACTGGTTTCCTGAGGCTTAAACTTACTATTTAGCTGAAAACTGAAGACCAAGTACACCCCTTTAGTACTTGACCCTCAGGGTATGTAAGTTGAGTAGTCCAAGGCGTACTCAGTGAGGTGGTGTTGGTTTAGAGGTACAGAACTCAACCGATTAACATCAGTCATTATATCAATGTCCAGCCAGCACTTATATAAAAAAGAAAAGTACTTTCCTTTTGTGCATGGTACAGCACTGTACATAAACATCAGAGAACAGATTACATTGATCTCTAATGTGGATCTTGGGGAAGTTTGGGGAACAGTCTCTGCTGTTTATGAAGGAAATAATTTAGTCAGTAGTTGTGAAAATAAATCCATTGCCCTCATTAGGAAATCCCAGGGAAAACTAATCCTGTGGTGTTCTTCCTTCCTATGCACTGGATAATCCCTTGTCCTAAAATCATGTGGACTTGGGTTCAATGAAATATTTGTGCCCCTTCCTTCCAAGATGAAGATGTTTATGAAACAACATTGGGCATGCTCTTGTCTGCCTTTGACAGGGGCAGTGCAGCTCACCAGTGGTATGCCCCTCTTGCATGGTTGACAGAGTGGGGAAGAGCTCCTTTCTGCCCCAACTCAGCCGATGTTACTGCAGTTCACGAAGCATGAGAATGTGAACTCTCTTCAAGACTGTCGTATTTCTCCACAGACCTCCCAGTTAAAATCCCTGGTTCTGGTTTAAACAGTTTGACTCTTTACTTAGAGAGCTGGTGTTGGATTGTGGGAGAACAGGATATGGAGACTCTTGGACATCCCCCCCAGTAGCGGTGGCTTGGGAATCGCTGATTTTGAATGTTATTATTTATCATCCCAGCCACAGTGGGTGGCACAATGGTTGGCTGGTACTGGCCATGAAGAGATGTGCCAGACAGGAAGACTTACCCCTCAGGAGGCTTTACTGGCAAAGCTCATGATCCAGTGGGTTGACCTCTCACGGCCAGGGGTCTGCTTTCTGTGCACTAGAGTGTTGGAAACAATGTCTGTGAGGAATCTCTGGGAGCCTATTATACCCACCAGCGTTATTATTGGTTAGGTTCCCACATGATGAACTGGACATGATTTATAGAGCCCAGCGGCTGACTGCATGGTCGGATGCTGGACTACTTATAGTGGACGATTGTTTTCAGTTGGGAATATTAATTCCACTAGAAGATTTACTGATGCACTACGAGTTACCCCCAGGCAAATTCTTGCCTGTGACGCTGTAACAAGAGCGGTCAGTGACCTATGGGTCAGTGCTAAAGAGGAACCCAAAACCCATATGGTGCTTCAGCTATTGTTGACGAAGGGTGATGAATGGCACCTAGTGAAATAGTTCTAAAGAACTATGTTGGAAATGGCCAGAAAGCCCCTTATGGCACCCAGGACCAAGTGGGGAGCTTTGTTGGGACCTGACCTGCCGGACCGCAAGTTGACGAGGGTTCTGGCATATCCCAAGCGGATACCTAGGAATATGAAGCTGAAATTTACCCAATTGCATATGACTTATTTAACACCTCACAGACTTCAGGCCATATGCGCTGGAGGACCACAACCGTGTCTGATGTGAAAAATTGGACGCGGACTTCTAGCATATGACTTGGAGCTGCCCCAGGCAATGCCCGTTTTGGGGAGGAGTAATACATAGGCTAACCTGTACACTGGGTCGTCCAGTTGCTTGCTCTTGAAACGTATGTTTGCTAGGAATCTTTCCGAGACCCAAGACGAAGAAAGTGGGTTCCAGATTTTTGGATTTGGCCCTAGCTCTGACGAAAAAACACATATCATTAATATGGAAATTGAAAATGGGCCTACGGTTGGAGGCTTGGGGGCGAGATGTTCAGACCTGGGCCGAGTAGAAAGTACTCCTTCGAGAGGATACTAGTAGAGTGCATTGACCCCCCATCGCAGAGTTGTGGTTGAAGATACTTGGGAACTGGGAAAGACCAACTGAAGACACAGAGAGTGCCACTAATGGTGAGGGGGATGACCTTTTACAGTACTCATGGATGTTCTGCGTTGCAATCTCTCGTCTCTGCGTTTGAACACACATGGTTGGCACCACATCCATCCCTGTTCTGGAGCCCACACCCAATGGCATTGGAGCTGCACTGTGATGTGATATAATACCTCGCCTTCACGCCCCTCTCCAGCACCCCGCCATGCCCGTCCCTCTCATCCTGCGGTGGAAGACAGTTGCGGGTGTACAACACCCCTCCACGAGCCCCCTCTATGGAGTGATGAAGACTCCTCCGAAGACACTTGGGTTTGTTATGGTTGTTATTACATGTTTAATTTTTTTGAAGGGCCACTACAATAGTTCCCATTACAGGCACATATGGAGCACTGCAAATTAGTGGATGGCCTTACACGGTATCCTGGTACACCAGACACTCTCTCTGATGTATATTATCGACAAGAGTTATAAACTGAGAAGATAAGGCATCTGTGTAAATAAGACAGACAGATATGAATAGTGAACAGTGGGACTAATCAGACCCCTTTTGTACTGGAGATTTACTTAGACACCATATACCAGCCACTAGTGGTTTAGGGAAATGTACAGTTCCTCCTCTACACATTTGTTGGTGGTGCATGTGGGGTCACTTCATATACTTGTAACAGCACCAAAACTGGTTGAATGTTTCCTTATAAAGTGCTAAGAACATATTGAAATGTATATTATAAAATGCCAGTGAAGATATGTTTAAAAAAAAAAAGGAATACGTGTAAACTCTCACTCATGTAAGTGTCGGCAGCACTGGTACCAGCGATGACAGGTTTGTGCTCAGGTTGCACTGCATAAGGTCTGGTAAGTCTTGCTTCAATGAAACTTCATTAAACCCAAGCATAAGCCCCCAACCCAACCCATCTGAGATCCCATCCCAGAGGGCAGTGGTGAGCCAAAGTCATCGATTGATGTCCTCTCTGATGATAGAGGATGTCTTTTTCCTTGGCTCAGGTCAGTTCGATGAGACTGCTGAATGCAGTTATGGTTCAATAAGTGCCTCACCCTTATAGGCATTTGCATCTTCCAGCAGGATAATTCTTAGGGCATGCTGTTAATTTTGAGGAAGGCTCCAGGATCACGTGAACTTTCACAATTTAACTCGTACTGAGGAGACACCAGCAATACAGACCTCACCACCTGTGTGACTGGTGCAGGTCTTCTCCTAGTTACAGCAGTAGGCTTAGTTCATCACCATCTTAGCCCCTTCACTATTCCCTTCTTCTAGTAAATGTCTTACTTACGTAAGGACACTTCCATTGCTTCTTCAAAGTAGCCCCTCAGCTCCTTCCTTCAAAGCAGCTTTTAAATAATGGTCAGCTTTACAATACCACTAACCCCACCCCCACCCACACCTTTTCTGGTCCGGAACCTCGAAACAGGTTTTCCAGTCACCACAGGTTTGGAACCCCAGACTGTAGTAAAGAAATCTTGGCCTACTGACTACAAGTTTCTGCCCCTCTTTTTATGAGAGTGGCAGATAATGTTTGGGTGTTTTAACAGTCAGGTTTGAGATCTGTTTTGGAAAGTTCCTGACTTTTGCTTATTCCTCCAAATGCGCTTTGCCTGCTGGTGTCCACAGTAGATGTGGGCGGAGTCCTCTCGAGTAAAAATTCTTCCCGAGTGGCAGCTCTCACTCGCCAACTTACTGTTGGCGAGTAGGAGCAAGGAAAAAACTCAGCTGCGCTATGCAGAGCAGAGTTTTCTGCACTCCGCAAGCTGCGCGAAGCTCAGAAAACGCCGCGAACAGAGCGAGTTTACCACCCGGGCCTAGTCAACAGGAAGGTGAGGTGTCAAGGCAGACACAAAAGAGGGAGAGCCCTTTTTTGCTATTTGGAGCAGTTAGCACGCAAGCTTCAGAAGTTTTTCCCCCAAAAGGTTTTCAGGTCAAATTGGCGTTGTTTTTTCCTAACATTTTAGGAATTATAAAGTTACTCAGTGTTTGTGGGTTTCTCTAGAATGAACAGGCAAGTTTTGTGGATTCCCTTGAAGGGAACTGAGAAACTGGTCAAATTGTACCAACGCTATGTTTTTTAAATGGGAAAAATGTAAAGTGAGAAGAAAGTCTTTTTTTTACTAGTAATGGGCATCTTCAAAAGGTTTACCGAGCTTTGATCAGTTTCTTCCCAGCATTCATGAACAGGCAGAGTTCAAAAGAAAATCTTGTTTTACCCATTTTGTTTTGCAATTTTCTAAGTAGCAGTCAGTTTATTACTATTTTTGTGGTTTCTACCTTTGTGTAGTTTGTGGTGAACAAGCGTGTCAAAACTTTGGGGGAATCTGGAATCTATACATTTCTGAAAAGTAGACCAAATTCTAAATTCAGCATAGCGTAATTTATATAGTTTGCTTAAGATTTTCCCCAAGAAACTAATGGTTGAAATTAAACACCAGTGAAAGTAAGGAGGGAAAAACTGAAGTAGGTGACAATGTTTTTGTCTTGTTAGTTGATTTACTGTTGTGAGAAATTGGGTTGTTGGTTGACTGGGGTGTGACTCTGGTTGAGCAGCAGCCACAATGCCTTGCAGGATGACCACAAAAAGTCACTAAATTAACGTGGGCTTAACCCTGGGAAGCTTGACGCAAAAAAGCATCCAGGCTTAACTAGAGGCTATGTGTAAAGCATTTATACAGCACACAAAAAGTAATAAAGTGAAAACACAGCACTAGAAAAATCCTTACCAATTTGGAAATATAGAGTACATTTTAATACATTATTTGAAACCAAAGACTTCAAAAATCCAATCAATAGAACTGGAGTTTAATGTTCAAAATAGCACCTAAAAGAACAAAGCCCCAACAGCCAACATCCAGTCGTGTGAGACCGGGTCAAAGTTGAAAGTTAGTCAACCGCGATGGAGCATGGTTCGGATGCACAAAGTGGATTGGGCAAGGTCAGAGCTTACCTTCAGACTTAAAAAAATTCTTGAAGAAAAATGTCTGAGAAGGTAAAGTTTAGCAGGGCAAGGCTGCAGGAGGTGTTGTCGGATAGCCTTAGGTCAAAGCCATGGTGAAGATGTCTACGTTCGGACTAAGTCGAGGAAACGGAGTTCGAAAATCCCCAGTGGGACAAAGCAGAGGGCTGTAGCCGAAGACTGTTCCACAAGGTGGTCGGATATCCCTTTGGTGAAGGATCACTGAAACAGATTTGCTGTGACGTAGAAAAGCGTAGCTGGAGAAGCTGCAAAGTCAATCCAAACGATGATGCGCCTTGGGCGTATAGACGAGCAGGTTGGTCCTGGTCTCTTCCTGGTTCTCAGACCACTTTTTGGCCAAATTTTGCCTAAGCCCTCAGTTTTGCAAATTGCCCATCTGGGCACTTTTAGCACCAAAACCAAGGGTCCAGGACAGGTGGGACACCTCTTGGGGTTCAGGACTCACTCAGGCTGGTTCCAGGTGCGGGTCCAAGATGGTAGGAGCTATTTATGCCCCTGTGGCTCTGAACAGGAGGCCAGCACATAAGCCCTTGTAGTTCTTTTGGGAGCCCTGGGTTCAGGTGAAGATGTAGGGCTCAACCGCAGGGCTGGCCTCTGAGGGTTCAAGTCAGGCTCCAGGCAGTAAAGCAGTCATTCCAGGTAGAGCAGCCTTCTAGCAGAGTGCACAGCAGATCCCAACAGCGGCCAGTCCTCTGAGAGTCCTTCGTCTGGTCTAGTCGTGAACTGAAGAGTGGGTCTGAAGGTCCTATTTTTATACCGTGGTGCCTTTATACTGGAAGGTGGGAGAAGCTCCTGGAAAGGTTCTTTGAAGTGCATGGAATTTCCTGATTCCTCCGTTCCAACTCCCAACCTGGCTGCAGTGATAGTACAGGGTCATTAGGCCCTTTGTGTGAAGGCAGAGCACAGATTATTGAAGTGTAACTGGAGATGGGCTCAGCTCCGCTCCCCTATCCTGCCAGCCGATGGCCCATGTAGGCACACCTAATCAGTAGTCTTTTGTTGTTTTTGTAAATGAATTCTTTCATCCGTGCTTTTCCTGTGGCCTTTTTTTTCATCAGAAAGTGGACTTTAGTTAAAAAGGTGGAGGTGCTAGTCTTTTTACCCCAAGGATGCGACCATACTTGCACAATTGAGTCTTATCTTTGGGGCCTCAGGTTGGTTTCCAATAGAGGGAAGGAATCCAGGATAAACCTGTATAGGTTGTCTCCTTCTGCCTCATGAGGAACACCCATTATGCATATTTTATTGTGCCCCAAGTGATTTATTGTGACATCTTGTTCTTCTTTTAGTTCTACATTCTGTCTGTAATGGCAACATTTTAACCAACATTTGGATCGTCTCCTGTGTTCTCTCATCAGCTATTCACACCAGGTTGTTTGCTCCCCCATTCAGCTTGGTTTTTCTTGTTTTCTGTTGCTAAGGTCTGTGAGGGTGGATTCCCCTCCGAATTATCTTTCAAGGAATTTCTCCCTGTAGGCCTGATTAATTATTGTAACCACAAATGTTGGATGTTTGTTTCAGGTGTGCCACTAAGTGATGAGGGCATCTGCTGTTCTGTGTTTTTCTTTGAGGTCTTCACCAGCTTTCATGGACCAAAGAATTTTGCCTGCTTTATGCGACACTCCTTCCCATAGTATACACATGTCCCAGATTGATTTCAGTTTTTTAATGTTCTGTTCAGCTGCAACCTCTGATAGCTGATTTAAACCTTTCAGTGACCACTTTGTGTGGGTCCATGGAAGCCAGTTCTCAAACACACTCTAAAGTGTGCTTCTAAGACGAGTTCAACCATGACAAGCCTGTTAACATTTTGAAGCATGGAAGACCCATCGCAGTTATCATAGAAAACCCAAATCCTATTGCACTGGGAAGTTGAGAATGATTAGAGAGAATGTTTTCACCAGACTCAGAACATGTTATCATTGGTGGGAATTAAGCAATGGATAAATAAGCCCAATATGTGTGTGTTACTTCATTACAGTGCCTCAGAAGTGCAAAATCACAGTCTTTATTAGCTGGTGATGGCAGTCTGCAAGTGAAGTGAAACTTTTTCTGTTTCTTTGTGCGAAATATATGCAAATGTTTGCCACCAGTTACCCTAATAACAGTATCCCTGCATGGTCGTTTAGATATTACTGGCCTGAACCAGACAACAGTGGTCCACGGACCTATAGAATCTAGACGTAGACACACTGATAACCTTTAAACCAGATTGTTAGTTATTGACAAGGCACCATGTACACCTACATCATAACCTAGCATCATCGATCCTGATTGCGCAATTCTTGGCGATGTAGAAAATGCTGCACTAAATATTCCATAACCATCTATTGTCAATATTAATTAACAGTAGCCAGAGCACAATCCATATTCAAAACATACTTTCTTAAGTTGAAACAATTTTGTGTTGGTCATGATTTCATGAGCAATACATGGTCTGTGAATATTTGTGGACTACTACTTATCTTTACTTCTTGCCATCTGTACTAAGATCTAAATGCTTGGAAGAGTACTTGAGTACCAATCGAAATTGGTTCTCATCACTTCTGTCCCCATATACTACAGCCCATCAAAAAAGCAAATCCTTTTTTAAAAATGGTCATTAAAGAGTTCATGAAGAGTCGGTTTGGCTCATAGCCTCTGGTACTGAAACCTCATCTGGTGTGGAAAGTAAAGAAGATACTGTAAGCATTGAAGCCAATTTGAACCAACTGATAAAATATCCATTTAGCATCTTTCATGGCAGGAAGCATTGCTACTTATTATAATGTCCGCAAGGAGAGTCAGAGAAATTCAGGCATTTACAATGAAAGAACCATAGTGGAAAGTCATAATGTTAAGTCTATTCCAATGTATTTCTAACTTAATCAACATATAGCGCCACTTACTTTTTTATAACCCTTGTGCAGTTCCTGGGAGGTTAATACACTGTAAGGAGCTGCTGTAAGTTTTACTTGCCTAAGACTAATGATTTTCATGTATCTAACCAGCTATTTCTTTTGCTGAACTATTCAAAGATTAGGCACCGCCCAAACAGGGTTTGGCGCGCTGGATAGCATTAACCGTCCAATTATGTTACAACAAATCTGGAAGACGCCCATGCGGAAAGGTGGAAGCTCACTCCAACAGAGGATTGGCAGCAACAGTTGCTCTTTGCAGCCATGTACTTGATGGATGGCTGCAAAGCTCCATCCTGGGTTACAATGTATCATTTTACCAAACATTACTGCCTGGACATACAGGCAGAGTCAGCAGTGAAGCATGCTGTGTTGTGGAACATTTTCAGGTAAAATGTACCCCATTTGCGCCTTCCACTATTACAATTACTGCACTGGTTCTAGTACTAATTCAAGCAAGTGAATCTATGAATTATGAACTGCTGGAGAAGAAAATATTACTTGCCTATAGCTACTGTTATCTTGCTGTGGGATCTTTCATAGACTTGCATGTGATCCACCCATCTCTGCTTATTAATGAAGCTGTTTTTACTTGTGATTAGAAAATCTGAAGCAGTGGAAGCCTTTGTGGGGAGTGAAGTTCAACGCTTCTCTCCCTTTTGACCAGAGTTTGTTTCACACAATGAGGTGGGTAGGCAACTTTACATAGCAGGTACAAATAAGTGTGTACTGTCAATGCAGTTTAGCATGACTATGGAGGATTTCCGATGTGATGACAGGGGACAACTCAGCATGCAAATCTGTGAAAGTTGCCAAAGCTGGACAACAATACTTAAAGGTAAGTAACCTTTATTTTGCATCTTCGGATCTTCATTGTTAGCCATAAACGATTGACTAATTCCCTACTGTGTGCGCTGTCCCCGGAGCACATTTCTAAATAGTTCAATCTGGGCTACTATGTTTACATTAAGTACGCCATGCAAAGTTACAGCCCTTGCTCTGTTCTCAATTCATAGACTATTTTGGACATCACGTATGTTGAAGAGAACAAGCTTGTTGATGAAGATTTTCCTGAAGACTCTTCCCTGGAGCAAGTAACTGACATTATTGATATACTTTCAGAACCAGAGAACTTAGTTGAACAATTATTGCAAAATCGAAAAGTGAGTATTATGTGTTGTTGGCAATATTTTATTAGGTTACAGTGTTTTCTGCACAGAGCTATACTTTATATTAGGAATGCAACAGTACTCTGGGATTAGTGGGTTCAAACTATTTGCGTTATTTCATATATGACACTTTTGGAAATTAACATAATTCTCAGGCTACAAATGTCATGGTTAAACAAAATCATTGGTGCCTACCAAAATGTTATATGTGTTAAATGACCAAATTAACAATAAAATATGAACAGTGCACCCACAGCTGCAATTAATTGATTTGAATGTGATATGGGAAGCTGCTTTGCATACTTATTTTGTATTTTGTAAGTGGTAAATTCTGCACTCTTTGTACCTTAGATGTATACTGCAGATTGTGAGTGAAGGAAGTTCCCTTAGCTCTCCTAAGTTTGCTTTTCTACTTCAAGCTATTTTCTGTCTTTTGAGATAAAATTTGTCATTTTTAATAATGATTAATTCTGACTAAACAGACAATGTCTGACTCCCCCCAAAAAAGAAGGTCTTTTCAGACCACGTAGAACCAAAAGGGGTAAAGAGGCTTCACTCACACGGTTTGCTTGTATTACTTACATCGTGGCTACAAGACCAAGGACTGCAAAATCTGTTATACTTTTCCTACAAAAACCCTCAGAGACAGTGAGAATAGACTCTTACAATGGCTTCACAGGTCAAAGTCTAGACATATTCCTTCCTATGATAATAAATCTAAAGGTTCTTCGAGATCATCAAAGAAAGTCCTAGAAAGGGGTCATTCTCATCCAGAACATCTCATTGGTCATCATCTAGGGGGATGCACTACACTTCTAAGGGACTTCCTAAGACAATATACATAAAATCAGCCAGAAACCAAAGTTTGGCTTCCAAAGTAGTGGTTCTGGCCAAAATAATATATTCAAAAGCCTCTGCTGGCCAATCTATCTCTGAACCTTTTTCACCACAGAAAATTGTGCCTTTGGAATTAATTCTCAGAACCAAATTGTCGACATCTGTACCATCAATTGGGGCTAGCGCCGAAGTCCCCATTAGCGAGCTATCTACTGTGGCTGAGACCAACATTGAAGGAGAAAGTGGTCATCCTGCCACCATGGATGACCTTTCATTTGAACAGTGACACCTTGGATGACCACAACAACAGCTTCCACATTTCCCAAGTTCAGGAGGGACCTCAAGACCTGGTTCTTCGGACGACCCCAGCACTCAACGGATCCAACCCCCAGCGCTTTGAGATCTTCACGGGTGAGTAGTTATGCTTTGCCAGCCCTGATTGATTAATTGATTGAATATCTACAAAAATCCATTGTCAAGGACTCCAAAAACTTTGAGGATCACACTGATATTTGTGAAAGACATTCCCATTACATTGATTCCTGATTATACCCCTCCAAGCAAGGATTCTCCATATCTTCCTCAGTCCCTTCTGGGCATGTAAGAAACTGATGATGAAGGTCTCTTTGGGCCAGGCAAAAGCTCAACGCAACCTAACATGGAGTATGGGGAAGATCCTAATCCCAGGGTTTCATAGCCCTGTGAGGAACACTACATGGCCTGCGTAAGCAAACTATGCATTCCACAAATGAGCCCATAATTCAAATAACAGTTACATTTTGTAAAGACCTTTGACTCATGCTTGCCAATTACTATACTGCAAAGACAGCCTTTGAGACCATTGTCACCTCTTCAGTCAAAACCTGATACTCAACCCATGACACCACCTTTGGAGATTCTTTTCTTTTTAAAATGCCTTCTCTTTATAAGACGTGTCCCTCCTGTGGTAGAAAGAAAGCACTCTCAGAACCTCATGAGTTCTGTGTTGTGTCCCTTCCTCTGTCTCATACTGTACTGTAAAAGAGTGTAGTATCTGCCAAAAGTGTTCAAAAGGACTCCTAAGGACATGAAGGACACCAAACTTCGGGGGATGCTTCAAAATATGAAGGCTGAAGAAGAGAAAACAACTGGAAGACACTAATTCTCAGGCATCTTTGCCTAAGGAATCACACTCTGATAAGGACTTCCCAAGAGGGAGATCATCAGAGTAAAGACGAGGCGAACCAACTCACTGTCTATGTCATCGCTACAGGCATCTTCCACAATTTGCTTTAAGACTGTCGACGTTGAAAGTCTCAGCCCTTATGTGTTCACCGTCTTACGGTGGGTGATGTGTTCGCCATCTAAGGTGGGTTACCATCACAGGCTTAGAAAGAAGGATCATCGGTCTCGACATACCTCTTCATTGACCTTGAAGACAATGGCGTTGGAGACAGTAAGATTGCCATCAATGTCAAAGCCTCATTGCGATCCCTTTCTTTGTCAGGACATTAACAGCAGGTGGTGTCACCAGCGTTCTTAAGGCATTGCCACTCGATGTTTGCTAGGTCGTCGACCCCCTGCAGAGTGTCATTCTCTGTCGAATTCTCCATCATCAACGACGAGGAAACAACAGCAAGAGGGTTCCCTAGATGTCAAGGTAGATTCTCCTCATACAACTCCATAGATCTCACACTGTTCATTTATGGTATGTCTTTCTCTATAACCTACTCAATCTTCACAAGGCACTCTGATGGCAGCCTTTTCACCATCTCTACCTTCTTACTTGATAAGAAAATCAAATACCGAGGTACAGGCTACAAACAAGCCTTCACAAAAGATGAGACCTCCTATAACACTGAACCCTCATCCTTTGCCATTCAAACCTATCAGACCTATTATCTCGTTTGAAGATCCAGTACAGCAAAGTCTTTGTCTTCTACAACTATAACCTCCTTGGATGCTTTCTAAGGCAACATCAATGTCCCCTCCATGCCTTCTTTCACCGAGGCTGCCTTCATCTTGTAGACATACTACCGAAAAAAGAAGGGATGATGTATCTCCATCAACATCTTCCTTTTCAGACACCAAAGATACCTATTTGTCGAACATTCCAACATCGCATGCAGCTTCTCCTTTTCATGCATCATCCGTGGATGACATTAACAACTTTAATGAGATTTTAGCAAGGAGTGCATCAAAACTAAATATTCCAGTGGAGACTTCAAAACCAAATGTTTCAGTAATCCTCAAGACACGCAAGTCAAGAGCAGCTCCAAATCCCCTTCTTTCTTTTTGTATCAAGACTTTTGGATATAGCTCAGGAGAAGTTCATAATACCTGTAACGATTAAGTCGGCCACTCAAAGACTAATAAAGAAATATAAAGCATCTATCAAGATCTGGACTGCCTAAAATGACTGGAAGTCAGACTCCACTATTGTCACTCCAGTCAAACGGCATCATCTTTCAGCTCTGGAAACTACTGCACCTCTGGAAAGAAGTAAACAATGGGATTTAGCTCAAAAAAAGGTATGTGGGTAACTACAGATCACCTTAAAAATGTGAGCGCCACTGCCCATTTGGGTCGATACCAAAGAGAAATAAAGAACTGTATGAAGTCTTTTATAGATGATTTGCCAAAACATCAGCAACAAGATTACTTGGAACAATATAATCAGAGTTTGCTGCTTTTTAGCCCAATAATTAGTGCAGCAGTAAATTGGGCAGATCTGGCCTCCGCTTCTTATTGCAATGGTGAAGCTCATTCTAGCTTCGCTTGACCTCATTGGAATGAGACCCTCATTTGAATGCAGCTAATCTATCATTTACAGGTTCCTCGTTATCTGGCCAACATGCAGGTGATTAAATGCTAAAGACGGAGTAGAAACCCTGCATACATTTGGCCTAGAGGAGGGGAAAAAAATCTTTAAACAATTCAAGTCCAGGCAAAGAAGACCTTACTGACAGACTGTTCAGTACCTTCCATGGCCCTACCAATCTTGCCAATAATATCATCAAGGGCAAAAATATAAATGTCAGAAATGGCAGACAAGATTTAAGAGAGCTACTCCAAAGTCTTCAATGACCAGAAGTGGAAGGCATTTACTGGGGAGACAGTGATAGCCTTTCCACCGTTCACCCCTCCAAACCCCCGCCGGTTCCCCACTACGGCTGGAGGATCCCTGTGAGAAAGTGCCATCTTTCTTGCATGGTATGCCCCCACTTTTTGCTAAATTGCTAAATGTACTTTGATTAAGTGTACCCTGGACTCCTGCCAATCAGGTGCCCAGGGCCTATGTTCCTTCCTTAAAACACACCAACTCCAAATTGGCAAACCCTAGCCACATGTCAGCACCTGGTAAATGGTACCCTAGGTACCCAGGGCCTTGTGGCCAGGGAAGGCCTCTAGGGGCTGCAGCACTCGTTGTGCCACCCTTAGAGGCCCTGTACCCTTACACACACACACTGCCTTTGCAGGCTGAGTGTCTGGGTGCAGGACAAAACAAAGAGTCGACATGGCACACATCTCTGTGTGCCATGCCCATCACCTACACTGCCAAGGCATATATCAGTCACCCCTCTAGCTGGGTGCCTTACGCCTATGGTGTGGGCACAGGAGCAGGAGCCCTGTGCCCCTACAGTACCCGGGTCCATTCCTGGGCACTGTAAGTGCAGTGCTGCCATTTAAGAGTACATGGTGCTGAGAGCTCGTCAAACACGAGCTCCACAGCACCATAATGGCAACACTGAATGTTGTAAATTAAGGCAGAATGTGATTAAGCATTTACTGAAAACATTAATGCTTCCCTTTGTTCATGTTTTCCTCATTATGTTGGCCGAAGTCCGGACTCCATTTTGTATTGACATGCTGCCATGTGTTCACCATGAGGAGAGTCCGACCTCTGTGTTAGTTGCTCTTGCAGTCTGCCTAGCAACAGTTTATAAATAGCTCTCTCTTGTCCGTCTGGCGCATGCCCAGACTTGACCACATCTGTTATAATTAGCTTTGCTTGACCATGTGTTTTCGCGGGCCCAAAGAGCGTGTTGGCTCCGCCCATGTATTGATTCAGTATCGAGAATGACCCTAAATGGTAATGTTCTTCAACCTCATGTGGTATCCACCCACTTATGAGCCCCTCTGTTGTGTATAAAAGGGGACTGTGTATGCAAGTTCTTTGTGCTACTCCTTGCAATACTGAAGAGTGTTGTGTGGACTGTAGGACCACCCTTAAGGGTTAATAAACGTTGTTTTTGTACTTTGCAGTTTCCGTGCCAACTTCCTTATAGATTTCGTTACAGAAGAGCGAACCCTTGTCTCTTGCGGGCCTAGCTGGGGCTTGTATTCATCAATTGGCGCCCGTCACGTGGGGCTCATCGGCGACTCGGATGCTCGAAGGATTGGTCGCGACGAAGGTGAGGAGTTTGGCCGGGGACGTGATCACTGCCAGCGGCGTCTTAGCCCTGGCATCCCGAGGTTTTTCTTCCTTCCCTTCCGAGCTGACCATCTGGGTGGCGCCGGTCATCGACTGAGACCTCTTCTGTCGGTCCTGCCGTGAGAGCCGTTTGGGCGATTGTGGAGCTTGGCAGTTGGAACCTGGACTCTTGATTGGTAAGAACCGTTGTACGGTACTTGCTCCGAGTTTTGAAGCCTGGTCTGGCTATTTGAGTTTGATTGATGGTGACTAGTCATATTTTGAATTTGTCTTTGTGAAAATATATGCGTTGCAACACATATAGGCAGGTAATGTGGAGAAATTTCTCCGGAAGCTGTGTAAACTTTGAACGGCGCAACGATTAAGTGCCATTTTTTCTTGATAATACTGCATATTTTGCATTATTCCTAGCATGCCTGCTTTTAGCGCACCTCGTAAGTGGTGCTGCTGTCTTGGAAACCGGTTGAACCTCGAGGAATCTGCTCCAGCTCCCCCAGAGGGGACTCCTAATAGGGATATGTACGTGAAGCATGGTCTTTCTTCCATAATGTACAGCACGTTATGGAGGAAATATACGAGGAAGGATCCTGAGTTGCGATGGCCTTTGTATGGATCGTTTGATATACGTAAGATTGAGTATGTGGAACAGTGTATGTGTAAGCGACGTGCTCGTCAGGATATGTTTGAGTGTGTGCGATTATGGGTGAAGGAAGTGCGTGAGCGAGAGAAACGTGAGAAAGCGCTGTTTGATAAGGAGCAACGAAAGAATGATCATATGCGAGCGCAGGAAGCGAAGCGTCGAGAGGACAAAGAGCAAACGGACAGACAAGAGAAAGAGCGAAGGCTACAAGTTTCGGGTCAATATGTTGTTCGTCAGCCGCTTTATCCTGTCCTTAATAATCCTGATGACGATTTTTATTTACTAGATCGCTCTCCGCCCCCTTATGTTGGCGCATCTGCTCCGCGGCCACAAGATTCTGGCCCGGCTTCGGGTAAGGTCGACACGCGGTCCATGTTATCGACCGAGCACATGGCTGATCTTCGGAAACTTTCCCTCCGTGCACTTAAGGGCAAGATGTCTAAGGATGAGTTGTTCCATACTTGGGGGTCGTGGCAAGATAGAGAGAGGGTGTATTTTCTGTCTCATTTCGCGGATGAAGTAATTGCTGCTTTCCGAAAATATTCTAGTGTCCTTGAGCCTGACGAAGTGTCTTCGGATGCCGGAGCATTACGTAATGGTGTTTTTTCTCCCCCTAAGGCTCCTGAGGCGGCTCGGCGGCTGTTCGCTTTACGGGACGAGGTGCTGGCCCTTAGAGAGAAAGCACGTCAACAAACGGAGGAGGAGAAGCAGTCGGATTCGTCTGCAGCAGTGGGCCATCCATCCGCCTCCCAGTCAGATAAGGATGACATAGTGCATGTTAAACCAATGCGAGAGGCGGCGCCTTTGTATGTTCCTCCCAAGGGAGCAGGGACTAGCTCGGATATTAATTCTGTCGATGCTAGGGGATATTTTGTGTATAATTGGGTTTATACTCCATGGCATAGGGCCGATGTTATGGCATT
Source organism: Triturus cristatus (assembly GCF_964204655.1). Taxonomy (NCBI): domain Eukaryota; kingdom Metazoa; phylum Chordata; class Amphibia; order Caudata; family Salamandridae; genus Triturus; species Triturus cristatus. The sequence goes on from NC_140581.1 coordinate 306,827,626, forward strand.
AAAGAATGCGCTGCCTGACCCCCGCAAGAATCCAGCGGCCTTCTATGAAGAAGTCGAGGGGGCCTTGAATTCTTGCATTATGACCTTAGCGGATATAGACTTGTTCTTTGGCCTTATCCTACCGCCGGATACGTGGCGCTCTGTCCGAAAGGTAGATGATGCGGTTGCCTTCAAGGCCCGGTGGTCTGACCTTGAGGATGAGGATAGGGAACGGAAGCCCGCACAGAAACCACCCCAGAATATTTTAGATCTCCCTGCGGCTATTGTGGCTAAGTTGAAGACGATTATCCCCCCTAAAAAGATTGACTGGAATATGTTAGCTGCATGTAAACAGAAAGTTGACGAGTCAGTCGCGGACTTCTTTACGCGCTTTGAGGAGACGTTTCATGATTTTAGTGGCCAGTCGCTTACTGACGACACGGGCCGCCACCTTTTCGCGGACAAATATGTGGCTAATCTGCTGCCGGCAGTTGCGGCCCGGTTAAAAGCGAGTGAGAGTTCTTGGTCCTCCGCGACACCGACGGCCCTTCTGACCATCGCCCAGTATTATGAGCGTCAGGAGCACGAGGCGAAGGGCCAGGAGGAGAAGAAATCGAAAGATCTTAAAACCAAAGTGATGTTAGCACAAGTATATGGCCCGCCCCGCCGGGGTAATAATAATAGGGGAAGGGGTGGATCTTATGGTCCCCCTTCGGGCCGATCTGATTTGAATAGGAACCAGTGTGCGTATTGCAAGCAGTTGGGCCATTGGGCCAGGGATTGCCCAGCGTTGCGTGCTTCGCGTCAGGGGCACGCTCCGGGTGGCCCGAGAGGTAGAGGGGGCTTCTCGAACTTTAGAGGAAATTCCAACGATAATGCCCGTTTCGATACTGCCGGACAGCACCGAGATAGCTCAAACGTTTTCGATCGCCAGCACCAGTATCATGTATCGGACACCGATCGATCGGGATATCATGATTCTCAGCATGCATAGGAATGCGTAGGATGGGGGTCCGAATCAGTTGAGGTGCCGGTCGATCAGACGGGTCCTTATGTATCGGCTGAGGTTTTAGGTTCTACTGATCAGTTCCTAGTGGATACAGGAGCGACACGTAGTGCATTGTCTAGGTACTTGGTTCCGGGGGCTCCCCCATCCGGCTCAATAGTTACATCGGTAGGGTTTGACGGTACACTCTCCCGAAGCCCTCTTTCACAGCCCCTTGCATTTAAAGTTGATTGTTTTTCTGCGCCCTGTCCGTTTCTGCTTGCCCCGTACACACCGGATAACATTATGGGCCTTGATATGTTGAAGTACTTTAGGGCTACAATCCGCTGTTCCCCTGAGGGTGTGAGGGTGATTTTAAATGACAACTACCCCCGATCTGGGCGGATGTGTACGATATCAGAGGATGCGTTGTTGGCTACCCTCCCCCGAGCTTTATGGGCGACTTCGGACACAGATGTGGGACAAATGGTGATTCCTCCGGTCCACATTAGTGTCCAGGAGGGGGCGGTACTACCACGCCTCCCACAGTATCGTATTTCCCAGGAGGGCGAGGAGGCTCTCATACAGATTGTGCAAGACCTGATCGCAGTGGGAGTAGTGGAAGAAGTTCCCTATAATATCTGTAACAGTCCGATTCTCCCTATTCTGAAAAAGGACACGGATGCAAAGGTCTATCGGTTCATAATTGATTTGAGGGAGGTAAACAAGATCGTGATACCTCAGTACCCGGTGGTTTCCGATATCACGACGTTGCTTACCTTGGTCCCGCCTACGGCGACCATGTTCTCAGTGATTGATTTGAAAAATGCCTTCTTTTCTATTCCCATTCACCCTGATAGCCGATTTCTTTTTGGGTTCACATTAAACAATAGATCTTATCGTTTTTGTAGAATTCCCCAAGGCTATACAGAAAGCCCTAGTATTTATAGTCAGGCTTTGAAGCGACAGTTGGATTCCTTTGCCTTACTCGAGGGGGTCGCCCTCATTCAATATGTCGATGACATCTTGTTGGCGGCTGACACCCTGGAGTTGTGTGAGAAAAGCACGATAGCCTTACTTTCCTTTTTAGCATCCCACAATCACAAGGTCTCTAGGAAGAAGTTGCAATTCTGTAGACCAAAGGTGACTTATTTGGGTCACCTTTTGTCTAAGGAGGGGCGTGCACTCACACCAGATCGTATCCAAGTAATTTTGGACACACCAAGGCCATCCACGCAGAAGGATGTGCGTGCATTTTTGGGTCTTGTTTCTTTTTGTAGACAGTGGATATTGGGGTTTTCACACATAGCTAAGCCATTACTAGCTCTTTTGACAAAAGACACGCCTATCCCAATCCCTTGGTCAGATGAGTGTGATGCTGCTTTTCAGCAACTGCGACAGGCCCTTTGTTCAGCACCAGTGTTAGGGACCCCTGATTATGCAAAACCCTTTTCGTTGTATGTGCATGAGAAAGATGGATGTGCATTGTCAGTTTTAGTGCAGATGCACGGCGACAAGCAGCGCCCTTGTGCATACTTTTCGGCTGTGCTTGATCCTGTCGCCCGAGCATTACCAGGGTGTTTTCGCTCGGTAGCGGCGACAGCTGTGTCAATACGCCAAAGTGAAGGAATTGTGTTGTCCCATAAATTGTTGGTGTTAGTTCCCCATGCTGTGGATGCCCTGCTTAATCAAACAAAGACGCAGCATTTGACCAGTGCCCGTTTAACGGGATATGAGCTGACGCTTTTGGCTCCTCATATTACGTTAAAAAGGTGCGTGACATTAAACCCGGCCACATTGTTGCCATATCCCGAGACCCAGCCTGAGGCACAGAAAGCGCATGATTGTATTCTTGTGACTGAGGAACAAACAAAGGGTCGTATTGATCTCCAGGATACGCCCTTTTCAGACGTAGATGGAGAGTTGTGGGTGGATGGATCTTGCCTGAAGCTCCCAGATGGTACGGCTTCAGCAGCGTATGCAATTACCACGTTACAGACGATAGTGGAGACAGCACGCATACCACAGAAATCAGCCCAAGCAGCGGAACTGATAGCCTTAACACGAGCATGTGAGCTCAGTACAGGATTGTGTGTGAATGTTTACACAGACAGCGGCTATGCCTTCGGAGTAGCGCACGATTTCGGCCTACTCTGGAAGGAGAGAGGGTTTCTAACGTCACATGGGGTACAGATAATGCATGGGGAGTTAGTCCACAACCTTTTAACTGCATTGACATACCCAAAGAAAATCGCCATTGTTAAGTGTAGCGCCCATAGGAAAGTGGTTGATAAGGTTGGAGAAGGGAATGCGTTAGCGGATCGAGTAGCACGGGAGACTGCGATGCAGCCCGGTACTACTGCCATGTATGTAGTGAAGTTACAGGTGGAGAGATGGCACGATGCGAAGGAGGAAGTGCGAGAAATACAAAAGACCGCTTCTGACAAAGAGCGGGAACAATGGGCTAGCGAAGGAGAACTGGATGACGAGGGTTGCTGGAGAAATAAGCAGATGGATAGATGGAAATTACCCACGGCTTTTGTACAACCTATGGTCCAGATGGCACATGGGCTAGCACATGTTGGAGCTTCCGCAATTGTGAAATTGCTTACCCAAGTCTGGGAGCATCCAGAGATTGCTAGCACAGCAAAGAGGGTGGTGCAGACCTGTATGATCTGTCTGAAGTATAACCCAGGGAAAGGCACGCGAACTCCAGCAGGAGGATTTGCGACGCCCACTGCACCCTTTGAGGTTCTGCAGATGGATTACATCCAGCTTGAGCGCTGTAACAATTTGAAGTATGTTCTAGTAGTGGTTTGCGCCTTCAGTAAATGGGTTGAGGCGTACCCTGCGAAAGACAATACTGCAATGACTACAGCGAAGCTATTGCTGAAAGAGTTTTTCCCCCGATACGGCGTCTGTAGACTTCTGTGGAGTGATAATGGCCCTCACTTTGTAGCGGATGTTATAAAGTATGTCTTGAAGGGCCTAGGCATCACCCAGAAGTTCCACGCCGTGTTCCACCCCCAGTCTGCAGGACTAGTCGAGAAGTATAATGGTACACTGAAGCTTAAGATTGCCAAAATTCAAGCTTCAACATCTTTGACTTGGCCAGACGCCTTGCCACTGGCGTTATTGTCAATTAGGTCGGTGCCACACTCTCGAACCGGCCTTACACCCTATGAGATAGTATTTGGACGCCCAATGAATATTTGGGGTCCACCAAGGCCTAAGGCTGTGTATGATGTACCTTGTGTGATGATGAGTGATTATCTGGCACAGTTAACGGATAACTTGGTTTCTATTCATCAACAGGTCCGAGAGGCGCTCCCTGATCGGTCCACTGGCGAAGGACATGGTCTCCGGCCTGGAGATCATGTGATGATAAAGGTTTTCGACAGATCGAACAGTTTGGAGCCGAGATGGGTCGGACCTGAGCAAGTCCTTCTTGCAACGAGGACGGCTGTGCGAGTCTCGAACAGGAAGAATTGGATCCATTCCTTGCACTGTCGAAAGGTACCGCCCGGATTGGTGGAGTCTGCCGTGCTGACCGATCAACGAGACATTCTAGCAGCAGAGACAGGCCGTGCTGCAGAGCCAAACGACACTGAGGAGCTCTTTTCGGACCACACGACTTCTGAAGGAAGGCGATATCATCTGCGACCAAGGAAGTGAGATTTCCAGTACCGGGACATACTGTCAGAACGGCCCTTGGGTTAGTGAAACGGAGAGCCGATGAGACAAGGGGGGGGGATCAGCCCTGCATTAGTGTAGCGACACCCGTCTTGGCCCGCTGGTGAAGAAATCAACCGCTGCCCAAGGGGAAGAGTTCTGACAGACCTTTTTAGTTTCAGGAAGATATCAGGGTATTGTTTCCTTTGACATGGAGAAGAAGAAAATTCTTTGTGCGTTGGGGTTCATGCTAACAGTAGCTATCGTTGGTATAACCACATGGTTTGTGGAGGAGGCAACTCCTGCTCGAAAGACACTTGTGTTGACGACTCCAGTGCCTGCGGAGCACTACTTTTATACATTGCCATATCAAGAGTTGAAGCATCGACAATCCTATTTGAATAACACTTTCATTCAGATGCTGCATCACACCCACGTTGCTACGAACGCTACGAACTGTTGGATATGTGGGATGATGCCAGCCCATCAGAAGAAAGGAGGTACGCCATTCATACCACTTCCTTTCTCTCACAATGGCTCTTGTAGAGCTTGGTACACTTTGTTGTTTGCCACTCGGAAACCGACAGTGGGACGATTGCTTTTTAGACTTAATAAAGAATGCCATCAGGACAAGAATGGATATCCACAAGCGAATGGGACAATTTGGGAATGGGAAGAGTACCGACCGGACAATGAATCCATCCCCTATATCTTCACAAACACCAGAGACACTGAGGGGAAGGACAAATTCGTAATCCAAGTAGCACAAGCCCAAGCGGACCTGTGTGTCCAGAGTGTGGGTTTTATTCCTGTGGGTGTCAGTGATTGTATAACCGTACTAAACATCGATGGGTTAAACAACAGCACCTTCTTAGCGTCCCATAATACCTACTTTGTATGTGGAAATAAAGGTTATTACCGTTTGCCGGCTGGGTGGTCTGGGGTATGCTATGTATCATTCCTATTACCTCCTGTATTCTTAGCACCTGCGTCATATCATAAGGATCTAAAACTGTTGAATAATGTGACTGTAAATAGATATAAACGTACTCTATCAATTGATGAGGTGGATCAAACAGATACCAGCTTGCAACAGTATATTGATTTTAACTTAGGACTGTTTTTCTTTGTTGGAGCCGCTCTGAATAGTAGGAAGATCCGAAGATTAACAAGAGTGGTAGAAGCTGTGACTAATCAGACTGCTGCTGCTCTTGGGAATCTTACGGAAGAATTACAGATTACCAGAATTGTTGCATTGCAGAACCGTATGGTATTGGATGTAATGCTAGCTGATCGAGGAGGAGCCTGTAAAATTATTGGAAGTAGCTGCTGTGTGTTCATTCCTGATCATACGCCATCCGTTTATAACGCCATTAATAAGCTGCATAAAATAGCAGCTGAAATCCACACAGAAAACGGCACTTGGTCCTTTTCTGGATGGTTTTGGGCGTTGGTTACTGCCTGGGGATGGAAGGTCTTAACTGGTCTCTGCATTATTATAGCAATTCTGTTCTTTCTCTGTATGTGTATTCAATGTGGACCATTGTGCTGTTCCGTATGCATTTCACTCTGCATTCCAGATAAGAAAGCTATTGCCGATGTTGCCCGCCAGAAGGGTCTAGCTAAAGAGGTTAAAGGAATGATGATAATTGACATATATGATGATTATTCTTGGAAACCGGATGTCTTCAGTAAATGCTGAAAGGGTCGTCTGTTGTAAATTAAGGCAGAATGTGATTAAGCATTTACTGAAAACATTAATGCTTCCCTTTGTTCATGTTTTCCTCATTATGTTGGCCGAAGTCCGGACTCCATTTTGTATTGACATGCTGCCATGTGTTCACCATGAGGAGAGTCCGACCTCTGTGTTAGTTGCTCTTGCAGTCTGCCTAGCAACAGTTTATAAATAGCTCTCTCTTGTCCGTCTGGCGCATGCCCAGACTTGACCACATCTGTTATAATTAGCTTTGCTTGACCATGTGTTTTCGCGGGCCCAAAGAGCGTGTTGGCTCCGCCCATGTATTGATTCAGTATCGAGAATGACCCTAAATGGTAATGTTCTTCAACCTCATGTGGTATCCACCCACTTATGAGCCCCTCTGTTGTGTATAAAAGGGGACTGTGTATGCAAGTTCTTTGTGCTACTCCTTGCAATACTGAAGAGTGTTGTGTGGACTGTAGGACCACCCTTAAGGGTTAATAAACGTTGTTTTTGTACTTTGCAGTTTCCGTGCCAACTTCCTTATAGATTTCGTTACAGAAGAGCGAACCCTTGTCTCTTGCGGGCCTAGCTGGGGCTTGTATTCATCACTGAAGACTGGGAAGTTTGGTATCAAACTTCTCAGCACATTAAACCCACACTGATGCCAGTGTGGGATTTAACGTACTAAGCACCCCAGAGGGCATCTTAGAGATGCCCCCTTACAACTAACCTACAATCCACGTCTGCTCTGAGGCTGCCCAGGCTGCCACACAGCAGACACGTTGCTGGACCCCTGGGTGGGAGAGCCCCTGCTCTCCCGGGCCTGCAACAATGCACATCCTGGGTGAGGTGATAAATCTCCTCCCCCAGGATGAGCAAAGGGAAGCTTCAAAGGCATGCCGCCTCTTGGAGTTTCCCCAGGCCACTGCAACCCCCCACTCTGGCGGGAAGCTTGGCCGGAAACCCCATACAAGGACAGGGGATGTGCCAGCCTGCCCACCCCATCCCTCAGGTGGGGGAGGCGAGGTGAAGCACATCTCCGGGCTCTCGCCATCTTGAAGATGGGGGGCCCTACCCTATCAGGATTAGGCTACTGCCCCCCTCCCACAGGAGAGAGGCAGGATAGGGGGTGTACCCACCCCAGGACAAGGACCCATTGGTCCCTGGCCTTCACCTACCTGTAACGCCCCTAAATCTAGTATTTAGGGGCACCCTGAACCTTCCTTCCCCAGATTCCAGATTCGAAAAACTACAAGAAGAACAAAGACCTGCCCTGCAACTGCTAAAAAGGGAAGAAGACACCAACTGCTTTGGCCCCAGCCCTACCGGCCTGTCGACTCCCGGACCTGCACCAGCGCGGCATCTCTAGTGGCCAGCAACCTCAACAAACCCCGGAGGACCTGGCTACAAGCCCCTGGGACTCCCATGAGTAGAGGCTCTACTCAGAAACCTATTTCTAACCCCTGGCAGCAGCCCGGAACCGCGAACCCAGCACACTCTGCACCAGCCAAGCCTGGCCAGTGCCGGAGTGGACAAAGACCCTAAGGACGACCCCACGGCGACTGTGACCCTGAGTCCGGCACCCAAGGACCCCCCTCGACATTCCGGAAGAAGCCTGCAGCCTCAGAACAGAGTGCCACCCCAACCGCGATCAACAAGAGGGTAAGATTTCCGACATCAAAAGGCACCCCTGCACCCGGTGCCCTGCGGCCCCCTGTGCCCAATCCCGGGGTACCCACCTAACCTACAACTACCCAACTTACCTCTCGAAGTGGTGGTGGCACCTGAAGCATCCTCGTCCCCGAGCTTGCAGCCTTTCTCCTAACCGGAACATTCCCATTGATTTCCATTGAGCGCCCGACGACTCAAAAGCACCCTGCACCCAGCCGCCCGAGTGGCCCTGGCAGTGCAATCTCTACACTAGCCTACTTCCCCACTTGCCCTGAGTGAGTGACCAGGAGCCCAGCTCCCACAGCCGCGTGGCCTGCTAGTCAGCAGCCACCAAACCAGGCCCCCCTATTCCTCATAGGCTAACATTGGGCCTAACTCTCTCTGCACCCGGCCGTCCTGAAACCGCTGAGGGTGAACTGACTGTACCTACCTGACACTGGGAGACCCCTGAGTCTATGTACCTACCTGACACTGGGAGACCCCTGAGTCTATGCCCAGAACTTCAACTCTGCCAGTCGAGAACTTACCCTTAAACCGCGATCTTCATTTTCCTCATAGGGTAACATTGGCTGGCTTTTTCTTGGAAATTCTTCTAAGTGTGAACTTTTCAAAACTCAAAATATTCACCAAAAATCAGCCGAGTACCAAAAACGAATTTACTCACCTGCTCTTAGGTGAGCTCCCAGTGCTGGATCTTGGTGCCCAGCACTGACTCTGAAAAGTACCCACAACTACACTTACCTTTAACTCCTTTTTCTTCCATAGGAAACCATTGACTGCTTTTCTGTGAAATTTCTTCTAAGTGTTGATTTCTGCAATCTTGAAATATTCTTTTAAAATCGTACAATTTCTGCAAACGTAATTACTTACCTGTTTCTGATAAAGACCCCAGTGGTGAGTCTAGGTACCCAGACCTGGATTACAAAAGTAACGATAAAGTACTCTACCTGCAACTTGAATTTCTTGCCATAGAGATCCATTGAATGTTTTCTTTGAAATATTTTTTAAGTGTCAACTTTTGAAATAGCTAAGTATTATTTAAAAATCAGTACAGTAATTAAGTCGACTTTCACCACTTGATTCTGAATATTGTCCCAGGGCTGGATTTAGGAACCAGACCTGGAATTCCAAAAGTAATCTGAAAAGTAATTTATTACAAACAACCTGAATTTATCATTGAGCTCAATGCATTGTTATGTTTAGGAAATAGGATTGTTTATTGCAACCAACTGTGACTATTTACAAAAATCCATTGCTTATTGCAAAAGTATTTATATTCAACCTCTCATTCTGAGAAAGTATATTTTTATTCCCTTTGTGGTTCTAAAAATAAAACAAGCATATATTTTATATATATAAACCATTGGCCTAGAGTTCAGTTATTGAGTGTGTGAGACCATTTGCTGACCGAGTGTGTACAACAAGTGCTTTACACTGTCCTCTGGTACTGCCTTACTGCTCGACCAAGCTACCACTTTAGAGAGTAAGGTCATACCTAACTTTAACCTCTATCAGCCCCTGGGGGACTGTGGACTCTGTACACCCTGTACCTATTAGGGAACAGTATATACAGAGCCACTTTCTCACAATCCCTGACTCTTCACTTGGAAGAATAGTCTACCATCACAAAGAACACGTGGGTGCTAAGTATTGTATCTCATGCATACTTTATTCATTTCAAAACCATTCCTCCATCTATACCACCAAAACATCAAAAGAGCACCAACTAAAAATGCTATGAAAAGAAACTTCTCTTCCAGGGGGTACTCATCAATAGTCCTATTGATTGAATAGTCCTGTTCCTGTCCATGCGCGGGGATCCCGCAACACTTAAAAAAGTGATACATGTATGTATAACACATTTTGTACAACAGCACCTTATATATAGGTTTTGTAGCCTAAAAGAATGCTAAAAATTGCCTGATTTGCATTGAATTTTCATTTAAAAAAAGAAGCCAATTACCTAGAACTGAGTCACTAATAAAACAATGACCATAGAAAATCTTTCACAAACCTTTTCTAAAAGGAAAAGGAAAGGGAATGTGTGACCTTGTTAGCCAATAGGTTGCAATGCAAAGCATTGTAGAGAAAACGGACACTGCGCCTTTAAGAACCTCACAATACACCCTGTATCCCATCATGCCCCACATGTGACAGATCGGTTAATTTTTTTCGGTTCCAAAGATAGGATTTTGGGGCTCTGAGCTCTGCCTTTTCAGCTTACAAATAGTGGAAAATCTTTCCACATCCTTTTCTTTTGCCAGTCATTTGACAGTTTTCAGTGCTTAGAGTGCAGGTACATCTTTTTCTGACAGAAAATAGGTTTTCTCATCAGAATGCCTTCACTTTTTGCAAAGTGCTCTTCCTCTGGAAAGCAAAAGACTCTGACAGCTCCTTACTGTTTATTATTTGCTTTCTGGGAGATCAGCATCCTGACACAAAACAAATCCGGCTGTATGGCCTCCAAGAGAGAAGGCAAGATACAGCAGCTGCGTTACCAAAAGGCTTTGGAGAAGTTAATCCTTCTTCCAAAGTGCTCTCTGCTAGCTCCAAGGACTCTCATAGAGGGAGATCCAGAGAGAGCCACCATCATCGGAAGAGGAGATGCTCCCGATCAGCATTGAGAAGCATGATGTAGAGGACTGGAAAACTGCCGGCGTGTTTTATGTCAACAGGTACGCCATAGAAAATAGAAGACCCAGTCGCCTCATTACTCGACATCAAAGCACTCTCAATGTTCGATGTCGAAGCACCCTTTAGCGACAAAGTCACCGGTAACAAGCCATCAAAACACATCTCGATGTAAAAAACAACATTGAAAGACATTAGACACTCGACGTTGAAACATTCAACGGTATCCTTACCAACTAATCACCATTTGCCACTGAATTTAGAAGTTGCTCTACATCAAGAGGTAGATCTCAATCCACCTTAAATATCTCGCTGTGCTAGCTCCAGAGTTTACAACATAGTGTACCACAGACATCTGACTCTGAGTACTCCCGCTCCTGTTCTCCATTGCAGGTCATACCTGAGAATCATTTCTTAGGAACAGTATCGTCCAGGAGATCCGCATCGGCTCATTTCTCTCCTGGCACACCACCTAATACTACGTCACCTATTGCTCCAGCAGGTCCCCTGAGAAGCCCACAACTCCCAACTTCACCACATTGATGTCTACAACGATCTAGGAGTTCAAGACATCATCACTCCAGACCCAGAAAAAAAGATGTAGAAAAACATCAAAAAGCAGATCGACATTCTAGCAGATCAAACAGGGGGTCAAGATCACGGCACAGAAGATCATTGGACAACCACTACTTGCTCATCGGTCAGAAATTATTTACCTATTTGGCAAAAGTCTCTTTAATGTAGGATCTTTTCACCTTTAACAAGGGATTAATAAGAGGGCCAGCAAAAGTAAACGTTGACGTGCCAACTAATTTCTGTTATTTTAGAGACTTTACATCACAGAGCCCCTTACATCCTCTAATGCCTGGTCTTTTCAAACCTGCGATTCAATTATTTCTGACGCCTGCATCAGTGAAGTCTGCTCCATCTAGACTTCTTAAAAAATATGTGCCTCCTGACCAGGCCCCACTGTTGCTTAGAGCAGACCCTCCTCCAGTGATCGTAGCAGCTGCACAGAAGTCTCCTACTGTTATTCCTTCCTTTTCTGTACAGCTGGATAAAGAGAGCAAACAAATAGATGCACTGGGAAAAAAGATGTGTGGAACATCAGCATATATGATGAAAGCTGCTTGTGCTTCTACTCTTCTGGGAAGGTATGATAGATCTCTGTGGGATTCACTACAACAATATACAGAAAAGCTCCCAAAAGAGGACAGGCAGGACTTTCAGGAGATTCTAAACGAGAGCTGCCTGCAATCAAACCTGATAAAAGGTGCTGCATGTGAAACTTCAGATCTGACTGCTCATGGCTATTGTCATGGAATCTGTGCACAAAGTCTTAGCTCAGACTGACCCAAACCAGAAGCACAATAACATATTCTGAATTAGTATTTTTTGGGAAATACACTCTTTGGGTCTCGTGCAGATGACAAGATGTCACGCATGAAGACCGAAATGGAAACTTTGAAGGTGATTGGTCTAGAGAAACTAAAAGAATACCATAAGAGGTACAGGCCCTACCATAGAAGATTCTTCCCTCAGAGGGTTCTGCATCTCCCTTGTCTCACCAGCAGCATCAACAACCGAGACAACCCTACCATCCTCGTAAATTCACCAGAAGTAGAGGAAGTCGAAAGCAACAATCTGCATCTGCAGGGAAACCCCTGACTAAACAATTATTCACTACTTCTCCCCCTCTCTGTCAAACTGCGGTGGGGGAGAAGTATCTGTCAGACATCTTAAACAATGGTATTTCATAGCAACAGACAAATCGGTCTTCTGTTCCACCAGTCACAATATTGGCATATCAAAAAGATCTACTGCAGAAGAAGGCCTACAATCTTTTGTAGAAACATGCTGTGTAGGAGGTTGCTTACCACAAAAGAGGATTGGGAATTTATTCCCATTATTTTCTGGTGCAAAAAAAAGACCTAAAGAAGAATTCAGACCCATTCTCAATCTTCAAGTACTAAACAAGTACATAAAGAAGGAACCATTTAGGATGTTGCCATAACGCTAGATCTGTCAACTACGGCAAGGACACTGGTTGTTTTCACTAGATCTCCAAGAAGTCTACTTTTACATTCCGACAATAATGAAACATTGAACATTTCTTTTATTAATAGTAGGCTCAAAACATTACCAATACAAAGTTCTACCTTTCGGACTAAAATCAGCTCCTCGAACATTTGCAAAATGAATAACGGTCGCCACAGTCAATCTAAGGAAACAAAAAATATTCGGCTATCCATACCTAGATGACGGGCTAATAAAAGGCATATTGTCAACGTAAGCATGGAAACATTTTCAGTCTTGCCTAAAATACACTAATCAAGTTGTGTCTTGGAGTAAATCTCAAAGATTCTGCAGCTTATCCAATACAAAAAATGCAATACCTTGGGGTAATACTAGATACACAGTCCACGAAATTATATCCTTCAGTGGAGAGTATATCATCAAACCGTCTGAAGAGTCACAATCTCATACACACTCGTCATCTGCAAGACAGGTCACATCTAAACTGGGTTCAATTACTTTTTGCATTTTTCAGGTTCCACATTCAAGGTTTCTCATTAGGCTTTTACAACAATGCCTACAAGATCAGTGGAATCAATTCTCGGACCGCTAGGAAAAGAAATGGACCCTCTCACAGTGTGCAATGCAATCTCTTCCATGGTGGAAACAACCAAAGAATCTCCTGACAGGAATAACATTCCATCAGGGTCTTACAGTCCAAACACTAATGACAGATGCATCTCTCTAAGCCTGGGGAGCTCACAGGGTATACTTGCAAACCCAAGGAGTATGGTCGGACAAAAAAAAAAGACTTATGTCAATCTAGAATTTAGAGCTGTTTATATAGCTTTGAAGTATTTTCCTCTGTTAATAACAACAAACTGCCTTCATGTTCAGACAGACAATTCAACAACAATGTATTATCTGAACAAGCAGAGAAGAACCCATTTGAGACCTCTATCTCTTGAAGCTCTAGCCATAAGGAAACTGGTAATAGCCAGGAATTTAACAATAACATAAATGTATCTTCCAGATGTTCAGTACATACAAGCAGATTCACACAATGAGGTCTTGCAAATTGACATGTCTGCGGACGCAAACAACAGAAAATGCCAAGACTATGCATTCAGATTCTACCACCTAGGGTCAAAAGGTAATACCCTTTTGATAGACTAGCTAGGAAAATTGCTCAACTGCTTGTTTGCAGTCCAGGGAGGACCTAGCCTGGCAGTTCGGGCTGGACTGTTCTTTTGGAGAGCAGGGTCAAGATTGTTTTGCATATGGCAGTGTCCAACCTTGAATGGCATTGTGAGCAAAAAGATAATGGATTTTGGGCTCAGATCTCTATACTAGGGATGAATGTTTGACAGTGTTCAGCATTCCGTCCATCCTTTTGTATGTATTGCAAAACTAAAGATATGCAAAAATCATACTGTCTTTTCATTAATTATTTCCCAGTAAGAACAGGATTACTATCATCAAAACAATTCATTTCTAGATGGATAGTCTGTTGTATACTTCTTTCATACCAACTAGGTAAGCAGCCCCAACTTGGTAGACCTAAAGCACATTCTGCACTGGGAAAAGCTACAACTACAGCTCTTTTTGGAAATATTCCCATTTCAGAAATATGTAAAGCTGCTACTTAGAGATCTGTTCAAACCTTTACTAGACAATTTTGTCTACATTCAGACTCCAGAGCAGATTCTCAAGTTGGGCAGGCTTCTTTGAGGAACATTTTCAGTGATTGTTGGAGTTGTTTTTTAATTTCATTTCTGACTAATTGTAGGATTGGCTTGCTATTCCATTCATTGCGTATGACTATTGATGAGAATCCCCTGAAAGAGAAGGAAAAGTTACTCACTTGTAATCCTAGTTCTCTTACAGGGGAATCCTCATCAAAGTCCTAAGCCGACCGTCCACGTCCATCGACGGCTCTCAACAATGTTTCACCCAAGATTCTCTAATTTACATAAAAATTACCTGACCTAACTGTCACCTGTAAGGCATGATGGGATGCAATGTGTAATGTGAGGTTCTTAAAGGCATAGTGACAGTTTTATCTACAATGCTTTGCAATGCAGCCAATTAGCTAATAATGTCACACTAGTACAATTTTTATTAAACTTTTCTTCTCTGAATTTCAATGTAGCAACTACATTGAAATTCAGAGAAGAAAAGTTTTATTAAAAAAAGAACAAGAAGATTATGAATAAAGAAATCCTTTTTAAGAAAAACTTTGATGGAGTCTATGCACTATGTAATTCAAACTATTTGTATATCTCACATATCTAATGACCATTGGTGGGTGCTGAATCATCCTCTTACAATTAATAAAGATGCCTTTAGATTCTGTATTTATCTAGTCACATTTGCTGCTCTTCAAAGACAGAGCTCAAATCTCAGGCTGTCTTCTGCTGCTTATGCATGGGGAAAGTTGTTTACAAATTCTTTTCAATTTGCTGTCAGAGAAAGAGAAATGGAAGTGAGTTATGTGACAATCATGCTGGGGTACATGAAGTATGAACAAAGGGCTGTAGGATGTCATTTTTTCGTAACGCACAACAAAATGTTAATTCCTGTACATGTATGGTACACATTCATCAGAAAGTAAGGTAATAAGCACATTTTGTTATTCTGAAGTGTGATGCGAACAAAGATTTTATTACAATCAGAACAAATCCAGACACTTTAAATGGCGATGCACGAATAAATAGTCACTGAAACCCGATTTCCACACATTATAATTTGTGTGCAGTATAGTTTTATCAGTAAAATCTTGTCGGTGCAAATTTAGTGGCCATTTCCATGGAAATGTGCGGTCTGTAAATGACAGTGCGCTACCACACAATGCTTTGGTTCCATTAAAAAATCAACCGCCTGATTTCCATTAAAGCTAGATGAGTCGCAAACAGTAGTCGCACTAAATAGTGGGTCATGGTTAAAAAATGTTTGGGAAGCACTGATTTAAATCATATATTCTTGCATAATTTTTTTCATCGCAGGAGCATACCAACCTGACTCCAGAGTTATTGGAATGCCTATATTGGCGCAGAGGAGCCTTGCTGTATATGTATTGCCATACCATCAGGCATAATGAGCAGGAGCAGAAGATCGACAAAAGTTTTGACATTCTAAACAAGGTATACGTCTGTTTTGTATATATTTTATTTTAGCGCATTAAACCAGAGTGGGTCATATTGACCCCCCACTTGGTAAGAGGCCAGTTTGAGATTACCTTTTACAAACATAGCAGTTATGCTTTTGGGCTCATTTTACATTGAGTCCCCATTGGAGTTTAGCGGGTATGTGCCCCTTTTTTTCTAATCTTTCGGGGTAAGAAGGTTCTGGAGGACCATTCCACGACCGATTCTAAGTTTAGAGATGCTTTGATTTATCTCACTGCAACAAGTTAGTAAAACTATTTGACATATGTAAAGATCCACCGTATTTTCTTATCATTGAATAAATCTATCACTCCTCAGGCGTAAACGTATTTCCTAATAAAAATTTGTATGGAACAAAAACTGCAGCAATAAAAAAGTTTTTTGCAACAATACTAAATATTTTTTTATTTGCATTTCGTATGTGTCTGTGTGTGTGTGTATATGTATATATATGTTTATCAGGCACTTATTTCATTTTTCTAATAGCCCAATATTCCTGTGACCAAATAATGCTTCATTATAAACAAATAGTCAGTGAATGTTGTTCATTAGAATACTTCACCCAATAGGTTATGAGGGGTGTGGAACATGTTCCTTCCAAAATAAAAAAAAAATACAAAACAATTGGTTAAAGCTGTAAATCTCTGATGTGAGTTTTGGAAATTGTGATAGACTAATATGCACCACTCAAATTACTTTCATATTTCACTATACAAATTCACTACTAATCCTTTATGGGCTCAGGAGTAGCTTGCTACTCGCCGAAAAATGTGCTTCAACACCCCATCCGAGGTAACCAGCGCTATATAAATGCAAACTTTTTTCCCTCTTACATCCCTCCGCTATCCTTCTGACTCCAAATAACTGACTAACCTATCCACCACTCAAATTACTTCCACATTTCACTATACTAAATCAACACTAATCCTTTATGGGTCTCGGAGTAGCGTGCTACTCGTCAGGGGTAGTAAGCGCTATATAAGTGCAATTACATTACAGTACAATATGAAGGATATCGCTTGTGTATTTACACTTGTACTACATTTCCGATGGTGATGTAAGAATACATTTCCCAGTGAAGAATACATTCAAACCAGCAGCCACCTTTGTACCGATATCTCTGAAGGACTCCATAGACCTGTTCAATGAGAGGATTTTTGATGAATTAAAAAAATGTAATAAACAATGAGCAAAGCATTTAAAAAGCATGATCACCAACAGAAAATGTATCATGACTTAGTTAAGAAACTGCAATCCCAAAAACAAGGTGTTATTCAGAACTCTGACAAAAAAGGTAACATTGTCCTATGGCTCCTTGAGATGTACAAATTAGAGACATATAAACAACTGAATGATGGGGACTGTTCCATCAGAAGCAGTTGGGAGAGTATGCGACAAGTTAAGACCCAATTTCAATCCAGATTAACACAATAGAGAAATGCATGTTTATTCAACCACGATGAATATCTTTTTCTGAGGAATGTCTTTCCAAAAACGCCAATATTGTATTTAATTCCAAAAATACATAAAAACTAGTCCAACCACCGGGAAGGCCTATTATAGCAGCTGAAAAAAGCCTCTTTGGAAACAATTCGAGGTATGTCGACTTTTTTCTACAAGAACACACATGTAACCTCCCATCATTCATCAAAGATACTGGTGATTTCCTCTAAAGGTTTTATGATCGGCCATGGAGTGAAGAATGTCATCTAATGATACTTGATGTGACGTTACTATATACTAGCATCAAGCACAGCAATGGATTACAGGCAGTTGAGCACTATCTGAGGGGTAGGCCACGCTGATTATACAAACATACAAAGATGCTATTCTTTATGACCAGATGGTGCTTTGAGAACAAATTGGTTCCTTTTTAACAAGGCGATTTTTCCGCAGCTAAGAGGTACAGCGATGGGCACCTGCTTCACCCCCAGTTATGCTTGTGTTCATATGGGCTGGTAGGAGGAACAAGTGCTCGTCAACGATCACAGTCCTACATGGGTTAACATGTTGTTTGTTGATTGCATTTTCTTTATGATTTGTGGTGTGGAAGAGTGCACAAGAAACAGCTGAGGCATTTGTAGAAGCAATCTTCTGGAACACTATCAACTTGCATTTCACAGGTCAAATCGGCAAGACACAAGTAGATTTTTTTGGTAGTGTTAATTCAGGACAATAACATTGAAGCAAGATTGTTCAGGTTGGAAACTATGGGTAATTCCACTCTACATGCACTTGGTTTCCACCCCGGCCACCTGAAATCAGCATCCCCTTTTGGGAGATGCTTAGACTGCAAAGAAACTGCAGCCACGCTAACAGGGGCGGCTGGTGACATTTGAAAGTGGTGGTCCGTAAAATTATTGTCCTAATGCAGTGCAACGAGCGAGCGTAGCGAGCGAGCCGGAACAACCTACGCAGAAAAAAGAGTGGACAAATAGTGCATTTTCAAGCAAATTTGAGAAAGCAGGAAGGTTAATAAAGCAATTGTGAAGGCGTTCAAAACATCATCTATATTAACTCAGCCAATTGTCAACTGAAGTGTGTGGAATAATTACGCAACACAAGGGTGGGCAAAAATCAGATGCACAAAATACCTCGTCACCCAACCCCCTTTGAAATGTGCTTTGCTTCTTTGCCTTGCTCCACCTCCCTCCCTTCCTGCGCCTGAGAGAAGCGCCTGTGAGTCAAATTACATATCTCTCATATCTCCTCCCTGGACTCATGCTCCCACCAGCCAAGGCACCGGCGTGTTTCCCAGACCTCTTGGTGACACTTCCTGGCTGTCGCCTTGAATTACACTGCGGAAGCCCCTGGTGATGCCTTCCAATGAGAGCAGCCAATGGCAACAGATGTCTGAGGAAGTTCATGCAGCGTGTGCGCGTTTTCTATGTTTGGTGAAATGCGGAGCTGCCTTCTTCCCGAAGCCGGCATCACCTATTAGGGAAGTGTGGCCGCGAGAACCGCAACGTGCTCCTTCCCGGTCTGTACTCAGTGAAGCGTTGTCAGCTTGTTACTTCATAAAGTGCGAAGAAATAAAATGACATTTGAAAGTGTTTTTTTTACTTTATCAAGTTCTCATATGAAGATTTATGCAAGTGCTTTAGAAATGTCTTTATAGGTGTGTCATTATTTTAATAATAACCATATATGTAGAACACAATAACTTCTCTATACGCCTCTTCTGTAATAACGCGTGCACCTTTTGTCTAATTGAATGGTATTCAATTTTTTTCCCTGGGGAAGTTTGAAGGCTCAGATTGGCACTCGTGAGCTATAAGGTACGGAAGGTTCAATCGGCAAGTGTTCAACTCACTGAGTCATTCATTGTACCAGTGCACACTGAATTGGTTTTTGGCACTTTATAATAAGGATTGATACTTTTAAAAAATAACCACTTTAACCAACCTTAAAATAATACAAGTTTCAGTTGCCTTACAGGTTTTGCAGTGGGTGAATACCTCATACAGCTACTTTAACACTTTTGTAACGCGTGATCTGCCGGTTATACATGCATCTCTGAACACATGCAACAACTCACTTAGCAATCTTACCGATAAAATAAACCGGTAAAATAAATCTATACTATGACCTGACTGTGATAGCAAGCAGACAGCTCTTGGCATGTCTATAGTACTGATGCGGTATCTACAGAGGCAAGGAGGATTTGCAGCACCTCGAATGATTGCACAAAGCAGACGAGAGATACGGGTTACCAACATTTAACACAAGTTACACAGCAAGGCAAATTGATGTATCCGTTCTTTAGTCTAGCAAAGCAACATCAAAACTGTCACAGTGCGCCAAGTGGGCCTATACAATGTGCAACATCTTATGACAGCCATGCCCTTTTAGCCACAGGAATCTTGCATTCTGGGACTTGTATTTTCACGTTTATCATCAAAGGTATGGGCAAAAAAATCCAGCATGCAAACTGAAGTGGTATAACAAGCCAGGATGGGATGGAGGTCTCATGCATGGCGTGAGACCCCTCGCAGGCACGTGTAAGGTTGCTCTTGCATCAGTCCATTTTGTTTACTGTTTCCATGGCTTCGCCGAAGAGGTCTAGGGTCCGAACAGTTGCGGCTCGCGGGGTGTGGGGTGTCGCGGGGGGGGGGGGTGTATCGCGGAGGTGGGGGGGGAGTTTTGAAATAAAATTAAAAAATCCTACCTGAGCAGGTCCGCTGCCTCGGGTCCGTTGGCGCATTGGTGCCTAGCCGCCTACACTCGGGAACAGCCACGCACACATCACTGACTGCTTGCAAGTGGGCGTGCAAAGCCCTCTCAGCCAGGATTGGCTGGGGGCACGTTTTACACTCCGCCCGCCTGCCCATTAGGAGACCGAGGTTTGAGCCTTTGCTCAACCCTCGCTCTCCTAATGGGCATGCGCCAGAACTGCAAACACAAGTGCGCATGACTGGGCACGGTGCGAAAATTCGCCCTCCATCCCCACTCATGCGCACTTGTGCATTGTGCTGCTCCCTGCCCCTGGTGACGGTCTGACTGCATGTCAGTCAACATGACGCCGGACCACCCACGGGTGGTCTGACGTCATGCTGACTGACATAATTGTCAGTTGTTCTCCCTCGCCGTCTCTGAATTTAAGTAAACTGAGAGTTTACTTAAATTCAGACGCCGAGGGAGCTGCGGGTGGCTGCGGGCAGGGGGGCTACGCCCCAATGGACGCACCGCCGCTGCACGCTAATGATCTAAAGAGATGCTAGGAAGAGTCTGTAGACAGTTTCTTAGAACGGGTTATGCTCAAGAGAGTCCTTAGAAAAGACAGTGGCTGTAGTGAGTCAAAAGAGCAGAGAATGCTTACTCTTTACAAACACACACGAAAAAGAATAAGACAGTTATCAGACTAATAACAACCTACAGCAACCAAGAAGGGGAGTGAAGAGCCATCATCCAGAAGCATTGGCACTTAATCCATGGGGATTCCATTTTATGGCCTAGTACCCCTAGGTTGCCTTCTGTCACGTATAGGAGAGCTTATTCCATGAGGGAGGCCCTGGTCAGGAGTCGTTCAGAGGTTGTTTCAGCAGAAATGCTGGTCACAATAAGCCAAAGCCTTCTGCAAATGCAATAGATGCAAAGCCTGTGACTTTGGGGTGAACACAGTAGCATATGTAACTCCCTTCCACAATCAAAATAGTTGGTTCGTACAACTGTACGATCGAGTTTATGGTGTATGTATTGTCATGTGAATGCATACTGAGATACATAGGTAGCACGATATTACAGGTCCATAAAAGGATCCTGCAACATATTAGGGCTATTAGAAATAGAGACTATTCCTATCCGGTGGCTAGGCTCTTTAACGACACCACAACAATGATGTCAAATGTTTGAAATATTTTTATTATCAATGCAATTCCAAAACACTTTGGGTGGTAACCGTGAGCGGTTACTGAGGCAAACAGAAATAAGGTGCATCATACATTTAGATTCTAAGTCACTTAATGGCTTAAATCTTGAAGAAGAGTTATTCAACATATTTTTGTGATTTAGATGGTGCTTAAATAGTGCCTGACTGAAATGATCGGAAGGGACATTAGGAGGTTGGATTTTACTTTTTGTATTTGGTATTTTGGATACAGAGAGTGACATTGCTGTTTTGATTAGAGGAGGGTCTATATAAAGTATAACATTTGGAAACATTCAATTTCCTTCGTGATTTCAGACTATCCAAGTGTAGAGTGCTTATGATTCACACGCAATTTGCCCACTTGAGCTCAATTTTGTGGTGGAATCCACTGTGATGAATTATACTGAGACACAAAAGAATTTTAATATTGCTTAGTATATGAATTATAAAGTCAAAATTGATGTGCTGAATGAGGAAAAAAAATGTTTTATCATAAATGTCATTAGAAATCATGCCACTTGTTGATAAATATGCACTTTAATTATTCTAAAGTTTTGAGGTAAAGTCCTCCCTGCACCAAATAAATGTTTTGCTTTTCCAGTATTTCTCGAATTAAATGCTAGCTTATAATTTGGTCATGTCTTGCACCCGTAATATGTATAGTTTATCTTTTATCACTTTCAGCGAGATGAGCACTATTTAAATGAAATTGTAATGGCACCCCGTCTATATGCACAAGGCCAAATGTTTTGGCCGAAACACGTCATGGCGGATCATGGATGGATAAAACTGCGGAGAATATTTTGGTGTCTGCGCCTGGTCCTTTGGATTCCTTGAGAGACTGGTGTTGTGATTATATATATATATATATAGTTCACTCTTACCTGAGCCTCCAACTATGGCGTTCCGTGGCGGGGTGGCGAATCCCAATCAATCGGAAACAACGCTGCTTTTCTTGTAACAATAATAGCATGTCATGGACTCCCAAATTGCAAAAGCGGTAATTTAATGATATGGCAACAACTCCTTGCTCACGAGAAAACGCTTTTGCAATTTTGAGAGTCCATGGCATGCTGTTATAGTTACAAGAAAAGCAGCGTTGGGATCTGATATATATATAGATATCTCCAAAACCACAATCCTGATACCAAACGTCCTCTTGCAGGAAATGGAAAATCAGGTATGGACCACTCAGCAGTTCAAGTTATGTCGTGCTTTATTATTCCTCCAGCAACATGACGCGTTTCGACTGGGTTTCCCCGGTCTTGATCACATGACATGTCGAAACCCAATAGTGTTTTTCATACAGTTGCACCTTAAAATTAGCTCCTCCCATATCTCTCGTGGAGCTAGACAACAGATTAATATTTCATGGTGTTGAAAGGCTAAACACCAAAGAGCAGCATTGTCTCAATACACTAACACTTTCCCAATGGTATTCGCTTTCTGTAATAAAAAAATCAATTGCATACATTATCTACCACATTTCAATAAATACGACATATAATACATATTCGAAATATAGGGCAAGTGCCCATTTAATATGGTAGCATCGAATTAACCTAAACGATCATCATGCTATTTATATTATTTTGCGCCTGTTGACGAACTAGTGTGCATAGTGCCAAATAAGTGCCACAAAGATTAAAGAAAGTGCTATAATACCTGTATTAGTGATAAAAGTAAATACCAAGTCAACTATTTATGCATAGTAGACTCACTTACTAAATTTAAATAAATAAATGAGTTGGTTGGACAGACGATCTCAAAAAATATATTAATATCACACCAGAATGCATTAAGCCAATTGGCAGAGACCCTAAAGTGCAATAATATAGCTGTCTTGAAATGTGCAAAAAACGCTGTGTTCATCTGATATAAGACCATGATCTGAAGTTATATTAATACAGTACATCTAATTTTTCCAAATTAAACAGTAGTCATTAATACCTCTCTCCTACCGCGACCAATAATCACCAGATCCCAATACCTCACAGACACTGGATAAAAGCCAGTAAAACCAGAAAACTAGTAAAACCAGCTAAAACCCGATAAAAGTAAGGCTAAAATCCATATAAAAATTAGTCAAGCCTAAAAAGATGTATTAAAATTCATTTCACACATAGCAGCAATAGACATTAACATAACCTATAGTATAGTTACTGGATCCCACATTAGGTATATCAAATTCATAGATACAACAGGCTCATTATTGAACATCTCACTTGTAAATAGAGATTATAATTAATTATAACAATGTTTTATAGAAAATTGTACATGTCTTCTCCAGAATTCAGGCCATTTTGGCATCTTAGTGTCCAATTGTAAAATATACTAGAAGTAAATAGCCCTTTGATTTTACATGGAGTATGAGCAAATGCATCTAGGTACTCCTGTTTATTGATACCGAACTTACACGCCCTGCAGGAACTACATTTATAAAAACTTGTTCTGTTTGATAGCCAATGCCTCGTTTCACATACTTCTGGACATGTTTTAACAAGAGCATCCCTCATAGAGGGTGCCCTTCTAAAAGTAATAGCTGAGCTGGCAATTCATCTAGTCCTGGGGCAAGAGTGATATTGGTTTTTAATATAGGCCAGTTCTTATTTATAATCTTTCTGACTTGCTTCTCTTGGCAGCTATATGTTGTTATTAACCTAACCTTAGTTTCCTCATTTTGTTGATCCCTTGCTCTCACTGGTATTAGTCTGCCCGTGCTGTTTAGCAGGGCTGGTTCGCTCACTGTGTTGTGTATTTTAGTTAGAGCTGTCTATAAATCCCCCATTTTGTATCCTCGGGCCAAAAACCTTTGCACAGAGTCTTCCAGACATTCTGTTAGGCCAGTATTGCTGCTACATATTCTCTTAATTCTTAAAAACTCCCCATAGGGGATGCTTTTAATAAGGTGTCTGGGGTGGGCACTGCTTGCATGTAATGTCTAATTCCCAGCCGTAGCTTTTCTATGCAATTTCGTATGTATATTGTTGTCTTTAACATATATCTCGACATCTAGGAATTCGCCCCTTTCATTACTGATAGTAGCAGTGAACTCCAAATTCAAATTGTTATTATTGATTTCCTCAACAAAGCTCTGTGCAGATTCCTTAGATCCATGCCATATTATGCACACATAGTCTATAAAACGCCACCATTTAATAACATTTCTAGCGATTGTTCCCCATGTCTCTCCCACCAGCCAATGTGCAAACACGCGTAGCTGGGGGAGAAACATGCCCCCATCGCCACGCCCCGCAATTGCTGGTGTACTTGCTTGTTACATAAAAATAAATTATTATGTAAGCACATCTCAATCATTCTCAACAACATTTTGTTGTGTTGATTGTGTTGCACACTCCTGCTAGATAAAAATTGCTGTATTGCATTTAATCCATCATGGTGATTAATGCTGGCGTACAGGGATCATGGATAGATAAAACTATGGAGAATATTTTGGTGTCTGTGCCTGGCCCTTTGGATTCCTTGAGAGACTGGTGTTGTGATATATAAATATAGTTCGCTCTTACCCGAGCCTCCATTGATGGCGTTCCGTGGTGGGGTGGCGAATCCCAATTAATCGGAAATAACGCTGCTTTTCTTGTAACAATAATAGCATGTCATGGACTCCCAGATTGCAAAAGTGGTAATTTAATGATATGGCAACAACTCCTTGCTCACGAGAAAACGCGTTGAGTTATTGCCATATCATTAAATTACCACTTTTGCAATTTTGAGAGTCCGTGGCATGCTGTTATTGTTACAAGAAAAGCAGCGTTGGGATCTGATATATATATATATATAATAAACAATTTACATTTTGAGGCGCCTATTTCATTTTTCTTATAGCTCAATATTCCTGAGATCAAATAATGCTTCATTATAAGCAAATAGTCAGTGAATGTAGTTTCAGTAGAATACTTCACCCAAGAGGTTATGAGGGATGATGAATACGTTCCAAAATATGAAAAAATACAAATCAATTGGCTAAAGCAGTCAATCTCATGTGAGTTTTGGAAACTGTGATATGAAGGATAACTCTTGTGTAATGGCATTTGTACTACATTCAGGATGGTGATGGTATGATTAAATGTCCCCGTGAAGGATACTGTCAATGAGAAGTCATTCTGAAAAATTACTTTTATGCCTTATTGGCCTTTTAAATACATTATAATTATACGGCACTTCTGATTTAGGTGCAGGGAGTAGTTTGTGATGGTAATTGCACTCCAGACAGTAAGTTTACCCATAAGACGTTTTTCTGTGTTTGTTTCCTTGGGATTGATCTGTTATAAACATATAGACGTTGGGCTATTTGAGAAATTAAATAAGTGCCTCAAGAGTTTTTATAAAATAGATACTTATAAGCGAATTGCAAATGAAAGAAAATAGTTTGAACTATTTTGGACTATCTCAAATTCAAAGTTTGTATTATTGAACCATTCCAAGACCCAAAAAAGTATTAGTACTATGCCCCACAGAATCATCCTCTGGAAAGTCACAGAGACCGGGCTTTGAACATTGCTTTGAACCCAGACACCATTATTGACATTCTTTAATAGTGCAGGCTAGCTACTTTCGAGCTACTTTGCAACCAATAATGAAACACTTTCATAAATTGGTTCCATAGCAGGAAAACTACTTTGATTCACAGGTGTCACCTAGTGGTTGTGCCTCAGCATCAACACTGCATTGTGCCTCAGCATCAACCCCCCATTATCACCACCTCAGTAGCCACTACTTGGGCTGCCTTCCTAACCACTTTGGTGTCTTGTCAAGAATCACTCCCTTTATCCTCCTCATTATCCTTGGTGACCTCCACTACCACACTGCACCCAGTCCCTCCTCTCATTCCCAGACATAGACAAGAAAGATCCGAAGAATAGTGATCATGAAACTGAACCAAAAGAGGGTGAAGGGGAGGACCCAGAAGACATCCATGACGAGGAAGATGAGCATCAAAAGCATGAGAAATGGAGAGACATTATTGTGCCCCAAATAGAAGACAAAACACCTCCATAACCTTATCCCTCCCTGGACTGTTCCTCTTTGGAAGCAGCAGCTAAGAAGTTTGGCTTGCTGATGGTGGCATTAGAGCAGCAAATTCTATGATGTCATCCCAAATTTTAGACTGTGTCAAGAGGGCCAAAACTGATTAAAACATCATGACCATGCAGGTGCTAGTACTCTGCTACAAAAAGAAATATAGAGCACCAGAGTTAGCAACAGTGTGTCTCACTGGCCTTGCTAAACCAAATTTCATTATCACGGCAGTAGCTTAGAGACGTTCCAAAAACTATAACTCCTAGCTGTGCTCCACCATTGAAAATCTGATGTGGACATAAATGTATTGAATGACCATCAGTATGATTGTCCGATGTGACATGATGTTTTGCTACTAGTAGATCTTTTCCCTGAGGACGGACTGTATGAAGAGGCACTCCTACCACAACTCACACCACGGCATCTTGAGAAGTACCAACAGGCTCATCTCCATATATTACATTGCAAAGCAGGTAGGCATGAGGGCCTACACCATTTCAGAAGATGTACAGCTCTAATGGCACTGAACCATTATGGGGAAGATATCTCAGTGGAGCATCCTCCATGAGTACAAAATGAGCAGCGGGATGCCCTTATTTACTTTCTAACATTGTTGTGATCAAGATCAGCTCCAGCAAATCATCCAGAACTGTGGACACCCTTATCTAATTGTGTTCAACTTTCATTAGAATAAGAATTGCTAGTTCAATTCTTGTTGGTTCAGGCTTGCTGAGCAAAATCTTTGCGATGACGTGGAGGCACGTCTTTGCTTATGTCTTTCAGCTGTTTCCTTTCAATCCTAGGGCTCTGCAAAAGTCTAAGGTAGAGCAATATTCTCTGGATACTAATAGTGCCAAAGTGATATGTGAGTTCAAGTATACTGTCCTGACCCACCTGTCCTGATGTTCACAGATTCTGCTGAAACGCATCCTTTCTTCTCTTCAGGCACAATGGGCAGGTCTAACATCACAATTTGATGTCTCTGAAGCTCACTGCCTGGTTCCTAATTACCTAGAATTGGCCATCTGGGTACTCCCTAGAACTACTGCAGAGTGAATCTGGAACAGGCTCCTGCCCCTTCAACAGCCAACAGTACAGCAACAGATAGAAGCATTTCACCATGTTGAAGGAGGATGATGTCTTAAATCTCCTGATATTACAACTGCATCACATTTTACCCTAACTAATTCTCCTCACCCAATTTTTAGAGGATTTTCTGACTCTGTTATTCTCTTACTGGATCATCAAACAGTTCATGAATCTCTTTTCCTGGGTTTCCTCTGGTGAGGGGTCCACATGTGCCATGATAGTTGAACACAGTACTCAGCCAGCTTATATTGCCTCTTTTTGAACCCTGAATTTAACTATCTCTTTTGGAAGATGGTACTAATTTTTGACCTAACATTGTCAAGGAGATAGTGAGAGTGCCAGGTGTGACGATAAAGGAGCCTTATCTCCATTTTACTAAAGGCAAGATCACCCTGTGCACTAACTCAATTTCATTACCAAGGTGCTACCAAGCTCATTTGAACAAGCCTCTTATACTACATTCTTTTTTGCAGAATCGTTCACCATCATTTGAAGTTGGCTTGACTTGAGAGCTGTTCACCATCTTTTTGTTTATTTTGGTTGTCATGGCCGGGGCCACCCGCCATTCAAGCAGGGCATTGCCTTTTGACTTTCAGCCTGCGCTACCTTGTGCCACAGGAATGCTAAAGTGATGATGCATTCTACCATTGACAACAGCACTGTATACAAGAGTGCCTCTAGTGGGCATCTGCCGCGCATCCACATGGATAAACTGAAAACGCTCATCAATCACTAATACCTGGGCCTGACTACAGCAGCAGACTTGTCAGTAGGCCTGTCCACCTCTTTCAGTAAAGGTGAACCTGCTTCCTGTTTATTGCCTATTTTAGATACTGCTGCTATTCTTATTCAATCATGTGAATCCTTGATTTGTTCAGTACTGGAGAAGAAACCACCTAATTTCATGTAGTTCCAGCCAGTTCTCCAGCATTGGCATCTTTTATAGATTAACATGTGAACATCCTATCCCTCTGTCATTATTACTTAATGCTTATACTATGAAATTAGAGCTATGGTGGCCTCTAAAGGGAGTAGGGAGCTCAGTACTACACCTCACTGACTACACTGGGTTGTTTTAAATATGGTGGATGTGCCACTAAGGAAACGTTGTTTGGCCTCTGGGCATTTTAACTCTGTTTACTGCTACGTTAAAAGTACTTGTGTATCTCACCTTGACATTAGGAAACGATACAAGCAAGAAAACCTATGAAAGACGAAAATACCATTTTTAAACTGAGTACACTCCTGCTTTAGTCTCTGCTTCATTCTCTGCTTCTTCTTCTAAGACCAGTGATGCTCTATAAACACACTTCTATGTCTCCCATTCCACCAATCATGTCAACTTAACAGTCATGGATTCATGGCCAGTCTCTCACCTACTTTTGTAATATTCAACTTCCCTCAGCTCCACCTGCAGAAGATCCTCAGGAATGCCATTCTAATTGACACAATAGAAAAGGTCTCCACCTACAGTCAAACATAATACTTTGGATAAGGACACAACGTCCTTCTGCACTTCGTCTTCACCATCCTATCCACCATCAAAGTCATCGTTAACAGATGACATCACAATATTTCATATTATTCTGCTTTGAGGAGCAACTACGTTGAACATTGAGGTACACGCCTCACAGAGTTAAGTATCAGTCATCATGGAAGCACTGCAACATCGGTCATCACCCAGGCTTTTGGTGCCCTGGTTTTGCAAAGTTGGTGCAAGAAAAATATCTCTGTGTTGCTACCAATAAAATTGTGTCTCCAGTGCTCTTTAAAAAACACACAGACTGCCAGAAAAAGATCCTGATTATCTACATCAGTAGCTCACATCACTCTCTCCTGTCGTCTGTGCTGTCGGAAAAATACACATATCTACTTGTGAGACTTCTGCTTCTCCTGCAAAGAGTGTAAGTGGATAGATGGGGCTGGCATGCATGTCTGTGGTATCTCTGCAACAGGAAAAGGTAGATCCTACTCCATCCAATGACTTTGTCACTTCTTTTTGTGTGTGCTACCTTGGTGGGAGGGAGTTTCTCAAAACATTTCAGTATCATCACTCATTAACATTGAGTGGTACTATATATAAATTGAAACAGGTTCATTTCAGTTCAAGACACCTCCACTGTCTATATCTCTGAAGCCTATGCCAAAATACCAACTGCATTTTTTGCGAAGAGAAGCTGCTACCCTTGCTGCAGAAGAATGCAATAGAGCATGTTCCTCACCTCCTAGATTAAAACATCTATTCAAGATATTATTTTGGTACACAAAAAGGATCCTAAATAAGAGTTCAGAACATTGTTGGACCAAACTGAATCAAGAAATACATAATAATTATGTTGTCTGTCCATCAGAATTTTCCTGCTGTGGAATATGGATTAGATGTATGCGGTGGACCTACTGGATCCATTATTCCACATTACAATAGTGAAGAAACAGAGAAGATTCTTAAGGTTCATAGTTGGCAACTTGCACTACTGTTTCCCAGTTTCCCACTTTCAATCTGAAATCAGCACCTTCCAAGTGCAAGGAAGTAGTACCAGCCTTTCTTTGCAGACAGCATGTGTTTGCTTACTTACTTCTCAGCCTTTCCCGGATACAGGCTCACACTGTGGAGAAAACCCCAGGGACATTGAACAATGATTGCTCAGTTTAATCATCTGGACCTTCAGGTCAGTCTCCAGAAATCCCCTTCACCGCCAGTGCAGGCTCTTGCGTCGTTAGAAGCTACCTTGAACACAAAGTTCAAAGGAGCGGTTGTCTTCCTATGTTCAGCAATGTTTTTGAATTTGGACAGGGTTAGTGCCCTACTGCAAGCCTTTTTTACGAGCAATGTTTGGAAGATCAGTGGTCAAAGTGGGAAGACAACCTGGTCCTATGTCTGCCCACAGCAGTCTCTACAACGGTGGTGCAAGAGGTTAAATCTCTTGGAAACCCCCTTTCATCAGAAACTTCCTTCACAGAACTTTGTGATACATACCTCATTTAGCGGTTAAAGGCTTGTGCTTGAACGAGAAAAGCATGGATCACATCATTGAAACGGAAAGCATTCACCTGACACTCAATGCTTTTCTGCTTTCTGACGTTGAACAGAATCTTTATCCAGTTGTAGGAAAGTAGGATCTGCTTCTTATGGTGCCCCCACTTTTTGCTTTATGTGATGCTGTTTTTGACTAGTTTGACTTGGATCCTGCTAATCAGGACCCCAGTCTATCCGCTTTCTCCCTAAACTATTGTTAGTACCTAGATACAATCCCAGATTGGATACTGGGGTACCCTTATAAGTCCCTAGTATATGGTACCCATGAACCCAGGGCGTTGGTACCCCAGAGGTCTCCCATGGCCGGAAGCATGCATTATGCCACCCATGAGAGACCATGCAAAATGGAACTACAGGCCTGCCATTGCAGTCTGTCTAATTTGGTGCATGCACAACTTACTAAACATATAGGTTTACTATATCTAAGGGTCACTGCACTTAAAACCTATATCACCCCTATAGCAGGCTTTTACAATCCTGAGGGCAGGGTGCCTGGTTCTAAGTAAGAGGGTGCCCCTGCATGAGCTGAACACTCCTGCAGCCTACGGAGCCCATTTCCCAGGTTGTCAGTGAAGCAGCCATATACTATATAGAGGGGCACCGCGTAAGTATGCAATGATCATCTTGAAACTGGCTGCAACGGATCCTATCATGTTTGGTATCAAACATGTTGAAATCATACCCCCACACCGTAAATGGTGTGGAAGGTATGATGCCAATCCCCGGAAGAGCCCTCCCTTAGCCTCTCAGTGTTCCCAGTACCAGCCTTCTTGACCCGGACAACACAAAATGTTTGCTGCCGACCAGATACACATTTCTGCCCTCCTGCTGCTGAGCCAAGCTTGAGCAGAGGAAGGTGGAACAATAGGCATCCTGTCACAGGGAGGTGTGGCCACCTCCCAGACAGGATTTAGTGTATTAGGGCTGGGTGGTTGCCCTTGCCAGTGCCAGAAAGTCTGCATGAGGGGCACATTTGGTGTCCCTGTGCATAGTCCACTTCAAACCAGACCTGGGAGCTGTTGGCTCCCGCTCTGGCTTGAAACTGGACAAAGGACATGGGAGTAAACTCCCCCCTGTCCAGACCCTCCTCTGGGAGAGTCCCCTGAATCATCTCAACCCTTTCCCTAGGGTACTTAAGGGCTTACCTGGGTGTAGGGCCTGTGGAGCATCAAAGACACTTGAAGAAATCTCCCTTGAATTAAAGAAGTCACTTCCCTGCATTTGCAGGCACCTCAATACTGCTGACCGGTCTGCTGATCCCTAGCTCCTACGGACTCCGAAGGGTTCAACTACACAGGTGGTGGTTTTCTATGTCCCTCGAGGCCCGAGCTGTCCTCTCACCAAGTTTGAGACTAGTATCCCTCGTGGGGGCTGCAATAACCGAACCCCTGTGCACCGCATACTTTTGCAAGTGCAAAGGCTTGTTGTCAACTTTGCAGCAAGGTTAATGGGCTCCAAGTAGCCCCAAACTCTGGCAACTTCTTCCATAAAGATCTTCAGCCACATCGCATTGTGTGCACTGTGGCCTGCTGCTTTGATAAGCTGCCCGAGATCCTCCTGCGACTCCAGTGCCTTCGGCCTGTGGGGCCTTTGGAGGGTCATCTACTACTAGTTTGGGCTCCCCTAATTGCTCGGGCCTGCCCTGACTCCCCTGCTCTTGGTGAGTCTATTGGACCTTTCTGGTCTCAACTTTGTGCTTTCTTGACTTCCTGCGTGGGTTTGCTTTTGCCATGGCTTGTTGGTGCTCCCTCTGGACGCCAACCCCTCAGCACTCGACATCCTTCATGGGACAGCTCGTATCCATGTCGTGAATAAAATATTACGCTCTCAGAATTTTTAGTATATAAATAAGATCATGCATAAAGCAAGAGGCTGAGTCTGTGGTATCAGGTTCAAAAAGGGCTTTATTCCAATAACTCGAGTCAAAGGGAGAATATTACCATCACCAGAAAGGATCTGGAAGGGACTCAAAAGTATTCTCAATATTCTCAAAACATTATTCACAGAGTACAGTATATATACATCGGAAACGAAAAGAGCAAAAGAGAGTGAGATAAGAGCATGTGGGCGTGTAAGAGGGTGTGAAGGTGGGCGTCCATGTGGGCGTCCACTTGATGATAATGGGTAATTTGTCATGTGTGGGTGGATACCTGGAGGGGGTTGCGTGATCTGCTGGAATTGTACTGGAACTTTTGCCTTACTTGTGCTCAACTCGAGCATGACGTGTAACTGACGTGGGGAGGGTTGCTATGCAACCGGACAAGTCTGGAAGTGAGGCCTTCAGTGTCAGGACGACCAGCACATCTTGTTTTATCTGATATCTAAAGTCTGGAGCAGGGACTGATTCGTGACATAGGTTGCCCATCACCAAGAGCCAATGTGGCATTTATTTCTTCGTTTACTGCTGAAGTCTTGCACGGGGGCTATGGGCTTTTCACTGACGTGAGCTTTGTAATCACACAAAAAGAGACAGAAAGGCTAGGCTTTCTCCTTTGCAGATGGGTCATGTTTAAATTCCTCCTTCTCCAGGCAGGAATGTATTTCTCGAGGAGCGGAGCAGATAACTTGAAGGCTGAATACAGTTTTGGCAGGCAACAAGCCGGGCCAGGCACCGTTAGCCGCGCAGGAAGTAAGACAAAGGTCATTGATACAGATGCAGGTCCAGGCTGGAGCATTCAGAGGCAGAAGGCAGGAAAAGGCTTGATGGCAGAATTCAGGGCCTACCTTGCCAGAGCTGGAAAACGTGAAAGACGTGAAAAGTATACCATATAAAGACGGTGGCAAGGCATACTTAGGAACGGAATATCTGACCCATTCATGGCAGATCTGAAAGAGGACATATTAACGTTGGACACAATTGTATTTGCGTCTTCATAGCTTGAAGTGGAGGGAACATACATGTACTTGTAGCATGTACATGGAGCCGTTGGGGTCTAGATAGGGGACACAATTGATCATAAAAATTCATATTTCCTCATTCCCCCCTTGTCCCCTACAGGCCCTTCATGAGATATCGATCCTCAGGAATCCATCAATCTGTTCATGTAACATCATTTGCTCTTCTTTCTTCTTCCGAGATTTTGAATGAGAACTTGAACGTGGAATACATGATGTGGCACACAGGCCGCAAATCGCTGGCCCACATTGTAGACACAGGCAGCAACTGAATATTATTAATAGTATCAACCCACAGACGGTCAACACTTTCCATCCCCAAGCCGATATTAATCCCCAGAGCCAACCGGACCATGTCCACGTGCCTGGGTCTTGATGTATGCTTTGGGCAATCTTGTGGAGCCTTGTTATTGCTTTGTATACAGACGGTGCGTTATTAGGAATGAAAGAAATGATATGTAGCACGTCCCACCCCAGTCTAAGGGCAGTTGCACATAGGCTGTCTGGCCACAAATAAAGTAGGTGTGTCGTGATGCTCTGAAATAGGACTTTCCTTTGTCTTTGAATACTATTATAGTATCACACTCACTGTGCCCCAAATGTACTGAGCCTTCTTTTCTGACACACAAGTTCCCTTTTACTGGCAGGACTGTAATTGAGGATGGACCTAAATTGTGTATGGGCTTGACATTCAACACTATAAAATCGAGGGTCGCATTTCCTTGCAGATACTCTTCATTTTCTAGATCTGTACCTTTCATTTGGGGAAGTCCCTCTTCATCTGGGAAACATGCTTTGTTCATGACTTTATTCAAGTTACCCCATACCCACTCGCCCCTACACTCCTTGTCTTGACATTCTTTGGCATCACCGTTGATGGATGTCATTAAGGCAAACCATGCTCCGCAAGAACCATTATGGGAGAACGGAAAAGGAAAAAGAGGCAACACTCCCTTTACCTTCTGATACGGGGGAAATCGGCCACAGACCCAGCAGTCTGTAGCATTGCTAACCTGATGTGAATGGTGCAGCATCTGAATAAAGGTATTGCTGCGTAAGGCAAGTCGATATGATCACTCATGGGATGGCAGATCACTAAACGTGTGTTTTGTGGCATCATTAGTGGAGGAGTGTAAAAGTGAGGCAATAGAAGGAAAAATAGCATGTAGTATTAAGCTGATACATATTATCGTGATGCACAGAAGAGATAGAAAAATCACAGTCACTATACATCTACCACGTAATATTTTACAGTATTTGCTTCTTATCTTGCTCTTTTTTTTTTTTTTATGTTATTGTCCAAGATCTTATGCAAGCCAGAATACATGTTCAACCGCTTCACCACCTAGTGGACTTAATTGATCAAACGGGTTCTGACTTTTTAGATCTAAGTTTAACTCCTGCTGGGGAGTCTCCTCTAGAAAAGGGGCTCAAAGTCCAAGCAGTCAGTGTTCTTTTGGAAAGTACAGTTATTCCCAAAGTAACGTTTGCAATGATGTATCCATCCTTTCCGTCCCACCTCGGCTTAAGAGGGCTTGATCTATCAAAGTTCCGGATCAGCGATGGAGTGTCCCTTGACCTGGGTGTTGTCAGGGAAGGCGGCAGCAACCTGCGAACAACAAGAGAGTAGTGCAGACATCAAGGAAGCCAGGTAATCTGTCAGCATGTTACTATCAACATCAGTAATCTTTTAGGCATTGGAGTGCCCCACATATTTGGTGGTCTACCAAAGACCACTTCATAGGGAGATAAGCCTGTTCTAGAATGAGCTACCATTCGCATGTAAAAGAGGGCAACCGGTAGGGCTATCATCCAATCTACACCTTTGTCTGCGCAAATCTTTGCTAGTCTAATTTTCAATGTCTGATTATGTCTTTCTACAAGGCCTGCTGCTTCAGGATGTCGCACACAATGGAATTTCCAGGTATACCCTAACAGAAGGGACACCTGCTTCATTAGTACCAGGACATATTTGTCACCTCTACATCTGTTTATTTGGATATAATCCATTTGGAGCACTTCAAAAGGGTGGTCAGGTGGATGGAATCCACCTTGTTCCATCGGAATGCCTTTACCTGGATTGAATTGGCAACAGATCATACATGTTCTGACCTTTTGTTTCGCTGCTGCACGCAGGTGCTTGTTGAACCATATATTCTGTAAGCTATCTATCATTGCTTTCTCTCCTAAGTGTGCAGGACTATGTGCGGTATTTATAATCACTTGTACCATCGAATCAGGAAGAAACCATGTGGATTTGCCCTTATTCATCCAACCCTGATCAGTCAGTACCCCTCCTTGTTCCGACCATTTCTTTAATTCGTCTAGAGTAGCATGTGTCTGAATGTCTTGTACATCCCTGGAAGGATCCCTAACTGTCATGGCTTTGGACAGTGATAGTATCTGTGATTTTGTCATGTCTAGTGGGGTCTGAGCTGTTTGTTTAGCTGTTCGGTCTGCCAGATCATTGCCTTGGGAAATGGTATCTGTGGCTCTAGTATGTGCTTTACATTTTAGGATAGCTATGGCTGTTGGTAAATGTATTGCTTCCAGTAGGGCTTGAATAAGGGGGCCATGCTGTATCTTGGCCCCATGAGAGGTCAAGAAACCTCTTTCTCGCCACAGAATCGGTGTAAATTTTTACTCTCAGGTGCTTAGCTCTTATGCACGCTTGTGTCAGGGCGATGAGCTCTGCTGCTTGTGCTGACAATATGTCTATTCTTTTAGTCTCTATTATTACAGTATCAGTAGTCACTGCATATGCTGCCACTAATTCTCCCGCCCCTGTCCTCATGCATGAGCCGTCAACTTATAGTGTTAGGTCGGGGTCTGGGAGTGCAACATCTGTCAAGTCTTGTCTTGGTTTAGTCACGGTATGTATTACTTCAACACAGTCGTGTGGTGAAACGCTTTCTGTACTGGAGGGCAAAAGGGTAGCGGGATTCAGTATGTTGCATCGTCTGATCTCTATGTGTGGTTAAAATAACGTTAGCTCATAGCCTGTCAGTCTAGCTACAGTCAGGTGTTGTGTTTGTGTCCGGTTCAAGAGAACCTCTACTGCGTGTGGTACTTGTACTGTCAGAGGGTGGCCCAGCACTATCGAGTCACTTTGTCTTATGGCTAAGGCCGTTGCTGCAACTGATTTTAGGCACGCAGGCAAAGCCTGTGCTACTGGGTCTAATGTACTAGAAAAATAAGCACAGGGCTTGTGTTTTCCTGCATGATCTTGTGTTAGGACAGATAGTGCTGTTCCATCCCGCTCTGTCACAAAAAGCATAAACGATTTGTTGTAATCAGGGTTTGCTAAAACTGGTGCTTGACATAAAGCTCTCTTTAATTCTTCAAATGCCACAGTGTGTTCTTGTGTCCAAGGGAGGACTTTAGTAGAAACTGCCTCCTGTGTCGTCAACTGTATTAGGGGCTTGGCTATGTAAGCATACTGGGGAATCCACTGCCTGCAATATGAAGTGAGGCCAATGAAAGCACGTACCTCCTTTTGTGTCTTGGGCTGTGAAAAACCAGAAATCAATTGAATACGTTCCGGTGCCCACAACTAATTCCCCTGAAAGATCACAATAAAACATGAGAAAAAGGGGAAAGCACCATACCTATTTCCTCGGCTTAATTTCTAAGGGGGCTAATTTCTAAGGGGCTTAATTTCTTAAGGGGCTAGCGGGAAGCGAACCTCCTCAGGGGCCAGCAGAAAGCCAATATTCTCCTCCTTCCCCCC
This sequence comes from Triturus cristatus, assembly GCF_964204655.1. Lineage (NCBI taxonomy): Eukaryota > Metazoa > Chordata > Amphibia > Caudata > Salamandridae > Triturus > Triturus cristatus. The sequence goes on from NC_140581.1 coordinate 306,864,608, forward strand.
TTTTTGACAGGAGGAAATCTGAAACAGATTTCACTGCTGTCAAACACTATCAAACCCTGTGTCTTGTTAACACTATTAATCCCTGTGTGTAGCTACTGGGCGTAAGCAAAATTATAGGAGATACACAGCGCAGTTGAAATTCAAGAGAAATCCCTCCAGCAAATGTACAAACTTCATCGTGTGAGCTCATAGGCTGGCCAAATGACATCTCATATGCAAATGTCCCTATTATGTGAACCTACACCAACCTGAAGTCAATATTAATGCTAGGAGGCCCTAATAGGAATGCTAAATTACCTAAATATTCGGAAAACCAAGTTTAAGAACAGTTGTTAATGTTGATAATTAATAATTTATCTGCTAAAGAAATCAGTCATTTTGCAATAATTTCCACCTATACAATAAATAGCCTAATTTAAAAACAAGTCAACTTTTGGGGCCACCACTTACAAGAATGAGCTTACTAAAGCAAACTTTAAAAAGGAAATCCTGTCAGATATTTTCTCATTACCCTAAATACCGAGCCTCATTTGTCACTCTGGGGTGGCAGTCCTTATTTAAAACAGGCCTTTCAAGAGTTAAGATGCGAGTGCACAGATCATAATGGTTCCTTAATGTCCAATCTGGAAACATATGACCGAGGCTGCCTGTCTATAAGAGAAAGGCAGTCATGTGATATATATTTTAGTCTTGCATAACTTTTTTCTACTTTTATTCATCTCCAATACCAATTAGACATACACTGATAACGTGTTGTCTGCTATTTTGACAGCATGATAAAGGTAATATCATGTCTGTGAAATTTAGTAATTGTGAACAAGTTCCAGCCAAGCGCAGCGCAAAGATTTACGTCGTCACGACCATCTCTGTAACGCCCAGGAGAACTTGTATTAATGCTAAACATACTGGTCAATACAACACAAAAACAAAACATATATAAAATACATATGCCAAGCCATCAGTATACCAAGCACAGAAAGCATAGACAATTACACTAACATATATAAATGAGCAGTGATGCGCAATTACAGTACCTACAGCTCAGAGGCGAACATTCTGGCCTGCTTAATTTGTCAGGCTTATAATCAATAACTGATTTACCTGCCCTATACACCCCCATCTGACAGTGGGTCATCCCAATGATGACCGTGTCAAGTCTGACACACAGGATCAGCAACAATAATCAAAAATGAAGAACACACGAACCTGTCTTTTTTTTATAAAAATGAGCTATGAATCTTCGTACACAATGTACCCTCATGTCCTAGTCGAAGATGCATCTCCCATCTTTCCTCACAGACCCGTAACCACTGGATCATTTATCCAATGCAACTGGTGGCAGCTTGTGGCCACAATTAAAAAATGTCTGAATTTGAAAATCGTTTTTATATAGGCATATAGCCCTTAAAATTCTAAGCAAGAGCAACATTTTACTTTCTGGCCAGAAGCAATATAACATTTGCTAAAAAATAAAACAAATCTTCTCCATAGACATTTCCTCGGGGCACTGGTTTTGCACAGAATAGAACAAGGGAATCTTTCTCGACTTACATTTCTCAGCTGCCCTGTCTTATCAGAGAAGCTAAAAATAGCCCCTCAGCGCGGCTTGAGCCTGGGCTGCCAGCCATCTTTTTTTTTTTTCTTACTCCTGGCCCCCAAGGCTCTCCGGCTGCAGGCATTACACAGATGCGATGTCAGAGAAGCTTTCTAAGCAGTGCCTTTGTTCTGCTCCTCTCACCGGCCCCCACCTACACTGGCTACAAGGTCAGAATCTGTCTCCGATTTCTGTATCACATTCTGCTCTACACAGCCCCCACCTTCTCCTCACTCTGAAGCTGTCAAAGACAAAAAGACTACTCAATTCCATAAAAACTGCAATAATTCGCCCAATTGAAAAATTATTTTTACAATCAATTTGCACTCAGGGGGTCATAATCTTACCGACTTGACCCAGCACATTGGCTCACTGGACCACCAAGAACACAAACCTGTATTCTTGAACAATTTGCAAATTCGAAATACCCACAATTCTTTTTTCAAGCTAAACTTTTCACTAATTATTTTTTCGTTAACACTTTGTACATTAGGGGTGTCATCAAATCACAGGTGTTGCTCCTTCTCTAGCTACACCCCTCTCAATTTCCTTTTGACAACGTAGTCAAATGTTGGACCATGTAAACACCAGCTATGCGCTGTTCGTTTGGTGGGAGGCTCAAGAACCTTTGGGCTACTATATCATGATTATATGTATCGTGGTACTTGCGGTGGCACTCTAACTGGTCTTTCTACTGGGGCCACTCTTGCTAGGTCCTCTGAAAGGACGGGATAAATACCAGCAACGTCAGTATTTCTTTCTCTGTCAGCCTGCGCTCATTTTACCTGCTCCACTTCCTCCTGTAACATCTTTTCCTTGGCTTTTCCAGACTCCAGTCTACTTCTCTCTGCTTCGTGAAACACTTACTCTGTCCTCCTATGTGACTCCTTGCGCCAAAACTCAATGGCATCCTTCCGAGCTGGTCTACATTTTCTCTTTCATAAGAGTGTTTCGTTGTCTGTCTACTTGTTCTGCTTTTACTCGGATACCTTCCTCAACTAATACGTTTTCTCGGGCTTTGTCTGAATCCTCCCTACTTTTCTCTTCTTTTCTGAGCGCTTTCTCTGTGCGTCTATGCAATTCTTTACGCCATAATTCAATGGCATTTTTCTGTTACTGTCTGGCTTTCTTTTTCCATAATGCTTCTTCTACTCTCATGATGCAATCTGCATCCCATGTCCCAACAGCGGGCCATCTCTGATTCTCTGCTAAATCCTTGGTGTAGTCCACCCACAAATCGAGATATAATACGGCATCTAGGCCATGTTTATGGTACATAAAGTACCCTGCAGTGTCCCTAGGTGGAATGGGAACGGCTTCCTCGAGTATTCCTTTTCTAGTTTTTATCTGTCTTAATTTTGAGAATAACGGCATCTTAAACCTTGCTACTTGATTCTTACTCGGACTTGAACACAATTAATACAATAAACACAGTAATGAAGATCGAACAATCACTCATACCACGACATTTAAAACACATTAAAACATTTTAAAATGAACAACGATAATTAGAATAAAACTAGCTAACTGCATAATACTAGATGTACTGCTAAACAGTACAGATACACTGCTAAAACAGTGCAGACCAGGTCTGTGTACCCAAACCCGTCTTGACCGGCACAAACCAATGTGCACGTCTAGATGCGTCCCCAGCAACGGTACTCACCGGGAAGCACGGAACGGAACAGAAGGCCTCGGAAACTCTGGACTGGACTAGACCAGACTGGACTGGACTCGACTCGTGACGTGGATACTTCGGAACTTCGGAATCTGGTGGGCCTCTGTATACCTCGGACACAGCTCTCTCGCAGGTGGGCTCTGGGTAGGACAATCTGCGTTCCTCACCGCCTCGTCTGGATGCCTGGTCGCAGTCCGTCCCCTTCGTTGGCCTGAGGGAGTTGGCGGGAAGACCCGCGACGTGCGCGCTTGAAGTCCGTCACGGCTATGGAAGGGGGCAAAACTGGACCGTCATCTCCGGCGTGTGGGGAAAGAGATTGAACTGTTCGGGCGCCATTATGTCGTGAATAAAATATTACGCTCTCAGAATTTTTAGTATATAAATAAGATCATGCATAAAGCAAGAGGCTGAGTCTGTGGTATCAGGTTCAAAAAGGGCTTTATTCCAATAACTCGAGTCAAAGGGAGAATATTACCATCACCACAAAGGATCTGGAAGGGACTCAAAAGTATTCTCAATATTCTCAAAACATTATTCACAGAGTACAGTATATATACATCGGAAACGAAAAGAGCAAAAGAGAGTGAGATAAGAGCATGTGGGCGTGTAAGAGGGTGTGAAGGTGGGCGTCCATGTGGGCGTCCACTTGATGATAATGGGTAATTTGTCATGTGTGGGTGGATACCTGGAGGGGGTTGCGTGATCTGCTGGACTTGTACTGGAACTTTTGCCTTACTTGTGCTCAACTCGAGCATGACGTGTAACTGACGTGGGGAGGGTTGCTATGCAACCGGACAAGTCTGGAAGTGAGGCCTTCAGTGTCAGGACGACCAGCACATCTTGTTTTATCTGATATCTAAAGTCTGGAGCAGGGACTGATTCGTGACATAGGTTGCCCATCACCAAGAGCCAATGTGGCATTTATTTCTTCGTTTACTGCTGAAGTCTTGCACGGGGGCTATGGGCTTTTCACTGACGTGAGCTTTGTAATCACACAAAAAGAGACAGAAAGGCTAGGCTTTCTCCTTTGCAGATGGGTCATGTTTAAATTCCTCCTTCTCCAGGCAGGAATGTATTTCTCGAGGAGCGGAGCAGATAACTTGAAGGCTGAATACAGTTTTGGTAGGCAACAAGCCGGGCCAGGCACCGTTAGCCGCGCAGGAAGTAAGACAAAGGTCATTGATACAGATGCAGGTCCAGGCTGGAGCATTCAGAGGCAGAAGGCAGGAAAAGGCTTGATGGCAGAATTCAGGGCCTACCTTGCCAGAGCTGGAAAACGTGAAAGACGTGAAAAGTATACCATATAAAGACGGTGGCAAGGCATACTTAGGAACGGAATATCTGACCCATTCATGGCAGATCTGAAAGAGGACATATTAACGTTGGACACAATTGTATTTGTGTCTTCATAGCTTGAAGTGGAGGGAACATACATGTACTTGTAGCATGTACATGGAGCCGTTGGGGTCTAGATAGGGGACACAATTGATCATAAAAATTCATATTTCCTCATCCAGCTCCTGGTTGTCCTCAGCGTTTCATGGTCTCCACAGCTGCAGAGTCAAGGGCATCGACATCATCCCTGAAGCACCCGACATCGGAGGGCAATCATCTTCAAGTCTCCTGGTCACTCCCGAGTGACATAGACTTAGTCCCCTCTGCTTTCAGATACACTTCAAGAATCCACGTTTGGATTCCCACAGACACTTTCCCCTCTTCCAGCAGCGGCACTTTTCCATTGGGTTTGACGGCGGTTTCCGACACCTGTTCATCCCTATGCACCCAGCTTCCCTGGTATAGGTAACATGTGTAGTAGGGTATCTATGGCTGGGGTGGCGGCTCTCGAACCTTCTGACTTCCACAGGGTTTCTTCAGGGTCCACTGGGAAGGGTCCTTAATCTTTACAAATCCATCTACGACTTGCACGTAGAGTTGTACGGAGCCCGCAGTCGTGTTCCCACACTGCAAGCGCTCCCCATGGGGTCCCTATCTGATCACCTTGGGTGGTTCCTTGGCGTCCCAGCGCTTCTACGGTTTCTCGACATTGTTCTTACTCGAGTCGTGGTTCTTATACCACTTTCTTATTATATGGTTTGGTCCCCCCCGGGACCCACTGTGTGTTAGTGCTATTTATTGTAATTTCTTTGCTAAAGTATTGTGTGCTTTGTGTCTATCTCCGTCTAGTAGATACTGCAACGTATTAGATAGTGTTATGTAATAAAAACATATTTTTATAAATACTTTGTGTGGTTCTTTTTCATTTAATCAATAATATAAGATTGCATTCTGGTAAAACAAGCTGCTTTACACTCCTTCAAGACTAAACCTGAAGGCCACTCTCCTCAGCTACCACTTAGAGAGCTTCTAAGGTTTTCTAAGACCTCTTAAATCACCATAAGGGTTGTCTGGACTGGTGCAAGGTGTCCAATTACATTAGTGGCCATCATATACCAGGCCAGCTTCTCACACTAGTCAAACACCACAATCTTAATGTACTCTAGCTACAAACAAGGCAACATCAAATCTGGAAATGGCTCTTAGCAGGGAATCTGCCAGTGAAAGCATTCACCTCAAGACTTTCAAAACTCTCAAGCAGATGTTCTGGGCAAATTCTTTATAGAAAATTATAAATGGTTTCTCGGCTTGTACAGTTTAAGGGCCATTTTAATGGATACAGTTTTAATCGGAAGACGTATGGGAAACAATTGATATTAGATATGGAATTTCTAATATTTTTGGCTTACTGTTGTATGCTGGTGTCTACTCGGCCTTATCTGTTGCTAAGGGTTATGCACAATTCCGAATATTTCAAATTACCCCTAAACCCATTCCTAAACTCTGATTCTTGGAATTTCAAAAAGACATAATTTTCATAAACCCCCACATTCTTTTTATGCAATTTCTGATTTTCAATTGTTACATTATCAGCACACAGTTAAATAACATTGTGCATACCTGCAACCACAAAAGTCTAACACATATAACAGTATTTGTTCTTGTGGATCAGGCTTCTGCGCAAAAAGTTACAGGTGGTATCCTGTTACTGATTTCTCTTTTAGTCAGACTCATAGTCACACTTTTTGCTTTCAATGATTTGTATATTTGAGAAAGCCTTCTGGGATCTTCCATGGGTTTCACCTGCTTCGCCTACTAAGTGTAAATTGCTATAAGGCATAAAACTAGACAGTGTTCTCTGTTTTCTTGGGCTAAGAAAAAAATCCAAACTGTGTCTGACTCCTTGCACAGATTTAAAACTTGTTTCTTCCACTTCGCAATGTGAGAGGAGGAAATATTTGTATGTGGCCCCGCAGGGTGCTAGAATCTGGATTGTATTTGTTTGTGTCTGTACCCCAGTAAGGAGCCTGACACTATTTGGATGCTTTCATAGGCTAATCAAAAGAAATCCAAATACTTTTTAGTTCCTTGGTGACAGCTTCCACCTCCATCAATACTTTTCAAGAACAGAATATAATTGTGAGAGCAATAGGTGTACTCTTTAGTTCCTCCCTACCCCTCCATAAACCTATCCTTTATCCTTCCTACTCCCCTCTCATTTAGTAGTAAGTATGCCCCTTTTACCAGCCGCTGACTTTGGTCTCTCCTCCATTTAATGCAAAAGGGCCGATAACGATGTGGTTCGGAAAGCCTCCAAACGGCATTTGCATCGTAATAGGGCCCTAAGTACTAAACCTACATGGGTGAGGATCTCTGCATAGAAAAGATGGGAGAGATGGAAGTGGAGAGTTACACTTGTAGGTTTGGGAATTGCATTTTGTACTAAGTAGGACTACTACTTTGCTACTTTATGTACTACAAATTGCAGTTTGTGAATCACGCCTTGTCTTCCAGAAAGTTTTCTGACCAAGGGGAAAAAAATCGTAATTCACTCTAATAAGTCTTAACCCGTAAACTGTTCGTTGGCCGACGCGAGCACTACCTGCCCAGTGCTGCGCGCGACCGTTGGCAGATGCAGCCCTGCCCACTCTTTAGAACTCCCGCACCACGGCGAAATTTGCGCCGTGGTAAAGGAGTTAAACTACAGGGATTCTTAAAAAGAGTTTTATGAAGCGTATTTTTCTATAAACCTGTGTCTGTGTCTCCCTAGACCGCATTCCAACAGTAGAGGAGAGTGGTCTTAAAGAAAGCGTACCTGATAGCCCAAATAAAAACCAGACCAGCTGGCTATGGGTGTGTTGCGGGGAGGTGTAGCAAGAAAATTCCCAAACTGTGGGGTGGAGCTCCTGTCAGATATCCGCACACTGCAGTCTGAAACTTAAATGTTATGTTGGGTTTGGTCTCCAACGTGGGTGGGTGCTGATGCATATCTCAGTTAAGGACAGTTGAATTCCCCATCCCAAATGATGGGCATAAGTTCAGTTGCAAGGGACACAAAAAAGTCACAATCGTCAGTGTTGGGGGCACAGATATTTAAGAAGGCACATCTCCACACCATCTGATAGGTCATGTAAAAGAGCAAATCTCCCCTATATATCTGCTGTTGACTAATGTGTTGAAACAAAAACCGAGCTGCAACCCAAACTGAGAACCCTGACATACGATCAATAGATCGAGGTGTATAGCTGTCCCCTCCACTTTTTCTGCAGTTTCTGCGCTTTCCCGTTCAGTAGGTGCATTTCCTGCAACATTGTTATATGGATCCCCAACCGTCTCAAATAAGTGTGCAACCTTTAGCATTTCACATGTCGCATGCCCGCCCAGTGGACCCGCAACCCCTCCTTATAAGGTAATGTCTCTTTGCATGAATGTCAGTTAGGTGCAGGGTCTAAGCATTTACCAAAAGTCGGAGAATACATTATAGGCTCATACAATACGTTCTCCTCTGGGCAATCATCACATGGAAGTGGCTGCATCACCGACCATGGCCCCTCAATGGGACCCCAGCAGGCACCAGCACTGACTTGAGTTGATTCTCAAATTAAAGTGGACTCAGTGTCAGGGATTTGCGTCTCCTCCACCAAGTCTGATACGCTCCCGGCTGAGGTAATTAAGTGAGCGACTCCACCTGTGCCCTGGCTGTTTCTCATTCCTGTCGCTGCTGTTCCAAGTTCAAAATACCACCTGTGCAACCAACACCCTAGCACTGGATGTGACGTGCTGCTTCTCTTCCTTGTCATCGAGCCCGCCCACTAGCCACCCCTCCACCCCACCGACAGGGTTCCGTTTTGTCCTGCAGCTGGATGCACTCGTCCCCGCAGATTTCGAACAAGTCCCAAACTTCCTCTGGTTGCATAAAGAAGTGTGAGCTACCCTCATGCAGACCTAGAAGTTTAGCTGGATAAAGCAGCATATATTGAACACCCATCACCCTGAATTTCTGTTTGACTTCATTAAAAGTTTGTCTCTGCTGTTGCCCCAGTGAGTGTGGACTGGTCCATTTTTGTTTGCTGTGTATTGAAAAGTCTCCTGTCCTTGCCCATGATGCCTCCCTGACTCGGTAGGCCAATACAGATACTGCACGGGCTGGGTCGTCCAATAGCCATCCTTCCCGCCGAACAGCCACAGGGAAAAAACTCAAACTGTCACCAGTTCAGCATACAGCGGTGGACACCCAGTGAGGATGACAAGAGGGGGGGTAACGTCTGTAGGCCTTAGGACCTCCTTCTAAGACCATGCAGGGTGCCAACGCCATCCTGAGGTCCCCTGCAGATCACACCAATGTTAGTCACCACTCTCCTCTGATACGGATTCAAGAAGCCCCGTCTGAAGGGGAGCACAGTTCTGCAGAGGGGGTATCACAGCCTCTGCCAACCGAACCGGGGGATGGAGAAGTTGGGCTCTGTGACCACTCGTCGATTGGTCCCAATTCACTGCCTCACAGGGATCAAATAACATGGGCAACACACTTTTGGCCGTCTCTCCCTTGCTCCACTACTAAGTCCCACCAGGGCTATGAGTCTAGACTCACAATGGCAGCTAAACGAGCAGTCCTCAGGGGCACGCAGGTCACACAGGTACAGCGTTTCACACACCAGTGGTCCCAGGGCCTCTCCAGCGCCTGCCACACAGGTCAGAGGTGGGGCGACAAACACGTGGTCCTCCAACCGTGGTCGAAGCGGTTGCGGGCGTGACGGATAGGCCTCAGAGAGACATGCTGAAGACAAGGAGCCGATCGGGCAAGCGTGGCCCCCATTTGCAGACGTGTCCCTGCTTGATTGTCCTCAGAGGCACTGCCAAATGAGCCCTAGTCCGAGGCATTCCTAACACAAGGGGGCTGGACTGCCATACGCTCCAGGAAGGAGGCCCGGTCTGCACACCACCGGCTGCGGTCCGACAATCATGGTGGAATTTGAGCCGCTCGACCGGATATTGTATTGTAATTGCATTTAAATAGCCCTCACCGGACGAGGCATCAAATTGCTTTTTCGGTGAGTTGCACGCTACTCCAAAACCCATTAAGGTTTAGTGGTGAATTAGTGTAGTGAAATATGAAAGTAATTTGAGTGGTGGATATGTTAGTCAGTTATTTGAATTCATAACGATATGCTTACATATATGACCCTGAGGTCTCAACTTCTGTATATCATCTACTAACCTCAGTCATTATGTTTTGTTATATCGTGTTGTACTCCTTTCTCTGTTCACATTAAATTAGTTCACATTTTGAAAAATGTACACCTGTGTTTAGAATTTTCATTGTAGATTCATTGTGATATAAATGGGTAAATTTAATTATTGATTGTTCAATTGTTAGCTACCTGTGGGGGCTTGACAACAAAGCGATCTATCTAAACGGTTTTTTACTTAGTCTTTTGAATCAAAACCCTTGTAGGCATATTTACCTATCAATAGCTATATTTCCCAAGCCTTTAAGGGTAGATTGGGTTCTCCACTTTCTTTTTACTGCAATGATAGGCTAGCATTCCATCATGCCCCACAGGTAATAGTTTGGTCAGTTCATTTTTGTGGCTCCTAGAAACAGGATCCAGGGACACTGAACTCTGCCTTTATTGTCTAAAACCAGTAGAAATATTTATCTTAAGGGTTTCACTTGACATCTTTATTAATTTAGAGTAGTTTCCTGTCAGAATGCCTCATTTTTTGTGAAGTGTCCTTCCTGCGGTTAAAAAAAAGGCACAAACAGATCAACACAGGGCCTGTTTTCACTGCGTTTCCCAAAGATCATCACCCTGAGTCACTTAGACACTGCCAGAAATGTTTCAGAAGGGAGCAAAAAGACAGGCAGATCATGAGACTTCAGGCACTTTAAGGAAAGCATTAGGAGAAAGTTGGTGGTTGTTCGAGAGGCCCTGGGGAAGGTCATTTTAACCAGAGCGCTCTTTTCTCGCTCCCCTAGAGGCAGATCCAAGGGGAGAAGTCCTCAAAGGGAAATTACGTCTAGGATTATGACATTGAAGAGTTTTATGTCCAAAATGGGCAGCCTGGGCACTTGTTCGCCATTGACAGGTTGAAGTAAAATGAATCCACAACGCAGGGTGAAGTAGGTGAGTTGATTTATTTTCAAACTGGTTTCCCAACTGCCAGTCTTAACGCTCCTCAACTCCTTGTCACAACATTCTATCGTGCACTCCCAAGAGTCCCAGAATGGAACCAAGATCCCAGAAACTCAGGGGAGGAGCAAACCATTAATGTGAAAGGATAACAAGAGGTAAAAAACTGAATTACAATATAAGGAAAAATGACAACCGTGTTTAAATACATATTTATAACACAGGTACTCTGTCAAAACAGCACTCGATGTCAAGCCGGGATTCTAATTCAAGAGAACATCGATTGTCACCTTCAAAGCAGTTATAGATGTTTTAGACACCGCCGATATTAAAGCATCTACAATCGAAGTCACATCCACCACAGTTGACGTCAGGGTCATTTTATATGGTGTCATCAAAAACTAGATATAGTTTCAAGTAAAGATCTAATTAACCTTCATTACAAATATAACCACAATGGCTTCAAAGTCTGTATAAACAGAAAGCAGGCCCTCCAGGTTCTGACTACTCACAAACCTATTCACCTTCCAGGAATGCTCCTGAGACAGTACATTCCAATTAACTTTCATCAGGTCCAGTATCATCTCTGAGACTAGAAAAAGTATCGGCTTCAAGCTCGGGCTCCTCCATCAAGCCCTCAAACAGACAAAAGTCCTCCTCCAAGAATGACTCCTAGGATAAGACATCATACATGCTCTAGATCTAACAGAACTTTCAGACCAAGATCTTCTAAGCTTATTCCAGGAGATCTAGTAGAAAGTAGTACAAGAAAGTCTCACTGTCACCACAGAAGGTATTCGCCATCTTGGACAACCATCAGAGATTATTCTCCAGCTCTAACGGACACTCCTCCAGCACGAGTCTCGCCTGTGAATGATCTCACTACATTAAATGAAGTGCTAATACGAGATGCAGCAAAGTTAAATATTGCAATTCCCACTACCGTGACCTCGACTTCGGTCAAATTCAAAACTTTGCACCATCAAACCTGTTCAAGGCCCTTACTTCCATTGGTCCCTGGTATACAGGAACCTGCTATACAGTTGTTTCCTATGCCAGCTTCTTTAAAATCTGATCCCTCAAGGCTTTTTAAAATGGACAACCACTGGATCAGGACCCTATATTCCTTAGACAGGACCATACTCCAGATTCTGTTATGGTGGCTGCGGTGAGAAAATCCCACTCAGTGGTTCCTAATTCTTTTGTTCCACCAGATAAAGAGAGCAAGAGAATCGACTCTGTGAGTAGGAAAATGGGAGTAACATCTGCATCCATTGTGAAAGCAGCAAATGCTACAGGTCATTTGGGCAGGTACAATAGATTTTTCTGTGATTCTCTGCAAAGTATTAAGACAAACTACCCAAAGAAAATAAGCAGGATTTTCAAGCAGTCCTTAACAAAGGTATGCTGTTTTTTAACCAAATCATTTGAGCAGCAGCAGATGATTGGGACCTAGCAGCACAGGCTGACTGGTCTAAAACCAGAAGCTCAGCAAAGAATTTTAAACACACCCTTTTCAGACACCACATTTGGTTCACATGCGAACAATGAAATGTCTCATATGATTACGGAGATGGAGACCTTGAAAGCAGTTTGCCTGAAAAAGAGAAAAGAATTCAGGTAAAAATACAGGCCATATCATAGGTACTACTTCCCTCAGAGGGTTTAAACCCCTCATTGGTTTCATCAACAACAGCAACAACAAAGGCAATCATACCATCCTAGAAGATCCTCCAGAGGTAGAGGAGGTCAATAGCAACAGCAATTTGCTCCTGCAGGAAAGCCTCCTAAAAGGCAAAGACTTCCCTCATCCTCCTTCTGTGTCACCTACTCCTGTAGGAGGAAGCATAACCAATTATTCTCAAGAGTGATAATAGTTGATATATTTATATATTTCTTTTTATAAAAGTGCTTGGGAAACCTAGCGCGAGAACTAGGATTACAGGTAAGCAACTCTTACCTTCCGTTGGTCAAAGCATCCTCCTCTGAGACTTTCAAGCTTTACCCTAAAACAATGTGTGCCAGCCTCCAAGGTGCAGACCTTTGCTGTGGGTAGTCATCCCTCTGGTAAAGGCAAGACAGCTGAGAGTTTGCGCTATTTGTTGACATCCCCAGAGCCTACGACCGTGAAAGGCATTTTCAGCCATTTGTTGAGATAGCCAATGGCGGATAGTTTGAGGCACACTTCAAATGAGATTGCATCAATCTCCTCCCTGGAGGGCAGGTCAGTAAACGCTGATCAGGAAGTCTCACTGACGGGATGCCAACAGTGGGAAAAGAGGGTAAGGGAGAAGAGAGTGAACACACCTCTGCTGCGGCCCCTCATCTACTGAATTTCTACAGGTAGTTCTTGTGGGCAGATTGTGGTAAATGTCTTAGTAGTATGGTGGAAACCCGTGGGTAAGGTCACAGGCTGTTGACAAACCTGGACAGTACAGGGAGACTCTCTCCGAGGTCGGGAGCATGGGTCACAGCAGGGTGGATGTCAAGATGTAATCGCTTGATGAAATGTAAAACAGACAGCTCCCAAAACAAAAACATCGGAAACATGAAGGGAAGGACAAAAAGAACAAAAAAGTGCGTACGCTTCCATAAATGAACTGAGTGGAGTGGGAACATTTCAACAAAGCAAGTTGCGTGGCACTGACAATTTACCTCTGCTGATACTTAGTCAGCTGGAAGCACCCATCCTAACCTGTGTCCTAGGAGTGCAACCAAGATTGATTTTCGTCTCTCGTTGGCCAGTCTGTTTCTCCTTCTCTCTGCATCAGCTGCCACTGGCCCATCCTCCACCTCCTCTCTCCTTCTCTCTGCACCAATTCCCACAGGCCCATCCACCACCTCCTCCAAGCTTCCCTATACCATTTTATCTGTGTGCTGATTTCCTCTTGTGAGCAAATCTTTTCCTATTATTACTAGTTTTGGACTTATTGATTCTCTGATTCTTGACACTGTTGATGACGAAACCTTTGTCTACGACTGCTGGCAAGTCTTCACAAATGAAGAAATCCTCCACAACCACTGACCTCCCATTCACAGTTGTCAGCAAGCATCCTTTTTTGATGTTAAGCGACTCTGAGTTGGTAATATCACTATCGAAGATAGCACTGATGTCAACTCGCATCTCTTTTTTTATGCTTACATCGATGATAACCACATAGAAGGTTATCCCTTCATCGACAGTCGCCATATAAATTACCTTTTGATAACCACTTAATCAATGAGTGTCCCTTCAACAAGCAATTCTTCAATTCCACCCACATTGATAGCATCACTAGTGACAGCTGCATCATCAATGAACAGTTATCAAATGGTGATGAGACATTTGGCCTCTAGTATTTCTCTAATGCTTACTATATTGCCTTACAGGATCACACAGGTGTTGCCTAGGAAGATCTTTCAAGAATCCTATTCCTACCAGGACGGAAGTGGCCTTAGTGTAGCAGACAGTGAGGACTATTTTCAAAACATGGTAAACTAATTTGACTGATTTCATGAGACTGTTGACATTCACTTGGTTCCCAGGGACATTGAAGAGTAACAACACCTGAGTGACCCCTACACTATGTTTATTAGTCAAGTTTTCGACCTCTCCCTATGATAATGGCAGTTTTTCTGGACTCTTTTACCATCCTCCATGCTACTATATGCAACGTTTAGCACCAATTGTTTTGTTACCTCAGCCAATTTCATAATCTCCTCCTTCATACTCGAGCCCTTCAGCCTAGCAAGAGTCTTCTGACTTCCAGGTTCGGCCCTCTTTACCATTACTGCTCCCATCTGATGCCCTACACAGTGTACTATTGCATGCGCCTCCAGGTTAAACAACTTGAGCACCTCCAGGATCCAGCCAAACGCAGACTCCAGACCATTTAGGAATATGACAACAATTCAGATGATGCTAAGGCCACAGGGATGTCGATGGCATTGATGATGATCAGGGCAACAATAGTCACATTCATTCAGTTTCAAAATTATGATTATGACTCTGATGATGATCCTGGCCCAGTACCACAATCGGAGAATCCACCGCTTGATTATATACACAACGTTTATGGTCTTAATGATGGAGCTTCCCAGAAGTTCAACTTGTCGATTTTAACAGTTGAGAAACGTTAATTTCTCTTTGACATGTCTAGTCACTTCATGTGAGGAACGACTTGTCTGTATGTGAAACAGTCAAGATGCATTAACCTTGCAATCCAGATCCATTAGGAGTGATAAGAGCTTCTGCACTTCTCCAAAGCCACTGCTAATGTTACATTAACAACATGTAACTTAGAATTAGATCAAGGGAAAAAGGCAATGTTACAAGAGAGAGAAACCAAGATCCCAGATATTGCCACTGTTCCTGGTTGCATCACTGAGATTGATTTACAGGGCAGGGTTGTTGAAATCAGAGACGCAAAAATACTTTTGGTATGGCCTTGACAACAACTTGAATACCTAACATTGTATATGATATGCCTTCTGACAATCTCTGTATTTCACACTATTTTATAATGAAGCTTGATCTTTTTCATGAGCTGAAATACAATGAAAGTCAATATGGTCACTTTAAAAAGCAATCTTAATAACTGTATAGTGTTTGCTTAAGAGAACAACCTTCAATATCACGTGATAGCTCCCTGTGGGTTTTGATATATGGATAGATGAGCGTAATACAAAAAGCATTCAATCCTATAGTTCCCCTATGCACTTAGAAATTATATATTTGTTCTTAAGAATTTCTTAATATCATACTGGTTCCATGAATGATACTTTGTGAAAATGTTATCCCACTAACTCCTCTTGTAGAAGCAATGGCATTACCTTTGAGTTCTAATCCAAATGGACGACTCATTACGGAAATACAAAAATTCACTCAAATTTCAGAATCCTAATAAAAGACTTATTGTGAAATTAGCAAAGTGCAAAATATGAATTTATAATCATTAGAAATGGGATTTCTGCTTGGCTAGGGCATGCGCCTAAGCAGGCAGAAACCACCACTCTAGTTAGGGCAAGAGAGTTACACACTGAAGATAACCCCTGCTCACCCCCTTGGTAGCTTGGCAGAGCAGGCGGGATTATCCCAGAGATCATGTGTAAAGTGTTTGTGCAACCCACTCAAACAGCATCGACACACTAGGCACACCACAAAGAAACTCCATACAAGGTTGCATAAAAAATAGCCTTTGTATTATTCATAAAACACATTAGAACATATCACATATATACACTGAGCCACCAGGCATGACTTTACAGGGATTATATACACCACATTGCCAGTCATGCAATTGTCATAAACATTACATTTGGAGATAACCAATAACTATTGGTAACATTGTACTGTAGCAGAACACATTACCCATAACCCAAATAACGGCACTGAGCATAGTATATTATGCATACACAGAAGTAGCAACAGTGTACCAAAGTAAACACTTGCAGTAATGCACATTAGCCCATAGATTTCCTGTAGCACATCAGGGCATAACAGATTAGTTATGCACGCAATCCACAGTGCCCTGTAGTGGAAACCTGGAAAAGGCAACCATATCCCCACTGGAAATAACCCTTATGACTCCTCTTTCTCCCATATAGAGGAGTGGGGGCCTCCATCAAGGTCTCGCCTTGACCTGACCACCAAAGAAAAGACCCCGGTGCCCAGTGCACCAAATCAAGGGTGGGGGCGCAACACACCCTGGCTCCTTTAATGGAAAATGCCCCCGAGACTAGAGATGTGAATGTAGCTGCCCGCGACCATGCGGCACAGCTGCGATAATGCCAAGCGTGTCAACACACTTGCAGCCAATTCCAGATCGGGGGCCCGTCCTGGGCTCGCCCCGCCATGGCGACAGACTTCAGACCCCTCCACCCCCTACTCGTGAGGTGATCCCTAGGCATCTGCCAGTGGTACCTGAAAAAATGCTGTATGGGGCAAAGATTTTCCCCTGACCTCCTGGGTGCGGTTGCGGCAGACACAAAGTGAAATCTCCGTCAAAGTTGCTCCTCCTTTGGGCATCAGCCTGCGGCCAGTCAGGGCCTTCCGGGTCCCGATTCCTGGACCAGTGGTGAGATCATGTGGAGGTAAGACACGGAGCGAAGTCCCCGTTGGGCCAGCTGTCCCAGACTTCCTGTTTCCTCTGGAAGACGGCCCCGCCCACAACCAGAGCCCACTTCTTGGCCCAGGACAATGAAATTAAAGATGCCCACCACACACTCCTGGTGGGCAGACAAAGCGCTGAGGGGCACAGTGCAGATGAAGCGCTCCACATGCTGCACTGATGAACAAGCCCACAATTAGGACTCAGGAACCCTGGTCACAGCGTGCCCCTCCAACTTAAGTTCAAGCCCACAAGCCCAAAAAGAACAAGCACCTAAGTCTGAACTCAAGGTAGGAGCATTGGGAACGTGGTAGCAGGGAGCAGCCAAGTAGGCCAGCACAAGGATTCCAGGACACAGGGGCACCCTTCTTTCAGCACCCCCTCCCAAGAATAGGCCAGTCCCAAGGCGATTCCTCCTGGCAGCCCAGCAGCCTGCCAGCCACAAGTTCCAAGTAAGCACCAGTTCAGTTCACATGGGGTCAGCTATTTATATAGCACAAAGTCTATGTTCTGCCCTGGTACAGGGCCCTGGACCCAGTCCACACCAGTTCTGGGGGGCACTTGTCTAGTGCACAACACTCCCCGTTGTAAGTGTAGGCCCTGGCCCCAGACACATCACAGGGGGGCGGAGCCGTCATTGTGGAAGTCAGGCACAGCCCTATTCAGATGCAGGTGCTACTCCTCCAGCCACTTCAAATGTAGAACATGACTATTCACCCTTGCGCTGACTCACCAAGACTCTCTGGAGCCACTACACCTCCCCAGTCACTCCAAGGCCAGACAGTCAATACACAACAGGCAGGCACAAAAACACATAGCACACAGAAATGCCTACTTCTAAAAGTGGCATTTCTAAAATAGTGATAATAAATCCGCGAATACTACTACACTGCATTTATCACCACTATTCAAAACTTACCAAACTTGATCATGCTACTCCTTTCATGTCAGGAATTACCACTGAAGCACATATCAGGGAATCCCTAATGCATCCCTATGAGGGTAGCCTCACAGCAGCGAGCAAGCAAACAGGCTGTTTGTCACTGCCAGGACATGCCACACAGTTAAGGCACATGTCCTACCTTTTATCTACACCTCACCCTGCCCATAGGGCTAGCTAGGGCCTACCTTAGGGGTGACTGATATGTAGTAAAAGAGGAGTCACAGACGTGGCAACCACTTTATGTGCCATGTCGCAGCGGCAGTAAACTGTGTGCGCAGGCCCTGCAGTGGCACAGGCCTGAGACAGGTCTGAAAGGCTATTTTGGTGGGTGGCGCAAGCAGCGATGCAAACCAACCAGTAGCATTTAATTTACTGGCCCTGGGTATATGAGATACCACTGTATAAGGGACTGATCGGTAAATTAAATATGCCAAACGGGTGTAGACCAATCTTACCAAGTTTACCATAGAGAGCACATGCACTTTAGCACTGATCAGCAGTGATAAAGTGCCTAGAGTCCTAAAACCACAAACAATAGGTCAGAAAAAATACAGGAGGAAGGCAAAAAGTTCAACAATTCTCCTACAGATGATTCCTTGGGGGAAATAAATACATAGATGTCTTTATCCGTATACAAGTGTAGTGCAAAAATACTTTTCTGATTCCAAAGATGTTTGTCAACGACTCAGAAGTACAGGTTACTATGATTCTAAATTTTAAACATCAGGCAGCAACTATGTAACACGGTTGCCTAGCAAGTATGCTGTTGACCATGAGGAACTAACTACGTATGTTTTGGAGTCAGCTTGGAGATGAACGCTACTGGCCCAACAATTATAGCCAGAGCAGGTTGTTTTTTGATGAATCAAGCACTGGTTGTGTGGCCACAGCATTTTAGAGTTTTTGAACTGATCCTATGGAAGGGCCCATAAGAAATCTGATACTGAAAATAGATCTTACGTTTATTGCAGATCCAGAGTCAAAATCTATAAGAAAGTGGTCAGTCCAGACCATACCCTAAATGACTGAAAAGGGTGAGGTGGGGACCAGACAGCATTGAAAGTGTGACCTGCTGACTGGGTAGGGATTTAACTAGTTGACTTAATCTGCAGTCCTCACAGTTTGCCCTTAACTTGGGTGGGCCTACTTCTACTTGTTTTAAATGCATGTTAATATTGCCTAAAATGGCAATATATATTTTTGGTCTGAGGAAAGGCCGATACCAACTTGATTAAATCATCGCTAAATGATGTAGATGTTATTGCTGTTTGGTGTGACAGTGTAGTTAAGATAGCATTATTGGGGGAGAGCATGATGGAGGTTGCCATGATCTCAGATTCCTCTTTTGTTACAATTTAGATTTTACATTTTGTGGAACATTTTCTGTATATAATTTCTATTCTATCAGGAATCTGTCTGAGCAAAGACTCCTCATTAAGCATAAGGTGGCTAAGGACTATGGAGAATGGGCTTATGGAAACTAAAGCGGTGGGGAACACTGGAGCACGAGTAGACTAGATCTAAGAGAACATTCTTTCCCATATTGGTTGGGGGTCACTTCCAAGGCATTAGGGTAGACCATTCCTGATATACAGCCTTCACCTTGCAATGAGTCATTATTTGTTATGGCTTTTCTCTTTCATACCATTTGCACCTATTTTCAGTCCCTCCCGTTTGCTTTTTGTTCCCTCTGGGTTCCCTCATGGTAGATTTCCCATTAGATCGCCTTTTCTTTCTTGTGCTGTGATTTCTCAGTATCCCAAGTGCCTTACTCTTGCTTAGGTCATCAGCTTCTGACTGGCCTGGTTTGTGGTGGCGTCCTGGCTCCCTCACCTCTTAAACAGGTATGTATGCTCAAGGCTCAACCCAGCAACACCCACTGCCAAAACCAGTAGGCCCCTCTACGATTGTATTTTACATGTGTTCACTCTGGCTAATATTCCCAACTCGCAGATGGTTCCTTTGAACTTCCATCCCTCCAACACTGAGGTAGTGCTGTGCTGTCCTTCATCTGAGACCAATCCATTCAAAAGAGTGATATCCGATCCATCATCTATCTCACTTTCCTTCACTGTGTACTCTAGACTCCTACAGCTGGTTATGGAAACATCTTTCCCACTCTCAAAGGTTTTCAAGGGCTTTCAGCAGAGTCTGAATTGAACACTCGGAACCTAACATCCATGTTTTTCTCCTGGTCAGTCATTTCTTAGGAAATTGTGATTGGATGATTTGCAGTTATGGGATCATGCCAATCTTGGAGTCAAATCTTGTTGGTATCTAAGATATTTAAATTGTATTGAGCTTGAATATCCGAAATGTTTGTAGTGATTTTTTGCCGGGAATGTGCATTAATGAGCCCCGTTTTGATATAGCCCTGTTGATCAGTGATGTTTGCGGCAGACAAAAAGGAGGGTGTTCAATATGATGTTGGTTTTAAAAATAATTGTAAGTACTGTTTACAGTTTTGTCAGAATGCGCAGGTGGTTACAAGAACTAAAGAGAACTAAGCTTCAATAAAGAGTAAGATATGTGGTAGGTAAAGGATTATGAATTTGTTTAAGTGTGGAGGAGCATATCTCCATAACTCCTGGTTTCTGGTTTAGTTTGGACCCGGGTGAAGCCGGATGGGCTTTGGCACTCAAAATATCTGCGTAAAAAAGGTTGTGTGCAATGCCAAATGGCCTAAGAGTCACTAGTGCATGAGATTCACTCCTCCCAAAATGTTATCTGAGCGGGGAAACAGACAAACAATACAGACTTAGGATATGTGGCTGGACTAGAGTTGAAGCCTCCTGGCACACAGAATGTTTTTACTAGCACAGTTATGGATCATGAGAACAAGTCAAGCTCTCAAAGTTAAAAAGTAATTGAGAAGGTAATGTTTCGGTTTTTAAAAAAAAAACATGAATTAGTCCCCTGACAAACTGACATACATCACTTCCAGTCATAGCTAAATCCTTGGCTATCTTTGAAAATCTGAGCAGCTCAGCCTCTGTGGGCTGTTGTAGATCTGTGTCTCTCCACCTCATTAGCCAGAGTTTAGGTCAAATAATGAGTTGAATAAACTGTGTATAGAATATGGCTGTTCTAAATATTATGTGCATAAACATGTCTGCCTTAACTATGATGACTGAGGATTACCAGCCTTATAACAGGGAATAATCACACATATGTATCAAATTGTGGATACTGTAGTTGGGGAGAAGTATGCTTTTCTTCTCTATGATTTAGGGAAGCCCAACATTTCCTTGAAGAGTAGCAGCGCTTGCTGAATAATCTTTCCATGTAAAGCTACTCATCTCCTTGAGAGACAGTCTTCACGTAAATGGGTAGAGGTGAGGACAGTAAGATTGCTGTCCAAGTGCTTTGGAAATTCTCCTGAGGAAGTTCAACAGCTCTGGCATTAGACACTATGCTCTTGACCATATTAACAATTCAAATAGTTCCAGGAAAACATTTAAAACTAAAAATGGGGGTGCTTTAGTGTCTGGCCTGGTAGATGGTAATTATCCTAAAGGTTATGAATGTAGTGAGAAAATCAGTGCTGGAGAACTATTATTACATGTAAGTAACTTTTTCTTTGATCTCTTTTGCTGCTCGTTTGTTCTATGTTTTACCTTAATGTTTTCAACTGGAAAGCAAACTGTAGATGCTTTATCTTCAGTATAGCTTCTTCTTTGAATGTATGTGGATTATTGTATGTTTGTATTAGTTTTGTGCTGTAAAACTATAAAAACATTACATGATTGTTAACATCTCAATTCTGATGTAGTTTCTCAAAGATGGAATCAATTACTTGTTGACTATGCTTAACGTGAAATGCCCTGTTAAGCTAGAAGATGGTGTGTCATTTCAGGACCTAAATACTGCCAAACTTCTCAGCCAAGGTAAATACTTATTGTAATTGTATTGAATCTATAAAGAACAGTAAATGTATTTTAAGGAGGGCAGTGTATTATATTATTTGTTTTCCTTCTACAGTCTTCTTTAAAAGTATAGCATAGCCATACGCCTTCAAAGGATACTACTCCTCTATACGGCAAGTGGTGCGGTGTTTGTGATGCCAAAACTACTAGCCCTGAAAACACACGACCCGGTTTTACTGGTTATGGATCCACAACTGATAAAACCGTGGTTGGAGAGGAACTGGGACTGGGGCCAGAGGTGCAGCCCATCCTCACCAAGCCCCTACAGCACCATTATGAGAGCAGTCAACACTCCCCCATTGAGGTCACAACCGCCCAAGGCCCTTTCTTCCCCCGTCACCGAACCCAGTCCCACCACCCCACTGTTATTTAGTGCCTGTTCAGAAGAGTCAGTGTTTAGAAGAGGTATTGCTGAAATCTGGGAAAACCTGCAGATTTCCGTCCCATGTTATTGAGTTGGCTAGTTATTACCTGTTCTGGGGGGGATTTATCATCATGGCTGGTTTTATGTGAGGGGATACCAATTGTTATCAGAGATTCGAGACAACCGGTATTTCAGCACCTACTTCTGGGATCATCGTAATGAGAGCTTAAGTGTTTATGGCATACAGAATAACTACATTCTTCTAATGATCATTAAAACAGTGTCACAATTGTGCACATAGTTGGGTGTACATCGTTCCTAGGAGTACCTGCTTGATCTAAAGTGCAGCCTGGCTTGATGAGCAAACTCTTGTAGGAAAAATAGGTAGCTATGAGCTGCAGAATACATTGTCATGAATGACTGGGAGACATCAGGGAATGATTGCCATTATAGCCATTTGCAAACCAACCCAACCCAATCGGGGATAAAATGTAACTTTTGTCATGGATATAATTGGCAGTGACTGAAGACACGAGGAAGTTTACAGACAGTAAAGAATTATGGTTCAATGAGTGGCTTTCATGGGCTAGAGGAAGGGTTACAGAATAATACCCTCTGGCAAGTAGTGGCAAAGGCACAAGAAAAAATGCTAAAGCACAAACAAATACTTCTGAATGCTATGCTGGATTAGACCTTGTAGTAGAATTGTTAGACTTGTACTTACTGGACTGTAGGAGCTGGATCAGAGTTTGAACTTCATGCTGGTCCTTGTTAGACACGGCATATGGATGGAAGTACATTCTTCTCTGAAAAAAGATTGAGTCCGTGAGTATTCACGCCACTAATTTTTATATAACTTTAAAGCAGGAAAGACTTGATAGGAAATTTAGATATTAATATAAAATAATTTTTAATACTGCCTATTGACACAAAAGGTTTTTAATGCCGTTGTGCCTCTCAATAATTGACATTTTATTATTCACTTTTGCCCCTCCACTATTTACCTTTTTCTCTTTGTATGCACTGATTATTTGATAAATGCTCAACTTGTGGAGGAATAGTTAAGGAATTATGACCGTGATGTCTCTGTAATGTATCTTTCTTACACCCATTCCATTAAAGACTGTGTAGGAGTTGTCAAAATATGTCACAATGCTGAGGGAGAGGGAAGAAGTCTGGCTCCGTGGTAAAAAAATCGGACAATGGGTGTAGTGCATCACTTACTGCTTCTGCTTTATGGGGGAGTGGCCACCATTCAACCCTCTCTTCCTCTCAAGTTGTCACTTCTGCCACTTCTTGAGGTGAGTCGGCAGCTACTTCTCATCAACAGCATTCCTAATCCTGGTTAATTTTGACATGTCCAATGTTAAGGTGCTTAACCTTGTGAGTCAGATGATCGATATCAACCATTCAACATCGAGACAAACTCCTATTTTAGCATAGAAGTGCTCAAAGTGCTCTAAATCGATGTTGAGGCACTTTTTGATGTTCAGATATTTTTAGACATTGAAGAACTTTCCCATCTCTAAACAATTTTCCCTTTGTTGGTGAGAACTTGATCTACTTACACATGGAAAACCTAGAGGGGGACATTTCCAACTTTACCACCTTCTCCAGATCCTGCACATTTGCTGATCGCTTCTCAATTGGTATGATGACCAATACAGTCCCCTTGAAGCCCCTAGTTCTTCTCACAGGATTCTGCCACAACAGCCTTCCTTGAAGGTCCCAGCTACTACTCCATTGTAAAGGCCTGTTTGCCAGCTACACCAGGATGACATGAGGTCTCTGGTTGAACATTGACGCAAGTCTAGAAATAGTTCTCCATCTTCCTGTAAGAGATGTAAGGAAGAGAATCCAGATCATGTCCCTCATTGCATAAGTAATGGTTTCCACCATGTCCAATTAGAGAAATATTGTGGAGAACTTTGGTCTAGATTTAGGCTCTTCATCTAGCTTTTCATCTGGTTTACGTGATTTGTTTGCCGGCTTCTGATTCAATTCCGTCAAGAAACTCCCCTATTGATGATCTGGTGGCTTTTCATAGGATCTCAAATTGTGCTACAAAGAAGTTCGATTTATAGACTTCACATTTTTTAAACTATTGATCTAAATCCTCAAGCTTTCCTTATTGTTACTTTGGTTCTGTAACCTTCCATTGATACCTTTATGAATCCGTTCTCTGTCCAGACCATCATGCGACGTCTAGAGAAGAAGTTCATATCTTTAAAAATTAAGCCAATTCTAGATTAGAAAAAGTAACTATAATAAGGATCGTGACAGGTAAACTAACTTGCAAAACGTTTATAAAAATAACAGGAAGGAGAGTAGAGTAGTGTTGACGTATGAGCTGCAAACCCTAATAGACTGAACACTGTCACTACTCCTTTAGGGAAACACACCCCATTGGTATCCCATCATGCCTTGTCAGTGGCCATTAAGGCAGTTTCTATTTTTGAGCACCTGGAAACAGGATATTAGAGCTCTGAGCTCAGCATTTTGTTTTTACTGGTTTCCAGCTGTAATTCTTTCAGTATCTAAAACGTTGTGGTTCATTGGACATGTTTTGAAAGACGAAGTGTTTTTTAAATTCCTGACAGGCCTTTTTTGTATTTTTTTTTACATTAATTGCTATTTGTGAAACAGAATATCACCTCCCTGAAGGCGGGATGGGCATTAAATTTGACTTCATGTCATGGTTGAGAATCCACTCAGGCACCAAGTTTGTACTATGGAGAGCTCTAAAGAGTGAGAAGGTGTCCCTTTGAGACAGCTCACTATGCTGTCTCAAAATACGTTCCCAGTGGGAAATCTAAAAAGATAGATGGACATGGAAATCATATACATTGAGATCATTGATGTCGAAGACTAGTACAGTGGCACCCTACTTATTTGAAAGTGCAGTTACACCTTTGAAACACTATTTAATGTCAGAGAATAATTGAGTATCAGGGCACTAATTACATCAACTAAGAGTCTTTCACTGTCAAACACCATCACAATGTGAAATAAAAACACATCATAAGACACCAAAGTTCAACTTTGTGCAGTTCCCTGCATATTTCTGTTGACTAGGTCTGTCATCTGAAACAGATAACTGTTCTGTCATTTATGACTCTGAGAGCTCAAGGGCACACTTACCTAACCACAGAGTTACATTAGTGGTGGAGCTTTCTTCAACCACTGCCATCCTTACCAACAACTAGAGCTCCAGCTGCTACTCAGATAATTGTTCAGCCTCTGCCTGTTCCTGCTCTTCCAGCTGCTCAGGATACACAAGTTTCTATAAACCCCTCACTCTTAGAAGGTCATGAACACCACACAGATGTAATTCTAGATGATCTTGATCACATCATACTAGACATTCGAGAAGATCTCCTACATCTCTTAGAAATCCTACCTCAAGAACTGATAGGTCTTCTTTTTTGCCTTTTTCCAAAGATATTCTTCAACTTTGACAGAGTCTCATTGTCCATAATGCAACCTGTTTGTGACAGCAATAACATTTTGGTTAGAGGAGCATTAAAATTCAGTATACATCTAATTTAGCAGTGCATGGATACTGCCATGACCAGGCATTAAGGCGTAAATCCTGGCTTCAGCTGATGGCCATAAGGATTTTACAATGTAATTTTTGTCCGTGCCAGCAATCCTCTTGACAGTGCGAGGCTTAGTTTATGTCCATCTCCAGTCACTATCAACGTAGTGTGCTATTACAGCTCAGACGTTTGTTTTGGCCATGCAAAAGAAGGTGTGTTGGGAAGGGGAACACCTGGGAAAGAGAAATGAAAGATAGAGGGAGATTAATAAAGTAAACTTCCTCAAAATGATCCCTTAATTCTCAGTCTAATACCTAGTTTTAACCTCACCTGAAAAGAAAAGTACTTCTCTTCTCTTAGTTTAGAAACTTTCACCTTTAGGGTTTTCCTTTGAGAAAGGGATGAAGTATGTAGTTTTTACTTTAAGCATAACGTTTGTGAGACTTTTCAAGCTACTAATTAAAGATACATAGATTGAACAGGTTTTCAAGGAATAATAAAAAACCTTGTACGACATACCATGAACCCCTGCCTCTTCCTTAGCATCCCTTGTCTTTTAAATCTATTTATTGTGAGTCCCTTGCGTTTGAGCTAATTCTCTTTTCAGACGTATCTTTAAATCGAAAGACTGCACAGTTTAAAAAGTGAGTGTTCCTGGGTTGGTGCTTAAAGTCTTGGTTTTACTGTTCTGGATCTTTCCTTCGCTATGTATTCGTAGCAGCAAACCAAAATCCTTTATTGTTCTTTGTCTTAGGAGGGAATGAATTTTAAAACATATTTTGATTTCTACTTTTCGTTCAAAAGTCTTGGACTCCATATGTTATTATCTTTCCACGGAAATAAGTCACATGCAAGAGCACAGGATAATGCATGGTGAAAGCCAGGGCAGGACCTCCTTTCAAGACAGCCAACACACACAAGAGAGCGCAAGGGTTTCTGGGACATCACTAGAGCGAAGTTGCAAGTACACTGTGTCCTGTATTGAGGGTTCATTATAGCTCTTCCAAAAGAGCCCAGGCAAATACTGCCAGAAAAGGTGCCTCAGATCAGATCTTGACAGCTTTCTCAGGCAGAAGTATGTTTGGCTCACATGTGGATGGCTAAATGTGGTGCGTGAAAACTGAGACTGATGCACTGAAGGCTGCAGCCTTAAAAAGAAGGATATCAAGAAACATCAGTAACAAGTCCTTTGAGTGGTTTTACTACCCACAGGATGTCCAAACCTCTTCATGACCCTCATACATTTCTACAAGTCGTTCTTATAAATATGCCTCAGCAGATTTTACTTGGCTCTTGAGCAAGCACTGGTTTAAACCAACTTACCTGCTTGGGGAGAAGAAAAAGAGAGACTGTGACTTCCACATCTCCCACAACATACCTGAAGATATACATATTGGGTAACAATCAAATCCTGCTAACTATCATCAGAAATACATTTTATTCAATGTGGGTTACAGGAATACCTTTCTCTGAAACATAACATGGACCCACAAGAAGTCTAGTCTTTAGTTTAAGACTTAATGTATATATGAATGCCATGTTTTAGTGCAGGATATATGGAAAGTGTAAGTTCAGCTAAAAGCAGTATGGTGAGGTAAATGAAGGCAGTACATATTAAAAATAATAATTGGCAAACCGATTGATGACAATTTTTAATACAATGTGAGATGGAAACAGTGCACGCCATTCCCTTTCTCCTTAATCCTATCTGATGTCTACAGGAGCACTACCATCTTTCCAAAATGAGGAGTCTTGTACATGGTGCACATTTTATAGTCTTCTGCTTGCCTGTGTGAAAGGCAACTCTTTGTTTTTCTTGAAGCCTCCTATCCCATAGCTGGTGTGATCTTATCCAAGACTGTTTGTTGTATGTGATAGTCCTCAGCGTTATGAGAAAACAATGAGCCCTTGATCTGTGATGTAAGGTGTGAATAGTAACATGTGAAGTCTCTTGGCGAAGGCACGGTTTTCCATTTTAAATATGTTGCGCACATATGACACATGAACTATTGAGACACTATCAACCTATCATAAAAATATTGTTAGGTTATGTTAAGTATTTTTTGTAAAGCTCTCGCTTGCCCCAAGGGGCGTCATGGCGGTAGCTGAGTGAAAAGAAAATGGTTGAAGTCAGGGAACAGTTAATGTGTGGCAAAAAGCAGAGTTTTTAATTCGTTTCTGAAATCCAAGAGATTGGTTGGGGCTTTGATATGTAAAGGGAGGGCATTCCAAGCATTTGATGCTCCGAGCATGAAGCTTCTCCCTCCCCAGTTAGCTTATCTAAATCTGGAAACTGCCACCGATTTGGCCGATGCAGAGCATGGAGACCGACTTGGTGAATACCTAGTACAACACTTTCTCAACAAACCAGGGCCTATCCCATGCAATGCCTTAAACACTATGCACAGACTTTAAATGTGTCCCTCTGCCTTACCGGAAGCCAGTGAAGTCTGGCAATTAATGGAGATGCTGATTGAAATTTGGAGATTTTTGCACATCAATCGAGCAGCCGCATTCTGTAGTGTTTGAAATGTATTAAGGACTTGAGCCCAGTGCAATAATCGATCTTTGAGATGGCAAGAGAGGTGAAAGCTGTTTTCTGGAGATGGCCATTTAGAAAAGAGTGAATTTTCTTTATCATTTGTAAAATGAAAAAAAGCTGCAGAGGTTATGGCATTAACTTAGTCAATGTAGGAGAGTGTGTTGTTTATTAGGACTCCTGGTGTTGCGCTGGCCGGACGCTGTGGAGAGTGGGGCCCCTCAGCTGCGCCAAACGTGTGGCGGGAGCGCAGAAACTTCATGCCCAAGGGGGCCAGTGCATCACCTGCATCGGGAGGTTCCCCACTGGACTTGGCTGCGAATGCTGTGCCCAGGCTTGTGAAACCCCACCTGGCTGATGCTCCTGGTGACTGAGTCGCGGATTTGGAGAGAGTGCAGCGCATTGAGCCCCGGCGTAAATGTTCAGGTGAGGAGAACGTGGGACGCATAGAGGAGGAGGAACGGGGCGAGTCGGGCCCAGGTCTAGTGCCTGTGGGTGACACACATCTTGCCCTGAGCAATCCTTGCGCTGCGGCTGACCTACATCACCAAGGGATACGCACAAGACTTTTGGGGGACTCCACTAACTCGCTCAAGTCGCTGAGATCGGCCATTGGTGGCAGTGGGTACCAGGGGCACGGGGACCAGTTCTGGCCCAGTCCCTTGGCTATGCAGCTTGATCCACTGTTATTCGCTGGGGAACTGGGAAATCTGGTCGCCACTGTTAGATCGTAAGCGACAACCATAGTGGTGCTGCCTTTCCTTGCCCCCTGTTAGTATCTTTTGTTTGTACGGGGGACTAACCCTGGTGGACTTCCTCTTCCCAGAGCTCTGCGCCGTCTGGTTGCTGCTGCTGCTGTCCCCATCTGCTGCTGCTGCTTCTTCTGACCCGGAGGTCAGATGTTCAAGTCCCTCCTCCACCCACAGGCTCCTGCTTGTGCCTCATCACTTGTGGACCAGTGATAGAGCATCACTGCTCTGCAGCTTGACTGCCCTCCTGTCTCTCTTTTCTGCTGTTCCTGCTCATCTTTCTGCTCTACTCCTGGTGCTTTTTTTTACCTCTGTCTTTTTGTTATCTTTGCTTTGTTTGGCTTTGTTTTTCCTGTGCTTTTTTGCAGTTCTTTTATCCCGGTTCTCTCTCTCGTTGCCGCTGCGATCCCCGCGTCCCCACCCCCTCCAGTGTCTTTTCCCAAGTTTCCCACCTCCCAGCTGACCAGCCCCCCTGCAGCACCACCCAATGGCGGATGTTGTGTGGCCATGCTCAGCGGGCGTGCCACTGGTGCACCAAAGGCATGCCCGTCTGCGTCCATCCGCCCCTGTAACATGGCCAGCACCAGGGACCCTGCCTCTCAGACACTCCACTGCTACAGTGCCCGCACCCTCCTCACCCTCGTCCTCAACCCTGGATGCCACGCTGCCTGTCATCTAGCATCACCGAAGAATACCATTGCACCCTGCGCCAGCCAAAAGTGCAAAGGCAGCTCCTTCCACATCAGCACACCAGTACCTCTTGCCGCCCAGCCGACCAACAGCACACTAGACCGGCTCAACTGCATCATCCTCAACGTGCCGTGCCTCCACAAATACACCCAGAAATTTGCAACCTCCTTGACACCACCTCTTCAGACATCTCCTTTGTCATGTAATCCTGGACCAACCTCTGCTCCGGACAAGACATATCCATCGTCATCCCGACTTCTACAAAATCACCCACAAGGACCACCCCGACCGTCGAGGAGGAGGCATTGCCATCATCTACAAAAGCACACTCTGACTGACTATGCACTCTAATGACCCAACGGCGACCATAGAACACCTCCACTTCCAGATCCAGACCAATCCCCAACACCACCATCCACGATACCCTAGTCTACAGGCCCCCGGGCCATGAACCCCCATTTACCGATGCCATTGTAGACCTCATGACACCCCAGGCTCTCCCATCCACTGACTACATCCTACTCGGAGACCTCAAATTCCACCTGGACACCCCAGTGACCAGAACACCACCCCCCTCCTGAGGAACCCGGCCAACATCGAACAGCAAAACCGGTCCGAGGATCCTTGTTTCCGGTCCAGGAAGGACCTGGCTTGGCAGTTCGGGCTGGACTGTTTCCACAAGGAACAGGGTCAAGACTGATTTGCATATGGCTGGGTCCAAACTGGGGTGGTGTGGTGAGCAAAAGAATGATGGATTAAACCCAGATCCTTGTGACTGGGGGTGAATGTTTGTATTGTCCAGCATTTTGTCCATCAATTGTTTCTTTTGCATATGTCACCCTAAGTTGGAAGGGTATGCCCAGACGTGGGTCCCGTGCCCACTACACCACTGGATTCAAGCTAGCCTGGCTGAAGAAGGGTGATGCCCTGAAACTGGTCCCAGGATGCTTGTTTCCGGGCCAGGGAGGACCTAGCTTGGCCGTTCGGGCTGGGCTGTTCCCACAAGGAACAGGGTCAAGACTGATTTGCATATGGCTGGGTCCAAACTGGGGTGGTGTGGTGAGCAAACGAATGATGGATCAATGTTTGCATTGTCCAGCATTCCGTCCATCAATTGTTTCTTTTGCATACATCGGACTCCAGCAGCTAGTCACTGCACCAACCCACATAGCCGCACAAACGCTGGAACCCGTCTTTTCCGCCAGCGGGAACTTCAACTATAGCCACACCACAGAACTCTCCTGGACTGACCATCATTGTATACATCACGCCTTCACCACGCCCACCGTACACCACCCCCATTATCGCCCCCTGTTGCAGCTGGATCAAAGCCACCGAAGAACTTCTCATTAACTCCCTCAGCACCACCACTCCACCAATGCTTACAGACGTCAACACCGCAGCGCGCAACCTCCACCGATAGATCTCCACCTTCGCTGACACCCTGGCACCCCTCAAGAAATGACCAGACAAACAACACTCCAAGAAGGGCAACTGGTTCACTCCCACCCTTCACTAGTCCGACTCACCTGCAGACGTCTCGAGTAAAGATGGAGCCACAAGATCAATCAACTTCACAACACAGTCACCCTAGCACCGTGGCTCAAGGGTGCCTTTGTGGTGGGTCGGAGCTTCGCTAGCACCAAGATGGCTGCAGAGTGAAAGAGCTCTGGCGACCGCCTGAATAATTTTACAGGAATCCGCTTTTAATCCAGGCAATAATTGGTACAGCGTAGCTGCTTATGAACACCTAAAGCAGTGCTCTCCATAGTGGTAACATGTGCTGCAACGAGCCCGGCATACCCCGTTTCTCAGATGTCGGAAGGACGCGGCCTGGTACGGCTCTGAGAGGGGACTTCTGAGGTCGCGTGATGATGCTGAGCAAGAGGATCCGCAACCGCTGATCTAGGGGGCTGCAAACTGTCCGCTGGGAGATACACCTGCTCCGGAGGGATCTCTGCGGCTGAGGGCCATAAGACGGTGCATGAGTGCAGTGTTGAGACTAAGTGGTGAGGGCGGCCTGCCTGTCTGCTGCTGGGATGTGATCCAGGCTGTGTGGCCAAACTAAGTCGGAAGCTGTGCGGTGGCAGGGATGAGCCCCAGGAGAGTGGTGCACTAAGCGGAGACAGTAGCAGTGAGAGCTGGCACTGAGAATTGCATGACGGTGTGTGGAGGCTGTGGCAGGCCGTGGCATGAGGGGGAGGCCTACCTGGCTGCGACTGCACTCTGTTACGGGCTGTTTAGCTGAGCCACAGACAAACACACGTGGGGGCGGAAGGTGAGCCTCAGGGTTCAGAACGCACTAAGAGGTGTTGGTTAGAGTGCGGGCCAGCTTGGACAGCTGTTTAAAGACGCAGCAGTGCGGTCTCACTTAAGTGAGCCGGCAGCAAGGAGTGAGTAGTAAAGGCCCTGGCTGGTGAGCTGGGTGCACGGTGGCCTTCCCTCGTAGTGGGGCCTGCACACAACGTGAACGGCCTCTGTGAGCGCGAGATAAGGCCGCTACGCTCCTCAGGTAACAGTGTGTGGCAGAAGTTGTAAGCAGAAGAACGTCCTAGTGGTGCTCACGGAGGATGCTCATTACATTGGGCCTTATACTAGAGGAGCAATATTTGGACTTGCAGCATGGGGAAAGCTGACAAGGCACAACCTAAAATAAATTTTGAGAAGCGGAAGACAGCAGGTACTCCCGAAGAGGAAACCGACTCCACTCAAATGGAACAAGAGTACGCAGCTGCTGCGACAGGGGAGGACCTTAAACAAATATTAGCTGCAACGCAGCAGGGTCTGACTTACATAGATGGGAAAATATATTCGCTGGCATACAGGATGGTTCGCATGTCGTAAAGAGTAGATAAACATGCTGAGAGACTGGATACGGTGGAACGCAGGGTGTCAGAAGCTGAGGATTTGTAGGTTGAAGCTGGTTCAGCGCAGAAACAAACGGATAAAACTCTGGCCGTGTTGCGTGAAAAGGCTGAGGATCTGGAAGCGCGCCCAAGGCACAACAATGTGCGCATTTTGGGCCTACCTGAATCTACAGAGACTGGAAATATGGAGTTGTTCGTAGAGCAGCTTCTGGTGACCATGCTGGGCCGCGAAACATTCTCGACTGTGTTCATAGTGGAGCGCACTCACTGCTCGTTGGGCTCCCAGGTCGCCTCCCTGGGCGCCTCTACGCCCAGTGGTGGCAAGATTGTTGAACTATCGAGACAGGGATGCTGCCCTACGAAAGACTAGGGAAGCTACGTGTGCTAAACCATGAAGGATTGGAGTTAGCCCTGTTTCCTGATTTTATGCCGCAGGTCCAGGAGGCGCATAGGCAATTTGCACCTACGAAACGGTAAATTACCCAAACTGCATGTGGAATACTCAATGTTATACCCCGCTAGATTGCGAGTAACGTTGGCTGGCAAGAATAAAATATACAATGATCTGCAATTACTGAATCAAGAACTCAAAAAGCGTAGTAAGTAATCCCAGAAGAAACTCACTCAGAAGACCGTGGAATGGGACGCTGAAAAACAAAGACTCAGAATAAGTAAGGTTGTGACGACATAACATTCCAGAATTTTGCTGTGTTAAAATGTAAATGCACTCATGATTATTTTGCTGTGTTAAAATGTAAATGCGCTCATGATTATTCAGGGGGTAATGAATGCGCAACATAAGGGTAAGAAAAGATTAGTAGTGTGCATAATAACTATCATTATGGAGTTGCATGATATGCTATGCTTAATAGTGGGGAGCTGTACAGTTGGGTGCCGGCGTAAGTAACAAGAAACAGAGCACCTGGATTAAGTTATAAGCTGTGCGGGACTAGCCCACTGTGGGAGACACCTAGTGGGAGACAACCACCACCCTCGAGTGTAACACACACTGGGTGTACAGTTGACATGTTTGTTGTGGGGGAAGGGGGTTAATCACTTGAAGTTCAGCCAAGCCAAAGGGAGTAGGCCTTGGCGTGGGAGGAGAGGTAGGATTTGTTTAAACAGTTTGTCAGTAAACAGAATCTGTAACAGTAACAAGTGAAAGTACAGTTCAGATGAAAGGTTAAATAATGTGGGCAGAAAAATAGGAAATGGCCGTGGATCAAGTCACCAACACTAGGAGCCATGTTAAGTTCCTGACATTTTGGACGGCTAGAGTCCGCCGAAACATGGTCCGGAAGCATGTTTCGTCGGACTCTGGCCGTCCACCCCGAACGGATGATCCATGAAATCTTTCCAAGATTCTATACGTTGGGGTAGAATCACCTGAGGCATGGCCAACTACGGTGGCCTATCTCTTGATGTTTATTGAAGGGACATACAAGTGTCTAGCCCTTTTTGAGTGCTGCTCTGTCCATTCTCTCATGTTTTGGAGCCCATGCGCCCATCATCCCATGATCCCCCCCACCGTGAGGAATTATCACGGTACCCCCCACCTCCTTATCTTCCCCTGTCCTGAGGAAGACCCCTCGTAAGGTTTTCAGATACCTTCAGCTCCTGGGGTCGAAACGTCGACATCTCCTAAACCCGTCAGCTCATTCATCAGCGATACTTGACTGTGACTTTTTTGTAGCATGACTGTATAAATCTATCAGTATTGTTCGGATTTATGTGGCTTCAAAGTAGATCCGTCCATTGATTATTGATGAGGATCACGAGATTTGCACTTTACTCTTGTCCTATACCTGTTCACTTGCACATCAATCACCTGAACCCCTTTCACCTACATTCTCCCTTCTCCACTTGGGGCACCCATTTGTCTGAAAGTTTTTTTGAGTCCATCGTGATTAAATAACAATGTACCACATCTATTGCATTTGCCTGATACGTTTTTTATTTGCCTTTATGTTGTGTTCGTGATTAGTAATTTTGTACTGGGACCACTCCCATACTGTACTGCTATATACCCAGGTCCCAGGGACAATATTTGGGTCTACCCTTACGGTAACGGGGTCCTTAAGGCGAGCAGAACACAATTTCAGAGATTGGAGAGGAAGCTGGAAACCCTGGAAAAGAAGTTTCGAGAGGGGGCCGGGGGGTTGCAAAAGCACTAATTCAAATAAAAGAGCAGTTAGACGAATATAATGAGCTGGCATCAGCGGAGGCTAAACACCTAGGCAAATATGCTTTGGCACGGGTATACGCAGAAGGAGAAAGCCCAGCTTGATCCCTGCTAAACTTACATGACCTCCTAGGGGTGAAAATGAGATAACACAAATATACACTGAAGCGGGTGACATAGTGGGGAGGACATCCCAGATAGTAGATGTCTTCAGCCACTACTACAAAAAAATTCTATGCCACACGTGAATCCAGTGTTGTAGAGTCAGATGAGGAATATGTTACCCACATCGCAATGAAATGGTTTGAAAACTCGGATAGGGAAAGATTAATGGATCCTCTCCGCTCAACTGAAATAGTAGCAGCATTAAAAGATATGCTGAACGATAAAGCGCCGGGTTCAGATTGACTGACTGCCCTTTTATAAGGCATACCAGGATCGCCTTGTTCCCCATCTAACGAACCTGTTTGCGGAAATGCAAAGAAAGGCACGATGCCGCCAACCATGCGAGAGGCCATTTTGATTGCTATACCTAAGCCTGGGATGCAACCGGAATACTGTTCCTCATACAGGCCCCTGTCATTGCTTAATACGGATACAAAATTGTAAGCTACGATCCTGGCGAATAGACAGGCCCCTCTGCTGACGAAACTGATCGGACTGGAGCAGCCTGGGCTTGTCCTGGACAGCTTGCTCTCATGCAATTTAAGAACTTTTTTGGTACTGTAGCCCACAAAGACAGCAGGATTTAGGTGACAGCCCTCTTTATAGACATAGAGAAGGCTTTTGATTCAGTGAAGTGGCGTTTTCTCTATGCAGTTCTCAACAGGGTGGGAGTGAAGGACTTCTTCCTCAAACTTATCCAGGTATTATACAGAAACCCTATAGCGCGCATCAGGATAAACGGAGTTCTTTACCCCGTAATTGCAATAACGTTAGGCACCAGACAGGGGTGTCCGCTCTCTCCACTACTGTATGCACTAGTGGCGGAGCCATTAGTGTTATGTTATGTTAGGAGAAATTTGTAGAGCTCACGCACACCCGGAGGTTTCATGGCGCTAATTGTCTCAGATAGACGCGACGGACAACCTAGTTGTATGAAAGTACAAACAGTTGTATTTTCAAAGCCTTTCTAAAGCTCAGTAGATTATCCTGCATTCGAATGTCCAGAGGTAGTGAGTTCCAGAGGCCAGGTCCGAGGTACGAGAAACTGCGCCCTGCCTGGCGTTTCCTTTTGATGGCCGGGGTGGCTAATAGCATAAGGTTACCAGACCGTAAAGGGCGGCGAGGTGTGTATTTTGTGATCAGGCTACTAAGAAACTTGGGGCTCTTACAGTGTAGAGATTTGAAAAGAAGGCAGCCGATCTTAAAAGCTGCACGTTGGGCAATAGGGAGCCAGTGAAGCTTAGCCAGAAGTGGGCTGGCAGAGTGCCATTTGGGTTGCTTAAGTATTAGTCTGGCTGCCTGGTTCTGCACCATTTGAAGACGTTTGAGCAGAAATATGGGCAAGCCGAAGTAGATGGAATTACTAAAATCAAGTCGCGAAAGTACAAGGGCAATCACTGCCAGGGTGAGAGCCGAAGGGGTAAGTAGGTGGGCGATTGTTTTGAGTTTCCTCAACTGAAAAACACATGAGGAGACTACAGACCCCACCTGTCCCCTGAGTGAAAGGTCGGCATCCAAAGTCACTCCTAGGCTTTTTACAGAAGGGGAGGGGGACGGAGGTGGGCCAAGGTCAGCAGGCCAAAAGTGAGGGCCCCACATGGTTGCGCTGGTACCTGGCAAGATAAGCTCACTCTTACCAGAATTAAGTTTTAACTGGTTGAAATTCATCCAGCGCTGAATGTGAAGCATAGTCGCTTGAAATTCAGAGGCTGAGTTGGGCCCATCCAGTGTGAAAATAAGTTGAAGGTCGTCTGCGTAATTAAAAGTTGTGACCTTCATGTTTTTCAAGGAACTGATGAGGGGTCTAAGGTAGAGATTAAATAGTAGGGGAGAGAGTGAGGAGCCCTGGGGGACTCCGCAAGAGGAGACCATCCTGGGGGCAGTGAAGGAGCCTAGACGGACTGCCTGAGTTCTGTCTTGGAGAAAAAATTGAATCCAGTTGTCAGCGGATCCTTGTATCCCTGCTTGTTCGACACGGGATAATAAGATGTGATGATTCACCGTGTCGAACGCGGCCGACAGGTCAAGAAGGATAAGGGCCTGATCATTGCCTTTATCCGCATTAGCTCGCAGGGTGTGTAGTACACTGAGGATAACCGTCTCGGTGGAATGCGCAGGACGGATCCCGGCTTGGTTGGGTTCCAAGTAATCAGTTTGTTCGATAAAGTTCAATAGGAACTTGGTGACATGGGCCTCGAGTATCTTTGCCAAGAAAGGAAGCAAAGAGATAGGGGGATAGTTGGAGTGACTCCGAGGATCAGCCCCTGGTTTTTTTAATAGAGGGACCACTATCGCATTCTTAAAGGCAGAGGGAACCTTGCCCTGGGTAAGGGATTCATTTAGAAGAGGGAGTACAACATGAGGGTGGACAGAGAAGACCTCTTTCATGATATGAGGGGGACAGTAGTCGTTAGGTGACCCAGATTTGACTCGAACCAGGAGTTCTGAGAAGAGCTGGGGGCATAAGACTGGAAAGTGGCCCAGGGTCACCGGATTCATCGTGACCAGATCAGTATGGTCTGTGTCACACATAGCGGGGATGCTGGCCTTAATCGTGGAAATCTTATCCAGAAAAAATGAGTTCAAGGAGCAGCAAAGCTCCTGAGTGGGTGGCTGGTCAGGGTGAATTCTGTCAGAATTGCATAAGTCATTGACGATCGAGAAAATCTCTTTCGATTTGTTTTGGGCATTAAGGATTTTGGCTGAGAAGTACACTGCTTTAGCTTCACGTAAGTGTTTTTGTAGTCATTGCGAGCAGAGGAAAACAGAAGTTTATCCTCCAATTTGTAGTGTGATCTCCATTTTCTTTCTTTTTGTCTTAGCTCAAGCTTCTGTTTTTTGAGCTCAGTGGAGAACCACTTATGGGCGTCAGAATGGCGAGAACGAGTACATTTCGTGAAAGGGGCATGAGAGTCACAGGCCTTGAGTAGCCAGTCAGAGATGGCAGTATTCATAACATCGATATCTGAGTCGAAGGGAGGACTGGACCTGGCCAGGGCCTCAAGAAACGCGTGTTTATCCATAGAGCTCCATTTCCTTGCAATGCCACCGCCTTTGGAGGCAATTTTAGGATTATTAATCACGGTAAGCGTGAAGTCGATGAGGTGGTGGTCTGACCAGATACAGGGTGAGACAGTAAGCGCTGAGAGGGTGAGGTTAGAGGACCATATTTGGTCCAAGATATGTCCTTTAACATGGGTAGAGGACGTTTTGCGCTATGCAGGACTACCATGCACACAGGGGTATTCAATCTCCACAGTACAACTTAACCATAGCTGCATACACAGATGACACTTTGTTGTATATATGTAACCCGGAGCAAAATCTGAACCCAGTGCTCGGTGAGGTGACGTTATTTGGACAACACTCTGGCCTAAAGATTAATTGCCACACGTCTATGATGTTCCCACATACCACTGTGACTACGCCCACGAGTACAGACTTCCCCATAAAATGGACCAACAAAGCAGTGCGATACCTGGGGATCCATGTGCATACAGACCCTGACATAATATTACGTGAAAATGATGGCCGTGCAACAAAGAAATTAAGAGTCAATTGACAATAGATAAGGCTTCCACTGTCCCTCTTAGGTTGCATAGCCATAATGAAAATGATAGTACTGTCTCGTTTTCTTTTCTTGTTTTCCAACATCCCCATCGTATTACCAAAGTCCTTTTTTCAAACTATTAGAGCCCTTATGATATGATTAGCCTGGGAGGGAAAGAACCTGCAAGTCAATTTGGACACTAACAGAAACAAATGCCGACTGTGGGTTAAACACCCCAGATTTAGAAAGGTACTATAGGGCTGCTCAGGTATTGAATGCTAATATCTGAAAGAAACACGTTAGTTAGATTCCTCACCTTAGAATATCCCCAGGCGTCAAACTGGATCCGGAAGATTTTTCGTCAGCAATACCCCTTGCGCGTCGCTATCCGTCGTCTGCGGCTCCACGTCCGTCGTCGGCGTCGTGCACCGGAATGACGTCGTCGGAGTACTTAGACGCCGCCCTCGCGCGCTGACGTCAGTTCTTCTTTTTTCCGCGCGAGTAAGCGCAGATCCGGGAGAGATACCCCTTTTAGTCTTTTTTGACTAACTTTTTTGATCCTTTTTGATCTTGTCTCGACTCCGGTGCCGGTAGGATGCCTGGTTTTAAAGCCTGTGCTGACTGCAACCGCTTGATGTCGGTTACGGACCATCACCGCCGGTGCCTTTACTGCTTGGGCCTCGACCACGACGCGGAGTCGTGTTCGGACTGCAAGGCCCTGACCTCGAAGGCTAGACGGGAGCGGTCCCGTAAGCTTCTCGAGCTTCGCCACTCGGCTCCACGCCCCTCTCGATCCCGGTCCAGGAGGAGGTCCAAGGATCGGTCGCGGAGCCGCAGCCGATGCAATCATCGATCGTCTGGCTCCAAGTCTTCGGGTAAGTCAAGGCACTCCAAGAAGTCCAAGAGGCGACACCGCTCTTCGGACTCCCCTCACCGGTCGCGCGACTCGGCCGAGGGTCAGGGTGGTTCCACCCCGTGGCTCCAGCGGCAGTCCCCATACCCGCCGGTCCCTGGGACTGACGCGACGCCTTCCTCTCGGCCATGAGGAACCTGGCTCCGCCGTCGACGCCCGCTGGCGCGCCTTCGGGCCCCGCGGACCCGACTGGGCAACCTTGCCTGCCGGCGGCTCCGGCCCCGGCGCCGTCGACGGCTCCGGCCTCGACGCCGCAAGTGCCCGAGGGACCCGTTCCCGAGTCCCCGCCGACGCCGGTCGACCTCGTCACGCCTCCTCCGCCGGCGTCGACACCGGTACCACCTCCGACGCAGGCTCCGCTCGGCGTCGAGCCCCAGTTCAGCCCCGCTCCGGGCCCGGTGCCGTTACGGCGTCGATGGACGCCGCGTTCGGCGCCGCTGGAGACACATTATGTCTATCGCCCGGCTCCGATCCTTCCTCCTGCATACCAGGAATCGGATGACGGGGGCGAATGGGAGGGATCCAAGGATCCTATGGCCGCTCAGGCTCAGCTGTCACAGGACTGGGCAGATGAACTGGGGGAGGCCAGTGGTCTAGATACCTCTCCAGACACTGGATTCATCTCTCCTCCGACTGTGGCTTCGGAGGAGGGTGCTGCTTTCTCTGTGGTGCTGCGCAAGGCGGCCGCAGCCCTTGGGCTCGAGCTACCTGCCGTGGCTGTGAGGACTAACGTCCTCACTGAGGTGCTTCAGTCTGCAGCAAGCTCCACTGAGCCTCTGCTGCAATTCAATGAGGCCCTCATTGACGTTCTGCAGGGCACCTGGTCCAAGCCCTCCCCAGTCCCTCCTGTGGACAGGAACGTCGCCAGGCGCCACCGCCCTGCTCCGGGCGACCCCAGTTTTCTGTCCCAACACCCTACCCCCGAGAGCCTGGTTATCCAGGCCTCTACCTCCCAATCCTCCTTCCCGACCGCCCCGCCGGACCGGGATTCCAAGAGACTGGAACAGTTTGGCTAAAAGCTGTTCTCCTCCCTTAGTTTGGGCCTGCGGTCCTTGAACACCGCCTGTCTCTTGGACCGTTATTCCCACTCTCTGTGGGATACGGTGGAGGACGTGCTGCCCCTGTGTCCGGAGGAGGTCCAGACACAACTTACCCAGGCTTTGGCCGATGGGAGGGATGCGGCACGACATGCTATCCGATGTGGGCTTGACACTACGGACTCGCTGGGTAGGGCAATTTCTACCACGGTGGCGCTTAGACGTCACGCCTGGCTGCGGTCCACGTCCTTTTCGGGTGATGTCCAGAGCACTCTCATGGACATGCCCTTTGATGGCACTCGCCTTTTTGGCGAGAAAGCGGACAGTGCGCTGAATCGCTCTAAGGACTCCCGGGCTACGGCCAAGTCCTTGGGCCTCTCGGCCCCGCGGTCGCAAACTTCCGCCTTTCGCCCCTTTCGTGGCCAAGGAAGGGGTGCCTCCTCACGTACGCCTAGCCACCAGCCGCAGAACCAACCTGCGCGCGGACGTGGTTTCCGCCGAGGCGGTTCTGGAGGACGACGCGGTCAGCCCACATCCACCCCGGCAGCATCCGCCTCAAAGCCTTCCCAGTCCGAGCTTTCAGGCCCATTCCACGCCAGTGGGCGGCAGAGTTCGCCATCACCTGCTCCACTGGCGGTCCATCACATCGGACAGGTGGGTGCTGCAAATCGTCCGAAGGGGCTACTCCCTCCCCTTCGAGACGACCCCTCCAGCCATGCCACCGCAGCACCTCCGTATCTCGGGGGATCATTTGAATCTTCTCCACGAGGAAGTTTCGGCCCTATTGGCCAAGGGGGCCGTTGAGCGCGTTCCGAGCCCAGAAGTAGGTCGTGGTTGTTATTCCCACTACTTTCTGGTTCCCAAGAAGGGCAAAGGGGTCCTACGCCCTATCTTGGACCTCCGGAACGTCAATGCCTTCCTCCGGAAGGAAAGGTTGAAGATGTTAACTTTGGCTCAGGTTCTAGCTGCCCTAGACCCGGGAGACTGGATGGTAGCGTTGGACTTGCAGGACGCATATTTCCACATCCCCGTCCTGCCGGCCCACCGGCGTTACCTGCGGTTCACGGTGGGTCAAGAGCACTTTCAGTTTACCGTGCTCCCCTTCGGCCTCACCAGTGCCCCTCGGGTGTTCACGAAAGTGATGGCGGTGGTCGCAGCTCATCTGCGCAGATCAGGGGTTCCAGTCTTCCCCTATCTCGACGACTGGTTGTTGAAGGCGGGCTCGCCCCAGGCAGTCGTCTCCCACCTCCAGACTACGGCGGATCTCCTGCATTTGCTGGGATTTTCCATCAACGTGCCGAAGTCACACCTGAGTCCCTCTCAGAAGCTCCTCTTCATCGGAGCGGTTCTCGATTCGGCGCAGTTCCGGGTCCATCCACCGGAACAGCGGGTCCGGGATATTCAGGCCCTGATTCCCATCTTTCGGCCTCTAGCCTGGGTTTCGGTCAGGCTAGTGTTGCGGCTTCTGGGGCTGATGGCCTCCTGCATCCTACTAGTGCATCACGCCAGACGGCGCATGCGGGCTCTGCATTGGAACCTGAAGTTTCAGTGGGCCCAGAATCACGGCAACCTGTCCGACCATGTCTTGATCTCGGAGGGCACTGCACAGCAGTTGCAGTGGCGGCTCACGGACCGCGATTGGGTCGAGGGCAAGAGCCTCTCCCTTCCCCAACCGGAGCATGTCGTAGTGACGGATGCGTCCCTCCTGGGATGGGGTGGCCATATGGGAGAGGCGGAGATCAGAGGCCTCTGGTCTCCGGCGGAGTCTCGCCTCCACATCAACCTGTTGG
The DNA here is from genome assembly GCF_964204655.1 of Triturus cristatus. NCBI lineage: Eukaryota > Metazoa > Chordata > Amphibia > Caudata > Salamandridae > Triturus > Triturus cristatus. The sequence goes on from NC_140581.1 coordinate 306,906,692, forward strand.
AGTTGAGAGCAATCCGACTTGCACTGAAAGCCTTCCTTCCCTCTGTCAGGGGAAGTGTCGTGCAGGTGTTCACGGACAACACCACCGCCATGTGGTATTGCAACAAACAGGGCGGGGTGGGGTCGTGGACCCTTTGTCAGGAGGCTCTGCGCCTCTGGACATGGCTGGAACACCAGGGCGTCACCCTAGTGGTTCAACATCTGGCGGGCTCTCTGAACGCCAGAGCAGACGAACTCAGCCGCCGGTGCATGATGGATCACGAATGGCGTCTGAACTCCGAAGTGGCGCACGGTCTCTTTCAGCAGTGGGGAGAGCCTTGGTTAGATCTATTCGCCACCGAAGAGAACGCGCAATGTCAGCAGTTCTGCGCGTTGGAATTTCCAAGGCGGCACTCGCTCGGCGACGCTTATCGTCACGAGTGGAGTTGCGGTCTGTTGTACACCGTTCTGCCTATACCACTTCTGCCCAGAGTGCTGAAGAAGATCAGGCACGACCGGGCCCAAGTTATCTTGATGGCTCCGGATTGGGCACGAAGGTACTGGTATCCCGAGCTACTCAGTATGTTGACCGATCCTCCGATACGTCTGCCCCTTCGGGAGGATCTTCTGTCGCAGCAGCAGGGGACGGTCCTCCACCCGAACCTGTCCAGCCTCCACCTCCATGCGTGGAGATTGAGCGGCGGCAGTTGATGCCATTTGACTTGCCTCCTGAAGTCTGTGATATCATTCTGGCAGCCAGGCATCCCTCCACAAAGACGGTATACGTCTGCCGGTGGAACAAATTTGTGGCATGGTGCACAGCAAAGGCTGTGGATCCCCTTTCCGCCCCTCTTTCTGAGGTTCTGCTCTTTCTTCTTTCTTTGGCCCGGCAGGGCTCTGCCCTGGGCACCTTGAAAGGTTATGTGGCTGCCATCTCTGCCTTCTTGCGGATTCCTGACCAGCCTTCTCTTTTCAAGTCCCCTGTAGTTACACGCTTTCTAAAAGGCATTACTCACACGTTCCGTCCTGTCCCTTTTGTAATGCCTCAGTGGGACTTGAATCTTGTTCTCACATTTCTAATGTGCGCTCCCTTTGAGCCTCTTCATAATTGTCCTCTTCGTCTGACGCTTAAGACTGCTTTCCTGGTAGCTATCACCTTGGCTAGACGGGTGAGTGAGCTCCAGGCTTTATCATCAAAGCCTCCTTTTCTCTCTGTTCATCCGGACAAGGTTGTCCTTCGGCCTCGTCCCTCCTTTCTTCCGAAAGTGGTGACCCCCTTTCATCTTGGGCAGTCTGTCACCTTGCCCACCTTCTTTCCGCCTCCGCATCCTTCCAAAGAGGAAGAGAGGCTCCACCGCCTGGACCCAAAACGTGCGCTCTCCTTTTATCTGGACCGCACAAAGCAGTTCCGGGTGGACGACCAACTTTTTGTTGGATACGTGGGTGCTAAGAAGGGGAAAGCTGTGCACAAACGGACCATCTCTCGGTGGGTCGTTTTGTGCATCAAAATTTGTTATTCCTTGGCAAAAAAGGACCCTCCTGTTGGGCTGCGCGCCCATTCTACTCGGGCCACAGCGGCTACTACTGCTTTGGACAGGGTGTCCCTTTGCAGGACATCTGTCAGGCGGCGACGTGGGCTTCGCTACACACGTTTGCCAGGCATTATTGCCTTGACAGCCAAGTCTGGAGGGATGGCTTCTTTGGCCGTTCTGTCCTCCAGGACTTTCTGGTGTGATCTTGGTTCGCAGACCCACCACAGAGGATGGTATTGCTTGGGTATCTATTCTAAGGTGAGGAATCTAACTAAAGTGTTTCTTTCAGATGAACAAGTTACTTGCCTTCGGTAACGATGTATCTGTAAGAAACATTAGTCAGTTAGATTCCTCACCGACCCACCCATCCTCCCCGTTCTGCGAACTGACATCTAGGGTTAAGGTTATCCTTTTCAGGCCCCTAGATTTTATTTTTGGCACCAGTGTCGGTCTTTGCATGGCTCTGCGTTCCTGGCGCGGAAAGCTATGTACAAGAACTGACGTCAGCGCGCGAGGGCGGCGTCTAAGTACTCCGACGACGTCATTCCGGCGCATGACGCCGACGACGGACGCGGAGCCGCAGACGACGCCTAGCGACGCGCAAGGGGTATTGCTGACGAAAAATCTTCTGGATCCAGTCTGACGCCTGGGGATATTCTAAGGTGAGGAATCTAACTAACTAAGGTTTCTTACAGATACATCGTTACCGAAGGTAAGTAACTTGTTTCATGGCCCCTGGGATTTGCCTCAATTTCACATTGAAAGAAACGCTGTCAGTCCTAGCCCACTTCCTAGAATGTTAGTGAAGGGCGTTAAGGGCACCCTTCATTTAATAGATCCGATAGCCTGTACAAGAACTCAACTGAAAAACATGGCTAGGTCACAGCGGATTGCACTCATGTACACTCCTAAATGACCCGTAGAGTGGTGTGACTGGTTACCTATGGAGATGAAAGGGTAGTCATGCAAACACTTCACAAACTAAAAGTCAAACATATGGGCGATTTCTTCCACGAGGGAGTGATGAAGACATGGGAGCAAGTACTAGCACATGAACCACAAGTCTCAGCCCTGGACGCATACAGTTATTACAGAATTTGACTAGCGATGTGTGATATTTTAGGGGAAGGGTTGGAAGAACCTCCGAAAATGAAGACACTAACGTACCTAATCCAGGCCACCTCCACACAACGCGGTGTCACAGCGTTATATGCTCTTAGCCGAGTGGCCAACGCATCAACCCTGTTCAAAACACAGTTGGAATGGCAGGCTGATCTGGGCATGGACATCACGGATGAGCAGTGGGCTAGGTGCTATGCCAACGCAAGATCCATCTCACAAAACGGGAGACATAAGTTGATACATAATAAATATCTCCATAAGGGATACTACACACCAGCCAGATTACATAAATATGGCTTACTTGATAATGACAGGTGTCAGAGGTGAAGGACAGCGAATGCAGGGTTCATACATCTGGCATGGGAATGCCCATGTGTACAGGACTACTTGAAGGACGTTTATGCCAAATTAAAGCAGATTGTGGGACCTCCGGTCCCAGAGACACTGTTGGTTGCACTGCTAGGGTACGGCAAAGGTATTCACAAATCAGGCCACAAGCTAGCGGCCATTAGCCTCCACTTGGCTAAAAGGAGAATAGCGATCGATGGCTGCTGGGCCCATTACAAAAGATCACAGATTGGCTCACGGATCTAGCATATTTCTCCACACAATCAGATAACTATAACGCCATTATTTCAGAAAGAAATAGACCCAAAGACATTTGGGCGTCATACAGGGAATGTATGACGCGGAAGGCAGCTCAAGAAGAGGCCACAGTAGAACCTGTTTCAACTGGCCGGGATAGTGGGGTTACAGCATTCCTGGGACACTGGAAAGCAGCCAAACAGTCTAAATGGAATTGACATATTGCTCAATTCACAAACTACGTAAAGTTGAAAGGTAGTCCTCTGGATGCTATGATGTAAAAGTATGGGGGATAAAGTGTTAAAAAGTAAATGTCTGTTTATGATATGCTGACTAAGACACAATTGTATCTGTGAATGCAATAATACTTGTATGAAAATTGTACTGCTTATCTGACTGTAAAGAAAAAAGTTTTAAATAAAGTTTTTAAAAAAAAGGGTGCCTGCGTTAGCGCATGGCAGCTAGTGTGCACCATCGTTGGGGAAAAAGACAGGGGGGTCTTAATCCAGAGCCCCTTCTGGCAGTTTAAGGCCGCTGGTGCGTCATTTTCTTGCACCACGTTGTGCCGTATTTACATCTAAGCATATGCGTGACCTTGTGAATCCCTGTGCCACATTACACCTGCGTCTGGTATGATGTGTGCAGGGTGGGCGTTCTCACGCAACAAAGCCTTGTAGGATTGGCGCAGTGAAGTCTCTCAGATTTCACTGCTACAATACTAAGACACCACTGCATCCATTTACATCTGTAAATGCAATAATACTTGTATGAAAAATTGTACTGCTTATCGGACTAAAGAAAAAAGTTTTAAATACAATTTTTTTTAAAAAGGGTGCCTGCGTTAGTGCATGGCAGCTAGTGTGCGCCATCGTAGGTGGAAAAAGACAGGGGGTTCTTAATCCTGAGCCCCTTCTGGCAGTTTAAGGCCGCCGGTGCGTCATTTTCTTGACATGCTTGAATCTTGCACCACATTGTGCCGTATTTACATCTAAGCATATGCCTGACCTTGTGAAGCCCTGTGCCACATTACACCTGCGTCTGATATGATGTATGCAGGGTGGGCGTTCCCACGCAACAAAGCCTTGTAGGATTGGCGCAGTGAAGTCTCTCAGATTTCACTGCTACAATACTAAGACACCACTGTGTCAAAACCTTGATCCTTCCTAATGGCAGGCGTAAGGGTGACGCAGTGCCATAGGGATAGGCTGGTCGCATGCATTGCTGGAGTTGCGTCATGCTTGCAACACAGCTGTAGCAATGTGTGACTTTAGCGCTGCCAGATTCATCAGGATTCCAGACGGATCTATCATTGATTGCGACATGGAGCGCCATACATTGAAAATTGTCGCAACACTGTTTTGTCGCAGCGATGCAACACTTTTGATGAATGGGGCCAGGAATGTGCCCTGTCTTATTGAAAGTGCGTATCTCTGTCCTTTTGTTTTGGCCGAGGGCAGCGCAGCAATGTTCCTTTGCAGCTCTGTCCAGCACCCTAACATCTAATATGTGGACCTAAGTGTTTGCACCCATTTTAGGACCAGCTATTTTGCGGTCTTAAAAAATTGCCTCGGACTGGACTTAGCAGCAGTTTTGGGGGGCTATAGCCATAAGGGAATTTCGTTGTAAATATCGCAAAGTGGGGTAAGTGGCAGTTTTTTGCACGAGAACGCCCAACTTGCATCTAATTTTCGTTAAGTCCCGTTAACAGAAGTGGCGATCTTACAAATTCACGTGTACGTCGGAAAAGTGGTGCTAACTGTAGTTAGCAGCAACTTGTAAATATGGCGCTAAAAAAAAAGCCTCTGTAACGTCAAAAAATTAAACCTACGGCGGCGTTAAGTTCCTGTGCATATGCCCCTTAGATTCTGAACACATCTGATGGTTGACGGAGGTGGGCCAGGCTCAGGTGACTACTAGTCAGAGGTCAGAAATGAGGGCTGGGCTCCGAACACTAGCACCTGCATTTTCGCCAAGTTCAATTTGAGCCAGTTTCTTGCCATCCAGTCACCCACCGCTTTCATGCAGTTGCAGAACCTCGCTGACACTACCCTGTCTTCTTGCTAGTGACACAGGTTGCATGTCATCTGCATATTTTCTGAGTGCAAAGCCAAATGATCTTATGAGTTCAGCAAGAGGAGTGACATAGATGTTAAATAAGAGAGGACTGATAGATGACTCTTGAGGGACTCCACAAGGAAGGGAGAAAGGTGGAGCAGAAAACCCGTCTAACCTAACCAATTGCACCTGTCCGTTAAGAAATGAATTCAGTAACTCCCAGGCCCTTTCAGTCACACCGATCCAGCTCAACCGCTCCATCAGCAGCCCATGATTCACAGTATAAAAGGCTTCTGATAGATCAAGCAGGATCAGTGCAGCCTGGCCACCCTTGTCAAGAGATTGCCTGTTCTCCTCGGTAGCCTTGATCAGCGCGGTCTCTGTGCTGTGGCCAGCATAGAACCCAAATTGAGTGGTGTACAAGAGATTATTGGAAATAATATAATTTCCCAATTCTGAGTTCGACACCTTTTAAAAAAAAATTGCCAGCAGTTGGAGACAGGAAATGGGCCAATAACTATTTGTATTGTCAGGGTTGAGAGAAGGCTTTTTGATGAGGCAGTACTATGGCTTTCTTCCAAGCAGATGGAAACAACTCCGAGAGACACAGGAGCTGAAAGATATCATCCAACTTGGTCTCGATAACTTCAGCTGCTAAACTGGCAGCTGAAGGGGGGCTAGCATCTGGTGAGTCTGATCTGGCAGCCTTCAGCAACTTGATGACTTTATTGGTGGTGGGCGGGACAAAGGAGCTAAATTCAGTGCTCAGGTCGCTTGCCATTGAAGAAAATCTGTCTGACCCAGGGACCCTGGAGAGTAATGAAAAGGTGTTAAAAACATCCTCAACCTAAAGGTGGAAGGCATTGGCCACTGAGTTACAGAAAACGTGACCATATAGCCATGGTGGATTAGCAGAAGTGAGCTTTTTAACTGTGGAAAAGAGTTCCTTTGAGGAATTTGTTGCCCACTCTATCTAGTGAAAAAGAGTTTTTGCCTTGTGATTCCAGAATTTTCATCTAGACCGGCAGATCCTATATTGATCCATTTCGTTGTGACAGTAATTTATACTTCAACATCTTTATTGCCTTCTGCAGACCTGTTTCAAGGTCCTTAATTCCTTGAAGAACCAAGAGGCAGTGATAAGAATCCTCTTGATCATAACCTTTTTTTGGGTACTAAGGCTAGTGAAACAGCCTCCACCTAAAGAGTGTAGTTATCAACTGCATTGTCCACATTGCCCAGAACACCAGGTGCAGTATCAGTGAGTCATTGAGAAAACACATTTGCTTGAAGCCTGTGCCAAGCAGGAGAAATGGTTCAAGAAGGGGTAGCTGAGGACGTAAAACTTGACTGAGTGGAAAAAATATTAAAATGCGCTGTGATTGGACCAAGAAAGGGAAAGTGTAGTTACATTACCTAAAGAGGATCTGTTGAAAAAATACCATCGAGGGTGTGTCCCGCCTGATGCGTGGGACTATCCACCCTTTGAGACAAGTCAATTGCGGTCATGGTTTTTAAAAAAAAAACATTTAATTGCCATTTTAGTATACATATCGACAATCGTTTCTGCGTTGAAATATTCTACAATGCATACAATAGACGACCATAACATAATGAGCAGTGGAACATCTTTTGCATTAGGTATTAGGTACCCAAACCCCTTATTATATATTGTTGTGCTATTCATTTCGGCGTACTCTTCATTTCCTCTGTCCCTCAAGGTCATTCTGACATCTGCATTTCTTGTGGGGGTTCGCATATATCACCACGGAACTTATTCCAGCTACCCCATACCCAAGCCGATTTTTTGGGGCATCCCCGGTGGACGTAGATGTAGATTGACTCCTCAGTTATCATCGTATCGTCCATATCGCAGCACCATTGTCGATGTGTTGGGGACAGTCCCGCGCCCCAGTGTCATGCTACACTACACTACGCTTTGCTAATGCCATTCCCAGTGTTAAACCAATCTTGAGCTGCGCGATTCAGGTCTGTGGACTCCCAAATATTGAGCAAACACCTTTTTGGTTCCGGCGAGATCTGGTGACCTGTGACATCATGTGCATTATGGCCTCCCAGAAGCGAGTAATTACAGGACAGTCCCATATCGTGTGCCAGAAGGTGCCCACAGCCCCACACTGTCGGAGGCAGAGTGGAGTATCCGCCCTACCTAGCTTATGCAGCAGGTTGCACGTGTGGTAGATACGATGTAGGATTTTTAGCTTTATCAGTTTTAATGTGGAAGGTATCGCTACCTCCCGCGGGGACGCCAGGGCTGCCTGCCATTCCTCCTCATCTAGTTCTCCCACATCCGTTTCCCACCGTTCCGTCAGGGCTTTCGTGGGATCGGGCTGATTGTTAATTATTTTTCTGTATGTCAGGGAGATGGCTTTCTTGCTTAGGTGGTCTGTAAGGAGTCTGTCTTCTAGTGGCGAGAGTTGCGTGGCCGCTGGGATCGCTGCCATGAGTGCGTGTCTAACCTGCACGGTCATGGATTTTAGTAAGGCCACGGTGTCTGGGTCACCCTGAACCTCGAGATGTAAGTTGAAATCTCCAAGGACAGTAAAGTCCTTCCGTATAATTTTGCCCTCCAGTAAACAACCAAAGTTGTGTGCAAAAGTGTCTCGAGTGCCCGGTGGTCGATACAAAAGCATGCCTCTAAACGACTGATTGGGCAATATATTGTGAATTATATGAATAAAATTTACAAATACAGCTATGCTTTGAAAATATATGTAAATGGTAAAGAACGCATGATTAAGTGTAGAAAGTGTTTCTACTTAAGAGCAGAAGCATGGCATACAGTAGCCCCAGCAGCTTTAACAACAAAGGCACACACACCAACACCATATGACTGATAAAGGAGGAGTGGCCATCAGTGACTGCACATTTCCAAGGCGGCACTCGCTCGGCGACGCTTATCGTCACGAGTGGAGTTGCGGTCTGTTGTACACCGTTCTGCCTATACCACTTCTGCCCAGAGTGCTGAAGAAGATCAGGCACGACCGGGCCCAAGTTATCTTGATGGCTCCGGATTGGGCACGAAGGTACTGGTATCCCGAGCTACTCAGTATGTTGACCGATCCTCCGATACGTCTGCCCCTTCGGGAGGATCTTCTGTCGCAGCAGCAGGGGACGGTCCTCCACCCGAACCTGTCCAGCCTCCACCTCCATGCGTGGAGATTGAGCGGCGGCAGTTGATGCCATTTGACTTGCCTCCTGAAGTCTGTGATATCATTCTGGCAGCCAGGCGTCCCTCCACAAAGACGGTATACGTCTGCCGGTGGAACAAATTTGTGGCATGGTGCACAGCAAAGGCTGTGGATCCCCTTTCCGCCCCTCTTTCTAAGGTTCTGCTCTTTCTTCTTTCTTTGGCCCGGCAGGGCTCTGCCCTGGGCACCTTGAAAGGTTATGTGGCTGCCATCTCTGCCTTCTTGCGGATTCCTGACCAGCCTTCTCTTTTCAAGTCCCCTGTAGTTACACGCTTTCTAAAAGGCATTACTCACACGTTCCGTCCTGTCCCTTTTGTAATGCCTCAGTGGGACTTGAATCTTGTTCTCACATTTCTAATGTGCGCTCCCTTTGAGCCTCTTCATAATTGTCCTCTTCGTCTGACGCTTAAGACTGCTTTCCTGGTAGCTATCACCTCGGCTAGACGGGTGAGTGAGCTCCAGGCTTTATCATCAAAGCCTCCTTTTCTCTCTGTTCATCCGGACAACGTTGTCCTTCGGCCTCGTCCCTCCTTTCTTCCGAAAGTGGTGACCCCCTTTCATCTTGGGCAGTCTGTCACCTTGCCCACCTTCTTTCCGCCTCCGCATCCTTCCAAAGAGGAAGAGAGGCTCCACCGTCTGGACCCAAAACGTGCGCTCTCCTTTTATCTGGACCGCACAAAGCAGTTCCGGGTGGACGACCAACTTTTTGTTGGATACGTGGGTGCTAAGAAGGGGAAAGCTGTGCACAAACGGACCATCTCTCGGTGGGTCGTTTTGTGCATCAAAATTTGTTATTCCTTGGCAAAAAAGGACCCTCCTGTTGGGCTGCGCGCCCATTCTACTCGGGCCACAGCGGCTACTACTGCTTTGGACAGGGTGTCCCTTTGCAGGACATCTGTCAGGCGGCGACGTGGGCTTCGCTACACACGTTTGCCAGGCATTATTGCCTTGACAGCCAAGTCTGGAGGGATGGCTTCTTTGGCCGTTCTGTCCTCCAGGACTTTCTGGTGTGATCTTGGTTCGCAGACCCACCACAGAGGATGGTATTGCTTGGGTATCTATTCTAAGGTGAGGAATCTAACTAACGTGTTTCTTTCAGATGAACAAGTTACTTACCTTCGGTAACGATGTATCTGTAAGAAACATTAGTCAGTTAGATTCCTCACCGACCCACCCATCCTCCCCGTTCTGCGAACTGACATCTAGGGTTAAGGTTATCCTTTTCAGGCCCCTAGATTTTATTTTTGGCACCAGTGTCGGTCTTTGCATGGCTCTGCGTTCCTGGCGCGGAAAGCTATGTACAAGAACTGACGTCAGCGCGCGACGGCGGCGTCTAAGTACTCCGACGACGTCATTCCGGCGCATGACGCCGACGACGGACGCGGAGCCGCAGACGACGCCTAGCGACGCGCAAGGGGTATTGCTGACGAAAAATCTTCTGGATCCAGTCTGACGCCTGGGGATATTCTAAGGTGAGGAATCTAACTAACTAATGTTTCTTACAGATACATCGTTACCGAAGGTAAGTAACTTGTTTCATGGCCCCTGGGATTTGCCTCAATTTCACATTGAAAGAAACGCTGTCAGTCCTAGCCCACTTCCTAGAATGTTAGTGAAGGGCGTTAAGGGCACCCTTCATTTAATAGATCCGATAGCCTGTACAAGAACTCAACTGAAAAACATGGCTAGGTCACAGCGGATTGCACTCATGTACACTCCTAAATGACCCGTAGAGTGGTGTGACTGGTTACCTATGGAGATGAAAGGGTAGTCATGCAAACACTTCACAAACTAAAAGTCAAACATATGGGCGATTTCTTCCACGAGGGAGTGATGAAGACATGGGAGCAAGTACTAGCACATGAACCACAAGTCTCAGCCCTGGACGCATACAGTTATTACAGAATTTGACTAGCGATGTGTGATATTTTAGGGGAAGGGTTGGAAGAACCTCCGAAAATGAAGACACTAACGTACCTAATCCAGGCCACCTCCACACAACGCGGTGTCACAGCGTTATATGCTCTTAGCCGAGTGGCCAACGCATCAACCCTGTTCAAAACACAGTTGGAATGGCAGGCTGATCTGGGCATGGACATCACGGATGAGCAGTGGGCTAGGTGCTATGCCAACGCAAGATCCATCTCACAAAACGGGAGACATAAGTTGATACATAATAAATATCTCCATAAGGGATACTACACACCAGCCAGATTACATAAATATGGCTTACTTGATAATGACAGGTGTCAGAGGTGAAGGACAGCGAATGCAGGGTTCATACATCTGGCATGGGAATGCCCATGTGTACAGGACTACTTGAAGGACGTTTATGCCAAATTAAAGCAGATTGTGGGACCTCCGGTCCCAGAGACACTGTTGGTTGCACTGCTAGGGTACGGCAAAGGTATTCACAAATCAGGCCACAAGCTAGCGGCCATTAGCCTCCACTTGGCTAAAAGGAGAATAGCGATCGATGGCTGCTGGGCCCATTACAAAAGATCACAGATTGGCTCACGGATCTAGCATATTTCTCCACACAATCAGATAACTATAACGCCATTATTTCAGAAAGAAATAGACCCAAAGACATTTGGGCGTCATACAGGGAATGTATGACGCGGAAGGCAGCTCAAGAAGAGGCCACAGTAGAACCTGTTTCAACTGGCCGGGATAGTGGGGTTACAGCATTCCTGGGACACTGGAAAGCAGCCAAACAGTCTAAATGGAATTGACATATTGCTCAATTCACAAACTACGTAAAGTTGAAAGGTAGTCCTCTGGATGCTATGATGTAAAAGTATGGGGGATAAAGTGTTAAAAAGTAAATGTCTGTTTATGATATGCTGACTAAGACACAATTGTATCTGTGAATGCAATAATACTTGTATGAAAATTGTACTGCTTATCTGACTGTAAAGAAAAAAGTTTTAAATAAAGTTTTTAAAAAAAAGGGTGCCTGCGTTAGCGCATGGCAGCTAGTGTGCACCATCGTTGGGGAAAAAGACAGGGGGGTCTTAATCCAGAGCCCCTTCTGGCAGTTTAAGGCCGCTGGTGCGTCATTTTCTTGACGTACTTGTAGCTTGAATCTTGCACCACGTTGTGCCGTATTTACATCTAAGCATATGCGTGACCTTGTGAATCCCTGTGCCACATTACACCTGCGTCTGGTATGATGTGTGCAGGGTGGGCGTTCTCACGCAACAAAGCCTTGTAGGATTGGCGCAGTGAAGTCTCTCAGATTTCACTGCTACAATACTAAGACACCACTGCATCCATTTACATCTGTAAATGCAATAATACTTGTATGAAAAATTGTACTGCTTATCGGACTAAAGAAAAAAGTTTTAAATACAATTTTTTTTAAAAAGGGTGCCTGCGTTAGTGCATGGCAGCTAGTGTGCGCCATCGTAGGTGGAAAAAGACAGGGGGTTCTTAATCCTGAGCCCCTTCTGGCAGTTTAAGGCCGCCGGTGCGTCATTTTCTTGACATGCTTGAATCTTGCACCACATTGTGCCGTATTTACATCTAAGCATATGCCTGACCTTGTGAAGCCCTGTGCCACATTACACCTGCGTCTGATATGATGTATGCAGGGTGGGCGTTCCCACGCAACAAAGCCTTGTAGGATTGGCGCAGTGAAGTCTCTCAGATTTCACTGCTACAATACTAAGACACCACTGTGTCAAAACCTTGATCCTTCCTAATGGCAGGCGTAAGGGTGACGCAGTGCCATAGGGATAGGCTGGTCGCATGCATTGCTGGAGTTGCGTCATGCTTGCAACACAGCTGTAGCAATGTGTGACTTTAGCGCTGCCAGATTCATCAGGATTCCAGACGGATCTATCATTGATTGCGACATGGAGCGCCATACATTGAAAATTGTCGCAACACTGTTTTGTCGCAGCGATGCAACACTTTTGATGAATGGGGCCAGGAATGTGCCCTGTCTTATTGAAAGTGCGTATCTCTGTCCTTTTGTTTTGGCCGAGGGCAGCGCAGCAATGTTCCTTTGCAGCTCTGTCCAGCACCCTAACATCTAATATGTGGACCTAAGTGTTTGCACCCATTTTAGGACCAGCTATTTTGCGGTCTTAAAAAATTGCCTCGGACTGGACTTAGCAGCAGTTTTGGGGGGCTATAGCCATAAGGGAATTTCGTTGTAAATATCGCAAAGTGGGGTAAGTGGCAGTTTTTTGCACGAGAACGCCCAACTTGCATCTAATTTTCGTTAAGTCCCGTTAACAGAAGTGGCGATCTTACAAATTCACGTGTACGTCGGAAAAGTGGTGCTAACTGTAGTTAGCAGCAACTTGTAAATATGGCGCTAAAAAAAAAGCCTCTGTAACGTCAAAAAATTAAACCTACGGCGGCGTTAAGTTCCTGTGCATATGCCCCTTAGATTCTGAACACATCTGATGGTTGACGGAGGTGGGCCAGGCTCAGGTGACTACTAGTCAGAGGTCAGAAATGAGGGCTGGGCTCCGAACACTAGCACCTGCATTTTCGCCAAGTTCAATTTGAGCCAGTTTCTTGCCATCCAGTCACCCACCGCTTTCATGCAGTTGCAGAACCTCGCTGACACTACCCTGTCTTCTTGCTAGTGACACAGGTTGCATGTCATCTGCATATTTTCTGAGTGCAAAGCCAAATGATCTTATGAGTTCAGCAAGAGGAGTGACATAGATGTTAAATAAGAGAGGACTGATAGATGACTCTTGAGGGACTCCACAAGGAAGGGAGAAAGGTGGAGCAGAAAACCCGTCTAACCTAACCAATTGCACCTGTCCGTAAAGAAATGAATTCAGTAACTCCCAGGCCCTTTCAGTCACACCGATCCAGCTCAACCGCTCCATCAGCAGCCAATGATTCACAGTATAAAAGGCTTCTGATAGATCAAGCAGGATCAGTGCAGCCTGGCCACCCTTGTCAAGAGATTGCCTGTTCTCCTCGGTAGCCTTGATCAGCGCGGTCTCTGTGCTGTGGCCAGCATAGAACCCAAATTGAGTGGTGTACAAGAGATTATTGGAAATAATATAATTTCCCAATTCTGAGTTCGACACCTTTTAAAAAAAAATTGCCAGCAGTTGGAGACAGGAAATGGGCCAATAACTATTTGTATTGTCAGGGTTGAGAGAAGGCTTTTTGATGAGGCAGTACTATGGCTTTCTTCCAAGCAGATGGAAACAACTCCGAGAGACACAGGAGCTGAAAGATATCATCCAACTTGGTCTCGATAACTTCAGCTGCTAAACTGGCAGCTGAAGGGGGGCTAGCATCTGGTGAGTCTGATCTGGCAGCCTTCAGCAACTTGATGACTTTATTGGTGGTGGGCGGGACAAAGGAGCTAAATTCAGTGCTCAGGTCGCTTGCCATTGAAGAAAATCTGTCTGACCCAGGGACCCTGGAGAGTAATGAAAAGGTGTTAAAAACATCCTCAACCTAAAGGTGGAAGGCATTGGCCACTGAGTTACAGAAAACGTGACCATATAGCCATGGTGGATTAGCAGAAGTGAGCTTTTTAACTGTGGAAAAGAGTTCCTTTGAGGAATTTGTTGCCCACTCTATCTAGTGAAAAAGAGTTTTTGCCTTGTGATTCCAGAATTTTCATCTAGACCGGCAGATCCTATATTGATCCATTTCGTTGTGACAGTAATTTATACTTCAACATCTTTATTGCCTTCTGCAGACCTGTTTCAAGGTCCTTAATTCCTTGAAGAACCAAGAGGCAGTGATAAGAATCCTCTTGATCATAACCTTTTTTTGGGTACTAAGGCTAGTGAAACAGCCTCCACCTAAAGAGTGTAGTTATCAACTGCATTGTCCACATTGCCCAGAACACCAGGTGCAGTATCAGTGAGTCATTGAGAAAACACATTTGCTTGAAGCCTGTGCTAAGCAGGAGAAATGGTTCAAGAAGGGGTAGCTGAGGACGTAAAACTTGACTGAGTGGAAAAAATATTAAAATGCGCTGTGATTGGACCAAGAAAGGGAAAGTGTAGTTACATTACCTAAAGAGGATCTGTTGAAAAAATACCATCGAGGGTGTGTCCCGCCTGATGCGTGGGACTATCCACCCTTTGAGACAAGTCAATTGCGGTCATGGTTTTTAAAAAAAAAACATTTAATTGCCATTTTAGTATACATATCGACAATCGTTTCTGCGTTGAAATATTCTACAATGCATACAATAGACGACCATAACATAATGAGCAGTGGAACATCTTTTGCATTAGGTATTAGGTACCCAAACCCCTTATTGTATATTGTTGTGCTATTCATTTCGGCGTACTCTTCATTTCCTCTGTCCCTCAAGGTCATTCTGACATCTGCATTTCTTGTGGGTGTTCGCATATATCACCACGGAACTTATTCCAGCTACCCCATACCCAAGCCGATTTTTTGGGGCATCCCCGGTGGACGTAGATGTAGATTGACTCCTCAGTTATCATCGTATCGTCCATATCGCAGCACCATTGTCGATGTGTTGGGGACAGTCCCGCGCCCCAGTGTCATGCTACACTACACTACGCTTTGCTAATGCCATTCCCAGTGTTAACCAATCTTGAGCTGCGCGATTCAGGTCTGTGGACTCCCAAATATTGAGCAAACACCTTTTTGGTTCCGGCGAGATCTGGTGACCTGTGACATCATGTGCATTATGGCCTCCCAGAAGCGAGTAATTACAGGACAGTCCCATATCGTGTGCCAGAAGGTGCCCACAGCCCCACACTGTCGGAGGCAGAGTGGAGTATCCGCCCTACCTAGCTTATGCAGCAGGTTGCACGTGTGGTAGATACGATGTAGGATTTTTAGCTTTATCAGTTTTAATGTGGAAGGTATCGCTACCTCCCGCGGGGACGCCAGGGCTGCCTGCCATTCCTCCTCATCTAGTTCTCCCACATCCGTTTCCCACCGTTCCTTCAGGGCTTTCGTGGGATCGGGCTGATTGTTAATTATTTTTCTGTATGTCAGGAAGATGGCTTTCTTGCTTAGGTGGTCTGTAAGGAGTCTGTCTTCTAGTGGCGAGAGTTGCGTGGCCGCTGGGATCGCTGCCATGAGTGCGTGTCTAACCTGCACGGTCATGGATTTTAGTAAGGCCACGGTGTCTGGGTCACCCTGAACCTCGAGATGTAAGTTGAAATCTCCAAGGACAGTAAAGTCCTTCCGTATAATTTTGCCCTCCAGTAAACAACCAAAGTTGTGTGCAAAAGTGTCTCGAGTGCCCGGTGGTCGATACAAAAGCATGCCTCTAAACGACTGATTGGGCAATATATTGTGAATTATATGAATAAAATTTACAAATACAGCTATGCTTTGAAAATATATGTAAATGGTAAAGAACGCATGATTAAGTGTAGAAAGTGTTTCTACTTAAGAGCAGAAGCATGGCATACAGTAGCCCCAGCAGCTTTAACAACAAAGGCACACACACCAACACCATATGACTGATAAAGGAGGAGTGGCCATCAGTGACTGCACAAAGATCTCCAGCAAAGCAGTGCCTTCTCTCTTTTCTGAGGGCCACTCCAGTGGTGGCGGGGGAGAATCAAGTTCTATCTAGAATACTGGTAGAAAATTGCAAGAGACAGTTGGGTGCTCTGTGTTGCGCAAAATGGAGTCTCAATGAGGTTTAAGTTTCCTTTTCTGAGCATTCCTCTAAGAAGTCCTAGTATCATCAGACACATCTCTAACTGGAAATAAGCACTCTTGAATAAATAAGCTGTAGAGGCAATCCCCCCATATAAATAAAACAAAAACAAGCATTTGCAATGCAGTCGGTCTTGCGTTTAGTACCTTCTATGTATTTAGCTATGCAGCACATTAGTCTGGGTGTTGAAACATCTATTGTTCTTTAACATGGAGGAAAAGTACGCACCAAACTGTGTGACAGTCCAGGTATTGGAACACATCGATAGAAACATTGCCTTTCAGCGGGAAATGGTATAGTTCAAAGCTCTGTTTTTAATGTAAAATCAGGGCCTTTGATGGTCATACCTCAAAATACAAAATTTGATAACAATATGATTGTCTATGGGTGCTCGTGAAAGACAATTTCTACGGACTGGAATCTAGAGAATTCTAAAGTGATTCTGGTATTTTACTAACCTCTGCTGGTCGTTTTTTATCAAGAAAGTTAAATAGAGGCAGTTGCCAGAAAAATTAAAAAAAGAAAGTCCCTCAGCAGAAAGCAATTCTGGTATTTTACTGACCTCTACCGCGCAGGTTAGGTAACTGCTTTTAACATTTAGCCCTTGCATTGGCCATGCATAGGATTGTGCTTACCTGAAAATCGCTGATGGGTCCAGTGATTGATGTATGGGCGAAAGACGTGACTATTTGGGCCAGGGCTGTTGTGTTTCGATTTAGATGTCCGTACATAGGTTTTCCTAAATCATGTCCTTATATAGGCACAATTCGCATTGCCCTTATTTAGGCATAGAATCCCAGTCCTTATTTAGGCATTAGCCATGCTATCCAAAAACAGGCATGGTCACCAACATCCGTCCATCCCAAAGTCACAACGAGTTCTTAGAAACCAGACCCATAAGCCTTTTGGACTTTCCCTAGCTAGGGTTATTGATTTCTCCAAGAACTCATCTATTATGCATGAACTACTATTCCTTGGGGGTTCATTCATGACGTCGTCCTCTGCCCAACTTTACGTCAATGCTAACATACCTAAGCACCTTCCAGGTATAAATATACCTTCCCTTACCATGGCAAACCACGGCTCGGCTGCATAGCTTGATACGGCTCGCCACGGCAAGTTCGGAAGAATTAGAGTCCCCGCCTGATGTACTGACCAGACGCTGCCATCCCTGCTCGCAGAGAATCCAGCTTCCAGTATTCTGACTCCCTTCACGGGGTGTTAGAGTTTGAGACCCGGAAAGTGATTCCCACCTCTCTCATTCTAAGGTATGGAGCTGACTAGAACCTAGAGGAACTCTTGGAATATGCAAAACTATAGCTTACCATACTATAGAATACAGCACCTGCTTCTTACCTTGGTTAGGTACACTGGGGTAGAACTATTTAGAAGCATCAGACGAGTATCCACTTTTTAGCCCATGTTATTTATGTATGTGTATATGAATATATGACATAGCTAGAAGACAATGCTGTTGCAGTATTATTTCTTCTTACTGCTTACACTGTACGTATTATATCTCGCATACTGTCTTGCGATTGTAACAGCTCATATCTCTTACACGAGAAACAAGACTGTTCAATAAATACTTTTATTGAAACGCCCGTCTATCTATTTCTGTGTAACTCTGAAGAAACTAAGCATGCACGATTGACTGAGTGAAACTGTTATCTGTTGTTTCCACGATTCTGAGACATGTTCCGATTATAAGGGAAACAACGTTGTCATGTTTATGCGGTTGCCAGAAACTACTCCCTTCTTGTTTATTCAAGGAGTTTCTAGTGGCCTCTGAGTTAGCTAGCACACAAAGTAATTATGTTTAATGCTACTGACCTCCGTCCTATGCCACAACTATTGTGTATATTATTCCAATGCGCAGAACCTATAAGGAAAATAGGAACTACACTACAGGGCCAAGGAAAGCCTACTCGGCAGGGAAGATGCCTGAGGCCTCAGGACACATCCTTTGGCGGGACTGTGGGTGGAGATATTAGAGAACTGGGAACACCCGGACGGGGACTCAAGTTCTGAACAAGATGACGTGGAAGACATATAAAAACTGGTTCTGCCTGGAGGTCTTCTCTTCCGTAGCCTGGTGGGTCTACATTATTCCCCCTATCGGCACTATGCAGCAAAACATCCTAGATCCAACTCCCAGAGACTTTTGGTTTGTTGCATTGGTTTATTAATGAGTACATATTTTCTCCCAGATTCCCCCCTGTATTTGGCGATAAATCAGAGTCCCTCAACTTTAGACCATGTACCTACAGCCTAGTTATCCTGCACAGTACCATAAAGTCATATATGGGCACACACCAAAGAAACCCACTCCACCACGTAGGTGGCAAATCCCCTCTAATCATAATACTACAGACCCCTGTACAACTAGATCTGGGAAGGATGAGCAATTTCATTGCTGTTTTTTAAATGTTGCCAGATGGAGTCATTTATGAGCTCAAATGCTGTTCTAGTCACATTGTGTGCCGTCTCTCTCCACTCCCTCACTGCTTTTATATTCACCATTGCGCCTTGTTTCCTGCTCACCCTGTGCTGTCTCTCCCAACTACACCACCCCGCATCCACCACCTCCGAGATCGCTGCTTGTATTTTAAGTGATTTGCCCAAGATCACAGGTCACCGCTTTCATTTTCACCATTGCATCTTGTTTCCTGCTCGTGACAGCCTGCTCAGCCTGTGCCGTCTCTACCTACCACTTCGACCCGCCCGACCACCCCTCCAAGATTGCTGCTTGTATTTTAAGTGATTTGTCCAAAGATCACAGGACGCCGCTTGCTCATCAGCGACTCAGCACCCTGAAAGCTCTGGGCTGCACATTATGCTGCAATACTAAATTCTTCTAAGCTCCCAAAGGCAAGACCTATTGCTTTGCAAATGCTTGTTGTTTAATGCTGTTAGGGGTCTGCTGGACTTCCTTCAGGCCACAACAACATAAAGAAATAAAGGGGAGCAGAGCAGCCTTACTCTACCCCACTAATATTTTTTTTTTATTTGGACCGGGGACTAAGTCCCCAAGTGCATTAATGGCTACCGGCAACATTGCTCCTCATGTTGCGAACAGCCAATCAAAGCCTTGCTCCCGCATGATCAAGATGCCCCAAGGGTAAAAAAAAAAAAACCTCTGTGCTAATCAGAATGCTCTATATTTTTAAATCAGGCTTGAGGGACTCTTGCTAGAGTCATCTTGGATCAAATTGTCCAGATATACAAATATTTTTGGAGCTTAAGATCTCCAAAACTGAGTAGTTATACACCAAATCATTTTCTTCTAGACCAAGGTCTAGTTTCCTGACAAATTTGGTGCAATTCTGTTGTGCAATTCTGTTGTGGTGCAATTCTGTTGTGCAGTTTTTGCCTAAAAAAGTCTATGGAACATGCATGGAGATTTTTCATTTAGGGACTCCCCTTTTTCTCAGCCTCGCTTGACGGATCACCCTGAAACATTCTGTGTACGAAGTAGGCCAAATAGGAAAGCTTTTTGGAAAGTTTCATAGAGATCCGTCAAACGGCACCAAAGTTGTTAGCAAAACAAAAGAAGCATTTCCTATGGAAATGCTGACCTAACTATAACTGCCCATTGGTGACCGTCACTGGGTATTGTTATATATGTATAGTAGTTTTAGTTAGGATCGTGTTTTCCTTAGGAAATTAATTTACTGTGTTGCTAACTTTATCGCCGATGGACGATTTGTCACAAAACTTTTTTTAAAAGTGCTCTTTTTTGCCTAGTTTGTGCATGGAAAGTTTCCGATTGATTCGTCAAGTGGGGGCCGATAAGAAAGGGGGGGTCCCAAAACTCATTTTCTCCTTTCAGTTTCCCATAAAAACTTAAGACACAGCTACAGCCTAATCAGCTGAACAGATATACACTAAATTTAGCAGAAAAGTAGATCTAAGTCCAGAAGGAGTGATTTTAGGTTTTTGGTGTAAATCCTTTCAGTAGATTTTGAGCAATTAATGATAAAATAACTTTGTATATAAAGGGACACGGAGTCTCTGCGGATCCTGACCGATCTCAAACTGAAATCTAGTTGGCTGCCACCTCCTCAACCAGGAAGTGGTAGCAGCCATCTTAGAAGTCTGACTCGTTTTTAAAAAACCTTTTGCTTCACATTCATAGAGAATCCACAAGTCTGCAGCAAAAAAAAAAGGGCAGGCTCCTGCGAATTTAAAAATACCCCTCCCAGAGAGTGGGTCATTAATTTAAGGGGGAGAGGAGGTGCATAGGTCCCACCCCTCAAGCATCTACGAGACCCTGCATACCCATCCCCTTGAGCCGGTAAGTTGATTGAAGGAGAAGGATGCTCTGCCACCCTCCTGACTGGGTCTGGAGAGGCCCCAGGCATCAGTAATTAAATTGAAGAGGAGAGGATCCTGCTCCCTGATCCATAGACTGGCCCCAGGAAAACCCAATCCCCCAGGACCAGCTTAGTAACGGTGTCCCGGGGTCCCCAACCCCCGGGACACAATCTATTTCACAGCCTGTGAGTGTGGGCAGGGAAAATTCAAGGTTATGTCACCAGACCCACCCGGTAAAAGAACAAAACATTTCCCCAACACTCGTAGGCAGGGAAATTATTTTATATTTTTCCAACCCTGCGGGAGCCAAAGAGGACTGCCCCATTGGGGTATAAACAATGCCGGCTCCCTGTGCACCTATGATGGGTGAAAGCAGTTGAGCCAGCAGAGTTGTGGGGGCCCTAGGCCTCCCCCTGCAGCCCCAACGATGGAAGTGCTGTGGAGTGCCCCGGGCAGGCAGCGGGGCACCCCAATAAAGAAACAAAAATTAGGAGCACTTGGCACCCCACTTTTACAACAACAACAAAAACGGTGCCCTGGACCCCCGCGGGCCAAAAACGTATTCATGGGGTGGGACATGCCACTACTTATTTTAAAAAAAACAGAAGAGGCCCTGGAGCTTCCACTGTGGCCCTTCTAAAAAACACCGGAGAATGGGTGCCCCGTGTGGGACCGGGACACCCACAAACAAAATTTGAAAATAAAATAAGTGGCTAATAAATGAGCGGCTCATTCATTATTCAATGCTCCTTCAAGGAGCACACCATAACGCCCTGGGTGGAGTATTTAGCCATAATTTGTTTTGGTGATGTTCCTAGAAGGGGCAGGGACACCCCCCCCAAAAAAATTCTAATGTTTCAGGGGGGCTGTAGGCATTTATGAAGGCCACCAACAACACTAAAAAGAATAAAACCATAAGTCTCCTAGGTCATTGAAAGCATGAACCCCAGGAAAACGTACAATATTTTTTTAATCATTTCCCAGTCTGAAGCTTTTGCTTTACAGCTGGGATTGCAGTGCCAACTAGTGTAAGGTCTAGATGTGGTTGTTTTTATTTTTAATATTTTTTGGGGGGAGTAAAATGTTGAAAAATAAAAAAAAATTGGGCGGGGGAATAATGTGTTTGAAACTATTTCTTTTCACATTCTTCTCCTTAAAAATATCATTTACAAAAACCTATATAAATAGAAAGAATCATGGACTTGTAGTTTAATAAAACGTTATTAAATAATTTCTTAGTAATCAATAATAATAAACATTGTATTGTGTGTATTTTTTAAATATACATTTCATTAAACTAATTGCACATTTTTGGAAAAAGATGATAGATCTGTTTCCAATATAGGGTGTTGGTGGGGAAAAAGGGGGTTTAGGTATGGGGACTAAAAGGTGAAAGTAACGTTATAGTTAGGTGAAATGTTCAGTTTTAAACTCTAAAAACTACTGAAATTCACCAGTTATAGTTATCTCAAGTAACTATAACTCAGGCCCAAAGGTAGCTATAATTTCACCTATTTATAATGTTACTTTAACCTTTGTTTACTTCCACTGAGTATATATATATATATGTGTGTATGTGTGTGTGATATATATATATTTTACCTACTGGCGGTCGCCAGTAGCTAGTTATAGTTAGGACCAAGTTTCCATAGGAAGAGCATTTTTTGTTTTGCTTATAACTTTGGCGTCGTTTGATGAATCTTCATGAAATTTTCCAAACTAATTATTTGTTCATATCAGCTCCTATGTTGAAAGTTAGGGGGTGATTCGTCAAGGGGGGCCGAGAAAAAGGGGGATCCAAAAACGTGTTTTCTCCATGCAATTTCCTTAGGAAACTGTAGACAAGGCTACAGGTCGAACGGGTCAACGGAATTACCCCAAATGTGGCAGGGAGAAGGGTCTTGGTCTAGATAGCACGCTTTTGTTTATTTGGTGTAAATCCGTTCAGTAGTTTTGGAGAAGTATCGAAATTTACAGATTTCAATATTTGGGAATTCTGCCATCTGATTGGCTGAGGCGTTACTAGCACAAGCTTGCTGCTTATTGGCTGCGAGCTGTTGCAACTAGGAAGTGTTGGCAGCCATTTTGTGATTCTGTTGAAACGAGTAAGGGGAAAAAAGGGCGAAAAGAGTAGGAAACAGGAAGATAGGAGCCCTGTAACCTCTGTGGGTGGAGTGCGAAGCGAAGTACTCTGTCCTACTAGTCTGAAAGTGCGGTGTTGCTCAGAGTGACATGGTGCTGAGATGAGATGCTGCTACACTCTGGTATGAAACCGAGAGCCTAAACTGTGAGCTCATTGCTGTAAAGTGATGTGCTCTGATCTTTGTAGCATACCTGTGCAAGTAGTGTTAGTAGGCGTTTATACCAAACAGGGAGTGGGAAGCGAACTACTGACCTCTACCGTTCGTTTATACTATACCGGAAGTGGGAAGCAAAGTACTCACACTTACTGGTGTGAAGACTCGGGGATCAAATCAAGCTGATTACTGTAAAGTGATGGGCTCTGGGCACTGTAGTGTAACTGTGTAAGTAGTGTTAGTATACGTTTATACCATACAGGGAGTGGGAAGCAAACTACTCACCCCTACTGGTCTGAAGACTCGGGAATTAAGCCGTGAGCCCAAACCGTGAGCTCATTGCTGTAAAGTGATGTGTTTTGTGCGCTGTAGCATACCTGTGGAAGTAGTGTTAGTTTGCGTTTATACAATACAGGGAGTGGGAAGCGAACTACTCACCCCTACCGGTCTCAAGACTCGTGGATGAAACCATGAGCTCATTGCTGTAAAGTCATGTGCTCTGTGTAGTATTCCAATGTAAGTCATAGTAGAATGTTAGTATGTAATGCTACTAGAATGTAAGTATGTAATGTTAGAATGTAGGGCTGTCATGAGGGGAATCTTGGGGAGTTTGTACACGGTGCTGGAGAAGACGGTTGCTTTGCTGTCGGCTCCTGTTGGTGGCTGTTTAAGCTGTCTTCTTTTCCTGCAATAAATCTACTTATCGGATCCACTGCTGTCTGCCTCTTCACTACATAAATTTGGTGACGAGCGGGAGAAGGTAAAAAGAAAGCAGCACTCACCAAGATTTAGAGCTTGCTTGCGTTCTGCTGAAGACCCGTTTTCTTCATGAAGCTGTTTCTACTCATCCCATGGTCGTCGGCTCATCAAACTATGTCATCCGACCTCTGGTAGGATTTATATTTTTTGATTTTGGGCTTCGTCTGCCTCTTCACTGCACTCTGGTCGCTGTACTACACATGTGCAAGTAGTGTTAGTATGCGTTTATACTAATTCTGTAGCTATGCAGTAACCAATGCATTATGGCCCTATGGAGCGCCACCTCCCAGGCGCAGCTCATACAATGTCCCGGGGTGTGCATCTGCGGGACATTTATGTTTGCTATTACAGGGGGGAGCATGGCTTCCACCCTGTGATTGCAAATCCCTGTTTGCCTCTTTGAAGCTAGAGGAGGAAAATCTCGTATCGCTTCAATAAAGCGGATCCAGATGGTAAAAATGGAGAAAAAAAAACAAAGCCTGGTCTCACCTGTTCATTTAAATGAGCCCCCTGGTGGGTCATTTTCCGGGGCCAACACTATTATTATATTGCAGCACTTGGGACCTTAATCTCACATGTAAATTAGGTGCGGGAGGGCACAAAGATGTTTCGCAGCCTAGGGGATCGCCACCTCCCCGGAGATTGTTTACTAATTGTTCGGGGGGCTTCGAGGCCAAATCAAGTCCGGGGATCGCCACCCCCCGGGGCTTTACTTGAATATGCTGGGTGGTCCTCGCCATTCCCTGAAGCCTTTG
Organism: Triturus cristatus; assembly: GCF_964204655.1. Lineage (NCBI taxonomy): Eukaryota > Metazoa > Chordata > Amphibia > Caudata > Salamandridae > Triturus > Triturus cristatus. The sequence continues at coordinate 306,930,955 of NC_140581.1, forward strand.
TGGCCCTAGGCAGTGCCTTATTGGTTCTGTAATCACACGGGCAGTACTCATGGTGTTATAAAGTGATACACTCATAGAACCCTTGCAGTTGTAGAATTACCCAGGCTTCATTTATGTCATAGTCTGTTGGTTTATATTTGGTAGGTGCACCGCAAAATTACAAATGTTTTCCGTCATAACCTCCAATCAACCGCCGATTTTCACAATAAACTACAGACAAGTGTTGTCAGAAAAAGAAGACCCATGCACTCACTTATTTATTGGTAAAAAAAATAACCTTTATTAAAACAACACAAATCAATGGAAACGCAAACTTTATTCGAAAAAACAACAGTATAACATGAAATAAGTGGGTGGGACTCCTCCGGAAGCAGCGTACAAAACCTGCCAGACAAAAAAGAAACATAAGTATGTGTGCCATGTCCAAGAGAAAAAGAAATGTAGTCAGAATGAAAGGAAGAAAGTGAGAATGGGAAAGAGAGCGAGTGGGTGGAAGGGAGAAGGGGAGGGAGAGTCAAAAGAACAGAGGGAGGAGGAGACAGAGCGTCGACCTACTGCACCTAGCCCTCACTGTTCACCTCCCGTCACCCATGTGTCTGGGACGCTGGGGTCGGCGAGAAAGAGTGCGGTCCAGGAAGTCCTTAAAATGAAACAGAGATATTAATGAGGCCAGAGATTACATTATTATCTACGGCAACACCGCTTGCCTGCACCTGTGTACCCAGGCTGCTGCACCCCAGCCCCTTCCCCCACACTGTGCTCAATTGCAGCTGCTGCGCACCGAGGCTTCACTGCTCACCTGCCACCACCGGTGTGTCCAACGACGTGCCGGTTCGAGCTCCGACTCCGGGGTGCCTCTCTCAGGGTGGCACAGCAGATCTCCGGTCGGGGACGGTGTCTTGATACCACGATGGAAGGCGTCTGAATGCCCAGGGCATCATCACGGGATGAGCACCTGCTCCGCCCATTTTGGCGCAACCAACTCAGTGTCTGAAAAGGGAGAAATAATATAATGCTGGAAACGTCTTGAGGTAAATGAAGGGTTATTGCAAGCTTAATAGAGAACACCATTCGAGTGCATCCTTCCTTCTTGAAGTACGATCTACCAACTGTTGGTGGTAATCGTGGTTCAAAGAGGAGTTGGAGTGTACGAGAATACACAAGGTTAAATAATATGTTATGCCAACGTTCACATACAAAGGAACAGAGCGCATGCTAGAAGCATAATGTACGCGTGTAATGCAGTGGCGCAAGCCTGTGTGCATGTACACTTAGTAATCAGCTCATTACAGTGCGCCAAAAGCCAACGCCACGTGTCTGTAGGGCAGCGCTGCCCGCTGGCTCAGGCCTGCAGTACGATCCAACAGGTCCTTAAAATGAGACAGAGATGTCACTGAATGAGGTCAGAGATCACATCATTACGCACGTTAACATTGCTTGTTCGCACCTGCGCACCCAGGCTGATGCACCCCATCCCTCCCGCAGCACTGCGCTCATTTGCAGCCCCTGTGCACCTAGGCCCCACTGCTGTCATTGGTGTTTGTCCAAACACGACAGCCAGCAGGGTTCACAATTCAAATCGAGTTTTGATTGCAAGGATGGTGTAAACCTCATGGATCCCTTTTTCTCCCCTTTTTTTAATTGCGCATTGTGATATGCGAGGTGGATGCGGCCATATCACCTGAGGCAGTGTGGAAGAACTGGGACATGTGGCATCGTCGTTATCCTAGTTATACGTATGCAAAGTGGGCTGGGCTTGCGTATGCCAGGCCAGCATAGGGGTGTGAATAATTATTACGGGGACCTGGGCGTTGTTCAGTTCCTGCCTGGCCAGGAAGTGTACTTATGTGTGTGTCCCTGTTGCAGTTTTGACGTCGCACAATCCGCAATTTACATTAATGTAGCATGTACCGGGAGGGCGGCAACTATCACTAATGAGATGTTGTCTGAAAACATTGAATGGCCAACATCACATGTCGTTTGTCAAGCTTGTGGATATGCGCAGACACGCATGTCAATGGTGTGCGGTACTATTGAAAGTGTTGCTATTAAGAAGCACACACATGTGAATGTGCTCGGATGGAGGGAGGATCAGCAGTGAGGCTACATCATACACAGTGATAACTCTCATTACAGTCAAGCATGTCAAACGTGAATCTGAAAGTCTCACATATGACACTACTATACTGGTAAAGCCTGACAACAGAGCATACTGCAACACAAATCTACACATTACTCTTTACTGTTTGTCACATGTGATCTAGGATGTGCACTCTGCTCGTGGCTGAGGATACCCCTTCGAGCCACCAATACCCAGGCCGAAAGACAGCACAATAATGCGCACACACACACACACCAGGGGCATCGTGTAACACATTTGTTTTTTGATGTAACGTTTCAGATGCATGGCCATCACACATGGAAGGCTACTGTACAGACCATCAATATTGATCAAGATGATCGTTGCATGTTGTGTGTAGCATAAGATATGTGTTCACAGCAAAAAACATTTCAAAAAAGCTCTCTAAGCAGAAGAGGTGTCTCTCATCAAACGCTTTAGAGAGAATGACTAAAATGGGTGGGGTCCTCCAACTGTTACAATGGGAAATGTAATTAACCAATGAAATGCGTTTTTTTTTTTTGAAATTATTTTTATTAACAACATAGGGCATCAACAATTCACATGACCTGTACAACTTGATATCCTGGCCACACCAATACGTTTTTATCTGTATGAAAGCAATACGTGGACACAACTCCAGTGAACTTCCGACAACATTCCCTCCTACCACCCCCATCCCCTGTCCTCCAACATCTCTAATCTGACCTTTGTACATTATCTAATCCTGGTGGGTCACAAATATACCCTCTGAATTTATTCCAATCTCCCCAGACTCTTGCCCATTTCTGGGGGCACCCCCGATGCACATACACCGCCCTTTCTGCTACCATGGCTTCATCCATGTCCTTACACCAGTTTCGTAGTGTAGGTACCTCAGTCGATCCCCACCTCCATGCAATATTCCTTTTAGCAACCACGGTTCCCATCGTTACCCAGTCCTGCGCTGGGTGGGTTAGATCAGTCGGCTCCCATATGTTTAACAAGCATTGTTTCGGCTCTGGAAGCACTGATTCCGCCACGGTTTGTGACATAGTCCTCATTATCTTGATCCAATATGCCCTAATTTTCTGACATTCCCATATCGTGTGATAGAAGGTGCCCTCCTCCCCACAATCCCTCAGACAAAATTGGTGTCTTGCCATTCCTATTTTAAAGAAGGTCACTCTAGTATAATATGTACGATGAAGTACTTTCAATTGTATCAGCCGCAGGTGTGCCAGTATGGCCACCTCCCGAGGGTATGAGAGCGCCTCCTGCCACTCACCATCATCCAGCTCTCCCAGGTCTATGACCCATTTCCGTTTAAGTGCCACCATAGGGTCCGGCAAATTGTTCACTAGCTTACGATAGGTAAATGAGGTGGCCCTTTTATGCATATATTCAGTTAATAATCTATCCTCCAAGGGTGTGGCCTCAGCCAGGATGGTACCTGCGGGTATTGTTGCCTGTAGCGCGTGTCTCACCTGCATATATCTGTATAATTCCGACACAGCAAGTTTATACTTGGCCTGCAAGTGTTCAAACAGTATTACCGCGCCCTGTTTCCAAAGATCCCACACCGTGGATATGCCTATCACATCCCATTTATCAAAGCCTTTACTATTCTTCAGCCGTCCAAGACACTGAGACGTCCAGAGCGGTGTCATTTGCGTAATAACCCCTCTCCAACCCAACCTGGCATGTGCCTCGTACCATATACGAACCGTGTTTGCTGTTGGCCCAATCAGCTGTTTGGATTTTGCTCTATTATACAGCTCGGCCATGACTCCATCTTCTCGTAGGCCCTGCCTATCCGCCTGAAACGCTGGATCATTATGAGGAGCGTGCAGCCAGCTATTAATTACTTTAAATTTGGCCGCCCAGTAATACAATTGTATATTAGGGAGGGCTATACCCCCGTCATACCAGCCTCTGACCAACTTTTCCTGTCCAATGCGCGCCGGTTTATTCCCCCAGATCAGCCCCGAAACTTCCGACGCGATTGTTTTAAAATAGCTTAGCGGTACTGGAAACGGGGTGTTCTCCAAAACATACAAGAACCGTGGGAGTGCCATCATTTTAAAAAGTGCCGCTCTCCCCAGCATTGATAACGGCAGACCGCGCCACACTAACGCGTCACGCTGAAACCGCTCCAAGGGAGGTCTAAGATTGCGCTGCATGAATTCCTCAGGTGTAGATGTAATATGAATGCCTAAATATTTGAAGGTCGTCTCTGAGACCTGCAACGGGCAATTCCCCGGGAGCAACGGCGTCGGACCATGCAACACAAACAGGACCGATTTGGATCAGTTAATTGAGTACCCTGACACTCTCCCGAATACTTAGCAAGTATTTAAGAGCGCCCGGATAGAACGTTCGGGGGATGCCAGGTATAGCAGCACATCATCCGCATAGAGGGATATGCGGTCCTCCCAGTGTGGCGCACATCTAAGTCCACGAATCATCGGTTCCCATCTGATCCATGCCGCCAGGGGCTCCAACACTAATGCGGAGACAGCGGACATCCCTGGCCCGTTCCCCTCGCCAGCAGGAAGTCTCCGGAGATGTGTCCATTGACAGCCACATGTGCTATAGGTTTAGTATAGAGCATCTTTATCCATGCACAGAATTTGGGGCCAAAGACAAAATGCTGGAGGACTGCAAAAAGATACGGCCACTCTACCATATCAAATGCCATTCGCGCATCAAGAGAGAGGGTGGCTGCCGGTTCCTGAGTGTGGGACACGCGCGCCATTACTCCCTGCAACCGCTGCAAGTTCAAAGCTGTCCGCCTTTGTATACCATAGAATAGGTCTTGTTTGAAATGTTTGTATATTCTCTTGTACATTTGTAGGAAATGCTTGTTTGGTTAGCATTCCTTTGTTTTTGTATGCTATGTATATGTATTGGTATGCTATATACTGTGTATACTTGGAGTTGTCGTTGGTTCACCTGTTCGCCTCGAAGGCACGGAAAAAATGGGTGGAACTGACGTCATCACGCCGACGTGGGCTTCTTATGGCTCCGATGACGGAGTCGCGTGCGGAGCCGATGCATTGTGACGTCGCCCACGTCGACGTGGAATGCTGGGGAAGAAAAGTTCAGTGGAATGCTGGCGCAGGGGATATTCACAAGGTGAGGAATCCACAGGCAGATACTGTATCCACCAGAAAAAGCGTTACCGAAGGTAAGTAACTTGTTCATTTGGCATGAATCCAGACTGACCTGGATGTATTAAGGTTGCCAGGTGAGGGGTCAACCGTGCTGCCAACAGCTTGGCCAATATTTTAGCTTCAGCGTTAATTAATGAAATCGGACGGTATGAGGAGCACTCCTCAGGAGGTTTTCCCGGCTTTGGGATCGTCACAATGGTGGCTGTTCGTTGATCTCGGGGAAGCTCTCCCGTCGCCAGGTTTCCGAGATACATATTCAAAAGAAAAGGGGCCGTCACGACGGCTGTCTTCTTATACATTTCGACGGGCAAACCATTAGGACCCGCTGCCTTACCCGATTGTATGGCCAACTGCACTTCCTCGACTGTTAGGTCAGCTTCCAGGATGAGGGCTTCTTCTGGGGATAATCTGGGCAACTTAATGTCCTTGATGCATGCCTGCGCCTCTGTTGTGTCTATAGTCGTCTGCGATGCGTAGACCTGCTTGAAATGCCCGGCTAACGTGGTCACTATCTCCTCCGGCGCATCCACCAATGAGCCATCTGGCGTCCGTAGCCGTGCTATCGCTCTCTGTGCCCGTTCCTTTTTATCGAGCCAGGCCAGGAGTTTATTAGCCTTATCACCCAGTTCATTCACTGTGTGGCGCGTGGCTTGGATTCGTGCCCTAATCGTCTCCATCTGGTAGTCCCTAAATTCACATTGTTTAGCATGCAGTGCCTGTGATGTCTCCAAGGACGGATTCTGTGCGTGCTGCTCCGTAACAGCTCGTAGGTCCGATTCGATGTTGTCTAATTCAGCTTGCGCCGTCCTCTTTTGCCCCGCAACCGAGGAGATGATCTGACCACGAATCACCGTTTTATATGCTTCCTAAAGAGTACCCGGGGACTGGACTGAGGAAGCATTCTCCTGGAAGTAATGCTGCGTTGTTGCGATCACTTCTTCTGATATCTTAGGGATTTGTAAATATCCCGGATACACAGGGTAAACACGCCTCTGCGCCTTATGGTGACGCGTATATTTTAACATTATGGGGGAGTGATCTGAAATACCCCTCGGGCGAATCTCAACCTCCGCCACATTCGTGAGATCTTCTGCAGTTGCAAAAAAGTAATCAATACGTGATGAGCTATTATGTACCCCTGACTGAAAAGTATATTGTCTAGAACCTGGATGCCTGTATCTCCATACATCTGTAAGTCCGAGAGCCTCAGCAAACCCCTCCAAACGTGCAGTGCCTGTCGTGTTTTGTCTGGGGGGATACCTATCTATCGTGCCGTCAACCACCGCATTGAAATCCCCACCCAACATTAGTACCCCCTCTGGGAGACCTAGGAGAAACGCGCTGAGTGGAGGGCCGGGGGGATGTATACCGATACGATATTCTACTGTTTCCCTTCCCACTGGCAGGATATTGCTGCAAATCGACCCTGGTCATCCGTTCGTGTCTGGTGTATGACCAGCGGAAATTGTTTACGCTCTAAAATCCCCACCCCCCTTGAACCTGAAGAGAATGCCGAGTGTGCCACCATTTTGTATCCCCAACGATCCAGAACCTTGCAGGCCGAACCCACCAAATGCGTTTCCTGCAGCAGGGCCACTGCCGGTGCGCATCTCTTTGGATATTGTAGAACGAGACCTCTCTTTATTTTATCCCCCAGCCCGTGCACATTCCACGTGACCAGTGTTAAGGGGCAACCGGTGACAACCAAGGCATCTGCGAGTTGGACTCAGTTCGTGTCTGCATCATCCCTGTCCCTTCCGCACATCCTGCCCTCTCTCAGAATCGTGTATGTCGTGTGTCCACCAGCTTTTCATAATCACATATTGAAGGTGTGCCATACCTGCCCTTATACAAAACTGAACCATAAATACAAAAACCCAACTTCTTGTTTTCCCCCCCACCCCTTCCCCCAGCTCCCCCGACCAAACTTTGTCTGGAGTTCACAGAGGTGGTGTAGCCTATAGCTAGGTGCGTATGTTTGTAAACGGTTAGTGGCCCCACTTGCAGGGTACATAGGCTATCCACCAGTGGGAGCAACAAAGACCATAACCACTGCATCCACAATTGTATGTTCATCAGAAGTCGATCACCCCAAAAATAACCAAACAAACCCCACCAAACCAAAAGTAGAAACCAACCCCCCTCTCTCAACCCCCTCCCTGCGTCCCTGCCAGACGGACCCCCAACTATCCACCACCCCAACTCAGCAGAGTGCTTTACTCCCACAAACAGTACTTGCGTGCGGAGGAGAAGAAGTCTGTGGAGCACCGCCTCTCATCCCCTCCTCAAAAAGTTAGATTGTCAACAGGAGTGTGTCACAGCTCATCTATCTTTTCGTCCTCTCGGTTCGTTACCTACCACATTCGAGTGGGAGGATCTTGGTGTTTACCCCTGAGCTCTTGCAGCTACTACCCTCTTCATCTTGGCAAAGCCAGAAAGCGTCTCAGTACGGAAATGTGACCCAACCAGGCCATAGGACCTTGCTTCAGTCCTCGGTCGTATTCTGTAGTGAACTGCCCTCTTCCCGCTCCCCTCCGTGGTCCCCGACGTCGCCACCTTCCCGTCGTCGCTGCTGCCGCCATTCCGGTCTTCCGGGACCTTCCACACGCCTCCATCCTTCGAGCCACTCGTTGGCCTCCTCCGGGCTTTCAAAAAACAGGTTTTTCCATCCGCCACGACACGCAGCCTCGCTGGGAATATCATGGAGTATGAGAGTTCCCTACGTCGAAGTTCCTTCTTAATGTCAAAAAAGCTCCTACGATGCTTGGTTACCGCCGCCGTGTAGTCCGGGAAGAAGGACACCACTGAATTTTGGATCCGCAGCTGAGGGGCCACCCTTGCCGTTTGCAGTATAGCATCCCTGTCTCGAAAATTGAAGATGCGAGCTAGGACAGGTCTGGGGGGAGTCCCCGGCCTGGGTCTACGCCCCGGGATTCTGTGTGCCCTTTCCACAGAAAAGGTCGAAAGGCCTCTGGGTTGGAGTCTGTGTTTTATGAGATCCTCAACGTACAAGTCCATAGCTGGATTCCCTTCACTTTCGGGGATACCTACGATGCGGACGTTGTTGCGCCGAGAGCGCCCTTCCTGGTCGTCCAGTTTCTCCATCATAAGTTTATTCTCTGCTTCTAACTGATCCAGCCTTTGGAGCAGTGCAGTGGTGTCCTTCGACAGAGTTTTTGTCACCTGTTCAACCTCCGTTACCCTGGCCGTCATTTTCTGAAAATCTGCCCTCAAGAAGGTGACATCAGTGGAGATGGACCCTACCGTTGACTGCTCCCTGTCGAGCGCCGCCATAATATCCTCCAGCGTGATTTTCGCTGCTCCCTCTGGCTCGGAGCTTTTGGCAGGCACTTCCTTACATTCAGGCGGAGCCGGAAGGTCCTTATTGTAGGCATACTTGTCCAGCTTGCCCTGTGGGGGCGCCCGAGGGCCCCTGCCCCCCATTTTCGGCCCAACGACACCCTGCGCCCGCCGGTAATCACCGCCGCCTGCCGCGGGAGTATACTCCGCACGCGGCCTGTTGGGCTTCCTGCTGCGCTGGTAGGTAAACCTAGGCGGGGCCCCAGACCTTCGAAGTGCCCCCAGTAACTGTACACCAATGCCTCGGATCCAACACCACGGCCAATCCACAGGAGCCTTTATCAGATTAACTTGGGTCCACAAGGAAAGTTCACAGGATAGTTAGGCACCCATCCTCTGCTTGGGCAGCTAGGATATTGTTGTGCGCTCCGCACCAGTCAGCACATCAGGGACGCCGCTCACCGCCATCTTTACGAAGCCCACACCTGGAGGTCCCTCTGAGTCTTGTGGAGCAGCCCATATGCATGTCCCTCACGTTCGATGCCCAGTCGTCTTACTGTGCCCAGGTCCCTCTCTTCGCAGGATCCCTCCAGCCGCTCCTCCCAGCACGGAACGCACCTCTCTCCGTGTGCTTGTCTCAGTCAACCTGCCACCAGCTAAGGCGCCACACACGTCCTCACCGTTAATATGGGTCGTACTCCTCTGCAGCCTTGTAAAGTCACCCTGTGCTCTCCTGATCCCTGAGCCCAACCGGGGAATCGCTTGCCGCCACTGCCGCTGATCGCGCCTCTTTCCGAGCGCGCACCACCTCCATGCCTCACACCCCGCCCGCAGGCCGATGCCGGTCCGTACTCGCTCCGGGAGCGGGGGGGGGGGAGCAGAAGGGGAAAGATGAAGATCTGCCGACGCGGCCGCTGAACGGGTGCCTCTTATCTTGCCACTGCCTCTCACCAGCGCGCCCTTCGCTCTCCGCGCAGTCCCACCGGCCACATCCGCTCCCAACGGTCCACAGCTTACTCCAGTCCCCGGCGGCTCACATGCGGCCAGGCCCCATCTTTCGGCTCGCGCCAGCCAGCGATTCTTCCGACCGATTCCTCCAGGGAGCAGCGCGATCAGTGCCCCTCACCGCCGGCTGTGAAGAAATGGTTCTTGAGGTACGATTAATGCCCGGATTTGTAGTCAGATTTTACGGGGAATCGGTGTCACCCACGGAGCTTCACTAGGTTGCGGCCATCTTGATCGGCTGCAGGCCACGCCTCTGAAATGCTTTTTTTAAAGGTCACTTAGGGCACCGAGCGCGCAAGGAGGCCGCACACGACGTGATTTTGAGAAAATATATTTACCATAAGTTTATTACAGTTAGAAATATATAAATGTTTAAAATATTTTAGATTATCGCTTGCTCTCATATAAGCTTGAAACTTATTTAGATATAGTTTTGAGACATAAAAAAAAAAAATGAGGGAATGGCGTACCCGACGCGACACCATACGTCAATGACGTAACACAGGGCCTGGCAGTGTGCACTCGTCGCATACACAATGCGCAGCGGGCGCGACCCCATCCGTACATGACGTAACGCGCGGCTTGGTACTGCGTACCCGTTGCATACCAAAGTAGCAGCTGGCGCGACCTCATACGTATATGAAGTTACGCGGGACGCGGTGCCACGAACACGCCAGATACTAAATGCGTATCATTTACGAGTTTAGCAATATGGCGGATAGGATTTGTGTGCTGATGGAGCTTGGTACACTTCCGGAACGGGACTCCAGTTTCCTCAACAAAAAAATAAATATATACATATTTTTTTTGAAGATATAAAACATTTCATAATTTTTAAAGTTAAAAAAAAGAGTTCCAAAATATTACAAAAAAATTGGAAAAAATATAGGTTTTTTAAATATTAAAATATGAAATTAACATTTAAACAACCTTCGAAATTCACTGAAAAAAACATAGGTTTTGCAAACGTTATAGTTAGGAATTAGCATTTAAAAAAACCTTTGAAATTCACTAAAAAAACCATAGGTTTCAACGACGTTCTAGTTAGTTGGACATTTGACTCGTATAAAACCATAGAAATTCCCCCATTATAGTTAGTTGCGCTAACTATAACTCGCGCGCCCGCAATGCACTGCTGATGACGTCACATTGCATCACTCATCACATGGTCAGTGACATCACTGATGACATCTCAAATGACATCACTGATGACTTCATCCACGTGATAATCTGATGCACATACTGATGCCCTAATATAAACTTTGATACACCCACTCTAAAATACAAACTACTATTTTTGAAACCATACACACAACAATGCCAGATACTACATACCACTGACTATTTCCTAGGTCTACACACACATCCAGTCACTTATACATGCAGTTACTCATCAATACAATACTATAATATGCACTCATACACCTATACATACAGTCACACTCCGCCACTCATCCATAGAGTTACTCTCACACCTAGTCAGTCATGCAAAGAATCAATCACATACCCATTTACTCATGTATACAGTTATACACACCAACTCCATTATTTATACACACACCACATCATTTATTTATGCAGATACTAACACATACTTACTGTCTTATACAATCACTCATACAAGCAGACACTCATTTATACACCCACTCTTCAAATAACTTACTCTCTTGTATAGTCATTTATATACTCCAACACTCACATATACTGCCTTAAAACATATGTAGTTAGTCACACATATACCACTGAGACATTCATTCACTCACCAACACACCCATACACACACTAACTCACCCATAGAGCCCTTCCCAGATGCACTTTTGAATCCATACAACCAGTGAATCACCCTCTCAGACAGCTATGCACAGGGTCACACACACCCCCACCCACCCATACAGACACTCAGGCATCCATACAGATACTCAGACAACAAATCGATAACCCATATAGACACTCATGTAGCTATTCACCAACCCATGCAGTTGCTTACACACCAACTGAGAGAGTAATACAGACTTTCACACAGTTTAGTCACTAACCCATGCATTCAGTAAGACATGTTCAATCACTCACTTATACAGTCAGTCACGCACCTACTAAATAATCCCTTCAGGCACTTGTAAATCCACTCATTCTTCAATACACCTTGGCATAGATATATATGAAAAATATTTAAACTTTACAGAAACACATTCACTGGATGATGCCATCAGTGATGTCATTTGAGATGTCATCAGTGATGTCACTGACCAGGTCATAAGTGATGTAATATGTGACGTCATCAGCAGTGCATTGCGGGCGCGTGAGTTATAGTTAGCTCAACTAACTATAACAGGGGAATTTCTATGGTTTTATATGAGTCAAATGTCCAACTAACTATAACGTCCCCGACACCTATAGTTTTTGAGTGAATTTGAAAGGTTTTTTAAATGCTCATTCCTAACTATAACATCTGTAAAACCTATGTTTTTTTCAGTGAATATATATATATATATATATATATATATATATATTCACTGAAAAAACCATAGGTTTCAGGGGCGTTATAGTTAGCTGGACTTTTCACTCGTACAAAACCATAGAAATTCCCCCGTTATAGTTAGTTCAGCTAACTATAACTCGCGCGCCCGCAATGCACTGCTGATGACGTCACATATTACATCACTCATGACATGGTCAGTGACATCACTCATGACATCACTCATGACATCTCAAATGACATCACTGATGACATCACTGATGACATCATCCAGTGAATGTGTGTTTTTCTGAAAATTACATATGTTTTATATATGTATATCTCAAGGTCGATGGAAGAATAAATGGGTATATAAGTGTCTAAATGGATGATTTGTTTTTGAAAAATTGATTGTATAACTGACTGATTAAGTGTATCTTAGTGAATACATGGCTTAGTGAGTAATGTTTAAATATGTAAATATCTGTATCAGTCTCTCACTTTGTGTATAAGTGGCTGCATGGGTTGGTGAGTAGCTACATGAGTGTCTATATAGGTTATTAGTTGGTTTTTTGAGTATCAGTATAAGTGTCTGATGTCTGTATGGTTCGGTGGGGGGTATTACGTAGTGCATAGGTGCATGAATGAGTGACTCACTGTTTGTATGTGTTGAAGACAGCATGTGTGCAGGACTGTATGGGTGGATGAGTGTGTGCATGGGTGTGTTAGTGAGTGAATGACTGCCTCAATAGTGTCTCTATGAGTAACTACATATGTTTTAAACTAGTATATGTGACTATTGGTGTATATAAGTGAGTATATGTGAGAGTGAGAGATTGAAAGAGTTCCTGTATGAATAAGTATGCGTTTCTATAAGTGATTGTTAAAAAGACTAAGTATGTGTAAGTTTCTGTAGAAGTAAGTGGTGGTGTGTGTATAACTGTATATGCAGGTAAACGGATGCTTGATTCTTTATTAGCACGAGTGACTACATGTGTGAGTAACTTTATAGATGAGTGGCGTTGTGTAACAGGATGTATAGGTGTAGGAGTACATATGATGAGTGAGTACATGTATGAGTGACTGTATAGGACTGTTGGTGAATGAGTGGATGTGGATCTTACAATTACTGAATAGGTTGTTGTAACTGGTATTGGTATGTCCATTGTTTTGATAATTTTAATTTCTATTTTTGAATGTGTGTATCAAAGGTTATATTAGGGGGAGAGGAGGTCTGCCACTCTATCACAAGGATGATGTCATGAGTGATGTCATGAGTGATGTCATGAGTGATGTCACTGACCATGTCATGAGTGATGTAATATGTGACATCATCAGCAGTGCATTGCGGGCGCGCAAGTTATATTTAGCTGAACTAACTATAACGGGGGAATTTCTATGGTTTTGTATGAGTGAAAAGTCCAGCTAACTATAACGCCCCTGAAACCTATGGTTTTTTCAGTGAATTTCTAAGGTTTTTTAAATGCTAATTCCTAGCTATAACTTGCCTGAAACCTATGTCTTTTTCAGTGAATTTCAAAGGTTTTTTAAATGCTAATTTCTAGCTATGCCTACAGAGATAGGACATGTGAAGAAAGAAGGAAAAACGCACAGAAAGAAAAAAAAGAAATGCAGAAAGAAGCAACAGAAGTCCTCAAAGACGAAGAAAAGTGCAGGAAGAAGTATAACGTGCAGAAAGAACAAACAAACAAACAGAAGAGCAGAAACAAGCCTTGTTGCAAAATCATCCTGTACCCTCAACTTTTTCAGACGGATACTGGTGGTAACTGAGTCTGACTAACCAGTCCTAGAGCCAGTGCTATGTTAAAAGACACTCAGAATACAGTGAAAACACCTACATACACTAGGGCACACTATGTGTTGGGGTCCCCCTGTGATTAGCATGACCTCCTCTGTAAGCCCCTACTATATAATAGGTCAGGGGATTAAAACTACCTCTTAAAACGCACCACAGGGCGTGTTTGAACACGTCACCTCATGCCCCGTCCCCTCCCTTCCCCACTGTGTAAACACGCCCTGTAGCCGTTTTAAGTTGGGAGATTAAGTCCCCTTGAATCCTGAGGTTCCCTAGGGTCCAACTAGACCACTAGGTACCTCCAGTAAGCGCCACAGAGCTGCGTTGCAGAGAGGTGTAAAAAGTGGCACGGCCTGCACCACCTTTCTGCAACGCAGAGCAGTGGTGCTTACTGGAAGCACCTGGTGGGCTAGTTGGACCCCAGGGTCCCTCAGGATTGAAAGGGAATTATTTCCCCAACTTAAAAACGTGCCACAGGGCCTGTGGGCGTTCTGAGTTGAGAGATTAAGTCCCCTTGAATCCTAAGGGTCCCTAGGGTCAAACTAGCCCACTAGGTACCTCCAGTAAGCGCCACAGAGCTGCGTTGCATGAAGGTGTAAAAAGGGGCGTGGCCTCAGAACACCTGTCTGCAACGCAGCTCCCTGGCGCATACTGGAGATACCTGTTGGGCTAGTTGGCCCTCAGGGACCCTCAGTATTGAAGGGGAATTAATTCCTCAACTTACAACTGGCCAGGGGGCGCGTTTGCAGAGTGCTGTAAGGAGGGGGCGTGGCCTCCGGCGCGATGCCGGTCTTTTATTTATTTAATTTTAAGAAGGAGGGCTGGGTGGCCCCCTTTCTTTTTCTAATTTATTAGCCCTGGGGACCCCATCCCCCAGGGCCTGCACCCTAATTCTTTTTGTTGAAAAAAATTAATTTGGCCCTCCCAAGGCCTTAATCGTCCCCGGGGACCCCAACCCCCAGGTCATGGCCTTTTTTTTTTTTTTTTTTATTCTTTAGGAGGGGGGCTGTGTTGCCCCCCTCCTCAGGCCACTTATGGCCCCGGGGACCCCATCCCCCGGGGCCGGCCTTTGTTTTTTATTTTAAAAAAAAAATATATATTTATGGAAACACCTAGGACATGCTGGACAAACCGTATGTACCTATCACCATGACGATTTGCGTGATATTCATTAAAAGGCGACTATGCATACAATGAATCCACGTAGAATGTATTCACACCGCTAGTGAAGCTCTGACATGTCTGACACCCTACCGTGCCTAATCCCGGCACCCCCGCTGGTGGGTACTCTCCAAGTAGACACCCTTGTCGTTTATTTATACAAACATGAGTAGCTATTGACGGGCACATTTAATACCCATGCACACCAAGCCATTCAAAGGGGATTCGACAAAAATTCGACCAAACTATGCAAGAAACCCCCTCACGGTTAATAAAACACGCATCCACCGCCGGATGTGTAATACTTTTTATTTTACTCTCTGGAAAGGAGACAAACCTCACTTGAGAGTCACAGCGTGCTCCTGACTGAGCCCAATGCTGTGTTACACCCACCAGTGCCCGCCGAGTGCCACACACCTCTGTGTTGTATTCCACCAGCTAGTGCGTATGCTATGACACTCTCTAGCCCATGTGCACTGTAACACCACCCCGTGAATATGTCATGCCACACTTGCCTTCGCACGGGTTATATTGCCCCATCTAACGTGCCTACCTCTATGCCTATGTTGTAAAGCACAGCGCTATGCCATACATATTACAATCTGGGATCCATATCTTTGTCACAGTGCATATGCAATGTTACACTACCCAGCACATATTATATATTACAACTTTAGAGACTACTTAGGTTACACAACACTGCCCTGTGCATATTACACTCCAAGGCGCATATCACATAGCAAGCGCTAGTGCCTGTGCTATCTCGCGCTCTCCAATGAATCTGTCATTGCGCACAATGTATTGCATATTATATTTCACGCCCCGGTTCATCTTGTATCACACTTTTTGGTCCATAGTTTATACCATATTCTATATCTAGTTTTCATTTTCAATCGTGCTCTCAGGACTATGTTCTATATAACACAGCGTCCACCTACCCTTTTCACGGGCATTACATTTTGCGATGGGGGTGGAGGGTCAGGGGATGTTTCTGCCAAGTGAGCCCGGAGTCACAGTCCCAAACGTCCTCTTCTTCCTGAATAAAAGTGAGACTATGCTGCATACTTGTTCATATTTTAAGTAGTTCGCACAGACACACATTTTAAAAACAATAAAGTTCCTAATACCCACCTTCTATGAACAGTTAGCTTGCTGCCCCATCCACCTCCTCCCTATCCTCTGTTGTCTGAATCCATGGACTAGCCTCCTCCCTCCTGCCATGCATGGTCTGATGTGCTGCCACTGCCCTGCATTTAGCATGATGTACCAGTCCACTCATCCTGCCCTCCATTGCCCAATTCTATGGCCCATCATTGACCTCCTGCTTAGCCTCTGTGCTTTGCTTGCTGCCCCTATTCTCCTTCCCCCTGCCCTCCGATGTCTTTGTGCATGCCCCTGCTCCATCCTTTTTGACCACCATGTTCCATGGACCTGCCACTCCTATCTACTCTGAGTGTTCTGTTGAGCTGCCACTCCCCTACCACCTGCCTAGCATTGTCAGATGACTGTAACCTGTCCCTGCCACCTCCACCCTGCCTGTCCACATGCCATGCCCCTATCCCCTTCCTCCTGTCCTCCATGGTCCATTTTACTGCCACACCCTTCTGCCCTCCCTGGTCTGTTGTGCTGCAACTACTCCTCCTGCCTGCCCCGCGTGGTCTGTTGTGAGGCCCCTTCCCCTGAACTCTTTTGTCTGTGCCCAGGTCCTGACCCTCCCTTCTATCCTCCATGGTCCTTTGTGCATGCCCCTGCACCCTCCTTCTTGCCCATCATAGCCATTGTGCTGCCACTAACCCTCCTGCTTGCCATGCATGGTCTTCTGTGCTGCCATGGCCCCTCCCACCTTCCCTGTGTGGTCAGCTAGCTGCTCCTGACCCCCTCCCACCTTCACTCCATGGTCTGTGTGTATGCCATCATAGTCTCACTGTTGCTCTCCATGGTGTGTCTTGTTTCTAGTGCCCATCCTGCCTGACCTCGATGGTCATCTTGCTGCTCCTGCCCTGCCCCCTTGCCGCCCCCAGCCCTCTGTTTCCATGTGCAGACCCCTATTCCCTCCCTCCTGGCTTGTCGGTTCCATTGTAATGCCCCTGATCCGTCCCTCCTGCCCTTTATGGTCTGTTATGCTGCAGCTTTCTCTCCTGTCTGTCCATTATGGTCAGCTAGCTACCATTGCCTCTTTCCCCTCTGTTGTCTGTTGTCCATGTGCGCGGTCCTGTCCCCTCCCTATTGCTTTTTATGGATTGTTGTGCTGCACTCCCGTCCCGCATGCCCTGTGTGGTGTATTGTGCTGCTGCAAACCCTGATGCCTGCCCTGTAGGGTCAGTTTGGTGCACCTCTCAATGTCCCTCCTGTCCTCTGTTATCCGAGTTCATGTCCCTACTCCAATTCCTCCTGCTTACCATGATCCAATGTACCATACTTGCGAACATTTTGAACTTGGTAAGAGGGAGATTTTGAAATAAAACTGGGGTATTGATTTTCCCCTTTGAGTTACATTGAAAAAGAGAAGATTGTAGACAGGAAACACATCAAGTAAAGCCCATTTGAGCTTAAAAACATTGGACGTTTCCTGGCTGAAACGGGTCTGTTGGCATGTATGGTTGTATGACCACTGCATCTTCCTTCTGCCCACAATGGTCTATTATATTGCCACAGCCTCTCTTCCCAGTCCTGTATTGTTGGTTTGTTGCCCCCGTCCCCCTTTCCACTGCCCTCCATAGTCTGTTGTGCTGCCACTGCCCTGCCTGCCTGCCTAGTGTGGTCAAATTGTTGCCTCTGCACTCTCCTACCTGCCTTCAATTTTCAGAGTCCGTGCCCCTGGCCTCTGCCTCTCAACAGTATCCCAATGAACAACTAGATTGCTAACATTCTATATTTATTACAAAAGTGTGGAATGTCATCTTGATGTAATCAAAACTGTAATGCCTAGAGCCTTTCCTTTATAAATTACATATATGAGAGGGTCTTATTTGCATAAAAATTATGGTTAGTTCTCTAAAAAACAAAAATGAGGACATATGTTCTGAGCTTTTAAATAGCGACAAAGAACTTTAAAATTATTTGTAATCTTAGTTTTTTTATCCAGTTGACCACTTGATTAAATGTTGCATCCAAGGGGAGAGGGTGTGGTGTTACTTCCAGAGCTGCAAACTTTGCAACTGGGGAACCAGGTTGGAGTTTCTGCTTCAGCTCAACATTCTGTGATTCTGGTCAAATCACTTAATCTCCCCATGTCTACAACCAAAATGAATTTGATCTTGTGTGATGTAACCAATGTTCATGTAAAGCACTCCAATACCTGACAAGTCTGCACTATATAAAACTGCAAATACACAAAAAATAAGTGTTTTGCACACTTCTGTCATTGGGCTACATTTGGGCTACATCTGGGTGATATTTGGGCTACATTTGGGCTCTTTTGTCTCTGGTGGCCATTTTAGGAGATTTATTTGTTATGAAGTTTCTCAATTTCCTCATTTACTGCAGTCTCCTCAGTAGGAAATGCTTTCAGTTTTTTACTTTGATTCCATCAAGAAGGTATTCAGATATGTCACACATTTGCCATAAATTCTGAATGTTAGCACTCTAGTTGCTCATTAGATCACTGTAGTAAAGCTACTGCTCACCACGGAAGTCTGCTGCTAGTATTAGAAGTGCATGTTTCAGTCTGCATATCAGAATTTTTTAATGAAATAGAAGAGGATTTGAGAAGTCACTCAAAATGTGCCCTAATTTTTCTTTCTTCAGCACTAATCATAATTTCTATGGCAAAATGAATCCCCTCATTGTGTTCCTTTTTAAATTAAATGTTTTAAGTGTTACCAGTTTATTCCAATCAAGAAGGCTTCAGGTGTGCCTTACTTTTGTCATAAGTAAGACAGTAAGCGCTCTAGTTGTTCTTAAGAACGCTCTGGGACATTCTGTCATTGGGCTAAACTTGGGCTACATCTGGGTGATATTTGGGCTACATTTGGGCTCTTTTGTCTCTGGTGGCCATCTTGGGAGATTTATTTGTTATGAAGTTTCCTAATTTCCTCATTTACTACAGTCTCCTCAGTAGGAAATACTTTCATTTTTTTACTTTGATTCCATCAAGAAGACATTCAGATGTGTCACACATTTTCCATAAATTCTGAATGTTAGCACTCTAGTTGCTCATTAGATCACTGTAGTAAAGCTACTGCTCGCCAGGCAAGTCTGCTGCTGGTATTCAAAGTGCATGTTTCAGTCTGCATGTCAGAATTCTTTTATGAAATAAAAGAGGATTTCAGAAGTCAAAATGTGCCCTAGTTTTTCTTTCTGCAGCACTAATCATAATTTCTATGGCAAAATGAACCCCCTCATTTTGTTCCTTTGTAAATTAAATGTTTTAAGTGTTACCACTTTATTCCAATCAAGATGGCTTCAGGTGTGCCATACTTTTGTCATAAGTAAGACTGTTAGCGCTCTAGTTGTTCTTTAGAGCACTCTGGGAAGCTGCAGTAGAACACAAAGAAATCAACTGACAGTCTTTGCCCTTGTTGGATGTACATGTTTTACTGAGAATGTCAGACTTCATTTTTACATGACTGAGAAAGATAATGTGAATTTACAGAAAATATGCTCTCAGTTTAGCTTATAGATCACCTTCCAAACCTCTGTGGGAAAAGCATGAGAAAATAGTTTTCTCTCAAACATGGTTCATGATATCACAGCAGAAGGCTTTTTCACATGGTAAAATCACCTTAGAACACACCACAATTCCTAAAATGAGTATGGTACCATCAACAAATGATTTATAATGTAACTAAAGTCTTAAAACCTTCTATTAACTGCAATGCTTTTTAATGAGGTGCTATCATGTATATTGGTCCCAAGATGGCTGCCAACACTTCTTGGATGAAGTACTGACAGCCAATCCGATCTCACGATGAGATGTGTCGTTAGGCTCCGCCCAGATATGTATGTGATTTTACTTTTGATTTTCTCAGGAACTACTGAACAGATTGACACCATATATGCAAAAGGCACATCCCTGAGCTGAGGACTACCTCTGCCAAATTTCAAGTAATTCTGTTCAGCCGTTCGGGCTGTACCTTGGACTAAAGGTCCCTATGGAAAATTGCATGGGGAAAACGCGTTTTGGGACCCCCCTTTTTTCTCAGCCCCCGCTTGACGAATCCCCCCGAGACTTTCAGGGTAGGAGCGGAGCGCCCCACCTATTTTGAAAATTTCGCGAGGATTCGTCAACCGGCGCCAAAGTTATTCCAAATAGAATGTTGCAGATTTCCTATGGAAACACGGTCCTAACTATAACTATCTACTGGCGACCGCCAGTAGATAATATATACACACTGACATGGCGGACTTTTTGGATACGTGAACTGTCGCTTTCATGGTCCGTCATCACTTACACTGACTTCCATAAATAATGAGGAAGCGCGCCAAGATATTTAAATGGGGGCATTGTGACTTCACACGTGTGCTTGAGGCATTGATGAAGGCTTGTTGCCGAAACCGGTCTGCCAGCGCTTTTAAATAAAGGACTGAAGAACACGAAGTCCGTGGAGTGTGTTATTCCCGAGGGGAGATTTGGTGAATAAAATTATACGTGATTAGCCACTATCACGAAAAACGACACCCGCTCGCAAGTTGTTTGGGAGCAAGTGGGAATTGGTGATAAAACTTTATGTGAGCTTCCAGAACCGCCGCCACTTTCTAACGAGGTGCCATTGCCGGCACTAAGCCGTCACTTACTACAAGGCGAAGGACTTCAGTTACTAAACAGGAACCTGCTATGACACACCGAAATTAAGTGGAGCTCGGCAGGGCGAGGATCTTTCTTCAGTCGCCCCCAGGTTGGTGAGTGAGTTCAGCACAAGATATGGACAAGGTACTCACTTAGAGGCTAATTGACTTTGTCCACACTGATAGGGCGGACTTTTTGGATACGTGAACTGTCGCTTTCATGGTCCGTCATCACTTACACTGACTTCCATAAATAATGAGGAAGCGCGCCAAGATATTTAAATGGGGGCATTGTGACTTCACACGCTTGAGGCATTGATGAAGGCTTGTTGCCGAAACCGGTCTGCCAGCACTTTTAAATAAAGGACTGAAGAACACGAAGTCCGTGGAGTGCGTTATTCCCGAGGGGAAATTTGGTGAATAAAAAAAATATATATATATAAATATATGTATATATATTTGGGTATATATGTTTATATGTGTGTATATATGTGGGTGTTTATATATAAATGCGTGTATATATGTGTGTGTGTGTGTATATATATGGGTGAGTGTATGTATATATGTGTATATATATTCACTTAAAAAACCATAGGTTTCACACATGTTATAGTTAGCTGGACATTTCACTCGTGAAAAACCATTGAAATTCCCCCGTTATAGTCAGTGCAGGCAACTATAACTCACGCGATCGCAATCCTCTGCTGATGACGTCCGATATTACATCACTGTATTTAGACAATTATTTACCCATGTCTTCTTCCATTAATTTTTAGCTATACATATATTACAAATATTTTTTTTTCAGAAAGACACATATGTCATCAGTGATGTAATATCTGACGTCATCAGCAGAGGATTGCGGTCGCGTGAGTTATAGTTGCCTGCACTAACTATAACGGGGGAATTTCAATGGTTTTTCATGAGTGAAATGTCCAGCTAACTATAACATGTGTGAAACCGATGGTTTTTTAAGTGAATTTGCAAGGTTTTTTAAATGCTAATTCCTAACTATAACGTGTGTGAAACCTATGGTTTTTTCAGTGAATTTGTACATTTTTTTAAATGCTAAGTTATGTATTTTATTTAAGGTTTTTCACCGTGCGCGTACCGTACGCGCACGGTGCGCTTCACGCACCGTGCGCATGCTGTGGGCACGCGGTGCGCTTTGCGCACCGCGCGCCAATGTTACGCAGTTCGCGGAATTATTCCGTTTCTACCGTACGCGCACGCTACGCGTACTCCGTGATTTTTCGAAAAAAATTAAAGGAAATTTTGCCACATGGGGGTTCATTCTGGGACACCATGACAAAGGCTAGGGGGTCAGGAACTGTCCACCCTGCCCCCTTTTCACGTTCTCCACCTTTGTTTTTCACCCCCTCAGACTGCGAGAAACAAAATGGCGGCCGACACTTCCTGGTTTCGACCGATTCGAATGTTTACTAAGATCTTACAACCAATCAGAATCGCGCACGGCAGCGTGCGCGTACGGTAAGTTTTACCGTACGCGCACGGTGCGCGCTAATAGATATATATATGCTTTTACCCCCGCTTGACGAATCCCCCCGAGACTTTCAGGGAAGGAGCGGAGCGGAGCGCCCCACCTATTTTGAAAATTTCGCGAGGATTCGTCAATCGGAGCCAAAGTTATTCCAAATAGAATGTTGCGGATTTCCTATGGAAACACGATCCTAACTATAACTATCTACTGGCGACCGCCAGTAGATAATATATATATATATATATATGTGTTTGTGTATATATGTGTGTATATATATTTGTGTGTGTATATGTGTATGTGTGTATATATGTATGTATATGTGTGTGTATATATATTTATATATATATGTGCATATATATACATGTGTGTGTATATATCATTTGAGATGTCATCAGTGATGTCACTGACCATGTCATGAATGATATAATATATGATGTCATCAGCAGTGCATTGCGGGCGCGTGAGTTATAGTTAGCTCAACTAACTATAACAGGGGAATTCCTATGGTTTTATATGAGTTAAATGTCCAACTAACTATAACGTCCCTGACACCTATGGTTTTTTAGTGAATTTGAAAGGTTTTTTAAATGCTCATTCCTAACTATAACATCTGTAAAACCTATGTTTTTTTCAGTGAATATATATATATATATATATATATATATATATATATATATATATATATATATATATATATATATATATATATATATATATATATATATATTGTTCCACAATAGCCCTCAAGCTTCAATAGGGCACACAACGCTCTCCCCCACCATGCGGTAATACTGGCCTTGCTGATGCACGCCAACCTCGGTCTTATTTCATTAATTTTCAAGTCCGACGCGTTTCAAGGCTGTTCCGCCCCTTCTTCATGAACTGTAAACAGAGGGACACGACATTCCACCACTGTTAGTTTCTCTCCTTTTATTGACAGAAACACCGCCCTAGGTGGGCGTGGCATAGTTTTTACCAACCAGCTGCATGCTGGTAATTGTGGTCCATACAGGGTAAATATAGTAATTGCCTTAAGTAGGCTCGGTCCCTCTGTCATAATTACACCTTTTAGTGAATTTGAAAGGTTTTTTAAATGCTCATTCCTAACTATAACATCTGTAAAACCTATGTTTTTTTCAGTGAATATATATATATATATATATATATATATATATATATATATATATATATATATATATATATATATTCACTGAAAATACCATAGGTTTCAGGGGTGTTATAGTTAGCTGGACATTTCCCTCATACAAAACCCTAGAAATTCCCCTGTTATAGTTAGTTCAGCTAACTATAACTCGCGCCCCCGCAATGCACTGCTGATGACGTCACATATTACATCACTCATGACATGGTCAGTGACATCACTGATGACATCACTGATGACATCTGAAATGACATCACTGATGACATCACTGATGACATCATCCATTGAGTATGTGTTTCTGAACAGTTTTGTTATGTTTAATATATATAGGGAAAGGCCTGTTGAAAAATAAGTGGGTGTACAAGTGTGTGAATGGATGATTTTCTAGGTGCGTAACTAAGTCTATAAGTGAGTCATTAAATGTATCTTACTGCAAACTAGTGACTAAACCTTGTGAATGTCTGTATGTGTCTGTGTGTTGGTGTATAAGTGGCTGCATGGTTTTGTGAATAGCTATATGAGTGTCTATATGGGTTATTGATTGGTTGTCTGAGTATCTGTATGGGTGCCTGAGTGTTTGTGTGGGTAGGGTGTGTGTGACTCTGTGACTAGATGTGTGAGTGGGTGATTCAGTGGGTGCATGTTTTTAAGAGTGCATCTGTGATGGACTGTATGGTTGGGTGAGTGTATGTATGGGTGTGTTAGTGATTGAATGTATATCTCAATTGTACATGTGTCAGTAACTACATATGTGAAACGCAGTGTATATGTGTGTAAGAGTATATAACTATCTATATGTGAGAGTGTGTGATTTTGGGAGCGGCTGTATGCGCCATAGTGCAAGGATATCTGTGCCATGTGCTGTTTGTTTTTCTGCAGGAAGACACAGAATTTGTTAGTATTTTTATGAGTAAGTGAACTTGAGGGTTTTTAACTGTATAGGTGAGTAAATTTTACTGTGATTAATTATTTGCATGACTGACTAGTTGTATCAGTACCTCAATGGATGATTGGCGGTGTGTGAGTGTCTATATAGGTGTATAAATGCACAGAGTGACTGTAAGTATGAGTGACTGTACAGGTGAGTGAGTGGAGATGTATGTAGACCTAAAAGTCAATGAGTGGGTGAGTAGTTATTGGTATTGGAGTATCTATGGTTGGCAAAATGGCCGTCTGAAATTTTGAGTCGGTGTATCAAAGGTTATATTAGGGTGAAAGAAGATGCACTAATTTATCACATGGATGACGTCATCAGTGATGTCATCAGTGATGTCATTTGAGATGTCATCAGTGATGTCACTGACCATGTCATGAGTGATGTAATATGTGACGTCATCAGCAGTGCATTGCGGGGGCACGAGTTATAGTTGGCTGAACTAACTATAACAGGGGAATTTCTAGGGTTTTGTATGAGGGAAATGTCCAGCTAACTATAACACCCCTGAAACCTATGGTTTTTTCAGTGAATTTCTAAGGTTTTTAAAATGCCAATTCCTAACTATAACGCCCCTGAAACCTTTGGTTTTTTCAGTGAATTTCAAAGTTTTTTTAAATGCCAATTCCTAACTATAACGTGCATGAAACCTATGGTTTTTTCAGTGAATTTCAAAGGTTTTTTAAATGCTAATTCCTATCTATAACTTATCTCTGAAGATATCATGAAAAGCATTCTTTTTTAAAAGTAGGGTGCACATTAGTTTTGTGGAAAAGCATCTTTGTGATTGGTTAAGAAAAAGCAGTTTCAACGTGGAGTACATATAATAGGATAAAATTTGCTCAGCTCAACCACACCTGCTACTTGCATTTGGAAGGCACTGTTCGAACTTAAAACAATCGTCAACTTTTAACCTGCATGTGTTGTTAAATGTTCAAGAAAATGGTACAAAAAAATATCGTAAAGTTAAAAACAAATTGATGAACTTTTAACCTGCACATATTGTAGAATGTTCTGGAAAGTGTGTTGATAGAATACGTTGCACTTCTGACTTCTATGTGTTGTTAAATATTTTAAAAAACGGTTCATATGGAAAATTGAAAAGAAACCAATAGAGAAGTTTTGAAACCTAAAAGAATCAAGGAACTATTCTAATTTATTCTTTACATGTATTTATGTGTGCAGCAACAAAATTATAGACACAACAGCACTAGGAAGAGGAAGAAGCAGGGAGTGGGGGAAGGGGGGAGATGGGCAGAATGGCACACATGCACAATTAAAACAAATATAGACTAACACTGGCCAAAATGAAACACACCAACAAGGAGCACAAGTCACACAACCCGCCAACATCACACCACTGAACGAGCATAGAAGTGAAAACCACGCTGCATTCATACAGGATGTGTACAAAGGCCAGTCGTTGGTGTTGTGGGATGTCTGCGACCGTGGTCATCATGGATGAGATGCCCAACATGTGGCACATGGTCGAGTTCACTGTGTGTTATGCTGCCAAACGGCTGCTCCTCCCTCCCACGAGCCCCCACACTTTTGTACGGTGAGCTGTTGTATCTCGTGCACTCGTACGGCACACCATTGTAAGGCCTATTTGCGCATGTCCTGCTACATTCCAACTACAACATCACAGTGCCGTTTGGAGGTGGTGCATGCCACTTTACAACATCGACTGCTGCGGCTCTTGCAACAGGCCACACCAGAACACAGAGACACACTTACCGCACTTCCTGTACACGGACATGTCCGAGACACCCCGTTCCCCTTGCCGGATAGGCACACCCCTGCACTGACCTGTGAACCCCAGACCAGCACACGCCAGTTGTGCATGCAGGAGGATGCGTACGTAGCTACACATCCAGGCTCACTGCCAATGCTGAGGTGACTGCACTCTATGATGTTGCAGGGCTCGTGCCTATCATGCTAAGACAATGACCACAGGGACACACTTACTAAGATATGGGTTTGGGGGGCATTGGCGGTCCTGGAGTTGTTGAGATGAGTCTTCTGGCCCTCATGGGTATCCCTGTATCATACTCATTGACTCTATGGCACCTGTGGGTGTTCTGGTGTGGCTCTTGGCTGTGTTCCCTTTCATGGTGCAGGTAGTTGTCCTGCTTAACACCAGCAGAAACCAGGTGTAAAATCCCTGGTGCTAACGTGTCTTATCGCCGGAATTTGTTTCGCATTGCAATTGGTGTGAAAGTTGTGATGTGATTTTTTTCGTGTGCAGAACAAAATACGAACTGAGCAGTGTATCTCGTCAAGATCCAGCACCTGACGCACTATTCCCAATCAATATAAATACAATGAGATTTCTTAATAGATTTCGTGTGTACACTGTAAGTGCAGCCAATACCTCAGTGTAATACAATACAGGATTTTAGTATTTAGAATAAATCGCAAAGGTGCACCTCATATCTTTTTGCACGGGAACGGCTACTCTCCATTTCATTATCAGCACTTTAACGGAAGTAAAGTTGAGATAAATCTAACACACTATTCAGAAGTTGGTGCAAACTGCAGATATCACTAGTATTCCAGCGATAAGTGCCCCAACACCATGGTGGACTCCATCAAATAACAGTAATAAGAACAAGAAAGAGTCACACAGCAGTTAAGAGAACAACCAAAATCATTATTAATTTTTTTTTCAAACTTTATTTTTTATAATAAATATATAAACGATAAACTATTTTCAAACTTTATATTTTTATTAACATAAATATAAACAATAAACTAATAAACAAAATGTAACAACAATAATACAAAACAACAAAGCGGAACACTCCTGTGGGAACCACGGATGTGGACGACACACCTGGAAAATCAAAAAGATTGTTAACCCCTTCGCCGCTGCAGGAATTCCTCCGCGGTGCTGGGGGGGGGTTTGGGGGCAGCGCGGTGGTGCTGTGCTCGTGACGGAACCACTCCGTCACGAGCCACGGTTGAGCTGTGCTCATGACGGAGTGGTTCCGTCACGTCTCCGCCCACTGCGCTAATCGCCCGCACAGGCGGGGAATTAGCGCCGCGTGGGCGAAGCGGCCGCCAACGGCCGTAGCATGACGGAACCACTCCGTCATGAGCACAGCGCAACCGTGGCTCATGACGGAGTGGTTCCGTCATGAGCGGGGAAGGGGTTAAAAGAAACCCAACATGGTATTCTTAACAAAATACTACAAGAAACAAATCACAGATATATAAAATGTATACAGCTAACAAAATTTTATAAGTTTAACTTGCAAAAACTGTAAATGTTGCCGCTTTAAAATATTTACCGAATCTGAGGATGTTTTTTTTTTCAGAAGGCACCACGCCCACAACGTTTTACTTCAGTGGTGAAGAAATTTTAAACTTTTTCCAAGGGGCAAACAAAGACCAATGCCACCTTCTTCATTCGCAAGTTTTGCCAAAGAGTTCTGTTACGAGGGGGTCCTAACAAAAAATACTCGTGCGGCACAGCAAGTATGATGAAACATCTAAGGACCCTTCATCCAAACAATCTTGCACGAGAAGAGTGCAAACAGAGGAGAAACACTCCTGTTCTGAACCTGTAAAAAAGAATCACAAATAAATGTATATTAATAACTTTCAAATGTATACTATTCCATTACTTTACAAACACATTTTATATAAAAACTGACTAAGAAACTATAGCCCTGAACCACAAGTGTGACGATCGTTAAAACACTACATGCATAGTGCATACTACTTTGAAGCAGTTCATGCCCTAAAGCCTACCTCACTAAAAGACTACATGCTAACTGACTAAATGATTACAGTACTATAAGGAGACACACTGGGTGAGTGACAGGGTGTTTGCTAGAAGAGTATGAATACTAACTAGGGAATTGAAGGTGTGAAACACAACTGTGTAGGTGATTAGAGGACTGCATCAATACTGCATAGGCATTTAAAGCAGTCCATTTGTACTGACTGACTGAATGATTAGAGTACAGCAAGGAGAGTGCCTAGGTGAATTTATTAGTGCTAGGCTTTTCGCACAGGGAATGGATTAGTACTTGGTACTGAATGAGTCACTAGAGGAGTGCAAAGGCAGTCACAAGTGCTGGACTGTATGGATACTGACTGGGGAATTGAAGGAGTGAAAGAAAAGTGTGTAGGTGCTTAGAGGACTGCATGCATAGTGGATAGGGGTTTGAAGAAGTCCATATGCTAAGACCTGACTCAGTGTATGAATACTTAGGCACTGACTGAATGATTAGAGTACTGCAAAGATAGTATCTTGGTGAATTTATAAGTGTTTGGGTTTTAGCACAGTGAATTGATTAGTACATGGTGCTGAATGGGTCACTAGAGGACTGCAAAGGGAGTGAAAGGGTGTTTCCTGGAGGTGTATGGATACTGACTGGAGAATTGAAGGTGTGAAAGACAAGTGTGTAGGTGGTTAGAGGACTGCATGAATAGTGGATAAGGGTTTGAAGCAGTCCATATACTAAGGCCTGGGTCACTGGATGAGTACTTGGGTACTGACTGAATGATTAGAGTACTGCAAGGAGAGTGCCTGGGTGAATTTATTAGGGTTTGGCGCCGTGAATGGATTAGTGCATTATGCTGAATGGGTCACTAGAGGAGTGCAAATGGAGTGACAGGGTGTTTGCTGGAAGTGTATGGATACTGACTAGGGAATTGAAGGTGTAAAAGACAAGTTTATAGTATGTTAGAACACTACATGCATACTGCATAGACATTTGAAGCAGTCTATTGGGTACTTAGAAACTGACTAAATAATCAGACTACTTCTAGGACTGCTTAGGTAAAACTTTTAAATGTTCAGTTCTGCCACAGTGAACAGAATAGTACATGGTACTGCACCTTAGTGTCAAACCCTGACTCATTTTATCAATGCATAAGCAAAGACTAGCTTCTGATGCTACTAAAACTTGACAACATGAGAGGTTTTAAATTAGTTATCTGTCAGCAAATACACGATGTTTCCAAATGCCTCTCTCACAGTGGTTCTCAAATGCACACAGACTCAGTGTGATCCTAGACAAACAACACTATCCCTAGGAGTTTACCAAAACTCATTCACTACAGTGGAAGTGGTAAAGGAACTGCACACAATCTACATATTTCATGACTACACTTTAATGTCAATGCCTGACTAATTTAATCAACGCATAAGCAAAGACTGGCTTCTAATGCTACTAAAACTTGACAACATGACAGGTTTTAAAACAGTTATCTGTCAGTAAATACACGATGTTACCAAATGCTTCTCTCACAATCCTTACCCAAATGCACACAGACTCACAGTGTGATTTTAGACAATCAACACTATCCTAGGACTTTACCAAAACTCATTCACTACTGGGTAAGGGGACTGCACACAATCTACATATTTAAGTACAGCACATCAGTGTCAAGGCATGACTCATTTAATCAACATATAAGCAAAGACTGGATTCTAATGCTACTAATGCTACTAAAACTTCACAACATGACAGATTTTAAAACAGTTATCTGTCAGCAAATACATGATGTTACCAAATGATTCTCTCATACTGATCCCAAATACACACTAACTCACAGTGTGATTCTAGACAAGCACCACTATCCATATGAGTTTACCAAAACTCATTCACTACAGTGCAAGTGGTAAGGGAACTGCACACAATCTGCATATTTCAGGACTGCACTTTTGTGTCAAAGCCTGACTCATTTAATGAAAGCATAAGCCATAACTGTCTTCTAATGCTACTAAAACTTGACAACCTGACTGGTTTTAAAACAGTTATCTGTCAGCAAATACACGATGTTACCAAATGCTTCTCTCACAGTGGTTCCCAAATGCACATTCACTGTGTGATTCTAGACAAACAACACTATCCCTTGCACTATATCAAAACACATTTCTTCATCTAGAAGTAGTACTACATTTTAGTATAGAAACATAACATAACTCATTTCACAAATTCATAAACAATGACTGGTTTCTAATTCTACCAAAATATAAAAACTGCACAGTTATCTGTCTACAAACACATGAAAAGCACAAATGCCTATCACAGAATGGTTTATACATGCACACACATTGTAGAGAAAAAAAGTACTCCCTACACTTTAGCAGGAAAAATACATTAGTCTGATTAAAATCAAAATAGTCTACATACATCCCCTCACAATTAAATAACTCATCTTTCAAGTTCTTTTGTAGATTAAGGAGTATATCAATCACTCACCATATTTTCTTTTACAGAATCTCTGCACTGTGCACCTCTCAGCAAAAGCAAAGAATGAAGAAGTTTCCCTTTCATTTTCCACACATATACATGTAAACATCAAATCACAATCCTTCGCACATAAACTCAAAAGCAAACACACATTTCTATTGGTTAAACATTTCAACCCTTTCCAACTAAAATACATTTCAACCCTTCCCCCAATCTGCCTTCTGCCTGTTACCATAGAAACAGGTCATGGAACACTGCACTGAGCTCACAGGTCACAAGTTCAGCACACAATGTTCCTACACAAGACAGGAAGTGTGCTTGACTTTTCAACATATCAGCTTATCATATATAATGTTCCTTACAATCTGTTTTTATTAACCAATAACATTCATACCTTTAAAAAACAAAAATATACACCCTACCTTTCAGTGTAGAAAGTTGTTATACAACCAATGATTTCTTGTCGTTTTTCAAAAAACATTGCCGTGGATCTGCGAACCCACCGCGGGAGGATCCGTGCATCCACCGCGATAGGATGCGCGCACCGTGCGCGCATTTCGCTGCTTTTTTTTTTTTTAAAAGGGGGGCCCCAGGGGGTCCTTCTGGGACCCCCTAAGCACCTCTAGATGGTCAGAGTATTTCCACTCTGCCCCCTTTATATCTTTTACACACTTATTCCCCTTGCTTCTTCAGCCTCGCTTCTACTGAGGCAGAAAATGGCCACCAACAGTTCCTGGTTTCGAATGTAGAGAGACGCTCAACAGCCAATTAGCATTCACCGCGCGATCGGGAGGGTGCGCGCTCAGTTCGGGGAGGGTGCGCTTACGGTGCGGGTAGGGTCCGCGGATCCTCCGCAGCCATAGATATCACTAACTTTTTTACCCTCATTTTCTCGGGAACTACTGCACAGATTCACACCAAATATGCAAAAGACACGAGTCCGAACTGAGGACTACCTCTTTGCCAAATTTGGTGTAATTCTGTTCAGCGGTTTGGGCTGTAGCTGCGACAACAGATCCTATTGGAAATTGCATGGGGAAAACGCGTTTTGGGACCCCCCTTTTTTCTCGGCCCCCGCTTGACGAATCACCACAAAACTTTCAGGGTAGGAGCGGAGCTGGTCAAAAGTTATGATAATTTCGCGAAGATTCGTCAATCGGCGCCAAAGATATTCCCAATAGAATGTTGCGGATTTCCTATGGAAAATAGGTCCTAACTATAACTATCTACTGGCGACCGCCAGTAGATAAAATATATAAATATATATATATATAATATATATATGTGTATATATGCGTATATATATTTGGGTATATATGTTTATATCTGTGTATATATGTGGGTGTTTATATATAAATGCGTGTATATATATGTGTGCGTGTATATATATGTGTGAGTATGTATATATGTGTATATATATATGTGTTTGTGTATATATATGTGTGTATATATATATTTGTGTGTGTATATGTGTATGTGTGTATATGTATGTATATGTGTGTGTGTATATATATTTATATTCACTGAAAAAACCATAGGTTTCACACACGTTATAGTTAGGAAATAGCATTTAAAAAACCTTGCTAATTCACTGAAAAAACCATAGGTTTCACACATGTTATAGTTAGCTGGACATTTTACTGATAAAAAACCAATGAAATTCCCCCGTTATAGTTACTGTAGGCAACTATAACTCACGCGACCGTAATCCTCTGCTGATGACATATGTGTCTTTATGAAAAAAAAATATTTGTAATATATGTATAGCTAAAATTTAATGGAAGAAGATATGGGCAAATAAGTGTCTAAATACAGTATTAGCATCAGCAGAGGATTGCGGTCGCGTGAGTTATAGTTGCCTACAGTAACTATAACGGGGGAATTTCATTGGTTTTTTATCAGTAAAATGTCCAGCTAACTATAACATGTGTGAAACCTATGGTTTTTTCAGTGAATATATATATATATATACATCACCAGAAAAGTCAAAGTCACACATAGTCCAGAATGTGAACAAACAACCCCTCCAGTCGAGAAACAGTGAACCACAGTTGTTTTAATGGCAGCAGGTAATCCAGATAACATAGCATAATGCGTTTCAACCCATGCTGTGGCGTTAATCATATGCAAAAAACGAGGGTCAGTTGCTCTCAGGTTTAAATGTATGCAACCTTAGACAGTGATGAAGGACTCACAATGCAGGCACAGTGTTAAAGAAATATCAAGCAATTCCACAGTTTTTGGATGTTGGGCATCAGAGAGCACTATATATATATATATTCACTGAAAAAACCATAGGTTTCACACATGTTATAGTTAGCTGGACATTTTACTGATAAAAAACCAATGAAATTCCCCCGTTATAGTTACTGTAGGCAACTATAACTCACGCGACCGCAATCCTCTGCTGATGCTAATACTGTATTTAGACACTTATTTGCCCATGTCTTCTTCCATTAAATTTTAGCTATACATATATTACAAATATTTTTTTTTCATAAAGACACATATGTCATCAGCAGAGGATTACGGTCGCGTGAGTTATAGTTGCCTACAGTAACTATAACGGGGGAATTTCATTGGTTTTTTATCAGTAAAATGTCCAGCTAACTATAACATGTGTGAAACCTATGGTTTTTTCAGTGAATTTGTACGTTTTTTTAAATGCTAAGTTACTTTACGCCATTTGTGGCGTGCGCGCCCACTTAACGCATTCCGTTCCATGCGCGCACGGTGCGCTTCGCGCACCGTGCGCGCACATTACGCTAGATGGGCCATGAACGCACGATGCGCTTCGCGCACCGTGCGCACATGGAGGACATATGAAGAGCAAACTCTTAAATCTGCTTTTCATTTTTTTTTTTTAATTTTTTTTACCGTACGCTTACCGTAAGCTTACGGTACGCGTACCCCGTGATTTTTTTTAAAATCAATAAATGTTTTTTTTGTACTTTTCTGTCCTTCTTTGACCCCCTTACAAATGTTAGGGGGTCTGTAACTCTCCTCATTGCCCCCTTTCCTTGTTTTCTCTGTTTTTTTTCTGAGTGAAACACACAAAATGGCGGCCGCCGCTTCCTGGTTTCGGCCGATTCGAATGTTTACTAAGATCTATGGGCCAATCAGAATCTCCTTCGCGCACGCCATGTTTCTTCCGTACGCTTACCGTAAGCTTACCGTACGCGTACCCCGTGATTTTTTTTAAAAATCAATAAATGTTTGTTTTGTACTTTACAGTCCTTCTTTGACCCCCTCACAAATGTAAGGGGGTCTGTAACTCTCCTCATAGCCCCCTTTTCTTGTTTTCACTCTTTTTTTTTCAGAGTGAAACACAGAAAATGGCGGCCGCCGCTTCCTGGTTTCGGCCGATTCGAATGTTTACTAAGATCTAAGAGCCAATCAGAATCGCGCTCGCGCACGCCACCGTACGCTTACCGTAAGCGTACGGTAAGCGTACCGTAAGCGGGCTCAGATATATATATTGATTTAAAGGCTATTTTCTCAGAATCTACTGAACAGATTTACACCAAACCTACAAAAGGCACTTCCTTGACCTAGGGACTACCTCTCTGCCAAATTTTGAGTAATTCTGTTCAGCCGTTCGGGCTGTAGCTCGTTCTAAAGGTCCTATGGAAAAATGCATGGGAAAAACGCGTTTTGGGACCCCCCTTTTATCTCAGCCCCCGCTTGACGGATCCCCCCGAGACTTTCAGGGTAGGAGCGGAGCGTAGCGCCCCACCTATTTTGAGAAATTCGCGAGGATTCATCGACCGGCGCCAAAGTTATTCAAAATAGAATGTTGAGGTTTTCCTATGGAAACGTGGTCCTAACTATAACTACCTACTGGCGACCGCCAGTAGGTAATGTATATATATGTGCATATATATACATGTGTGTGTATATATCATTTGAGATGTCATCAGTGATGTCACTGACCATGTCATGAATGATATAATATATGACGTCATCAGCAGTGCATTGCGGGGGCGCGAGTTATAGTTAGCTGAACTAAATGTAAATTTGATACTTGTATAGCGCACTACTCACCCGCAAGGGTCTCAAGGCGCTTGTACGAATACCGCTGTGGAACCCATCCTGGCTTTCCCTGTGAAGCGTCCACTCCTGGGCACCCCCAAGGTGGAGGCCAGGCATCCTTAGCGTTGTGGGGGCCGTTGTGGAGATTAAGCAAGCTATTGCCCAGAGTTGCAGAGTGGGACTCCATGATTGGAATAGGCACTGAGGCGAGAATTATCAGGTCCGTGGAATTTTTGAGCCCGAGGCGGGGAATTGAACCCTGGTCCCGGGCTAGACCTCTGCATCAGGGTCTGCCGCTCCAATCATTGAGCCACACTTCTCCACACAACTAACTATAATGGCCGAATTTCTCTGGTTTTGTTCGAGTGAAATGTCCAACTAACTAGAACATCCCTGAAACCTATGGTTTTTTTCAGTGAATTTCAAAGGTTTTTTAAATGTTAATTTCTAACTATGCCTACAGAGGTAGGGCATGTGAAGAAAGAGGGAGAAAGGCTCAGTAATAAGCAAGAGATATGCAGAAAGAACCAACAGATGTGCAGAAGGAGGCCTTGTTGCAAAGTCATCCTGTGCCCCCAACTTTTTGCTGACTGGTACTGGTGGCAACTGGCTCTGACTAACCAGGCCCAGAGCCAGTGCTATGCTAAAAAACACTTAGAATCCAGTGAAAACACCTACATACACTAGGGTACACTATAGGTTGGGGTACCCCTGTGATTGGCATGACCTTCTCTGTAAGGCCCTAGTATATAATAGGGCAGGGAGATTAAAGCTACCTCTAAGTCAGAGGTGCAGAAAGATGCTTCTTTAAGTAGTAGTCACGTTTGCAGAGTGGTGGAGAAAGGGTGCTGGGCCACCGCCCAGCGCTCAGGAATTCCGCTGCGTAGGACTTACAGCAGGGCTTCTTGGCCCCCAAACTCCCTCAGGAATAAATTGGACTTCATCCCCCATCCCGTAGTCTGCCAGGAGACGCGTTTGCAGAGTGTTGGAGAAAGGGGGGCATGGCCTCCAAAGAACTCGTAGCAATCCCACTGTGTGGGACTTACTGGAGGTAAAGAGGGGTAGTTGGCCCCCAAGGACGTCCTTGGTGGCCAACTACCCCTCCTATTACCTTCATTAAGTCCCACACAGCATCTTTGGAAAGTACTCGTAGCAGGCCACGCCCCCTTTGCCCACCACTCTACAAACGCGCTCCCTGGCTTGCTCTTGGATGGGGATTGAATTCCCCTCCACTGCTGGGGGTCCTTTAGGGGCCAACTAGCCTACCTCTTACCTCCAGTAATCCCCACACAGTGGGATTGCTGCGAGGTGGACAAAGTCCACACCCCTTTCCCCACCATTCTGCAAATGCGCCCCTTGGCACTTTCTAAGTTGGGGGATTAAGTCCCCTTCAGTACTGAGGAACCCTAGGGGCCAACTAGCCCACCAGGTACCTTCAGTAAGCGCCACACTGCTGGATTGCAGAGAGGTGGTCCGAGTCCACTCCCCCTTTTTACCACTCTGCAAACTCGCCTCTTGGCGCACTGCTGCTCGAGGGATGAAGTCCCC
Source organism: Triturus cristatus (assembly GCF_964204655.1). Taxonomy (NCBI): domain Eukaryota; kingdom Metazoa; phylum Chordata; class Amphibia; order Caudata; family Salamandridae; genus Triturus; species Triturus cristatus. The sequence goes on from NC_140581.1 coordinate 306,967,082, forward strand.
TTGTTTCCTGAGGTCCTCAGGACACAAGAGGACCTCATCGCCTCACCCGGAGGGCAGAAAACCTAGTAGGAACCAGGGATTTATTTCTATATATATCTAGGGGTGAAGACTGCACTAAACACGCATAATATTGCCCCCACCCCTCCCAATAATTGCCCCGGTCTTTCTGCCCCCTCCTGGGGTGAAGATGGGGGCAATAGCCCCAAATCTGCCACCTGCAGACCCTGGGACAGGAAGTCCACTGGGCACCAGGGATTATTGTTTTTTTTTATTAAAGAGGGGCGGGGCTGCTCACAATGGGCATGCCAATGCCTCCACCCTCCAGAACAAAAGGGATAGTCTTTCTGCCCCCTCTGGGAGGCAGATGGGGGTTATTACTACCGATATGCCCCACAATGGGGGGTGTGGAAAGTCCACTAGACACCAGAATTTTCTTTTCTTTGTGAAAGATGGGTGGGGACTGCCCAGAATGGGCATGCCAATGCCCCCATCCCCCCCCCCCCCAAAAAAAAACAAAAAAGGACAGTCTTTCTGCCATCCCTGGGAGGCAGATGGGGTTTATTACCCCAATTATCCAGTATTGGGGTATCTTTCATAGATTCACATGCCTGAATCATTCCCCGCCGCCGAGATGGGAGTCCCATGGTAAAATACAAAAGTAGTGCCATAAGTAATAAATAATTCAAAAGAGTCCAAAGTCAATATCTTAGTAGCCTATCTACGTCCTTATAGGAAAAGGACCAAATGTCAGCTCCAACCAATCAGCTATCAGCACCCTCTAGAACACTCCCAACAGAAGCAGTTCTCCTCAGATTTTCACCGCACGTTGTGTGGAAGGGAGTCTCCCTGAGTGCTACTCAGTTTTCTTCTCTTCAGCTCTTCAAGCAAGCATGTCTGTTAAGAAGGGCCTCTTCCACTCCTGCAGGACCTATGGGAAGAAGAGGGTCCATGTTGATGAACTTCAAAAACATTGTCTTCTTTTGTCCTCTATACCCCAAACATGAGGCTAAAGATTGTAAAATCTGCTGTACCTTTCCCAGTAAGACTCTAAGGGACAGAGAGGCAAGATTACTTTTGTGGCTCAAGTCTAAAGAGCGTCCTTCTTCGGCTGAGGAAGAGGACCGAGCTTCCATATCTAGCAAGAGGGCTAGGTCTCAAGAAGGCTCCTCAGGTGAAGGAAGAAAACATCTACAAACTTCCCAGGAAAAATCTCTTCACAAAGAGAGGAGTTCTAAACACTCCTCTGAACCAGCATCATCTCCGCCTTCTACTCCACTCACAGAGCGTCCAAGATCATCGCACAAGCACAAAAAATCAGTGTCAATGTCGACTTTTACCATATTGTCGACGGTATGTGTTAAGTCCTCGACGCCATCGTCGACGGCGACTATTTCGACGATGTCTATTTTATCACCTATCTCGACGACGAGAATTTCTATTTCAACGAGACCATTGTCAAAACCCGCCGACGACACACCGTTGACGACAAAGCTATTGTCGACGAAGATTCCAGCTTCAATGTCAACGACGATACCGTCGACGACACCATCGACGGGAGAGGCATCGACGACAACACCGTGGACGGCCCCATCTATGAACGAGCCTGTGATTCTACCCCCATCGCCGACAGGACTGTTGACTAGAGACATTCCTACCATTCGTATTTCTGCACCGTCGACGCCCCAGTCAACGAGAGTCTATCAGATAAAGACAATTCAAAGGCCTTTTCAGGACTTTAGTAAAATTTATCCGCTACCACCGTCCCACCTGTTAGAAGGTTTCATGGAGGACAAGGATTGTGATGAGGAAGAGGAGGAAGACCCATACAGAGTGGCTCATAGTCCATCGTAACTTAACGTTAAATGGCAAGCAACTGACGAGGATGGTTACCAAGAGAAGCATTACTACCATGGGCAATATATGGCTCCAAGGCATACATACCAGTTTCATCACAGACAGGAACCTCGTCAGAGGGAAACGTCTCAGCTTCCTCCTGCACTTATACAAGATCTACAGGCTATGTTGGCGGATTATCATCCGAGCTTTCCTCCGCGGCAGATTCCGATAGAGAACTCGACTCCACAAGTAGAGGTTCCTGTTCCAGTACCAGAGCCTGCTCAACCTAGTACACTGTCTCCTGCACAAGATCCACCTGCCACTTGACTTCAAGACACTTCCTCCTCGGGTGAGGAGGTTGAGGAAGGCGGATTGCCTAAGCAGGCAGATGCTCCAGATCCATGGGAAGATTATATAATCGAGACACCATCTCCGCCTCCGTATTTGCCCTCTGATTCTCCTCCCTAGGACATCGGAGGATTTCATAATTTAATGCAGAGAGCAGCTACAAGGTTTCGGCTCCCTATTATGGTCAATCAAACAGACTGTTTTTTACATGACTTCAAGGAAGATACTAGGAAGGTTATTCGCTCTATTCCCATCATTGATTACATCTGGCAGGAGAGTGTGAAAATCATGAAGACGCCGGTATCCATAACTGCGGTGCTGCCTCAAATAGAGAAGAAATACCGTGCTCCAGAGAACAGTCCATCTTGCCTCATAGGTCATCCAAGGTCAGATTCGGTAAAATCTCAGGCTGCAAAATGGCGTTCTAAAAGCCTTGCAACACCAATTACCACTCCTCCAGACAAGTAGGGACGTCGTATGGATCTTTTGGAGAAAAAATTCTCTTCTATGGCTGCAGCTTCAATTAGAGCTGCTAATGCCTTGGCAATCATTGGCCGTTATGACTGCCAAATGTGATCAGATATGGCGGGATTCATAGATCTTATCCCAGAGGATCAAAGAGAGGAGGCATGGAAGATCTTGTTAGAAGGCGAGCGAGCTGCCTCCGAAACAATTGACTGCGCATTGGACACCGCCAACACAAGCTTTTGGCAGTTAGCTGGGGCAGCTGTTCTTCGGTGCCAAGGTTGGCTTAAAGCGACTTCCTTTAGACCAGAAGTTCAGATGAAGATATTGGACTTGGCCTATGATGGGGATTCACTGTTCGGTAAACTTATAGATGACGGCCCTTTTGGCAATCAAAAATGACACAGACACCGTAAAATCTTTAGGTGCTCTACAATATAGACGCATACCTCTCAGAGGAGCCAGAGGGTGAGGATTCTCTACATATCGAGGCGGCTATCAGTCGAATTAGCAGTATCGGCAATACCAACCTCCGTACTGACAGTCGTACAACCAATTCTCTTACTGTCAGTCATCGATGGCTGGTTTCTCTCGCCAGGGTGGCCGTAAGCGAACAAAGCAACAAGGCCGTGACTCTGCTTGAAAGCAATGAGCTTCTCAGGGTGCCAGTCAACCTTACCCCCCTACCCGTGGGTGCGAAAATTTCTGTTTATGCACAGCGGTGGCACGAGATCACTTCAGATCGCTGGGTGCTGGACCTTGTCACTAAGGGTCATACACTAGAGTTTCTCCAGATACCACCTACCACCCTGCCCAAGGGTCCCCTCCCCCTCGTCTTCACTTATTGCACAATGAAGTCTCGATCATGCTCCTCAAGGAAGCAATAGAAGAAGTACCATCCACGCAGAGAGGAGCAGGTTTCTACTCTCGTTTCTTCCTAATCAAAAATAATTCAGTAGAATGGCGACCAATTCTGGATTCCCGCAATCTCAACAAATTTCTCAAAAAACAAACATTCCGGATAGTAACACTTTCTGATATTTTGGGGTGCTTTTTAAACTAAGGGGATTTCATGATTTCTCTCGACATGGAAGACGCATACTTTCATATCCCTATCCATCCAAAACATCGAAAATATCTGCGATTCACAGTGGCTGGCACCCACTATCAGTTCAAGGTGCTCCTGTTTGGCCTAAAATCGGCGCCATGGATTTTCACCAAGTGCTTAGCACCGGTAGCAGCGACTTTACGATCCCGAGGGATCCAAGTTTTCCCATACCTCGACGATTGGCTGCTCAAAGCTCCGTCGAAACAAGAAGCCAAGGTTGCTACAACAATTTGTCTCCGTCTGTTCAATTCACTAGGGCTCACTTTGAACAAGGGCAAATCAGATTTAATTCCAACTCAGAACACTCTATTCCTCGGAGTATCCCTGGACACTGTCCAGTGCAAAGCATTCTTGTCTCAAGATAGTCAAGTGCGCCTTCAAAAATTAGCAACAACCTTTTCAAAAAGAGCGTCCGTTTCTGTTTGAACATTCAAATCGCTCCTAGGAATGTGCTCCTCAGCGATCAACTTGATCCCTTTAGCGCGGCTCAAAATGAAACCTCTTCAAGATGAATTGCAGAAACAATGTCAACAGGCATTGGGTTCTTTCGAGGATGTTATCCAAATAACCACACGTATGGTGGACGCACTTCGTTGGTGTTCTCAAACAGCAAATCTTGCCCAAGGTCTCTTTTCTGCAAGACATCCCGGATTTCGTATTAACGACAGACGCTTCCATGGAAGGATGAGATGGTCATCTGCAGGATTTACAGATCTAGGGAAGATGGTCTCAGTTACAGAAACAGCAGCCCATCAACAGTCTAGAGCTTTGGGCCATTTTCTTGTATCTGCAGGCTTTCCTTCGAAGGATAGCAGGTTCCTCAGTGCTGGTCCGTACCGACAATAAGACCAGCATGTACTACATAAACAAACAAGGAGGAACAAGGTCCATAACGCTTTCCAAGGAAGCGCAAGAATTGTGGGAATGGACAACGTTTCACAGAATAACCTTGAAAGCTGAGCATGTCAGGGGTCTACACAATACACTGGCGGACTCGCTAAACAGATCTCTATCCGGCTGCCACGAGTGGGAGTTGAAACAAACTCAAGTGAACAGGATCTTTCAGAAATGGGGCAAACCAGCTCTTGATCTGTGTGCGTCACAGGAGAACAAGAAATGCCGATATTACGCCAGCAGGTTCCCTCAACCGGGGTCAAGGGGAAATCCCCTTTCAATGAGATGGTTCGGGATCTATGCCTATGCTTTTCCCCCCATTCCATTAATCCCCAGAGTGCTCAAGAAATTTAAACTGGAAGGCTGCCGTCTAATTCTGATTGCACCCCACTGGCCCAGACAGTATTGGTTCCTGGAGATTCTTCTGTTGTCACAAGACAAACCCATTCGCCTGCAACCGACACCGACCATGTTATCACGGAACAGTGTTCAGGTAGTTCATCCAGATCCACAATCCCTGCATTTACACGCATGGCTCCTGAATTCCTAGAGTTCAAGGATCTCAGCATTTCACAGGATTGTTGAGACATACTGTCTAAATCTCCTGCTGGAAGCACTATCCAGACGTGTGATTTAAAATAGAAGAGATTTTGTTGTTGGTGTGAAAACAAAGTTCATCCAGTCCAAGCTCCTGCTGAACAGATTTTACCTAACTTACTCTCACTGGCCAAGTCTAGACTCACTTTCTCGTCAGTCAAGGTTCACCTGGCTGCTATTTCCAGGTACACAAAATCTCCGCAGCTTCCTTCTTTATGTTCGTCTTCTCTTGTAAAACAATTCATGAAAGGACTTTTTTGCACTTTCCCTCCTGTGCTTTCGCCTCCTCCGGAGTGGGAGCTCAATATGGTGTTAGCACAAATGATGAGACAACCATTTGAACCGATCCATAAAGCAGATCTCAAATGTCTCACATCGAAGGCAGCCCTCTTACTGGCTCTCACCTCTGCAAGAAGGGTTAGTGAGATTCAGGCTTTTACGATCAAAGAACCATTCTTGCATTTTACACAAAACTATGTGATCCTGCGGACAAATCCTAAGTTAATTCCAAAAGTACCCACACAATTTCACTTGAACAAACCAGTGATACTGCAAGCTTTCTTCCGGAATCCATTTACTCCAGCTTAGAGGTCATTACATTCATTAGATGTAAAAACGACAAAGGATATTAGAAAAACGGAAACGGGAAACAAGGAACTGCTGTAATAAAGGCTACAAGGAACTGCTGTAACAAAGGCTACAATTGCCAGATGGCTCGCATCGGCTATTCACTTCTGCCACGAAAAAGCAAACAAACCACTCAGGGTGAAAGCTAAAGCACACTCCACCAGAACTGTTGCGCCATCTACAGCTTTGTTTGCTGGAGTTACATTGGACAAGATATGCCGTGCTGCGACATGGAAGAATGTCCAAACGTTTACGAAAAACTACTGCCTCCAATCTGCACAAAAGGAGGATGCGGCGGTTGGACAAGCTGTGTTACGCCATCTCTTTCAATAAGGTCAGATTCTTTACATTTCTTTAATGCTGGTCTATTATCAGGATTTTTTTTTTAAATCTTTATTTTTGTATTTTCATCTCAAGCAATGAACATTACATTGTTATGGAAACAAGAATAAAATTATGAAGACGTACCTCAAGGACCATGAAAAGTACACTTAGTAACAGATAGCGCATTCCCAACCAATATTATGCGGGGACATTTTCCAACATAGCAATCAGATGAATCCTTACATGCATATCTCAATGTCAGGTGACCATTGAACACGAGATGCGCAGGGCAGGTAGAATCATGAGATATTATATATGCATATCCGCAGACAGGGGAAGGAGACAACTTCATACATAAAGCATCAAGGCACAGCGTGGGTATGGCCTATCAAGGTTGACAAGGCAGGGAGGATCCACACACAAAGACCCTGCGTCGGGGGGACAACACCCATTCGCACCAGCGAAGGAGAGCAGTGCCTACAAGGAATGACCGTACAACAGTTAAGCAGCAACTTCCAGAACAGTAGTGTCTGATCCCTCTGCACCTCCCAAAAGAAGGTAGCTTTGCAGTGGGCCCCAAATGTCTCTAGGCCGAGAGGCGAGCAGAAAAGTCTCAGCGTAAATGTTGGATTGTTCCTGACAGTAAAGCAAGTGGCCAAGCCAAGTCTTGAATTTCGGGGCCCTCCCCCTGCCCCATCGACATGCGACCCTATGCTTTGCCAGTAGGAAGGACAGTGCCAGGATCTTACGTTGTGGCTTGAGTATCTGTGAAGTGTAACTTAAAAGCGCCACCCATGGATCCCTCACTACCGTGTTGCCCATCATTTTTTCCAACGCCACATGTACCTGTTCCCAATAGTCCTGTACCCTGGGGCACTCCCACGCCAGATGAAGAAAGTCGGCCTCTGGCCTCCCACACCTTTCACAGCAATCATTGTCAGATAGTTTAAACCTGAATTTCTTAGCCGGGGTATAATCTAGACGATGTAGGAATTTGTAGTGTATGACTCGGTGTCTACAACTAGAGGAGATCTGTGAAGTCTGAAGGCAGCAATATTCCCATTGCTCATCTGAAACTTCCTCACCCAGTTCTGCGGACCATCGCAGGTGCGCCGAGCATGAAACAACTGCCCGTTGCATACGTATACTGGTATACAATTTTGACACCAAATGTTTTTACCATCTTTAGAGCCAAGCAATAAGTGCAGGGGCGCTAGTGTTGCTGGCTCCTGCGGGAAATCAGGGAGAACTGACCGCATACCGTTGTAGACAAACATATAAAAAATATTCCAGAGGAGAGGACCGTTCGTCATGAAAGAAATGATCTGCAGAGCGGAACGTGCCCTCGTGAAATAAATCACCCCAGGTTGCAATATTAACCCGCACACACAGCTTATGAAAACCCTTTTCTTGCAGCAGTGGTATACTAGGATGATAGGTTAATAGTAACAATGGAGAGTATAGCAAGGGAGTATCTGATATATCTGTAATGCAATGCCAGGCATCCACCATGCCAGTGACTGTAGTAGGTGGTGTCGCTCGTGACCTAGCGGGGGCATATATAAGACCAGACTGTGGAATAGGGTCCGCGAGCCAATCTTCCATGGCAACTTGCGGCATGTACCTAGGAGGGTGTACCCAATAGTACGCATAGTGCGCCTGTGCACTAAGAAAATAAATCTCAAAGTCTGGTATGTCGAAACCCCACTGAGCATAGAGCCTTGTCAACGTAGACCATTGGAGCCGTGGTTGCTTCCCTCCCCACAAAAGACGTAACAGTTCAGTATGCAGAGTTTAAAAAAAAAAAGAGCCAGGGTGATAGGGAATATTCATGAATGAATATAGAAACTGCGGGAGGACAACTATTTTAATAAGAGAGGCCCGACCTGCAAGCGAGAGGGGGAGACAAATCCAGCGAGTGACATTGTCCGCCAGTCTCGTAATAGCTGTACCATAGTTGAGCCGCATGGTGGCTTCTCTATCTCCAGTCAGCTGAATACCTAGATAGCGCAGGTCTGCGCCGCACCACTCCAGGGGGAAATCCAGCACGAATTGGTCAACCGCAGGTGTTAGGGGAAAGAACTGGGATTTACTCCAATTCATATTAATCCCTGATAACCTGCTGAACACGAGGAATTCTCGCAAGATAGGGTTCACATTTTGTTGGGGTCTCTGATGTATAAGGTAATGTCATCCGCGTAAACGGATATCAAAATTTGACGCATACAGCAGTGAAATGCCCGGTCGCGATGATGCTGGCGAAGTTTATTGCCAATGGTTCGACCACTATGGCAAATAAAAGCGGGGATAACTGGCACCCCTGCCGCGTGCCCCTCGTTATGGGAAAAGCCGGCGAGAGGTGGCCATTGATTAGCACCTTAGCAGTGGGCTGCAGATATAGCAACTTAATCCAACAGAGGAACAGCTTAGGAAAACCCATGCATTGTAGAACTCCAATTAAATAATCCTACTCCACTGAGTCAAACGCCTTAGTGGCGTCTAAAAAAACTGCGGCCAGCGGGAAATCCGGCGCGACGTTCTGTACTAGAGAAAAAAGAGTGCGGAGAATATGAGTTGTTGCCCTACCTGGGATGAATCCCGATTGATTGGGTAAAATGAGTTTATCCAACAGGAGAGTTAGCCTATTAGTCAAAAGTTTGGCCAGTATTTTTGTATCACAATTGATAAGGGAGAGTGGCCTATAGGAGTCGCAAATCTCTGGGGCCTTTCCTGGTTTCAACAAAGAAGTGATCAGCACTTCACGCATCGAGGGGGGGAGTATTCTCTTTTCAAGGGATTCTTCATGGAGTTCCCTAAGGACTGGAGCCCAGATGTCTATGTACTGCTTATAGAATTCAGCGGAAATGCCATCCATACCGGGCGCCTTCCATTTTTAAACTGCATAATCGCCTCCCTAACTTCATCCAATTCGAAGAGGAGGCATAAAAACTCCCTTTGCGTATCGCTTAACCACCCAAGTGCAACGTCCCCCAGAAAACTGTCCATATCGAGCGAGCCGCTGCGTTGCATGGTGTACAGTGTTGTATAGTGTGAAGTAAAGGTATGAAGTATGTCAGGTGTGTCTCGGTAAACAGTACCCCCTGGCCCCTTAACTTCAAGGATATGAGTAGAGAAGCGCGGGTGTCTAATCACTCCCTGGCCTCTCGCCCTCTCAATACCTTCGGGCCACCCAATACCACCCCCTAAATTTAGCCTCACGTGCTGCGGTCTCCTCGTAATCTGATAACATCGCACGAAAATCAGTCTGTACCTGGCACATTTCCCCAGACTCCATCCATACCTCCAGCCCTCTCAGGTCCAGTTCCAACTTTCAAAGCCTTGTTTGGATATCCCTGATACGCCAAAGCTCTTTCCCATACAGTATCCCCGTATTGTGACCTTAAAGGCCTCCCAGATAATTTCCACATCGTCTACAGAGCCCTTATTTCTTGAGAAAAAATCTTGGATCTCTTCCACAAGCTTAGTACGAAAGACAACGTCCAATAGAGCAGTAGGCTGTAGCCGCCAACTAGGCCTAGGGGTGTCATTGCCTGGAAGTGTAAGTACTAGCTTAACGGGACAGTGATCGGAAAAGGTCCTAGCCAAGTGAAGTACCCTCTGAATAGCCTGGCTCAAACCCCTAGACAACAAACAATAGTCTAGTCGTGCCCACGTCACACCATGCGCCGTGAAGTGCGTGCCCGCCCCTGACCCGTGGGTGGGTGTGTGTAACGCCAGCTATCTATTAATCCCCCCTCTGCCATTATGCCCTGTAAGGACGCCTGAGAGTTAGTGTAGTGATGTGGTGAGGTATTAGAGTGATCCAGGGCTGGATTGATTGCAACGTTGAAATCACCACCCCAAATTACATGTGTGGATCCTATACCCACGACCCTGCCCCAGATGACATTAAAGAAGTCAGGCGTGTCAACATTGGGGCGTAGCAATTAACTATAGTTATGGAATCTCTACCCAAGCGGCCCCATATTCACACATAACGTCCCTGTGGATCGGTCAAGACACCTGCCAGTGCAAAGGGAGCTCGTTTCTTTATCAGGATAACTGTGCCCCTAGCATATGATGAGTACGAAGAGAAGAACCTGCCATCCGCCCACTTGCTAGCAAATGTACCCGGGGAGCGTGGATCTATGTTAGTCTCCTGGAGCAACACCACACTTATCTGTTGCCGATCTAAATACGCTAATACCTGCATCCAGCTTCCTCGGATCACCAAGGCCCCTAACATTCCAGGACATTATGTTCACTGAGTGTCTGTCCACTCCATCCACCATGTTTCGCCATGATATAATCACTGTTAGTGCACCACATTACGTAGTACCACAACCGGACATCCTGAGAAGCACCATAAAAGGAAATGAACCCCGAAGTACGTCTACCATGAAGTACGTTAATCCAAACCCATACCACCCCCCTACTGAAGCATCCCAATCATGCCAGTACTAAACAGCCCGCCCCTCCCGTATACCCAGTAAACAACTAGTGCTGCAAACTGTGACGGTCAGCGACCGGGTCTCATATGAGACAAAAAGGGGGATCACCCGCTGGGGGGTAGAAACCACTAGGTGGCCCACGGGTAACCCTTCGCCGTTCCAGGAACGCCTGTGATGTCAAAGACGTCTCCTAGTAGGCTTCAGGGGTGCCTGGTCAGTTCAATCTTCACGCCCCCATGTGGAGAGTTTCTTGACCAATCCAGTAAATGCCCCGTCGTGTCATGGATCATATGGTAGAAGCACATTCCATTCAATCGTAGGACCACATCCGCGCCACCGAGCAAGTGACCTGCTGAATATGACCTGCTGAATATCCAACAGTTGACGTAGTTATCAGTCCGAGGAAGGTGACTGTGATCTTGGCGAGCCCGCCTGTGTGGAAGATGCAGATGCCCGTTTCTTAATCTGTTTAAAGAAATCCTCGACCTGCTGGGGGCTAACGTAGATCATTTGTTTACCCGGATATGTGATCCGAAGTCGTGCTGGATAAAGAAGGGCATAATCAATTTGAGCCGCAGTTTTTGTTTCACTTGGAGGAATTTGCGTTGTTCCTACTGGACATGTGTAGTGAAGTCCAGGTACATTGTGAAAGAGATCCCTTCAAAATGCAGCTGCTTCCGCTCCCTTGCCACCTGCAGGGCCACATCATGATCCCTATAATTCAACAATCGCGCTATGATGGGACGGGGGGTACCGCCTGTGGGCGGTCTCGGTCCAAGAGAGCGATGGGCCCTTTCGACTATGCAGTGGGAAGATAACTGCTCCACCACCTCCAGCAACAATTTTTCGATGTATTGGTCCATCTTGCCCGTGTTGGTACTTTCCGGAATACCAATCACGCAAATGTTATTTCTCCGACTGCGCGCTTGGATATCCTAATTTTTCGCTGCTATTATTTCGAACAGCTTGTCCATCTGTGTGACCGTGTTGCGGAGGTGGCTCGTGGTATCTTCAGTCTCCGATATGCGATGCTCAGCTTCTTTATGCGCGTCTCGTGGCCCTCAAGCTTGTGGACCATCGCATCCATTTGCGTGACTAGAGTATCCATCTTATCAGCCATATTTGTAAACCCCTGTCGCACTTCCTGTAGGATGGCCTGCATGCCATCACCCTGCGTGGGATTAGAGTCCAGTGTGGAGCACTCTGAGCCATTATCCACTTCTGTGTTCTGCTGCCGCTGGCCTTTTTTCGCGTCAAATGTGAGGCGTGGCTGGCGCGTGTCAGGCTTGACCATAGCGCCATGTTAACAGTCTATTCCCAATGTACGCTGTAGGAGGGCCGTTGGTGTCAATGGTAGGGGGGGTGGTAACAGTCGGCGGTCACCCAGCGCAGTCTTCAGAGTGCCACCCAGGAGGTGTAGTTGGGATAGCCTAGTCCCTCCCGTCCTCAATTCTCTTGTGCCCTAGTGATAGAGCCCCCAGTCGTCAGGGGACACATAGGAGCCAATGCAGCAGCAGCGTGATCCCTCCTACACGGAAAACCACCCCGTCCTGTCTCCCGAGTGCCACCGCCTCAAATCCTCATCAGGATAAATAATCCGCGCTGTGAATTATCGCTGCGCTTCCTCCGCTCTCAATGCCTGCCACAGTGGGGAGCCTCCCGCATTCTGCTCTTTTGTAATTCCGTGCTCGTCACAGGCAGACAGCAAGGGCACACAGAAGCTATGGCTGCCACCTATGGCCGATCCGCCTCCCGTGTGGGACCCCAGGCCCGATACCTGCTGAGCCGCACCCACGTAGTCTGCCTCCTCGTAGCGCAAGTACTGGGACCCTCCGTGTCGCAGGCAGTCCAGGCTCGCAAGCTGTGCTGCAAAGGCACCCACCGCAGCTCCATCTCTGCCTGGGCAGCGCCGCGTCCCCGTCACCACGTGGGCACCGCGGCACTTGCGTGCCAGCTGTGCCCGTCGGGCAACTCCACACCCACACCGCGCAGGGTCTTTTCTCCGGGTGCGCACTCCGAAGGCTTCAGAGAAGAGGTCCCGCGACGATCCGTCCCCAAACTTATCGCACGGGTGCAATGAATTTTGGGTTCCACTTGTCGCCGTATTTCAGGGCAAACACTACATTGAAGGCAAGGATAATTGCAGGATGTCTGTGCCAGGCTGCGGGAGCCTCACTCCACGGCGGCCATTCCGCTCGTGTGCCACCTAGCGCCCCTTGTCTATTATCAGTTTTTTTAACTGTTTCATTGATTACAATGTTCATACTCTTATGTTTCTCAATTTATATGTTTCTCATGCAGATATCCACTGTAAGGTTATTGCTTTTATGCTTTGTCATTGCAATGTTTCAAAATGGTGGATTTATGCTGGGAGTGTTAAATGGTAAGTCTCCCACCATCTGCAAACGACAGTACGATTTTGGTACTGCTTGCTAATCTGATTCAGGCATGTGAATCTATGAAAGATACCCCAATACTGGATAAGAAAACAAGTTACTTACCTGTAACTACAGTTATCCAATATTGGTATCTTTCATAGATTCACATGCACCCACCCTCCTCCCCGGGGAACCAGTTCTCAGTGATTTTAGGGATATTTACTTCCCACTTGCGCTTGGAAAATCTGAGGAGAACTGCTTCTGTTGGGAGTGTTTTAGAGGGTGCTGATTGGTTGGAGCTTACTTTTGGTCCTTTTCCTATAAGGACGTAGATAGGCTCCTAAGATATAGCCTTTGGCCTCTTTTGGCTATTTATTACTTATGGCACTACTTTTGTATTTTACTGTGGGACTTCCATATCGACGACAGGGAATGATTCAGGCATGTGAATCTATTAAAGATACCAATACTGGATAACTGTAGTTACAGGTAAGTAACTTGTTTTCATCTGCCCCCCAGGTGGGGGGGCGGGCAGAAATCCCACTAGGCACCAGGAATTATTGTTTATTTTTTTTTAAATAAAAGAAGGATGGGGCCTGCCCTCAATGGGCATGCCAAAGCACCCACCCGCACATACCCTAACAAGTCTTTCTGCCCCCCGGGGGCAGATGGAGGTTATTACCCCTGATTTGCACCCCAGGGGGGCAGAAAGCCCTCTAGGAACCAGGGATTTTCTTTTTTTGCAATAGATAATTCTGATGTCTCCACAATACGTCTTGGTCCATTCCCTGTGCTGATACTTGGTCCACACACACAAGTGAGGGAGCTATTTTATTTGGAGCCCCGGGGCAATGCTGGGTGATAGGAAATCTGTGTCGGCCTGGTGATCCCACAATGAGGAAAATTCATTTTTTTAAGTTAAATTTGAGTTTGCAGGGGATTCTGAGTAGGAAAACGTTGAGAGATCCAAGCAAGCCACACCTCCCTGTCTCACCTGGATGTTTAGTTTTCAGAAACGTCTGGATTTGGTAGGTTTCCCAAGACAGAGGCCCAGCCCAGGACCAAAAAAGTAGGTCCCACCCTTGCAAAACCAGGTCATTTTGTGATAGATAATTCTGATGTCGCCACAAAATGTTTTGGGCCCTTCCTTGTTATTGGCACTTGGCCCACCCACACGAGTGAGGTAGCATTTTTATCGGGAGACCTGGGGGTAGGAATTCTGATGGATACATCTGCCAGTGGATTCCTCACCTTGTGAATATCCCCTGCGCCAGCAACATTCGGAAACTTTTGTAGCAGTCCACGCCGATGAGGTTGAAGACGACGTCACAGAGACACGGCTCCGCTCGCGACTCCGCTGACGTCACCGGCTCCATTAGAAGACCTCGTCGGCGTGATGACGTCAGTTCCCTTTTTTCCGCGCCGTCGACGCCAACGGATTTCGGGAATCGCTGTTGGTAGCTTTACTGTTACTTTGTGTTTTTCTGGGTTTCTCTGTTTCTCTTTCGAGAAAGATGTCGACAAGGAAGTCGGGCTTCAAGCCCTGTCATGAATGTGGCAAACACATGTCGATCACGGATCCACATGACGACTGTGTGTGGTGCTTGTCATCTGACCACGATGTGGATGGTTGTTCTTGCTGTCGCAAGATGAGCTCCAAGGCTCTAAAAGAAAGGGAGGCAAAACTCTTCATTGCCAGGATGAAAAAGGAGAAGAGAGGAAGAAGGAAGTCAAGGACGAGGTCGAGGTCTCGATCGAGGTCGGTGTCAAAGTCGACTTCGGGGCATGCTTCGCATGAACAAGTTACTTACGTTCGGTAACGCTTTTTCTGGTGGATACAGTATCTGCCTGTGGATTCCTCACCTTGTGAATATCCCCTGCGCCAGCAACATTCGGAAACTTTTGTAGCAGTCTACACCGATGAGGTCGAAGACGACGTCACAGAGACACGGCTCCGCTCGCGACTCCGCTGTCGTCACTGGCTCCATAAGAAGACCTCGTCGGCGTGATGACGTCAGTTCCGCCCTTTTTTCCGTGCCTTCGAGGCACACGGACGAACTGACAGCAATATATACACAGTATACACAGTACATAATATATAAAGCAACATACACAGTGTGGAGAAAAAGTAGAAAGGCAAAAGAAATAATATAATGCCTTTGACAGTAACAAAACACATTTTGAAATACCATTAATAGAATTACAGGTATAGAAGGATGGACAACGGGGAGGCGGGTGGGTCAGTGAGGAATCCACAGGCAGATACTGTATCCACCAGAAAAAGCGTTACCGAAGGTAAGTAACTTGTTCTTCTGATGGATACATCTGCCAGTCGATTCCTCACCTTGTGAATAGAATCCCACAGCAGTCCCCACTCCCGGAGGAGGGTGTCCACCCTTCTATACCAGAAAGTCCTGAAGGACGGAACGTGCAAAGTGTCCGTCCCTCCTCACCTCGGTGTCCAAGCAATAATGTTTTGCGAAGGTGTGGAGGGAGGCCCAAGTTGCCTCCCTACAGATGTCCTCCACAGGAACTCCCCTAGACAAAGCAGAATTGGAAGACTTTGCTCTAGTGGAATGAGCCCTTAAACCCTCTGGAGGTTCCTTACCAGCCAGGGAGTAGCATATCTTGATGCACAAGACAATCCATCTGGAAAGGGTGCGCTTGTGCACCGCTCTGCTTTTCCTGCAGCCAACAAAGCCCACGAAGAGCTGGTCATCGACTCTAAAGTCTTTTGTCCTGTCCAGGTAGAAGCTCACCGCCCTCTTAGGGTCCAAGCGGTGAAGTCTCTCCTCCTCCTTGGAAGGGTGAGGGAGAGGATAGAAGGTAGGAAGGGTAATGGACTGCCCCAGATGGAAGGGAGTTACCACCTTAGGCAGAAATGCAGCCCTGGTCCTGAGTACCATTCTTTCAGCATGAATGGTCAAGAACGGGGGTTTTGAACTAAGAGCTTGAAGCTTACTTACCCTCCTTGCCGAGGTGATTGCAACGAGAAAAACCGTCTTAAGAGACAACAGTCTCAAGGGACACTTGTGTAAGGGCTCTAAGGGAGAACCCATAAGATAAGTCAAGACAAGGTTTAAGTCCCATTGAGGCACAATAAAGGGAGTAGGAGGGAACCTGTTTGTGAGGCCCTTAAGAAAATGAAGAACAATAGGTGATTTGAATGATGACGGCTGATCCGGCAAGCAAAGGAAAGCCGAAAAAGCCGATAAGTATCCTTTTACAGTAGCCACAGCAAAGCCTTGCTGAGCAAGAGAAAGGGCAATCTGCAGAATGTCAGATAAACAAGCCTTCAAAGGATCAATTGACTTCTCTCCACACCAGAGAACAAATTTAGACCACCTATAGGAATAGATAGATTTGGTGGAATGACGGCTGGCAGACAAAATTACATCTACCACATCAGATGGGAGAGAAAAAGAGTTCCGGTTGCCCCGTTCAATCTCCAGGCATGAAGGTGTAAGCTCTGGAGGTGGGGGTGTAGAACCTGCCCCTCCGATTGCGAGAGGAGGTCTGCCCTGAGAGGGAGACGGAGCGGAGGGCACGAGGAGAGGTGGAGAAGATCTGAATACCACATCCTTCTTGGCCAATCCGGGGCTATCAATATGACTTGGGCCCGGTCTTGGCGAATCTTCCTCAGAACCCGAGGAATCAAGGGTATTGGAGGAAACGCGTAAAGGAGTCGTGAGCTCCAACTCAACTGAAATGCGTCCCCCAACGCTCTCTGCATCGGATACTGGAGACTGCAGAATGACGGGCAGTGAGCATTCTCATGAGTGGCGAACAGGTCCACCCGAGGAGTTCCCCACGTCCGAAAGACGTGACGAACCACCTCCAGATGGAGCCTCCACTCGTGGTCGGCAGAGAACTGCCGACTGAGAGTGTCCGCACGCACGTTCAGCACCCCGGCCAGATGATTTGCCATCAGACAAATCCGATGGTCCTGAGCCCAGGACCATAGACGCAGGGCCTCTCTGCAGAGACAAAGAGACCCCACTCCTCCCTGCTTGTTGACATACCACATCGCGGTAGTGTTGTCTGTCAGGACTTGAACAGACTGACCGCGAAGGGAAAGGAGGAAAGCCTTGAGAGCTAAACGAATCGCCCGCAATTCCAGAAGGTTGATGTGAAGCAACCTTTCCTCTGGAGACCAAAGACCCTTGATCTCCAGATCCCCCAGATGCGCACCCCACCCTAAAGTGGATGCATCCGTTATCACTGTGGCCACCGATGGAGGTAGATGGAAGGACTTTCCTTGGGACAGATTGCCCTCCACGCTCCACCAAGACAGATCCGCTGCAGCTTCTCTGGAGATACTCACAGACTCCCTGAGATCTCCTTTGTGCTGATACCACTGCCTGCAGAGGTACCACTGGAGCGCCCTCATGTGCTAGCGAGCATGGTTGACCAACAGAATGCAGGAACCAAACAGACCGAGCAGGCGAAGGACCTTCAGGACTGGAACGACCGCTCCATTGCAAAATAAAGGAATCATTTCCTGTATGTCGAGAATCCTTTGAGGAGGAGGGAATGCTCGACACACAGTAGTGTCCAGTACCGCACCTATGAACAGGTTGCGCTGAGAGGGCACCAGGTGAGATTTGGGCACGTTTATCGAAAAACCCAATTTGAACAACAGCTGAGTCGTATCCTGCAGATGATGTAGCACCTTCTCTGGCGACTCCGCTTTGATCAGCCAGTCGTCCAGATAGGGGAAAACGGAAATCCCCGACCTTCTGAGATGGGCTGCCACCACTGCCATCACCTTTGTGAAGACTCGGGGTGCAGTAGTAAGACCAAACGGAAGGACCGCAAACTGATAATGTTGCGACCCTACCGTAAACCGGAGATACTTCCTGTGCGACTTCAGGATGGGGATGTGGAAATACGCATCCTGCAAGTCGATCGACACCATCCAGTCCTCCTGATTCAGCGCTTGAAGAACCTGCGCAAGGGTGAGCATCTTGAACTTCTCTTGCTTCAGATAAAGATTCAAGATCCTGAGGTCCAATATTGGACGCAATCTGCCGTCCTTTTTCGGAATCAGAAAATACCGGGAGTAGCATCCCTAACCCCTCTCCTGCTCTGGAACCACCTCTATCGCACCTTTCTGTAGTAACTTCAGGACTTCCTCCTGTAGGAGAAGACGATGGTTCTCTGAGCAAGCCCCTTGACAAGGAGGGTAATTTGGAGGAAATTCCCGAAAGGGAAGGGCATACCCATTTTCTACAAGATCTAGAACCCAAAGATCTGTAGTTACAGATTCCCAATCTTGTAGAAAATGGGTAAGCCGGCCCCTCACAGGACCAACATGATCCAGAATGGCAGATCCAGGGCTGCTTTGCGGTGGTGGGAGGGGCTGAAGAGGAAGAGGAAGAGGAGGAGAGCTGACGGCCACGTGAGCGACCCCTGATTCTACCTCTGTATCCTTTAGACAAAGAGCCTTGCTGTTGGGTCTGCCTGTAGGAACGAAAGGTTGCCCTTCCGAAACCTCTGTACCTTTTAAACGACCCCCTTGACTGGGATTGAAGGCCCAGAGACTTAGCCATAGCCTTGCTCTCCTTAAAACGTTCAAGAGCAGCATCTGCCTTTTTGCCAAACAAACCAGATCCATCAATTGGCAAGTCCAACAGAGTCGACTGTACATCCGGGGAAAACTCCGAAGATTTCAGCCACGCACCCCTCCTGGTGGCAACAGAAGATCCCATGACCCTTGCCACTGAATCCGCCGTGTCCAGCCCACTTTGGATCACCTGGCATGCTGCTGCCTGGGCCTCCGTCAAGATCTCATTAAAACCAACCCTATCCTCCTCAGATAGTTTTGGTGCCAGTTTCTTAGCAGAATCCATGAGCGCATGAACATAGCGTCCCAAAAGGCAAGTGGCATTTGTTGATTTTAGTGCCATGCTGGCCAATGAAAAGACCTTTTTGGCCGACTGGTCCAGCTTTTTAGCCTCTCTGTCCCCTGGAACCTGAGGAAAAGCACCCTTGGATTTCCCTGAACAAGCCGCCTGAATCACCAGGCTCTCAGGCGATGGGTCCGATGTCAAGAACTCAGGGTCCCCTGGAGCCGCTCTATAACTCCTAGCAACCGTCTTAGAGACTGCGGGAGCAGAAAAAGGCTTACGCCACACCTCCAACACAGGGTCAATAATGGCCTCATTAAAAGGCAACAACGGTTCCAAAACTGCAGTAGGAGAATGCAATACTTCAGTCAAAATGTTTGATTTGAACTCCATAGTTGGCAACTGAAGATCAAGCAGTTCTGCAGCCTTCCTGATGACTGCATGATATGGAGCCACATCCTTCGAGGGTTCATCGGAAGGTGGTGCAATTTCCCACTCAGGAGACAAATCCAGACCACTAGCCTCTTTAAGCTCCTCAAACACCTCTTCAGACTCCACCAGCTCCCCTTCTTCTGCTTCTACCAGAAGGTACCTTCGCTCATCAACCACTCTCTGAGCCTCCCTTCTGGACCGAATCCGTACAAGCGGCGTCGGCGGCGCTGTGTTCGAATCCGACAAAGGAGAAGAGAGGAAGAAGGAAGTCGAGGTCTCGATCGAGGTCGGCGTCGAAGTCGACTTTGGAGCATGCTTCGCGATCCAAGAAGCACAAGAAGAAGAGGAGGCACTCTTCTCGACATCACTCGGACAAGAGTTCGGCTCCGAAGTTGAAGTCACCAACTCGACGCCGAAAGGACTCTGTGTCTCCATCACCCGTTCCGGATTCGCCTCCTGGTCCTTCTTCTCCAGTGGCTTCGCCGGCTCCGGCTACTTCTCCGGCTCCGGTTCCATCTCCGACGCCGGTTCCATCTCCGGCTCCGGATTCATCTTCAATATATTCTGAAAATAATGTTAAAAAGGGCCGCATATTAGCACTCTGTCATAGACACATTATATGCCTAAGCATAGACCTAAGCCAAGTGTGTATATCTCCTAGTAGTGAAACATATGGCAATGTTTGTACAGTATGATATACCTAATCGAATCATACCGAATAGTAAAGGTACGTTGGAAAACTTGCAAAATCAACAAGTCGCACCCTGTCTCCTGTACATTAGTCACGGTAACTTCAAATTCTAATACTGAGTCAATTGAGATCCTGTATTAAATATAACCTTATTAAAAAACGGAACATTTCCTTTTAAACGCTCTGCTACCACTCCAAAGTAATTAAATTGGACTTAATAGTAGATAAAATCCCTACTATAATTACTAACAGTTCTTATGTATGACGTCCTAACCGATATCAAAGATGCGTTTTGCTTCTATCAAATAAGCCTAGTAAGGGCAAGTGCCACAAGAGTCATATGAAAAATAAAAAGCTCCTCCGGTATTTTCGCTAATCTTACAAGTAAGTTGGTTAAATGCTTGCATGGGTCCTGGTTGTACAATAAGCTACGAACTCCGCATTATAGCTGATAGATATCCAGTAAACACAAGCTACATCCTCCGTCCTCTTACCGTTGTGGTGCTCGTGTAGTCTGCGACGTCGCTCCTCGCGTCTCCCCGAGTGAAGGGCGCGGTGGAGACCGCACGCCATTACTGTGAATATATCGGCTCACCAACGTGGTGTTATAAAAATAGAAGGCGGACTACGAGTATTCTGTCTCGCCGGTGCAAAGTAGTAGAGAGGGGACTTGCTACGTATTGTTATTAATACGGCGACCATATTTAAGTTTAAGAAGCAGCCAAAGTGGATAATAGATATTAAAATGGTCATAGGAAAGTTATGAGAATGAATTATAAGAGGAGGATCCTAGTAATTGGCTGATAATGAAAATTAAGATAGAGGCTCAAAAGGTTCTTGTAGTACCGATATTTCTAAAGTGAGCTAAGTATAAGTATTTTCTGATAAGTACCTTGGTGCCAGTTCATGCAAGCAGTGAGTGTGAAATTCTGTTAGTGCTCTTATCACGTGATTTTGTCTCTCGCATCATATGTGATAGGTAGCTATATTTTATTTATGAATTGCATTGTATGAAGGTCATCTCTTCCATCTATGGGTTAAATGAATTTTCTTACATGTATAGGGTATGAATGTTATGAAACGTCACATAGTCATTTGGCATGAATACCATATTGAATCGTAAATATAACTTTCATATGATATCAGTAATACATTTCAAAAGGAAAAAGGCCTTTGTACATTGTGCGCTCATTAGCATAATCACCCATGATGTTAGGATACTTTATTGGGAGAAGATTTCAGGTATTTCTTGCATTAGGATTATCTCCTTAGAAAATAATGCAGCTCATGGTCAATATTAAGCCCTATTTCTGTACTCCTCAATCGAAGGAACCACAGAGCTTCGTGTCTGCGGAGGGCCAGTTCCCTGTTGCCGCCTCTTGGATGTCTGTGGGTCTGTTCTGTACCGAAGTATTCAAAACGTTTGTGAGTAGTCTGTGCGGGACATTGTGTTATATGTGCAGCGATTGGATATCTAGAATCTTCCTGTTTCACAGCCCTCATATGTTCATTAATTCTTTCTCGTAATGTTCTGATGGTGCTTCCCACATATCTCTTGGTGCATTTACATTCAATGATATAGACTACATATTTTGTCAGGCAGTTGATGTTTGACTCTATTTTGTGTGACTCGTCATAGGGACCCTTGAATTCTATTTTGTGGTTGCTTGCCCACTTGCATGCGCTGCATGTGTTGCAGCCATAAAAGCCCCAACTTCATTGTTAACCAGTTTTCTTTTTTCTCAGCTCACCAAGAGATATGTGGGAAGCACCATCAGAACATTACGAGAAAGAATTAATGAACATATGAGGGCTGTGAAACAGGAAGATTCTAGATATCCAATTGCTGCACATATAACACAAACTGCTTTCAATTGTTGCTTACAGTATGCTATTATATCAACTGTGAAAATTTTTCTATGTGTGCTGGGGATAATCTTTTGAAATTGCTGCTAGCCACGGCTGGCAATCCTCTGGGGGGTTTAGTGGTATCCCTCACCCTTAAGCACCGTTATCGATATTGACATAGTACATATACTCATATGAGAATTTCCTGACTGGCGCCATTTTCCTATCTCCTACCACTACCCTGTAATTATCTCCAGAGAAGCTGCAGCGGATCTGTCTTGGTGGAGCGTGGAGGGCAATCTGTCCCAAGGAAAGTCCTTCCATCTACCTCCATCGGTGGCCACAGTGATAACGGATGCATCCACTTTAGGGTGGGGTGCGCATCTGGGGAATCTGGAGATCAAGGGTCTTTGGTCTCCAGAGGAAAGGTTGCTTCACATCAACCTTCTGGAATTGCGGGCGATTCGTTTAGCTCTCAAGGCTTTCCTCCCTTCCCTTCGCGGTCATTCTGTTCAAGTCCTGACGGACAACACTACCGCGATGTGGTATGTCAACAAGCCGGGAGGAGTGGGGTCTCTTTGTCTCTGCAGAGAGGCCCTGCGTCTATGGTCCTGGGCTCAGGACCATCTGATTTGTCTGATGGCAAATCATCTGGTCGGGGTGCTGAACGTGCGTGCGGACAGTCTCAGTCGGCAGTTCTCCGCCGACCACGAGTGGAGGCTGCATTCGGAGGTGGTTCGTCACGTCTTTCGGACGTGGGGAACTCCTCAGGTGGACCTGTTCGCCACTCACGAGAATGCTCACTGCCCGTTATTCTGCAGTCTCCAGTATCCGATGCAGGGAGCATTGGGGGACGCGTTTCAGTTGAGTTGGAGCTCACGACTCCTTTACGCGTTTCCTCCCATACCCTTGATTCCTCGGGTTCTGAGGAAGATTCGCCAAGACCGGGCCCAAATCATATTGATCGCCCCGGATTGGCCAAGAAGGTTGTGGTATTCAGATCTTCTCCACCTCTCCTCGTGCCCTCTGCTCCGTCTCCCTCTTAGGGCAGACCTCCTCTCGCAATCGTAGGGACAGGTTCTACACCCCCACCTCCAGAGCTTACACCTTCATGCCTGGAGATTGAACGGGGCAACCTGATCTCTTTTTCTCTCCCATCTGATGTGGTAGATGTAATTTTGTCTGTCAGCCGTCATTCCACCAAATCTATCTATTCCTATAGGTGGTCTAAATTTGTTCTCTGGTGTGGAGAGAAGTCAATTGATCCTTTGAAGGCTCGTTTATCTGACATTCTGCAGATTGCCCTTTCTCTTGCTCAGCAAGGCTTTGCTGTGGCTACTGTAAAAGGATACTTATCTGCTTTGTCGGCTTTCCTTTGCTTGTCGGATCAGCCGTCATTATTCAAATCACCTATTGTTCTTTGTTTTCTTAAGGGCCTCACAAACAGGTTTCCTCCTACTCCCTTTATTGTGCCTCAATGGGACTTAAACCTTGTCTTGACTTATCTTATGGGTTCTCCCTTCGAGCCCTTACACAAGTGTCCCTTGAGACTGTTGTCTTTTAAGAAGGTTTTTCTCGTTGCAATCACCTCGGCAAGGAGGGTAAGTGAGCTTCAAGCTCTTAGTTCAAAACCCCCGTTCTTGACCATTCATGCTAAAAGAATGGTACTCAGGACCAGGGCTGCATTTCTGCCTAAGGTGGTAACTCCCTTCCATCTGGGGCAGTCCATTACCCTTCCTACCTTCTATCCTCCCCCTCACCCTTCCAAGGAGGAGGAGAGACTTCACCGCTTGGACCCTAAGAGGGCGGTGAGCTTCTACCTGGACAGGACAAAAGACTTTAGAGTCGATGACCAGCTCTTCGTGGGCTTTGTTGGCTGCAAGAAAGGCAGAGCGGTGCACAAGCGCACTCTTTCCAGATGGATTGTCTTGTGCATCAAGATATGCTACTCCCTGGCTGGTAAGGAACCTCCAGAGGGTTTAAGGGCTCATTCCACTAGAGCAAAGTCTTCCAATTCTGCTTTGTCTAGGGGAGTTCCTGTGGAGGACATATGTGGGCCGCAACTTGGGCCTCTCTCCACACCTTCTCAAAACATTATTGCTTGGACACCGAGGTGAGGAGGGACGGACACTTTGCTCGTTCCGTTCTTCAGGACTTTCTGGTATAGAAGGGTGGACACCCTCCTCCGGGAGTGGGGACTGCTGTGGGATTCTATTCACAAGATGAGGAATCCACTGGCAGATGAATCCATCAGAAGAACAAGTTACTTACCTTCGGTAACGCTTTTTCTGGTGGATACAGTATCTGCCTGTGGATTCCTCACTGACCCACCCGCCTCCCCGTTGTCCATCCTTCTATACCTGTAATTCTATTAATGGTATTTCAAAATGTGTTTTGTTACTGTCAAAGGCATTATGTTATTTCTTTTGCCTTTCTACTTATTCTCCACACTGTGTGTGTTGCTTTATATATTATGTACTGTGTATACTGTGTATATATTGCTGTCAGTCCGTCCGTGTGCCTCGAAGGCACGGAAAAAAGGGCGGAACTGACGTCATCATGCCGACGAGGTCTTCTTATGGAGCCGGTGACGTCAGCGGAGTCGCGAGCGGAGCCGTGTCTCTGTGACGTCGTCTTCGACCTCATCGGCGTGGACTGCTACAAAAGTTTCCGAATGTTGCTGGGGCAGGGGATATTCACAAGGTGAGGAATCCACAGGCAGATTCTGTATCCATCATAAAAAGCGTTACCGAAGGTAAGTAACTTGTTCGTTTGTGTCGGTCTGATGATCCCACCATTGTTGCACATAGAAATGTGAGGAAAATTTGTTTTATTTTAGCTAAATATGAGGTTTGCAGAGGATTCTGGGCAGGAAAACATTGGGAGATCCATGCAGGCAAACACCTACCTAGACCCCCTCCCCCCCCCCGGTGTCTAGTTTTCAGAAATGCCTGGTTTTGGTAGGTTTCCCTATATGCCCGCCGAGCCTGGGTCCAAAAACGTAGGTGACTCTCGCGCAAAAACAAAGTCTTTTTTGTGATCGATAATTGTGAAGTCTCCACAGAATGTTTAGGGACATTTCCTGTTATAGGCAGTAGGTTTACCCATACAAATGAGGTACCATTTTTATCTGGAGACTTCTGGGAATGCTGGGTGGGCAGAAGTTTGTGGCTCCCTCAGATTCCAGAACTTTCCATCACAGAAATGTGGAATGTTTTTTTTTAAACGAAATTTGAGGATTGCAAGGGATTCTAGGTAACCGGAACTGGTGCGATCCACACAAGTCACCCCATCCTGGATTCCCCTGGGTGTCTAGTTTTAAAAAAAATTACAGTTTTGCTATGTTTCCCTAGGTGCTGACTGAGCTAGGGTCTCAAATCCATAGCTAGGCACATTGCGAAAAAACGGTCTGTTTTGGCTGGCAAGATGTGATGTGTCCACGCTGCGTCTTTGGGCTGTTTCCTGTCACGGGCACTAGGCCTACCCACACAAGTGAGGTAGGGAAACTTAGAATAGTAGAACAAGTGTTATTTCCAATTGACTTTCTATGCATTTCTCTGTATTTCGTGCCCATTGCGGAAATACATAGGTGTCCTTAATACCTATTTTTCAAATGAATTGCTGTATACCCAGTACACAATGAAAAACCATTGCAAGGTGCAGCTCAGTTATTGGCTCTGGGTTCCTCAGGTTCTTGGTGAACCTACAAGTCCTGTATATCCCCACAACCAGAAGAGTCCAGGGGATGTAACAGCATACATTCCAAGAGTTCTGTATGACTTCAATGGAAGCGATTTTCTCTCTGATGCCAGAAGACAAAGGTCAACCAGTTGTGTAGTAAAATAAAATAAATCTTTCATATTTCCATTGGACACCATGATTGAGGTCTGCCTACCTAATGGCTAGCACAGTTTAGAGAAAGAATCTCTTTACCTTTCTCAATTTTCTGGTTATTAAACTTTAAGTATAAGTTAAAGGCATTTTACCGTTCCCCCATTGAGAGAGCTTGATTTCAACGAGACTGCAATATTGCTTAAAGAATGTTTTTAAATATGTGCCTGATCTAGTTCTTCTTGGGGGTAAAGTTACATTTTATGAATTCTATACCTTTAGCTCAGATGTAGCTCATTGCGGGGGTGCGTGGCCAACTACATGGCCGGGTAGCTGCATTTTGTGCGTACTCCGCCGGCCCGACCAAAATCCTGTAGGTATCCTGTTCCTCCTTGCCATATTAACACCTCACCATAAATCGGAAGGCATGCGTAACGAGTGAAGAGCCTGGTGGGGTGTTTTATGGTGATTTTCGTCTGGATTTGAGACCTTTATGGAGCGATGGTCGATGCACGGTCTTCCAAGATGGCGGCTGCAGCGGAATAGCCGAGGCTGGAAGCCGGTGCTGCGGTGCTCTCCTCGGGGTAGCAGTGTTGAGCCTTACCGACAGAGGGCCGAGGCGACTTCGATCGGCACTGCGACGCGCCTTGATTCGCCACTGAGGCAGCGACACCAGTGGTAAGCGGCTGCCCTCTGGGATCCTAATACGGTCACGGCGTTGCCGAATCTGAAGGAGAGGGAGCTGATAGTGGCGGGGCTCTCCCCCGCACAGACGACAGAGAGACTCTTGTGGTTTTAGCGGCAGTCGTCGGAGACTACTCCCCACGGCTGCAGACTAATCGTTGGTGCTGCGGGGGAGTGCCTGGCCCATTGTGTCTCCTGGACTTGCGGGAGCGTGGCTCCATTGTGCTGGATCAAGCGGGGTGACTTGGGTGAGATGCTGCGAGCCTTGACGTTCCCATGGGCGGCTGCTATCAACACTTGTGCTGAATGGTTGGGCCGGAGGTACGCTCAGGTGGTGAACTGTCCTTTTGGTGAAACAACTCCTGGAAGTGCGCACGTTATCGCTTCCCTGCCAGTGCGCACAGCCATATTGGTGCTCTGCCTGACAAGGTGCGTGAGGGCTGCTGAATCCTGACTGATGGGCAAGTAGTGCAAGTCAATTTGGTATCTAAAACTTTGGGGTGTGCAGCGCTCTCCTGTGACAGTCTGGTGGATGCCGCGCATGTGCGGACTCCGAGGGCAGACGAGAGAAGTGGATGAGACCCACCCGTGTCCTGTGGAAATAAAGCCGGTGCAAGGGGCAGATCCAAGATTGATCCTGTGGGGAATCTGAGGAGCTGAAACGTGAGTAGGAATCTTATGGCCTGAGTTGTGGGGGCACCAACAGCCGGCCAAATAGAGGCGGCACCTTCGGAGAGGAGTGTGGCGGACTATTTCTCCACTGGACAGCCTGCCGAGAGTAATGTTAATACACAGCTGAGACTTTTTACTGCCTTGTCGGCGGAGACGCGGTTGCCCTAAGGGCTTAATAGCGGCAGGGGGTGAGAAGTGTGGGGCCACCAAGCATTGTAGTAGATGATAAAGTTGAGAGAACTACAAGGCGGCAGCCTACCAACGGCATAGTTCAGATGGCGAAGGATAAGGAGCCTAAGACCGCCAAACTGGGGAAATTGGACCGCTTCACTAAAGTAATACCAACGCCTCTAGGGACAGAGGGAGACTCGACTCCCTGACCAGACACGGATGCGATACTACAGGCAATTCATGCGTCTGGAGAAAGCCTGGAAGGTAAGATACCGGAGGTGGGGACAGAGGTTTCCTTTCTGCGCCAGGATCTGCGAAAGGTTTCCGAAAGAGTTACTGAGGTGGAACAGCGTGTGTCGGGACTGGAGGACTCTTCACGAACCACAAGTAAAGAAGTAACAGGACTTATGGCGACAGTAAAAGAGGTGGCTTGCAGAGTCGATGACGCTGAAAACAGAGCCCGCAGGAATAACCTGCGATTTATAGGTTTTCCAGAAAATGTGGAACGTTCTGGTCCGGGACACTTTCTACTGACATTTCTTAATAATACTCTTCCGAAGACACAATTCTCATCATGCTTCATCATAGAACGAGCGCACAGGATGACTGGGGTCCGACCGCAGCCGAGAGCTCCTCCTAGACCATTGATAGCCCGGTTCTTGAATTTTAAGGACCGAGATCTTATACTCAGTGAGTTACGGAAGAAGGGAGAGATCAAATATAAAAACACTAGAATGATGGTGTTCCCTGATTACTCACGGGATGTACAAAAATTGCACGGGATGTACAAAAATTGCAACGCACCTTTGGTCCCGTAAAAGTGAAACTTTGCGTGCTCGGGTTCCAGTACATGCTGTTTTTCCCTGTCAAACTTCAAGTTATCTTTCAGAATACTGCGCAATTTTTTCCAGTCACCGGAAGAGGCATGGTCCTCGGTTGAAGAGAGGCCTCGATTGAGGCCGGGGTTGCCTCTCACTGCGGCCTTGCCGGTTGACAAGGCACCGAGCTCCAGTTGGGAAAAACCTAAGGAACGGCGGTGGAGACAAGTGTTGAAATGACGGACCTCCATTAGAGCTACACCGGCGAGGTCCATGGGGCTTAGGGAGCGGAAACCTACCGTATCGGACACAGATGATGACACAGCTCTGGAATGTGCATCTCGTACGTCGCGGAGATCGAATGACAATGGAGACTCCGACCAGTCAGAGAGACAGGAATCCGTGGGCACCGACAGTGAACACCCTCTTTTGGAGTGCATTCAGCAGATGGAAGCTTCAGGCCCGAACCCTCTGGGTAATGACCTTCAACCGCTGCAGTCACACAGCAATGGCGAAGAGGAATGACGATTTGGGGCTAGACGCCCGCATAGAGACGCTGCAGGACTCCCGAGGCTTGGTTAACATTTGGGACCATTACCAGGCTAATGGAAAGTATACAGTGGGTTGTTACTACTGTACGGCATTCTAGTTGAGTGAATAGAGAAGGGGGGGTTACAGACCTCTGGGTAGTTTCCCGCACCAGTGTTGTCACGTTGATGAAATTGGGGGTGGTGGGGGTGCCTGCAGTGTGTGGGGAGTTTGGTTTGGTTCACATGCATGAATACAGATACAAAGAAGAAATGGCACAGTCTGGGTGGTGTTCAGGGACTAGAGTGGACGGGGGAAGTTCAAGCTTTTGTTGAAGTATTATACATGACTACGGGTATTGAACAGAAATGGTACTGTTGGGGTGTTGTTCAGTGATCGCGGATGATATACCACACCTGTTTATACCATGGCCAGAGGAGAATACACGGTAATAACGTGGAACGCCAATGGGCTAGGGAATCAAATTAAACGTGGGCTGGTATCTAACTACCTTAAAAGACTTAAACCAGACATTATATTATTACAGGAAACACATCTTTTGGGTCTACATTGTTCGTTTTTGGAAAGGGAGCAATACACCACCCTGGCACATGCAGGTTTCACTCGGGGCCGAGAGGCGTGGCAATCCTTGTTAGTCACCCCCCTTCCGGGTCACTCGACGATGGGAAGACCTAGAAGGAACTTATGTAGCGGTCCACGGTATCTGGAACCACACGCCGTGGTTCATAATTAGTGTCTATGCTCCCCCACGTCTCCAGCAACGTACGCAAGATAAATTAGCGGACCACCTCTTACAGGCTGGCCCTGCCACACATATTGTTGGGGGAGACTTTAACGATGTGAGTGATCCCTCCCTAGACTGTACACTAACACATACAGGGCCATATGAGGCTACTGCACTGGCGAGATTCCAGGCGACCCTTGGGTTAATTGACCTCTGGAGGCACCACCATCCGTCCACGCGTGCAAATTCGTATTTTTCCAGAGCCCATAGGGTGTTTTCCAGGCTAGACTACCTCTTTGCCTCAGCTGGAGAGATTAAACATGTAGAAGAGTGGGAATATTTGGCCAGAGGTATCTCGGACCACTCACCGCTCTATTTGAAGGTGGGGAGGAGAAGGGCAGGACATGGTACTTCATGGAGACTGAAGGATGAACAGGTTGCCAAAGAACTTAGAGTGGACACGGAACTCTACTTCCGAGAATACGATGGCTCGGTGTAATCAGCTGTCACTCTTTGGGAAGCTTTTAAAGCGGTGATACATGACAGAGCCCAAAATTTCATTGCCCATCAAAAGCGGTGGAAACTTCAAGAGCTTCTGATGTTAGAACACAGGCTGGTAGATGTCGAAAACAGGGGGGCCCCCACACTGAATGCACATCTCCTTCACCAGATTGACATTACTAGAAGGGAGTACCAAGCGCTGGTTACCAAGGAGATACGGGCGCACCAGCTCGCAGTTCAACATCGACTATATGAGACTGGAGATAGAGCGGGTAAACTGTTGGCATGGTTGTACAGGAAGGAACAAGAATCCAGATGGGTTATGTCTATTAGGGAATTAGGCAAGATCTACACCATGACCCAAGACATTGTCGGGGCCTTTGCCCGATACTACACAGCGCTTTATGCAGCTCAGACGCAGGTTAGCGAGGCACAAATAACCTGCTACCTTGAAGGTATTGAACTCCCTTGCCTCGCCCCAGAGGAGAGGGTGGGGCTTGACGGAGATATTACGCTTGAAGAGGTAACAGAGGCTATTGGTCGACTGAAAATGAGGAAAACCCCTGGCCCTGATGGCCTCCTGGGAGAATTCTTTGAACAACATAGTACCCTTCTGGCCCCGCATCTACTTCAGATGTTTAAAGATTCCAAAGATAATGGGATACTCCCTGCGGACCTCAGAATGGCAACAGTGGTGGTGATACCCAAGGCGGGAAACCGCCAGACGAATGTGGGTCGTATCGTCCCATTTTGTTGTTAAACATAGAAATCAAAATACTGGCTACTATCCTTGCTACACGTCTCTTAAACGTCATTACTTCTTTGATTCACGATGATCAATCTGGTTTTATGCCAAAACGAGCCACACGTTATAACTTAAGAAGGGTGGCCAATTGGATGGATGCCGTTCGAAAACGAGAGGAGTCACACTTGCTCTTGTCCCTTGACGCTGAAAAGGCGTTTGACACCATCCACTGGCCTTTTATGTGGCACGCTCTGGAAAAGTTTGGATTTGGTCCGGGTTTCAGGGACTGGGTGGTGCTGCTGTATACTGAACCTAAGACTAGGGTTCGGGTTAATGGAGCTTTATCAGAAACCTGGCTGATTCAAAGAGGGACTAGACAGGGATGCCCCCTTTCCCCCCCCTTATTTTTTTCTCTTATCCTGGAGCCACTAGCCTGTGTCATTAAAGCCTCCCCGGGGTTGTGCGGGTTTGTAGTTGAAGCCAGATTGCTAGACGAAGAACGCTTATCTCTATATGCGGACGACATTTTACTATATGTGATGGACCCGAGAGAGAAACGTCCTCAAATCCTACAGATTTTTTAGACCTACGGGCGTCATGCGGTATATAAAATGAATTGGTGTAAGTCTACCCTATACCCAATTGGCGGGGTGGTGGAGCCCCAGACGTTTCCTGGTTGTTTGCGCTGGTCGACAGAGGGGTTTACATATCTTGGCCTCTATATCACTACCGATGTAGCAGCGAACCTAACGCGTAACGTCAGGAGGGTACTTCTAAATTTTCAAGAAGACTTTAAGCGATGGAGAAGACTTCCCTTAACCATTATGGGAAGGGCTGCTATGTACAAAATGATTACACTCCCCCAGTTGCTCTATATGCTACAAAACACTTGTTGCAAAATTCCAGACACAATGTTCAAACACATAGATAGCGAATTGCGCTTGCTCCTATGGGACGGGGCTTATCCACATGTGGCACTTCAAACTCTACAAAGAAATCCATATAATGGGCGTTTGGCCCTCCCAGACATCAGGGCATACTACAGAGCGTCCTACCTTATTGTTATTAATGAGTGGATTCATGCAAGGGGAGATCACTCGACATATAGGCTCGAAAGGCTACAGTTTAGAGAACGTACACACCTCCACTATATCTACGGAGGTAAGGGAAGCAGCCAATTGTTACAAGCGACCCAGCGGTCATTGGAGGCTTGGAAAAGTGCCGAACGGCAAATGCAATGGGAGTGGTCGGAAGGGAGTAGACTAACCGAGATTGGGAAGCTGAGAGGCTTTATTAAATGGGACTTGATGGGCATTTCCAAAATAGGGGACATCTTAGAAAAGTGTGTGTTGGCCTCTTTTGGCATACTCCAAGCCAGGTATCAGCTCCACGGCATATGCATACCTCCGTCTGAAGCATGCATGGATTGCGAAGGGATTGGATGGGGAGACACTATCAGAATATGCCCCGTTAGAGGGTCGACTCTTGCTGGAAGAGATTCCGGCTAAAGCCGTTTCGTTTACCTATAAAACGCTACTTAACAATATGCCCGACAAACTTGGTCCACTCCGAACTAAATGGGAAAGGACCACCGGAGTACTGGTAGATATAGACTGGGAGGCCGCTCTCATGCATCCACGGGAAGTGGCAATTAAACTTAGGCTACGCCTCATTCAGTACAAAATCCTGCACCGCACATACTTTGATAGAGTTCGACTGCATAAAATAGGGAGAGTGGAAAGTTCAGAATGCCTTAGGTGCCATGTAACAGACGGAACTTTCATACACAGCCTCTGGGACTGCACAGAGATTCAAGCGTACTGGGGAAAGATTGTGGGTGAGCTCAACAAAATACTTGATGTTCAAATTGAACTGGAGCCAAGGTTTCTTCTCCTGGGTATCTCGACGGATGTAGATATCCCAAGACGTAAACTTGTATCGGCTAACTTGGGGTTAGTGGTAGCCAAACGAGATATAGCAATGTACTACTGGGGGGCGCAACACATACCTACACTTAATGAATGGAGGACAAGTCTTGATCTCTACATGGTGGCGGAACAAGTAACGTATAAGGCCATGAGCTGCCCTTGGAAATTTAGGATGATACGGACACCATGGATAAAATACTATGATCTGGAGGTTGAGGGGGAAGAGGAGGGAGGGGGGCTGTTGTCTGGAAGGTCGTGGGAGGTACCTTGAACAATGCAATATATATCCCCAATGTTGGTACGCAAGAGTATTATAGGTATGGTTTGTTCTTCATATACACCCGGTTCATTTAAGCCCGTCGATGGATCCACCTACAACAGACATTATATTTGAACGATTGCCAGATGAGACAACTGTGAAAGGACAATTATTGGGCGTGGTGTATTCATGCTTTGTTAAACATGTTATCTTCTTTTCAAAACAAAATAAAAATATTTATAATTAAAAAAAAAGATGTAGTCATAGCTAAGTCTAGAGCCTTTTTAGTCTTCACAGTGTTTGAACCATGTTTTCCTAAATCCCAAGAACCACATACCATCTTTTCTTGTTAGGTGGAAGTAGGTGATTGACTTCAATATATATTCTCCAGCTCAAGTGTATTACTCTCACAGATTTGGAGAGGAAGAGGAACTATGATGCTGTAGACACAAAAGCTGACGACTTGTGAAAAAATCTTTGTTAGATTCCTCATCTCGTTACCGATTTATAACTCCTCTCATTCCCCTCTTCTGTGACCTTGGGCTGACGAGAATTGGGGATCTGGCTGCTCTGAAAACTTTAACCTACTGGCTGTGCCTATGGATAACCCCCCGAACTTATCGATTATCGAAATTCTCTTCGGGAGGATATGATGATCAATGGTGCAAAAAGTTTTCTATGGTTTAAACACATTGCAGACTGGTGCAAGTCATTGAGTATGAAGGACCTGTGGGAACATCCGGATAGGGCTACAAGAGACAATTTACTGAGATTAAAAGCCAGATATTGGGAGGTGGTGGCCGTCAACTATACTAATAATTTGACCACTGGTCAATTAACATCTAAATTTGTAGCTGTAAAGTCACGCCCACAATTTGAACCCTTTCTGGATCGAATCTCTCCCCCTCTTGCAAGAAGTCTATATGTGAGATTCAGATACGGCAATTTGCTCCTAAAGTTTCCTAGTAAGGAGGCGTCTGGCCTAGTATTGGATTTATGTCCTTCCTGTACTACTGTCAGAGAAACTGAATACATTTTGTTTTTCTGCCCTAGATACCAGCAGATACACAGGAGGTGGATAAAACCAATCTGCCTTAATCTAGGAGCTAGGCAGTATCAGATTGTGTACAGAATTTTAAAATCAGATGTATCTGAACCAATAGTTTTTTCTGTCAGTCGCTTTTTATTTGCCTTCTGGATAATCCACCAGAAATGTTTATTATAGATTGCACCGTATTATTAATTGTTCTGCAAAATATGTACCTATGCATTGCGCACTTTAGGAACGTTCCCCCTCATTTCTTCAGGAAGCATGCCCCTTAGCTGTTTCTTAATGTATTCTGATGTATGCTCGGCTTGCCATCTTTTTAGTGTTCTTTTTAATAAGCTACCTTAAAATGTACCTGTTTTTATATTTTTTAATTGTAATTTGACAATGTTTTTATCTTTTGTGCACTTTCATGGTTTTGTACAAACAATCTGAATAAAGTTTGATGATGACAAAAGCTGCTACTGCTTGCTAAGATTTGTTTAGTATCGATTTTTTGTCTCAACTTACTAGATTTTCTGCCATTTTATACTGCTTTATATTGAAGATTATTTCATTAGTTATTTAATGATTAATATAACTTAATCTATGGTTATACACCGAAAAAATGTATACCTGTGATAGGGTGGACCAAAAAAAAACTATTGTGAGGTTATAGGCCGTGACAAATTTAGGAGCTTTTTGGAACTTCTCCCCAGATTCTTCCAGAATCAATTTAATTATTTATTGGGTTTTGTCTGTCTGCATGGCTGTT
Organism: Triturus cristatus; assembly: GCF_964204655.1. Lineage (NCBI taxonomy): Eukaryota > Metazoa > Chordata > Amphibia > Caudata > Salamandridae > Triturus > Triturus cristatus. The sequence goes on from NC_140581.1 coordinate 307,001,614, forward strand.
CTCTAAAAGCTTGCCCATTAGAGTTACATGTTTAAAAGGTTTATAGTCTATGGATATTTTCAACTGCTTAAATGAAGAGCTGGACTTGCCATACTATTCATTTTTTGTGAATATTAAAGGGGCAATTCATTGTAGAGAAACAAAGACAGCTCTTTTGTACACAGTCCTGCATCTCTATCCATCACCAACAATAGCATCCTACCATGCTCCTTTGATGATGTCACTGGAGTTTTGATATTTATTATAACACCATTCACCAGATGGCCCTATTAATGAAGAATCTTTGATAGAAAAGATAATGTTATTTATCTGTTACACTGGTTCTCTATCAAGAGTATCTTCAATAAATTCATAAATGGCTTCCCTCCTCCTCAGTTGCACCACAGGAACAGAATTGGAGATCTCCATTTAAGATTTCATGCCCTTTCATCAGACCACCCAAAAAAAAGGAAAGGCTGTCGGTTTGTATGGCCAACTGTGACTGTGGGAAGAATAAACATTTTTGGTTTAGTTAAGCTATTTCCTACTTTTATTCCATTCCTGATTCTCTAATGAGCTTTGCAAATATTTCAGGAATGTTCCCCATTTTAAAGGATAAAACAGTGTAAAGGCACAGGAGTGTTTTGTCTTACCTCACGGATAGAGTTGTGTTTCTCTGTTTTAAAGATGTTCCTGCACATGGACGGAGATATTCAGTGTTTATGAACCCAATGAAGATATCTTTGTTAAAGAACCAGTGTTACAGGTAAGTAATTTTATCATCTGCCTCTGAAAACTGTTGTGTACTTTCTGGTACTACTAGTAGAACAGTGCATCTTATGGTACGTTCATGTGTGTGCTCTGAATATTATCATAAGCCTTGTAATAAAACCTCCTTTTAAAACAAAAGCAGTATTCTTTGATAGGCTTCTTGGCACTGGGAGATATTCATCAGAAGGTGTCATTATGGGATAAGTTCATTGTAGATCAATTGCTACCATTATACAGCTTCTTTGTTCATGTAAATAAATAGTTGACAAAAAAAAAGTGTGCTTTTTTAGTGACTTACACTTTAAGCTTATTGAAATAATTACTGTATGTTTGAATTTAGTTTGGCAAATGTTACAACCCAATATCTCATGTTAATTGTATGCAATTGTTTTGAAGGTGTTTTTAGTGATACACATTTACTAGCCATGATGTATGCTGGAGAAATGTGCTACTGGATTTTGAAGCATTGTGGAGGAGAAGAAAAGACAGAATGCAATGGCATCGATGCAGAAACTAGCTGTGATAAGGGTGACCGTTTTCAAACAAATACACTGGATTTCCGGGACGTAGGACAGAAGATGTTGTTCAAATATGTTTCTATTTGTGAGGGGCCACTAAAAGGACTAGGCTGGAGCACAGCAAATGCAATGCAGATATTGGACTTTTTGAAAAAATGTGGAAACTAAGTTTTGGTTATTTGTTTACTTAAAATAACTGAGTATAAGCATTTTTAAGTTTTGCAGCTTCCATCCTTTTGCTGTTCAATATTCGATTAATTAGTTAATTTTATGTTCACTATGATACGTAGTGTTTTTTCAGAATGTTAATTTATTTCTCTGTGGTCTGTTATTATAGCTAGCCTCTCAACCCAACTACTGACTTTTTCTCATTAACCATTTTGCATATTTGTAGGCATTTAACTGTAATTTTAATTTCCACATCCACTTGATTTGCTTATATGTGAAAAAGGAAACGGAATGAAAATTAAATTCTCTCGGCAACAAGTATTTACTTCTCTAGCACTGTTGCAACGAAAATTGTACTATTCTCAATGAGAGTGGTGCTTCCAAGGCATATCAACCTGAATTTTATAATAGATCTTATATCAGATTCAGACTGTTGGACCGATGAAGTCCTCCAGTAGCATTAGAATGTATTCTGTTTTAATTTGCTCTCAATACAGGATTTATTTCTCCATTAGGGGATCTCCATTGATAATCATAATCACTCAGTAGTCCAACCCAGATACGAAATCCTGGAGAACTTTTTCCAAGAAAATACACGTTTCTCATTTGCCTTCCTCAATAACATCTTCTTTGAAGATAAATATTTTAGCGTCCTATGGAAATGCGCCATTGGCCAATTCCAATTATTTACTTTAAAAAGTAAACTCTCAATAAAAAATGCACATCAGTCACTAGAGATCTAAGTAAGAAAACAACAATTCTCTTTCACAAATTTTTTGAATAGCCAGTTTTGTTGCGTTTTGCATAAGTGAAACATACAAAATGCAATTTCTTGCCAGCCTCTAAATCCACGTTAATTCGTACATTTATAACGCCAAATTAGTGCACGTCAGTACCTCAGTCGGTTATCAGCTTGAGTCCCTGTCCATATTACTCCCGCCATTTGCCCCATATTTTGGCATGTTTTTACAGGCAGACCCTGGCTGCATAGATTGGGTGTAGGTAATGGAGTTGGACCAGTCATAGGTGGGAGGACCTCACCAGCCTTGTGGAGCCATGCAAACCTTCCTCCATTCAACGTCCTTTAGTGTTCCCAAACACCCCTCCCAATTCTGCCTGAGCGGGCCCATTTGCTCAGGTGCATTGAGGACTAGTGGATTTGGTATATCCCACTTTTACCAGATTTTCCCTTGAGTAGTTTAGCCTCCAGAGGGTTGTGTTTAGGGAGGTTTACCAGACTAGGTTTGTAATCAGCTAGTGAGTTTATTAATTGAAGATAAGGCTAAGGATGGTGTCATAATAGAATCAGTGTTGCTGCAGACACCTCCAAACTTGGTGCTCATGGTTACTGTCATGACTTGGCCTTAAGACAGTCTTCATGGTTAAGGCTTATAGTCCTCAAGCCTGGGGTACAACAAAGAATGCTTCAGTTGCCATCTTCAGGAAACACCTTATTTGACACTCTCCAATGACGAAATTGGCTGAATGAAAGCCAAGATGGAGACTCTTAAGGGCTCTAGTCCTGAAAAAGCAAAAGCAGAAAAAACATTCTTACAGGCCTCAGGATCAGCGCTGTTACCCAATAATGTTCTAACCCTTCAGTGGCCACAGGGCCACAGTCATCAATATCAGGCAACATCAAGCAACACTAGATAAACTCACACCCTAAACAGCGAGTTGGACTATGGGAACACCCTCTACGACAGGATCATCAAGTAACTCCCTACAGGACTAAAAATCATCCAAACTCTGCAGTCAGACTCATCCTCAACCTCCCCACACAACTCCCATCACACCACACCTAAGGAAGCTCATCTGGCTCTCAATACATATATGGTCTCAATACAAACTATATAATACCACAACCGCTGCCGCTTCCGCCACCTCCACCACCTCCACCACCACCACCACCACCACCGCTAGTAATAGCAGATAAGCTTCCCAGTGTGGCCAGATAGTGATGATTCGTCTCTTCCGTTTCTGCTACCTATTCCTTTGGGGGTGGGGGATATTTCAAATTTCATGGAAGAGTGGAGATTCATCAAAAAAAGCAAATGGGTTCTGGATGTTTCAAAGTGGCTGTTCTCTCAGAATCCGATATCCCTACCCTGGTGATACCCCCAAAGATGTCATTTCCCACAACAGGTGGGATGCCTCAGCAAGAGATTGATATCTTTTTACAGGAACAAGCAGTGGATGGAGAGAGTTCTCTTCCATCAAAGAATTGGGAATTTATTCCAGCCACCTTCTGCTGAAAAAGAAAGTCAACAAGAACTAATTCAGGCCCATTCAAGATCTAGAACTGGCAAACAAACGGATACTGGTACAACATCAAATCTACCCACAGCTCCATCAGGGGGATTGGCTATGGTCCATAGATCTTCACGATGCCTACTTACATGTACCCATAGCAAAAACAATCAGACTTTCCTGAGACTTGTGGTAGGAAGTGATCTTTGCAAATATAAGGGCCTTCCGCCTGGCATCTAGTCTTCACGAGGACCTTCTCAAAGTTCATAGATGTGATTGCAGCCCATCTGAACAAACAGAAGATCTTCGTCTGTCTGTATCTAGATGACCGGATAATTAAGGCCTCAAAATAAAAACAGGCTTATCAGCAAAAAGTCTCCTCTAAGATATGTCTTAAATTACATTTTCCTATGTGCAGGGACAGAATCTAACCTCTCAAGAGATCAGGTTTTAATCCCTACATGGGTTGTAATGGACTCGTATCCATAACCAACCCCTACAACACCACGTTGTGTGTGTCATATGTAAGCATACACCGAAGGCCATCAAAGACAGGAGTCAAAGCTCTTTATGACCAAAGCTTGTGACAACTGTTGAGCCAAAAAAAGATCTAGACCAGATTCAAAGTCACCATCATTGAGTTTGAGGAATGGCAAAAACACAAAAGTAAGAAGACATGCTGTATCCTCACAACACCAGACAATTAAGTCTCCTAGGCGATCCTAGTCTCCAATGCATTCCTCTTCAGAACCTGAATTAGTCATTATTCTGATTAAGACCCTGTACCTGCGACTCTGACAGACCCGGGTCAGACTCCAATCCCTCTGATGCCTCAGGAACCACCTCAGAGGCCCCTTGCTTACCCAGAGTTCTTAACACCGTGGGCAAACCACGAGTGAACGCGATTTTCAGTGAAGCTCACAGGAAATCTGAGGGCGCTTTATGGTCTCCCACCAGCTGGTCCTACCTCAATGCCATTTGACACTGTCTTCATGCTACTGACCGTGCCATCTCCCCCATCCAGGCTCTGCTTCCTTCCCTATGCCGATTCCTACACAAACATCTGTGCCTTTTTTTGACAATGATCAAGTGTAATTTACTGGATACAGGGATTGCGGTTTACAAGTCACACATGTATACACAGAAGCTGTATGAGGTACAGCGCTATAGAGAAAGGATCCATAATCTTTTTAGCAACTACTCCGCTCCATTAGAGGAATTGCTGCAAGACACTGACAGTGGTGACGTGCCATACATTCCTTGATAACCACACTTTCAAGGACTAAGGGATGCCTGTGGCATCAACACTTCCTCCCAGTTGGAGCTTGAAGGCTCCTCTGGTCCTCCTCTAGCAGAAGTCACTTTTTACTATTCTGTCATAAGAAAGGCTGCAGAGGTTTTAGAACTACCTTCGGTGGAGATGATGCCAACATACTTACTTACTGAATTGCTCCAACCAGCCTCTTAAATGCCTGAGACCCTTCAGCCCTTCAGTGATGCTAGACTTGGCATTAGCCGCCTGGAGAAGCTTACTTCTTCCCCTGCAGTAAATAGTTGTGGCTGTTCCTGGTGACCCATCCTTTCCATTGGCTCATCTATCATCAGAGAGCGTGGTAGTCCAGGCTTGATGCTCATCCAGTGTATCTCCTGGGGAAGTTCAATTTAATCACACAGACATAGAATCTAATACATTTGAAGCTTTTGCTAAAGAGATTACTTTTTATGGCAATCTGACCCTTTAATCTTTAGACATGACTTGATTTTTGGGTCAATACACACATGCACAATGGGACATGGCAGGATTGGTAACCCCTAACATCTGCTGATATATTTTTCAGACCCGGTCAAAGATGGACAAGCAGCAGTTAGTCAAGTCAATTTGGCCCAGATACGGCATATTCAGTGGCAAGAGCCATGAGCTCATGTGTTACCCTTCGCAGACATGCATGAATACGTCATCATGTTTCTCTGTCCAATATACACTGACGGACCAGCTGTTTGATAGTTCCAAGCTATTCAGGAATAAATCCGGCTCTGCGCTCAAATGCTTAGAGGAAAGCAGAGCTACAGCTAGCTCTCTTAGCCTTCACTTTTCGTTTCAAGGCATCACTAGATACTTGAACTTTAGACCACTACAGTCTCCACAGTCCCAACAACAGACTCATAACTCTTGCCTCAAGCAATATAGGGGTCAAAGTAAAGAGAGAGCATGCGTTGTCCAGCAATCGTCCTCTTCTCCCGCATACCCTTGGGAAGCACCTCTAATTCCCTCTTGTCAAGGCATAGGGAACTGGTGGGAGGCCAAGTATCCCTCTCTCTACAGGCCTAGGAGGCCATACTTTCAGACCAGTTGCTCCTTCTGACTCTGGATTCCAAAAGGCCCCTCCCCATCACTCTTCCCAGATCCCTCCCTGCAAAAGACCATCTCTTCATCCAGCAAGAGAAGGCAGAAATATTGTGTCAAAAAGAGGAAGTGGGGTTGGTGCCACAGCAGGAAATTGTGTTTCCTGGTCTAAAAGAGGGATAGAGGTTTTTGTCTTGATATTATACCTCAGAGTCTTTAAGTCCTGTGTAAGGAAAAGTTCAAGATTCTCTCCTTGACTTAAGACACAATACAGTCTTCCACTTCCATCATCAACAAAACCTGATGATGGAAGTGGAAGACTGTATTGTGTCTCTTGACTTGCAGGACATACTTTCACATACAGATCCTGCTGTCTCATCTGCATTTCATGTTGGAGTCCACTCTTTACCACTTCCAGTACTCTCGTTCAGTGTGGCATCAGCACCTTGATTCTTCACAGACTGATGGCAGTGGTAGCAGCACAGCTCAGGCATTCAAGGGTCCTGGTGCTCCTGTACCTGGATGACTGACAGCTCAATTTCATGTCTGTATAGGTGGTGTTGAGCCATCTGCAGGCAGGGGCATTCTTACTGTTCAATCTTGGCTTTTCAGTCTCACCTACCAACGGCCCTCCATAGGGCTTCCTGTTCATGCAGGCAATACTGGATACAGCATCGCTTCGAGCCTTCGCTCCACCAGAGAGTATTTGGGACATTCTAGGTATGATTATGATGTTTCAGAGAGGAGCACAGCTTTGAGTTCTGATGCTCTTGCGCCTGCTAGGTCTTCTTGTTTCATCCACTCTTCTGGTCACACACGCTTGCTGGCCTATGAGGGCTCTCCATTGGTACAGCTGGCAGCATGGGGGAGTTCTATTGGGCGCCATTCTGATCTCCCAGGATGCTGCAATAGATTTGATGTGGTGGGTAGTAGAGGAGAATCTTTCAGAAGGGGGTGTCCTTCCACTCTCCACCTCCTGTGGCCAAGGTTGTTACGGATGCCTCCACCCTGGGGTTTGGGATCACATCTGGAAATTAGAGGCCTCTGCTGGTCTCCAGAGGAGAAGGTTCTGCACATCAGTCTTCTCAAACTGAGGGGATTCATATGACAATGTAGACCTTCCTCCCTTATCTTTGTGGTCCAGCTCTCAACTGACAACATGATCGCAAAATGGTAAGTAAACAAGCAGGAAGGAGTGGGCTCTCATCTTCTCTGTCATCAGCTGATGAGATTCTGGGCCTGGGCCACCAGCATGAAAGTCTGAGTAAGCATCTTGCTGACCACGAGTGGCGTCTCCACCAGAAGGTAATATAGTAAATCTTTGCCCTCTGAGCACATCTCAGATGGACCTGTTTGCCACTGAGACCAACACCCCTTTTCCACAGTTCTGTGCCTTTATCCACTGCAGGGAGCTTTGGAGGACGCGTTTTGTTAAAGTGGAATTTTCCACTTTAGTATGCGTTTCCTCCCAGACCATTGATTCTTCAGGTTCTCTGGAAGATTCACCAAGACTGGGCCTGAGCTGGCTGAGCAGTGTGGGGTATGCAGATGTGCTGCTCCTCTCCTATTCTCTGCTTCTTCTCCCTTGCCGGGTAGACCTCCTCTCCCAGTCAGAGGGACAAAGTTTGCATCCCAAACTCAAGAGCCTCCCCCTGCATACCCGAAGATTAAGTGGGGACCCCTGAATGTGTTCCAATTGCCTATAGAAATGGTAGATAGTACTCTATCAACAAGAAGAGACTACCAAAACATCATATTCTGGAAGGTGGAATAGGGTTGTCGTATGGTGTGTCAAGTGCAGTGTGGACCCCTTCAAAGCTTGCCTGTCTGATATTCTGAAGTTTGCTTTATCGCTGGCTCAGCAGGGCTGTTATGTGAGCAATGAGAAGGGATACTTGACAGCTTTGACAGCTTTCCTCTGACTTCTAGATCAACCATACTTATTAAATCTCCTATTATAAGGTTTCTGAAGTGACTTACCGGGCTGTGTTTTCTCACACCGTTTGTGATGCCCCAATTGGATCTCAAACTCATGTTACCTTTTTGATCCTCTGCACCGTTGTCCGTTAAGGTTACTCACTTTTAAAACATTTTTTCGGATTCCAGTAACACTGGTGAGGTGTGTCAGTGAATTGCAGGCACCAAGTGTACACCCCCATTTTCTTGTTTTTATCCTGACTAGTTGGTTCTGTGACCCAGAAGAGCTTTTCTGTTCATGGTTGCTACCTTTATTTATTCAACTCCTTCCATTACTTTACCCTTCTTGTCTTTCCCACCACATCCCACTAACGAGGAGGAGAGGCTTCACTGGCAGAATCCCAGGATGCTGGTCAGCTTTTATATTGAATAAAGCAAGGACATCTGAACTGATGACCAGCTCTTTATAGGATATACAGACAACAGGAAGGGCAAGAGGTGACGTTCACGTTAGACCATCTAGTGTATCAAGGTGTGTTCTGCCCTTAACACAAGGAACCTCAAGAGAGCATAAGAGCTCATTCCACCAGGGCGAACTCCACTGGTGGCTGATGATTGCAAAATGTGGTGAGGTGGAATTCCATACACATAATTGTACTATGTAAGTGAGCATACTGAGCAAACCTGAGGCCCGATCTTCTCAGCTGACTGACCAGATTCTCTTCAAAGCTTCACCAGCGTATGTTCAACAGAATTTCTCAACTCACATTTATCCATCCACTCACTCTCCCACTGAACCAAACACTGCCATCCACACACTCATCCATTCTGTCATTCACCCACTCATTTGTACAGTTTCATTGAACTACCTTCTCATTCATCCACCTAATTCACATTGCCTCACCCATTCACTTCTGCATTTTCAGTTATTAAAATAGGTGATTGAAGGCAGCAGGTAGCACTGCAGTCAATTCATGGTGTTCTGATGTGTGTTAATGAGTTTTTGTCTACCCACCTCCTCATTCCCAAAGTTACCCACTCAGTTACTCACTCAACTATTCACGTAAGATCATTCACCTACCTACCCAAATTCAACATTTATTCACTTTAACCCACCTTACATCGTTCACCTACCCACTCGTATTTATCCCCCACATCACGCTTGTCACTGTCATTCACACAATTTTTAGGTCGAGCCTAAACAGTGCTTGCGCTGTTAGGCAATCTGTTGCCTGTACTTTGTGGGCGACTGACTCCTCCCACGTTTTGGATTGTCTTTTGTGTTTGTCATTTAAAAATCATAACCGGCAAATGGCTAATGGTGGGTGCTTGTCCCACCTGGTCTGCAAGTTCACTTCCATGGAGTAATGCTGCGGGAGTGAGCAGGTATACCCACGCTCATTGCGTGCCTTTATCTTCTTGTTTGCCTTGTTTCTACCCCTTGCCCTCGCCCCCCAATCCTACAAAAATAGCTGGGTGAACTATGACCAACATTTGAAAATCAACAACATCCGCAACACCAGCATCAGCGCCACAGCCACCCAACAGCGAGAGGCCCCTTTGCACCCTGTATCTGCCTTATGGCCCTTTGTGGTGCTGCCGTGTCACAGCGACAGTTGGTCGGTGCTGCCTCTTCAGGCAATAGCTTGACAACAGGGCAAGCTGAAGGTGTGAAAGAGACGCTTACGTTTTGTTTTTAATCCAGAACTTCTCACAACAGTGTAGCAGCAGTTAGGCACTATAAATAGCACGTCCTACCATTATCCAATGACATGGCACTTATCTTACTGACCTCAGAGAGATGGAAGCCTTTGGTGGCCCTGCGCTATCACACTGGCTTGGTTCCTTTTTGAGTGTTAGGGGTCTCAAGTGCTTTTTCTGACAGGGGATGAGGTGACTCAGTTGAGAGGTGACTTGACCATGTGCTCACTATACTTGTTTTGAGTTAGGGATGTGGGAGAGCGTCTGGGGATTCCAAGGACCTACAAGTCGCTCAGCTTTTTGGGGTCTCCGTGTATACGCCTCCATAACTTGAACCGTCGGATGCTAGTTTACGTAATTATTGAGGGGACCTGACCCAGGGTCTCATCCACTGAGGCCAGCGGGATGCCATGCACTCTATACTCCATCAGTACAGATAATGCGCTCCCTTCCTATTTCGTGCAGTGATAAAGGGTAGCTACCATAGCTGCAGTGGCACTGGGTCCCTGAGGGGCCCACTGAAGCCTGAAAATGCTGTAATTTACTACCACCATAGCAGTCAGATGGACCATTCTCTTTGCTTGCCGTAGGGCCCATGGCATCCTTGCTACACTACTGTGGAGTGCCAACAAACCAGCGCTTGACGCCCAAGCTACCCTCCTTCAAACCTAAGGATGCAGGTGGAAGACTCAATAGGATCATATCAACTTTATGTATGTGTTGTACCCTCACTGTAACGTGTATTTTTCATTTGCCACCTGTCTGGTTTGTGATTTATATTGTTTGTATACCAGCACATTGCTTTGAGCGTTATTGTCTTAATTGTTTTTGCTTTCGATTTTGTAATACATTTATTTTGCTTTTTTGCATATGGGTATTCCTATTATATTTCTTCCCTTTCTTTCTCTCCTTTCTTTTTTCACTAATGTATTATTGATTTGTATATTTATGTTTTGTACCTTTAAACAAATTGTTTCTTGAACCTTTGTTAGGAATAGATACATTTCCATTGACGCATCCAGTCTCAGATGATTGTGACTCATGCTCTTCTTTCCGTTTTGGAATACTTACATGGCTCATCTGCATATACAATAGGTATGGTCTCCAAAATAAATTCCATACCAGATCAGTCTGCCAGAAATTAGGACTGTACACCTAGTCCTAAAGACTTTCCTTCCTCCTTTCAAGAGTGATGACCCACTTGTTCAGATAAACAATAGAGCATTCAGGGATTATCTAAGCAAGCAGGGATGAATGAGAATCAGAGCCTGAGAATCACTTCAGGTCACCTTCCAGGGATCCAACGTGCTCAAGCAGACTCTGACAAGGATAATTCAGGAGAACCACAAATGGGTTCTAAAAGATTCTACCCTTCAGAGCATCTTCTGCAACTGGGGTTTATTCAAGTTAGATCCCTTCACAAGCACAGAGAACAAAAATTGCCCAGATTACAGTTTGAGATTTTAACAGCCACAGATGAAGGGTTTAGCCCTAAGATTTGACTGGGCAGAGAAGTTTCTTTACGCTTTTCCACTTATACAGCAGTCATCATCAAACTAAGTTAATTATTGGACAGAAAGATCTGACAGGACTGGAGTGCCAGACTATGGTGGTTTAGACATTCTTCATCTGCCGGAGCAACCCTGCAGGTTGGATTAACTTCACAAGTTTGGGGGCCTGATACTCCACCCCAACCTATTTTTTGGGAATTTGGCATCCTGACTCCTGAACGCTTACAACATGGACACCTAAACCTCCTGAAGAAGAACATAGACATTCCTAAACAATTTAAGTGTCTATGCATAAGAATGTCATATTCTCATGTGTAAGAGGCTCTGCACCTGGTGATTGCAACACAACTGTAACCCTGCTGCCTGTCAAGAAGAAGCACTGTTACCATAACTGCTTCATTTGGCCAGGTCGACCTTGAAGTTCTCTTTTACCAAAGCACATTTGGCACTGATTACTGGCAAACAAAATGTCCTTCACAGGCCTTGATCACAGTGGTACATCTTGGAGGGTATTAAAAAAAGTATTTCCTCTGGTATGAAAGCATTCTCCTGCGTGGGAACTGAATATTGCCCTTTCAAGACTCAAGGGTTTACCATTTAGACCTATTCACAAAGGTTTCAAGCAGCACATTTCATGAAAACGGCTTTCCTTGTAACTTTAACATCTGCACGCACGATCAGTGAAATTCATGCATTGTACTTCTATGAAGTACACACAGCGTTCCTAAAATACAAAGTGGGAATGCTGAATATCTGAAGCTTCTCCCCAAGTTGATTTTAGATTGTCTTGTAAATCCAACTACTACATTTCTGACGTTCTTTAACAATCCCACTTGTCCAGAGAGGGATCTTTCTGCACATAAGATGTCAGGGGAGAACTTGCATTATATATAGATAAAACAAAGGATATAAAGAAATATAAGCAATTATTTATGAACCACGGTGCCTTGCGAACAGGTCTAAGTGCTTCCAAGCATTTGGTATGTAGAAGGTTAGTCTCTTTAATACCTAGGTTGGCCCAAGGTATGCTCAGTAAATTTACCATAAATGTAACTCATTCACCCATATCTAGTGACACACAGGCAAGCCTCACAGGTACCGCAACTGATGTAGGACCTGCAAGCAACAAGAGGACAAGCGAGTTACCCTCTGGCAAATAGTAATTCTGTTAAGAGATTTCACTCTTTTTGATCTGTCTTAGGGACCACTTTTGCTGCCTCACGAGTGTTAATAATAATTAAAAAAAAATCTTGATAAAAATGTACATAGAGGGCTTTCAGACAACAGTCTTTATCATTGGTCTGTTCAAGTGCCTTTCATATGTTGTTTCCAGCCATCGTAGCAGTTGGCATTAAGCATGGGGTAGCAGGTTCCTCAAGCCATTTTCTCTCTTCGACGTGAATGACTGCATTATGCGTGTGCAAATATGCACATGTGCACTTCTGCGTAAAAAGTTGTGCACTTTAGTGCCAAGATTGGTGGGCCAATCTATGCTTTCATTTAATGTTATCTTTCTAGTGGGTCCATTTTTACTTTAATAAAACATATACATGTCACCTTTACTCAGTCCCATTTGTACTTTTTATTACTTTTAATGCCTATTGTATATGTTTGCAAAAAGATAAAAGGGTTCTTTTTTCATACTGTGATGCCTGTGACTGTTTTAGATCATGAATAGTGTTTTATGTGGATAACTGATAAAGTATGAGTGCATGCTCACAGCATCACACAAAGTATTTTTTTATTTTCTTTGGTTTGAGTGCCAAACCAAGGCAAAAATAAACTGCGTATTCTGATCACCATTAAAAGGATACTTTTGACAAACTGGAATACAATTCAGGACCAAGACCTGGCTACCAACAATGTCACCCCCATAATTGTAGTCTTAATGCTTTCAGTATTTAGATGTCTATTAATAAAAAGTGCAGGAAGAGAAGCTTCAGCAATTTGATAAGAACCTCATGGCTTGCTGTAAATCATGTCCTATCATTCTGTGTTCATAATAATGTAAGTAATATTAATGATATCACCCGCCTCTGATTCTAGCTATAGGACCCTGTTATGTTAGGTGTAAAGCGCTCTATCACCTTTGAGGGTATCTTACAGCTGTCCTTTACAAACCGCTAGTGCAGGTGCTTTGACTTGACACTAACCAAGAATACTTCCTGTAATGTGTGATCTACATTACTCAAAAGTGGTGATGAGTCAAGCACACTCTTATGGCAATACTCTGAATCTAGTTTTTTTCCATACAGTGTGGAAGGCCGAGTCCAATAAAGCAGGTAAGGCCTCGCCTTCAAAACTTTTTGTCTCAGTCTGCCCAATGTCTAATTTGTAACGCTTCCCAAAGTCCCAACATCACTCGCCAATGACACTACTGGCGGGTTTGTTGGTTATCTCTGTAAGGACTCTCTTTCCAGAGGATTCAGAATCTACCTGAGGTTGTGAAGGCTTGGGGCCGGGCTCCTAGCCATGCGCCAAGCTAAAGCAACAAAGTGAACAGGCCACTGACACCCCAGAAGCACCGGCACTGTGACCAAATGGGTGAGAGGCCACATGTGGGTTAGAGTTAAAAGTTAGTGGTATACTGCACAAGTGTATGGCCTGTCCCAACCTTCTGAGCTGTATCCTCTCTTTGGCATAATGGTGTTTTTACTGCACCAATTCATGGGCCTGGTCAGCCACCTGGCACAATCCAAAACACTTTTGCTGAGTACTGGACAAGAACAGTGTGAGAACTAAAAAGAACCCCAGATCCCAAAAATAAATGCCAGTAGTGACCAGCGGCAACCACCAACACAAATTAAATGCTGAATTGACCTCATTTTAAATGAGAGCCACTACCAGTATCAAAGCTACTTCATTATGACTCTAGGAAAAAAATAAAGGTAAACCTTTGGCAGACATTTTTTTTAACAGTATGCAATTTCAAAATTATTAAGACATCAGAGAAAAACTTTTGGACCACAGTAATGTTTTTACTGTGTTTTTAGAGGCCACCCGCACCCAAATTGTTTGAACTCAAATGCTTGTTTTCTCTTTCCCTTGAACAAACTATAGACCTGATTGATCAAACCTGGTAAATGTTCAAAGCAGCTTGATGACCCACATCCACACGTAAAAGAGAACTGACAAACCAGAACTTACAAAAACCCTCAGAACTTCCCCTTTTCTAAAACAGCCCTCATTTAATTAAAAAGGTTGTCAAATTATCATGGGAAGAATTTGGAGTAGGAGGTAGTTCTTCATTGTAGGATCTTCATTGATAGTCATAAATCATTGAAGGACAGTGCATTGTCTACGAAGACCCGGAGCACTTTAAAATAGATGCATTGTTTATAGAGAAAAAGCAGAGTGGCAATGTCCATTTTGTATAGAGATGGTGGTATAGTTAATAGGTTATAGGCGCCAAAAGGGTAATTCCACTAGGCATATATGATTCGTATCTGCTGTAGTTACGGTGCTGTAAGATTGAGAGAACCACCTGCCTCTCTAAAAGTTGTGGCATAAGCGACGAGAGCATTATATGAATTCCCCAGCACACATGATATGAAACTACAAACAATTTCAGATGTTATTCACATGTAACTTCAAACAAAACAATGGATCCAAATTATATCCTTGTCTCGCACTCGAGGGAATGCTGCGTGAGGGGAGAGGACACGGATCGGCGGCTCAATCCAAGAGCTCTTAAAGGATATTCGGGAAACGGTGACTTCTTAATCGAAGCCCAGCTGCTTTCACTAGCACCTATTGCCATACTCGAAACCACGGTAAAGTGAAATATAAAGCCTTGAAAAAGTTGCATGTACAACCAAACGGAGGCGACGAAACACGTGTTGGCTTGGGAACAGTTCACTAATTGAGCTGGAAGAAGGAATAAAAGGACAAAGATATAATTTGGATCCATTGTTTTGTTTGAAATTACATGTGAATAACATCTGAAATTGTACTTTCATATCACGTGTGCTGGGGTATTCATATAATGGCAATGTCCATTTGTCTATAGGATAAGCAGCACCCTATAGCAATCAATCAGAAATT
The DNA here is from genome assembly GCF_964204655.1 of Triturus cristatus. Classification (NCBI taxonomy): domain Eukaryota; kingdom Metazoa; phylum Chordata; class Amphibia; order Caudata; family Salamandridae; genus Triturus; species Triturus cristatus. The sequence continues at coordinate 307,016,817 of NC_140581.1, forward strand.
GATTTTGTTTTTGGAATTGACAAACATGTTTCCCTAAGTGCAGTTGTCTTTCAAACTACATTGCAGCATCTTAGCTGCAGGCCTATGCTGAGTAACACAACCATCTGGACACACGGCAGTCTCTAGAGAAGGCATGGATGGCCATTGCAACATTGGAAGTCTTAAGGCATATTGAAAATGATAATAATCTTAAAGTATTGATCTTAATTGATCTGGTGGCAGTTTTGATACTGTTGAGCAAAACATCCTGCTATGTCACCTTATCGCTATAGGAATTGAACTGAGCACCATGGATGTCACCAATACGCCAGCTCCCTCCAAAAATATAAAAACAGACAGTGCTGTATGGCTGTGCAATATTACCCTTGTTTGGTAATTTAAAGTACTCGGATGGGCCCAACTAGGTCATAGTGTAGTGTTTTTTCAATTTTTTATAAATTTGCAGATGAAACACAAATTGTCATAAACTTAAAATCTACCAACAATGTACTAGCCATTTATGAGCAGATGGATATTTATGTCATTATTTTGAGTTTGGGGGTGTAAATCTGTAGTTTTCCAGTTTTGCGGTATCTTTCATAGATTCACATGCTTGAATCATTCCCCGTCGTCGAAATGGGAGTTCCACGGTAATATACATAGAGCAGTAATTCCAGAACTTTATAGGCTATCATGGAGGCATCCATGCATTTAATGGCTAATTATCTCCTTTAAAAACATTTTTTTTAAAAGGATCAAACTTGAGCACAACCAATCAGCTCCTAGCACCCTCTAGAACCTTCACCAATAGAGGCTTAGTCCCTCTTATTTTCACCGCACGTCGTGTGTGAAGGGAGTCTCCCTGAGCTCTGCTTGGTTTCTTCTACAATTTCTCATAGAAGTCTGATTTTCTAAAGGACAATGTCTGATAGGAAAGGACTATTTCGACCCTGTAAATCCTGTGGGGAAAAAAGGTTTCACATTCATGATGCCCACAAGGATGGTATCTAGTGCCTTTATCCCAATCATGAGGCAAAACAATGTAAATCTGCTGCACCAATTCTTCCAAGATTCTCAGAGATAGAGAAGGCAGACTTTTGATATGGCTAAAGAAGACTCAAAGAGCTACTTCTGATGAGGAGAACGACACTTCCTCTAAATCCCACAAGAGGCCCAGGTTGCCTGAAGGTCAGCCTGAGGAGGTAAATAAATACCTGAAAACCTCACATTTGACCAAAGAAGCTCAAAAAAGAGAGAAAGAACCTAAAGTCTCCTCACAGCTCATCATAACTCATAATTCTGGGCCTTCTAAGGAAAGATTGAACCCTTCCAAGCATAAATCCTGCCTTAGATCCTTGTCACAGTCAGTTTCATCATCAATGCCAGTCTCTTCAGTTACACCGACGATGATGACCCTCTCGTAGTCGAGAACGTCAACAGCTCCTACGAGAAATCAGTGTCGCCAACGGGCCTGTCGACGACTATTCCACAGATGCAATCCACACCATCCCGATCGTCCAGAGTATCATTGTGGCCTGGTTTTAAATCACCAGGCAAGATTTCGCCCTTGCTTCCAAGTCACCTTCTAGACACAGAAGAAACGGATGAGGATGATGGTCCCTTTGGGACTGTGCATAGTCCTGAACTCAATGTCAAGTGTCAAGAGGAGGACGATTATGAGGAGGAGCAGTACTACCAACACTATGCTGTTCGTCCTACTCAATATCAGCATTTCTAGATATTATCTTGATCCACCAAGGCAAGAACCTGCTCAATTACCCTCCTCTTTAATTCAGGACTTACAGGCTATGCTCACGGATTATAGGAAAAGGTTTCCACCACGGGAAGAACACACTACTGTGTCACCGCCTCCATGGGCACCACCTGTAATACCACTTACACCAACGCTGTCTCCTCCTTCTACTCTTAGGATGACGCCACGTACCATCATCCCTGTTCCTCCTAGAGAGGATCCAACTTCTTCGGAAGAAGAGCCTGAAGAGAGTGAAATCCATAATCCCCCTCCACCTACTAATGAATGGGATAAATATGTTTTGCCTACACCGTCTCCTCCTCCTTGTCGTCCTTCTGACTAACCTCCTGAGAACATTGGAGGATTTCAGAATCTAATGGACATGGCTACATCAAGATTTCATCTACCTACAATAGTCAAGCAATCAGATTGTTTCCTTTATGACTTTAAAGAACAATCAAGGAAATCCATAAGATCTATACCCATTATAGGCCATATTTGGCAAGAAGGGCTTAATGTAATGAAAACACTGGCTACTGTGGTGCCTGTATTGCCAAGACTAGATGAGAAATACAGAGAGCCCAAGGATTCCCCTGCTTGCTTAACGGGCCATCTCAAAGCGGATTCAGTGATCTCCCAAGCGGCTCAGAGGCAATCAAAAAACCCTTCCATCCCCATCACGTCTCCATCAGACAAGGAAGGGTGCAGTTTGGATTCTATCTGTAAGAGATTCTCTTCCATGTCTGCTATCTTCATCAGGGCTGCTAATGCTCTAGCTATTCTGGGCCGCTATGATTGGCAGATGTGGTCTGACATCGGAACCATGATAGATGTTATACCGGATGAAAATAAACAGGAATTATGTAAGATTTTGGCTGAAGGAGAGTGTACAGTGGCCATAATTATAGACTGTGCTATGGACATCGCAACAACTGGTTTTCGGCAACTAGCCGGTGCAGCTGTTTTAAGGCGCCAAGGATAGCTTAGAGCAACCTCCTTTCATCCAGAGGTGTAATCAAAAGTATTGGACATGGCTTACGATGGGGAAAGTCTATTTGGTAAACACATAGACATAGCTCTACTTGCCATAAAGAAGGTTACAGACACAGCCAAAGCTTTAGGCACCCTACAATATCGTAAAGGGCCCTTCCGGGGTGCACTAGGATGTGGATTTTTGGGCTATAGAGGCACTGTTCAGCACACCCAGTCTTGTCAATCCTTCCAGCCGCAATCATGTCAGGGTAACCAACAGCAATCCTATCGGCAGCCAACTACAGCTGGTTTCTCCAGACAAGGCTCATGCAGGAAACCAGCCTCACAATCACGCGAAGCAGTGACCTTATCAGGGTACCAGTTGCTGCTACTCCTCCCCCAGTCGGTGCAAATATTTCCCATCTTATCCATTAATGGCGCAATATGACAACGGACAAATGGGTCCTAGATCTCATATCTTATGGTCACACTCTGGAATTCATCAAACGCCCACCAAAACTCCACCCAGGGGATTGCACCCCCCTCGTCTTCACTTACTAAAACAAAAAGCGAAAAATATGCACGGAAAGGGGCAATAAAAAAGAGTTCCGGTAGCACAAGGAAGAATTCTATTCCCGCTTCTTACTGATACACAAAAAATCAGAATGAAGACCCATTTTAGACATCAGATGTCTGAACAGATTACTCAAAAAAAACCTTTCAGAATGGTTACACTCTCCGACATCCTTCGACGCCTCAACAGCAGGGACGACATGACATCGCTGGATCTAGAGGATGCGTATTTCCATGTTTCTATACATCCCAAACACAGAAGATTTCTCTGTTTTACAGTGGCTGGTACCCACTATCAGTTCCGAGTCCTACCATTCGGCCTCCAATCCGCTCATCTTTACCAAGGTTCTGGCCCCAGTAGAAGTTGCATTACGGAATCAGGGTCACATTTCCATATTTAGACGATTGGCTCCTGAAAGCACCATCGGCTTCTCTAGCAGCTGCAGCTACAAAAGATTGCATGGATCTATTCCGCAGATTAGGCCTGTCTACAAACCAACGAAAATCATTGGTGTTCCCAAGCCAGACAATGGTTTTCATAGGGGCAAACATAGATACCATTCACTGCAAAGCTTTCCTCTCACAAGAAATACAGGAACGGTTGCAAATGGCTCTCAAGCTGTCAAAAAGAAAGTACACTTCTGTGAGGACATACAAATCTCTGCTGGGCATGCTTTCCTCCACAATCGACTTAGTGCCACTAGCTCGTTTTCACATGAGACCTTTTCAAGATGAACTACAGCGTCAATGGATTCAAACTACGGGAACCTTCAACGACGTGATAACTATAACTCCACGCATGAGAGAGGCGTTCGTATGGTGGACTTTGAAGTCACATCTCTCGAAGAGCCTTTAATTTCTGCCCTTGGTCCCAAAATTCATAATCACCACAGATGCGTCCATGGAAGGCTGGGTAGGTCACCGCCAAGATCTTCAGATTCAAGGAAAATGGTCCTCTTCACAGCGTTAGCAGCATATCAACAGGCTAGAGTTGAAGGCTATTTTTCTCTCCCTGCAAGCTTTCCTCCCTCGGATAGAAGGTTCATCGGTGTTAGTTCAGACGGATAACACCACAAGCATGTTCTATATCAACAAACAAGGAGGGACAAAATCTCTGACTCTTTCTCAGGACGCTCAACAGCTTTGGGCTGGCTGGCACTTCACAGAATATCTCGAAGAGCGGAACATGTGCCAGGTGTTCAGAATACTCTTGCAGACTCCCGCAGCAAAACCAAAGACAACTGCCACAAGTGGGAGCTCGAACAAGACCAACTTGACAGGATCTTCTCTCATTTGGGGAAACCAGCGCTGGACCTGTTTGCGACTTATATCAACTCCAAATGCCGGTTCTCCGCAAGCAGATTCCCTCTCCCAAACTCTCGGGGGAATGCCATTTCAATGCATTGGTCAGGAATTTAAGCTTACGCTTTTCCTCTTATTCCGCTGATACCCAAGGTCCTGACAAAAATCTGAAATTGGAACACTGCCGGCTTATTCTGATAGCCCCCAGATGGCCTAGGCAGCACTGGTTCATGGAGCTTTTCTCCTCCTCTCGGAAGCCGAGCCCATCCGACACCAACCCTGTTAACCAGGAACCAGGGCCTTATGTGTCACCCGGATCCAGCATCTCTTCACTAACCCTGGGCGTAGTTTGGGTAGTAGCACTACACGTAGCTACGTGGAGTACACTTTGATCTACGTTCAGCTACTCATCAAACTGCGTAGTGCGTAGCTGATAGCACTGTGTGTTTCTCTGCTCTGAGCAATAATTTCAAACAGCATCTTGCACAGTGCAAGTTATGATTAAATAAGTATTTCTGTCTTTATATGCTAAAATGCATATAGTCATTTCATGAAAAATGAAAATGATAAATTAGCAAGCAGTGAGAGAGGTGATGATTTTGGGATCCTCCCTAACCTAGGGAGAGAACCAAGCAGATGCCTTGAAAACAAAAAGCACATCTTCTTGAACGATTCGGCGATGGTCCCATCCTCTGAGGACCACCCCAAGCACAGTTATTGAAACCCTTTCATGAAGCTTTTGCATTTGACTCGTGAGGGACATTTAGTAACGACGAGTGGAACTGCAGCTTGATGTAACAATAATTTCAATGCTTTTGTATTTGACTCGTGAGGGACATTTAGTAACGACTAGTTGAACTGCAGCTCTTTGTAGAATTATTTTGATATTGGACACTATAATATTCACTGCCCACTGCTAATCTCGTCCCATAATGCTTTGCAGGACCTTTGGTTGGAAATGTATTTTTGCCCATAACTGTGCTTGGGGTGGTCCAAGGAGGAAGGGACCACCATTGAATCGTTCACCAGCATGATATGCTCTTAGTGTTTAAGGCATCTGCTTGGTCCTCCCCCTAGGTTAGGGGGGACCCCAAAATCATCACCTCTCTCATTGCCTAATATTTTAATTCACAGTTCACTTTTGTGAATTGTTTATATGCTTATTAGCATGTAAAATTGCTTTATCAAAGCATTTGTGGGTATTGTTGATATTGCTGCTTATTGCTGCTACGCTACGCGTTGCAGCACAGTTTTTGCACTGTGCTACGTGCGTTTTGCGTAGTAATGCAAACTACGCATGCTCCGTGAGCGAAGCGTAGTGCTATGCCCAGGGTTACTCTTCACTTGCATGCATGGATCCTGAATTCTTTGAATTTAAGGATTTGACAATTGCGCAAGAGTGTAAAGATATTATCGCCAGATCACGTGCGGAGAGCACAAACAAAACGTACAGATTAAAATGGAAACAATTCTGCCTTTGGTGTCTCCAAAGCAAGGTTTCATCTCTATAACAAATACTACCATACTTACTGTCTTTGGCTAAAACTGGGCTGGTATATTCTTCAATTAAAGTTCACCTCGCAGCTATCTTCCGATATGGACGCTCTCCAAAACGTCTAGCTCTTTGCTCTACCAGAGTTATACAACAATTCATGAAAGGCGTATTTCATACTTATCCACCTGTTCAAGCCCCGCCCCCTGAGTGGCACTTGAACGTAATGCTCTACCAATTGATGAAGCTACCTTTTGAGCCCATCCATAGGGCGAATATCAAGTATCTGACGTGGAAAGTAGCTCTCTTGCTCGCCCTAACATCAACTAGAAGGGTTAGCGAAATAAAACCCTTCACCAGAAAAAAGCCTTTCCTTAGTTTTACAGATGAAATGGTTATCCTCAGGACAAATCCCAAATTCATCCCTAAGGGTCCATCACAGTTTCATTTAAACGAACCTGTCATTCTCAGGACTTTCTTCCCAGATCCTTCTACACCTGCGGAAAGAGCACTGCACACTCCAGACATCAAAAGATGCCTTAAATTCTATCTGCAAAAGACTACATCTGTCTGCAAGACCGATCAATTGTTTGTAGCGTATGGACAAGGTAGTCAGGGCACTGCTGTGTCTAAAACCACCATTGCAAGATGGATAGCAGCCACAATTCAATTTTGCCATGATAAGGCAGACAAGCCTTTGTCAAGAACAGTAAAAGCTCACTCCACAGGGGCAGTCTCTTCATCGGCTGCCTTGTTCGCTGGATCATTTGCAAAGCTGCAACGTGGAAAACAACGCATACGTGCACGAAGCACTACTGCCTGGAATCAGCTCAGCATGCTAATGCAGCAGTAGGACAAGCGGTTCTACGTATTTTATTTCAGTAAGGCGAGCCTCTTTAATTATAGGATTTTTTCTTTCCTATTATCACTATTGAGTTGTTTGAAAAAAATAATGTGTATCCTGTTTTATTTTGCATGTCAATACCTTTACATACATCTGCTGTTACATCCTAAGGTCAATTGATCCTAGCTGCCTACTAGGAAATTATACTCATTCACTTTGGGACATGATTTGCGAGATCGTACCTGCAGTCCCAGAAGACCAGTGTCCTTAACTAACCCAAACTATAAAAGATAGTCGGAATGCGGCTATATTCATAATCTTGGTCACCGCAGGTTGGCTAGGCAAAGTTTATGGAAATTAGCATGGTGCTGCTGCGTGAAACCTCTTTAGTGTGCCCTCAGTGGCACACAGCCACCCAGTGGTGAGCAGGATCAGCCACCTCTTGCAGGGGTGTCAAACCATCACATCCGACAAATAGGTCCTGCAGATTGTTCACACCACACCTACAACAGAACAACTGTCGGAGGATCGGCTGATCGCCTTATTCCAGGAAATGCAGGTTGTTTTGGCCAAAGGAACAATAGATTTCCGGCATCAGAAGAATTGACTGACTGCTATTCTTGTTATTTCCTTTTGCCGAAGAAAGGGCAGAGGTCTCTGTCGTATTCTAAAACTTCAACCTCTTAAAGCCTTCCTATGCAAAGACAAATTCAAGATGTTCACTTTGGCCCAGGATCTTTCAGCCCTAGACCCCAGAGACTGACTGGTGGTGTTGGATCTGCAGAACACTTATTTTTGCATCCTTGTCTTGACGGCCCACAGGCGCTACCTACAGTGCAAGTTAGGTCATGAGCACTTTCAGTTTGCCATACTTCCTTTCAGGCTCAGTAGTGCTCCCCTGGTGTTCATGAATGTGATGGTGGTGCTCACTGCCAATTTGAGAAGGTTGTGGGTACCAGCCTTCCCCTACCTTGACGTAGGGTTGCAATCAATCACAGACCACTTCTAGATGAAAGCAAACCTCTTCACATTTTTGGAGGTTTGCTCAAACTACTGAAGTACAACCTGACTCCTTCGCAGATGCTCCCTTTCATCTGAGCCATCCTGGATTCGATGCACTTTTGAGCTTTTCCTTCAGACCAGCAACTCCAGGACTTTTAGGCAATGATCCCAATGTTTTGACCTCTTTCCTGGGTCTCAGTGAGGATGGCTCTGAGGCTTCTGGGCCTATTAACACCCTGCATCCTGTTTACTGACCATGCCCATGGCATATGCGACCATTGCAGTGGGACCTGAAGTCTGTTTGCCATGGGAATTCCATTTAGCTGTTGGGAGAGACTACAAAAGATCTGCAGTGGTAAGCTGCTTGACTGCAATTGTGAGTGGTAGATCCTTCTCTTTATCTGACCCAGAGCTGGGCAGTGATGATGGACACGTCACTACTTGGTTGAGGAGGCTATCTGGGAGATGTGGAGATCAGAGGACTGTCTTCAGCAGGACGTTAGCAGAGACCAAACTCCACATCAGCTTGTTAGAATTGTGGCTGATTCACTTGGCAGTAAATGTTTTCCTGCCCACCATCAAAGGCGGTGTGTGCAGATTCTCAGGGATAAAACTACTGTCATGTAATACTGGAACAAGCAGGGCAGAGCGAGGTCCAGAGTTCTGTGCCAGGATGCTCTACTCCGCTGGTGCTGGATGGACTGTCAGGGGATTTCCCATTTTACACTATCTGGTGGGATCTTTAAACACCAGGGTGGACTAACTCAGTCACCAAAACCAAGCTGATCATGAATGGCAATTTTACCTGGAGGTGGTGCAGGGAATCTTACAAAATGTGGAAAACCCCAGCAAGATCTATTTGCCAACATCAAAAACATGCAATTTCCAAGCTTTTCTGCACTGTACTTCCCCAGAAAGTTCTGTTTCAGCGATAGGTTGGAAAAAGGGGCGTCTGCATGCCTTCCTGCTGCTACCTTTCCTGCCTGGATTTCTTAAGATCAGGAACAACTGGGCTAAGTCATCCTAGTGGTGCTGTATTGGACCAGGAGAGGTTGGCACCTAGAACTGCTTGACCTGAGCATCTGTCCTCCGATCTCGCTACTACTGCTGGAGGACGTCGTGTTGCAAAAGGAGAGCAGTCTTGCACCTGAACCTGTGTATTCTGCACCTCCAGGTGTTCAGATTGAGCGGTGGCAGTTGAGTACTTTTGATCTCCTTCCCAAGGTCATTGATGTCATACTGGCAGCCAGGCACCCATACACTACATCTGTATATGTGGGAGGCTGGTACAGGTCTGTGGCATGGTGTGTTACCTGGCAGTTAGACCCATCAAAGCAAAACTGTTGGATGCATTGTCATTTGCTTTTGGCCCTGCCGAACTTTGCTCTGGGTACAGTTAAAGGTTACCTGACAGCTCATTCAGCCCTTTTACTTTTGCCAGAACAACTGTATTTATTGATATCACAGGTTGCGGTGTATTTTCTAAAAGGTTTGCCACAAATGTTTCCACCAACGCTCTTTGTAATGCCACAGTGGGACATAAATGTAGCCCTCACTTTTCTAATTTGTACCCATTTCGAACCAAAACACAGTAATTTATTGTATCTAATCACCTTGAAAAGTCCTCCTGGTGGCAATAATATCTGCATACCAGGTGAGTGAACTTCAGGGCCTCTTGATCCAGCCCCCTTTAATCACCTTTCCCCAGACAAACTGGTAATGAGGACTCGAACAGCATTCCTGCCAACGGTGATGACACCCTTTTACGTCAGACAAGCCATCATTCTTCTAACCTTCTTTGCTCCACCCCACCCCTCGAACAAGGAAGAGAGACTCCATCAATTGCTCAACAAGAGAGATCTCCGCTTTTGCATTGATCGTACCAAGGAGCATCGGGTGAATGATCAGCTCTTTGTGGGGGTCTATGGGGCAAAGAAGGGCAAGGAATTACAGAAACTGACATTCCCTCAAAGAATAACATCTAGATCTGCTACAACCTGGCTAAGAAGGAGCCTCCAGAAGGTTTGCGGGCTATATTCACCAGGGCTAAGGCCACTACCACTGCATTGGTATGAAGCGTGCCTGTCCTAGATATTTGCTAGGTAGCTACATGGGAAGTTATGCACGTTCACAATATATTATTGCCTCAATAGTTAGGTCTGTTGAGATGGGCAATTGCTTGGTCCTGCCAAACCTTTTTGTGTGAGCCATTCAACGGATCCACCACTTTGGACGTTCTTACTTTGGTATCCATCTATTCACAAGGTGATGAATCTGTGTTTAGAACTATCCATTAGATGAATGAGTTACTTACCTTTGGTAATGCAAATGTTGTGATACTTTTAGCCACGGATTCCTCGCCTTGTGAATAATCCCCAGGTATCAAGCTCAGTCCAGAACCTTTCGGAGCGGTTGTCCTGCATGCTCTTAGGTGATGTCTTGCGACTCTACACCAATGTCACTCCATGCCAGAAGTGATGAGTGAAGCCTCATACAAGCTCCACCCTTGTACAATGATGTCAGTTCCTTCCTTTTCATGCCTTCAGATGTGGATCTGGAGCTTTGACCAGACTTTGACCAGACTTTGACCAGACTTTTCAGCAAAATTGATCCAGTGTGGAAAGGAAATGTCACCCCCAAAAATCACAGGGTTTAAGCCATGAGGGGACTGTTACAAATAAATGTCTGTGACACATCGGCACAAAACCTGTTTGTGGTGTCTGGGGTCGCACCATGACTCCAAGGCCTGTGGTAACTGAACACAAATAAACCCAAAGCTATTCAGGAACGCAAAGCCAAACTCCATGATGCCAAGCACAAGAAGACTCTGTGCTGTGACTGGTAAGTAAAAGAAGAATGATAAGAAATCCAAGTGGGAAGCTGCCCCTTTCTGTCATTCTCTTAATCCAGGCAGGACAAGAGGTTTGCGTGCCTCCCGGTCTCGCTCCCAATTTCCATTGGAGCCATTCCATCTCTCATCCTGACACACCCTGACTTTTCAGATCCATCGGCAACAACACAGCAAGTAGAAGCCTTTAGGGAGGCTATGTTTCTGATCTTCAATACTTTACCAGCTCTCTCTGCATGCCTTTGTGACCCAAGGCTCAGTTCAGTTCAAAAATGCTTTATTCGGCATGTATATACAGCCATATAGCAGACATAAAATAAAACATACAACAATCATACGATAAAACTGTAAAAGGGCAGAGTATAGACCAGTAGCAAGGGTATAAACAGGGCAAATTAATTGTGATACTATCCCCACAAAATAATTATGATACCATCCCCATAAAGGAACCAGTGCATGATGAGATGAACAATATAAAAATAGATAAAATAATTCTGATAAGCTTTAAAATTTGTATATCCTGAAAACCAACGTACCGGTTAATGTGCAAAATATGCAAAGTAAAGTGCCATACACAGTTCTGAACATGTACAGAGCATCACGGGAAAAAACCATTACGGTGCTTGACAAAGTCACAGTGCAACTTGCTGAGATCCTAATAAATTACATAACAATGGATTTTCTGGCGCTCATACATTTTAAGATATAAGTAGCTATATAAAAACATATATCTGCACTTTCCAGATTAAACATTAGCTGCATTGCACTCCTAGTAGACCGTACATTGTATTTTAAAAAGATGGGTTTTAAAAAATATCGTCTTAAAAACATATAAAATTTACAAAACAGCATAAAATGACAGCAACTCTGTTTGGATAAATCATCACAGGGGCATAAAGTGTTACTGTGCTGCCTGGTGATGGGGAAGGACACAAGATGGTGTACTGTACCAAGCCTTAGGCGAGTGAGAACAAAACGGTGAGATCTTCTTGTAACTTCTGTCAAATATAGCTGGAAACCTTCACTTAAGTTATTTTCGCAGTAAAAAACATAGGTACATTGTTTGACACAGACAAGATCTCTAGATTGTCTTAAATGGCGTAAAAGAGACACCTTGAGATCTAGTTTGGGTATACTGGCAGCTTCCTCCGGGATTAAAAAAGGATCCAAATTAAATAGGAGCTTATACCAGTAATGAATATGTCTGAGCCAAGGAATATGCAAACAATGGTCCAGCCTTAGACAATCTCTAATTACTTTTTGGGTAAATATGGTTTCGGTTTTAGACCAGATGGATCGCCATAAAGCCAGAGGACGAAGGACTACAAGATCTTTGATGTAATCTAAGCCCACCTCTCTGTGAATTAGCTCTATGGAGGCTGATGCAGGAGCACTCAATAGACACCTCAAAAATGAGTTTTCGTCAAGTTGGATGCGGTTACCACAAGGGGTATGGTGCCCCCACACACCAGCGCCATATAAAGCGGATGATATACATTTGGCTTTATAAATCGAAATCATATCCTTAATTCTACTATTCCCAAGCTTAGAGGCAAATCTAAATACACCATTAGTATTCTTTACCATTTTAAGGCGCACATTTTCACATTCATTGTCCCATCTCCCGTCACCAGAGAATGTGACACCAAGATAACAAAAACTAGTCACGGATAGGATTTTGGTCTCATCCAGGAAGAAGGTCCTTTTAACCCCTTTCTTCTTCCCGCAAGTCATTACATATGTTTTTTCTTTGTTAATTAGCAGTTTCCTATTATCAATAAACCTACAGAAACTGCTAATTAGGCGTTGGAGGCCGATTTGGGTACGTGACAGGAGGACGGCGTCATCCGCATATAGCAGTATTGGGATGGGGTCGCCATCTACTCGGGGGGCATCAGCAGGAACTTGCCTAAGGGTTGTATCAATTTGATTGACAAATAAAGAAAAAAGCAGGGGGGCTAAAACACAACCCTGCCTGATGCCTCTAGTCACTCTAAAAAAGGGGGTGGATTCCCCATTGGGCCCAAAACGCACTTTACAGGAGAGCCTTTCATATAGTCTGGCCAAGAAATGTACAATATCTTTGGTGCGCCCATTTCCAAAAGTATTGGCCATAAAATAGAATGTTCGACCAGATCGAAGGCACTACTGAGGTCGGCGAAACATAAAAACAAGTTCCCTTTTTTGACCGTAACATATTTGTTTATAATGAGGTCGAGGTTCAGGCACTGCTCCATCGTACCCATTCCCCTCCTGAACCCATACTGGACTGGTGATAAAATAGTATTTTCTTCTGCCCATATCTCCAGTCTGTTAAGGAGTATTCTACTCAGAATTTTAATTGATGAGTCCAGGAGGGAGATGGGGCGATAGTTCCGTGCCTCGGACCTGGACCCCTTCTTGAATAAGGGGACAATAATAGATTGTCCCCAGGTCAAAGGAAGATTGCCTTCAATAGCGGCATTGAAAATACGGGTTAAAATAGGTGCCCATAAATTCATCTCCTGTTTATACAGATCCACGGGAACACCATCCGGGCCCGGGGCTTTACCCCCGCTACTTTTTGTCAGCCCCAAATAAACCTCATCCAGACTAATGGATAAAGGTGACGATAGCCATACAGAGTTGTGATTTGCTAAAAAGTCTAAAACCAACCTATCAGGATTAAAAAATATTAGTAAAATGATCAATCATTGCAATTTACATAAGACGTTAGTTCGGGAATGGTATCATTCTTAAGGAAAGGGCAGTTGATTGTCTCCCAAAATAAACCATTATTGTTTGTGTTAGCAGCTAAATTGAGTTTATGCCATAACTCCTCCTGTATTTCTTTTTTCCGGGCTTCCAAAGAAATCTTATAATTATGACGTTCGGCTTTAATAAGAGTATTATCCCTGGGTTTAGTAACCAGGGCAGTTTTTAATCTCGACAAGGCCTGTATACAATTTTTGTCAAACCAGCCGACTGACCTGGTTTTTAATGGCCTACTCCTACCTGTCAATAAGCCTTCAATAACAGTATTAATTTTATAAAATTTGGAAAGCAGTATGGCAGGTACTATCTCATTGCTTAGGCAGTAGTCAATTTCAGTTATACATTTAGTTATAACTTCTCCCAGGAGTTTAACAGAATTGACATTGGCCCACTTAATTCTTACCCCATTTGGTCTCTCTGCAACTATATCTCTAACAGAACTGGTGGGGTCTGAATGTACATTTCCCCACGTCAGTAATGTTACAGAGATGCTATTATGGTCGCTTACTGCTTGCTCTGTTATCCATAGGTCGGTATAAGCAGTGTTGCAGGAGACAAGAATGTGGTCAATGTTGGAGTGGGCACCCCTACCTTTAAAGGTTGGGCATATAATATTGCCCTTTTTCAGGGAGAAGTTGAGTAACTCTAAGTCCAATTTAGCTATCAAGTTGTTAAGAGAGGTTCCGTAATCGTCGTGGGGGAAATGGATATGTGGAGGACTAACATTATCGTCTATTTCCCCCAGGAAACCGCATGTCCTTTGGTTTGCATATGGACAGGCTTGTATATTAAAATCTCCTGCCCAAAATAAAATCGATGGGTTCCTAGAACCGGCCAGCAACTTATCTATTTCTTTACCTATTTCGTGCACAATGGGACCCCTGTGTGCGTCAAAGGTATTGTTGTAATAATTAATAATAATTAAGTCCTTGCCTGTGGCATGCTCCAATCGTAATAACTGAGCGTAAGGGGCCACCTCATAATAAGTATTAGGCTTAAACTGAATTAATTGAGTTGATACTAAAATTAGAAGACCGGCTTTTGCCCTTCCTACTGCCGAATTCACAGCCAATACCCAGTGTGACGTATAGCCTTCCACATAAATGGCTTCTTTATACCAAGTCTCTTGGAGACATATAATGTCAAACCCTTGTGCAATGAAATCGTTCCAGAAAGGGGTATTTAACTTTGTACTTAGGCCAGCTATATTCCAGGTCATGATGTTAAGTCCTGCCTCTGGATATATATCGTTTTTAGATGTTATTTGACTAGTTGTTAATTTAACAGCACCTTCCTCAGAAATACTTCTTACTTCTACTAAAGTCCTCGGGAGTACTACAGTTGACTTCTCTACATATGGCTTACCAAATATGACACTTGATCTAGCGCCCGATGGTGCTTCCTTATTAGTATTACAACTGTTATAGGCATCTATTACCTTCAAAGGGGTGGATGTATCGTCGGATGAACAGCAACCTGGGGAGAGCATGTAATTCCACCGCCCCTCAGTCAGTCAACAGTCTCCAGGCTGCTGAACCGATTTTGCAAGGAAATAGGATCTGGGGAAAAGGGGGGTCTAGGCCAGTGCCCTTGATGTGGGCCCCTCCCATTTCTATTCACAGTTTTCCATCCATCGAATTTTGTGGCAAAATGGCCAGGGGGGTAGAAATAAGTCAAAGGAAAGGCCTTAATTGATACACCTATTTTGGATTCATTCCATTTACAGATATAATCGACTATAGTGGGGTCATCAAAGTTGATTAGGATACATTGCAGGGGACTTTAGTCAGACTTCCTTGTGTGTTTGCCCTTGGCATCTTTTTTGCCCCTTAGATCCACTTTAGGTCTAGCATTGACTTCGGTGCCTGCTTTGGCAATATCCCCTGAGCCGCTCCTGCTTGTAAAGATAATGAGGCTGAGCTGATACAAGCCAGATAAGAATGTACAGCCTATAGTGCAATATGACTCCAAACTAGTTTGGCCATGATCTTCACAGTTGTCGCTCCTGGTGTCAATCGTCAGACAACCTCTCGGCAATTCCTGTCTCGTGATACCTTGCTCTCACCAAATGGGTAGTGCCCAGAGGTAACATAACTTATTTGCACAGACTCTGACATCGAAAACTATCTGATGTGGGTGATTATGTTCCTCACTATGTGGACAACAACTGGTATGAAGTGCTTCAGGTTGCCCCTGGGCTTGACACCTCCCCTGATACTACCCCTGTATCCCGGGTTGTGCTATATAGGAAAGTGCCTCTTTTGCTGTTGTGAAGGGCAGCTGAAGTATTAAACCTACGATTGCCAACAGGCCTGGACTGGTGGTAGCGGGCATTGTGCATTTCCCCAGTGGGATGCCAGGGACAGTTTTGCACCCCTGGGGTGCCGTTTTTGTTACCGGGGGCCAGTTTTGCATCATAGCAGCAATATCAGCTCCCTGTAACAAAAGCAGCTGCAATGAATTCCACGCTCACCCCCCTGTCCACGCTGGTCTGACTCAATTGCCTGGGCCGGTTTGCATTCACAGTCCGGCCCTTATTGCCAACCATGGAAGTAAAAAACAATGTTATGAAAAAAGTCTTGCAGCCTGGCCATTCTCCCCTGAGCCACTGTCATCATTCACCGATGCACTTGCTGATACCATTTTGGCCACCCAGGCAAAGCCCTGTTCAGGGCTGCCCGTTAATTGACAGGTTGCACATCAGCATCGCCTTACGCTGGTGCCCGACCTTCCTAACTCAGCATCCCATTCCAGGGAGTCTGGTGGTTCGAGCATCCACCAACAGGGTCAATCGAATGCTTTCCCTACCACTCCTCTTGACAGTAATTCCAAACAAATAATTTTCTCCTCCACGAGCCTTAGTCTAAGATTAGTCAATCCCAGCTGGGTTCTTGGCCATTATACCCATGTCCTAAAAACAGTTGCTCAGGTTTTACTGGTTGTTTCGGACAACCTTTGCATCTCTCACGCAGTGTATTCAAGATGGCCATGATGCAGCAAAGTTTGTGATAAGCTCAGGACTGGGCATTACGGATTGTCTAGTACTTGCCATGATCACCAATGTGGCGCTCCACCACCACGCCTAGATTAAGTCCACAGGTTTCTTTGAGATGTCCATGCATCTTTAATGGGCATACGCTTATATGGATGTGGACTTTCTGTGGGTAAAGCGGACTATGCCATGAAGCGCTGTAAAGAGAGCAGAGCCACTGCACATTCCTTGGTAATTTCTGCCCCTACAATGCAAATAAGACCATTTTGTGGCTATGATAGTGGGTTGCCTAACTATCAACACCAAACTCCTTCAGCACACCAGACTTTACAGTCCTTTCGTAGCCGAGGCTACGGCTCCCAAAGACACACAAGGACAGCTGAAACAACCTGCAGCTCAGTCCTCTGCCCCTCCATCGGCCACTACGCAGAAACCACTTTAGTGTGCCCTTGCTAGCGGACAGCCAGCCTGTCGGAAGTGGGATCTTATATTCCTCCAGGAACTGAATGTTGTTCTAGATACTTCCTTGTGCCGAAGAAGGACATAGTCCTTCATTTTTTTTTTAGATTTTCCCTCTCTTAACTCCTTCCTGCAAAAGACAAATTCAAGATTCTCTCTCTAACCCATGTCCTATCTGCCCTGGAGACTATGGCATCGGAACTGCAGGGCATTTATTTTCATATCCTCATCTTACAGGCCGACAGGTGAGTGATACAACAAACCTACTGAGTTGCTTTCAGGGAAGGAAAGGCTGGTAATCATCACGGAATGCCAGTGCTGTCTAGACAGAGGTTGTGTATGCAATGAGAATGTGTGACGCAACAGCATTCAGAAGATAAACTACAGCTTTTGACTGACCAGGAGAGCTGCACACGGCCGGGCTTGGCTCCGCTGTGTGTCTGAGGCCGGGCTTGGCTCCGCCGACCTTCGTTGTGGTATTGAGAGGGCCGGGCTTTGCTCCGCTGGTGGCCTGGCCGGGCTTGGCTCCGCCGGGCCACGTAGACTACAACCCCCAGCAGCCCCTTGCGGCAAGGACGCCGCCGCGCAGGCAAACAGGAAGCGCCTGGGGCGCATAAAGGATCCCTTGCGACGGAGAACGGCGGGAGCCGCTTTTGACTGACCAGGAGAGCTGCACACGGCCGGGCTTGGCTCCGCTGTGTGTCTGAGGCCGGGCTTGGCTCCGCCGACCTTCGTTGTGGTGTTGAGAGGGCCGGGCTTTGCTCCGCTGGTGGCCTGGCCGGGCTTGGCTCCGCCGGGCCACGTAGACTACAACCCCCAGCAGCCCCGGGACAAGGGCGGGGCCGTCTGTGGCCGTCAGAGGCCATACGAGGCTGGGCTGGGCCACGGACTTTGGCTCGCATTACTCGGATCCTGGACTTTTAGTAAGACACTACTTTTAATATTGGTTATTGTTTGTTTTATGTTTGTTGGCCCTATTGACATCATAGTTTTCTACAATAACTAGATAAGATACTGTTGTTCAAATTACTCTGTAGTTAGTACTTGCTGGTCCTATTGTGTCCAAACTTAGGTCTTCAAAACCAGCGGCAATCAATGACACAAGGACAATGGACAACTATCTTGTTAAGGTAGTCAGCAAGATTAATAAGGATAGGAGACTATCACTAAGCAGGGTAAGCCCAGAAATGTCACCTACAAGGCTGAGTATGCCTACCACACCGTCGCCCCACCCAGACAGTGGCTTGGCTAACTCTAATAATGTTGACACAAATAACGATGTATCCATCATAGTGTCAACAGAAGAGCGGGAAATCTTAACTGAATCTATTCCAAGTCAGAGTCCGACACCCTCCCTAAGGCTTTCACCAACTCAATCTCCCGTACGGAGAATGGTGCGTGCATGTAGGAAGGCACCTGTCAAAAAGGTGGTGGGACGGAAGACCAAAAAGGCAGGTACAACATCACTCAGCAGGGGAGACTCTCCAGAGTCCATAAACAATGTCGAGGGAAGTACCCTGCATCCAGCCCATATTGAACTCTTGGCAACCATCCTTGAGTCCAAATTAGAGGCACTGATTAGACCATTGGTGGCAAAGTTAGAATTAGTTGCTCAAGAGGTCACTAGACTGGAAGGTCTCCTAGATTCCCATATGACCCGGTCTTCCATCCTGACGAGCCCTCAACCTGGCCCATCAGGTCCTATGGGCAACAGTACAGCGGGACCCGTAGCATCTGTATCAGCTAGTACCAGGGTTAGTGGCACAGGGGCTATTGCTCAGGCTCCCACAGTCGTAAACGCACTGAATACTCCACCTTCTAACCTATCACCAGTGGAAACTGCAATAGCACAAACATCAGTACAACCACAAATAGCACAAAAAGGCAGTCAGAATAACTTAGCAGGGGGAGATATTGCCGGGAGAAGTAGACCTAGGAGGAAAAACTTTGTCAACCTCCCACCGGAGTGTGTCCCATACACTGTGGTACTAACAAATGTCCCAGAGGTTGACTCTTGCCTGACTGATCCTAGGCTAGAAACCCATGCTGCCCTAAAAAATAAAACACTTGCCTGGCTGAATAGGAATTGTGGTTTTCCGCTTGCCTTTTCAAATGATATAATATCCACTCGTAGAGTCAGTTGGATTGGCAACGGAAGAAAAAATAGAAGAGGGGATTGCATCATTGTAAATTTTAAACATCCACAACATGTTGCAACAGTCCTCCTTAGAGCCGCCTCTTTACCAACCCTGTATGTGCTAGACCCCTTGGCTTCTTCTATAACCACCTGGATAACACCCAATACCGACCGCCTCATCAGCAAAGGTATCCTGTAAATGGGCATGGAAGGGGGATGGCTGGTTGTGTTCCGAATGTACCTCTCAATGTACCTCTGCATCAAAATAGTGGGGACTTATATCGTTATCAGTTAGCTAATAGGCAGTTTGATAATACTCTACCTCTTTACAATCGTTATACTGCTTTATCATCACTGGAGGAAAGTGATTGACTGCCCGATGCCTCGGGGAATTCTATCCAGTTATCAGCATCGTCCCTTAAAATTGCTACATGGAACATTGCCGGTATAAAGAATAAAATTGGGAATGCTGAATGGCTAATGTCATTAAAATCTTTTGATATCATTGCTCTACAAGAGACTTGGGACCATACGAACAGCTTCTCTTTGGATGGCTATAGCCACTTTTGCAACCCAGCTATTAGTAGTGTGGCAGGAAGATCTAAGGGGGGCTTGCTAAGTCTATTTAAACTGGACATAAAAGGCACACTAACTCAGTGTTCTTCGGGTTCTGAAAACTGTTTGATTGTCGAACTTTCTACTCAAGATAAGGCCAAGATTCTTTTTGTTAATTTTTATAATTCACATGCAAATGAGTGTACCAGTCAAAATTTGGAAGTACTGGATACATTTTTGTCAGTCTACAGTGTTAACGTAAATACTTTTGAATTAATATTATTAGGGGACTTCAATATACACCCATGCACCCTACCATGTATTAGCCAGGATGATGAAGGCCCCCCCCTCTCCTCATCTGTTCATCTGGAACATACCAGGCGTGGAGAGCATCTTGAAACCTTTCTTGCAAGATGGAACTTATATGAGTCAGGCTGCGGGGATGGAAAAAATAGGTCCCCTACGTTTAAGGGAAAAGATATGGGTACTATTATAGATTATATTTTTGTGTCTTCTTTTTTGTTAAATAACGTGATAAATTATTACACAGAGGTATCAGCTTTTAGCGATCATAATCCTGTTTTACTTGAAGTGAAGCATACAGATTTAATTTCCTTAAAAACAGTAAAAGTTAGAGGGGGAGTAGACCTCACGGTAAAAGACCAGAACCGTAGGTTGAAATGGACAAAAATAGTCCCTGAAACCTTTCTTCAAGAGGTTTTGTCCAAAGTAGAGGATGAAGTTGCAATATGCTTAGCGAATAGAACACAATGCAAAGAGGTTATAGCGGCATTTGATAATATCTGCATAGAAATTAACCGTAGTCTTCAGAATAAATCCAGGCAGAAGTCGCTAGTGGGCAAAAGATGGTTCGACAAGAAATGCTCAAAAGCGCATGGAGTACTACTAAAAGCCCTGAAAGCAACTCCCAAAATTCGTGCAGATATAGCTAGTGCAAGGATTGTGTACAAAAAAACTATCCTAGAAAGAAAGAGGGACCTGAAAGACAATGCTTTGGCCCAACTTCTTGAACCAGAAACTCTAAAAAATAGTGGCCTATTCTGGAAAATAATAAATCAGCCACTCTTTTCTGATGACCCAAACACCCCCTTAGAGGCAAATATCTCAGATGAGGGCTGGATCAAACATTTTAGACAGATATATACAGAAACTAGCAGTGCTGCCACCTCTGCTGTCATTTCAGAAGTTGAGGTAGTGGAACTCTGTACTGCTGAGGCCGCCGTCACTTTTGTGG
This sequence comes from Triturus cristatus, assembly GCF_964204655.1. Lineage (NCBI taxonomy): Eukaryota > Metazoa > Chordata > Amphibia > Caudata > Salamandridae > Triturus > Triturus cristatus. Next base: position 307,037,734 of record NC_140581.1, read on the forward strand.
CAGCAGAAGTGGAAAGGGCAATAGATCTGACCCTGAAAAACAAAGCACCGGGCCCTGACGGGGTACCAGGGGATGTCTTCAAAAGTGCACCGAAATTTTGGTCTAAAGTCTTATGTAATGTTTTTAATGCTCTTACAAATGACAAAATCCCGGACTCCTGGAAAAAATCCATCATTATACCGGTCTTTAAAAAGGGTAACAGGCAAGACCCATCCTGTTACAGACCCATTTCATTGATTGACTCATCGGTGAAAATATTGGGCTGGGTTATTTTATCAAAACTGAATGATTGGTTAACCGAGAAAGGGGTCCTATCAAACGTTCAGTATGGTTTTAGATCAAAAAGGAGCACAATAGATCAAGGCCTTAATTTGCACTTACTAGTAGAAAAATATACGAGGGCCAAGGAGGGGTCCATGTACTTGGGGTTCATGGACCTCTCGTCAGCTTTTGACCTTGTAAATCGTTCCAAACTATGGAAAATTTTGCTCGATATGGGACTGGACAGGGCCCTTGTTAGTCTTCTAGCAGACTTACATACCGATCTAATAGCTTCGGTTAGAGTTACCTCGGAGGGGCGTTGCACGAGTCATTTTAAATCAGAAAGGGGAGTTAGGCAGGGGTGCATTTTGGCACCCCTCCTATTTACTGTTTATATAAATGCCCTGGAACCTACCCTAAAAGAGGCAACCCTTGACATCCCACGTATAGGAGAACTTGGAATTCCAGTTCTTCTATACGCGGACGATGCCGTCTTGCTCTCACGTACTGGTGTTGGTCTTCAACGATTATTGGATGCTTTTGAGGACTTTATGGGTTCCTTGGACCTAAAGATTAATGTCAAAAAGTCTCAAATTATGATAATGGGCAAGGGCAAAAATAACAAATTCTTAAAAATATTTACTTGTGGGAAACAAGAGCTTTGCAGAGTAGCCACTTTTCCCTACCTGGGGATCACTTTTGATGAGAGAGGCACCTGGGGTCCCCAGATAAAAAATAGAAACATCTCCCTTGCTGGATCATCTTCTGCACTCCAGGGCTTTACAAAAAAATTGGGAGCAAGGCCAATAGTAACTCTGCTAAAAATCTATAAAGCAAAATGTCTTGCTGTTGCTACATATGGAAGTGCTATTTGGGGTAACTGTTCTACGGAAAGTATACAGATTACTGAGAACACATTTTTAAGATCTGTTCTCTCTGTACCACAGTCCACTTCAACATATATTGTTCACACTGAACTTGGTGTAGGATATATCTCAGACCTCATCAAAGTGGCCCCTGTTCTGGCTTGGCTAAAGACCTGGTTGAACCAAGAAATCCCCCTTAACCATATCATCCTAAAAGACTGCTTGCAGCTGGATAGAGTAAACAAAATACCGTGGCTAGTTTACATTAAAAACTGTCTTGTTAAGTTAGGGAGACCAGATCTCTTTTTTTCCCCGGCCTCGATAACTGCTAAAGACATTGTTCTGATTAAAGGTATGATGGGAGAATTGCTAAGTCTGGAAAGGGAACAAGTAGAACTTGAGAAACCAACGGTGCGGACTAGCATTATTTTGAGCACTCATGCAGGCCCTGAACTATACTTAACTACTGTAATCCATCTTTATCATCGTTTTCTTTTAACCCGTTTTCGGTTTAATTTGATCCATTTAACCCTTGGACACTTCCCAACCTGGTGTACTCCCGAAAATGCAACGCCGTGTAAGTGTGATAACTTTTCGACCCAGAACACATTGCACTTTTTGATGTTCTGCGATCACTACACGGCACTAAGAAGGAAATATTTAGTCCCGATCCTAAAGGAGGCAGGGTTTATACAGGTTAAGCCAGCACTCCTGTTCTTACAGTTATTGCAGACCCCCAGGATTATGTTCCATGTTGCTAGTTTTTTAGTGGGGGCTGTTAGGATCAAGAAAAGGAAGTTGTCCAATAATCCAACTAATATGGTTCTATAATGGTTGAACTTTAATATTGTCCATATGAAATGCTTACTTCATGAAATTAATATACATAAATGTAACATGCAAGTGATGTGAATAGATTGTTTTATCTAACTGACCTCTTTTTAATACATTTTAATAATTGATTTTTAAAAAGAACATACTTCTTTTGTATTCTTTTTGTGTAAATAGATATAGTTTGTAAATTTATCATGATTTGACTTTGTATAAGTTATGAATTGATGATTGTGTGAAATTGTATTGTTCCTATGTCTTTTTATGATATTAATTTATCGAAAATAAAGTATTTTGACTGACTGACTGACTGATAAACTACAATTCCCAGACACCTGACATCTTGGCTGTCTGAATAGAACCTCCCTCATAGCCCACGGCATCTTTGTTAAGCATTAATGACACAATTTTGCTGCAGCTAGGATACTGCTACACAGATCTCAGTTTTCGCTGACATAAACCATTGCTTACATAAACTCTCCAAGGCTGAAGTCATTACAGTTGCTAAGGGTTATCATGTGATGGAAAAAACAAGTTACTTACCTTCGCTCACACTCTTTCTGGTGGATACTGTATCTAATGGCAGATTGCTCACCTTGTGAATACTCAAAGGTGCCAGACTGGATTTGGAAAATTCAAAGCACTGGTCCTGCCCACCTGTAGGTGGTGCCGTGTGACTCCGTGTTGGTGCTATTTCGCTCAGGAAGTGAAGAACTGAGCCAGATATCAGCACCACTCTTTCACAACGACGTCAGTTTCTTTCATTAAGCAGATAAAGAAGTTTGGATAATTTTAGATGGAAGAGATCCTAATACAGATGGGAAGCTGATGTGGAATGTGTAGTTAGAGTAGTCACCAGAAGAACAAGTGAACTACCTTTCACAACGATATTTCAATTGGATACTCTATCTAATCGCAGATTCCTTACCTTGTGAAATAATCCTGAGGCACTAGACTGGATCCACAAACTTTCAGAGCAGTTCCCCTGCACGCCACTAGGTGCCATCATACAGTGGCGAACGTGGCAAAGGTAACAAGTGGAGATGTATATAAGCGCCTTCCATGCATAGTGACATTAGTTGCTTTCTAGGCTACCTTAGAGGCAGAGCTTATCGGCAGATTAGTATGACTACTGTGTTTATCTCTAAATTGGGACCTTTTCAGATAAGAAAGAGTCCAGTTCGTGTCAGTGTGTTAAATCAATGGTAGAAGCTACGGCCCTGGTGAATGAGCCCTCAAGACATCTGGGGGCTCCTTTTTACCTGTTCGTAGCAGATCTTTATGGGAACAATCCATGGGGAGATGGTTAGTTTTTGCAATACTTTATACCCTTCTTTGTACAGGAGAACCATACAAAAAGCTGATCATCCACTCGGTGTTCCTTGGTACGATCAATATGAAAACCTAAGGCTCCTGTAGAATCCAAATGATGGAGTGTCTCTTCCTCCTTAGAGGGATGAGGTGGTACAAAAAGTGCTGGGAGGGTGATGGACTGGCATCAACCTTGCAGAGAGTAATAACCTTTGAAAGAATGGTAGCTAAGTCCACAAATCCAACTTATTAGGGAAGAAGGTGGGATAAGGTGGATTTACAGAGAGAGACTGAAGTTCGCTCACACGTCTAGCCGATGTTATAGCGATGAGAATATCTGTGTTAGACCTGGCACCTTGGCGTGAGTCTCCCTTCCACTTTTTGTCACTGTGCCTCATGTGTTTTTATGGTGTTGGCCGCTCAGAGCACTGTGCCACTGCCAACCAGTGCCACAGTGCAAGTGCTCCCTGTGTAAAATGTATATGTTGGTTGGATTCCATGAATTGGCTTATTTGGTTTACTATCAGACCCCAGTAAAGTGCACCAGGAGTGCCCAGGGCTTGTAAATACAAATGCTGCTGGTGGGCTTGCAGCACTGGTTGTGCTACCCACAGTAAAATGTGTCTAAGGTCTGCCATTGCAGAACCTGCGTGCAGTCTGGTACTGTCATGCTGACTGGGAAAGTGCACCCACTTCCCAGTCCCTAAACCTTCCCTTAGCTTCATATTAGTCACCCCTATGGTAGGCCCAAGGGCAGGGTGCATTGTAAGCATAAGGTAGGACAAACCCTGATGTGTGTGGCATGTCCTAGTAGTGAATTACAGCCATTTTCGTTTTTCACTATTGTGAGGCTACCTGTTCCCATAGGCCAGAATGGGCTGTTAGAATTGTTACATCCTATGATCCTAACAGACCCATGGAACATGGTAGAAAAAACGAGTTTAGTATGCCTGAACTCAGAATAATAAAATACATCTTTTAGTAAAGTTTATTTTAATATTCTGTGTTTGCAAATACCACTTTTAGAAAGTTGGTATTTGCTTGCCTAACCATTTCAGCCTGCCTCTGCTATGATGTGTATCTGCCTGTCTGGTTTGTGTGAGTGACAGGGCTGGGGAAACCCAGAGGGGCAGGGCTAGGTAGCCTGGTGGTGAATAGAGAGATTGACATCCAGATGGGTGGGAGGAGTGCACCTGGACTCTGAATAGGGCTGTGCTCTGCCACCACAATGCTGGCTCCACCTCCTGTGGAGCGGCTGATGTCTCTGCCCTGTACCCTGAATAGAAAGGCAGAGTCATGTCAACAAAGTGCTCAAGAACTGGTCTGGACTGGGCAAAGGCCTCTCTACCCCAGAGGAACAAAGGAATTAGGGGTATAAGTATTGGGACCCTGCTCCCAAGAGATTAGATCCTGCTTGACAAGAAGAACCTCTGCCTGAGGACAAGGAACTGGGAAAGCTGTAAGGAAGAGTACTGTCCCTGACCTGGGGGATTGGCCTGCAGTGGTTGCCTTGCTGCTGAAAGGAGAGGAGAAAAGACGACAAAGACTTTAATTCAACTTGTGCTTAAAAGATCTCCAAGGGCTTGTACTGAGCTTGCCCCCTGAACGAAGTCCCAGGACCAGTGGACTTCACCCCCAGCTCCCCAGAGTCTTTTGGAAGTGCCTGCTGCTGTTGTTGGGCCTTCTGAGGGACTGCGTGTCGCAAGGAGTTGGAAGCACGACTCGAGAAGGAGAAGCGTGCCGCCGTCGGAGCTGTTGTCGTCGTATCTCGCAAAGGGTGTCGCCGCTGCAGCATCGCATCGAGCGGAAGCGTCTCGCATCATTCTGGAAGTGTCTTGCAACGCCGAAGAAGCGTGTCGCCATCGCAGCCATCGTAGCTGACGCATTGCACCGCATCAAGAGAAGAATCTCGCATCGAGGAAGATGCGTGTCTCCATCGCAGCCATCGTAGTTGTCGCATTGCACCGCATCAAGAAAAGCGCCTCGCATCCACGGAGAAGCGTGCCGCCGTCGGAGCTGCTGTCGTCGCATCGCGTAAAGGGGTGACGCCGCTGCAGCATCACATCGAGCAGAAGCGTCTCGCAAACGTCGGAGAAGAGTGCCGCTGCCAAGGCCGCTGTCGTCGCATCGCGTAAAGGGGTGACGCCGCTGCAGCCGACGCATCGAGTCGAGTCTTCTCGCAACATCGGAGAAGCGTAACGCATCTGGAAGATCTTCACGTCTTTATTTCTTTGCACTTAAAACTTAATCGCATATGCATCGTTGCAACACTTTCGTTGCCCTGCGTGTCGCATCTAAGGTACATTGACTTAAAGTGTCGCATTTAAGAACTTAAGAGAACTAAGCAAACTTCTACCATCTAAAGTAACAGTATTGTGTATTTTTGTCGTTTAATGGTCTTGTGGGAACTCTATATAAAGAATCCTTATTTTTAATATAAAAACCTGTGTGGTGTCCATTTGTAGTGTTGTCACTTGGTTGCTGTATGTGTTCACAAATGCTTAACCTATAACGCTCTGAGATAAGCCTTGTCTGCTCGCGCCAAGCTACCTGGAGGGTGAGCAGGGGTTATTTTAGGAGTGTAACCCCTTACCCTGACTAGAGGAAAGGTTCCCTGCTTGTCACAAGTACCTACCTGTGCCAACCAGAGAACCCGGATTCTAACAGTCTGTATTTAAGGTCAGAAGTGTCACGGGACACCTGCACTATGGCTCAAACGGGGTACACATCAAGAATGTGGGAACTAAATTCAAGCCCTAGTAGTGCATCAGGGGAAAGAAATGTTGCAAACCTTTGAAAAAACACATCACAACTGGTGATTTAAACAACAAAGGATGATTCGGCAACACTGGAAGGCCAAAAGAGTCAATAAGTTGCCCTTAACAGGGTCCAAGGCAAGTCCTTGCCGGCCAGAAACAGAACAAACAAAACTTCAGACAACTTTGCCTGTATAGGGTAAATTTGTCAGGTGCCACTCCACAAATTTGTCCCAACAGCTGGTGGACACTGATTTTGTGGAGGCTAGTGGACACTGATTTTGTGGGAAGCGCCCCCGCCAAAATGACATCTACTGTCTCGGGATGCAGGTTGAAGGAGGCCAACTGTCCCCGCTGAATCTCCAAGCAGGGAGATGCAAAGTGTGCATGCCCGGGAGCAACACCCTGCCCTGCAGCTGTGAAAAAAGATTCTCTCAAATCAGCAGCACTATCTGGGGACAGATGGTCATTCCCAGGAGATGCTGGTAACACACTCTCCTGGCCCAATCCGGCGCCACTAAGATGACTTGAGCCCAGTTGTTCCTGATCAGAACTTGGGGCAGAGAAGTGGTGGGAAGGCATACTGGAGTCTTGAGCTCCATGCTAGATGGAAGGTGTCTGTGAGCGAGAGCCACTTTGGAAACTCCAACGCGCAGAAGTGTTGACATTGCACATACTCACGGTGGTGAAAAGATCTAGCTAGGGTCCTCCCTGGTTCTCACTGAAAGCCAGCATGTGCCACATCTGAATGCAATTGGAGTTCATGGTCTGCTAGGGGCTTGTGGCTGAGTTTGTCTCCCTTGGCATTTAAAGATCCTGCCAGATGGTTCACCATCAGAGAAATCTCTTGGGGGTCCATCCACTTTCAAAGGTGCTAGGCCTACTGATAGAAGGCCCAGGAGCCCACCCTGCCCTGCTTGTTACAGTACCACATAGTGATGGAGTTGTCTGTGAACACCTGCACTAGCCTTCCTTTGGTAGTGGTCAGGAAGGCCTTCAACGCCATGCCAATTGCCCTCAACTCCAACCAGTTGATGTGTAGTCCAGTCTACGCTGGAGACTAGAGGCCTCTGATCTCCACCTCTCCTAGATGGTCTTCACCACCTTGCAGTGATGCATCTGTGACCACTGTCAGCTCTAGGTGGGGGATGGAGAGGGGCCTCACACTGACCAAATCGTTGTCAGGCATCCACCACTGCAGATCTTTAGCAGTCTTCTCCGAAATCTGGATACAATCCAACAGAATGACCTGCTGTTGTGCCCACTGGATTTTTAGGTCCCATTGTAGAGCCCAAATGCATCCCATTTGCACAGAGATCCAGGATGCAGCCTGAAACATCTGGATTATTGCCGGAATTACTTCGACTCTCTGTTCTGGGGGAAAGGCAAGGAACCATATTGTATCCAGAATGGCTCCAATGGAAGGGAGCATCTGTGAAGGAGACAGGTGTGACTTGGGCTCGTTCATAGGTAACCCCTATGATGTTAGGAGGTTCGCTGTTGTCTGTAGGTCATGAACCACTGCTTGGGGCAAGCCTGCCTTCAAAGGCCAGTTATTGAGGTAGGGGAAACAGCTACCCCTCACCTCTGTAGATGTGCTTTGACCACCACGTCACTTCTGTGAACACCCGAGAGGCACTGATAAGGCAAACGTTCTTGTTTAGTATCAAGTGGTAAGCAAACTCCAGCCCCACTTTCTGACATCTAGCATCAGTAGATCTGGAAGAGGCTTATTTCCATCTGCCCATACATCCATGAGATCAAATGTTTCTGCAGTTTATGGTGGATGGTTCACTCTGCCAAATCAAAGCACTCGTGTGTGTCCTCAAATCAAGAATTAAGAGTCCTTGAAAAGCATAGCCCAGTGGCTGGAAATCTGTGCTGTTTGGGTGAGAGTAGTTCACTACATGGACAGCTGGCTTATGGAAGCTCCTTTATGGCAACAAAACCCAAAAGCAAGACCTAATGTGAAGTTTGACATTAGACATTAGGTTTGACAGAAAAAAAGTCAATGCTCATCCTTCACAGCAAACTCTAAGCTCAGTTCACATAGGGACTTACAAGTCGTAAAGTTAGGAGTGCTGAGTCTCCACACTCATAGCGGAATCTTCGCACTGAGCTCTGTAGAGCGAAGATTCCGCCCCGAGTGCAGAGATTCTGTCACAAGTAATCCATAAAATCCCACCTTACAGTGATAAAATAAAAAGTATTATTACAAATGATGACATGCTGTACTCCACTGGTACCACAATGTCATTTGAGAATAAGACCACTAAAGAACAGTTGGAGGGAAACAAGTCTTCGGGCTTAAGGATGAACATATTCTAATAACGTTAAAACTCAGACACGGCTGTACTAGGTGGATGAGAAAGGCCAATATTTATGCAGTTCAAGATCTCTACTGTATGGAACCACAATTCCGTCTCATGATGGACACTCCATTAAGAGGTTTGGGTGCTCACCTATAGAATGTTTTCACAAGAGACCTTTGGGCCACCCAGAAAAAAATCCACATATAAACAGTCTTCAAACCATGAAAGTGTTCCTGCTGCTAATATTACATCAAGAGGTTCTTAGCAGAAGAGACAATATGCTTACTTGTAAATATATAAAACAAGCATTTGCAATGCAATAGGACTCGCATTGGAAACGGGAGTGCGGGAGGGCAAAAAGGCACAAATGGGAGTGCGGGGGGGGGGTGGTGGTCCGAGAAGTCATGGACTGCGGGAGGGGTTAGGGGGAGGCAGGGGAACAAAATAGTGTTGAAAGTAAAGGAGCCAGTAGCCATGGAAGGATACAAATGACGACATGGCCATCAGGAGGAGGTACTAACAAGATTAAAAACAATGGGAAGACAGCATTTAGGACCTAAGCCAATAAAAAGATGGGCAGAACTTACACGAAGCTTCCATGCCTTATCCAATACTGCATGCCTCGCAGAGCAGTGCATGCGCTGCAACGCTACGCTTGACCTAAAAGAGCAGGGATGAGAATTGCAAGCACTTTCACAGGGGACTCACCTTCTCTTATACTGGAGCTTAAAATGCCAAATCATGATAAAAGTAGAGTGCTCCAAAACACCTTGGCAGATGCCCTGAGTATACCAAGGGCCTGATTACAATCTTGGCGGATGGTATACTCCGTTACAAACATGATGGGTATCCCTTACTTTGTATTACAAGTTCCATAGGATATAGTGGATTTATAATTTGGCTGGTGGGATATCCGTCACATTTGTGATAGAGTAACCTTGTCCGCCAAGATCGTAATCAGGCTCTCAATGTAGATTGTGTTGAATGGCAGCTGGTGTTTCTTAGGTGGGAAACATCTTCTCTAGAGCTCATCACAGTGTCAAACTACACCAAGGGCCAGATGTACGACCCTTTTTGCGCTTACAAACGGGAGATTGGCCTGTTTGCAAGAGCAAAAAAGGGTAATGGCATGTACAAACGCTGTTTTGCGAGTCACTGCCTCGCAAAACAGCGTTTGCGGCCGCAAAACACTCCCAGTTTACCACCTACTTCAAGTAGGTGGTAAACCACTCGCAAATGGGAAGGTGTCCCCAATGGGACCCCTTCCCCTTTGTGAGTGTGTGAGAAAATACTTATTAAGAATAGGGACCACTGCCTCCCCTTAAAAAATGAATCTGAAAAGTTTAATTTATTTAAAAAGCAGTCTAAGACATGGTGGTCTGCTGACCCCAGCAGGCCACCATCCCTGGGTCGCAAATTTTGCGTGCCTCATGAATATTGATGAGGCATGCAATTTGTGACCCCATTGGGAATCGCTAACAATGTCTGTGACACTATTGTACATTGCATTTTGCTTGTCGCAAATTGCGAGTTGCAAAGCGACGCAATTTGCTAGTCCAAAAATATAAGGGTCGTACATCTGGCCCCAAATGCCAAACCTTTGCAAGCAGGTGAAGGTATTTCCCAAGTATCATGGGGATGTGCGTTTCGATTTATTCTGTCAGGAAGATTTACTTCCTCTAATTCCCTTAGTCCTGATGGTCCTTCAGAAGATGATGAAAAAGACTATGCATGCCGAAACTAATTGCACCAGCATGGGCTAGACAGCTTTGGATCCTTGGGCTCTTCGAGTAGAATCACCTATCCAATTCAAACCAGGTCCATAGCTCCTGTTCAAAACTAAAGTCAAGTTTTGCACTATAGTCGGACCTCCCCGCAACTGACTGCCATGCTGCTTCAGGCCTAGAGTATGAGCTACTCAACATTCCATGTAGCTGGTGAAAGATTTGTTAGGTAGTTATGGCAGTTTTCTTGGTGAAAGCTTATTCTCTAATATGGAAATGTCCCTGTATTCTGGCTTCCTCTCAAGATATTGCCCCATTTTCAATGCATCGTCAGGATTTATTGCCTCATCTGCTACACCTGCTGTAGTCAGACTTACAATATTCCACTATTAGAGAACATCTGGCAGCTCTCTCTGGGTATCTCAGGTATACAAGCAGGTATACAAGCACAACTTTGTATTCTTGACTAAGATAGTGAGCATTTATGAAAGGACTTTTCCGCACCTTTTTCTCTCTGGCAGAAATAACCCCTAGCATGGGAGCTCAAAACAGTGCTAATGAGTGTTATTTAAGACCCTCTCAGGGTTATTCATAGCGGTTCTCTTCAAATGTTCTAATGTAAATCTACATTTATTTCAGCTGCATTTTTTACAAGGAACATTAGAGAAATTCAGACATTTTCTATTGAACCCCCTCATCTGAGGTTTGGACCAAAACAAGGTGGTTCAACGAATAAGAGGTTTGTGCCTTAAGTACCAGTGTCATTCCATCAGAACAAAAAGATATGATTGCTCTCTTTTTTTCCTTAACCATCTGCAGCTGCAGAAAGAACTTTACACACTTGTCGGGGGGGGCTCCCGGGGTGACTGACTCAGAGGCTCTCCTTGACTCCGATGTCCTGCTGCTACAGGTACAAGAGCACGGCGGGCCCTTTAATTCCCCCTGGACTCCCTGAGCAGAAGAACCTGCTAGTGTGACGTCTACTCCGGAACACAAATCAGCGAGCAGCTGTGGGGAGAAGAAGGAAGTGTCCGCTCATCCTGGTGCGCACGCCGAGGAGCGAAAGGAAGTAGGCGTGGAGGAGAAGACGCTAGAAGAAGATGCTGGGGATGTCGCAAAGGCCGCTACGACTAGGGCTCCTGCCCGTGGAGACTTACCCGGAGGAGGACAGCACCGCGATTCGCCCCGCCACGCTCCAGGAGGAGGTTGGCTGGAGCAGGTACGCTACCGCATACGGGGGCTCACACAGCCACGGGGAGGTTACGGGTAGTTTGTGAGTGGTCACCGCATAGCACTTCTTCTCTGGTCTCCACTTTTCCGTTTTGCTGTGGGTGATCCCTCACGTTCCCCTTCCCCATGTTTTCAAGATTGAACAACGTCCACTGATGTCATGGCATATTTTTCTTTTATTTTATTTCCTACCATGTCCTGGACGACTACGGAGGAGAACTAGGAAGCTCCTACCTCCCAACATTCCTGGTACCGGTGAAAAGGAACCGCTCCTGGAAATTGACTGTCTTGGGACTCTTTCTTTATTTTCGTTCCTGTGAATAAACCAATCCCAACTTGAGTGTTAAAACGCCTCCTCGTTTCCTTTGGGGACACGCGCCTTCCACCTTTTCCCCTTGCATCCAACAACACTTTAGATGTGAAACGCTGTTTGAAATTTTATATTGAGCGAAATAAAGACTAGGTACAAATACCAATTGTTTATTTCTTGTGGAAATTCGAACACATTTTGTCCTTACTTCGAAACAAAGGATAGCGTGTTGGATCTCAACATCTCCATGTATCTCCTGTCATGCCAACACTGGTTATTCCTTCAGACATGATTGAAGACACTCTACCAGAGGCATGATGGCCACAGCTGCACACTGTGATGTGGTGCATCTTTTGAACATATGCAAAGAAGTGACTTGGATTTCAACCCATGCCTTCAACAAGCATCACTAACTGGTTATTCAGTTGAAAGATGAAACGGCAGTTGGAGAGGATGTGCTGCACACCTTTTTTCACTAATGCCAACCTCATTTCGGCGTGTGTTTTCTCCTCTGTGTAATATATCCCTTAATGCTTTGGCAATCTTAATTCAAGCGTTTGACTATATGTAAGTTCCATGGCTAAGGAAGAAAAAGTTACTTACCTGTAAGTGCAGTTTCTTCAGTATTGGTATCTTTCATAGATTCATGAGGCTACCCGTACTTTCTCGAGACGAGCTAAGAAAATCTTTCAGTTGGTGCCTCTGAGGAATACTGAGCCCTCAACCTTACTGGGTAGAGTTTGGGTCACATAATGAGGTGGATTGACTATACGTAGTGCATGGCTATTTTCAGCGCTGTATGCTGTATTGGAATTCTGCTATGTTGACATTGACTACCAAGTGTTGCCTGTCTAATGTAGGGGAAAAATTCAAGCATAGAAATCTATGAAAGATTCTAATGCTGGAAAAATGTAGTCATAAGTAAGTAACTTTTTTTTCATGCCCATGCCCGCCACAGGTAAAAATAAATACAGAATGATCCCCCATACACAGTGTGAAAACTCTGTGCATAGACATCTTTTGTTTTATTGGGTGGCAAAAACAGATATCTGATTTGGAAGTTTTCTCTAAACAAAAAACAGTTTGGTAAGGGTTCTTTAAACATGGCCCTGCTTGGTAAAGCTTGAGTGTTGTTAAGGGAACCATGAAGGCAGGGATGTGGCTCTCTTTACAGAACGAGGCCCCTGCCAGGCGGGAAATGGCCAAAACAATGTGGGTAGAGCCATGCGTGCCATTTCAATGCAAGCGCAACCATGCTTGCCTGAACCACGCATCTGCCTTAACCACGCATATGCATGGTTAAGGCAGATGTCGGTCTAGTGTTCAGAATGGGCAGGGAGAAGAGGAGGAAACATTGTAACAGGACCCTCCAGATACAGACAGGTGAGTGGGGCTGGTGCCAGTGTCGGGTTTGGGTAGGGGAGGTAGATTCTAGGGCTCAGGGTGATGGGGGATTTGAGGTAGGTACTTTTGGGTAGGGGGCAGGGTTTTAGGACTCCGGGTAGGGGGAAGGGGTAGTTTTTAAGGGAAGGGGCAGGGTTTGGGGAGTTGCTTTTAGGAGTGAGAGTGGTTTTAGGGCTCAAGGCGGGCGAGTTTAGGGTATTCTATTACATTGGTGGCAGGGTTTTAGGCCTTAGGGCAGGCAAAGGGGTTGGGGTAGTTTTATGGACAGCGCGGGGGTATGTTTTAAGGCTCAAGGCAGGGGGCTGGTTTCAGGGTACTATATGGTAGGGGGCAGGGTTTTAGGCCTCCGGTAGGGGAAGGGGTAGTTTTAAGGGTAGGTTTTAGACCTCATGGCGGGGAGTGCGGTAGGGGGATCGAATTTTAGGGCTTAGGGCGGGGAGGGGGTTCAAGGTAGTGGCATACTTAACCACACATACCCCCTTACCAATCATGCTTTCACAACGAAAATGCGTGGTAAAGGCATGTATGGTAAAGAAATGCATGGTTAAGATGCATTTGTGGTTCGGGCTGCATAGTAGAGGTTTGCGTAGTTTAGCCATGTGTGCCTCTGTCATAAAACCCCGCCAGGCAGGTGAGTGATCTCTAAATAGCATGGACGACCTTCTACCATAGTGACAATGACCTTGGCCCACGCCACTCCGTGCTCATTGTCTGGCAGGCTGTAAATGAGGCCTTAACTTCTAAAAGTTAAACCTTTCAAAGGGAACAATTTGTTCGAGGCATATGAGCTGCAGATTACACACTTTTGCATAGATCACCATCTGGTGTTGGGCCCGGATGTTTGCAGTTTGTTTTTCCTCTTGGAAAGTCTTTGGAAGTCACGAGGTCGGTCACTCCTCCTTTGGATCGTATTGCGCATGGGCTTCGGCTCCATCCTCAGATTGTTTTTTTCCGCCATCGGGCTCGGATGTGATCTTCGCGCTCCGGTTCCGAACAGCTTCCAGTTCGACGATCGACGTGCAATCCTCACCCTAATCGCTGTATTGTTTCAATCACGATTTCTTCAATCAACGCGCTTTCTCATCGACACAAACCTTCGGTTCCAGTCGTCGACGGCGGCCTTCGGGCCTACCCAGGCTCCGGTCCCGGCTCATGGCAAGAACTCCATTCAAAAAGTGCCCTCAATGTGGGTCCAAATTTCCCCACCCCGATCTTCATGAGGTATGCAACCTTTGCCTCTCCCAGGAACATGAGGCTCGAGACTGTCCGGCCTGTAAGTCTTTCCGATCCAAAAAGACTATTCGGGACCGAAGAGCCAGAAGGAACATGGCACACTCCTCGACGTCCATTCCAGTCGACATCTTCGGAGACGACATCGACGATCCGGAACATCATCGTACCGAAGAGGACCTTGTCAGCGCTTCCGAGGCCGAAGAGTCAGATGTGGAGGACATCACCCCGGCGCAGAGGGCCGTGAGTACCAATCTACCCCCTCCCACACCCGCGCCGACACCCAAAAAGGCTTCGGTCACGCCTTCGCCTCCGGGCCTAGGCAAGATCAGAGACACTGCTTCACACACCCCACCTTCGGGCCCGGTGAAGAAGCCAAGTAAGCCTTCCGGCGGCTCGGGCTCGAGCCAGCCTGCCAGCGGTGCCGAGAAACACACTTCGGCACCGAAAAAGAAGATGGCCTGCACCTCGACACCGAGCTCCGCACCGAAGCCCTCGGTGTCGAAACCCAGCTCTTTGGCACCGACGCCACTTTCGGTGCTGACCAAACCACACAAGGCCACCGGCACCGACACTTCCAAGCCGAAGTACATCTCGGCGCCGACCAAGAGACTGGAGGGTCCCAAGCCGGGTTCTAAACAAACTGGCACGGAAAAACCTAAAAAATCATCGGCCCAGACGCCTTCGACGCCGACGGACCAAATTACCTCACCAGAGTTATTTACAGCGGATCCCTTGCAAAAGACTCTTACCAAGGATCCAAAAACTGGACATTTGACGCTCTCTACTAAAAAGAGACATTTGGAGAAGCTGGCTCCGCCTCCACCTCCAAAGAGGAAGGACTCTGCTGCCTCTCCATTCAGAATACCTTCCCCTCCTCCTCCACCTCCTCCTCCTTCCCCACCTCCACCCCCTCCACCCTCTCCACCCCCACGTCATCGTTCTCCTACTCCATCTCCAGACGATGATGATCATAGGGACCCATATTATGATACAGGAGATGTGCCACAAGACCCCACCCCTACAGGATCTCCAGACCCATGGGACGATTACCATATACCAGATATTCCCAACATCCCACAAGACGATATTTACCCCTCTAGACCATCTCCACCTGAAGATTCACTAGGGTTTAACCATCTTCTGCAAAGAGTAGCACATTATCATGGGGTGGACATGCATAATGACCCTGTGGACGAAGATTTCCTCCTAGACACATTCGATACTACACAGAGGTCCATCTCCATACTGCCTATGCTCAAAGGGGTGGTAAAGCATGCGGCAGAAGTTTTTAAAGACCCAGTGAGAGCCAGGGTCCTTAACCCACGTATCGAGAAGAAGTACAAACCTGCTCCCTCAGATCCCTCTTACATCAGAGAACCAGCGCCACTAGATTCCTTAGTGGTCTCTACGGCATGTAAAAGGGCAAACTCACAAGCGTCAGGTGATGCACCACCACCTGACAAGGAATCAAAATTGCTAGATGCTTCAGGCAAACGCACAGCATCCCAGGCCGCTAACATATGGCGTATAGCAAACACTCAGGCACTGCTGGCCAGATATGACAGGGCTCATTATGACGAATTAGAGAGCATAATGCAACATCTCCCTGAAAAATATAAAAGTAAAGCCAACGAGTTGATTCAAGAGGGTAAAACAATCACAAACACCTCTATACGTTGTGTCCTAGACGCAGCAGACACAGCCTCCAGGGCCATTAACACCAGCGTCCTTCTCCGTCGTCATGCTTGGTTAAGAGTATCTGGGTTTAAACCAGAAGTACAAGCCTCTATCCTTAACCATCCCTTTGACCAGGAACACCTATTCGGGCCAAAGGTGGATGAGGCCTTAGAAAAGATGAAAAAGGACACGGATACAGCAAAATCCATGGGGGCCTTACAGTCTCACCCGCCCAGACGTTCCTTTTGCCGCTCATCCTTTCAGAGTGCATCCAGAGGCTACTCCTCCGACACAGCGTCCACATCGTACAAGTCCCCTACTCAGACCACCTTTACAAAAGGTTACCAAAGAGGCGGCTACAGGGGTAACAACAACAAGGGCAGAGGCAAAACAAACAACGCCCGTTCTGCCACACCTACTACCCAATGACTTCCCCCCGCTCCCCCCAGACCATTCCACTCCAGTCGGGGGCAGACTCACAAATTTCCTTCATGTCTGGTAGACCATCACCTCAGACAAATGGCTGACCCAAATAATCAGGATACTGCCTAGAGTTAACATCTACCCCCCCAAACATACCACCCAGGCAACGCCCAATGTCACTAGAACATTCCACATTGCTAAAGCAGGAGGTAATCTCCCTCCTACAAAAACAGGCAATAGAACACGTTCCTGCCAATCAACAAAATTTGGGGGTTTACTCCCTATATTTTCTAATACCAAAAAGGGACGAGACTCTATGACCTATTCTAGATCTCCGGCCCCTAAACACATACATACACTCAGACCATTTTCACATGGTAACGCTTCAGCAGGTACTTCCGCTCCTCTCCCAGAACGACTTTCTCACCACACTGTACTTGAAAGACGCATACTTCCACATTCCAGTGCACCATGCTCACAGAAAATACCTCAGATTTGTAGTGGACGGACAACACTACCAATTCAAAGTGCTCCCGTTCTGAGTCACAACAGCACCACGGGTATTCGCCAAGTGCCTAGCAGTGGTGGCGGCACACCTCAGGAGACAGCACATTCACGTCTTCCCATACTTGGACGATTGGCTGATAAAAGCCCCTTCATACAACCAATGTATACACCACACCGCCACCACAATCCAACTACTTCACCAACTAGGCTTCACGGTGAACCACCAAAAGTCCCAGCTAACACCATCCCACACAAAACAATACCTCGGTGCCACCATAGACACCTCAAAAGCAATAGCCTACCCCAATCCGGCCAGGATTGCAAGCATTCAGGCTTTATGACAAAAATTCATCCTTCAACACTCCCTTCCAGCGCAAGTGTTTATACAACTGATAGGGATGATGGCCTCTTGCATTTTCATAGTGCCTCACGCAATACTCCAGATGCGTCCACTCCAAGAGTGCTTAGCGCGCCAATGGAACCAGGCCCAGGGGCAACTGACAGATCTGGTTTTGGTAGACGGTCGCACCCATCGCTCTCTGCAGTGGTGGAACACCACAAACCTTTCCAAAGGTCGACCGTTCCTGGACCCGGTTCCCCAAATAATACTAACAACGGATGCATCGCTCTCCGGCTGGGGAGCTCATCTATTACACCTCACATTGCAGGGCAAATGGACACGGCAACAAAAGTTACTCCATATCAACCATCTGGAGTTACTAGCTATCTTTCTAGCCCTGAAATCCTTTCAACCACAGATTTCAGGCAAGGCAGTCCTCATTCGCACAGACATCATGACGACCATGTATTATATTAAAAAACAAGGTGGCACACACTCTCCACAGCTCTCTCAATTAGCACAGAGCATATGGAGATGGGCAATTCCCCACAAAATCTTTCTCCTACCTCAACATGTCCCAGGAGTCCAAAACACCGTGGCGGATCTGCTCAGCAGACAGACACAACAGATCCACGAGTGGGAACTTCACCCACAGGTTCTTCATCCGTTCTTTCAAATGTGGGGGCATCCACAGATAGACATCTTCGTCACCCACGAAAACACAAAATGCCCAAGCTTCGCCGCCAGATACCCACACCCATTGTCCAAAGGAAATGCGATATGGATGAACTGGTCAGGCAAATTTACGTACGCTTTTCCGCCTCTCCCACTCATTCCATTAGTGGTGCGAAAGCTACAACAGCACTCCCTCACACTGATCCTAGTAGCTCCAACGTGGGCCAGACAACCGTGGTACACCACGCTGCTGGAACTCTCGGTAGTACCACACCAAAAGCTTCTCCTCTCACCATGCCTCCTAACCCAGAACCATGGAGAGATCAGGCACCCGGACCCAGCGCAGCTCAACCTTGCAATCTGGCTCCTGAAATCCTAGAATTCGGGTACCTAAACCTTCCCCCTGACTGTATGAACGTCATCAAAGAAGCTAGACGCCCTACCACTAGAGCCTGCTACGCTGCCAAGTGGAAAAGATTTGTTGTTTATTGCCATAACAACACAATCAATCCTCTAGACGTGTCTATACAACACATCATATGCTACTTACTCCACCTACAAAGGTGTAATCTAGCCTATACCTCCATTCGGCTACACCTCGCAGCAATTGCAGCTTACTTACAAAACAGGCAGCACCTATCACTTTTCAGAGTACCTGCCATTAAAGCCTTCATGGAAGGCCTCAAAAGAATAATTCCCCCCAGAGTACCACCCTCACCTGTGTGGAACTTAAATATCGTGCTCACAAGGCTGATGGGGCCTCCCTTCTAAACTTTGCATAAATGCGAACTGCAATTCCTCACATGGAAAACAGCTTCCCTTGTAGCCATCACTTCCCTTAGATGGGTCAGTGAGATACAAGCACTTACCATACAAGAACCTTTTCTTCAAATGCACCAGAACAAGCTTGTTCTCCGTACCAACCCAAAATTCCTACCTAAAGTCATTTCCCCTTTTCACCTAAACCAATCTGTAGAATTACCAGTATTTTTCTCGCAACCTCAGACCGTTGCAGAGTGGGCTCTGCACACGCTAGATGTCAAACGAGCCTTACTTTACTATATCTAAAGAACACAACCTTTCAGAAAGACCAAACAACTGTTTGTCTCTTTCTCTCCACCACGCAAGGGCAACACCATCTCAAAATCAAGGATAGCTAGGTGGATTTTAAAAGGCATCCAGATTTGCTACCACAAAGCAAAACAAACGCTTTCCTTTCCCCCTATAGCCCATTCTACACTGAAGATAGGGGCTTCCATGGCTTTTCTAGGGAATATCCCACTAGATGATATCTGCAAAGCAGCTACATGGTCAACACCACACACTTTCACTAAACACTATTGTGTAGATGTGTAAACCAAGCAGCAAGCTAGTGTGGGCCAGGCTGTACTAAAAACACTATTTCAAACCACTGCAACAGATACCGGTGGTCGCCGCTAAGGTTGGGAACTGCTATATAGTCTATGCAAAAGTGTGTAATCTGCAGCTCATATGCCTCGAACGGAATATGCTACTTACCAGTATGCATCTGTTCTTGGCATGTAGAGCTGCAGATCTACACACGCCCACCCGCCTCCCCGGCTACCTGTATCTGTTCCAGTCTATCTTATTTAGATACAACACACATGGGTTTCTTCACTGTTGTTACTGCGCTCCATCTTTCCCTGCTGGCGAAAAACAATCTGAGGATGGAGCCGAAGCCCATGCGCAATACGATCCAAAGGAGGAGTCACCGACCTCGTGACTTCCAAAGACTTTCCAAGAGGAAAAACAAACTGCAAACATCCGGGCCCAACACCAGATGGCGATCTATGCAAAAGTGTGTAGATCTGCAGCTCTACATGCCAAGAACAGATGCATACTGGTAAGTAGCATATTCCTTGTCTTTGATGGCTATTTGACATGTAACCTACGAAGCATATGACCTATAACTCTTCCACTGCAAGCAGGGCCGGACTGGTGATTCCGGGCACCGAGCAATCCCCCGGTAGGCCGGATGGTGTGGGGGACGGTTTTATGAGGGGGTGGGGCGGTTTCGCTGGGGCCGATTTTCGGGCCTTGACTCCGTGAGCCAGTGACCTTACTGCGGGAGGGTTATGGAAAGGCACAACTGGCAGCATTTCTATGGCCAGGCCCCTGTGTTCATGGCATCAATATATGGCAGGTCAGGTCACTCAGTGATATATTAATGTTACACCTACCCACTGCCGTGCCAGTGCGCAGATGTCCCCGCGTCAGTGTTTGTGCGTGGTCTTTAGGGTGGGGCTGAGGCTGCCTGGTGTCATGCGCATTGAGGGCGAGGCTCGCGCAATGAATAGTTCGCGTTTGGTTTGCAGCTTGCACACCACGCCCAGGCTAGTTCTGCTCTCTTCTTCTGCGTCTGCTGCCCGCAGGTGAGTGTCTGGTCACTCAGGCAGGCCTGGTGTCTCGTTCCATGCCGTCCGTCACTCACGGGTCCACTCGGGGTGGGTTGTCATCATGTCATCCTGGGCTGGGCACAGTCAGGTGGGGGCAGGCGTCCGGGCCGGTATTAAAAGTAAATTGAACTATAATAGGCCCCGGCCCGGTTTTGCCAGGATGGGATTGCCCTGATTGCATACATTTATTTGCTCCAGCCTCTTTCAGTTTGTGAGAGGCCGGTAGAAGACAGATGGTCATCTACTACTCTCCATTGCTGCACAGTGGGTACTGTGCTGTTCTGTGCCCGGGCCTGAGCCTATATTAATTCACAAACTACCTTCTAGGGCCCAGACGGCAATTTGTAAATTAATACAGGTCCCGGGCCCGGTTCTGCGACCACGATTGCCACTCCAGGCCAGTTTGTGAATGTGAGAGCCTGAGAAGCGGTTTGCAGGGAGGCCGACTGAAGTTTTGTTACACTGTCCTGGCCACTGCACACGCCCCCCCATCATCCCCTCCCTAGGGCGCAGCCACAGTCACCCTCCCTGGAGTCCCTGCTGCCTGCGCACGCACTATTAAATTAACTGGGCTGGGCAGGCAGGCACTTTCACTTTCGGCACCACATGGCTCACCCGACCAGGCCCGATCTTTGAGTCACGTCACCAGAGAGACCCTGTGATGATCAAGGGGGCAAAATGATACACTGCAAAAAATGTTTGTGTCTTGGGCTGAAATGGCTGGTATTACCCTTTTTTAACAAAATAACTATAACATTTCATATCGCTGCTGGAAAGAGAACCAAAGGGGCAAGCGTAGTTGGGTGACACTTGACAAAACTGTTAAAACTGATAAGCAAACTTTAAATAATCGTACCCTGCAGGGGAATATCACATCCTGGGATCTTTTCAATGTGAAACCATCCCTAAAAAGCTTTGCGCAATGTATCTCTCTCAAACAGGATAATGAATACCTTCTTCCCTTTACAAAACTTTAGAGAATGAAAATATTTACCCTTACAAATAACCAACCTCTTTTGGGAGAACTGACTTGTGCAGCCACACCTGATGCTGATCTGGGGAGCGCTGTGTAAAGAAATAACTTATGGGTTTAATAGCACCTGCTGCAAAGTACCTTGTGTGTAGTGTGTCCAGCAGTTTTCAGGCAACAATAAAAATGCCAGGTTAACTCTGGTGGTTAATGTTCCTGCTGGAGAGATTAGAGTTTGGGCTTGTGACAGTTTTGACTCATCATAAAGTAGCACAAAGGGTTAATATGTATGCTGCAAAGAACATGTACCATGCAAATCACATAACTGTATTTTATGTGCATAGCTCAGTGGGTTACTGCTTTTGCTACAGAGATGTTTTTGTAACCAGCGGTTCCTAAATTACAATCCTAATATAGCGCAATGACCAATAAACTGTCATCAAAGAGCTGCAGGCAAACTGCATGCTATAGGTTAGAACATTATTTTCCCCCCAGTTTTTCATTATCCAAATGCTGCTAAAAAAAGGT
This sequence comes from Triturus cristatus, assembly GCF_964204655.1. Lineage (NCBI taxonomy): Eukaryota > Metazoa > Chordata > Amphibia > Caudata > Salamandridae > Triturus > Triturus cristatus. Next base: position 307,059,509 of record NC_140581.1, read on the forward strand.
TTGTTTCGGTAGAAATATATTCTTAATAGTAAAGCCAACCCCAACCACTGAAGTACATTTTAAATCCTGAGTTTGTGCTTCTCCAGAACACACATTCTTAAAATGTACTGCCTACCAGTATGGATGATATGTGATTCCTACACCCTGCAATTCACATTGTCTTATTTATTATTTTCTATAGACTGATTTTACACACGTATAATTAATTGTCTCCATATATAATGTGCGTGTGTGTGTGTTGTAAAGTGTTCACACAACCTACACTGCCTGGTATGAGTAGCGCTATGAAAAACAAATGAAATGCATATGAGAATGGCTATGCAGAGAAGAAGGGCACTGTTGGAGGGTGTTGGCGAGGGATTCAACGGAGAAATAGATGACGGGGTGTGCCAAAAAAGACTGTTGCCCGTGGCGCCACCAGCGCTAAAGCCGGCTCTACCTTCTTCATGTCAGAGTTTACTATTTGTACTCCTTTTCAAAGGGATTAAAGACTGGGCCCCTGGAATTCAAACTCTTGACCCACTCAGGTGCTTACTTACATGTCACCACTAGTGCAAGCCCTGTCCATAAGGCAGGGTGCAGAGTTCAGTGTATTTAAATGGTTTGCCATATACTTTTAAGTTTTATATGTTCCAGAATAGGCGAGACTCAAATGCTAGCCTAGTTCTTTGTGTGATTCTCGAATTTTTCACAATCCCATGACTTCAGTGATGTACAGGCAACATTGATGGCAGCACCCACACTCTAAAAAGTGTTCCAGTGCCACTGACCTGGGTGCCTTTGTGTGAATTTTTCATTCTTTCTGGCCAGGGTGACGTGTGAGACATTTCCATGCTTTCTGGCTGCTTATGTGTGTGACGTTTCCATGCTTACTGGCCTGGGTGCTTATATGTAACGTTTCCAAGCTTTCTGGCCTGGTGTGACCAGGCCTGAGTGTGATGTTTCCATTGTTTCTGGCCTCTGTGCCCTAGGTGCTAGTTATCAAATGCTTTTGTGTGACATTTCCACAGTTTCTGCCCTCAGGATATAAAAATCATGTAATGTTTGCACATTGTCTTGAAAAAAATTTCCTCTGAACCTTTGCACAGTTGTTTGAAGTTAAGTGCGTTTTTAAATGTCTTTATACTATTTTATTTTAAGAATAAATTGGTGATATTTAAATTCATGTTTCGTGCTCAACATTTCCTTTTTTAGTGTTTTCTGTAGGAATGTCTTAAGACAATCTAATCTGTAATGAAAAATGTGTTAAAATGCATTGTTTTGGCCTTTCTGTCTCCAAAAGTTTCTTGGGGGGAGAACCCCCCAAACTCCCCCTAGTAGTGGTTGTTCACTACACTTGCTCACCATATGGGGGCTGGTCTCACTTTTACTTTGTTCTCTCTGATTCACTACTCGTGTCTATTTTTGGTGCTCTCTGTAAGAATGTCTAGGGGTACATATAACTTGGTGGGTAACCTGGTGCTCTTTAAGGTCATCATCTAATATTTACTGTGCTTTGAAAGTTGATACAATTAAATATGTAATGAAAAATGTGTTGTAAAATGCACCATTTTGGTCTGTCTTTTTCCCAAATTTTCTTGGAGGGGGTGAACCCCCCCCCACATCCCCCCTAGTAGTGGGCAGGCTCGCTCGCTGCGCCCGCTCGCAAAGCGCCGGACGGGGGCTGGTCTGGCAAAATTTGCCAGGGCTGCTTTCAGTTCCCAGTCCGGCCCTGACTGCAAGACAGCAAGCCCCCTATGTTGCAACTTGCAAAGTGGAAAAATCCTCAAAGTGTTCTGAACTGTTCTTAAAGTAATGTAAAAAATCTCTTAAGCCATGAAATCAGAATTAGTTTAGCCTGGACATTTTAGATCATTTTCATGTCTTGAGTAGCTTTACAGAATGTAAATGATCCTAGTACTAGTCCTGTTTAGGTTGGACTAGTCAAGTAGCCTATATGTAGGCTTACCCACATGTGCACTATGAAGGTTGCAGTGCGTTAAAAATGTAGCAATGAGAGCTATTGTAACCTCTTGAAAATTGAAATAAGGACACAAGATTGTTCTGGGTCATGTGTTACAAGCCTTGCACTGGTTGTCTAGCCACAAAGGATACAGTTCAAGGGTCTTAGTTCTACGCATATGCCAGTGGTGGCTGGTGAACTCCAAAGGTGATGCATAAATTCCTGCCTCGAGTTGAACTGAGTGAAGCAAGCAAACCCTCTCTTCTTTTCAAAGGGATAGGGAGAAGGGAGTTCTCCACACCTATAAAGGTTTGAAACATTGGGTGTAAATAGCACATTTTACAGCACAATTTCCTCACAAATTGGTTTAAAATTCAGAGATTCTGAACAGGCACTAATGAAATATTACAGTACATTTATGGTGTGACAGGAATGCAGCTGACCACGTCGCACACAGGGCGACAAAGAGGGGACATCATCTTAGTGTTGCTCCCCTGCTACAAGGGTAGACGAGCCCATTGGGGCACCGTAGAGGGAAAGGTGGGTCATCCCCTCAGTTTATGGCCCGGGGTGTCAGAAAGGGAGGAGTAGACCAGGAGGGCTCATAAGGCGTCACCTCCTAGGGCAGGGCCTCTTTGGCGGTCAGCGTTCTGGCTTGGCTCTAAGAATACGTGCACGAGCCATGAAACTATTTGACATGTAAATCGTGCAACAAACATGTAAAATATGATAAAGTCTCTCCAAAGTTAGAAACAAAAGTGTATTTCTTTAACACCTGAAACATTTCGCCATAGTACATTTCTTCCGGAGTTTTATATAGTGCAAACTTGACCCAAAGGTATCCGACCGCTTTACGTGAGCACCAGTTGCGTTACAGAGAGACATTCATTTTGTTAGGCATGGGGAGATTGAGTGATTTGCCCAGAATCACATTATGTTGAGCATCCCTTCAGGGACTGAACCCCAATCTGCAGCTTCGAGGTTGACCGCTCTAGCCATTGGGCCACATCCTCTCCCCAAAACATTAGATTCAGATTAGATTGAGAGGTATTTAGTAGAAGTAATAGTGCCTTAGTATTAGACTATATCAGTACATTGAGAGGCATTTAGTAAAAGTGATAGTTTTTACAAATATACTATTAATGCACCGCCTCCCCACTGATGACGAAGCCAGTAGTAGACTAACACGCAATCATTTGTCATGCGCTCCCTAAATGTGGCATACATTTTTTATATTTATTTTATTTTGAGAGTTTTATATAGCGCTGGCTAGACCCGGAGGTATCAGAGCGTTTTACATAAGGTTCCACAGAAATTACAAAATTACATCAGTTGCACGTTACATCTGTTACTAGAAAAACATTTCAAGAGAGTAGAAGACAAAATACATGTAGCTTAGAAGGGTAAAGGGTGGGGAAAAGGGGTAGGAGGTAGAAAGGATGGACAGACGAAGGAGAGTCTGCTCAAAGTCCGGCTGGGAAGGAGACGACCGAGGAGGAAGTCTACAGCCCATCTCCTCTTTAGCTATCGCATAGCTCCACTGGGCATCAGCCAAACAGCTAGATCTCAACGGGAAAGGAGCAAAGAGGAGGGATAAATGGAGTGTAAAGGAGAAAGGGGGTGGAGTAAAGGGGTAAGAGTAGAATACTTCAGTACAGGAGTTATTAGCGAAAACGTGAAGCAGGATCCAAACAGACCAGGGAGAGTTGGGAGGCCAAAGGAAGGAGACAGCACCGGAGGAGAAGACAAGACAAATGTCTGAAAACCAGCTGGGTAGGTGACGGCCAAAGCCTGTCTCCCCTATAGCTGTCGAAGCAGCTCCACCGGGAATCGGCCATGCGGTTTGGACTCCACCGGCATAGGGTGATGAACAGGGGTAGGTCAAGGTTATTGATCACTGTAGCTCTGAGGCTAGGGGTTTTCAGCCACGAGATTGTCCATGTGAGATCAGTGGCAGCCATTTTGGGGTCAGGAGCTGAGTGTTGTTAAAAAACAGGCCAGTTCCCTGGATAGAGATTATGGTCAACCAGGAGACTACAAGATGATCCAGGGCGGAGGTCACCAGTTGGAGAGAGTCGTAAGGTCCTGCCCTAAGCAAAAGCAGCCTGGGTGCCATGTTGGGGTCAGGCGCGGGCGGGAATCAGTAATTGTTTAGAGAAAGGAGAAAGCCCTATGTTAACAGGGGCAAGTCCAGTCCACCTCAAGAGATAATTATGGGCCCATTGGGTAATTACATGGAGTCCCCACTCACCGTCGTCTCGAAGGAGGTCACCGGAGTCCCGAGGCGCCATCTTGTCTTTTTCAGTCTGGTCAGGAGGAGAGATTTTTGGGGCCTCTTCTCATCAACTGAGATGCGTGGGATAGTCAATGCGTCTCCCTGGTCCTTTTTGCAGGCTTCACGGAGGAATCCCTATTCAATCGCAACAGGCGCCATCTTGAAGTCAGGCACAGGACTCGCCGATCCACTCGGTGTTCATTACTGAAGAAGCCCTCGCAGCCGCCTGCGAGGGTCATAGAGATTACCCCTTTAAGTGTCATACGCTACAGGGCCCAGCAGGGGAGCAAGCGCTCGTCGGGTCGCTATACCGCTATCTTCTTCCTGCGTTTACAATATCTTGCATGCATCTACCGCGCCGTGCGGCCTTACGCTGTATCGGTGAGGTGAGGTGAGGGAGATGTGGCGTGGCATCAGGCATCTGTTACCCCCGAAATGCAGCAGTTAGGCAGGTTTGTGGCTAATAGGCGAGTGCGCTAGCACAGCATTGCAGCAGGGAGCTTGGGTGCAGATATCTCAAGGCCACACCATGCAGCAGCCAGCATTGGTTCAGCATGCCGCTAACTCCCCTGCTCACATCGCTCAACACTTGCCAGCGTTGTCTTTGTGCAGCAGTTGGTTTCCGCAGCATGGTCTGGTTCTCTTTGGGGTCTCTATGTCTGCGGGACGATTACTGCTCCGCTGCACGTCACCTTTTTGCCTGCACAGGGAGTTTCACATTTTGTGTTCTTTTCCCCGCGGATGATCAGAAACACTGCTTTTCAGCAGCGGAAACGGGCACTCACTGTTTCTGCACTTCCACAGGAGTTAGGATAAGGACCCAGTTCACTTCGGGGCCTCTACGTCCGCAGGATGATTCTTATTCCACTGTACGCCGCCATTTTGCCTGCACACAGGGAGGCTCGAGTCTCGTCCTTGTTTCTCCTGCTCCGGGCAGAATCATTGGTTTACAGCAACGGCCACGGGTCGCATTTACCATCTGATTTCGGAATCTGTTGTCGGTGCGTTTGGATGGCTCAGATTTCCGCCGATATTCAGCTGATTGTCATTCCGCCCAGCAGAGCAGCACTAGCGCGCAGCCATCATGCCTCAGCTGCGCGCTGGACATACATGGAGCAACATTAAAGTATTTTAAAGAAAAGAGAGCTTCTTGTACAACACACATCTCAAACTCATGTATTCAAAGTTCTCTCATATTCTTGGCCACTTTCTCTTGTCTACCTGGCTACCCTTGGGCCTTACTCTTGTTTCTCTTTTACTCACACAACACTATCACCAAACCAAGCAACCTGGTCCTGAATACGACCTGGAGTCAGACAGGTTGAAACTCTGTTGACCACCCAGCGTCACTTTTGGTTCTAATGTGGTCAATTTAAATAATTTAAAACAACTTACAAAAATGAACCTTGTATATATCTTCCTTTGTTAATGACCACAATTGTGTTGAAACTTCTGCGACGTTCACGCTGTTCTCTCACTTTTTTTGTGTCACTGCGCCGTTCACTCTCACTAGCACGTTCATTGCACAAACCCACTTATTGTTGCTTTTACATACAATGTACTGTAGTGCTGTCATAACTACTTGCAAATAAGAACCGTTTGTTTCTCTACGAATTTCTTTGGGTCTCCTTTTTTCTGTTCTTCCTTGTGATTAAATCTATTTCTGGATTTGCCATGTGAAATAACTTCCAGTTGAAACATTGTTCTTTGTATGCATACATTTCCCGGGTCTCGACTGGGTTAACGGGTTTACTTCGGTTTCTTTGTTTTTATGATATTGAGCAACCGCTGGGTTGCGAGAGTGTATCTGTATACTTTCATCAGCTCGGTGATACATCATGAGTAGGCTTTCCTGTTTTCAGTTTCTATTTTTGGTAAATTCTGGTGGGGTTTTTTCAGTGTTATCAAGTGATTTCAATACTTTAAAAAAACAGTGGTTATCAGTGGTTTCACATTTTCGCACCATTAAAAACAACAGAAACGGTGTTTTTCCAGTGTTTATGGAACGTTTTGCTTTTATTATTGTGTGCTTTCAGCACTGATAGGGCATGGTATATAGACAGTATAAGTATAGTGTATATGAGGTCCAAATAGATTTTTGCAAATTAAACATATTGTAGTACACCATACAATACGTCTTCAGTGAGGCTTTGGTCATGTGTGCTCTCTCTTTCCTTCCCATGTGAACTTCTGTGAAAAGTCCCTCTCAACATTGGCACTTGAGATGGGCAATGCCAAAACAGACAGTACACAGTTTGTTAACTCTGGCCACTGACGTAGTTTTCTGTGCCAATTCTGGTTCACTTGAAGATTGCGATTCTCAGGGCAAATTCTGCAACATTTGCGCTGAGCTGGATGCTTATGCCCTCAGAGTTATTGAAGCGGTCAAAAATGAAGCAGCACTTTTGAACCTACGGAAGAAGTTCCCCTTTACGGAAGGGATCTAGAACAGAGTACCACAGTGAGGTTTCATTGACTTCAAATGCCATTGGTGAGGAAGGGACATTTCTATGCTTCATTGCGAGTAATTTCTCATACATTGTAAAATAAAAGCTCCTGAATTGCTCTTCACCATTGCTTTGCTTACCAGGTGGCAAGCACTCTAATAAGTCACTAAAAGTGTCGCCCAGCCTACACCAATTATGCTGAACACCTGGCAGACAAGGGTGTTTTCAGATTTTAGTTTTTTTATTATATCCACTACAGCACTTATGTTTTCCTGTAAAATTCTAAGAATGCAGTAGAGTGTACTTTTTTTCATATCACTATCAATATGTGACAAAGATCCTCACATTTCTTGCCTTTGGCATCATCACTCGGCAAATAATAAATTCTGTAAATGATTGCCACATGGATAATATGGCATTTATAGCCCCTTGGACTGAAAACCATCAGCTAAGGGACACAGTTGCGAGGACTCCTTCTTTGATGCCACACAAAGCATGAAATTATAAATGTTTGCGTTTTAGTTCCTGTGCATAAGATAACAGTGCACCAGAATGGACTAAAAAGTCAGTAGCATTCCTTATTAACTCTGAAGATTGTAAAGATGCTTTTAGAATACAATCTAATAAGTGGCAAGGATTTCTTACAGGGAAGCACTTCAGCTCAGGTATCAATTTATGGCAGGTCATCAAACAACTTTTTCATATATGTAGCTGAATCACTGCAAATTAAAAAAATATCACTCCAATCTTTGGTAAACTTGAAAAGAACCTTTTTTGCAGAGCATTCCAAGTGATACTGCGTTACATATTTTCCAAAAGTCTGGTGTCATGTTTTCACCACTATCCCAGATGCTTGGTGAAAGTGCTCTTCACATATACTTGTCACTATACCTTGGATTGAATGTTTAAAGCCTGAGGTGTTAGAAATTCACCTACTATCAATACTGACTCACTAGAAACTGGGGACTGATATATTAAGGGTTTTTACCCATTCTCTGTGGGTAAATGAGATGACACATATTAGAAAAGATTCTTATGAAACCAGCCATTTTACCTATCAGTGAAAGAATCAAACGCAGCCAAAATATCAAACATGATTTTGATATTTCCTGATTCTCTACAGTTAAAATAATTAAACAAGACCCAAAACATGCTTCTAAGGCCTGAATCATTGGACCAAAGACCACAAAACTGAAAAAACAATAGGAAGAAGAAACAATATTTTAGTGGCATCCCGAAACAACAAAACTCAAGCAAAATAATGTTAGCCCATACTTTCTTACTGCAAGCTTGTATAACAAATTTACATTGTATTGGCCCCTTCTGGAAGAAAAAAAATGACTTTCACTCTCTTTTTCCTTTCTTTGAATGGCATTTAGTTTCTGGTTGTGCCGGTGTTTTTTCAGTGTTTATATGTTTTCACTGGTGAGGGCTATTTCTCTTTCAGTGGGGTTTTATCAGTTATTATAGGTTTAAACCTAAAACCGGACAGCCTAATCATGAGTAATTGATCTACACATGATAGCCTCTAGGGAGACCCCACCTACTCAGATGATTACAGCCAACGTATTCTCAGTGGCCCTTCACAACCTCACACTTCAACCCCAGTACCCACGGCCCCGAATACATCCAGAGCACTACTAGATAAATTGGAAAAATTAAAGAAGAAACAAATACGGACAGACCTTCACGCCCGCATGCTCACTAATACCTCAAATCTGACATTATACCCCTGGGACTACAGATCTGCAACATCCCAGCAATCTTTACACAGGACCCAAAGTTCCATTCTGGCTTTAGCCATTTAGCCACGACGGGCTCAAGACACTGGATGGTGTTAGGCATCAATATCGGCATTAATCATAGCCGAAAAGAACTCGAAGAGATTGCCGAAATTGAAAAACGGATTCTGGCAGACTCCACCATTCTCATACCGAACTGCCGGTTGTACATGAGGCCACTGCAGGAACAACTGGACAGGCAATGGACGCAGGACAGTGGCTCGTTCGATGATATGATCCGGATAAGCCCGGAAATAGTGTCAGCGATGCAATGGTGATGAAAAGAAAAAACATCATAAAGGGGTCGGCATTTTTACTAAAGACCACAAATCTTGTAATGATAACTGATGCATCAATTGAGGGATGAGGAGCTTACCTCCAAGATCTAAAAGTGAGCGGAAAATTGTCAGACAAAGAAAGACGACATCATAAAAACGTCCTGGAGCTGAAGCAGTAGAGCTGCGTCGCAAAGCCTCCTTGCCTAGACTACACAGGTCAGATGTTTTAATTCACACAGACAACATGACCACAATGTTTTACTTAAACAAACAGGGAGGTACGAGATCGCACCTTCTATTCTGGGAAGCTCAGGAAGTTTGGTCGCTGATGGAATGTCACGGGTGGGAGTTGTCGAGCGACCAACTCAAGAAAATATTCTACGAATTGGGAACACCTTCCCTAGATCTTTTCGCAACTCACAGAAATAAAAAAATTCCGGCGCTACGCTACCCGGTTCCCACACAAGGGATCATGGGGAAATGCACTGCAGATATCTTTGGTGTGCATGTTGGTGTATGCGTTCTTACAGACACCTTTGATTCCACAGATGCAACACAAGCTGAAACGGGAGCCATGCAGTATCATCTGATAACCCAAGCGTGGCCGAGACAGTTTTGGTATACAGAGCTGCTCATAATGTCCGTTAAGCAACTCACTCAACTCAAACCAGTCACGGGATTGCTCTACCAAGATAGTGAGAAGGTCATACATCCGAACCCGGAATCTATAAACTTAGAGTCTTAGATCCTGAATACTATGAATTCCATCAGTTAGATATCTCACAGCAATGCAGAGACATCCTAGCAAAAGCTAGATTACACACTATAAACAAATCCTACAAAGCAAAATAGATACAATTCTGTGACTGGTGCGAAGCTAACAACTATCATTCTTTCTCTTCAGAGTCTGTACAAATCCTACCATATCTTCATTCATTAGTAAAGTCTGGTCTGGGCCACAGTTCTAATCGAGTTCACCTAGTCGCACTTTCTAGATACAGATGCTCTTGCAACAAGAAGTTCCTTTGGTCGGATCGCCTAATAAAGGAATTTTCACAGATGACATGGCAGCTAAATATGGTCCTGTCACAGTTGATGAGGAAACCTTTTGAGTGAGTTCATAAAGCTGGCATCAAACACCTTATGTGCATGAAAAATTACACTGCTCCTAGCGTTGACATCTTCCAGTCATGTTTGCGAGATACAATCTTTTACAGTGCAAGAGCCCTACATGCACTTCAGAATAGACAGGTTCATACTGCATAGTAGCACCAGGTTCATACCCAAAGTACCTACATACTTTCACCTCAATGAACCAATTGTTCTAAATGCTTTTTTCCAGACTCCATCGAACGAAGCGGAAAGATTGCGTCACACTCTTGATGTCAAGAGATGCCAACTCCTAGTAGCATTTGCACCTCTGAGGAAAGGGCACCCAGTGTTGAAAGTAACTATAGCAAGATGGGTATTAACAGCTATCTCCTTGTTTCATGAAAGAGCAGGAAGACTTTTGGCATCCAATGAACACGCCCACTCGACTAGTATTGCAACCTCAACAGCGCTGTTCTTAGGAGTACCTCTGGCGGACATATGCAGAGCAGCCACGCATACCTGTACCAGACACTGGATGCCGTGAACAACACAGATGCTGCTGAGGGCCAAGCAGTACTTTGAAACCTGTTTCAATAAGGTGAGCGTATAGGTATTTATTTGTAAAGGTTTATTTCTCTGTCAAAGTTGTGTACACTAACTATGCATAAATACCTTTCTATGTTCCCCGCCTCCGGATGGAGTTTCTTTGATGCCTTACTGTCCTGTCTTAAAGGAAATACTGCTAGCTATTTATAGTCAAGCATGTGAATCTATCCACCCACCTCCCTTTCATTGATATTATTTCTCATGTAATATGGGATACTTTCCAATTGTGCTTCGAAATCTGAGGTGTGAATCAACTGCATAGAAGGGGAGGGTGCAAGCTCTGCTCTGACTGCACACTCGTAGTTTAGTGCAAGGCCAGACTTATGAAAATGAGTGCCTTCTTTCTAAATGCCCAAGGTAGCCAATTGGGCAGCAGCCCAATGGGAGGGGAAGCAGGGCTCAGAATAAATGTTTGATATCTTAGAAGGAGGGGCCTGCTCTCTAAACACACCCCTGTCTGACACACAGAAGAAAGCCATACTGGAATAAAAATCTTGGCTCCTACTGGAAGACAAGTACTCACACAAGGACTCCTGATTCTAGCTGCCAACCAGGGACTGGAACTGTTCTCCATAGGGCAAGTGGTTAGCTTCCTGTTTACCTGTTTCAGGGACACAAAATGCAAGTCTCCTTGTTCCAAGATGACCCAGCTGATTGAAGAGGACTATACTGTGCAAGAGACCTGGCTGGACAGAACCCTAGTGCCCAGAAGCCTGTCCTAAGGCTACAGAACTGACCAGAATACATATTCCCTTTAGATGAAGTCCATGGGCATGATTTTAACATTGGCGGACAGGATTTACTTGTCGAGATGACGGAGTAAAATTCTACGCCGCCCTGAGGAAGTAAAAGACACACAATTGATGGATGGAATGCAGAACAAATCAAAGCATTCACCCCCAGTCAAGAGATCTGGGTTAAATCCATCATTCTTTTGCTCACCATGCCACCCCAGTTTAGACCAGACCTTAGCCCTGAGGAAGGAGCCATATGCCAAATTTAAAGATGCCCAACGGCCCAGTGGACTTTTTTTGCTTGGCAGGAATCACCATCATAGCAGTTCCTGTCCATACACTGAAAACTTGATGGATGGTTCTGTCAACATAACAGAGCCATACAGCAAACTTTCAATCTTTTTTTTTAATTTTCGGAAACAAAATCCTAAAGCAAGAAAATAAAAAATGCAACTGCCCCCTCGCCATAAGAGCTGCATGACTTTGGGATCATTTTGCAGTTTTCACTTCCCCTTACCTGGTGGTGACGGACAGTGAAAACTTGCCCTTTGGACACTAATTCAGGTGGCTGGACAAAAGGCAAAACGTCCAACAGCCCTTACTCCATCGAGCCATCAGAAGTGTATGTCGGCGGCGAAGATTGAGTAGTCTCAGCCATCCACATACTGAAGATTAGCCCAACCCTAAAGCCTAGATAGAAAACAAATTGGCAACTAGGTAAAAGAACAGAGAGACTGGGCGATCTACAAACATATTGGGCAAATGTAACAATACAACACAAATATATGTTGGTGCTCCAAGGGAAGAGTGGTCGGCTGCCAATTCACACACAAATGATCCTCGCAGCAGGAGGAGTACAATCTACTTGTAGATTTAAATCTCTATACTTTCTTTACACTACTGGCTCCTTTTTGTACACAGGTGTTGGGATTAAAGTATTGCACTTCTACTTTTATTCTTCACAATCTTCAGTCTAATATACAGGGATAATTTCTTCTGATAATTCATCAACTTTTCTTCTTTTATGGGACAATAATGATGGTTCTCGGAAACTATGTTGATTCACTTTGCACGCTAACATTCTGTTAATGGAGTCTTGAAAGCATAATACACGGGTGATTGCGCACACCATGCCTCTGTATAGAAACAGTGATGGTAATTGTTTTTACTTTGGATTTACAGCCCTGAAGAAGTCATTGTGTGCCATACCACACGACGGAACACGTGTTGGCTGTAAATTGTTCGACTGTACTTCAACATCTCTTGAAAGCTGTGTTTTGGAAACATTATACTGCAGAGTGTCGGACGCTGAGTACCCGAATAAATAATTGGAACAAAAGCGATAACAAAAGACTTTTTTTTTTTTGCATTACTGTTGGACAGAACATTACATACCTTGAGTGCTCAGGGGGGGACTCGTGGTATCTAAAGTGTAGATGCCTGCCAAACTCTAATGGGGAACTGAGTTTGAGGGTAAAACCTTAGATCAGGACAGCCGACTTGGTATATCTGACCTGTGCTGCATCGCGGGCAGCCTGAAATTCCAGTGAGGTCCTAGTCCACAGCAAACTGTTGTTTTTCCAATTATGCGTGACATTTTATAGGTGTTTTTGCCTTAAATCTTTAACAACTAATTTCTCTAGTTCCCCTTAACCTATTTTGATAATCTAGGTGTCTTTTTACTCATTAACTATTTCTCTATTTTTAAACTGGTTTGCACATTTTATTGTGTTGTGTTCTTTACTTTACAATTGTTGGTACTGCCTAAACATAGAGCACGTTTCTTTGGGGATTTGCCTTGTACGATACCTACCAAGGGTTGAGCTGAGATTTTCTAAAAACTGTGCTTTGACCTAACCAGGGTGGGTTTAATGAGTTTTATTAATAAACTAATCCTGCCACAGTGCTGGCACTGCATCAATGGCCTTCCACTGTACATACATATGGGCCTGACAAGAAGCTTTATAAGCCCCACATAGGACATACATCAATGAGCTTAGAAGCAAGCATCAATAGCCCTATACAGTGCATACATCATTAGAGTTAGTAACAATTGTCAGTGGCCCTACACAATGCATGCATCAGTGTGCTTTGTGATTAATGCCCGTGGCCCTTAGATTAAATGCATCAATGAGCCTAGTAAAGGGCGTCAGAGACTCCACACAGTCTGACAAACTAGAGTTTTGATCTAGTGAGTCTAAGGGAAAGGTGGATACCACAGTAGTAATGGAGTATAGCACATATTGGAGACAGTTATACATGTATACAGTGGCAGTAGTGGCCAGATGCCAATCACTGCCGCTTCCCCCACTGATCATGGGATGTAGTTAATGGTGTTGAGCGACCAAAGCAGATGTAGGGTCTCCATAAATCGTGCCTAGTCACTATGTGTGCATTGCTGGGATCAGCTGCCTGCTTTCAGAACCTAGCTGTTTAGCACATAAAAGTTCAATGTGACTTGCTTACTATGAGCAACAAGAGAGTTACAGGACCTATTTCAGAGGGCTCAGCACTAAGGCATCACCAGCCACCCAAGATAGCAGCAGAATTTGTTCTATGCGTTCAGGGACTCAGCATACAATGATATGCATCTTGTTGAGTCATTCTCTTTGTTAGGAAAACCAGCTTTATAGCTGACTACCCTGCACAAGTTATTTCAGTGTGAGTAAAGGTTGTGCTGCTGATGTACACATACTGTTGATGTACACAGTGAACCAATTCAGGATGTGATTGCTTCTGCTTTGCAATACCTATTCTATGTGAATCTTGCACTGCCAGTGTCTATAATGAACCAGTTTTGTGTGTGAGGGAATTTATGCTGCTGTTAATGCTGTGCCTGTTCTGTGCTTGTGAAATCAAGAGATTATGTAAAATTGTCAGTATCACAATCAAGAGAAAGTCAACCTTGAGTCACCTAGGGTAGGCTCACTGGATAAAGGGGAAATACCTTTTTCTTAAAGGAACTCTGACTCAGTGAATGTTATAGAGTGACATGCTTCATCATTGAGTTCTTCCTGATCCCACCACATTTTGTTCTGTCTTGCTCTAAGTCAGCCTTGACTAAAAACTACTTTACATTCGAGGATACCCCATACCTCCAGACACATGAGACCAGCATGGTAGTACATGTTCACTGAGTGTGGCTGGACCGTATGTCCACAATTTGGAAACTAGCAAAATCCTGACACCTGATAACTTTCGTCATCCATTGTCAGATCTGGAAGCGGTATATAGATGATGTCTTAATCATCTAGGAAGGCATGCGAGAAACAGCGTATGATTTTCTTATCTGGTTCAACCACCAAAACCAGTACCTAAAATTCACCCATTCTATCTCCTCTAAGAGCATGGTTTTCCTAGACCTAAATATCTTTGTTGATCAGGGAGGGCTGCAGACCACTACGCATTTTAAGCCCTCGTCCAAAAACAACCTACTGCGTTTTCCACCCATGTCCTCTACAGGAGAATCTCCTGTATGGCCAGTTCCTGAGATTGCGACTAAACTATAGTAACTTCGCTGATTATAAATCACAGGCAGCGGCTCTCTCTCTGAAATTGAGACACAGACACTAACCACAGCCCATCACGCCTAATTCTAACAAAAATACTTGTAACTGCAACAGGAACGTCCTTTTAGAACCACTTGTCAGAAATAAAGAAAACCCACGCCTGATCTGCGTAACCACCTACAACATAGCCATTGACACAGTTAGAAAAGTTGTCAACAAACACTGAGGTGCAGTAAGTGCAGGTGCACTGAAGTTTGAAAAAACACTTTTTTCAAATAAAAGGGCGCAATGCCTCAGAGACTGTCTAGTTCACCCATGCCCTAAGACACAGCCACAAGTCTTTCAGGGTACCTTATGGGTTTACCTAAGCCTACTGGACAATATCCCTGTGGGTTATGCAGTATCAGTATATTGACAAAAGTAACAAAAGACCTAGATCTGGTTCTGCCTTCCAAATGGGAATTATGTAGCCTGACAAATTGCAATTCAGAGAGAGGAGTTTACATGGTTTCATGCCCATGTGGACTCCGTTAAATTGGCATTACCTGTAGGAAGTTGAAAACCAGAATCGGCGAACATCTCAGTTACATAAGATGTAAAAGAGAAACCACAAAACTGGCTACACATTTCATTAGACACCCTCACACAAGTAATGAATCTTGAGCGACATATGCTCCCACTATGAACCTACATGTACTCTGCGCCTTGTAGACCTGTATTTGGCCAGAGTTCCTCGGATACACAGGGCCAGAGCGGGTGGTCACTCCTTCAAGTCACTGGCTCTGGCTCTGTGGAATCCTTACCCCTTCCCATCCACAGCACCTCTGAATATTGGACCTTTAGAAAGATGGTGAAGACTTGGCTCTTCTCCAAGTACTAATCTTTCTTTACTCCTGGTTCTATGTTCGACATTAGCCCCGGGACGCACCGTTGTGGATGCAGCCATGCATTCTATAAATGCTTTAACATAACAAATACTTTAACATAATGACTTGAAATTGATGGTTTTGGAACAATTGGAAAACAGTAGCAACTCAGAGAGTATTCTCTTTGAAAGAGAACAGCGCTAGGTGTATAGACTACAGACACATAAGACAGGTGTCAATGATGAGATCCCATGGAGTTCCTTTAGCTAGCAGGACCAATAGTTTTTTTTGCCACCTCAGTGCTCTATACAGGAGCTGCTCTCCACCTAAACTTGGGAACTACCCAAAGTTCTCTGCTTCTTTTTTGCATAATTTATGTGGCACTCTATGCCTGAAAGGGTATTGGTTTGATATATTTATTACCTACTGGCGGTCGCCAGTAGGTAGTTATAGTTAGGACCTATTATCCATATTATCCATAGGAAATCCGCAACATTCTATTTGGAATAACTTTGGCGCCGGTTGACTAATCTTCGCGAAATTTAAAAAACTGGTGGGGCGCTCCGGTCCGCTCCTATCCTGAAAGTCTAGGGGTGATTCGTCAAGCGAGGACCGAGAAAAAAGGGGGGTCCCAAAACGTGTTTTTCCCATCCAATTTTCCATAGGAACCTTTAATTGCAGCTACAGCCCGAACTGCTGAGCGGAATTACACCAAATTTAGCAAAGAGGTAGCCCTTGGTTCAAAATGGTGTAAATCCGTTCAGTAGTTCCTGAGAAAATCAAAAGTAAAATCACATATATATCTGGGCAGAGCCTAACCACACATCTCATGGTGAGATCTGATTGGCTGTCAGCACTTCATCCATGAAGTGTTGGCAGCCATCTTGGGACCAATATACATGATAGCACATCATTAAAAAGAATTGCAGTTAATAGAAGGTTTTAAGACTTTAGTTACATTATAAATCATTTGTTGATGGTACCATACTCATTTTAGGAAATGTGGTGTGCTCTAAGGTGATTTTACCATGTGAAAAAGCCTTCTGCTGGGATATCATGAATCATGTTTCAGAGAAAACTATTTTCTCATGCTTTTCCCACAGGGGTTTGGAAGGTGATCTGTAAGCTAAACTGAGAGCATATTTTCGGTACATTCACATTATCTGTCTCAGTCATGTGAGAATGAAGTCTGACATTCTCAGGAAAACATGTACATCCAACAAGGGCAGAGGCTGTCAGTTGATTCCTTTGTGTTCTACTGCAGCTTCCCAGAGTGTTCTAAAGAACAACTAGAGGGCTAACAGTCCTACTTATGACAAACGTATTGCACATCTGACGCCATCTTGATTGGAAAAAAGTGGTAACTGTTAAAAAATTTAATTTAAAAAGGAACAAAATGAGGGGGTTCATTTTGCCATAGAAAGTATGATTAGTGCTGCAGAAAGAAAAATTAGGGCACATTTTGAGTGACTTCTCAAATCCTCTTCTATTTCATTAAAAGATTCTGACATGCAGACTTGAAACATGCACTTTCAATACCAGCAGCAGACTTTCCTGGTGAGCAGTAGCTTTACTACAGTGATCTAATGAGCAACTAGAGTGCTAACATTCTGAATTTAGGCACATGTGTGACACATCTGAATGCCTACTTGATGTAATCAAAGTAAAAAACTCTTAAGTATTTCCTACTGAGGAGACTGTAGTAAATGAGGAAATTAGGAAACTTCATAACAAATAAGTCTCCCAAGATGGCCACCAGAGTCAAAAGAGCCCAAATGTAGCACAAATATCACCCAGATGTAGCCCAAGTATAGCCCAATGACAGAATGTCCCAGAGTGTTCAAAAGAACAACTAGAGCGCTAACAGTCTTACTTATGACAAAAGTATGGCACACCTGAAGCCATCTTGATTGGAATAAAGTGGTAACACTTAAAACATTTAATTTGCAAAGGAACAAAATGAGGGGGTTCATTTTGCCATAGAAATTATAATTAGTGCTGCAGAAAGAAAATTTAGGGCATATTTTGACTTCTCAAATCCTCTTCTATTTCATTAAAAAATTCTGACATGCAGACTGAAACATGCACTTTTAATACCAGCAGTAGACTTGCAGTTCACTCCCTGGTGAGCAGTAGCTTTACTACAGTGATCTAATGAGCAACTAGAGTGCTAACATTCAGAATTTATGGCAAATGTGTGACATATCTGAATACCTTCTTGATGAAATTAAAGTAAAAAACAGAAAGCATTTCCTACTCAGGAGACTACAGTAAATGAGGAAATTAGGAAACTTCTTAACAAATCTCCCAAGATGGCCACCAGAGACAATAGAGCCCAAATGCAGCACAAATATCACCCAGATGTAGCCCAATGAGAGAAGTGTGCAAAACGGTCCCCAACGTTGTATATAGGCCCCGGGGGATGGGGTCCCCGGGGAGAATAGAAATTAGTGATAGGTGCAATTTTTTCTTTTACGGGAAATATAGGAGTCGCTCACCCAGCGCGACGCTCAGTGCGGCCCCCTGGTGTGCACGCATTGGGTGCGCGACTCCTAACGTGTCGAACACATATATGACGTCACACGCAAGCGCGCGAGCATCGTGTAAAGTAATACGTATGTGCCGCGTATGCGCCTGGAGTCGCGTACTGGTCGCATAGCAATCGCGCAGGAAAATACGCACCCATCGCACATCCTACGCGGATCCTACAAAACAATCCTAAAATGGCGGCTAGGTTCCGGGCACCAATCGAGAAAGGTACGCTTTGGGTGCGCGACTCCCCAAAAAAAAATTGAAAATAAAACCAATAAAGAAAATATTATAAATATATTAAAAAAATATATAAAACAAAAAAAAAATGTGTTTCAATATTTGAAAAAAACTTTTTTTTCCATTTATATTAAAAATATTTAATGTAATTTAAAAAATAAAATATGTAAAAATAAGTAGTTTAAAAAATGTAGAAAATCAGTATCTAAAAAATAAATATAACTATTATTGCATTTAAGAAATCTTTGAAATTCCCTGAAAAAACATAGGTTTCAGACATGTTATAGTTAGCAATTAGCATTTAAAAAACCTTTGAAATTCACTGAAAAAACCATAGTTTCAGACATGTTATTGTTAGGAATTAGCATTTAAAAAACCTAAGAAATTCACTGCAAAAAAAACATAGGTTACAGACATGTTATAGTTAGGAATTACCATTTAAAAAACCTTAGAAATTCACTGAAAAAAACATAGGTTTCAGGGGTGTTATAGTTAGCTGGACATTTCACTCGTACAAAACCATTGAAATTACTCTGTTATAGATAGTTCTACTGACTATAACTGGCGCGCCTGCAATCCACTGCTGATGATGTCACATATTAAATCATTCATGACATGGTCAGTGACATCACTGATGACATCACTGATGACATCTCAAATGACATCACTGATGACATCTTCTAGTATATGTAATATGTGATGTCATCAGCAGTGGATTGCGGGCACGCGAGTTATAGTTAGTAGAACTAACTATAACGGAGGAATTTCAATGGTTTTGTACAAGTGAAATATCCAGCTAACTATAACACCCCTGAAACCTATGTTTTTTTCAGTGAATATGTATATGTATACATAGCAGGAACTCCTCAAGGAAAAGGAGAGAGAGAAGACAAGCAAAACAACGACGGTCCGCAGAAAAAACAATCACAGAGGAAACAACCAAGGCGCAATTTGAGAAGGTAGATGAAATACAACTATCGACCAGCCAAACAGTCATCAACCTATCCCACACCACATTAAATGAAGCGCAAAAGCAACTCCTAGCGCTAGGCCTATCATACTGCCCGGAAAGCACATTCAATTATGCCTCTACAAGAATGGACATTTTCAAAGGCATACGAAAACTGAAGCTCAAGAAGCACTTTCTCCTTTTGGAACACAACAGTAACAAAAAGCCAATTCTTGACACACAACCCCCAGCATCTCTACCAATGGGGCTTACTCCCAATGACTTACAAACGCTACAGGCACTACAAGATCTGTCTCAGGAAAATGATAACAGTTCACAAGAATGTACCCATATACAAACTAAGATGACATGTACACCCTTCAAACCTCGATCTACATTCAATCCGATTACCATAAGGGATTCAATCGATATTTTTAACGAACAAGTTGTCAGTGGCATTAAGAAACTCAACTATGCTGTAAACAACAACAATAACATCAAGAAGGACACTAAGAAATTGCAATATCAACAACTCATGAGCAAATTAAATAAAAACAAGGAGGTAATTATCCGAAACTCTGACAAGGGCAGTAACATTGTGCTACTCAACAAAAAAGATTATGTGGAAGAAGCTATGTCCCAATTAAAGGATCGAGATTGTTATATGCGATGTGACCATCTAGTACTAAAAAATATGTGCAATATCTTTGGCATGAAGTTGATAGCCTGGAAAAATGCGGGGCTACTAACGTATAATGAATACAAATATATGCGCAATGACAATCCTACTACTCCGATCATGTACTTCATACCTAAAGTGCACAAAAATCCTTTGAATCCGCCTGGGAGACCTATCATATCAGCTCGCAACAGTCTCCTTGAAAAAACCTCAAGATATGTGGACTTTTTCCTCCAACCCCATGTACAGAGCCTGCCCTCATACATCCGGGATACCAGTGACTTCCTGTTATAAATAAAGGACTGTGTTTGGCGCAATGAATACTTACTAATGACTTTAGATGTAACATCTCTTTATACGTCGATTAATCACAAAGACGGGTTGCGTGCCCTAAAACATTTCCTTGCTCATAGGGGTGCTTTATTTGCAGATCACAACAATATGTTAGTCAACATGGTTGAATTCTGTTTAACTAACAACGTGTTTCTTTTTGAAAATGCACTGTACCAACAGCAACGGGGTGTCGCGATGGGGGCCAGTTTCTCTCCCAGCTATGCATGTTTGCATATGGGCTGGTGGGAGGAGCTGGTCCTCACAAGACATTACCCTACACAACTAAATAACAACATTGTCAAATGGATCAGATACATTGACGACTTGTTTATTATCTGGCGTGGTGACATTAATGAAGCAAATGTATTTGTGGAAAACCTTAATCAGAACAATCTGAACCTCAATTTCACAGCTGATATCAGTCCGATATCAGTTAATTTCTTAGACGTACAAGTCTATATCAACGAAGGTCAGATACATACCACACTACACAGGAAATCAACAGCTGGTAATTCGATACTTCATGCCAGCAGCGCACACCCACTACACCTCATAAACAGTATTTCTTATGGGGAGATGCTGCGTCTTAAACGCATATGCAGTAATCCCACTGATCTCAAACTAGTGCAAGATGCCAGCAAAAAAGGTTTTCTGGCAAGGCGATACTCTCAGAAGATTATTGACAATGCCATCAGGAAGAGCAACGACTTAGACAGAGTAACTCTGTTTCAAAACAAAAAAAAACCTAAAACAACGGAGGACCAATTTAGATTTATTCTGAACTTCAGTAAACAGGGCAAATCCCTTAAAAATCTAATTAATAAGAATTGGCCTATTATACTAGGCGATCCCATTATTGGTCACTTACTCCCCAAAAGAGCTGCTATAACATTTAGCAGAGCTCCATCTATGCGTGATGCTCTAGTCAGAAATGACTTGGAAAATCAACCACAAGTCACTTGGCTCAGCCAAAGAAAGGGATTTCATAGGTGCAAATCATGTAAAGCATGCCAACAGGGCACCAACACCACCGCATTCAGAACACCTTTCAACAAAGATGAAATCCCTATTACCAAACACTTAACTTGCAAAAACGGATCATGCTATCTATGTGCTGGAGTGCCCCTGTGGACTCAGATATGTAGGAAGTACTATCCTCCAGGGACACAAGAGGGTACTTCAGCACTTGAGAGCAATCAAAAACAAGGATCCGTCTTATCCTGTTGCAAGACACTTTGAGGATTGCCACAAATCTGACCCCACTCTTCTAAAATACTTTCTGATAGACAATATCCCTTACAAGAAAAGAGGAGGAGATCGGGTGAGAGCACTTAGGCAATTAGAGACCAGGTACATCCTAAACTTGGATACAAAGCATCCCAATGGTCTAAATCAAACTGAAGACCTATACACCTGCCTATGAAACTTTACCGGGTCTCCCTGTCTCTCCTTCTTTCATTACGACTTTAAGGCAACCATAGTTCTACACACACTTTGTCATCTGTTAAACATGTAAATTTACATATTCTACATTGGAAAACTTAAAATGTAAAGAATATTTGATGGAATATTATGTCCATATTCTGTATTCCCATATGCAGCGTTGTATATATTTTATTCTCAATCTATTCACATACACCTCGGGTTTTGTAGAAATTTCTTAACTAAAATTTTGGAACAAAAAAGTATACATTTGCACTAAGCACTTTAACAATTTTTTCACTTGTACAATTCCACATGCATTTATCGAGTCAAGCTTTGGCAGACACAGCTCTATAATACTGCATTGAATCTACTGCAACGTCTACAATAACTAATCTATTGAGACTCTATAATAGGGTATTTATACCTGGATGTTGCATCTGACAAATTTCAGTATATGTTTTCTTTTAACAAATCAGCGATATTTATTGGTTAATTTTAATCTTATTTATTGAAATGAGGTTGTTTTTTTAATCATGTCTGATCGCTAGGAGACAACATCTATATACTTTCCATCAATGTATATATATCAACTGGTTTTATATGTAATTTAGCATTGTAAAACAATTTTTAACATTGGCTATTTTGCACATTTATGTAGTAACAATGTGAAACCGGTAAACATTTTAAGGTTTCGTCTGTGTCTATAACCCAACTGAATTTTTGCGTGCATGTCACTTTAAGTTAAAAGTAAAAAAATGCAATTTAAGGTACCGTGAGATGTATGAGCGCGTCATGTGATCAAGGTCCTTCTGGGATCGAAACGCGTCATGCCGACTGTGTTTGCCGTGGCTGAATAAATCTTGGATGACAACACGATTCCTGTGGTCTGCACTCTAGTTTTTGACAGCGAAAACGACGACTGTTTACGGAGACAAGGCGATATATATATATATATATATATATATAGTAACATTTTCAAGTTAAAGTTGACCATAGTGTGTAGGTCTTTTTTGGCTCCTGTGTTCTTCCTTTCTTTCTCTCTTTTCAGGAGCCAAGCTGTAACGGCCAACTTTAAATTAGTTTTCTCTTATGCGAAGGGTCTGTGTGAATATGTATCTGTATGCATTTAATGGAGAGCTGAATGATGAATTGCTCCACCTGAACTGAGAACATGCCGACTAAGATGTATCATCCTACTACAAAATACCTTTAAAAGGTCATGCAGCACAGACATCTATTATGTGATGGCTGTAAACAGCGCCAGCACCAAGATAGTGTGAAATGTTAAATCCTGATTGCCTTTTTCTCCACGGGTACCGTGGAGTTTTGCATACTGTTGTGAAATGTGTTTAAATTGTGAATTGCTGAGCTTTTTAGATTCAGATGCCCCTTTTCACACTCTTGAGATTATTTGCTCTTCTTTTGCTCCTGTCCGAAAGAGTTAGACTCCTTGGAGGGTTTCTGCCTTTCAGAGGATTTACTTGCTGACGCTTCCCGTCTGATCTCTTTCACAAAGCTCCCGATTTCCCATTATCTTAGCATATTTCCTCTATGGGAAGTTTAATTTGCTCGATTTGCTTTATGACAACTTTAAACAGTTTGTCTTTGCTGATTTGCAATAATTTGAATTCTATTACTGAGATATATATATATATATATATTATCTATTGGCGGTCGTCAGTAGATAGTTATAGTTAGGACCTATTTTCCATAGGAAATCCGCAACATTCTATTTGGAATAATGTTGGCGCCGGTTGACAAATCCTCGTGAAATTTTCCAATTTGGCCAGCTCTGCTCAGCTCCTACCCTGAAAGTTTTGCGGTGATCCGTCAAGCGGGGGCCGAGAAAAAAGGGGGGTCCCAAAACTTCAACATTTCCCATAGGATCTGTTGTCGCAGCTACAGCCCGAACCGCTGAACGGAATGACACCAAATTTGGCAAAGAAGTAGTCCTCAGTTCGGACTCGTGCCTTTTGCATATATTGTGTGAATCTGTTCAGTAGTTCCTGAGAAAATTAGGGTAAAAAAGTTAGTGATATCTATGGCCGCGGAGGATCCGCGGACCATACACGCACCGTAAGCGCACCCTCCCCGAACCGAGCGCGCACCTTCCCGATCGTGCACTGAATGCTAATTGGCTGTTGAGTGTCTCTCTACATTCGAAACCAGGAACTGTTGGCGGCCATTTTCTGCCTCGGTAGAAGCGAGGCTGAAGATGCAAGGGGAATAAGTGTGTAAAACATATAAAGGGGGCAGAGTGGAAATACTCTGACCCTCTAGAGGTGCTTAGGGGGTCCCAGAAGGACCCCCTGGGCCCCCCTTTTTTTTAAATACGGGGAAATGCGCGCACGGTGCGCGCATCCTATCGCGTTGGATTCACGGATCCTCTCGCGGTGGGTGCGTGGATCCACGGCAACGTTTTTTCAAAAACGACAAGAAATCGTTGGTTGTATGATAACTTTCTACACTGAAAGGTAGGGTGTATATTTCTGTTTTTTAAAGGTATGATTGTTATTGATTAACAGATTGTAAAGATTATTATATATGATAAGCTGATATGTTGGAAAGTCAAGCACACTTCCTGTCTTGTGTAGGAACATTGTGTGCTGAACTTGTGACCTGTGAGCTCAGTGCAGTGTTCCATGAACTGTTTCTAAGGTAACAGGCAGAAGGCAGATTGGGGGAAGGGTTGAAATGTATTTCAGTTGGAAAGGGTTGAAATGTTTAACCAATAGAAATGTGTGTTTGCTTTTGAGTTTATGTGCGAAGGATTGTGATTTGATGTTTACATGTATATGTGTGGAAAATGAAAGGGAAACTTTTTCATTCTTTGCTTTTGCTGAGAGGTGCACAGTGCAGAGATTCTGTCAAAGAAGACATGGTGAGTGATTGATATACTTCCTAATCTACAAAAGAACTTGAAAGATGAGTTATTTAATTGTGTGGGTATGTATGTAGACTATTTTGATTTTAATCAGACTAATGTATTTTTCCTGCTAAAGTGTAGGGAGTACTTTTTTTCTCTACAATGTGTGTGCATGTAGAAACCATTCTGTGATCATCATTTGTGTTTTTCATGTGTTTGTAAACAGATAACTGTGCAGTTTTTATTTTTTGGTAGAATTAGAAACCAGTCATTGTTTATGAATTTGTGAAATGAGTTATGTTTCTACACTAAAATGTAGTACTACTTCTAGATGAAGAAATGTGTTTTGGTATAGTGCAAGGGATAGTGTTGTTTGTCTAGAATCACACAGTGAGTCTGTGTGCATTTGGGAACCACTGTGAGAGAAGCATTTGGTAACATCGTGTATTTGCTGACAGATAACTGTTTTAAAACCTGTCATGTTGTCAAGTTTTAGTAGCATTAGAAGCCAGTCTTTGCTTATGCATTGATAAAATGAGTCATGCTTTGACACTAATGTGCTGTACTTTAATATGTAGATTGTGTGTAGTCTCCTTACCCCTTGCAGAGTAGTGAATGAGTTTTGGTAAGCTGCTAGGGATAGTGTTGCTTGTCTAGAATCACACTGTGAGTCTGCGTGCATTTGGGAACCACTGTGAGAGAAGTATTTGGTAACATCGTGTATTTTCTGACAGATAACTGTTTTAAAACCTGTCATGTTGTCAAGTTTTAGTAGCATTAGAAGGCAGTTTTTGCTTATGCTTTGATTAAATAAGTCAGGCTTTGACTCAAAAGTGCAGTCCTGAAATATGTAGATTGTGTGCAGTTCCCTTACCACTTGTACTGTAGTGAATGAGTTTTGGTAAACTCATAGGGATAGTGGTGTATGTCTAGAATCACACTGTGAGTTAGTGTGTATTTGGGATCAGTGTGAGAGAATCATTTGGTAACATCATGTATTTGCTGACAGATAACTGTTTTAAAATCTGTCATGTTGTGAAGTTTTAGTAGCATTAGAATCCAGTCTTTGCTTATGCGTTGATTAAATTAGTCAGGCATTGACATTAAAGTGTAGTCGTGAAATATGTTGATTGTGTGCAGTTCCTTTACCACTTCCACTGTAGTGAAAGAGTTTTGGTAAACTCCTAGGGATAGTGTTGTTTGTCTAGAATCACACTGTGAGTCTGTGTGCATTCGGGAACCACTGTGAGAGAAGTGTTTGGTAACATCGTGTATTTGCTGACAGATAAGTGTTGTAAAACATGTCATGTTGTCAAGTTTTAGTAGCATTAGAAGACAGTTATGGCTTATGCTTTCATTATATGAGTCAGGCATTGACAGTAAATTGCAGTTGTGAAATATGTAAATTGTGGGCAGTTCCCTTACCACTTGCACTGTAGTGAATGAGTTTTGGTAAACTCATAGGGATAGTGGTGTTTGTCTAGAATCACACTGTGAGTTAGTGTGTATTTGGGATCACTGTGAGAGAAGCATTTGGTAACATCATGTATTTGCTGACAGATAACTGTTTTAAAACCTGTCATGTTGTGAAGTTTTAGTAGGATTAGAATCCAGTCTTTGCTTAAGCATTGATTAAATGAGTCATGCTTTGACACTGATGTGGTGTACTTAAATATGTAGATTGTGTGCAGTACCATTAACTCTTCCAGAGTAGTGAATGAGTTTTGGTAAACTCCTAGGATAGTGTTGCTTGTCTAAAATCACACTGTGAGTCTGTGTGCATTTGGGTAAGGATTGTGAGAGAAGCATTTGGTAACATTGTGTATTTGCTGACATATATCTGTTTTAAAACCGGTCATGTTGTGAAGTTTTAGTAGCATTAGAAGCCAATCTTTGCTTATGCTTTGATTATATGAGTCAGGCTTTGACATAAAAGTGCAGTCCTGAAATATGAAGATTGTGTGCAGTTCGCTGACCACTTCCACCGTAGTGAATGATTTTTGGTAAACTCCTAGGTATAGTGGTTGTTGTGTAGAATCACACTGTGAGTCTGTGTGCATTTGAGAACCACTGTGAGAGAGGCATTTGGTAACATTGTGTATTTGCTGACAGATAACTAATTTAAAACCTCTCATGTTGTCAAGTTTTAGCAGCATTAGATGCTAGTCTTTGCTTATGCATTGATAAAATGAGTCCGGGGTTGACACTAAGGTGCAGTACCATGTACTATTCTGTTCACTGTGGCAGAACTGAAAATTTAAAAGTTTTACCTAAGCAGTGTCCTAGAAGTAGTCTGATTATTTAGTCAGTTTCTAAGTACCAAATAGACTGCTTCAAATGTCTATGCAGTATGCATGTAGTGTTCTTACATACTACACACTTGTCTTTTACACCTTCAATTCCCTAATCAGTATCCATACACTTCCAGGAAATATCCTGTCACTTCCTTTGCAGTCCTCTAGAGACCCATTCAACAGCATGTACTAATCCATTCACTGTGCCAAAACCCAAACACTTATAAATTCACCAAGACACTCTCTTTCCAGTACTCTAATGATTCAGTCACTGCCTAAGTATTCATGCACAGAGCCAGGTCTGAGCATATGGACTTCTTCAAACCCCTATCCACTATGCATGCAGTCCTCTAAGCACCTACACACTTGTCTTTCACACCTTCAATTCCCCAGTCAGTATCCGTTCACTTCCAGCAAACACCCTGTCACTCCATTTGCACTCCTCTAGTGACCCATTCAGCATCATGTACTAATCCATTCACTGCGCCAAACCCTAATAAATTCACCCAGGCGCTCTCCTTGCAGTACTCTAATCATTCAGTCAGTACCCAAGTACTCATCAAGTGACCCAGGGCTTAGTATGTGGACTGCTTCAAACCCTTATCCACTATGCATGCAGTCCTCTAACCACCTACACAATTGTCTTTCTCACCTTCAATTTCCTAGTCAGTATCCATACACTTCCAGGAAATACCCTGTCACTCCCTTTGCAGTCCTCTAGTGACCCATTCAGCACCATGTACTAATCCATTCACTGTGCTAAAACCCAAACACTTATAAATTATCCAAGATACTATCTTTGCAGTACTCTAATCATTAAGTCAGTGCCTAAGTATTCATACACTGAGCCAGGCCTTAGCACATGGACTGCTTCAAACCCCTATGCACTATGCATGTATTCTTCTAACCACCTAGACACTTGTCTTTCACACTTCTTTCAATTTCCTATTCAGTATCCATACAGTCCAGCACTTGTGACTGCCTTTGCACTCCTCTAGTGACTCATTCAGTACCAAGTACTAATCCATTCCCTGTGCGAAAAGCCTAGCACTTATAAATTCACCTAGGCACTCTCCTTGCTGTACTCTAATCATTCAGTCAGTACCCAAGTAGTCATGCAGTGAGCCAGGCCTTAGCACATGGACTGCTTTAAATGCCTATGCTGTATTGATGCAGTCCTCTAATCACCTACACAGTTGTGTTTCACACCTTCAAGTCCCAAGTTAGTATTCATACTCTTCTAGCAAACACCCTGTCACTCACCCAGTGTGTCTCCTTATAGTACTGTAATCATTTAGTCAGTTAGCATGTAGTCTTTTAGTGAGGTAGGCTTTAGGGCATGAACTGCTTCAAAGTAGTATGCACTATGCATGTAGTGTTTTAACGATCGTCACACTTGTGGTTCAGGGCTATAGTTTCTTAGTCAGTTTTTATATAAAATGTGTTTGTACAGTAATGGAATAGTATAAATTTGAAAGTTATTAATATACATGTATTTGTGATTCTTTTTTTA
Organism: Triturus cristatus; assembly: GCF_964204655.1. Lineage (NCBI taxonomy): Eukaryota > Metazoa > Chordata > Amphibia > Caudata > Salamandridae > Triturus > Triturus cristatus. The sequence continues at coordinate 307,087,867 of NC_140581.1, forward strand.
CAGATACAGAACAGGAGTGTTTCTCATCTGTTTTCACTCTTCTCGTGCAAGATTGTTTGGATGAAGGGTCCTTAGGTGTTTCATCATACTAGCTGTGCCGCACGAGTATTTTTTGTTAGGATCCCCTCGTAACAGAACTCTTTGGCAAATCTTGCGAATGAAGAAGGTGGCATTGGTCTTTGTTTACCCCTTGGAAAAAGTTAAAAATGTCTTCACCACTGAAGAAAAACGTTGTGCAAAAAAAATTCCTCACTCAGATTCGGTAAATATTTTAAAGCGGCAACATTTACAGTTTTTGTAAGTTAAACTTATAAAATGTTGTTAGCTATATACATTTTATATATCTGTGATTTGTTTCTTGTGGTATTTTGTTAAGAATACCATGTTGTTTTTTTTTAACAATCTTTCTGATTTTCCAGGTCTGTCGTCGACATCCGTGGTCCCCACAGGAGTGTTCCGCCTTGTTGTTTTGTATCATTGTTGTTACATTTTGTTGATTAGTTTTTTGTTCATATATATGTTAATAAAAAAATAAAGTTTGAAAATAGTTTATCGTTTATATATTTATTATTATAAAAAATAAAGGTTGAAAAAAAATTAATAACATTTTTGGTTGTTCTCTTAACTGCTGTGTGACTCTTGTTCTTATTACTGTTATTTGATGGAGTCCACTATGGTGTTACATTTTGGGGAACTTATCGCTGGAATACTGGTGATATCTGTAGTTTGCACCAACTTCTGAATAGTGTGTTAGATTTATCTCAACCTTACTTCCGTTAAAGTGCTGATAATGAAATGGAGAGTAGCCGTTCCCGTGCAAAAAGACACGAGGTGCACCTTTCCGATTTATTCTAAATACTAAAATCCTGTATTGAATTGCACTGAGGTATTGGCTGCACTTATAGTGTACACACAAAATCTATTAAGAAATCTCATCGTATTTATATTGATTGGGAATAGTGCGTCAGGTGCTGGATCTTGACGAGATACACTGCTCAGTTCGTATATTGTTCTGCACACGAAAAAAATCACATCACAACTTTCACACCATTCGCAATGCGAAACTAGTTCCGGCGATAAGACACGTTAGCACCAGGGATTTTACACCTGCTTTCTGCTGGTGTTAAGCAGGACAACTACCAGCACCATGAAAGGGAACACAGCCAAGAGCCACACCAGAACACCCACAGGTGCCATAGAGTCAATGAGCTTGATACAGGGATACCCATGAGGGCCAGAAGACTCATCTCAACAACTCCAGGACCGCCAATGCCCCCCAAACCCATATCCTAGTAAGTGTGTCCCTGTGGTCATTGTCTTAGCATGATAGGCACGAGCCCTGCAACATCATAGTGTTCTGTCATCTCAGCGTTGGCAGTGAGCCTGGATGTGTAGCTACGTACGCATCCTCCTGCATGCACAACTGGCGTGTGCTGGTCTGGGGTTTTACAGGTCAGTGCAGGGGTGTGCCTATCCGGCAAGGGGAACGGGGTGTCTCGGACATGTCTGTGTACAGGAAGTGCGGTAAGTGTGTCTCTGTGTTCTGGTGTTGCCTGTTACAAGAGCCGCAGCAGTCAATGTTGTAAAGTGGCATACACCACCTCCAAACGGCACTGTGATGTTGTTGTTGGATTGTAGCAGGACATGCGCAAATAGGCATTATAATGGCGTGCCGTACGAGTGCACGAGATACAACAGCTCACTGTACAAAAGTGTGGGGGCTCGTGGGAGGGAGGAGCAGCCGTTTGGCAACATAACACACAGTGAACTTGACCATGTGCCACATGCTGGGCATCTCAACCATGATGACTACGGTCGCAGACATCCCACAACACCAACGACTTGCCTTTGTACACATCCTGTATGAATGCAGCGTGGTTTTCACTTCTATGCTCGTTCAGTGGTGTGATGTTGGCGGGTTGTGTGACTTGTGCTCCTTGTTGGTGTGTTTCATTTTGGCCAGTGTTAGTCTATATTTGTTTTAATTGTGCATGTGTGCCATTCTGCCCATCTCCCCCCTCCCCCCACTCCCTGCTTCTTCCTCTTCCTAGTGCTGTTGTGTCTATAATTTTGTTGCTGCACACATAAATACATGTAAAGAATAAATTAGAATAGTTCCTTGATTCTTTTAGGTTTCAAAACTTCTCTATTGGTTTCTTTTTAATTTTCCATATGCACCGTTTTTTTTAATATTCAACAACACATAGAAGTCAGAAGTGCAACGTATTCTATCAACACACTTTCTAGAACATTCTACAATACGTGCAGGTTAAAAGTTCATAAATTTTTAAAAACTTTACGATATTTTTTTGTAACATTTTCTTGAACATTTAACGACACATGCAGGTTAAAAGTTGACGATTGTTTTAAGTTCGAACAGTGCCTTCCAAATGCAAGAAGCAGGTGTGGTTGAGCTGAGCAAATTTTATCCTATGATATGTACTCCACGTTGAAACTGCTTTTTCTTAACCAATCACAAAGATGCTTTTCCACAAAACTAATGTGCACCCTACTTTTAAAAAAGAATGCTTTTCATGATATCTTCAGAGATAAGTTATAGATAGGAATTAGCATTTAAAAAACCTTTGAAATTCACTGAAAAAACCATAGGTTTCATGCACGTTATAGTTAGGAGTTGGCATTTAAAAAACCTTTGAAATTCACTGAAAAAACCAAAGGTTTCAGGGGCGTTATAGTTAGGAATTGGCATTTAAAAAACCTTAGAAATTCACTGAAAAAACCATAGGTTTCAGGGGTATTATAGTTAGCTGGACATTTCCCTCGTACAAAACCCTAGAAATTCCCCTGTTATAGTTAGTTCAGCTAACTATAACTCGCGCACCCGCAATGCACTGCTGATGACGTCACATAATTACATCACTCATGACATGGTCAGTGACATCACTGATGACATCTCAAATGACATCACTGATGACATCACTGATGACGTCATCCATGTGATAAATTAGTGCATCTTCTCACACCCTAATATAACCTTTGATACACCGACTCAAAATTTCAGACGGCCATTTTGACAACCATAGATACTCCAATACCAATAACTACTCACCCACTCATTGACTTTTAGGTCTACATACATCTCCACTCCCTCACCTGTACAGTCACTCATACTTACAGTCACTCTGTGCATTTATACACCTATATAGACACTCACACACCGCCAATCATCCATTGAGGTACTGATACATCTAGTCAGTCATGCAAATAATTAATCACAGTAAAATTTACTCACCTATACAGTTAAAAACACTCAAGTTCACTTACTGCAGAAAAACAAACAGCACATGACACAGATATCCTTGCACTATGGCGCATACAGCCACTCCCAAAATCACACACTCTCACATATAGATAGTTATATACTCTTACACACATATACACTGCGTTTCACATGTGTAGTTACTGACACATGTACAACTGAGATATACATTCAATCACTAACATACCCATACATACACTCACCCAACCATACAGTCCATCACAGATGCACTCTTAAAAACATGCACCCGCTGAATCACCCACTCACACATCTAGTCACAGAGTCACACACACCCTACCCACACAAACACTCAGGCACCCATACAGATACTCAGACAACCAATCAATAACCCATATAGACACTCATTTAGCTATTCACAAAACCATGCAGCCACTTATACACCAACACACAGACACATACAGACATTCACACAGTTTAGTCACTAGTCTGCAGTAAGATACATTTAATGACTCACTTATAGACTCAGTTACGCACCTAGAAAATCATCCATTCACACACTTGTACACCCACTTATTTTTCAACAGGCCTTTCCCTATATATATTAAACATAATAAAACTGTTCAGAAACACATACTCAATGGATGATGTCATGAGTGATGTCATTTGAGATCATCAATGATGTCATCAGTGATGTCACTGACCATGTCATGAGTGATGTAATATCTGATGTCATCAGCAGTGCATTTGGGGGGCGCGAGTTATAGTTAGCTGAACTAACTATAACAGGGGAATTTCTAGGGTTTTGTATGAGGGAAATGTCCAGCTAACTATAACACCCCTGAAACCTATGTTTTTTTCAGTGAATATATATATGTTCACAGAAAAAACCATAGGTTTCAAGGGTGTTATAGTTAGCTGGCCATTTCACTCATACAAAACCTTAGAAATTCCTCCGTTATAGTTAGTTCTGCTAACTATACCTTGCGCGCCCGCAATGCACTGCTGATGATGTCACATATTTCATCATTCATGACATGGCCAGTGACATCACTGATGACATCACTGATGACATCACTGATGACATCATCCAGTGAATGTGGTTTAGTTTGAAATTTAAACATGTATTATATATATACCAATCTGTATTGAAGATTGAGTGGATATATAACTGTCTGGATGGAGGATTTAGTAGCTGGCTGACTGTCTATTTAGTGAGTAATTAAAAGTATCTCACTTAATACATGGATTAGTAACTAAACTATGTGAATGTGTGCATCACTGTCTCTGTTGTTGTATAACATGCGGCATCAGTTGGTTACTAACTACATGAGTGTGTATATTAGTTATTGATTAGTTGGGTGAGTATTTGTATAGGACACTGAGTTTGTGTGTGGTTGGATGGGGTGTGTGTAACTCTATGCATAGATGTGTGAATGGTAGATTGACTAGGTGTATAGGTTTAATGTGGAAACAGTTGTGTGGGTGACTGAGCGTATTTATTTGTGTGTTGGTGAGCGAATATATGTTTTAGTTGTACATCTTCAACAAAGTCAAAAAATAAAAGGCATTGTATGTGAGAGTTGGTGTATATAAATAAGTATGTGTAAGAGTCAGTGATTGTGAGAGTAACTATATGAATGAGTGTATATTTGTAATGGTGATTTTTTTACATATTAACTATGAGTTACTATGCGTTTGAATAAATGAGGTGTTGTTGGATAATTGTGTAAGTGAGTAAATGTAAGTGTGATTAATTTTTTTCATGAGTGAGTAGGATAAATTCATAACCGACTAAGATGACTGCTGATGTGTCAATGTCTATATATGTGAATAAGTGCATTAGATAGTGTTCTATTAATTAGTGACTGCATGTATAAATGTGTCTGTTGTTGAATGGGGAGTTGTGTGTGTAGACTTAGGAATCAGTGAGTGGGTATGTAGTAACTGGTATTGGTGTGTCAATGGTTTCAAATATGGTACTCTGTATTTTACAGTGAGTGATGAAAGGTTATACTAGTGTAAGATGAGGTGTATCAGATTGTCACGTGGATGATGTCATCAGTGATGTCATCAGTGATGTCATTTGAGATGTCATCAGTGATGTCATCAGTGATGTTACTGACCATGTCATGAATGATGTAATATGTGACATCATCAGCAGTCCATTGCGGGCGCACGAGTTATAGTTAGCAGAACTAACTATAACGGAGAAATTTCTATGGTTTTGTATGAGAGAAATGGCCAGCTAACTATAACACCCCTGAAACCTATGGTTTTTTCTGTGAATTTCAAAGGTTTTTTAAATGCTAATTTCTAACTATAACGTCTCTGAAACCTATGTTTTTTTTTGTGAATTTCAAAACTTTTTTAAATGCTAATTTCTAACTATAACGTCTCTGAAACCTATGGCTTTTTTCAGTGAATTTCAATGGTTTTTTAAATGCTAATTTTTAAGTGTGATAGTAGTTATACCTATTTTTTGTTCTGATTTTCTACAGTTTTTAACTGTTTATTTATAAATATTTTATTCATTAAATAACATTATATATTTTTCTGAAAATTGCAAAAACATTTTTTTTAAAACATTCAAACTGAAATATTGATTAATTTTTTTGTGTTCATTTTTTATTTCAATATATTTACATTATTTTCTTTTTTTTACAAAATTTCTATTTTTTTTTGAGTCGCGCAGTCAAAGTGTACGCATCACGGTGGGTGCGCGGATTCTAGCCACCATTTTAGAAAAGTTGTGAAGGATCCGCATACGGTGTGCAACGGCTGCGTGTTTTTCAGTTACACCATATACATTTAATATTATGTGATGTGCGCGATTGGTATGCGACCAGTCCGCGACTCCTGCTCCCGCGCATTTGCGACACATGCGCATTACGGTACGAGATGCTTGCGTAGTGGCGAGTCCCGCGGGACGTCTTATACATGCTGGGGCGCGCTTGGTGCGCGACTACCGCAAAAAAAACTTATGTTCCAAAATGATATGTATGTGTGCAAGAGATTATCTAAGATATTCATTAAAATAATATATATGTACTTATAATAAACTTATATTATTTTTAAATATATTTTCGCGAAGTCGGATGCGTGCATCATGAGCGCAGAGAACCAGGTCAGCAGAGCTGCTGTAGAGCCAGAGAAACCAGGTCAGCATAGCCGTTGTAGAGCCAGAGAACCAGGTCAGCAGAGCTGCTCTAGAGCCTAAGAAGCAGGTCAGCAGAGCTGCTCTAGAACTAGAGACCCAGGTCAGCAGAGCTGCTCTAGAGGCAGAGAACCAGGTCAGTAGAGCTGCTGTAGAGCCAGAGAAACCAGGTCAGCAGAGCTGCTTTAGAGGGAGAGAACCAGGTCAGCAGAGCTGCTCTAGAGCCAGAGAACCAGGTTAGCAGAGCTGCTTTAGAGCCATAGAATCAGGTCAGCAGAGCTGCTCTAGAGGCAGAGAACCAGGTCAGCAGAACTGCTTTAGAGCCAGAGAACCAGGTCTGCAGAGCTCTTTTGAGGGAGACAACCAGGTCAGCAGAGCTGCTTTAGAGCCAGAGAACCAGGCCAGCAGAGCTGCTTTAGAGGGAGAGAACCAGGTCAGCGGAGCTGCTTTAGAGCCAGAGAACTAGGTCAGCAGAGCTGCTCTAGAGCCTGAGACACCAGGTCAGCAGAGCTGCTTTAGAGGGAGAGACCAGGTCAGCAGAGCTGCTTTAGAGCCAGAGAACCAGGTCAGCAGAGCAACTTTAGAGCCAGAGAACCAGGTCAGCAGAGCTGCTCTAGAGGCAGAGAACCAGGTCAGCAGAGCTGATTTAGAGGGAGAGAACCAGGTCAGCAGAGCTGCTTTAGAGCCAGAGAACCAGGTCAGCAGAGCTGCGTTAGAGGCAGAGAACCAGGTCAGCAGAGCTGCTCTAGAGCCAGAGAACCAGGTCAGCAGAGCTGCTCTAGAGGCAGAGAACCAGGTCAGCAGAGCTGATTTAGAGGGAGAGAACCAGGTCAGCAGAGCTGCTTTAGAGCCAGAGAACCAGGTCAGCAGAGCTGCTGTAGAGCCAGAGAACCAGGTCAGCAGAGCTGCTCTAGAGCCAGAGAACCAGATCAGCAGAGCTGTTGTAGAGCCAGAGAAACCAGGTCAGTAGAGCTGCTTTAGAGCGAGAGAACCAGGTCAGCAGAGCTGCTTTAGAGGGAGAGAACCAGGTCAGCAGAGCTACTTTAGAGCCAAGGGACCAGGTCAGCAGAGCTGCTCTAGAGCCAGAGAACCAGGTCAGCAGAACTGCTTTAGAGCCATAGAACCGGGTCAGCAGAGCTGCTTTAGAGCCAGCGAATCAGATCAGCAGAGCTGCTCTAGAGCCTAAGAACTAGGTCAGCAGAGCTGCTCTAGAGCTAGAGAACCAAGTCAGCAGAGCTACTGTAGAGCCAGAGATACCAGGTCAGCAGAGCTGCTTTAGAGGGAGAGAACCAGGTCAGCAGAGCTGCTTTAGAGCCAGAGAACCAGGCCAGCAAAGCTGCTTTAGAGCCAGAGAACCAGGTCAGCAGAGCTGCTTTAGAACCAGAGAACCAGGTCAGCAGAGCTGCTATAGAGCCAGAGAACCAAGTCAGCAGAGCTGCTTTAGAGCCATAGAACCAGGTCAGCAGAGGTGCTTTAGAGCCAGAGAACCAGGTCAGCAGAGCTGCTCTAGAGCCTAAGAACCAGGTCAGCAGAGCTGCTCTAGTGCCAGAGAACCAGGTCAGCACAGCTGCTGTAGAGCCAGAGAAACTAGGTCAGTAGAGCTGCTTTAGAGGGAGAGAACCAGGTCAGCAGAGCTGCTCTAGAGGGAGAGATCCAGGTCAGCAGAGCTGCTCTAGAGCCAGAGAACCATGTCAGCAGAACTGCTTTAGAGCCATAGAACTGGGTCAGCAGAGCTGCTATAAAGCCAGAGAACCAGGTCAGCAGAGCTGTTGTAGAGCCAGAGAACCAGATCAGCAGAGCTGCTCTGTAGCCTAAGAACTAGGTCAGCAGAGTAGCTCTAGAGCCAGAGAACCAGGTCAGCAGACCTGCTGTAGAGCCAGAGAAACCAGGTCAGCAGAGCTGCTTTAGAGGGAGAGAAGCAGGTCAGTAGAGCTGCTTTAGAGCCAGAGAACCAGGTCAGTAGAGCTGCTTTAGAGCCAGAGATCCAGGTCAGTAGAGCTGCTCTAGCTGACACTGACTGATTGACACTGACTGACACTGATTGACTGACGCTGACACTGACTGACACTGATTGACTGACACCTATTGATTGACACTGATTGACTGACACTGACTGACTGACACTGATTGACTAACACTGACTGACTGACACTGACACTGACTGACTGACACTGACATTGACTGACTGACACTGACTGACTGACACTGACTGACTGACTGACACTGACTGACACAGACTGACACTGACTGACTACTCTCTACTACTCTACTACTCACTGTCTACTACTCTCTACTTCTCTCTCTCTACTACTCACTCTCTACTACTCACTCTCTACTACTCTACTACACTCTACTACTCACTCTCTACTACTCTCTACTACTCACTCTCTACTACTCTCTACTACTCTCTACTACTCACTCTCCACTACTCACTCTCTACTCACTCTCTACTATTCACTCTCTACTACTCACTCTCTACTACTCTCTACTACTCTCTACTACTACTCTCTACTACTCACTCTCTACTACTCTCTACTACTCACTCTACTACTCTCTACTACTCTCTACCACTCACTCTCTACTACTCTACTACTCACTCTCTACTACTCTCTACTACTCACTCTCTACTACTCACTCTACTACTCTCTACTTCTCTCTCTCTACTACTCACTCTCTACTACTCACTCTCTACTACTCTACTACTCTCTACTACTCTCTACTACTCACTCTCTACTACTCACTGTCTACTACTCTCTACTTCTCTCTCTCTACTACTCACTCTCTACTACTCACTCTCTACTACTCTACTACTCTCTACTACTCACTCTCTACTACTCTCTACTACTCACTCTCTACTACTCTCTACTACTCTCTACTACTTACTCTCCACTACTCACTCTCTACTCACTCTCTACTATTCACTCTCTACTACTCACTCTCTACTACTCTCTACTACTCTCTACTACTACTCTCTACTACTCACTCTCTACTACTCTCTACTACTCACTCTACTACTCTCTACTACTCTCTACCACTCACTCTCTACTACTCTACTACTCACTCTCTACTACTCTCTACTACTCACTCTCTACTACTCACTCTACTACTCTCTACCACTCACCCACTCTCTACTACTCACTCTCTACTACTCACTCTCTACTACTCTCTCTACTACTCTCTACTACTCACTCTCCACTACTCACTCTCTACTACTCGTTCCCTACTACTCACTCTATACTACTCTACTACTCTCTACTACTCTCTCTACTACTAGCTCTACTACTCACGCTCTACTACGCTCTACTACTCACTCTACTACTCTCTACTACTCACTCTGTACTACTCACTCTCTACTACTCTCTCTCTACTACAATCTACTACTCACTCTCTATTACTCACTCTCTACTACTCGCTCTCTACTACTCTCTACTACTCACTCTCCACTACTCGCTCTCAACTGCTCTCTACTACTCACTCTACTACTCACTCTCTACTACTCTCTACTACTCTCTCTACTTCTCACTCTCTACTACTCTCTCTACTACTCACTCTCTACTACTCTCTACTACTCACTCTCTACTACTCACTGTCTACTACTAGCTCTCTACTACTCACTCTACTACTCACTCTCTACTACTCTCTACTACTCACTCTTTACTACTCCACTACTCTCTACTACTCACGCTCTACTACTCTCTCTCTACTACTCACTCTCTACTACTCTCTACTACTCTCTCTCTACTACTCACTCTCTACAACTCACTCTCTACAACTCTCTACTACTCACTCTCTACTACTCACTCTCTACTACTCTTTACTGCTCTCTCTACTACTCTTTACTACTCACTCTACTACTCACTCTCTACTACTCTCTACTCTTCTCTCTGCTACTCACTCTCTACTACTCACTCTACTACTCTCTACTACTCACTCTCTACTACTCTCTACTACTCTCTACTACTCACTCTACTACTCACTCTCTACTACTCTCTACTACTCACTCTCTGCTACTCTCTCTACTACTCTCCACTACTCACTCTCTACCTCTCTCTACCTCTTTCTCTACTACCCTCTACCTCTCTACACCTCTACCTCTCTACACCTCTACCTCTCTACCTCTACCTCTACCTCCACACCTCTACCTCTCTACCTCTCTCTACACGCACACATATGCACATATATATGCATTTATATATATGTATTTGTATATAGATATATACATACATATATAAACTTATTGCTTATATATAATCTGCATATCTATATAAATACAAATATAAATGTATGCATACATATACATATATGCATACATATGCATGTTATATACATGAAAGTTTGAGAAACACTAATACAAGCAAAGCTAAAAAGCCACCTAATTACAGAATTGCTTTAACTTAAATGAGGGCGAGACCTATTGCATTTTCGATGCTTGTTTACTTAGGCTCCATCAAGAAGGCATTCAGATGTGTCACACATTTGCCATAAATTCTGAATGTTAGCACTCTAGTCTGCTGCTGGTATTCAAAGTGCATGTTTCAGTCTGCATGTCAGAAGTTTTTAATGAAATAGAAGAGGATTTGAGAAGTCAAAATGTGCCCTAATTTTTCTTTCTGCGGCACTAATAATAATTTCTATGGCAAAATGAATGCCCTCATTTTGTACCTTTGCAAATTAAATGTTTTAAGTGTTACCACTTTATTCCAATCAAGATGGCTTCAGGTGGTGCCATACGTTTGTCATAAGTAAGACTGTTAGCACTCTAGTTGTTCTTTAGAACACTCTGGGACATTCTGTCATTGGGCTATACCTGGGCTACATCTGGGTGATATTTGTGCTACATTTGGGCTCTTTTGTCTCTGGTGGCTATCTTGGGAGACTTATTTGTTATGAAGTTTCCTAATTTCCTCGTTTACTACAGTCTCCTCAGTAGGAAATACTTTCAGTTTTTTACTTTGATTCCATCAAGAAGGCATTCAGATATGTCACACATTTGCCATAAATTCAGAATGTTTGCACTCTAGTTGCTTATTAGATCACTGTTGTAAAGCTACCGCTCACCAGGGAAGTCTGCTGCTGGTATTGAAAGTGCATGTTTCAGTCTGCATGTCAGAATTTTTTATTGAAATAGAAGAGGATTTGAGAAGTCACTCAAAATGTGCCCTAATTTTTCTTTTTTCAGCACTAATCATAATTTCTATGGCAAAATGAACCCCCTCATTGTGTTCCTTTTAAATTAAACTACTCACTCTCTACTACTCGCTCGCTACTACTCTCTACTACTCACTCTCTACTACTCACTCTCTCTTCAACTCTCTACTACTCACTCTACTGCTCTCTACTACTCTCTACCACTCACTCTCTACTACTCACTCTCTGCTTCTCTCTCTACTACTCTCTCCCTACTACTCACTCTTGACTACACACTCTACTACTCTCTACTACTCACTCTCTACTACTCTCTCTCTACTACTCATTCTCTACTATTCACTCTCTACTACTCGCTCTCTACTACTCACTCTCCACTACTCATTCTCTACTACTCGCTGTCTACTACTCTCTACTGCTCACTCTCTACTACTCTCTACTACTCTCTACTACTCACTCTACTACTCACTCTACTACTCACTCTATTACTCACTCTCTACTACTCTCTCTCCACTACTCACTCTCTACTACTCTCTACTACTCACTCTGTACTACTCACTCTCTACTACTCTCTCTATTACTCTCTACTACTCACTCTGCTACTCACTCTCTACTACTCTCTCTCCACTACTCACTTTCTACTACTCTCTACTACCCTCTCTCTACTACTCTCTACTACTCACTCTGCTACTCACTCTCTACTACTCTCTCTCCACTACTCACTCTCTACTACTCACTCTCTACTACTCTCTAATACTCACTCCACTACTCACTCTCTACTACTTACTCTCTACTACCCACTCTCTACTACTCTCTACTACTCACTCTCTACTACTCTCTCTACTACTCACTCTACTACTCACTCTCTACTACTCACTCTCAACTACTCTACTACTCTCTCTACTACTCACTCTCTACTACTCTCTACTACTTACTCTACTACTCTCTACTCTCTACCACTCACTCTCTACTACTGCACTACTCACTCTCTACTACTCTCTCCCGACTACTCACTCTCTACTACTCTCTACTACTCACTCTACTTCTCTCTCTACTACTCACTCTCTACTACTCACTCTCCACTACTCGCTCTCTACTACTATCTACTACTCACTCTACTACTCACTCTCTACCACTCTACTACTCTCTACTACTCTCTCTACTACTCACACTACACTACTCTCTATACTACTCACTCTCTACGACTCTCTACTACTCACTCTCTACTACTTGCTCTCTACTACTCACGCTCTACTACTCTCTACTACTCAGTCTCTACTACTTGCTCTCTACTACTTGCTCCCTACTACTCACACTCTACTACTCTACTACTCACTCTACTACTCACTCTATACTACTTTCTAAGACTCACTCTCTACTACTCCACTACTCTCTACTACTCACTCTCTACTACTCAACTACTCCCTACTACTCTCTCTCTACTACTCACTCTCTACTACTCTCTACTACTCACTCTCTACTGCTCTCTACTACTCTCTCTCTACTACTCACTCTCTACTACTCACTCTCTACTACTCTCTACTACTCACTCTCTACTACTCTCTACTACTCTCTACTACTCACTCTACTACTCACTCTACTACTCACTCTATTACTGCTCTCTACTACTCTCTCTCCACTACTCACTCTCTGCTACTCTCTACTACTCACTCTGTACTACTCACTCTCTACTACTCTCTCTCTACTACTCTCTACTACTCACTCTGCTACTCACTCTCTACTACTTTCTCTCCACTACTCACTCTCTACTACTCTCTACTACTCACTCTCTACTACTCTCTAACACTCACTCTACTACTCACTCTCTACTACTTACTCTCTACTACCCACTCTCTACTACTCTCTACTACTCACTCTCTACTACTCTCTACTACTCACTCTACTCACTCTACTACTCTCTACTACTCACTCTCTGCTACTCTGTCTACTACTCTCTACTACTCACTCTCTACTCTCTATTACTCATCCTCTACTCTCTACCTCTCTCTACCTTTCTCTCTATTACTATCTACCTCTCTACCTCTACCTCTCTACCTCTACACCTCTACCTCTACACCTCTACACCTCTACCTCTCTCTACCTCTCTCTACACTCACACGTATATATATATATATATGCATATGCATTTATATATATGTATGTGTTTATATATATATATACATACATATATAAACATATATATAATCTGCATATCTATATAAATACAATATAAATGCATGCATACATATACAGATATGCATACATATGCATTTTATGTACATGAAAGTTTGAAAAACACTAATAAAGGCAAAGCTAAAAAGCCACCTAATTACAAACAGAATTGCTTCAACTTAAACGAGGGCGAGACCTATTGCATTTTCAATGCTTGCTTACTTTGGTTCCATCAAGAAGGCATTCTGATGTGTCACACATTTGCCATATCTTCTGAATGTTAGCACTCTAGTTGCTCATTAGATCACTGTAGTAAAGCTACTGCTCACCAGGGCAGTCTGCTGCTAGTATTCAAAGTGCATGTTTCAGTCTGCATGTCAGAATATTTTAATGAAATAGAAAAGGATTTGAGAAGTCAAAATGTGCCCTAATTTTTCCTTCTGCAGCACTAATCATAATTTCTATGGCAAAATGAACCCCCTCATTTTGTTCCTTTGCAAAATTAATGTTTTAAGAGTTACCACTTCATTCCAATCAAGATGGCTTCAGGTGTGCCATACTTTTGTCATAAGTAAGACTGTTAGCACTCTAGTTGTTCTTTAGAACACTCTGGGACATTCTGTCATTGGGCTATACTTGGGCTACATCTGGGTGATCTTTGTGCTACATTTGGGCTCTTTTGTCTCTGGTGGCCATCTTGTGAGACTTATTGGTTATATGAAGTTTCCTAATTTCCTCATTTACTACAGTGTCCTCAGTAGGAAATACTTTCAGTTTTTTACTTTGATTCCATCAAGAAGGCATTCAGATGTGTCACACATTTGCCATTAATTCAGAATGTTAGCACTCTAGTTGCTCATTAGATCACTGTAGTAAAGCTACTGCTCACCAGAGAAGTCTGCTGCTGGTATTGAAAGTGCATGTTTCAGTCTGCCTGTCAGAATGTTTTAATGAAATAGAAGAGGATTTGAGAAGTCACTCAAAATTTGCTCTAATTTTTCGTTCTGAAGCACTAATCAAATGAACCCCCTCATGTTGTTCCTTTTTAAATTAAATGTTTTAAGAGTTACCACTTTATTCCAATCAAGATGGCTTCAGGTGTGCCACACGTTTGTCATAAGTAGGACTGTTAGCGCTCTAGTTGTTCTTTAGAGCACTCTAGGAAGCTGCAGTAGAACACAAAGGAATCAACTGACAGTCTCTGCCCTCGTTGGATGTACATGTTTTCCTGAGAATGTCAGACTTCATTCTCACATGACTGAGAAAGATAATGTGAATTTACAGAAAATATGCTCTTAGTTTAGCTTATAGATCACCTTCCAAACCTCTGTGGGAAAAGCATGAGAAAATAGTTTTCTCTCAAACATGATTCATGATATCCCAGCGGAAGGCTTTTTCACATGGTAAAATCACCTTAGAGCACACCACAATTCCTAAAATGAGTATAGTACCATCAACAAATGATTTATAATATAACTTAAAACCTTCTATTAACTGCAATGCTTTTTAATTAGGTGCTATCATGTATATTGGTCCCAAGATGACTGCCAACACTTCTTGGATGAAGTGCTGACAGCCAATCAGATCTCACAATGAGATGTGTGGTTAGGCTCCACCCAGATATATCTATGATTTTACTTTTGATTTTCTCAGCAACTACTGAATGGATTTACACCACTTAACCAAAAGGCTTATTCCGTTCAGCAGTTCGGGCTGTAGCTGTGATTAACGGTTCCTATGGAAAATTGCATGGGGAAAACACGTTTTGGGACCCCCTCTTTTCTCGGCCCCCGCTTCATGAATCACCCCGAGACTTTCAGGATAGGAGCAGACCGGAGCGCCCCACCAGTTTTTAAAATTTCGCGAAGATTCGTCAACCGGCACCAAAGTTATTCCAAATAGAATGTTGCGGATTTCCTATGGATAATAGGTCCTAACTATAACTACCTACTGGCAACCGCCATATATCTTTGGCATGGATCCCGGGTAGCCTTGAAAATGAGCTATACCTGAGACACAACGGACTTTACATCAATGGAAAGGCTTTATTTTAATTGACACGACCCACCGGAGGGTAAAAAGCAATATGGAAATGGTGAACCACAGGTACCACAAAGCTTTGCAACCAACTGTGGGCGTCCACTAGGGGGCGAACACTTGAAATACAGTGATATGCGTGTTGGTTCACTAATGCCTAATTGATGTCAGCAGCGCACCTTTGAAAAAGTTCAGCAAGAACGAAACATGTCAGGACTGCCGGTTGCCTTAATAAATGGATGTAAGCTTCGTTGTTGGAGTGCGGCTTCTTCTCTCTGTGAAAGGAGGGTGTTTGGTGAATATTTCAACGGCGTGATTCAGCCGTAGTAACGCACCACCAGCAAGTGCGCCACAGTCTGCCCGCAAGTTAACCCTTTCTGTGCAACGTGAAAAGCGAAAGGACAGACAGGCACCGCCAAAGACTATCTCTGGCATGGATCCCGGGTAGCCTCGAAAATGGGCTATATCTGAGACACAATGGACTTTACATCATTGGAAAGGCTTTATTTTAATTGACACGACCCACCAGAGGGTAGAAAGCAATATGGAAATGGTGAACCACAGGTACCACAAAGCTTTGCAACCAACTGTGGGCATCCACTAGGGGGCGAACACTTAAAATACAGTGATATGCGTGTTGGTTCACTAATGCCTAATTGATGTCAGTGGCGCACCTTTGAAAAAGTTCAGCAGGAACGAAACATGTCAGGACTGCCGGTTGCATTAATAAATGGATGTAAGCTTCCATGTTGGAGTGCGGCTTCTTCTCTCTGTGAAAGGAGGGTGTTTGGTGAATATATATATATATATATATATATATATATATATATATATATATATATATATATATTATCTACTGGCGGTCGCCAGTAGATAGTTATAGTTAGGACCGTGTTTCCATAGGAAATCCGCAACATTCTATTTGGAATAACTTTGGCGCCGGTTGACAAATCCTCGCGAAATTTTCAAAATAGGTGGGGCGCTCCGCTCCGCTCCCACCCTGAAAGTCTCGGGGGGATTCGTCAAGCGGGGGCTGAGAAAAAAGGGGGGTCCCAAAACGCATTTTCCCCATGCAATTTTCCATAGGGACCTTTAGTCCAAGGTACAGCCCGAACGGCTGAACAGAATTACTTGAAATTTGGCAGAGAGGTAGTCCTCAGCTCAGGGAAGTGCCTTTTGCAGGTCTGGTGTCAATCTGTTCAGTAGTTCCTGAGAAAATCAAAAGTAACCACACATCTCATCCTGAGATCTGATTGGCTGTCAGCACTTCATCCAAGAAGTGTTGGCAGCCATCTTGGGACCAATATACATGATAGCACCTCATTAAAAAGCATTGCAGTTAATAGAAGGTTTTAAGACTTTAGTTACATTATAAATCATTTGTTGATGGTACCATACTCATTTTAGGAATTGTGGTATGTTCTAAGGTGATTTCACCATGTGAAAAAGCCTTCTGCTTGGATATCATGATTGAGAGAAAAATATTTTCTCATGCTTTTCCCACAGAGGTTTGGAAGGTGATCTATAAGCTAAACTGAGAGCTTATTTTCTGTAAATTCACATTATATTTCTCAGTCATGTGAGAATGAAGTGTGACATTCTCAGTAAAACATGTACATCCAACAAGGGCAGAGACTGTCAGTTGATTCCTTTGTGTTCTACTGCAGCTTCCCAGAGTGTTCCAAAGAACAACTAGAGCGCTAACAGTCCTACTATAAACGTATGTCACACCTGAAGCCATCTTGCTTGGATTAAAGTGGTAACTCTTAAAACATTTAATTTAAAAAGGAACAAAATGAGGGGGTTCATTTTTCCATAACAAGTATGATTAGTGCTGCAGAAAGAAAAACTAGGGCACATTTTGACTTCTGAAATGCTCTTTTATTTCATTAAAAAATTCTGACATGCAGACTGAAACATGCACTTTCAATACCAGCAGCAGTTTTCCCTGGTGAGCAGTAGCTTAACTACAGTGATCTAATGAGCAAAAAGAGTGCTAACATTCTGAATTTATGGCAAATGTGTGACACATCTGAATGCCTTCTTGATGGAATCAAAGTAAAAAACTGAAAGAATTTCCTACTGAGGAGACTGCAGTAAATGAGGAAATTAGGAAACTTCATAACAAATAAGTCTCCCAAGATAGCCACCAGAGACAAAAGAGCCCAAATGTAGCCCAAATATCACCCAGATGTAGCCCAAGTATAGCCCAATTACAGAATGTCCCAGAGGGTTCTTAAAAACAATTAGAGCACTTACTGTCTTCATTATGACAAAAGTATGGCACACCTGAAGCCATCTTGATTGGAATAAACTGGTAACACTTAAAACATTTAATTTAAAAAGGAACGCAATGAGGGGGTTCATTTTGCCATAGAAATTATGATTAATGCTGAAGAAAGAAAATGAGGGCACATTTTGAGTGACTTCTCAAATCCTCTTCTATTTCATTAAAAAATTCTGACATGCAGACTGAAACATGCACTTTTAATACCAGGAGCAGACTTCCATGGTGAACAGTAGTTTTACTACAGTGATCTAATGAGCAACTAGAGTGCTAACTTTCAGAATTTATGGCAAATGTGTGACATATCTGAATACCTTCATGATGGAATCAAAGTAAAAAACTGAAAGCATTTCCTACTGAGGAGACTGCAGTACATGATGAAATTAGGAAACTTCATAACAAATAAATCTCCCAAGATGGCCACCGGAGACAAAAGAGCCCAAATGTAGCCCAAAATCACCCAGATGTAGCTCAAATATAGCCCAATTACAGAAGTGTGCAAAACACTTATTATTTTGTGTTTTTGCAGTGGTCTATAGTGCAGACTTGTCAGGTATTGGAGTGCTTTACATGAGCATTGGTTACATTACACAAGAACAAATTCATTTTGGTTGTAGACATGGGGAGACTAAGTGATTTGACCAGAATCACAGAATGTCGAGCTGAAGCAGAAACTCCAACCTGGCTCCCCAGTTGCAAAGTCTGCAGTTCTGGAAGTAACACCACATCCTCTCCCTAAGTGCAACATTTAATCAAGTGGTCAACTGGATAAAAAAACATAAAGATAACAAATAATTTAAAAGTGCTTTGTCGCTATTTGAAAACTCAGAAAATATGTCCTTATTTTAGTCTTTTAGAGCACTAACCATAATTTTGATGCCAATAAGACCCTCTCATATATGTAATTTCTAAAGGAAATGCTCTAGGTATTACAGTTTTGATTACATCAAGATGACGTCAGGCGTTCCACACTTTTGTAATAAATATAGAATGTTAGCAATTTAGTTGTTCATTAGGATACTGTTGAGAGGCAGAGGCCAGGGGCACGGAATCTGAAAATTGAAGGCAGGTAGGAGGGTGCAACGGCAACAATTTAACTACACTGAGCAGGCAGGAAGGGCCGTGGCAGCACAACAGACTATGGAGGGCAGTGGAAAGTGGGGCAGGGGCAACAAACCAACAATACAGGACTTGCAAAAGAGGCTGTGGCAATGTAATAGACCATTATGGGCAGAAGGAAGAGGCAATGGTAGTACAACCATACATGCCAACAGACCCGATTCAGCCAGGAAACGTCCAATGTTTTTAAGCTCAAATGGGCTTTATTTGATGTGTCTCCTGTCTACAATCTCCTCTTTTTCAATGTAACTCAAAGGGGAAAATCAATACCCCAGTTTTTTTTCAAAATCTCCCTCTTACCAAGTTCAAAATGTTCGCAAGTATGGTACATTGGATCATGGAAGGAAGTGGGGTAGGGACATGGACTTGGATAACAGAGGACAGGAGGGACATGGAGAGGTGCACCAAACTGACCCTGCAGGGCAGGCATCAGGGTTTGCAGCAGCACAATACACCACACAGGGCATGCGGGACGGGAGTGCAGCACAACAATCCATAGAAAGCAAGAGGGAGGGGACAGGACCATGCACATGGACAGCAGAGAACAGAGGGGCAAGAGGCAATGGTAGCTAGCTGACCATAATGGACAGACAGGAGAGAAAGCTGCAGCATAACAGACCATAAAGGGCAGGAGGGATGGATCAGGGGCATTACAATGGAACAGACAAGCCAGAAGGGAGGGAGTAGGGGTCTGCACATGTAAATAGAGGGCTGGGGGCAAGGGGGCAGGGCAGGAGCAGCAAGATAGCCATGGAGGTCAGGCAGGATGGGCACTAGAAGCAAGACACACCATGAAGAGCAACAGTGAGACTGTGATGGCATACACACAGACCATGGAGGGAAGGTGGGAGGGGGTCAGGGGCAGCTAACTGACCACACAGGGAAGGTGGGAGGGGTATGGCAGCACAGAAGACCATGCATGGCAAGTGGGAGGGTTAGTGGCAGCACAATGGCTATGATGGGCAAGAAGGAGGGTGCAGGGGCATGCACAAAGGACGATGGAGGATAGAAGGGAGGGTCAGGACCTGTGCACAGACAAAGTTCAGGGGAAGGGGCCTCACAACAGACCGCATGGGGCAGGCAGGAGGAGCAGTTGCAGCACAACAGACCAGGGAGGGCAGAAGGGTGTGGCAGTACAATGGACCATGTAGGACAGGAGGAAGAGGATAGGGGCATGGCATGTGGACAGGCAGGGTGGAGGTGGCAGGGACAGGTTACAGTCATCTGACAATGCTATGCAGGTTGGAGGGGAGTGGCAGCTCAACAGAACACTCAGAGTAGATAGGAGTGGAAGGTCCATGGAACATGGTGGGCAAAAAGGATGGAGCAGGGGCATGCACAAAGACATCGGAGGGCAGGGGGAAGGAGAATAGGGGCAGCAAGCTAAGCACAGAGTTTAAGCAGGAGGTCAATGATGGGGCATAGAATTGGGCAATGGAGGGCAGGAGGAGGGGACTGGTACATCATACTAAATTGAGGGCAGTGGCAGAACATCAGACCATGCATGGCAGGAGGGAGGAGGCTAGTCCATAGATTCACACAACAGAGGATAGGGAGGAGGGGGATGGGGCAGCAAGCTAACTGTTCAGAGAAGGCGGGTATGAGGAACTTTATTGTTTTTAAAACGTGTGTCTGTGCGAACTACTTAAAATATGAACAAGTATGCAGCATAATCTCACTTTTATTCAGGAAGAAGAGGACGTTTGTGACTGTGACTCCGGGCTCACTTGGCAGAAACACCCCATGACCCTCCACCCCTATCGCAAAATGTAATGCCCGTGAAAAGGGTAGGTGAATACAGTGTTATGTAGAACATAGTCTTGAGAGCACGATTGAAAATGAAAACTAGATATAGTGTATTGTATAAACTATGCACCAAAAAGTGTGTTATAAGATGAACCGGGCGTGAAATATAATATGCAATACATTGTGCGCAATGACAGATTCATTGGAGAGCGCGAGATAGCACAGGCACTAGCGCGTGCTATGCGATGTGCACCTTGGAGTGTAATATGCACAGGGCAGTGTTGTGTAACCTAACTAGTCTCTAAAGTTGTAATATAAAATATGTGCTGGGGAGTGTAACGTTGCATATGCACTGTGACAAAGATATGGATCCCAGATTGTAATATGTATGGCATAGCACTGTGCGTTATAACATAGGCATCGAGGAAGGCACGTTAGATGGGGCAATATAACCCGTGCGAAAACAAGTGTGGCATGACATATTCATGGGGTGGTGTTACAGTGCACATGGGCTAGAGAGTGTCATAGCATATGCACTAGCTGGTGGAATACAACACAGAGGTGTGTGGCACTCGGCAGGCAATGGTGGGTGTAACACAGCATTGGGCTCTGCCAGGAGCGCGCTGTGACTCGCAAGTGATGTTCGTCCCCTTTCCAGAGAGTAAAATAAAAAGTATTACACATCCGGCAGTGGATGTGTGTTTTATTAACCGTGAGGGGGGTTTCTTACATAGTTTTTGTCGAATTTTTGTCGAATCCCCTTTGAATGGCTTGGTGTGCATGTGTATTAAATGTGGCCGTCAATAGCTACCCATGTTTGTATAAATAAACGATAAGGGTGTCTACCGGGATTAGGCACGGTAGGGCATCAGACATGTCAGAGCTTCACTAGTGGTGTAAATACATTCCACGTGGATTCATTGTATGCATAGTCGCCTTTTAATGAATATCACTCAAATCGTCATGGTGATAGGTACGTACGGTTTGTCCAGCATGTCCTAGGTGTATCTATAAATATATATTTTTTAAAAATAATAAAAAACAGTGGCCGGCCCTGGGGATTGGGGTCAAAAAAATATAATTAGGAGACAGGCCCTGGGGGATGGGGTCATCAGGGCCAATAAATTAGAATAAGAAGGGGAACCACACAGCCCCCCTTCTTAAAAAATTAAAATAAATAAAAGACTGGCATCGTGCCGGAGGCCACGCCCCCTCCTTGCAGCACTCTGCAAACGCGCCCCCTGGCGAGTTGTAAGTTGGGGAATTAATTCCTCTTCAATACTGAGGGTCCCTGAGGGCCAACTAGCCCAACAGGCATCTCCAGTATGTGCCAGGGAGCTGCGCTGCAGACAGGTGTTCTGAGGCCAAGCCCCTTTTTACACCTCTCTGGAACGCAGCTCTGTGGCACATACTGGAGGTACCTAGTGGTCTAGTTTGACCCTAGGGACCCTTAGGATTCAAGGGGACTTAATCTCTCAACTTAGAACAGCCACAGGGCGCGTTTACACAGTGGTGAAGGGAGGGGACGGGGCCTGAGGTGACGTGTGCAAACACGCACTATGGCACGTTTTAAATTGGGGATATAATTTCCCTTCAATACTGAGGGCCCCTGGGGGCTAACTAGCCCACCAAGTGCTTCCAGTAAGCGCCACTGAGCTGCATTGCAGAGAGGTGGTCCAGGCTGTGCCACTTTTTACACCTCTCTGCAACGCAGCTCTGTGGCACTTACTGGAGGTACCTAGTGGGCTAGTTGGACCCTAGGGACCCTCAGGATTCAAAAGAACTTAATCTCCCAACTAAAAACGGACACAGGGCGTGTTTACACAGTGGTGAAGGGAGGGGACGGGGCCTGAGTTAACGTGTGCAAAAACGCCCTGTGGCCTGTTTTAAGAGGTAGTTTTAATCCCCCTGCCCTATTATATACTAGGGGCCTACAGAGGAGGTCATGCTAATCACAGGGGGACCCCAACGCATAATGTTCTCTAGTGTATGTAGGTGTTTTCACTGTATTCTAAGTGTCTTTTAACATAGCACTGGCTCTAGGACTGGTTAGTCAGACTCAGTTACCACCAGTATCCGTCTGAAAAAGTTGAGGGTACAGGATGATTTTGCAACAAGGATTCTGTCTGCTCTTCTTTTTGTTCTTTCTGCACGTTATCCTTCTTCCTGCAGTTTTCTTCGTCTTTGAGGACTTCTGTTGCTTCTTTCTGCACTTCTTTTTTTTCTTTCTGTGCATTTTTTCTTCTTTCTTCACATGTCCTATCTCTGTAGGCATAGTTAGAAACTAGCATTTAAAAAACCTTTGAAATTCACAGAAAAAAACATAGGTTTCAGGCACGTTATAGTTAGGAATTAGCATTTAAAAAACCTCAGAAATTCACTGAAAAAACCATAGGTTTCAGGGGTGTTATAGTTAGCTGGACTTTTCACTTGTACAAAACCATTGAAATTCCCCCGTTATAGTTAGTTCAGCTAACTATAACTCGCGCGCCCGCAATGCACTGCTGATGACGTCACATATTACATCACTCATGACATGGTCAGTGACATCACTCATGACATCACTGATGACATCTCAAATGACATCACTGATGACATCACTGATGACATCATCCAGTGAATGTCTGTTTTTCTGAAAATTAAATATGTTTTATATATGTATATCTCAAGGTCGATGGAAGAATAAGTGGGTATATAAGTGTCTAAATGGATGATTTGTTTTTGAAAAATTGATTGTGTAACTGACTGATTAAGTGTATCATAGTGAATACATGGCTTAGTGAGTAATGTTTAAATATGTAAATATCTGTATCAGTCTCTCACTTTGTGTATAAGTGGCTGCATGGGTTGGTGAGTAGCTACATGGGTGTCTATATAGGTTATTAGTTGGTTTTTTGAGTATCAGTCTGAGTGTCTGCATGGTTCGGTGGGGGGTATTACGTAGTGCATAGGTGCATGAATGAGTGACTCGCTGTTTGTATGTGTTGAAGACAGCATGTGTGCAGGATTGAATGGGTGGATGAGTGTGTGTATGGGTGTGTTAGTGAGTGAATGACTGTCTCAATAGTGTCTTTATGAGTAACTACATATGTTTTTAACTAGTATATGTGACTATTGGTGTATATAAGTGAGTATATGTGAGAGTGAGAGATTGAAAGAGTTCCTGTATGAATAAGTATGTGTTTCTAATAGTGATTGTTTAAAAGACTAAGTATGTGTAAGTTTCCGTAGAAGTAAGTGTGGTGGTGTGTGTATAACTGTATATGCAAGTAAATATATGTTTGATTCTTTATTAGCATGAGTGACTATGTGTGTGAGTAACTCTATGGATGAGTGGCATTGTGTAACAGGATGTATAGGTGTAGGAGTACATATGATGAGTGAGTACATGTATGAGTGACTGTATAGGACTGTTGGTGAATGAGTGGATGTGTATGTGGATCTTAGAATTTCTGAAGAGGTTGTTGTAACTGGTATTGGTATGTCCATTGTTTTGAAAATTGTAGTCTCTATTTTTGAATGTGTGTATCAAAGGTTATATTAGGGTGAGAGGAGGTCTGCCACTCTATCACAAGGATGATGTCATCAGTGATGTCATTTGAGATGTCATCAGTGATGTCATGAGTGATGTCACTGACCATGTCATGAGTGATGTAATATGTGACGTCATCAGCAGTGCATTGCGGGCACGCGAGTTATAGTTAGCTGAACTAACTATAACGGGGGAATTTCAATGGTTTTGTACAAGTGAAAAGTCCAGCTAACTATAAAACCCCTGAAACCTATGGTTTTTTCAGTGAATTTCTGAGGTTTTTTAAATGCTAATTCCTAACTATAACGTGCCTGAAACCTATGTTTTTTTCTGTGAATATATATATATGTATATATATATATATATATATATATATATATATATATATAAACTGATAAAACCATACGTTTCAGGGACGTTATAGTTAGGAATGAGCATTTAGAAAACCTTTGAAATTCACTGAAAAAAACACAGGTTTCAGGGATATTATAGTTAGTTGGACATTTCAGTCGTACAAAACCAGAGAAATTCTGCCATTATAGTTAGTTCAGCTAACTATAACTTGCGCCCCCGCAATGCACTGCTGATGATGCCACATATTACATCATTCATGACATGGTCAGTGACATCACTGATGACATCTCAAATGACATCACTGATGACATCATCCAGTGACTGTGTGTTTCTGAAAAGTTTAATTATGTTTTTTATATATATATGCCAAGGTGCATTGAAGAGTAAGTGGGTGTATAAGTGTTTGAATGGATGATTTAGTAGGTGCTTGACTGTCTGTATAAGTGAGTGATTAAACGTGTCTTAGTGAATGCATGGATTTGTGACTAAACTGTGTAAATGTCTGTATCAGTTTGTCAGTTGGTGTGTAAGTGGTTGCATGGGTTGGTGAGTAGCTAAATGAGTGTCTATATCGGTCATTGATTGGTTGTCCAACTATCTGTATGGGTGCATGAGTGTCTGTGTGGGTGGGTGGGGGGGTGTGACTCTGTGCATGGATGTGTGAGTGGGTGATTCACTGGGTGTATGGGTTCAAGAGTGCATCTGTGAAGGGCCCTATGGGTGGGTGAGTGTGTGTATGGGTGTGTTGGTGAGTTAATGGATGTCTCAGTGGTACATGTGTGAGTAACTACATATGCGAAAGGCAGTATATGTTAGTGTTGAAGTATATAAATGACTATGTGTGAGAGTGAGTGATTGTTAGAGTGGCTGTATGGATGAGTGTGTGGTTGTATTAGGGATTATATAAGAGAGTAAGCATGTGTTAGTATCTGTATGAATAAGTGAGGTGGTGTGTGTTTAAATGTATAGGTGAGTAAATGTAAGTGGGATTGATTTTTTGTATGCCTGACTAGGTGTGTGACTAACTCTATGGGTGAGTGGCAATGTGTGAGTGGCTGTATAGGTGTATAAGTGCATATGATAGTGCTGTATTGATGAGTGACTGCATGTATGAGTGACTGTATGGGTGATTAAGTGGATGTGTGTGTAGACCTAAGAATCAGTGAGTGGGTATGTAGTAACTGGTATTGGTGTGTCTATGGTTTCAAAAATGGTAGTCTGTATTTTAGAGTGGGTGTATCAAAGGTTATATTAGGGTATAAGGAGGTGCATCAGATTATCACGTGGATGATGTCATCAGTGATGTCATTTGAGATGTCGGCAGTGATGTTATAAGTGATGTCACTGACCATGTCATGAATGATGTAATACACAACGTCATCAGCTGTGCATTACGGGGCACGAGTTATAGTTAGCTGAACTAACTATAACGGCTGAATTTAACTGGTTTTGTGCGACTGAAATGTCCAACTAACTATAATGTCCCTGAAACCTATGGTTTTTTCAGTGAATTTCAAAGGTTTTTTAAATGATAATTTCTATCTATAACGTCCCTGAAGCCTATGGTTTTTCAGTGAATTTCAAAGGTTTTTTAAATGCTAATTTCTATCTATGCCTACAGAGGTAGGACATGTGCAGAAAGAGGAAGAAAGGCACATAAAGTAGCAAGATAAATGCAGAAAGAGGCAACAGAAGTCCAGAAAGACAAAGAAAGGTGCAGAAAGAAGCAATACACAAAGAGCCAACAGAGGAGCAGAAAGAGGCCTTGTTGCAAAGCCATCCTGTGCCAACAACTTTTTGCTGACAGGTACTGGTGGTAATTGACTCTGACTAACCAGTCCTAGAGCCAGTGCTATGCTAAAAGACGCTTACAATACAATGAAAACACCTACATACACTAGGGAACACTATGCTTTAGGGTAGCCCTGTGATTGGCATGACCTCCTCTGTAAGGCCCTAGTACATAAAAGGGCAGGGGGATTAAAACTACCTCTAAGTCAGAGGTGCAGAAAGATGTGTCATGTTTGGTGGAGAAAGGTTGCTGGCCTCCGACCAGCACTAAGGAATTCCGCTGCATAGGACTTACAAGTGGGCTTCTTGGCCCCCAAAGTCCCTCAGGAGTAAATTGGGCTTCAGCCCCCATCCTGTAGTCTGCCAGGAGGTGCATTTGCAGAATGGTGGAGAAAGGGGGGCATGGTCTCCGAAGACGTCTTAGCAATCCCACTGTGTGGGGCTTACTGGAGGTAACAAAAGCGCTAGTTGGCCCCCAAGGACATCCTTGGGGGCCAACTACCCTTCCTATTACCTCCAGTAAGTCTCACACAGCAGGATTGCTAAGTTCTCATAGCAGGCCATGTCCCCTTTGCCCACCACTCTGCAAACGCACTCCCTGGCGTGCTCTTTGATGGGGATTGAAGCCCCCTACGCTGCTGGGGGTCCTTTAGGGGCCAACTAGCCTACCCTTTACCTTCAGTAAGCCCCACATAGTGGGATTGCTGAGAGGTGGACAAAGGCCATGGACAAAGGCCATGCCCCCTTTCCCCACCGCTCTGCAAACGCGCCTCCTGGCTTGTAAGTTGGGGTATTAAGTCCCCTTCATTCATGAGGGTCTCTAGGTGCCAACTAGCCCACCAGGTACCTCCAGTAAGTGCCACACACCTGGATTGCTGAGAGTAGTCAGAGGCCATGCCCCCTTTTTACACCAACCTGCAAACGCGGCTCCTGGTGCACTGCTGCTCGGGGGATGAAGTCAACTTGTGTCCTGAGGTCCTCAGGACACAAAAGGACCTCATCGCCCCACGAGCAGTGCGCCAAGAGGCACGTTTGCAGAGTGGTGTAAAAAGGGTGTGGGCTCGGACCACCTTTCTGCAATCCACTGTGTGGCGCTTACTGGAGATACCTGGTGGGCTAGTTGGCCACCAGGGACCCTCAGTATTCAAGGGGACTTAATTCCCAAACTTAGAATGTGCAGAGGGTGCGTTGTATAGTGGTGCAGGGAGGGGGCAGGGCCTCCGGTGAGATTCTGGCTTTTAAAAAATATATATTTTTAGAAGGGGGGCTGTGTGGCCCCCCATTCTTTCAGTATTTTTGGGGCCCTGGAGACCCCATCCCCCAGAAAAAATGGGAAGGGGGCCGTGCAGCCACCCTCCCGAGGCCGATTTCGCCCCCCAGGACCTCATCCCCCAGGGCTTGGCCTCCTTTTATTGTATATATATATGTATGTCTATACATATATATGGAAGTGGCCTTGTGGCCCCCTTTCCCTTGGCCACTTTTGGCCCCGGGGACCCCATCCCCGGGGCATGGCCTCTTTTAAAAAATATATTTATAGGGAAGGGTGGCCGCGTGGCCCCCCCTTCCTTGGGCCACTATTGGCCACGGGGACCCCATCCCCCGAGCTTGGCCATTTTATATATTGTTTTTAAGGAGGGGGCCCCCTCCCCAGGCCAATCTTGGGCCCGGGGACCCCATCCCTTAGGGCCCGGCCATTTTTTTTTTTAAATAAAGGGGAGGGAGGGCCCAGTGGCCCCCCTCCCGGGCCAATTCTGGCCTCGGGGACCCCATCCCCCAGGCCGGCCCTTAGCGTTGGGGACTGTGGGGGAGCCCCAATGACTCCACGGTCCCAGCAAGCTCCCCGCTTCCTGCAGGGGGCCAGCGTTGATTTTGGGCAAGGAGAGCTGCAAACATGTAGCTCCCCTTGCCCAAAAGCAATCTGCTTTGCTTCGTTGAAGTGAGAGCAGGTTTCCTGCTCTCGCTTAAATGAAACAAAGCAGGAGTTTGCTGTGGCCCTACCATAGCAAAGGGCAATGTCCCGGGGGTTGGCACCCTGGGACATTGCAGGAGCTGGCCCTGGGGAATAGCATGCCCCAGGGCCTTCAAGGGCTCCGGGGGGAGGCACGCTGCCCCCCTCCCAGCATTTCAATAGCCCCGGGGAGGTGGTGGTCCCCAAGCCTTGGGGGGGCCCGCGAGGCCCCCGCAAATAATTGAAGAAAGACCTGGGGTGGTGACGGTCCCCGGGGCTTGGGGGGTCCGTGAGGCCCCCCACACTTTAAAAAAATTAATTTAAGCCCCGGGGAGGTGGCAGTCCCTGGGGTAGCGGGGGGGCCATGTGCCCCGTGTTTTTTTTTTTAATAAAGCCCCTGGGAGCTGGCGGTCCCTGGGGTTTGGGGGGGCCTGGGAGGCCCCCCACATCCTATTCAACAAGCCCCGGGGAAGTTATGGGCCCCAAGGCTGCGGG
Organism: Triturus cristatus; assembly: GCF_964204655.1. NCBI lineage: Eukaryota > Metazoa > Chordata > Amphibia > Caudata > Salamandridae > Triturus > Triturus cristatus. Next base: position 307,116,891 of record NC_140581.1, read on the forward strand.
GGCCCCTACGGGCCCCTGCTATATAATTTGGCCTTGCCCCCAGGACCTGGCCCACCCGGGGGCTTTTAGATAACCAAGCGCGGGAGTCTGCGCTTCGTTTTTAAAAAAAAATTATTTGCAGTATTCGCGCACCCAGCTCGAATTCTGCTGATTGTTTTTAATTTTTTTAATGCTTTTGTTTGGCCGAGGGGTCACTGTGGGACCCCCTGAGCAGGCCTAGAGGATCAGGGTGTTTCTACCCTACCCCCTTTTCATGTTTTGTTATCTTTGTTTTACCTTTTTGTTGTTACTCGGTTACTTAGTCTCAAGATGGCTGCCAACATTTCCGGACAGTTTGGAGTGTTCACAGCCAATCAGAGTGAAGCTCGTGCTGGGAGGGTTCGCGAATCCAACATAAATTAACATGAGCACTATCCCCCACTATGTATTCATATGAATAGGTAATGTATCCAAATGCATATATGACCCACAGAATATTTAGTTTTCATTCACTTATTATCAACAATACGCAATTTTTTCTTATTTATTTTTCATTAGTTTTAACACAGTTAGCTCTAAAAGAAAAACACTTATACATGTAATAAATAATCCCTATAATAGTGTGTACAAGGAAAAAAGAAAAAAGAGCCCTAAATCTATACTGTATGAACAATAGCTATATGTATATCAGAATAACAGACTTACAAATCATGTGAAGAAAATACTACAATAAAATACATAACTACAATGAACATATACAAAAAGTTGACACATACAAAGAAATTTTGCAACAAACGAAGAGACGGTGTGAGTAGTGGTCACACAGGGCTATCTATATTTGTGGTACTTTAGCCAACAATGAAGGAACAACAGGGCTCTATACAAGGAGAATGGAGTGTATAATATCGAGGCACAGACTGTCCCTGGGTGAGACCATGAGGCGAAATATGAACAAATCCAACCCCAGCAAGTCTTGTAAAGTGTGTTGAATTCGAGTGAGTGATGCACCTGTGCTACAGAATAGGAAGGGCCACAGGCCTCAGTCCTGTGCCACAAACAGTGCAGGTGTATCGGGCATTAAAATGAGATCACATCAGGGTAGGCATTATTATTTACCCAAGAGATTGAAAACTACAGGGAATCCTATAAGTCTGTATATTCAGAATATAGTTAAAAATCGTGAACCCAATAACCAAGGCCCACCTTTACATGGCAGGGGTATAGGTTATATAGGTAAGATCCTTCCTGCCATCTTGATAAATGGAAGATGAAGTATGCAGATAAAGTCCCGTGGTGTAGGGTGCCCCGCCGCGTGGTCTGTGTCACTGCTGCTCCGATGTTGTCCGCGAATTCTTCTCGGTGCTAGATATCGATATTTGTATTTTTTTAATTTCTCAGGAACTACTGAACTGATTTACACGACCTACTTTTTCACCAAATTTGGTGTAATTTCATTCTGCAGTTCGGGCTGTAGCCGTGTCTAAAGTTCCTATGGAAATTAACATGGGGAAAATGCATTTTGGGACCCCCCTTTTTTCTCGGCCCCCGCTTGACAAATCACCCGAAACTTTCAAGACAGGAGCTGACCTGAGTGAACCTTTTTATTGGAAAATTTCGCGAAGATTCATCAAACAGCGCCAAGATATTGCCAAATCAAAAAACGGTTTTCCTATGGAAACTAGGTCCTAACTATAACTACCTACTAACTACTACTTACTCAAGGATGAGAGCAGGCACCGGCAACCAGAAATCTGTAAGGGTATTTATTTTAGGCAGAAATGAGCGCTGGACGATGCGTTTCGGTGGACACAACCACCTTGATCACATAGCGCAGCTGCTATTTTCAGGCACTTAAAATACCACTTGTTGCTACATGGCTGAAAGTAGCCACAGAAGACATACTAGACATAAAGCAGCTACAGACAGTAAAGAAATCTTGATTAACATGAAATGTAAGCACATAGTACAATTAATTTGGCTAGTCAAAAAGCAATCATATTTGTGACTAAATAATATGCAGTGCAGAGTGTTATAATTGATCTAAGAAAATCCATATAGATACAATCTAAGACACACTCTGTTTGAGTCAAGAATTAAGAGAACACAATATACGGCATGCCACAAGTATTGGTCACATGAGGTATTCATGTTATTGGCATGTTACCATTATCGTAAGTTAATGTTATAACTCAGATGATTGAATCAAAGCTGACAGATTTGCAAAAAAAGTGGTTTGTTAAGCAATAGGGCAATGAAACCCCAAAAGAAAAAAAAAAAATATATATATAATTATGTGTGTGTGTGTGTGTGTGTATGTAATTCCCAATTGGGCGTTTACAAACCACATGACTGATCATATGCATTACTGAATAGCTGTTGGGAGTTGTGTTGTGGACAAGTGTCCAAATCATGCAACCTCAGACACAGCAAGTAAGACCAAGAAAGGACATGCAAATTGATTTAAAACAGTGATGGTAAGTGCATGAAATGAATATAAACCTCAAAGCCAACCCAAGTGTGTATACATAATTAAAAGTGACCTGCAGAAAATATTCTGCGTGCGGCTAAAAACACTGGTACTGGGCTGAGAGTATGCCTGAAGAGAATCCAGAAATTCATGGGAAAATGGTTCTTACAAATTAATGTACATTTCTTCATCTGAGTTCAGACCGTTAGGGACCTTACTGTTAAGCATAATTATGTACCAGGACCCGAGTCTGTGCAACATTTGCTCCCTACTGCCACCCCTGATGTGACTGGTGACAAAGTTAATGACAAAGTACACCAAGTCACCGCTGTTGCCCCCATGGATCTCATTGATGTGTCGTGCTTTATGATTGCATATAGGTGTTGTAGGATCCTTACGTGTACCATGTGCTTGGTACTACCTACATAAACCTTAGGACATGAACACTGAAGCACGTATACCACTAAGTCACTTCTGCAATTATAGGAGTGACGGATCTTGAGGGAAGTGTTATGCAGTGGGCTGTGGAACTCACTCCTGTTTTGGCCAATGGTGCAGAACTTGCATTTGTGACATTTATGAAAACCAGGGGAGGATGTGAACCATGAATCCGATTTGACCATCTCAGGACTGCTAGTACACAATTCTCCTCTCATTGATTTAGTGGGTGTTTGGGCATGTATGGTCCAATAATCGGGTCACTACGTATCAGATTCCAATGTGAATGGAGGATGTCCCTCACTCTCTGATGGTATGTGTTGTAGCCCGTGATCATTCTCACAATACCCTGAGTGTCAGCTTTGCTCTTTTTCTCTTTGAACAACAGCGCTTCCCTTGGTATGGACTCTACTTTGGTCTGTGTGCTCTTCAACAAAGCTGGGATATAGCCTCTCATTCAAGGTCCAACTCAGCCTGAACTTCTCTCAAGGAGTAGGGTTTGCTGCAGTTTCGTTTCATGCATAGGTTTTCGGCATAGGAAATACTTTGCCTCAGTTTCAGCGGGTGAAAACTCTGTGCATGAAGAATGGAATATCCTGCAGTTTCCTTGCAGAGAGTTTTGGTGTGAATTCGATTGTTATGCACATAGACCTTCAAGTCCAGGAATTCGACTTCACTTTTACTGATGTTACTAGTAAAAGATAAGTTTAAATCATTGATGTTTAGACGATCAGCAAAGTCCCTGGCCGATTCGAGAGAACCTCTCAACAGTACGAAGAGATCGTCAATGTAACGTGCCCAAAGGACAATGTGCTCAGTCCATTCTCCTTAAATTCTGAGGTGAGCACCAGCTCCTCCCACCAGCCAATATGCAAATTCGCATAACTGGGGGCGAAGCAAGTACCCATTGCAGTCCCTTGGATCTGTTCGCACAAATGCTTGTCAAACAGAAAGAAGTTGTTGTCCAGACACCACTCCATCATTTGAAGTAACATCATAGTATGTTGATATGCACTGATGGGTCTGGCATCTAAAAAGTATTTGGTGGCCCTCAATCCTTGTACGTGTCTAATGCACGTGTACAGGGATGAAACATCTAAAGTCATAAAGACATAAGTTTCATCCCAGGTGAAGTCATACATTTTCTTAAGGAAATATATATATGTATAGATATATGTATGTATATGTATATATACTGCTAATATCGATGATTCTAATGTCGAATTTCTTGATGTGTCTTTGTATGTCAGTGAGGGCAAACTGCATACCAAACTACATCGCAAAGTCACAGCAGGGAACTCTATTCTGCATGCAGATAGTACCCACCCCCACCATTCAATTCGTAGCATTCTGTACGGCGAATTCCTTCGAATTCGCCGTATCTGCAGTGAGGAATCAGAATGCACTACATGCCAAAATGAGGCTTTTTTCATTTCCTTGAGCAAAGTTACACAAGAGAAATTCTGAACCAAGCACTTAGTAAAGCCGATTTGCCAGCTAGGGAGAAACTATCTGCAAAAAAGATCAGGCAGTATCCCTTGCCTTATCTAATCCTGATGTAGAGACTGACAAAAAGAATGTAAGATTTATCACCACCTTTAGTCAGCAGGAAAGCAAGATACGCAACATCATATATTCGCAGTGGCCTATTGTATTAACAGACATTACACTTAAAGCAATTTTGAGGGATGCACTTGTTAATTCAAGCCCAGAAATTAGTCCTAAAACCACTTGGTTGGCTAAAAAGGGCTTTTTTAAGTGTAATTCTTGCAGCGCCTGCACTTTTGCTACCAACAGTGTTGATTACACTACGGCATTTAACAACAAAAGAATTCCTATAAAGGAATATTTGACATGCCGTACTGAATTTGCAATATACAAACTCCGCTGCACTTGTGGTCTCGATTACATCGGGAGTATGAAACTCCCCGTTCACAAGCGTATTTTACAGCATGTGAGGGCCATTGTCAACTTGGATTCCAATTATCCAGTGGCTAGGCATTTTAACCCCTTGGATGCTCATTGACGGAGCGGTTCCGTCATGAGCATCAGTTGGGCTGTGCTCATGACGGAACCGCTCCGTCATGAGGACAGCCCCTGGGGGAAGCGCTGGCGCTCCCCCCCTGGGGCATCGATCGTGCCCCCACAGACGGGGATGGCAGCGGAAGAGTTTCCGCTGCCACCCCCGAGCCCCCCCCACGCTTCCTGGTGACGTCAGCGCGCACAGCGCACGCCGGCGTCATCAGGAAGTGCTCGGACGCCTGGAAGCCATTTGCTTCCAGGCGTCCACAGAGGCAGGGTGTGTGTTGTTTGCTCCGGTGGGGCGGCGGGGGCCTTTTAGAGTGTATTGAGGCATCGGGGGAGAGGAAAGAGTATTTCCTCTCCCCTGATGTCTCAACACAGGGCATTCCTGCTCCACGATCGCGCACAGCGTCGCGATCGTGGAGCAGGGATGCCCCACTAGACACCAGGGATGTGTGTTTTTTTTATTTTGGAAGCGACCCCTTGGGTAAGGGTCGCTTCCTGGGGCCATATATTATTTGAAGACTTTTCTGCCCCCTCTGGGGGCAGATCGGTGTTTTTTTTTCACCGTTTCTGCTCCCAGGGGGGGCTGAAAAGCCCACTAGACACCAGGGATATCAGTATTTATGTAGGAAGCGACCCCTTGGGCAAGGGTCGCTTCCTTGGGCCCCTACATTTTTGGAAGACTTTTCTGCCCCCTCTGGGGGTAGATCGGTGTCATTTTTTTGCCGTTTCTGCTCCCAGGGGGGGCAGAAAAGCCCACTAGACACCAGGGATCTAATTATTATTGTAGGAAGCGACCCCTTGGGCAAGGGTCGCTTCCTTTGGCCCACAAATTATTTGAAGACTTTTCTGCCCTCGGTGTTATTTTTTCGCCATTTCTGCTCCTGGGGGGGGGGGGCAGAAAAGCCCACTAGACACCAGGGATATAAATATTATTGTAGGAAGCGACCCCTTGGGCAAGGGTCGCTTCCTTGGGCCCCTACATTTTTTGAAGACTTTTCTGCCCCCTCTGGGGGCAGATCGGTGTTATTTTTTTGCCGTTTCTGCTCCCAGGGGGGGGCAGAAAAGCCCACTAGACACCAGGGAATTAGTTCAAATAAAAATAGAAGTGACCCCTCGCTTCCAGGGTGCAATTTGTTTTCTGCCCCACCTGGCACACAACCCGATTGACCATTTGGGTAGTGACATAGCATGTTATAATGTTTATTGTTATATTTTTTGTGAATTCCAATTGTAATGTTTTTTTTTTGTTTACTTTTTTGTTCTAGGTGAAGGCTTTTCTTCTTTTCACGTTGCCGTTTTGTGACTGGTGGTTCTGCTGTTTGTGTAGTTTGGTAAGAGACTTATTTTTGTACAATGTAAATGTGTTTGATTTCTCTGCCTGTTTTTTTTTTTTGCAAATGGTGTAATAATAGCAGTATGTTTGGTTTTTGAGTGTCAAAAACTTTTTGCATTGGTGCTCGATGTGTATTTTGTTGTCTTGTGAGTAATTTGTTTTTTTTTCTTCTTTCTAGTTTGATATCGTTGGTTTTTGCTGTGTCACTGCAGAGTTTGTTTCTGGTGAGTGCAGCTGTCTCTTGTAATTGGATTGTATAGTTTTTGAGTACATTGATCTTTGTGATAAAGGTACACATTTCTTTACTTACTTGGTTTGCACATTGTTGGTTGTTGTTGACTTGTTTGTGCAGTCTTCTATCTTAGTAAGTATAATGGCTAGCCGCAGGATTACTGCTCAGCAGGTTGTTGGTTTGCTGTTTGAGTCTTCCTCTGACCATGGTTCAGAGACTGACTCTGCATCTGAGGGAGAGGAGGCAGGGGACGATTCTGGCAGTGAGTTTTCTCTCCGTATGGGGTCATCGGATGATGAAGATACTCTTAGTGCGGATGAAGTGCCTGTGTTAGAGGAGGAGACTGATGTGCCGATAGTGCGGCAAGAGGCATCTGGGCTGCAGCCTGCGGCTGCAAGGCTTCCCGTTGGTGTAGTGCGGCAAGAGGCTTCTGGGCTGCAGCCTGCGGCTGCAAGGCTTCCCGTTGGTGTAGTGCGGCAAGAGGCTTCTGCGCTGTAGCCTGCGGCTGCAAGGCTTCCCGTTGGTGTAGTGCGGCAAGAGGCATCTGGGCTGCAGGCTGGGGCTGCAAGGCTTCCCGTTGAAAGTGATGACCTCTGGGTTGCCCCTGGCATGGTGCAGCCGGCATTGCCAGAGTTTACTGGTGTTCCAGGGTCGAGAGTGAATACTGAAAACTTTTTGCCGGTAAATTTTTTTCAGTTGTTTATGGACGATGTGTTTTTGGCAGAGATTGTTGAGCAGACTAATTTGTATGCCGAACAGTTTTTGAGGGACAACAGTGCCAGTCTTAAGCCACACTCTAGAGCTACCCGGTGGACTCCCACAAATGTTGAAGAGATGAAGAAGTTCTTGGGTTTAACTTTTTTGATGGGCTTGCTAAGGAAGCCCTCAATGTCTTCATATTGGTCTAGCAGTCCCTTGATGGCAACGTCTATTTTTCCGGCAGTCATGAGTCGTGACAGGTATTTGCTTCTGCTTCGGATGATGCACTTTGTTGATAATGGTTTAGCGTTGCCACGAGATCACCCTGATTGTGACTGTCTTTTTAAGATTAGGCCTGTCCTTGATCACTTTGTTGATCGATTTTCTGAGATTTATGCCCCTGGTAGAGAAATTGCAGTGGATGAGTCTTTGGTGTTGTTCAAGGGCCGCTTGGTTTTTAGGCAATACATTCCTAGTAAGAGGGCACGCTATGGAATAAAGCTGTATATGCTGTGTGACAGTAGGACTGGATATGTCTCTAATTTCAGGGTGTACACCGGTAAGGAATCTAGGTTTAACCTCCCTGGTTGTCCGTCCACTTTTGGAGTGACTGAGAAAATTGTTTGGGAACTTGGTAGAGGATTTTTTAACAAAGGCCACCATTTATATGTAGATAACTTCTACACTGGTGTGCGGTTGTTCAGGGAATTGGCCAAAGTGGACACTTTTGCTTGTGGCACAATCCGCTCTAACCGTAAAGGTTTCCCGAAAGAACTTGTTTGTCAAAAGCTTGTGCGGGGACAGTGCAGTGCGTTGCGTTGCCAGGAGCTTCTTGCTGTGAAGTTTACAGACAGGAGAGATGTCTACATGCTGACTACCATCCATGATGAAAGCACTGCACCTGTGACTGTTTGGGGTCAGGTCGCTGAAGCGCGCAAACCTGTGTGCATTTTAGACTATAATAGGCACATGGGTGGTGTTGACAGAGTAGATCAGAGGTTGGAACCTTACACTGCTCTTCGTAAGGCTTACATTTGGTACAAGAAGTTGGCTATCCATCTTTTCCACTTGGCAATGTTTAATGCTTTTGTTGTGTTCCAGGATTCTTGCCCTGAGTCAAAGATGACTTTTGCTAAGTTTCAGGAGTCTGTAATAGGCAGCCTTGTTGTAGTGGAACAGGCAAGTGTTCCTAGAGTTGGAGAGGTGGAGGATGTTGCTAGATTGAAAGAACGCCACTTTCCAGATCACATTCCTCCCACACCCGCAAAAGATTTTCCCAGTAGGAGATGTAGAGTCTGTTGGTGAAGAGGTTTGCGGAAGGAGAGTCGTATGTACTGCCCCGACTGTCCCTCTCATCCTGCACTGTGTCTCCCTGCTTGTTTCAGAGCGTACCACACGCGGAAAAAAAATTGGGAACATTCATGAGTGGTAAAGTGAACTGCCTGGTCTGTATTCTTTGGAAAATATGATTCTGTTTCAAGGTTGGTGTTAGTGCAATGTATTTAGTTGCTGATTTTCTGTTAGAAGATTTGTATCTATTTGCAATTTGTTTGTGTTTTTATTTTTTTCTAAAAAAATCCTAAATGTGATGGCGGTGTGTGTAGGCTTGCGCTTGGCTGTTGGTGTGTGTGGACTGGCACTTGGTTGGTGGTATGCGTGGAATGGTGCTTGGCTGGCGGTGTGCGTGGACTGGCGGTGTGCATGGACTGGCGGTGTGCGTGGACTGGTGCGTGGCTGGTGGTGTGCGTGGAATGGTGCTTGGCTGGCGGTGTGCGTGGAATGGTGCTTGGCTGGCGGTGTGCGTGGACTGGTACTTGGCTGGCGGTGTGCGTGGACTGGTGGTGTGTGCGGACTGGTGTTTGGCTGGTGGTGTCCGTGGACTGGAGCTTGGCTGGTGGTGTGCGTGGACTGGAGCTTGGCTGGCGGTGTGCGTGGAATGGTGCTTGGCTGGCGGTGTGCGTGGACTGGTACTTGGCTGGCGGTGTGCGTGGACTGGTGGTGTGTGCGGACTGGTGCTTGGCTGGTGGTGTCCGTGGACTGGAGCTTGGCTGGCGGTGTAGGTGGATTGGCGATTGGCTGCCGGTGTGCCTGGACTGGCGATTGGCTGGCGGTGTGCCTGGACTGGCGCTTGGCTAGTGGTGTGCGTGGACTGGCGTTTGGCTAGCGGTGTGTGTGGACTGGTGCTCGGCTGGCTGTGTGTGAGTAGTGACTTTCTGCTGGTCACTACACACACTGCTAGCTGAGTGCCACTCCACGCAATCCATCAGCCTGTGTAGTTGCTGTGTCTGGATTGTAGGCGTGTGAAAGTGATGGGCCCTTGAATGGCGCTGTGTGCTGGTGTGAGTTTTGTTATGTGATGGGCCCGCGGCTGGCGGTGTGAATGGTTTTGTATGTCTCACACGTATGAAAGGTGTATGAATGGCCTGTAAAGAGGTTGGTGCCTTGTCGTGGCTTTACAGCTCACGAGCTGTGAGTCAATGGTTCAGTTTCTCGCCCTTTCAATTATTACCAGTGCATTTCATGTTTTGTGAAATCACTTGCTAATACAATTTTATCTACTGAACCATCACTCACCCTCGTGCCAAATCCAACCAGTATGTGTGTGTGCTTGCGGATTAGATGGCTGTGCAGTAATATTTGTCTTTCTGAATCAGGGTGTACCTTGTCCCTTTTTGGTGAATTTTGTACTGTGTTGCTTTTGTACCTGGTGGTGCGAATGGTCTTGTTTGTATCACGTATGAAAGGTGTGTGAATGGCCTGTAAAGTGGTTGGTGCCTTGACGTGGCTTTACAGCTCACGAGCTGCGAGTCATTGGTTTGGTTTTTTGTGAATTTAATTATTGACAGTGCATTTCATTTTTGTGAAATCTCTTGTTAATAAAATTTAATACACTGAACCATGACTCGCCTTCGTGCCAAATCCAACCAGTATGTGTGTGTGTTTGAGGAATAGATGGTTGTGCAGGAATCTTTGTCTTTAGTTTCTCTGCCAAGGTACACTTTCCATGCAAGAATAACCCACCAACTGTAGATATTGTCGAAAACCCTTGGGAGTTCATGGTGATGTCTCTCTAGTGAATTGAAAAATATTTTTTATCCCCATTGTCCTGTACACCTCAAACTGTCTGCCACATTTTCTTTGCAATATTATTCCAAAATTCTCACGCTGTAGTAACAATAGTTAATCTGGTTTTGCAAGGGGGGTTACTTTGGTTTTTTGCCCGGTGCTCGTCGGCCATCTAGGGAAACCTACCAAACCCACACATTTCTGAAAACTAGACACCCGGCGGCTTCCAGGGAGGTATGGCTTGCGTGGATCCCCCAACGTTTCCTTACCCAGAATCCCCTGCAAACCTCAATTTTTGCTGAAAAAATCACTTTTTTCACACATTTTGGGGTGGGAAAGTTGTGGCATCACCGGGCTCACATAAATTTACCACCACCCAGCATTCCCCCAGGTCTCCCGGTAAAAATGGTGCCTCACTTGTGTGGGAGGCCCAAGTACCCGCGGCAGGCAAGGGCCCAAAACGTAGTGAGGCGACATCAAAATGGCCTATCGCCAAACCACCGGGTTTTGCAAGGGGGGTCACTTTGGTTTTTGACCCGGTGCTCGGCGGCCATCTAGGGAAACCTACCAAACCCATGCATTTCTGAAAACTAGACACCCGGCGGCTTCCAGGGAGGTATGGCTTGCGTGGATCCCCCAACGTTTCCTTACCCAGAATCCCCTGCAAACCTCAGTTTTTGCTGCAAAAAATCACTTTCTTCACACATTTTGGGGTGGGAAAGTTGTGGCATCACCGGGCTCACACAAATTTACCACCACCCAGCGTTCCCCCAGGTCTCCCGGTAAAAATGGTGCCTCACTTGTGTGGGACGCCCAAGTACCCGCGGCAGGCAAGGGCCCAAAACGTAGTGAGGCGACATCAAAATGGCCTATCGCAAAACCACCTGGTTTTGCAAGGGGGGGTCACTTTGGTTTTTGGCCCGGTGCTCGGCGGCCATCTAGGGAAACCTACCAAACCCATGCGTTTCTGAAAACTAGACACCCGACGGCTTCCAGGGAGGTATGGCTTGCGTGGATCCCCCAACGTTTCCTTACCCAGAATCCCCTGCAAACCTCAATTTTTGCTCAAAAAATCACTTTTTTCACACATTTTGGGGTGGGCAAGTAGTGGCATCACCGGGCTCACACAAATTTACCACCACCCAGCGTTCCCCCAGGTCTCCCGGTAAAAATGGTGCCTCACTTGTGTGGGAGGCCCAAGTACCCGCGGCAGGCAAGGGCCCAAAACGTAGTGAGGCGACATCAAAATGGCCTATCGCTAAACCACCTGGTTTTGCAAGGAAGGGTCACTTTGGTTTTTGGCCCGGTGCTCGGCGGCCATCTAGGGAAACCTACCAAAACCACGCATTTCTGAAAACTAGACACCCGGCGGCTTCCAGGGAGGTATGGCTTGCGTGGATCCCCCAACGTTTCCTTACCCAGAATCCCCTGCAAACCTAAATTTTTGCTCAAAAAATCACTTTTTTCACACATTTTGGGGTGGGAAAGTAGTGGCATCACCGGGCTCACACAAATTTACCACCACCCAGCGTTCCCCCAGGTCTCCCGGTAAAAATGGTGCCTCACTTGTGTGGGAGGCCCAAGTACCCGCGGCAGGCAAGGGCCCAAAACGTAGTGAGGCGACATCAAAATGGCCTATCGCAAAACCACCTGGTTTTGCAAGGGGGGTCACTTTGGTTTTTGGCCCGGTGCTCGGCGGCCATCTAGGGAAACCTACCAAACCCACGCATTTCTGAAAACATTGCCTAATGTCGCCTCACTACGTTTTGGGCCCTTGCCTGCCGCGGGTACTTGGGGGATCCACGCAAGCCATACCTCCCTGGAAGCCGCCGGGTGTCTAGTTTTCAGAAATGCGTGGGTTTGGTAGGTTTCCCTAGATGGCCGCCGAGCACCGGGCCAAAAACCAAAGTGACCCCCCTTGCAAAACCAGGTGGTTTTGCGATAGGCCATTTTGATGTCGCCTCACTACGTTTTGGGCCCTTGCCTGCCGCGGGTACTTGGGCCTCCCACACAAGTGAGGCACCATTTTTACCGGGAGACCTGGGGGGAACGCTGGGTGGTGGTAAATTTGTGTGAGCCCGGTGATGCCACAACTTTCCCACCCCAAAATGTGTGAAGAAAGTGATTTTTTCAGCAAAAACTGAGGTTTGCAGGGGATTCTGGGTAAGGAAACATTGGGGGATCCACGCAAGCCATACCTCCCTGGAAGCCGCCGGGTGTCTAGTTTTCAGAAATGCGTGGGTTTGGTAGGTTTCCCTAGATGGCCGCCGAGCACCGGGTCAAAAACCAAAGTGACCCCCCTTGCAAAACCCGGTGGTTTGGCGATAGGCCATTTTGATGTCGCCTCACTACGTTTTGGGCCCTTGCCTGCCGCGGGTACTTGGGCCTCCCACACAAGTGAGGCACCATTTTTACCGGGAGACCTGGGGGAACGCTGGGTGGTGGTAAATTTGTGTGAGCCTGGTGATGCCACAACTTTCCCACCCCAAAATGTGTGAAAAAAGTGATTTTTGTGAGCAAAAATTGAGGTTTGCAGGGGATTCTGGGTAAGGAAACGTTGGGGGATCCACGTAAGCCATACCTCCCTGGAAGCCGCCGGGTGTCTAGTTTTCAGAAATGCGTGGGTTTGGTAGGTTTCCCTAGATGGCCGCCGAGCACCGGGCCAAAAACCAAAGTGACCCCCCATGCAAAACCAGGTGGTTTTGCGATAGGCCATTTTGATGTCGCCTCACTACGTTTTGGGCCCTTGCCTGCCGCGGGTACTTGGGCCTCCCACACAAGTGAGGCACCATTTTTACCGGGAGACCTGGGGGAATGCTGGGTGGTGGTAAATTTGTGTGAGCCCGGTGATGCCACTACTTTCCCACCCCAAAATGTGTGAAAAAAAGTGATTTTTTGAGCAAAAATTGAGGTTTGCAGGGGATTCTGGGTAAGGAAACGTTGGGGGATCCACGCAAGCCATACCTCCCTGGAAGCCTCCGGGTGTCTAGTTTTCAGAAATGCATGGGTTTGGTAGGTTTCCCTAGATGGCCGCCGCGCACCGGGCCAAAAACCAAAGTGACCCCCCTTGCAAAACCAGGTGGTTTTGCGATAGGCCATTTTGATGTCGCCTCACTACGTTTTGGGCCCTTGCCTGCCGCGGGTACTTGGGCCTCCCACACAAGTGAGGCACCATTTTTACCGGGAGACCTGGGGGAACGCTGGGTGGTGGTAAATTTGTGTGAGCCCGGTGATGCCACTACTTTCCCACCCCAAAATGTGTGAAAAAAGTGATTTTTTCAGCAAAAATTGAGGTTTGCAGGGGATTCTGGGTAAGGAAACGTTGGGGGATCCACGCAAGCCATACCTCCCTGGAAGCGGCCGGGTGTCTAGTTTTCAGAAATGCATGGGTTTGATAGGTTTCCCTAGGTGCCGGCAGGGCTAGGGTTCAAAATCTACAGCTAGTCACTTTGCCAAAAAAAGGGTCATTTTTCACTGCAAAACCACGTTGCGTTTTGCGCCGTTTCCTGTCGCGGGCACTAGGCCGACACGCACAAGTGAGGTACCATTTTTCTCGTAGGACATTGGGGAACGCGGGGTGGGTGGAAATTTGTGCATCCACGCAGATTCCAGAACTTTCCATCACAGAAATGTGGGGAAAATATGTTTTTTTTGTCCATTTTTTACGTTTGCAAGGGATTCTGGGTAACAGACCATGGTGGGAGGCAGTCAAGTCACCCCATCCTGGATTCCCCTGGGTGTCTAGTTTTCAAAAATGTATAGGTTTGCTAGGTTTCCCTAGGTGCCGGCAGGGCTAGGGTTCAAAATCTACAGCTAGTCACTTTGCCAAAAAAAGGGTCATTTTTCACTGCAAAACCACTTTGCGTTTTGCGCCGTTTCCTGTCGCGGGCACTAGGCCGACCCGCACAAGTAAGGTACCATTTTTCTCGTAGGACTTTGGGGAACGCGGGGTGTGTGGAAATTTGTGGATCCACGCAGATTCCAGAACTTTCCATCACAGAAATGTGGGGAAAATGTGTTTTTTTTGTCAATTTTTTATGTTTGCAAGGGATTCTGTGTAACAGACCATGGTGGGAGGCAGTCAAGTCATCCCATCCTGGATTCCCCTGGGTGTCTAGTTTTCAAAAATGTATAGGTTTGCTAGGTTTCCCTAGGTGCCGGCAGGGCTAGGGTTCAAAATCTACAGCTAGTCACTTTGCCAAAAAAAGGGTCATTTTTCACTGCAAAACCACTTTGCGTTTTGCGCCGTTTCCTGTCGCGGGCACTAGGCCGACCCGCACAAGTGAGGTACCATTTTTCTCGTAGGACTTTGGGGAACGCGGGGTGGGTGGAAATTTGTGGATCCACGCAGATTCCAGAACTTTCCATCACAGAAATGTGGGGAAAATGTGTTTTTTTTGTCAATTTTTTATGTTTGCAAGGGATTCTGTGTTACAGACCATGGTGGGAGGCAGTCAAGTCATCCCATCCTGGATTCCCCTGGGTGTCTAGTTTTCAAAAATGTATAGGTTTGCTAGGTTTCCCTAGGTGCCGGCAGGGCTAGGGTTCAAAATCTACAGCTAGTCACTTTGCCAAAAAAAGGGTCATTTTTCACTGCAAAACCATGTTGCGTTTTGCGCCGTTTCCTGTCGCGGGCACTAGGCCGACCCGCACAAGTGAGGTACCATTTTTCTTGTAGGACTTTTGGGAACGCGGGGTGGGTGGAAATTTGTGGATCCACGCAGATTCCAGAACTTTCCATCACAGAAGTGTGGGGAAAATGTGTTTTTTTTGTCAATTTTTTACGTTTGCAAGGGATTCTGGGTAACAGACCATGGTGGGAGGCAGTCAAGTCACCCCATCCTGGATTTCCCTGGGTGTCTAGTTTTCAAAAATGTATAGGTTTGCTAGGTTTCCCTAGGTGCCGGCAGGGCTAGGGTTCAAAATCTACAGCTAGTCACTTTGCCAAAAAAAGGGTCATTTTTCACTGCAAAACCACGTTGCGTTTTGCGCCGTTTCCTGTCGCGGGCACTAGGCCGACCCGCACAAGTAAGGTACCATTTTTCTCATAGGACTTTGGGGAACGCGGGGTGGGTGGAAATTTGTGGATCCACGCAGATTCCAGAACTTTCCATCACAGAAATGTGGGGAAAATGTGTTTTTTTTGTCAATTTTTTACGTTTGCAAGGGATTCTGGGTAACAGACCATGGTGGGAGGCAGTCAAGTCACCCCATCCTGGATTCCCCTGGGTGTCTAGTTTTCAAAAATGTATAGGTTTACTAGGTTTCCCTAGGTGCCGGCAGGGCTAGGGTTCAAAATCTACAGCTAGTCACTTTGCCAAAAAAAGGGTCATTTTTCACTGCAAAACCACGTTGCGTTTTGCGCCGTTTCCTGTCGCGGGCACTAGGCCGACCCACACAAGTGAGGTACCATTTTTCTCGTAGGACTTTGGGGAACGCGGGGTGGGTGGAAATTTGTGGATCCACGCAGATTCCAGAACTTTCCATCACAGAAATGTGGGGAAAATGTGTTTTTTTTGTCAATTTTTTACGTTTGCAAGGGATTCTGGGTAACAGACCATGGTGGGAGGCAGTCAAGTCACCCCATCCTGGATTCCCCTGGGTGTCTAGTTTTCAAAAATGTATAGGTTTGCTAGGTTTCCCTAGGTGCCGGCAGGGCTAGGGTTCAAAATCTACAGCTAGTCACTTTGCCAAAAAAAGGGTCATTTTTCACTGCAAAACCACGTTGCGTTTTGCGCCGATTCCTGTCGCGGGCACTAGGCCGACCCGCACAAGTGAGGTACCATTTTTCTCGTAGGACTTTGGGGAACGCGGGGTGGGTGGAAATGTGTGGATCCACGCAGATTCCAGAACTTTCCATCACAGAAATGTGGGGAAAATGTGTTTTTTTTGTCAATTTTTTATGTTTGCAAGGGATTCTGGGTAACAGACCATGGTGGGAGGCAGTCAAGTCACCCCATCCTGGATTCCCCTGGGTGTCTAGTTTTCAAAAATGTATAGGTTTGCTAGGTTTCCCTAGGTGCCGGCAGGGCTAGGGTTCAAAATCTACAGCTAGTCACTTTGCCAAAAAAAGGGTCATTTTTCACTGCAAAACCACGTTGCGTTTTGCGCCGTTTCCTGTCGCGGGCACTAGGCCGACCCGCACAAGTGAGGTACCATTTTTCTCGTAGGACTTTGGGGAACGCGGGGTGGGTGGAAATTTGTGGATCCACGCAGATTCCAGAACTTTCCATCACAGAAATGTGGGGAAAATGTGTTTTTTTTGTCAATCTTTTACGTTTGCATGGGATTCTGGGTAACAGACCATGGTGGGAGGCAGTCAAGTCACCCCATCCTGGATTCCCCTGTGTGTCTAGTTTTCAAAAATGTATAGGTTTGCTAGGTTTCCCTAGGTGCCGGCAGGGCTAGGGTTCAAAATCTACAGCTAGTCACTTTGCCAAAAAAAGGGTCATTTTTCACTGCAAAACCACGTTGCGTTTTGCGCCGTTTCCTATCGCGGGCACTAGGCCGACACGCACAAGTGAGGTACCATTTTTCTCGTAGGACTTTGGGGAACGCGGGGTGTGTGGAAATTTGTGGATCCACGCAGATTCCAGAACTTTCCATCACAGAAATGTGGGGAAAATGTGTTTTTTTTGTCAATTTTTTACGTTTGCAAGGGATTCTGGGTAACAGACCATGGTGGGAGGCAGTCAAGTCACCCCATCCTGGATTCCCCTGGGTGTCTAGTTTTCAAAAATGTATAGGTTTGCTAGGTTTCCCTAGGTGCCGGCAGGGCTAGGGTTCAAAATCTACAGCTAGTCACTTTGCCAAAAAAAGGGTCATTTTTCACTGCAAAACCACGTTGCGTTTTGCGCCGTTTCCTGTCGCGGGCACTAGGCCGACCCGCACAAGTGAGGTACCATTTTTCTCGTAGGACTTTGGGGAACGCGGGGTGGGTGGAAATTTGTGGATCCACGCAGATTCCAGAACTTTCCATCACAGAAATGTGGGGAAAATGTGTTTTTTTTGTCAATTTTTTTGCGTTTGCAAGGGATTCTGGGTAACAGACCATGTTGGGAGGCAGTCAAGTCACCCCATCCTGGATTCCCCTGGGTGTCTAGTTTTCAAAAATGTATAGGTTTGCTAGGTTTCCCTAGGTGCCGGCAGGGCTAGGGTTCAAAAACTACAGCTAGACTCTTCGCAAATAAAGTGTAAATTTTCAGTGTGAAAATGTGGTGCGTTCACCTTAGGTTTTGAGCCACTTCCTGTCGTGGGCACTATGCCTACCCACACAAGTGAGGAACCATTTTTATCGGGAGACTTAGGGTAGTTCAGATTTGTAAAGCAACTGTTATTACCTATTGATTTTTGATGAATTTCTCCCTTCCAAATGAAAGACATTGTGTAAAAAAAAAGTCATTTTGAAAAATGACCAATAAATGTCATGCAAATATGAGTATTCCCAATTTCGAAAATGTGCAAATATGCACTGTTTCTAAACTCTGTAATTTGTTCTCATTTCAGAAATACATAGGTGTCTTTCATACCGATTTTTCCATGTATACATTTTCCCACAATAATTGCTATAGACCCGGAACAAAAAAAAAAAACATTACAAAATGCTGCTCAGTTTTCTACTCTGGGTTCGTTGGGCTCTTGGTGAACCTACAAGTCCTATATGTCCCCACAACCAGGAAGGTCCACCGGATGTAACGGTACATTGCTTTCAAAGAGATGTCATAATTCGAAGAAGTTACAGGTGAAAACGTTGACTCAAAATGCTGCTTTTTTCAACAAATTTTTAATTTTTCCTATATTTACCTGTAAGTTTCTATAAAGAAACCTTGATGGATCTACACAAATGACCCCTTGCTGAATTCAGAATTTTGTCTACTTTTCAAAAATGTATAGCTTTCCAGGATCCATTATTGTTTTTGTACCCATTTCTACCGTTAACTGGAAGGAGGTTGAAAGCACAAAAAATAGCAAAAATAGGGTATGTCCCAGAAAAATGCCAAAACTGTGTAAAAAATGTTGGTTTTCTAACAAAATTCTGTCATTCCCTAAAAGCTGGAGAAATGGTGATTTCAGCCCCACAAACCCTTTTTTGATACCATTTGCAGAGAAAAACCCAGAAGCTTTCATTTGCAGCCCGTTTTTCCAATTTTTCACAAAAAAAACAAAATGTTGCTGTATTTTGACTAATTTCTGGGAACCCTGTAGGAGAATCCACAAACCCTGGATACCTTTAGAATCCCCAAGATGTTGGAAGAAAAGGACGCAAATTTGGCATGGATACCTAATGTGGTCAAAAAGTTACAGGGGCCTAAGCGCGCACTACCCCAAATAGCCCAAAAAAGGCTTAGCACAGGAGGGGAAAAGGCCTAGCAGCGAAGGGGTTAAATTGGTTCATGATAATAACCTCAAGGATTTTGAATACACTGTTCTAGGGGCAGTTCCCATTTCCGGACGGGGTGGGAATGGTGAAAAAACTCTCCGCCAATTGGAGACTCACTTTATACTGTCCCTCGACACCAAAATGCCTAACGGCCTCAACAACAGTGAGGACCTACATAACTTCTTATGATGCACTAGGTGTATTCTGATCTCCCTACAGCATATTAAGCCTTTCTCTAGTTTCTGTTATCTAATTAAGAGATGAATGCTGTTGAGATGCAGTCGATCCTGTGTAAATATGTATTTTACTATGTATTTCTTTGTGTATCATGTGTCATTTAATGGCATTTATCAGCGGCGATATTTCAATTTTTGGTATTTAAACTTGAGATGTTTTTTGCACTATTTGTTTTACACATTAGGCACTAGAGCACGTATAGACTTATGAGGAAATGATGTTGAATGTTAGACCAGACAACTCTCATTTTTATACATTTCGGGCATATATTTAAATCTGCGTTATTTTGCACATTGATTATTTGTACTCTCATTTGCACAGTTTTTGATCCCAACATAATGTATTTGTGTGTCTATAAGCTGTTCTAATTGTCCAAGTTGGATCTCTTGCACATTATTTTATATATTTAATTACATGATTCTCTGATACTCCTGTGAACTTGCACTTTATCGGTGGTTCTTACTATATCTTCAGTACTGTAATATTCAAGGCTGCACTTGCACTTTAGCTAGTGTCCTTTCGGTATTTGAGAAGGTATAATAATGTGTTTATATAACTGCCCATGTATTGGATTATTGTGGACACTTGCATATTGTTACATGTATTCAACAATGCACTGATAATTGACTGATACATGCCGAAGGAATCGATTGAATCGTGAACAGGCAGTACGCATACGCATGTTGGCAATTTTTGAAGATTATCGAGTTTATATCTATAATGTACAGTTTGTCTATGCGGGATTATTACTGGCAATGTGATTTTCTGTTATTACAATTTATGTGACTATTTGAGGACACAACCTTTAAATATATAATTTTGCCCGTATAATGAACTGTTGGTAGTTTCCCGGCATGTAGTTTCTTAAGTCTGTCGTTTATTGCTATGCACATTGTAGTCACCTCTTCACAGGAGATAGTGCATCTTTTTGTATTTAGCACTTCCCGTCCTCAAGCGCGTCATGTGATCAAGCTCACGGATGCGAGCGAAACGCGTCAGTGGCGGACACTATGTGAGATTAATCTTTGGATTTTGATGTGCTTTCCAATAAATATGCACCTTGCACTTCAATTTGATGTGTTCCTGATCCATTTCGAAATGGATGTTCTTTAAGAGTTCCTCGCCAGCAGATCCCCGCTGGTCCTAGTTTTGCGGGGCTGGAACAGTTTCTGTGATATTCCGGTAGGCGGGGCAGGCTGACTCCGGATTCTTGGACCCTCCCACTTCAAGAGGCACAGCTACCGTCAGCCATCTGTGTTTGTGACGTTCCGTTTCAAATGCATCGTGTTTCACTCGGGAAAGCGTAAGCCGAAGTTGTGCCCCCCAATAGTGCAAATTATGTATGGAATAGCGTCTCGCTCGTATACCGGCTGGGATGCCGTAGAACACACGGAGTCGGAGGACCTGTGAGGACCGCGGCCCCTTTGTCGGTAATAGTGATTTCTGCTGTTTTCCACGTTGCTTCATTAGTTTGGGTGTGAGATTGAACGCCTTTCATAAGCAGGACAGTGCTTAACAACACAAGCGGTGCATATTCAGCGCTATTTCTTTCTACAACATGTCTACCAATGACGCGCATTGAGCTAGGGAAGCTGCAGCTGAAGCACTTTTCCTCAATCTGCCTAATGTTCAGACGGCACAAACACCAGCCAACAGTCATTCTGGCAATAATGACACAAGGTCTCTTTTAAAATCACTAGAGAAACTTTTAAGAAATTAGCTCACTAAATGGTGGGAAAAGAAAAGCCTGGAAAAATACAGAGATGCCAATCGCGTACCAAGGGGGTTGCGGGTTCTCATTGCGCCCACCTTTGAGAACCCCAACCCTGCCATGCTGAAAGAATGGGCCGACAACAATCTTCAAGCATCCATGAACATGGTCCATATACTTATTAAGTACGCTGAAATCGATAGGGAATCAATTCTCTTGGAAATTGAACGTATTAATGGGTTACTTGACACAACTGTAGGTAAAGATCTTGTCGCTAAAGGTTGGGCAGATATTGATATACGAATTTAAAAACATGAAGGCACCATAAAAATTCGTAAAGCCTTTAAATTTGCCCATGACCTCAATGATTATACAACAGGGCGGATTTTCACGTTCTCTAAAAAGTTTGATAATTACAAGCGTCAAGCTCTTGCCAGAAAAATACCAGAAGCTGAGGCAGGAATTTCTAGTGCAAACCCAACAGTTACTATGGACTCAGATATTGATTCCCTGACTTCCAACAGTGATTCAGATGACAACGGACGGACTATGCTTAATATCACAGCAATGAATATTAACAAAATATCACCAGCTGAGGAATTGAATTTTATCAGAGAGGATCAGAGACAAACCTTGCGAGAAATCCTTATCCACAGCAAGGGCAACAAGAACAAATCTCAACCGGAGCAGGAGGGAGAGGCGGGTCAAATGCCGCAAGAGGTTCTAACAGAGGGTACAGGGGAAAGAAATGGAGGAATCAAAATACATTCCCAACCAAACAGTAATTAATCTGACCGATGAAAAACTTACGAATGCGTAAATCCAAATTCTCAATCTAGGTCTTACTTACTGTCCCACCAACACGTTCTCTTATAATCAAACGGGAATAGACATGTTCAAATTCATCAGGATGATCAAGTTGATGAAATTCTTCCAACTCAATAAATATTCTCCCTCAGTTCCTGTTACACTAACTGATACCACTACTAACGTGGCTCTACAAGTAAGGGATGTTCCGTTGCTCCGAACTGTCCATCAACTCTCCGACACAGAACCCGACACTGGTTACAATGTGTCCATCCAAGAGGAGCTATCAGATATAGGCATTAATACCAACTTGCTAGCATCGAGTCCATTTCGTCCATCATCCACTTTCCAACCTCTAATGCAAAGAGATGCTGTTGATATTTTCAGTGAAAGAGTAATTGATGAGTTAAAACAACTAAACCTTAATGTCAATTCCAAGCACAAAAGCAGTAATTTCAAAAACAATCAATATCATACTTTGATGAACAAACTAAAGAAAAAACATGACATTGCAATCAATAAGTCTGATAAAGGCGGCAATGTTGTGCTATGGCACAAAGACCAATATCTTGCAGAAGCCAATCGACATTTAGCCGATATATCTTGCTATAGAAAATCCTCCAGACAAGAAATGAGCATAGTCCAAGAGAAGGTGACTCAATGCTTGATGAAGTGGAAAAGATGTGGCCTACTAGCCAAAGATGAGCTGAATTTTTTAAAAGTGGAATTTCCTGTAATACCAATTTTGTATTTTCTGCTGAAAGTACATAAGAAAACTGTTCCTATTCCCGGCAGGCCTATTATATCTGCACAGAAAAGTCTAATGGAAAAAATCTCCAAGTATGTGGACCATTTTCTTCAGCCATTTGTCTCTGCTTTACCATCGTTTGTCAAAGACACGCCTGACTTTCTGAATAAAATCAAGAACGTAGCATGGCAACCTGACTACCTACTAGTTGTAATGGACATTGAATCATTATATACTAGCATTAACCACACAGACGGTCTGTCAGCTGTCAATTACTATCTTTCAAAAGAGGAATAGGAATGAGAGAGCATAATACCATGCTGATGAAAATGATTGAACTGTGCCTCCACAATAACCATTTTCTCTTTGGCAGCGAAATCTACCAGCAGCTGAGAGGTGTGGCGATGGGGGCATGCTTCTCCCCCAGCTATTCATGCTTGCATGTGGGCTGGTGGGAGGAGCATGTCCTCAGGACTAATCAGACAGAATGGGGGAGCAATATAATGTATTTTTGGTGCTACATTGATGATATTTGTATGATATTGATTCCATCAATGTCAACAATTTGAATTTGAGATTTACTGCTAATATCGATGATTCTAATGTTGAATTTCTTGATGTGTCTTTGTATGTCAGTGAGGGCAAACTGCATAGCAAACTGCATCGCAAAGTCACTGCAGGGAACTCTATTCTGCATGCAGATAGTGCCCACCCCACCATACAATTCATAGCATTCCGTACGGCGAATTTCTTCGAATTCGCCGTATCTGCAGTGAGGAATCAGAATGCACTACATGCCAAAATGAGGCTTTTTTTCGTTTCCTTGAGCGAGGTTACACAACAGAAATTCTGAACCAAGCACTTAGTAAAGCCAATTTGCCAGCTAGGGAGGAACTACCTATCTGCAAAAAAGATCCGGCAGTGTCCCTTGCCTTATCTAATCCTGATGTAGAGACTGACAAAAAGAATATAAGATTTATCACCACCTTTAGTTAGCAGGAAAGCACGATACGCAACATCATATATTCGCAGTGGCCTATTGTATTAACAGACATTACACTTAAAGCAATTTTGCCAGCAAAACCTGCTATTACATTCAGAAGAGCACCCTCTATGAGGGATGCACTTGTTAAATCATGCCCAGAAATTATTCCTAAAACCACTTGGTTGGCTAAAAAGGGCTTTTTTAAGTGTAATCATTGCCACGCCTGCACTTATGCTACCAACAGTGTTGATTACACTACGGCATTTAACAACAAAAGAATTCCTATAAAGGAATATTTGACATGTCGTACTGAATTTGCAATATACCAACTCCGCTGCACTTGTGGTCTCGATTACATCGGGAGTACGAAACTCCCCGTTCACAAGCGTATTTTACAGCATGTGAGGGCCATGGTCAACTCGGATCCCAATTATCCAGTGGCTAGGCATTTTAAATTGGTTCATGATGATAAACTCAAGGATTTCGAATACACTGTTCTAGGGGCAGTTCCCATTTCCAGACGGGGTGGGAATCGTGAAAAAACTCTCCGCCAATTGGAGACTCACTTTATACTGTCCATCGACACCAAAATGCATGACGGCCTCAACAACAGCGAGGACCTACATAACTTCTTATGATGCACTAGGTGTATTCCGATCTCCCTACAGCATATTAAGCCTTTCTCTAGTTTCTGTTATCTAATTGAGAGATGAATGCTGTTGAGATGCAGTCGATCCTGTGTAAATATGTATTTTACTATGTATTTCTTTGTTTGTCGTCTGTCATTTAATGGCATTTATCAGCTGCGCTATTTCTATTTTTAGTATTTAAACTTGAGATGTTTTTTGCACTATTTGTTTTACACATTAGGCACTAGAGCACGTATAGATTTATAAGGCAATTATGTTGAATGTTAGACCAGACAGCTCTCTTTTTGATACATTTCGGGCATATATTTAAATCTGTGTTATTTTGCACATTGATTATTTGTACGCTCATTTGCACAGTTTTTGATCCCAACATAATGTATTTGTGTGTCTATAAGCTGTTCTAATTGTCCAAGTTGGATCTCTTGCACATTATTTTATATATTTAATTCCATGATTCTCTGATACTCCAGTGCACTTGCACTTTATCAGTGGTTCTTACTATATCTTCAGTACTGTAATATTCAAGGCTGCACTTGCACTTTAGCTAATGTCCTTTCGGTATTTGAGAAGGTATAATAATGTGTTTATATAACTGTCCATGTATTGGATTATTGTGGACACTTGCATATTGTTGCATGTATTCAACAATGCACTGATAATTGACTGATACATGCCGAAGGAATCGATTGAATCGTGAACAGGCAGTACGCATACGCATGTTGGCAATTTTTGAAGATGTATCGAGTTTATATCTATAATGTACAGTTTGTCTATGCGGGATTATTACTGGCAATGTGATTTTCTGTTATTACAATTTATGTGACTATTTGAGGACACAACCTTTAAATATATAATTTTGCCCGTATAATGAACTGTTGGTAGTTTCCCGGCATGTAGTTTCTTAAGTCTGTCGTTTATTGCTATGCACATTGTAGTCACCTCTTCACAGGAGATAGTGCATCTTTTTGTATTTAGCACTTCCCGTCCTCAAGCGCGTCATGTGATCAAGCTCACGGATGCGAGCGAAACGCGTCAGTGGCGGACACTATGTGAGATTAATCTTTGGATTTTGATGTGCTTTCCAATAAATATGCACCTTGCACTTCAATTTGATGTGTTCCTGATCCATTTCGAAATGGATGTTCTTTAAGAGTTCCTCGCCAGCAGATCCCCGCTGGTCCTAGTTTTGCGGGGCTGGAACAGTTTCTGTGATATTCCGGTAGGCGGGGCAGGCTGACTCCGGATTCTTGGACCCTCCCACTTCAAGAGGCACAGCTACCGTCAGCCATCTGTGTTTGTGACGTTCAGTTTCAAATGCATCGTGTTTCACTCGGGAAAGCGTAAGCCGAAGTTGTGCCCCCCAATAGTGCAAATTATGTATGGAATAGCGTCTCGCTCGTATACCGGCTGGGATGCCGTAGAACACACGGAGTCGGAGGACCTGTGAGGACCGCGGCCCCTTTGTCGGTAATAGTGATTTCTGCTGTTTTCCACGTTGCTTCATTAGTTTGGGTGTGAGATTGAACACCTTTCATAAGCAGGACAGTGCTTAACAACACAAGCGGTGCATATTCAGCGCTATTTCTTTCTACAACATGTCTACCAATGACGCGCATCGAGCTAGGGAAGCTGCAGCTGAAGCACTTTTCCTCAATCTGCCTAATGTTCAGACGGCACAAACACCAGCCAACAGTCATTCTGGCAATAATGACACAAGGTCTCTTTTAAAATCACTAGAGAAACTTTTAAGAAATTAGCTCACTAAATGGTGGGAAAAGAAAAGCCTGGAAAAATACAGAGATGCCAATCGCGTACCAAGGGGGTTGCGGGTTCTCATTGCGCCCACCTTTGAGAACCCCAACCCTGCCATGCTGAAAGAATGGGCCGACAACAACCTTCAAGCATCCATGAACATGGTCCATATACTTATTAAGTACGCTGAAATCGATAGGGAATCAATTCTCTTGGAAATTGAACGTATTAATGGGTTACTTGACACAACTGTAGGTAAAGATCTCGCTGCTGAATACTGACTATAAAATCTTTGCAGGCGTATTGGCAACGAGATTGGCCAAGGCTTTTAAATCAGTGGTCCACAGTGATCAAAGAGGCTTTATGCCGGGTAGGCAGCTAAACAAACTTACTTTTCAGGCCATCGCTGCCATAGATGTAGCGACTAATGAAAAGTCCACCCTAACTATCGTGGCCATTGATGCCGCAAAGGCTTTCGACCAAGTTAGTTGGCCTTATCTCTGGGAAACATTAGCTGCATTCGGTATGCCTTTGAACTTTATAGCCTCGATTCGATCCTTATATTCTAGTCCCAAAGCAAAAATTTTAGTAAATGGTTTTCTCACTGAGTGGGTACACATATTCCGTGGCACTAGACAGGGATGTCCCCTTTCCCCTCTTTTGTTTAATTTGTATATCGAGCCTTTAGTTGTTAAGTTGAGAGCTGACTCGACCTTCAAACCTTTTAATATCGCGAGTTTGGAGTTGAAGTTTGCTCTCTATGCGGACGATCTCTTAATGTTCACACCAAACCCAGAAGAGGCCGTCCCTAGACTTTTTGCATGGGCAGAAGACTTTGGGGCAATCTCTGGGTATAAAATAAACAGAGATAAAACCGAGCTTATGCACTGGAATTCGGTAGAGGAACATTTGGCTGTTAAATCTAAGATGAGATATCTGGGAATATATCTAGTTCAAGATATAAATCAGACAACTAAAATAAATTTCGATAGAGTTTATAAGGAAATCTGTCATCTCCTTCAACGGTGGTCTGGGCTTCCGCTTAACATATTTGGCAGAGTGAACCTCGTGAAAATGACTATTTTGCCTAAAATTACCTTCTTATTTAACTCTATTCCGTTATCTTTTGATCCAAAAGACATAGCTAAATTGCAGGGAAAAATAGGTTCATTTATTTGGAACTCTAAATTGCCGAGAATATCTTGGAAAAAATTGACGAGAAAACTAAAAGTTGGGGGCCTTGCCCTTCCAGATTTACTTATCTACTGCCATTCGTTCCAATTTAAAAACTTCAGACGATTGGCAGATAAGGCAGACACTACTGTTTTAGGCTCCCTATTTCAGGCTTTGTTACATAATCTACCCCAGGGTCAGGAATACTTTTTGTTCAAATTTGGTGATCCCAGGTTTTTTTAAAAAGTCAGATTGAAGATTCTGTTAGCTGCCCTAAAGAACTGGGT
The DNA here is from genome assembly GCF_964204655.1 of Triturus cristatus. Lineage (NCBI taxonomy): Eukaryota > Metazoa > Chordata > Amphibia > Caudata > Salamandridae > Triturus > Triturus cristatus. Next base: position 307,143,863 of record NC_140581.1, read on the forward strand.
CTTTTTCAGGAAAAAGTTGGGAATCCCCTATTATGCTCCCCAGGCCCCGATATGGGAATCACCAGGGACCCCAGAGTGTTTGAAAGATCAACTAGCTCGTCCTTTGAGGTTGGCTGGTATCACACATTGGGGAGATCTTCTAAAGGATACACATCTTATTGATTGGGATTCTCTCTATACCCTGACGGAGGGTTCTCTCACCAGGTTCAAATATTATCAACTATCAGGTTGGTGGGCTACTCTCGCGCCAGTGTCTTGTACATCTAATTCAAGCTTTGACCTCATAAGCAAGAAAGAGACCTGGAAAAGAGAGTTGGCCTTTTGGTATTGGGCCATGATGGGAGCAGAAGAAATTACGGAGATTGAACTCTTAAAATTATGGGGTGAACAGGTTGATTTGGATTATAACAATCTTAAGGAGCTGTGGGAGGATTCCTTTGCTATGCTACATAATGTGGTTAAGCCAGCTGCACTTAAAAGGAACCATCTGTTCACCCTGTATAGAGTATATATCTCACCAAAGAAACTTGTAAGATTCACCAATCTGGAACATCGGTGCCCTCGTTGTAGATTGCTCGCCGCTGATGACATACATATGTTTGTGGATTGTCCTTCTTTGGCGCAATATTGGGCTAGATTAGGTGAATTCATTGTAGCAGTATTAAATGTACAATTTACCATAAATCCAAAGATAATTTTGTTTGGGTTAGTTAACGATCATCAAACATGTGCCATTGAATCTAAACTTATTTTTTATATTATGTTGTTAGCAAGGCGAGAAATATGTAGGGCGTGGAAAAACGAGAAGGCACCTATCTTCTCAGATTGCTTGAAACATATCATGTTCACCTGTGAGTCAGATATTGCCTGTGATCCCTCCAGTGAAGCAAAGGTATGGGCACCCTTAATGGAATGGCGGAATAGATGATGGAAGTATTCCGATGATTTTACCTGGGCACTGTTGGGGCTCATTCTCTAACACCATCAATGGGCCTCTCAGTGAGTAAACGTTGGAGTGGACAGAGCAAACAGTAAAATGCCAGAGAGGTTAGACCCCTCCCCCTCTCCCCCCCAGGGTCCTAAAATCCGAATCGTACTTTTTCTAGTGGGGGTTGAGGGGAGGGTGCTTCCCTATTTGGACTGCCCTTCCCCGTCTGGTGGTATATGAGGAATAAAAAAAACAAAAAAAAAAAAAAAAAAAACAATGCACTGATAATTGACTGATACATGCCGGAGGAATCGATTGAATCGTGAACAGGCAGTACGCATACGCATGTTGGCAATTTTTGAAGATGTATCGAGTTTATATCTATAATGTACAGTTTGTCTATGCGGGATTATTACTGGCAATGTGATTTTCTGTTATTACAATTTATGTGACTATTTGCGGACACAACCTTTAAATATATAATTTTGCCCGTATAATGAACTGTTGGTTGTTTCCCGGCATGTAGTTTCTTAAGTCTGTCGTTTATTGCTATGCACATTGTAGTCACCTCTTCACAGGAGATAGTGCATCTTTTTGTATTTAGCACTTCCCGTCCTCAAGCGCGTCATGTGATCAAGCTCGCGGATGCGAGCGAAATGTGTCAGTGGCGGGCACTATGTCCGATTAATCTTTGGATTTTGATGTGCTTTCCAATAAATATGCAGATTGCACTTCAATTTGATGTGTTCCTGATCCATTTCTAAATGGATGTTCTTTAAGAAGTACTCGCCAGCAGATCCACGCTCGTCCTTGTTTTGCGGGGCTGGAACAGTTTCTTGTATATATATATATATATACATAGGGTGAGGTGGTTTCTGGGAGTTGCAGTGTACGCTACACTGCTTCTGATGTGCGGTCATGTGACAGGGGTTGCTGGTGCTCTCACCAATAGGAGAGCGCAGGACTGTTTTAAAGCGCAGGTGGGGCAGTATCCTAATTATTACAGTAGCATCCGAAGATGGCTTTGTAAGCCAAAATGCATCATGCCTTACGCTGTGTGATTAAAACGCTTCTGTAGTAACTCCCCGTGTGGCCTCCTCCTTTCTTCCCTGGAGGGGTTAGGTATATATATACATATATATATTCACTGAAAAAACCATAGGTTTCACACATGTTATAGTTAGCGGAAATTTTACTGATAAAAAACCAATGAAATTTCCCCGTTATAGTTAGTGCAGGAAACTATAACTCACGCGACCGCAATCCTCTGCTGATGCTAATACTGTATTTAGACACTTATTTGCCCATGTCTTCTTCCATAAATTTTTAGCTATACATATATTACAAATATTTTTTTTTCATAAAGACACATATGTCATCAGCAGAAGATTGCGGTCGCGTGAGTTATAGTTTCCTGCACTAACTATAACGGGGGAATTTCATTGGTTTTTTATCAGTAAAATTTCCGCTAACTATAACATGTGTGAAACCTATGGTTTTTTCAGTGAATTTGCAAGGTTTTTTAAATGCTAATTCCTAACTATAAAGTGTGTGAAACCTATGGTTTTTTCAGTGAATTTGTACGTTTTTTTAAATGCTAAGTTACTTTACGCCATTCGTGGCGTGCGCGCCCACTTTACGCAGTTAGTGCCGTGCACGCACGGTGGGCACGCGGTGCGCTACGCGCACCGCGTGCCCACGTTACGCTTGATGGGCCATGTACGCACGATGCGCTTCGCGCACCGTGCGCACATGGAGGACATATTATGCGCTTCCTTGTGATAGGTAATCTGTTGAAATTTTTTGGGGAAATGCTGTGCTCTTATATGCCATGCACAAATGGTGGCCTTCGGCCACCGTTTGCACACGGGGTGGAGAGAGTGGGTTTTTTTTTTTAAATAATTTTTTACCGTACGCGTACGGTAGCGTAATCGGCGAAATTTTCGAAAAATAAAAAATTACCGTTTTTTGCCTTGGGGGATCTTTGAAGACTCAACTAACATGGTTATGTGCATGGGCGCTGTCTAAACAGCCCCTTTATATGTTTTTGGCATTTGTTTATCAGCTCCCCCCTCAGAGTGCGAGAGAGAAAATGGCGGCCGCCGCTTCCTGGTTTCGACCGATTCGAATGTTTACTAAGATCTAAGGGCCAATCAGAATCGCGCTCGCGCACGCCACCGTACGCGTACGGTAAGCGTACCGTAAGCGCACCGTAAGCTGGCTCAGATATATATATTGATTTAAAGGCTATTTTCTCAGAATCTACTGAACAGATTTACACCAAACCTACAAAAGGCACTTCCTTGACCTGAGGACTACCTCTCTGCCAAATTTCAAGTAATTCTGTTCAGCCGTTCGGGCTGTAGCTGTGTCTAAAGGTCCTATGGAAAAATGCATGGGAAAAACGTGTTTTGGGACCCCCCTTTTATCTCAGCCCCCGCTTGACGAATCCCCCCGAGACTTTCAGGGTAGGAGCGGAGCGTAGCGCCCCACCTATTTTGAAAAATTCGCGAGGATTCGTCAACCGGCGCCAAAGTTATTCAAAATAGAATGTTGCGGATTTCCTATGGAAACGTGGTCCTAACTATAACTACCTACTGGCGACCGCCAGTAGGTAATATACATATGTGTGTGTATATATATGTGTGTATATATATATATATATATATATGAGATTCCAAATTCCTGTTATGCCCGGGATTCCCCAAGGAAGCAGGTACGGACCACAGCGTGTTCTTTCTTCAAGTGCAGTTATTGTATTAAAGTTGTCAGCATTTCTTAATATATCAGCATTACGCGTTTCAACAGTGAAACACTGTCTTAACCCCTTGCATGCCCGCCCCTTTCCCCGCCCAGTGCCGCGCTTTGCATTAGCGGGCGGAGTCCATGACGAGCTGGACTCGTCATGGGCACAGCGCCACCGCAGCCCATGACGAGTCCAGCTCGTCATGGGCACTGAAGGGGTTAATCACATATATATATATATATATTCACTGAAAAAACATAGGTTTCAGGCACGTTATAGTTAGGAATTAGCATTTAAAAAACCTTAAAACATATTACATCACTCATGACATGGTCAGTGACATCACTCATGACATCACTCATGACATCTCAAATGACATCACTGATGACATCACTGATGACATCATCAAGTGAATGGGTGTTTTTCAGAAACTTACATATGTTTTATATATGTATATCTCAAGGTTGATGGAAGAATAAATGGGTATATAAGTGTCTAAATGGATGATTTGTTTTTGAGAAATTGATTGTATAACTGACTGATTAAGTGTATCTTAGTGAATACATGGCTTAGTGAGTAATGTTTAAATATGTAAATATCTGTATCAGTCTCTCACTTTGTGTATAAGTGGCTGCATGGGTTGGTGAGTAGCTACATGGGTGTCTATATAGGTTATTAGTTGTTTTTTTGAGTATCAGTATGAGTGTCTGAGTGTCTGTATGGTTCGGTGGGGGGTATTACATAGTGCATAGGTGCATGAATGAGTGTCTCACTGTTTGTATGTGTTGAAGACAGCATGTGTGCAGGACTGTATGGGTGGATGAGTGTGTGCATGGGTGTGTTAGTGAGTGAATGACTGTCTCAATAGTGTCTTTATGAGTAACTACATATGTTTTAAACTAGTATATGTGACTATTGGCGTATATAAGTGAGTATATGTGAGAGTGAGAGATTGGAAGAGTTCCTGTATGAATAAGTATGTGTTTCTATAAATGATTGTTTAAAAGACTAAGTATGTGTAAGTTTCTGTAGAAGTAAGTGTGGTGGTGTGTGTATAACTGTATATGCAAGTAAATGGATGTTTGATTCTTTATTAGCATGAGTGACTATGTGTGTGAGTAACTCTATGGATGAGTGGCATTGTGTAACAGGATGTATAGGTGTATGAGTAGATATGATGAGTGAGTACATGTATGAGTGACTGTATAGGACTGTTGGTGAATGAGTGGATGTGTATGTGGATCTTAGAATTACTGAATAGGTTGTTGTAACTGGTATTGGTATGTCCATTGTTTTGAAAATTTTAGTTTCTCTTTTTGAATGTGTGTATCAAAGGTTATATTAGGGGGAGAGGAGGTCTGCCACTCTATCACAAGGATGATGTCATCAGTGATGTCATGAGTGATGTCATTTGAGATGTCATCAGTGATGTCATGAGTGATGTCACTGACCATGTCATGAGTGATATAATATGTGACTTCATCAGCAGTGCATTGCGGGCGCGCGAGTTATAGTTAGCTGAACTAACTATAACGGGGGAATTTCAATGGTTTTGTACGAGTGAAAAGTCCAGCTAACTATAACGTGCCTGAAACCTATGGTTTTTTCAGTGATTTTCAAAGGTTTTTTAAAGGCTAATTTCTAACTATGCCTACAGAGATAGGACATGTGAAGAAAGAAGATAAAACGCACAGAAAGCAAAAAAAGAAATGCAGAAAGAAGCAAAAGAAGTCCTCAAAGAAGCAGAAAAGTGCAGGAACAAGGATAACGTGCAGAAAGAACAAACAGAAGAGCAGAAAGAAGCCTTGTTGCAAAATCATTCTGTAGCCTCAACTTTTTCAGACGGATACTGGTGGTAACTGAGCCTGACTAACCAGTCCTAGAGCCAGTGCTATGTTAAAAGACACTCAGAATACAGTGAAAACACCTACATACACTAGGGAACACTATGTGTTGGGGTCCCCCTGTGATTAGCATGACCTCCTCTGTAAGCCCCTAGTATATAATAGGGCAGGGGATTAAAACTACCTCTTAACATGCGCCACAGGGCGTGTTTGCACACGTCACCTCAGGCCCCGTCACCTCAGGCCCCGTCCCCTCTCTTTCCCACTGTGTAAGTTGGGAGATTAAGTCCCCTTGAATCCTGAGGGTCCCTAGGCTCCAACTAGACCACTAGGTACCTCCAGTAGGCGCCACAGAGCTGCGTTGCAGAGAGGTGTAAAAAGTGGCATGGCTTGGACCAACTCTCTGCAACGCAGCTCAGTGGTGCTTACTGGAAGCACCTGGTGGGCCAGTTAGCCCCCAGGGACCCTCAGGATTGAAGGGGTATTATTTCCCCAACTTAAAATGCGCCATAGGGCGTGTTTGCACACGTCACCTCAGGCCCCGTCCCCTCCCTTCCCCACTGTGTAAACATGCCCTGTGGCCGCTTTAAGTTGGGAGATTAAGTCCCCTTGAATCCTGAGGGTCCCTAGGGGCAAAATAGCCCACTAGGTACGTCCAGTAAGCACCATTGCAGAGAGGTGTAAAAAGGGCCACAGCCTGCACCACCTCTCTGTAACGCAGAGCAGTGGCGCTTACTGGAAGCACCTGGTGGGCTAGTTCGCCCCCAGGGTCCCTCAGAATTGAAAGGGAATTATTTCCCCAACTTAAAACGCGCCACAGGGCGTGTTTGCACACGTCACCTCAGGCCCCGTCCCTTCCCCTCACCACTGTGTAAACGCGTCCTGTGGCCCTTCTAAGTTGAGAGATTATGTCCCCTTGAATCCTAAGGGTCTCTAGGGTCAAACTAGCCCACTAGGTACCTCCAGTAAGTGCCACAGAGCTGCAGTGCATTGAGGTGTAAAAAGGGACGTGGCCTCAGAACACCTGTCTGCAACGCAGCTCCCTGGCGCATACTGGAGATACCTGTTGGGCTAGTTGGCCCTCAGGGACCCTCAGTATTGAAGGGGAATTATTTCCCCAACTTACAACTGGCTAGGGGGCGCGAGTGCTGCAAGGAGGGGGCGTGGCCTCCGGCGGGATGCCGGTCTTTTATTTATTTTATTTTTTTAAGAAAGTGGGCTGTGTGGCCCCCCTTCTTTTTCTAATTTATTGGCCCTGGGGACCCCATCCCCCAGGGCCAGCACCCTAATTTTTTTTGATGAAAAAATAAATTTGGAAGGGGGCCGCGTGGCCCCCTCCCAAGGCCTTGATCGGCTCCGGGGACCCCAACCCCCGGGTCATGGCCTTTTTTTTTTCATTCTTTAGGAGGGGGGCTGCGTTGCCCCCCTCCTCAGGCCGCTTATGGCCCCAGGGACCCCATCCCCCGGGGCCGGCCTTTGTTTTTTATTATTTTAAAAAAATATATATTTATGGAAACACCTAGGACATGCTGGACAAACGGTATGTACCTATCACCATGACGATTTGCGTGATATTCATTAAAAGGCGACTATGCATACAATGAATCCACGTGGAATGTATTTACACCGCTAGTGAAGCTCTGATGTGTCTGACGCCCTACCGTGCCTAATCCCGGCACATTTAATACACACGCACACCAAGCCATTCAAAGGGGATTCGACAAAAATTCGACCAAACTATGCAAGAAACCCCCCTCACAGCTAATAAAACACACATCCACCGCCGGATGTGAATACTTTTTATTTTACTCTCTGAAAAGGAGACGAACCTCACTTGAGAGTCACAGCGTGCTCCTGGCTGAGCCCAATGCTGTGTTCCACCCACCAGTGCCCGCCGAGTGCCACACACCTCTGTGTTGTATTCCACCAGCTAGTGCGTATGCTATGACACTCTCTAACCCATGTGCACTGTAACACCACCCCGTGAATATGTCATGCCACACTTGCCTTCGCACGGGTTATATTGCCCCATCTAACGTGCCTTCCTCGATGCCTATGTTATAACGCACAGTGCTATGCCATACATATTACAATCTGGGATCCATATCTTTGTCACAGTGCATATGCAATGTTACACTCCCCAGCACATATTTTATATTACAACTTTAGAGACTAGTTAGGTTACACAACACTGCCCTGTGCATATTACACTCCAAGGCTCATATCGCATAGCACGCGCTAGTGCCTGTGCTATCTCGCGCGCTCCAATGAATCTGTCATTGCGCACAATGTATTGCATATTATATTTCACGCCCTGGTTCATCTTATATCACACTTTTTGGTGCATAGTTTATACCATATACTATATCTAGTTTTCATTTTCAATCGTGCTCTCAGGACTATGTTCTATATAACACTGTGTCCACCTACCCTTTTCACAGGCATTACATTTTGCGATGGGGGTGGAGGGTCTGGGGGTGTTTCTGACAAGTGAGCCCAGAGTCACAGTCACAAACGTCCTCTTCCTGAATAAAAGTGAGATTATGCTGCATACTTGTTCATATTTTAAGTAGTTCGCACAGACACACATTTTAAAAACAATAAAGTTCCTAATACCCACCTTCTCTGAACAGTTAGCTTGCTGCCCCATCCACCTCCTCCCTATCCTCTGTTGTCTGAATCCATGGACTAGCCTCCTCCCTCCTGCCATGCATGGTCTGATGTGCTGCCACTGCCCTCCATTTAGCATGATGTACCAGTCCACTCCTCCTGCCCTTCATTGCCCAATTCTATGGCCCATCATTGACCTCCTGCTTAGCCTCTGTGCTTAGCTTGCTGCCCCAATTCTCCTTCCCCCTGCTCTCCGATGTCTTTGTGCATGCCCCTGCTCCATCCTTTTTGCCCACCATGTTCCATGGACCTGCCACTCCTATCTACTCTGAGTGTTCTGTTGAGCTGCCACTCCCCTCCCACCTGCCTAGCATTGTCAGATGACTGTAACCTGTCCCTGCCACCTCCACCCTGCCTGTCCACATGCCATGCCCCTATCCCCTTCCTCCTGTCCTCCATGGTCCATTTTACTGCCACACCCTTCTGCCCTCCCTGGTCTGTTGTGCTGCAACTGCTCCTCCTGCCTGCCCCGCGCGGTCTGTTGTGAGGCCCCCTTCCCCTGAACTCTCTTGTCTGTGCCCAGGTCCTGACACTCCCTTCTATCCTCCATGGTCCTTTGTGCATGCCCCTGCACCCTCCTTCTTGCCCATCATAGCCATTGTGCTGCCACTAACCCTCCCGCTTGCCATGCATGGTCTTCTGTGCTGCCATGGCCCCTCCCACCTTCCCTGTGTGGTCAGCTAGCTGCTCCTGACCCCCTCCCACCTTCCCTCCATGGTCTGTGTATATGCCATCATAGTCTCACTGTTGCTCTCCATGGTGTGTCTTATGCTGACGATACCCAACTCATTCTGTCATTAGAAAAGAGATCGACAAAAGCGGAAGAAAATTTCAAAGCTTGTCTTACGGCAGTCATTAAATGGATGAACAACAACCACCTCTGCTGTAACACTGACAAAACAGAAATCCTTCCCATCGGTAAAAATAATCTGTTCCAACCCAAAGACTGGTGGCCAGATGATACTGTAGCCCCTCCTTCAACTGTTGAGGTCGCAAAAAATCTGGGAGTATTGTTCGACTCTTCCCTTTCCTTTAAACCCCATGTTTCAAAATTAACAGGGACCTGTTTCGGTCTTATTAAAACATTGAAAAAATTCTTCAATTTCATCCCTCTTGCAGCAAGGAAAACGGTAACAGCAGCTCTTATATTATCACGGCTAGACTACTGTAGCAGCCTCCTTGCAGGGACGAATAAGGCCTCCCTGATGAAACTCCAAGTAGTTCAGCATCTAGCGGCCAGACTGGTCTTAGGGCTTCCTCATAGAGCGTCTGCATCTGCTGCATTGAAGACTCTACACTGGCTCCCGATTCATAAAAGTATCCTGTTCAAATTGCTGTTGACAACTTTTAGAGCATCTCGTGGTTTAGGCCCTGCTTATCTCCCCACTAGATTCAAATCATATACCACAACAAGGACACTCAGATCTAGCTCTGCAAATTTAATTGCAATAGCTAGGTTTAAATTATCAACTAAAGGAGGGAAATCAGCTACGGTCCTGGGCGCAAAAGCGTGGAATAGCTTGCCAAAGGAACTGAGAGCGATCCAACGGGAAGATCTGTTTAGAAGAGCCCTTAAGACTTGAGTCTTTGACCTAACAGATGTCTGCTCCCTGGCCATGATTTAGCCCATACAGTTACAGTCGGTTCCAGTTATCTGCAGCGCCAGGAGACTCCATCAGGAGTGACAGTTGCGCTATATAAACCTCACTTTTCATTTCATTTATTTCATTTCATCCAATGTACCATAATTGCGAACATTTTGAACTTGGTAAGAGGGAGATTTTGAAAAAAAACTGGGGTATTGATTTTCCCCTTTGAGTTACATTGAAAAAGAGGAGATTGTAGACAGGAGACAGATCAAATAAAGCCCATTTGAGCTTAAAAACATTGGACGTTTCCTGGCTGAAACAGGGCTGTTGGCATGTGGTTGTACTACCACTGCCTCTTCCTTCTGCCCACAATGGTCTATTATATTGCCACAGCCTCTCTTGCCAGTCCTGTATTGTTGGTTTGTTGCCCCGGCCCCCCTTTCCACTGCCCTCCATAGTCTGTTGCCCTGCCACTGCCCTTCCTGCCTGCCCAGTGTGGTCAAATTGTTGCCTCTGCACTCTCCTACCTGCCTTCAATTTTCAGAGTCCGTGCCCCTGGCCTCTGCCTCTCAACAGTATCCCAGTGAACAATTAGATTGCTAACATTCTATATTTATTACAAAAGTGTGGAATGCCTGACGTCGACTTGATGTAATCAAAACTGTAATACCTAGAGCATTTCCTTTAGAAATTACATATATGAGAGAGCCTTATTTGCATCAAAATTATTGTTAGTGCTCTAAAAACCTAAAATGAGGACATATTTTCTGAGTTTTCAAATAGCGACAAAGAACTTTTAAATTATTTGTACTTAGGGGAGAGGATGTGGTGTTACTTCCAGAGCTGCGGACTTTGCAATTCAGGAACCAGGTTGGAGTTTCTGCTTCAGCTCAACATTCTGTGATTCTGGTCAAATCACTTAATCTCCCCATGTCTACAACCAAAATGAATTTGATCTTGTGTGAAGTAACCAATGCTCATGTAAAGCACTCCAATACCTGACAAGTTTGCACTATATAAAACTGCAAATACACAAAAAATAATTGTTTTGCACACTTCTGTCATTGTGCTACATGTGGGCTACATCTGGGTGATATTTGTGCTGCATGTGGGCTCTTTTGTCTCTGGTGGCCATCTTGGGAGATTTATTTGTTATGAAGTTTCCTAATTTCCTCATTTACTACAGTCTCCTCAGAAGGAAATGCTTTCAGTTTTTTACTTTGATTCCATCAAGAAGGCATTCAGATATGTCACACATTTGCCATCAATTCTGAATGTTAGCACTCTAGTTGCTCATTAGATCACTGTAGTAAAGCTACTGCTCACCAGGGAAGTCTGCTGCTGGTATGCAAAGTGCATGTTTCAGTCTGCATGTCAGAATTTTTTTATGAAATATAAGCGGATTTGAGAAGTCAAAATGTGCCATAATTTCTATGGCAAAATGAACCCCCTCATTTTGTTCCTTTGTAAATTAAGGTGCCGGTTCCCATCCGGTAAAAATAATTTGCGTACGACCCGTATTTGTTTACATACGAGTCGTACAAGTACCGTTCAAACGGGCAAGTACGATTCGTACGTGAAAAATATCTACGAGTAGCATCGGGAAAAGTCTACAAGAGTGCATAGGAAAGTTTTTACGTCCGAATATCGTCGGGAAAAGTGTACGAGAGTGAGCCGGACATTTTTACGTGCAAATCGTAAAACACAAGTCCGAGCGCGCAAGTACGATCCCGACCGTCCGTCCGAATACACAATCGCACGGAAAATGGCCCGTACGGAGCCAACTCTGTAGCACACATGTACACGGGTAAACCCATGCCCGTGTACGAGCCGTACAGCCCCCCCACCCCCAAATATGTCAGCACCGTACACCACCCTGTCCGCACTGTACCCCAGCCCCGCAATTGTACGTGCCGTACCCCCATGTACGCGCCATACACCCCCCATGTGTGCGCCTTCCCCCCCATGTACGTGCATCACCCCCGCATGTACGCGCCGTACCTCTGCATGTACGCGCCGTATCCCAGGGCTGCACGTGTACGCACTGTACCCCTACCGCATGTACGCACTGTACCCCCATCCCCCCCACCCCATGTACGCACCATACCCCCTGCCCCCCACCACATGTACGCACCGTACCCCCTGCCCCCCACTGCATGTATGCACCGTACCCCCTGCCCCTCACCGCATGTACGCACCGTACCCCAGCACCGCATGCACACACCGTACCCCAGCACCGCATGTACGCACCGTACCCCAGCACCACATGTACGCACCGTACCCCCTGCCCCCCCACCGCATGTACGCACTGTACCCCCTGCCCCCACCGCATGTACGCACCGTACCCCCTGCCCCCCACCGCATGTACGCACTGTACCCCAGCACCGCATGTACGCACCGTACCCCAGCACCACATGTACGTGCCATATACACGCCGCACTCCAACACCATACCCCAGCACCCTCACCCAGCATCGCATATGTACGGATCGTACCTACGTGACAAAGGCCACATACAGAACCAGGACACTGTAAAACAGCACAAGGAGGGTCAATTCGACTCGCACAACACCACAAAACACGTGTAAAAGACAAAATATATCTCAATGACTGACCTGGCACATCCAAACAGGCAAACAGAGGCCCCAAATCACAACCACCTCTTATAACACACCCACCAAAATTCAAACACAGCCCCACCCAAAAATTGTCCAATAAAAAGGGCCCACACACACAACCCATGAGCCTTTGCAACAGACCCACTGCTGACAGAGCCCACAGAGAAACAACTCCACATTACTCATACCTCCACTACACCTTCACTCACACACCTTCACACAACCTCCTCCACAAACATCCCCCTCTTCACATTCACACACACACCGTCACATTGACACCCAGACACCCACAACCATCCACACCCACACCCACACCCCACACCATGCCCACAGACAAGAATCCAAAGTTCACTACGGCGGAGCTGGACCTCCTTGTCAACGAAGTCATCAGAGTCGAGCCACAGCTGTTTGGAACATTGGTCAGACAGACCAGCATATCTGAAAAATCTGCCATGTGGCAGAGGATTGTCGATAAGGTGAATGCTGTTGCGCACATCCGAAGGACCAGGCATGAATGCCAAGCCAGGTGGTACGATCTGCGCAGGGTGGTCAAGAGGAAAATGAATGAAGAATATGCCCAGAGTAACATCACTGGAGGTGGGCTGCCCCGCAGACCCGTACACTACCATCCCTGGGAGGAGAAGGTGATGAACCTGCTACCGCCAGTGGGAGTACACGAAGTCGAAGGAGTCGCAGAGCCTGGTGAGTACACAAACAACTTACGTAACATGGGGGCAATGGGCTCCACACCACATATACACCAAATGCACGCAACTTCCCCCAAGCACTCACCACACACAACCACACTCAAAAACCACGCTCATGCCACTAACGTCTCCATGCACCCTTCACAAATCAAGGCAAGGCCATGTCCAAGGCTACAACAACCACAAACACAAGACTGGATGTCCTGGAGGCTGGGAGGGTGGGCCCCACACAACACATTGTGAAAATGAGACGCAGACACCAATGCCCATATGGCATAGGTACATACCCATGCACAATGCACAGGGACTCGCAAAGTACTGACAAGGTAGCTGACACTGGGCCCTGCTGTATGCAGCACAAGGCCCTCCTGGGACCACTGTACACTCAAACAACAACTCCACAAGCACAGGTATCTAGCACAGGAACTCACACTCACTGTCATGCCAGCATGCACCATGAGGGGACAGACACATCACCTGGGAGACCCAATGACAACTCACACTACACACAACAGCAGGCCCGGTCACCCCCCCCCCCTAACACAAGCACACACCCCCGGGGCAGGCAACGGATTTACACACTCCCACAATGGACATGTTACACAACAAGACCAATCCAGAGCCAAATAAGCATCAGAGCCAACAATCTACAGGTCAAACACTCAGGAGAACATCCCAACCTGTCCCCCGCAACATACCCATCCCCAAGTGGACATTGAGAGGAATGCTAGGCACATCCAACTACCTGGAGGAACTGTGTCAACTTGAATATGTATGAAACATAGATGTCGCATGAAACACCATTAACATTGTCTCTCTCTCACACACAGGGCAACGTCGTCGATCTCCCCCCAAAACTGGGGGGGAAGAATCACTGTCCCAGGCTCCGCGTGAAGACGATCCCACCGGCAGCGACGACTCTCACCACTCCGTGGATGACCCCGACCAACCTGGACCCTCTGGTGCCCAAGCCCCAGCAGCACCTGCGTCAGGTACATCTATGCCAACCACCCCCCCCATTCCTGCCACATCCCAAGACACACCCAGGAGCCCTGCTCACACTGAACAACAGAGCCAGTCTGACCAGGAGTGACAAGGTTCTCCGGGCACCCAGGAGGAGGCAGGCAACCCTGCAAATGCCATCCCTCAGGGGTCCCGTAGACCCGATGTACCCACAAGGGCAGGCCAGGCTCAAGTGGGCAGGGGTGGTGGGAGTGGAGGCAGGCGGAGGCACGAACCTGACCAGCCAGCTCAGGACACCGGTATGTCGCACATACGCAACATCCTGGACTCATACCGGCGTGACACCAGAGGCATCAACCAGGCCGTGTCCAGACTCTCCGAGATGCAGGGGACCCTCGATGAGATTAAGAACCTGCAGGTCGAGCATCATGCCAGTCATCAACAACACCACGGATGGATGGAGGCAAGACTGGCTGAGCTCCTGGCAGTGCACAGGGACATGAGCCAATTACTCCGTCAGATCGCCCAAAGCATCGGCAACCCTCCCTGTGCCACCAGGCGTAGACCAGCACCAGACACAGGGAGGGAGGAGGAGGAGGAGGAGGATTCGTCTGACGGAGCGTCCCAAACATCGTCAAGGCCTGCATCTGAGGGTCCCCGGAGGAAGGTGGGTCATCCACGGAAAAGACCGTGAGAGGCAGCGGACCATCCACATCTCCCAGGTCACCTGGCCTGGCACCTGGCCCTCTGGCGCAACAGCAGCACCTCATCCAATGACATTCTCTGCCACATGGACTTTCTGGTCACAGTCTGACCAATGATGACCAACACTGTGCCCTGGACTCTGATGACTTCCAATGCCAAGGATGCCATCTCCCCCTGTGAACTTTGGATTCTATTCCCCCGGTAGAGCACCTATTTGCATCTACCAAACCACTTACCCCACCGCTAATAAATATATCACTTTGGACATGAGCCGTTCCTGTCATTTTACATTATTCAACGACATATGTGTGTGGAAATGTCAAACTATGCCTGAGTGTTGAACTAAATCCAGCCATCCATACCCTGGGATCAGAGTCTGGTACAGGACACACATGGGTCACAAGGTGTCATTCAATGTAGGCATGGAGCACAACACTCACCTGTGATGGCCTCTGGCTGCTGAGGGGGGGCTTGCCAAACTTTGCGGACAGACCTATTTGGGAGATCATCATCAAGGCGTAGAGGTCATGGCTCATGTGGAGGTTCCCGGGGAGGGAGTCCCAGGTATGTGTGGCCAGGTGGGAGAACAATGTCCTGTATGCTGGAGTACGGTGGATGTGAAGAACGGTGGCCAGGGCAAGGTTGGATGCACGGAGATGGCCCAACGGGATCTAGGATGACAGATGTACAAGGTTGGTTGTGGTCGGGGTTGTGGACTGCCTCCTGAGTGTGGGTGGGGAGTGTGGAGGTCATCCTGCAGCAGACAGTGATCCATTGCAGCTATCTATGGTGGACGGTGAGGTGGCTGGGGCGCAGGGTGATGAATCTGAGGTGTGCAGATGCACCCTGGAAGTGGACAAGTTTCCTGGGAGTTTGGATGTACTTGCTCCGTAGAGGGCAGGGCAGTATTTGACACGGATGTTGTCATGGACCTGGGGGATGGTCTGTCTTTTCTTGGAGTGGATCTATCTGTGGATCATGTGCATAATGCAGAGGGTGTTGCAGCATGAGGTACAGATGCTGTGGACTAGCATGGCACATGTGAGCGAGCCAAACATGATGCACACCATCTTGTGTGTGTGCCCACTGGATGCTTGTGCAGGGCTCTTGCGGGTGGGACACAGGCACTTGACCCAGCTGGAAGGGGACAATCCTCAGATGACCACCTCAGCCCTGTACAAGTCCAGCCTCAGGTGGCTCGTGTTCAGCCATTCATCAATGGATCTCATGCATACTTGAATGATGGAACTGCCAAAGTCTGTGTCTTTGTTGAGGGTGAGGAGCACCTGGCTGTCAATAGCATACGAGCTGATGATGAGGTGCTGTGCGCATTTGATGGTGGAGAGGGGGGTCCTGGACACTCTGTAGATTGACATGCCGAGAGATGATACCTGGGCCATGTCCCAGACGATGACACCATACTACATGCTCAAGCCTTGAGTCCCACTCCCAAGCCCTTGATGGGCTACAGAGCCTGTGGGGAGTATTAGGGACGTGACCTGGTTGGTGTGACAGGGCCTGGAAGGCGGGCCAGCGCAGAGTAGGCAGTTGGAGTTGCACACTCAGCATGCAAAGGTGTCGTGTGTGTGCCCAGGGTATGTCTGACAGCAGGCGTTAGATGTGCGGATGGACATAGCTCGGAGTGTGGCTGATACATCAGACTGTAGTGTGATGTGGGTTATGCAAGGACAGGATGGTGGTGCAATGTGCACCTTGCATGTGCTGATGGTCCAGCCTGTGGCACCGCGTGGCGGCAACAGTGGCATAGACAAGCTGAGGACAGCCAAATGAATGGGTGGAGGGAGGAAGTGAGGAGCATCTTGGAGGCATGTGTGTTGCCAAATCTGGATACTCTGTGGGCCCTTGCTGCAGGGGCCGCAGCAGCAGGCGGCATCTCCTTGCAAAATGACAGAATTTGCACAAAAAGACTAGGATGTCAGAAGGACAACTGCAACAGGCACGTGTGTAAAGTAAGGAGTGTCCAGTGTCACATGGCACACCCAGAGACAATGCATGCACAATCACCAAAGAAGCATGACACCGGATCAGGAAACTGAAGGCCGACCTGCGCACAGGAGACACACCCTCAGCAGCTGTTGATGGCCCATTGTGTGGACCAACATGCCAAAATACATACACGACCATGTACTTCATGCCCAATAGGGAGCCTAATCCATGAGCTACTGCATGCATGTTGCTAAACTACACATGGACTCCTATGCATAATCTTCCACAACTATGCCAGATATGCCGCATGCAAAGTGGCAAGAGACCTGCATTGACAGAGATGAGGCACCTTGGAGTGTGACGAAGACCTTTATTACTCAGCCTCACACTAATGGAAATGCATCCATTGGAACAGACTCACAGGTCATTTGGCTGAACATGTGTGACCTACACTGGACACCCCCTTCAACATACAGATGTGGTAAATCCTACTGAGCTGGCACACAAGAGTCTGCAATTCCCCATTGAGCCTCATATGGGGATGTCCCACACTATGTCCACCATTAGCATCCCGTATGTGCCTGAGGGACGTTATACACACATTGATGCCTTCATCAGAATCCACAAACCATTACAGATGACTGTCAGGAAGGGTGACTATCAATTCATGGGAGCCATGCAACAAGTCATGTGGCCCATGGTGAGTCGACATGTTTGCATTGTAACACAATATGCACAGGAGCAGTTCTCACATATCATAAACACGTACCACCCACAAAATGCCTTGCTGCACTCCTTACCCCAAATGACTTTTCACCATGTTTGTGCATGTAACTCCGATCCAGCACACGTTGCAATACTCATGAGGAATAGCAGGAGGGCAATGATGACATGAGCAGACGACAGCCGCAAGAACCTGGGGAGGCCAGACACACAACAAGTCAGCGAAGAGCTAGTAATCCGCAGACATGCACATGTACTCTACAGGAATGATGTTGTCACCATGCCCTTAATAAATTTAGTGTCCCAGCTAAAATGTGTGGAATGACATCATCACTTGAATGACACATCAGAACACACCTCCAAGTCACTTAGCACACAGTCAGCTCGACACACACATTGCAACACATGCCACACAAGGCTCAAAGCGTGCACACTCAGACACAGGGACTCACCATCATGAGAAGAAGTTGCGGATAAGCTGACTCCGGATGTCCTCATCCTCACTTGCCCCGTGCCCGAGCCCTTCATCCTCCACGGGTGGATGATCCTGCTCATCCGGGTCATGGATGAGTGGCACGGCCTTCTCCACTGCCATGTTGTGCAGCATGCAGCACACAATTTTGCAGACCTTCACCGGGGCATATGGGAGTGCGCCGCCGGTCTTGTGGAGGCACCGGAATCTGCTCTGCAGGAGTCCAAACGTCCTCTCAATGACGCGCCTCGTCTGCCCATGGGTGTCGTTGTACCGGTGTTCTGCGGCTGTTCTGGGGTTGCGGAGAGGCGTCATCAGCCATGGCATGTTGGGATAGCCAGAGTCCCCTACATGGAATCATCATTTGAAGAAGTGGGTCAGGAGATGCCATAAGATACATAGATAGCGCTGAACACAGGACTAACAGAGTATACCCACCAACAAGACATGCTCGTTCCCCGTGCAGCTGCAGCATCATTTCTGGCACCCTGCTACGCCTCATGATGTATGCATCGTGTGCGGACCCTGGAAAACGGGCACAGACATGGGAAATCAGCATGTTAGCAAGACACACCACAAGGGCATTAATGGAGTGGTAATGTTTTCTGTTTCCATAGGCTACCTCCTGTCCCTGTGGTGGTACCAAAGCCACATGTGTCCCATCAATGGCCCAAATTACATGAGGCATCCCTCCCAGCACCTGTCAACTGCTCACGAGTGGGGAAATGGATGAAGTCATCCAGGTGCAACAACATGGCTTCTATAACATCATGCAGGACACAGCTGAACATTGTCTGGGACATGCCACCGACATCAGCTATGGTCAATTGAAACGTGCCGGTGGCAAAAAAATGTAGGGCTGCCATCACCTTCATCTTGGGGGTCAGAGCTGTAGGATACCTGTGTTGTGGTTGGAGGTGTGGTGCAAGCCGGCGGGTCAAGTCCTCTATCAACTCTTGGGAGAAGCGGTATCTGCGTATGCAGTCATGTTCACGCATGGCATCCAGGTCTGGCATTCGTCTGGGGAGAGGCGGTGCCCTGCAGAGATTTGGAAGGAATAAGGAAGAGTGAGTACATTACCACACCAATTTCACTGAGGTGAGCACATGTTCAACAGCTAATACACATCTGCTTAATACAGAGTCTATGCTGTGCAAATCATCCAGGACACGTAGGCCAGCCAGGTGATACTCCTACGAAGAGCCAGCCATAATAGTTGCATGGCAATGTTGACGTGACATGCCATTAAAATAGCTGTGGGCCAGTGTAAGTGAAAAGCCAGACACATTACATGAGTGACAGACATCCACATATCAGCATTTGAAGGATGTCATCTCATACAGACAGCTGGCGGGAGTCTAGACGCACAGGTCACATGTCATCTGGAAAAGGACAGATAACACACATTTCCATGAAGGGGTACATGTCAACAACTGATGACACAGACATTGAGAGAACGCAGATATTGCCTCATGTCAGGAAGTCATCTTCGAACCATCATGACACATGTAACGTGTGAGTCCACATGTGGCATGGTGTGCGTATATGTGTGTCATGCACATATGCACACAGACACATGTTGGATGCTGCAACAGCAGATGGATTTGACGGAACACCAACGGCAAACTCATGGGAACACATGACACACACATGACATAGTCACATCGTGGCACGCTGGGAGTCACATGTCAGGTGTAATTATCCATGTACCTGGCATCAGGGGACAGTTGCGGTGTTGCTGACTGTGCCATACCAGTGATGCAGTGCTTGACACGTGTGTCGTACATGCACACATGTGCAAAGTGTGAATGGGAAGTGTGCCACGTAGTGCCCCATCACACATGACATGTGTAAACAGTTCATCACACATCTATTGTGCCACAACATGAGGAGACATGTGCCACATCACTGCCTGACACACCTAGGCCCTGCACAGGAAGGACTGCACTGACAATGACTTGATGTACAGCCTTGTGCGAGTCTGACGCCTCCATTCCTTTCGTGTGTGCCTCCTATCACCAGTGTAAGCTGTGAAAGGCAGTACACACGCTCTGAGGGCGTGTGTAGGGCCAGTACTCACGCGTGTACGGGCCGTAAACGCGTGAGTACGTGCCTATCACTATAGTTGGGGGTACCGTAGGTCCTAGTGATACGGCCCGTACTCACGCGTGTACGGCCCGTACTCACGCGTGTACAGCCCGTACATGCGTGAGTACGTGCCTATCACTATAGTTGGGGGTACCGTAGGTCGTAGTGATACGGGCCGTACTCACGCGTGTACGGCCCGTACACGTGTGAGTACGTGCCTATCACTATAGTTGGGGGTACCGTAGATCCTAGTGATACGGGCCATACTCACGCGTGTACGGCCCGTACACGCTTGAGTACGTGCCTATCACTATAGCTGGGGGTACCGTAGGTCCTAGTGATACGGCCTGTACTCACGCGTGTACGGCCCGTACACGCTTGAGTATGTGCCTATCACTATAGTTGGGGGTACCGTAGGTCCTAGTGATACGGCCCGTACACGCGTGAGTACGTGCCTATCACTATAGTTGGGGGTACCGTAGGTCCTAGTGATACGGCCCGTACTCACGCGTGAATGGCCCGTACATGCGTGAGTACGTGCCTATCACTATAGTTGGGGGTACCATAGGTCCTAGTGATACGTGCCGTACTCACGCGTGTACGGCCCGTACACGCGTGAGTACGACCCGTATCACTGTAGTGATGGTGCCCTAGGGGTACGTGTGAAACGCACCGTACGTGTGTGGGGATTTAAGAATTACAATGGGGACACATTAGGGACAAGTATTAGGGCCTAAATGCATGCTGGTTGTCATGGATACTGAGTTTCACGTTAAAAATTTAACATCATGTGGTCTGGAAAAAGCAGTTGGCCACATTTAACATTGTTGCAAAGTGGTTGTTGACTTGACATGATGCTGCAAAATTGAAAGATGCAAAGGCTGTCACTGGTTTATGTTTAAAGGGATTGGAGGAAACGTAGGATGCAAATGAGTCTGACCAATCACTCTGTACTCCTGTAAATGAAATAGGCCAGCAAGGCAGATATAAGGCAGCCAGAACCCATGAGAGGGCACTTGCCTGCACAACATGTCAGTCGTTACCACTGCTGCTGTATTGTCTCCCTCTGGCACCATGTCAAGGACTGTGGAGAGGGCCCAGCCTTTGACCCAGGAGGAGAACCAGGCCTTGCTGGATGTGATCCTCCCACAGTACCCCATGCTGTATGGTCGACCAGGGGAGCAGGTGAGTGCTGACTCCACTACCTTTGCCTGTGCACCTTTATTGTGTCTGTCACTTCTGGCATTGTGTCCAGGTGTGACAGACATGCATGGTTGGTTGGAGTGGGTTCCGGGGGGGGGGGTGGCTTATGTTTCTCATGCAGGGCTTGATGTAGTTCATGTGTGCACTCCTCACTTGCATTGTGCTTACTGTGACATTCACTGCATAGTGCATGGCACATTCCGCCAGCCTAATCCTCTTGGGCATTCTTGTTCTATTGTCCTGCGGTGATTCAGTGGTCATCCCGGTGTGATAGGTGACTGCACCCACAGATGTGTGTGAGAGTTGAGTGGAGCTGTGGTGAGAATGGTGAGAGTGTCCAAATGATGTGTACGCCCCCTGGACATTGATGTGTGTGAATGTTTCTTGTCATGTGGGTGAGTGTCTATGTGGAGTGTTGCACCACAGCTGCATGGAGGAGGCAACTGCTCAATCCATCTGATGTGTAAAGTAATCCGTGCTGTGTCTGACTTGCTGAGCTAGCCCCACACCTGTGACCCCCCCCTGGCAAGTGGCAAATGTGCAGAGTGAGGTGTGCATCCGCTGTTGCCAATGGCAGGTGATTGATGTGTGCCAGTGTGTGTCTGTGTACTCTGCTGAGGTTTTGTCAGCGGCCTGGGGCATGTGACTAATTTGTGGTGCTGTCCATCAGCCTTGTGTTGTTTGGGATGTACAGTGTGTGCCATGATCAGGGATTGTTTCGCTCCCCTCATGCCACTTGTGCACTTACTATGCCATGTTGTGCATTGGTGCGCCCACAGTGGAAAAAGTCCCTATGACTAAGGTGCTATTACTTGCCAGCATACTATGCCCTGTTCAACAAATCAAAGATGTTCAAATGTGTGTCTCTGTGACATGGTGCAGGTGTAGTGATGTTGTCCCACTTTGTCATACACACAGGTATCCCCCTACCACAAGGGGAAGATCTGGAAGGATGCCGTCAAGGCCGTGCAATCGGTGGAGGGTCGCAGGCGGCGCCTGCCACAAGTGAGGAAGAGATGGCAGGACATCCGGTGCTGGACCCGGAGGATCGCCCGGGTCATGCTGAAGGAGGAGGCTCCTCGCAAGCATGGCGGGCGCCGGCACCTGACCCACCAGATGCGGCGTGTCCTGGTGGTGGTCTTCCCTGACCTGGATGGGCGGATACAGGAGTTACAGCAGCAGGAAGGGGGTAGGTACATGTGTGTTTGTTGTACATGTGTGTTTGTTGTGTGTCGCCAGCTTTTGGATCTGCTCAGTCGCCTGGATACACTGCCAGGCTATATATGTGCAGTGCATATCCTGTTCCCCAAAGTCAACCTGTGCTGTTCTTCCTCCCTTCCCCTCCTTGACATGTGTTACCTGTTCTGTGTGCCATCACTATTGCACATGGTCATCTAGGCTGCCAGTTTATCAAGGTGCACACTGATTTCAGCATCATGTGTGGGGGTGGTCTGCCTGTGCCCTGTCCTGTTCGGTCATTTGAGGGTGCATAATTGTTGGCACTGATGCTGAGTCTCAACATAGGAGTGTGAGGGTTCAAATGAACAGACTTGCAGCATGCATTACCAATGTTGCGGCCTCAGACATGATGTGCATGAGTGGGACATAGGCATAGTGCCGGGACGGTAGCTCCTGTAACAGTCAGATCATTCCAGGACCATGGAACAGTGTGCACACTACAGTCCCCTGACACAGCCTGCCCTCTTACTCATGTGTGTCATCCAACACTGTGCACATTCACTGTGGGTACATCATGGCTCTGCCTCTGTGGCATTGTTCCCTGGCCTAGGTAGTAGTTTTCACATGTGTGATACATTTGCCCACTGGACAGGGATACACCAGTTTGCTTGTGCATACTCACACTGGGCAGTGCCTGTGTGGCTATTCACAACAATCTGTTGATGTTTGTTTGTGACCAATATGTTTTGCCAGCCCTACAAGGTGATGTCGTGTTAATGAAGCTAGTTTTCAAGCACAGTTATTGTAACCCTGAATAAGAGGTTTAACTTCTTGATCTGTATCAGTCACATTGACTCAAGTATGGGTGGGTGTGTGCGGGAGGGGCGTACATGTTCAACCCTGATGTTTCATTGCCAGTTCTGACTTGTGTGTGATGAGTCGCAGTACAGAAAGTCATCGTGCAGTGCCCCCGTGATGTTGGCCAGTGCTTAATGTTCGTGCGTCATTGCCAGTGTCTGTTTTTGACAATCATGTATCCTGGTTGTACATTTTTGCCACCTGTGTGTGGTTCAGATGCTACACAGTTGTGACTTTGTGTGCTGACATCTGTGGGTACATTCTGGCTTGCCATGAGGGGGAACCCACAGTACAGCGAGGCTTTTTTGCTAAACAATTGCAGGCCCATTAGCTTATGCATTGTCCTGGGTGTAGACATGTGTGCCACTCCAGATGACAGTCAGTAGGTCAAATGTGTAGCCAACTGTGTGATCAGGTGACGGATAGCCATGTGACAAATTACATTATTCAAGTTGTTACTCAGAGAAAATGTCCATTGGCACTCACTACACCTGTCAACATGTCTCAATGTTTCATATGTGTGACCTTGTTGTTTTTTTGTGAAGGACAATGATGTGCCTGCATGACAGATGTCTCCCAAGGAAGTGCACAACACACCACCTTTACACTTTCCAGGGACAAGCTGGCACATTTTAAAGTAAGGCACAGTTTGAACTTGTTGGGAGTTCATACATATACATCTTCCCACAGTGTGCTAGCATTTGGGTTAGTCCTTGGTTGTTGCTGATACCAACTTACGAGTGTCAAGTCATCCAGATCACCCTGGCGCCATGTATATGTACTTACTGATACGCCATTTCTGCCTAACAGTGGCTGATTTGAATGAGTCTGGCAGCTCAGACAATGACTGTGTACATGTAGTTTGGTGTGCACCTCCTTGTGTGACTTCTGCTATACAGACACATGTGTGTTGTGTTCACAGAGTGCCACATTCACACATGCTAGACATGTCCATTCTGTAAAGGGTTGTGATTCTCCAGGAGTCACAATGTATTGCTTTGGGGTGTCAAAAGTACTCACAGGTCTCTGAGTGTGGGGACACCTTCTGCATTGGCAGGTGGTATTTGGCCTTGGTTGCGACAATACTGTTTGTTTCACAATGAACAAGAGATGGCATGCCTTCATAGTCTCGCTGTGCTCAACTGATCCCAGACACTAGCTTCTCATGATCTTGTGACTTCAAGTTATTTGCTGTTGTGTCCTAATTTTCTTTTTTTCCAAGTGGCATGGTGGGTCAACCAACTGGGGAGTACAGGGCTTACATATGTGGGGAGTATCCTAGATGTTACTCATGATGCCTTTCCTGATATGCAGTGTTGCCTATTTTGTTTGGACTCATGTGTCAGATGTATACAGGTGACTGATTTTTTCCTGTCTCTTCACCTTGCCCACAGCATCATCGGAGGACACCGAGGGAGACACCGGCACAGACGTGGAGGAGGGATCGAGCAGTGGTGCCACCACTGCTGAGGAGTCGGTGGAATCTAGTGGCACGGAGGGCGATGGGAGTGAGGCGGAGGACCTGCCCAGTACCAACACTGACTACGAGGCAGACGGGTCCGAGGCTGAGCTCCCAGAGGGGGCGGAGACTGCTCCCACAGCTGAAAGCAGCAGTACATCTCTCGCCACCCCCTCCATTCCCATCACTGCCCTCCCACTTGCTCGGGTCCCTTCTGTCCGTGCTAGGCCACACCGTGTCTCCTTCGTGCCAGGCACCGCACCCCCTGCCCCTGTCCCCCCTGCTGCCCTCACTGCCGAGTCTGTGGACATTCAGTGGCAGTTGCAAGTTGGGCAGACATCGATCCTGACTGTCCTCCATGGCCACACCAGACTGCTGACCCAGATGGTGTCGTACATGGAGGGCATGTCATCAGCGATGTCTGACCAACGGATGTTGCTTAGGTCCCTGGACTCGACACTGACGGCAGTAGCGAGTCACCTGCAGTGCTGCTTCCCCCCCTACCCCTGCCCCATCCACAAGTCCCACACCCATGCCTGTGCCAAACACACCAAGACATCCACACACACGCACCCCACCAGACAGAAGCAGCACACCACCACATAAGGGCAAGCGCACAACTCCTGACACGCACACTCAGGGGGAAGCAGGCACACCCACTGGGTCTGGGGCACACAGGCAGGCACGCAGCCACAGTCCTCTTCCACATGACTCACTCCCCAGTCCCTCCGATGTCACTCCCCTTGGCTCCCCTGCCCCAGATTCGGAGAAGGAGGCCTACTTTGCTGGGCTGGGCCTCAGCCCCACTAGTTCACCTGGACGCAAACGGTCAAGGCACTCCACGGTTAGGGGAGTTAAGTCCCCCAGCCCGTCCACCACCTCCCCCAGTAGCGCTGCAACCCATCCCTCCGACCCCCCCCTCCTTGGGACCTGTTGTTTCTCCAGGTGCAGGGGAGACGCTTGAAGAACTGGCAGAAGTGTGCAGCGCCGAGCTCGCCTCCTCCTTTGGCGCTGCCCCACCCCCTGTTGTGGAGTCGTCCGTCCCTTCACCCACCACACCTACCCTTCCCCCTCCTGTCCCTGCGGTGCCTGGTCCTTCCCCACATGATGCCCCCCCAGTCGACGACACAGTCTTGTGATGTGCAGGCAAGCTAGGGGAGACTGCATGGCCATGTGTCCCCCCCCCAAGGACTGATGATATGGACTGGCCATTGGCCTTTGTGAATAGTCTTGTTTACACATTATTATTTTCATGCTGAATAAAGCATTTTCTTTTTCATTTGAAAAGTCTTGCATTTCAGGTATTGATGTTGATGCTGATGCTACAGGAGTTGGGGTTGTGGGCATGTGTTATGTTTCAGGGAAATGTTGTACTCTGCTGCTCATGGGGTGGAACCTGGTATCTGCGTGCCATCACAAGTTCTCTGCAAAGATTCTTTGTCGTGTATGCTCTTTGTGTTTGGAGACATTGTCTCAAGGAGTGTACCTTCCTCTGTGTCACCTGACATCTCCCCTGCAGAGAGTTGCACAATTGTTGTGTTGCCCTGTGTCTACATTTCCTTTGCTGGTGATGGATCCCTTCAACTCTAGCCATGCCTGCTCAGCAATGTGTCCGGCTGCATAGTCTGTGCCATCCTTGGTACTCACTGTACTTGTGTATAGAGTGTTTTGCCATGCCTTCATGGAGAAATTGTTCCTTTTCCGCACAACGCATGTGTGTAATCCCAGCCTAGTTCACATATGGTACTTGTTCTGCTGGGTATTTGAACACCTGACTCACAATTGTGGCCATTGTATCTGTGGGAACTCCACCCGATTCCTTCCATGACAGACAACATCTTGGTGGCTAGCCCAGCACCTGAACATTCCTATCAGTCCTGGGATGTGCGTGACAGTGTGTGTTCTCTTTGGCTCTCTTAGTTTATTAGGCAGTGGCATGACTATACAGTCTTGTGGCATGATCTCAGTGTGTGTATTGTGCTGCATCTGCCAGGGGTGGTTATGCATGTGTTATTTGTCCTCACACCCAAATGTGGTGTGTCATGCAGTGGGGGAAAGACATCCATCCTCCTGGGAGTGGGACACTGCTGTCAGTGATGTGTTGTTAGGGCACTATCATCATTGTCCTAAGTTAGGGATACGTACATTCACCCATGGAGCTGTGGTCATCTGATAATGATGTACACCCCCCATGTCTCTGTCCACTGCTGGGAGTCCTCTGCACCCACACCCATGTCTCTGTCCACTGCTGGGAGTGATGGGCACCCACCCCTCACATGTCCCTGTCCACTGGTGGTATTCCTCTGCACCCAACCCCATGTCTCTGTCCACTGCTGGGAGTCCTCTGCACCCACCCCTCATATGTCTGGGCACTGCTGGGAGTCATAGGCACCCACCCCTCATATGTCTGGGCACTGCTGGGAGTCATAGGCACCCACCCCTCATGTGTCTGGGCACTGCTGGGAGTCATAGGCACCCACCCCTCATATGTCTGGGCACTGCTGGGAGTCATAGGCACCCACCCCTCATATGTCTGGGCACTGCTGGGGGTCCTCTGCACCCACCCCTCATATGTCTGGGCACTGCTGGGGATCCTCTGCACCCACCCCTCATATGTCTGGGCACTGGTGGGAGTGATAGGCACCCACCCCTCATATGTCTGGGCACTGCTGGGAGTCATAGGCACCCACCCCTCACATGTCCCTGTCCACTGGTGGTATTCCTCTGCACCCACCCCCATGTCTCTGTCCACTGCTGGGGGTCCTCTGCACCCACCCCTCATATGTCTGGGCACTGCTGGGAGTGATAGGCACCCACCCCTCATATGTCTGGGCACTGCTGGGAGTTATAGGCACCCACCCCTCATATGGCTGGGCATTGCTGGGAGTCATATGCACCACCCCTCATATGTCTGGGCACTGCTGGGAGTCATAGGCACCCACCCCTCATATGTCTGGGCACTGCTGGGAGTCATAGGCACCCACCCCTCACATGTCCCTGTCCACTGGTGGTATTCCTCTGCACCCACCCCATGTCTCTGTCCACTGCTGGTGGTCCTCTGCACCCACCCCTCATATGTCTGGGCACTGCTGGGAGTGATAGGCACCCACCCCTCATATGTCTGGGCACTGCTGGGAGTGATAGGCACCCACCCCTCATATGTCTGGGCACTGCTGGGGGTCCTCAGCACCCACCCATCATATGTCTGGGCACTGCTGGGAGTGATATGCACCCACCCCTCACATGTCCCTGTCCACTGCTGGTATTCCTCTGCACCCACCCACCCACTTGCATCCTTGCTGTGGTACACTGCTGTCCTGGCCATACACCACCCCCAATTTACAGCTGATGTGCTGCACCAAGCCGTACACCTACATCCGTGGCGTGTGTACGCCTTGTATCCATCATGTAATGGGGCTGTAGGGGTATGCGTGTACGGCCCGTACCCACGCCCCCCAGAGCGTGTGTACGGTCCGTACCACCATTGTAGTGGTGATGTAGGGGTACGCGTGTACGGAACGTACCCACGCTCTGGGGGCGTGGGTACGGTCCGTACCTCCATTGTAGTGGTGATGTAGGGGTACGCGTGTACGGACCGTACCCACGCTCGGCATGGGTACGAGCCGTACACGCGTACCCCTACATCACCACTACAATGGTGGTACGGACCGTACACACGCTCTGGGGGGCGTGTGTACTGTCCGTACCACCATTGTAGTGGTGATGTAGGGGTACGCGTGTACGGCCCGTACCCACGCCCCCCAGAGCGTGTGTACGGTCCGTACCACCATTGTAGTGGTGATGTAGGGGTATGCGTGTACGGACTGTACCCATGCTCTGGGGGCGTGGGTACGGTCCGTACCACCATTGTAGTGGTGATGTAGGGGTACGCGTGTACGGACCGTACCAACGCTCTGGGGGCGTGGGTATGGGCTGTACATGCGTACCCCTACATCACCACTACAATGGTGGTACGGAGTGTACCCACGCTCTGAGGGGCGTGGGTACGTCCCGTACCACCATCGTGGTGGTGACGGGTATGCGTCCACGTCCACTTCCGTTGTGGCGGGACGTGGGATTGGTGGACACGCCCCCCTTAAGTGACCAGACCGTGGAGGTAATTAATGTGCAGGTTGTATTAGTATTTTGTGGGGTGTGGGTTATGTTTCCTGCCCCTTGCACCCCCCCCTTTGCCCCTGGGGGTTGTTCTGACCTTCTGCGTCATCTGCGGCGGTTTCTGAACATGAGGTCGTAGGCTATGAGGGCCGGGATGACGCGTAAGTTGGGGTCCATCGCTGTCCGCGGCGTACCGGTGCTCCTTGTTCGCGTCATCCTCAATTTCCCGGCAGTTTTTGGCTCCCGTAAAAAATGCTACGTGCGGAGTGACGTCGGCACGATTCGTACTTGCTGGTCCCTAAAACGCTGCCTGACTCCGTCCGGACGTCACGTATGCGCCGTCCAGAATCAGATTTGTATGTATTTTTTTGCCGGTCGGTGTTTTTTACGACTCGTACGGAAATGGTATTTCTGTGCGAATCGTACTTGCGAGTTTGTAAGGTGTTTTTCCCGGGTACGAGTCGGACGGAGAAAACGCTCTGTACGACCATTTGTACCCGGGTTTTACCGGATCGGAATCGGCACCTAAATGTTTTAAGTGTTACTACTTTATTCCAATCAAGATGGCTTCAGGTGTGCCATACTTTTGTCATAAGTAAGACTGTTAGCACTCTAGTTGTTCGTTAGAACACTCTGGAACATTCTGTCATTGGACTATACTTGGGCTACATCTGAGTGATATTTGTGGTACATTTGGGCTCTTTTGTCTCTGGTGGCCATCTTGGGAGACTTATTTGTTATATGAAGTTTCCTAATTTCCTCATTTACTACAGTGTCCTCAGTAGGAAATACTTTCAGTTTTTTACTTTGATTCCATCAAGAAGGCATTCAGATGTGTAACACATTTGCCATAAATTCAGAATGTTAGCACTCTAGTTGCTTATGAGCTCACTGTAGTAAAGCTACTGCTCACCAGGGAAGTCTGCTGCTGGTATTGAAAGTGCATGTTTCAGTCTGCATGTCAGAATCTTTTAATGAAATAGAAGAGGATTTGAGAACTCACTCAAAATGTGCCCTAATTTTTCTTTCTGCAGCACTAATCATACTTTCTATGACAAAATGAACCCCCTCATTTTGTTCCTTTTTAAACTAAATGTTTTAAGAGTTACCACTTTATTCCAATCAAGATGGCTTCAGGTGTGCAATACGTTTGTCATAAGTAGGACCGTTAGCGCTCTAGTTGTTCTTTAGAATACTCTGGGAAGCTGCAGTAGAACACAAAGGAATCAGCTGACAGTCTCTGACCTTGTTGAATGTACATGTTTTACTGAGAATTTCAGACTTCATTCTCACATGACTGAGAAAGATAAACAGAAAATATGCTCCCAGTTTAGCTCATAGATCACCTTCCAAACCTCTGTGGGAAAAGCATGAGAAAATAGTTTTCTCTCAAACATGATTCATGATATCACAGCAGAAGGCTTTTTCACATGATAAAATCACCTTAGAACACAGCACAATTCCTAAAATGAGTATGGTACCATCAACAAATGATTTATAATGTAACTAAAGTCTTAAAACCTTCTATTAACTGCAATGCTTTTTAATGAGGTGCTATCATGTATATTGGCCCCAAGGTGGCTGCCAACACTTCTTGGATGAAGTACTGACAGCCAATCAGATCTCACGATGAGATGTGTGGTGAGGCTCCACCCAGATATATCTAACTTTTTAACTCTAATTTTCTCAGGAACTACTGAACGGATTTACACCATTTTAGTAAAAGGCACGAATCTGAACTGAGGACTACCTCTTTGCCAAATTTGGTGTAATTCCGTTCAGCAGTTCGGGCTGTAGCTGCGTCACCAGGTCCTATGGGAAAATGCATGGGGAAAACGTGTTTTGGGACCCTCATTTTTTCTCGGCCCCCGCTTGACGAATCACCATCAAATTTACAGGATAGGAGCGGACCGGAGCTGGCCAAAAGTTTGGAAAATTTCACGAAGATTCGTCAATTGGCGCCAACGTTATTCCAAATAGAATGTTGCGGATTTCCTATGGAAAATAGGTCTTAACTATAACTACCTACTGGCGACTGCCAGTAGGTAATATATATATTATATATCTATATATATATTGAAAAAACCATAGGTTTCAGAGGCGTTATAGTTAGAAATTAGCATTTAAAAAGCCTTTGAAATGAAATTCACTAAAAAAACATAGGTTTCAGGGACGTTATAGTTAGAAATTAGCATTTAAAAAAACATCCAGTCACTGAAAAAACCACAGGTTTCAGGGACGTTATAATTATTTGACATTTCACTCGTACAAAACCAGAGAAATTTGGTTGTTATAGTTAGTTGAGTTAACTATAACTTGTGCCCCCGCAATGCACTGCTGATGACATCACATATTACATCACTCATGACATGGTCAGTGACATCACTGATGACATCACTAATGACATCTCAAATGACATCACTCATGACATTATCCAGTGACTGTGTGTTTCTGTAAAGTTTAAATATGTTTTATAAATACATATAGGCCAAGGTGTATTGAAGAATGCATGAGTGTATGAGTGTCTGAATGGATGATTTAGTAGGTGTGTGACTGACAATATAAGTAAGTGATTAAATGTGTCTTACTGAATGCATGGGTTAATGACTATACTGTGTGAATGTTTGTATATGTCTGTCTGTTGGTGTGTAAGCAGCTGCATGGGTTGGTAGGTAGATGCAGTGGACAACCCAATATACCCTTGAGGGCTTGGGCAAATATTAATAAGCAGGTAAGAAGATGCCTTCAAGGGATTTATTTAGTAGTTAACTTATGTAATTTTTTTATCTCAGTTAGAGGTAGGGTAGTTATATACCTACAATGTTAATTCATGTCACTGTTTATATTCTTAAACAAAATCAATTTGTCAGATTATACATCAAACATGTGTGAATATATCATCACAGATCAATGTAAATGAATAAAACAAGGAGGAAAAACAAGGAAAAAAGGAAAAAAGAAGTTGGTGTATATATAAAAATCAAATTTATGATCACAATTCAAACACGGGTACTTGGAATAACAGCAATTATAAATGTACTGGGAGGAAGTGATTTAATTATTAATGCCTTCACTTTCATAATAATCAAACACTTTTTCACAAAAACAATGGATTATTTCGTTGGAAAACAGTGTGAAAGTCGACGTTTCAGTCTTTAAGTTTTCTTTGACAAGACCATCCTCAGGACTATTACATGTAAAAGGTTGACCCCTTGGTATATATCGTTCGCTCTATCCCAACAAATGATTAGGCTGAGTATCGTCGTTGTTCCGAAATATTTTGCAAGTTCTATAGTACTAATCTTAACTATCAACGTGATTTAAGCGGAAATAAACCAATAGGCTCCGTTAGATAAATACGAGAGATCCAAGTGATGTAGTCACACTGCAAAATATTCAGGTGGACTTTAAGACGTTCACGTCTCCGTCTCAAATGTTTTTTAATTTCTTTAGGTAGTGGACAATATCGTGGAAGCAAATTCACTTGTTCATTAGTATCCGAATGGTGTAGTCATTAAATCTGAAATTCAAATGGCGATTTTGACGCTCACGACTTAATCTGAGGTCTGTTTTGAATTTCTCTAAATTCCGAGCAATCATATAGAGGGCATATCAATATGATATTGATATGCCGTCTATACGATTGTGAATTTGCTTCCACGATATTGTCCACGACCTAAAGAAATTAAAAAACATTTGAGACGGAGACGTGAACGTCTTAAAGTCCACCTAATATTTTGCCGTGTGACTACATCACTTGGATCTCTCGTATTTATCTAACGGAGCCTATTGGTTTATTTCCGCTTAAATCACGTTGATAGTTAAGATTAGTACTATAGAACTTGCAAAATATTTCGGAACAACGACGATACTCAGCCTAATCATTTGTTGGGATAGAGCAAACGATATATACCAAGGGGTCAACCTTTTAAATGTAATAGTCCTGAGGATGGTCTTGTCAAAGAAAACTTAAAGACCGAAACGTTGACTTTCACACTGTTTTCCAGCGAAATAATCCATTGTTTTTGTGAAAAAGTGTTTGATTATTATGAAAGTGAAGACATTAATAATTAAACCACTTCCTTCCAGTACATTTATAATTGCTGTTATTCCAAGTACCCGTGTTTGAATTGTGATCATAAATTAGATTTTTATATATACACCCGACTTCTTTTTTCCTTGTTTTTCCTCCTTGTTTTATTCATATACGTTGATCTGTGATGATATATTCACACATGTTTGATGTATAATCTGACAAATTGATTTTGTTTAAGAATATAAACAATGATATGAATTAACATTGTAGGTATATAACTACCCTACCTCTAACTGAGATCAAAAATTACATAAGTTAACTACTAAATAAATCCCTTGAAGGCATCTTCTTACCTGCTTATTAATATTTGCATGGGTTGGTAAGTAGCTACATGAGTGTCTATATGGGTTATTGATTGGCTGTATGAGTATCTGTATGGATGCCTGAGAGTCTGTGTGGGTGGGTGTGGTGTGCGTGACTCCCTGCATGGATGTGTGAGTGTGTGGTTCCCTTCGTGTATGGGTTCAAGAGTGTGTCTGTGAGGGACCGTATGGGTGGGTGAGTGTGCGTATGGCTGTGCTGGTGAGTGAATGAATGTCTCAGTGGTACATGTGTGAGTAACTACTTATGTGAAAGTCAGTATATGTGAGTATTGGAGTATAAAAGCGACTGTATGTGAGAGTGAGTGTGGCTGTATGGATGAGTGTGTGCTTGTGTCAGTGATTGTATAAGAGAGTAAGTATGTGTTAGTATCTGTATAAATGAGTGAGGTGGTGTGTGTATAACTTTGTAGGTGAGTAAATGGGAGTGTGATTGATTCTTTGCATGGCTGACTAGCTGAGTGAGTAACTCTATGGATGAGTGGCAGTGTGTGAGTGTCTCTATGGGTATATGAGTGCATATGATAGTGGCTGTATTGATGAGTGACTGCATGTATGAGTGACTGTATGGATGAGGCAGTGGATGTGTGTGTAGACCTAGGAATCAGGGAATGGGTTTATATTAACTGGTATTGGTGTATCTATGGTTTCCAGAATGGCACTCTGTAATTTAGAGTTGGTGTATCAAAGGTTATATTAGGCTGTGAGGAGATGCATCAGAGGATCATGTGGATGATGTCATCAGTGATGCCATTTGAGATGTCATCAGTGATGTTATGTCATGAGGGATGTAATATGTGATGTCATCAGCAGTGCATTGCGGGGGCGCGAGTTATAACTAACTATAATGGCCGAATTTCTCTGGTTTTGTACAAGTGAAATGTCCGACTAACTATAACGTCCCTGAAACCTGTGTTCTTTTCAGTGAATTTCTATGGTTTTTAAATGCTAATTTCTAACTATAAGGTCCCTGAAACCTATAGTTTTTTCAGTGAATTTCAAAGGTTTTTTAAATGATCATTTCTAACTATAACGTCCCTGAAACCTATGGTTTTTTCAGTGAATTTCAAACGTTTTTTAAATGCTAATTTCTAACTACAATGTCCCTGAAACCTATGGTTTTTTCAGTGAATTTCAAAGGCTTTTTTAAATGATAATTTCTACTATAACGTCCTTGAAACCTATGGTTTGTGTATTGAACTTCAAAGGTTTTTTAAATGATTATTTCTAGCTATGCCTACATAGGTAGGACATGTGCAGAAAGAGGAAGAAATATGCAGAAAGAAGCAAGAGAAATGCAGAAAGAGGCAACAGAAGTCCAGAAATAGGAAGAAAGGTGCAGCAAGAAGCAAGAGATATGCTGAAAGAACCAACAGAGGTGCAGAAAAAGGCATTGTTGCAAAGTCAACCTTGTGCCTGGGTACCCCCCAAGTTTTGCTGACTGGTACTAACTGACTCTGACTGACCCTGGGCTCTGCCTAACCAGTCCCGGAGCCAGTGCTATGCTGAAAGACACTTAGAATACCGTGAAAGCACCTACATACACTAGGGTACACTATGGGTTGGGATACCCCTGTGATTGGCATGACCTCCCCTGTAAGGCCCTAGTACATAATAGATGATAAGCAACAAAATGCCAGTACTGATTTTCCCTTTAAACCTTATTTTCAATACGTCACAAAGAAACAAAACAAAGTGACAAATAAAGTTTTTTCTTTTTTCAATTAATGAATAAATCAATATTTATTTAAACAACCACATCAATTAATATCCTATTAAAAAGATCCTAATAATCCTTTCATATAGCGCCCATAATTCATTTTTACACATTTCTCTTATACTACCACTCATACGTTGAACACCTTTCTTAATTCAATTCACACTCAATCTTCACACCTGACCACATTTAAACTAACAGCCACACCAACCATTCATTCATACAGACCCTCATCACATACTACATTAACGGATTTTATACATCACAACAATTTTGAAGAAACAATGCTTGAGAACAACAAGACCTAAGGTGAAAACATTACAAATAGATTATCCACAACTACAAAATATTTCACGCATAAAACACTCAAAAGGTCCGAAATGCAACCGGTCGACGCGTTTCGAAAACCCCAATTTAATTATTGGTGTTCTCCTCAGGACCGACAAAGCTGTAACAAGACAAAATAAATCAAAATCACTCTATGTACTCCAAAACTCCTCCAAACTTCTAGCCTCACTCCTCTCCGAAATCATAAGCTTACCTTAGCTTATTTCAAATAGATCAGCCGATCTATTTCACTGTAGACTGATTAGCACTTTTATCTGCAATTATAAATAAAATGGCACCCACTGAGAACGCCTTCTCACATTTATCTGAAAGGTACAATACAATGTACTAAAACACCACAAAATAGCACTTACTTGTGGCAAATCTACATGTTTTCTTTGGCGGAGCCAGAGACCAAAGGATGAATATAGAGCCAACTTGCTCTCACAGTGTCACAAACAGTATCGGGCTTCCTATAACCAAGGAATTTATAGTGGTCACTAAATTGATTGGATGCACAAAGATATACAGTCCTTCATATGCATATGACCCAAAAAAAAGGAAGAATAAACATACTTGTGCCGTTTTCTTTTCACTTCTTCTACAACATTTTTGGAGCGCTCCCTTCAAAAGGGCAAAAGTTCTCGCTTGAACGTCTACTCTAGACCAGAAGCTGGGGAAAAAGAGAGACGAGAGAAACGCGATTATTCTCCCGTTTGGCCCGAAACTTCTCCACTAAGGTGCCGATTCCGATCCGTTAAAACCCGGGTACGAACCGTTGGATGGAGCGTTTTCTCCGTCCGACTCGTACCCGGGAAAATACCTTACAAACATGCAAGTACGATTCGTACGCAAACATTTGCGTACGAATCGTAAAAACCACCAACCGACAAAAAAATACCCACACTTCTGATCTGGGACACCGCGGACGTGACGTCCGGACGGAGTCATGCAGCGTTTCACGAACCAGCAAGTACGATTCGTACCCACGTCACTCCGCACGGACAATATTTTACGACAGCCAAAAACTGACGGGAAATCAGGACGACGCGCAGAAGGAGCACCTGTATACTACGGACAGCCATGGACCCCAACCTACGTGTCATCCCGGCCCTCATAGCAGTCCACCTGGTGTACAGGAACCAACGCAGACGCCGCAGAAGGTCAGACCAACACCCAGGGGCAAAGGGGGGGGCAGGGGCAGGAAACATAACCCCCACCCAAGTCCAAAATCACACATGCCCTGTACATACCTGACCCCCAGGGCCTGGTCACTTCGGGGGTGGGGGCGTCTCCACCAAGGCCTGCGTCCGCCACAACAGAAGTCAACATGGACGCGAACCGGCATCACAACAATTGTGGTATGCACCGTACCCACGCCTTAAGAGCGTGTGTACGGGTCGTACCACGCCCACCCCTACGTCACCCCAACAATGGCGGTACGGCCCGTACTCACATCCCAAAGGCATGGGTACGGGCTGTACCGCCATTGTTGGGGTGACGTAGGGGTGGGCGTGGTACGACCCGTACCCACGCTCTTAAGGCGTGGGTACGGGCCATACCGCCATTGTTGGGGTGACGTAAGGGTACGAACCGTACCCACGCCTGAAGACCGTGGGTACGGCCCGTACCACGCGTACCCCTACGTCACCGCCACAATGGTGGTACGGCCCGTACCCAGGCCCCCAGAGCGTGGGTACGGCCCGTACCACCATTGCAGTGGTGATGTAGGGGTACGCGTGGTACGGGCCGTACCCATGTCCTAAAGGCATGGGTACGGTATGTACCCCTACGGCACCCCAACAATGGGGGTACGACTCGTACCCACGTCCTAAAGGCCTGGGCATGGGCCGTACCTCTACGTCACCGCCACAATGGTGGTACGGCTCGTACCCACGTCCCACAGGCATGGGTACGGCCCGTACCACCATTGCAGTGGTGATGTAGGGGTACGCTTGCTACGAGCCGTACCCACGTCCTAAAGGCATGGGTATGGTACGTACCCCTACGGCACCCCAACAATGGGGGTACGACCCGTACCCACGTCCAAAAGGCATGGGTACGGGCCGTCCCGCCATCGTTGGGGTGCCGTAGGGGTAGGGCCCATACCCAGGCTGTAGGACGTGGGTACGGCTCGTACCACGCCAGTGGACAGACACATAGGGGTGTGTGGCCATCAGCCCCCGCAGTGCCCAGACATAGGAGGGGTGGGGGCAGAGTCCTCCCAGCAGTGCCCAGACATAGGAGGGGTGGGTGCCTATCACTCCCAGCAGTGCCCAGACATAGGAGGGGTGGGTGCAGAGTCCACCCAGCAATGCCCAGACATAGGAGGGGTGGGTGCCTATCACTCCCAGCAATGCCCAGACATAAGAGGGGTGGGTGCAGAGTCCCCCCAGCAGTGCCCAGACATAGGAGGGGTGGGTGCCTATCACTCCCAGCAGGGCCCAGACATAGGAGGGGTGGGTGCAGAGTCCTTCCAGCAGTGCCCAGACATAGGAGGGGTGGGTGCCTATCACTCCCAACAGTGCCCAGACATAGGAGGGGTGGGTGCCTATCACTCCCAGCAGTGCCCAGATATATGAGGGGTGGGTGCCTATCACTCCCAGCAGTGCCCAGACATAGGAGGGGTGGGTGCAGAGTCCCCCCAACAGTGCCCAGACATAGGAGGGGTGGGTGCCTATCACTCCCAGCAGTTCCCAGACATAGGAGGGGTGGGTGCAGAGTCCTCCCAGCAGTGCCCAGACATAGGAGGGGTGGGTGCCTATCACTCCCAGCAGTGCCCAGACATAGGAGGGGTGGGTGCAGAGTCCTCCCAGCAGTGCCCAGACATAGGAGGGGTGGGTGCCTATCACTCCCAGCAGTGCCCAGACATAGGAGGGGTGGGTGCAGAGTCCTCCCAGCAGTGCCCAGACATAGGAGGGGTGGGTGCCTATCACTCCCAGCAGTGCCCAGACATAGGAGGGGTGGGTGCAGAGTCCACCCAGCAGTGCCCAGACATAGGAGGGGTGGGCGCCTATGACTCCCAGCAGTGCCCAGACATAGGAGGGGTGGGTGCAGAGTCCTCCCAGCAGTGCCCAGACATAGGAGGGGTGGGTGCCTATCACTCCCAGCAGTGCCCAGACATAGGAGGGGTGGGTGCAGAGTCCTCCCAGCAGTGCCCAGACATAGGAGGGGTGGGTGCAGAGTCCCCCCAGCAGTGCCCAGCCATAGGAGGGGTGGGTGCCTATCACTCCCAGCAGTGCCCAGACATAGGAGGGGTGGGTGCCTATCACTCCCAGCAGTGCACAGACATAGGAGGGGTGGGTGCAGAGTCCACCCAGCAGTGCCCAGACATAGGAGGGGTGGGTTCCTATCACTCCCAGCGGTGCCCAGACATAGGAGGGGTGGGTGCAGAGTCCCCCCAGCAGTGCCCAGACATAGGAGGGGTGGGTGCCTAACACTCCCAGCAGTGCCCAGACAGAGGAGGGGTGGGTGCCTATCACTCCCAGCAGTGCCCAGACATATGAGGGGTGGGTGCAGAGTCCTCCCAGCAGTGCCCAGACATAGGAGGGATGGGTGCCTATCACTCCCAGCAGTGCCCAGACATAGGAGGGGTGGGTGCAGAGTCCCCCCAGCAGTGCCCAGACATAGGAGGGCTGGGTGCCTATCACTCCCAGCAGTGCCCAGACATAGGAGGGGTGGGTGCAGAGTCCTCCCAGCAGTGCCCAGACATAGGAGGGGTGGGTGCCTATCACTCCCAGCAGTGCCCAGACATAGGAGGGGTGGGTGCAGAGTCCCCCCAGCAGTGCCCAGACATAGGAGGGGTGGGTGCCTATAAATCCCAGCAGTGCCCAGACATAGGAGGAGTGGGTGCAGAATCCTCCCAGCAGTGCCCAGACATAGGAGGCGTGGGTGCCTATCACTCCCAGCAGTGCCCAGACATAGGAGTGGTGGGTGCAGAGTCCTCCCAGCAGTGCCCAGACATAGGAGGGGTGGGTGCCTATCACTCCCAGCAGTGCCCGAACATAGGAGGGGGGTGCAGAGTCCACCCAGCAGTGCCCAGACATAGGAGGGGCCGTTGCCTATCACTCCAGCAGTGCCCAGACATAGGAGGGGTGGGTGCAGAGTCCCCCCAGCAGTGCCCATACATAGGAGGGGTGGGTGCCTATCCCTCCCAGCAGTGCCCAGACATAGGAGGGGTGGGTGCAGAGTCCTCCCAGCAGTGCCCAGACATAGGAGGGGTGGGTGCCTATCACTCCCAGCAGTGCCCAGACATAGGAGGGGTGGGTGCAGAGTCCCCCCAGCAGTGGACAGAGACATAGAGGTGTGTACACCATCCCACAATTAGCAAAACACCATGGGTGCATGAAGGCATACACAAAGTGCGACAATATTGAGAGTGGCATGCCAACACATCACTGACAGCAGTGTCCCACTCCCATGAGGGTGGATGTCCATTCCCCACTGCATGACACACCACATGTGGGTGTGATGACAAATGACACATGCATACCCACCCCTGGTGCTAGCAGCACAATACACACAATGAGAGCATGCAACAAGACTGCATACTCATGTGCCACCCTACTAAACCAAGAGACCCAAAGGGAACACACACTGTCACGCACATTCCAGGAATGATAGGAATGTACAGGTGCTGGCACAGCCAACAAGTTGTTTCCTCCCATGGAAGGAAAAGGGTGGAGTACCCACAGATACAATGCCCACAATTGTCTGTCAGGTGACCAAAGACCCTGCAGAACACGTAACACATGTGTGCGAGGCTGGGAGTACACACATGCATAGGGCGTAAAAGGGAACATGTCCACATGAAGTCATGTCAATATACTCCATACACTAGTACAGTGACCACCAAGGATGCCACAAATGATGCAGGTGGAGACATTGCTGAGCATGCATGCCCAAAGTTGAAGGGATCCGTCACACACCCAGGATGTGTAGACACAGCTCAGCACAACAATTGGGAAACAGCCTGCAGGGAAGATGTCAGGGTCCACAGAGGAAGGAACACACCTTGGGACAAAATCACCATACAGTAAGAGCACACATGACCAAGGATTATTTGCAGAGCCCTTGTGATGGCACACAGATACCAGGGTCCACCCCATGAGCAGCACACTACAACATTTCCCAGACACCTAACACATTATCACCAACCCAAATCATGGAGCAGCACCACCAACAGCAAGTCCAGGAAAGCATTAGTGTGCAAAAGAAAAAAAAATGCTTTATTCAGTAGAAAATAATATTTTCAAAATGAATGTCCAGAATATAGAAGGCCCATAGGCTAGGCCATGTGAAAAGTCCTGGTGGGGGACACTTAGGAACGTGTCTCTCCTAGCTTGCCTGCACAGTTCACTGTTCCATTTCATCCTCAGAAGGGGGGGCATCATGGGGGGGAAGGAGCAGGCACCGCAGGGACAGGAGGGGCAAGGGTAGGTGTTGTGGGTGCAGGGACGGACGACTCCACCACAGGGGGTGGGGCAGCACCAAAGGTGGTGGTGAGGATGGCGCTGCATACAGTGGCAATGTCTCTCAGCGTCTCCCCTACACCCGAATGAACCACAGACCCCAAGGAGGGGGGGGGTCGGAGGGATGGGTTGCAGCGCTACTGGGGGAGGGTGTGGACAGGGGGGGACTCAACTCCCCTGCCCGGGGACTTTCTCGACCGCTTGCAGGGTGGTGTCACACTGGGGCTGAGGGACAGACTGGCCATGAAGGACTCCTTGTCCGACTGTTGGGCAGGGGAGCTAAGGGGAGTGGTTTTGGAAGAAGTGGGTCTTGAGGACTGCGGACTCCCACTGTGGCTGCGTGCCTGCCGTTTGCCCCCAGACCCAGTGGGTGTGCCTACTTCCCCCTGTGTGTGCATGACTGG
Organism: Triturus cristatus; assembly: GCF_964204655.1. Classification (NCBI taxonomy): domain Eukaryota; kingdom Metazoa; phylum Chordata; class Amphibia; order Caudata; family Salamandridae; genus Triturus; species Triturus cristatus. Next base: position 307,185,012 of record NC_140581.1, read on the forward strand.
AGGAGTGCGCTTGGCCTTCCCTGGTGGTGTGCTGCCTGTGTCTGGTGGGGTGCATGCATGGGGATGTCTGGGTGTGTGTGGGACAGGCATGGGAGTTGGAAGTGTGGATGGTGCAGGGGTAGGGGGGGGACGGAGCGCTGCTGGAGATCCACTGCTGCAGTCAGTGACGAGTCTATGGACCTCAGCCACATCTGTTGATCAGACATCGCTGCTGAAATGCCCTCCAAGTACGACACAATCTGTGTCAGCAGTGTGGTGTGGCCATGGAGGACAGTAAGCATTGATGTATGACCAACCTGCAACTGCCGCAGAATGTCCACAGACTCAGCATTGACGGCAGCAGGGGAGACAGGGGCAGGGGGTGCGGTGCCTGGCCCGAAGGAGACCTGTTGGTGCCTAGCACAGAGGGAAGGGACTCGAGCAACTGAGAGGCGGGTGATGGGAATGGAGGGGGCGGTGACAGATGGAGTGCTGCTTTCAGCTCTGGGAGCAGCGTCCGCCCCCTCTGGGAGATCAGCCTCTGACCCGTCAGCATCATAGTCGGTGGTGGGACTGGACAGGTCCTCGGCCGCACTCCCCTCCGCCTCCGTGCCACTCGCTGAGCCAGACTCGCCAGCACTGGTGGCACCGCTGCTGGATCCCTCCTCAAGGTCCGTGCCAGTGTCTCCCTCGGTTTCCCCCGACGATGCTGTGGGCAAGGTGAAGAGACAGGAAATAATCAGACACCTGTATACATATGACACATGATTCAAAACTACATAGGTCACAGTGCATAGCATGAAAGCAACATGAGTAACATCTACAATACTACGCACATATGTAGGCCCTGCACCACACAGTTGGTTGACCCACCATGCCACTGAGAAACAATGGAGAGCATGACACAACAGCAAAGAACTTGACATCAAATTAGACAGAGGAGCTAGCCTCTGGGGACAGTCGAGTACTGCATCTGGACCACACACCGTAGCCAAAAAAGGGATGAGCAGGAACCATGTCTTTTAACTTTTGGCACATGCTGCTTAGCAAATACATTAAACCCTGCCCAACATGACTGGGTCACTGCATGTTGAGTGTATGTTCAGACAATCATCACACAGAGGCCAGACCTGGCAAGGACACATACGGTTTGGACATGTAGGCCTTGCCCGCACAAACCCCCCCTACCTGAGACAATGTGAGTGACACAGAAGAAAGTACTTACACCTCTTACTCGGGGATTACTAAAATGCCCTTCAATAAATCCTGAATGTACACAAACTAACCCTCGTGCGCCTGTCCACACATATAATTGACAAACAACCATCATCTGATAGTTGTACCAAAACACACAGGCACCGGCCACTATGAGTATGCACAAGCCAAATTGGGTCACCCTGTACAGTGGACACATGTAGCACACTTAACGTAAATACAAATGAGGCCAGGGTACAATGCCACAGAGCCCAACCTATGCTGAAGACACAGAGAATGTCCACAATGTTGGATGGCACACATGAGACCTAGGAAAAGGTGCCCCAGGGAACTGTAGTGGCCACACTCCTCCATGGTCCTGGATGGATATGACTGCAACAGAAGCAAACGTCCCTGCACTATGCATATCTCCCACTCATGCGCATCATGTCTGAGGGCACAACATTGGTCATGCATGCTGGAAGGCAGTACACTTTTCAGACACACTCCTATGTCAGGACTCAGCATCAGTGCCAACTAACATGGACCCCACATTGACTGAACTGGCCAGGGCACAGGCAAGGACCCAACACATGTTACACACCACCCCCACACATGATGCTGCAAGCATTGGGCACTTGGATTAACTGGCAGCCTAGATAACCTTGTGCAAGAGTGACTACACACAGACCAGGGAACACATGTCAAGGAGGGGAATGGAGGAAGAACAGCACCGGTTGACTTGGGGGAACAGGATATGTACTGCACATATGAACCCTGGCAGTGTATCCATGCAACTGCGCACTTCCAAAAGCTGGTGACACACAACAAACACACATGTACCTACCCCCTTCCTGCTGCTGCTTCTCCGCTAAGCGCCTATCCAAGTCAGGGAAGACCACCGCCAGGACACGCTTCATCTGGTGGGTCAGACCACGGTTCCTATGGCTCTCTGGTGAGTCCCCCAGCAGGACCCGGGCGATCCTCCTGGTCCAGCACCGGATATCTTGCCAGCGTTTCCTCACCTGGGCCAGGCGCCGCCTCCGACCCTCCACCGACCTCACGGCACTGACGGCTTGCTTCCAGATCTCCCCCTTGGCATAGACGCCTACCTGTGAGGATGACAAAGTGACACAACATCAATGCACCTGCTCCATGTCACAGAGACACACATTTGAACAATTTGGCTGGTTTGAACAGGGCATAGTATGCAGCAAACTCATTGCACCTTTGTCATAGGGACATCATCCTCTGGGGAAGGCCAAATGCACTACGTGGCATTGAAAGTACACAGGTGAAATGAGGGGTGCAACACAATCACTGATCCCGGCTCACACTGTGCATCGCAAGCTACACCACGATTATGTACAGCACCTCAAAGCAGTCACATGCCCCAGGCCACTGACGCAACCTCAGCAGGGTAATCAGACACACCCAGGCACAGGACAAGCACCTGCCATTGGCAACTTCGGGTACAAACATCACTCTGCACATGTCCCACTAGACTGGGGGGTGTCACAGGTGTGGGGCAGGCTCAGCACGTCAGACACACAGCACTGCTCCCTGCTCACATCAGATGGGTAGGGTATATGCATCCCTCATGCAGCTGGGGTGCAACACTTCACATAGACACTCACCCACATGACAGGGGACTTACACACACACCAATGCCCAGG